>NC_138993.1:49946514-51323960 GCF_964341445.2 Mesoplodon mirus | reverse complement strand
ATCTGGGCTCGTCAGAGCCCAAAATCGCTGTGCACCAGGAGCGCACACTGGAGCGCCACCACCTGGTGTTTGTTCTCTCCTCTGCTACCCTTATGGATTGACTTATGTCCTCTCCAAATTATGTGTTGGAGTCCTAACCCTCAGTGCCTCAGAATGTGACCTAATTTGGAAATAGGGTCATTGCAGACGTAAGTAGTTAAGTTAGGATGAGATCATACCAGAGGTGGTTGGGCCCCATATCCGATATGACTGGTGTCATTGTAAGAAAGGGAAATTTGGACACAGACACGTGCACAGGGAGAACACCATGTAAAGATGAAGGCAGAGATTGGGATGGTGCCTACACAAACTAGGCAACGCCAAAGATTGCTAGGAAAACACCAGAAGCCAGGAGAAAGGGTGGAACAGATCCCCTCTCACAACCCTCAGAAGGAACCCTGCTGACACCTTGATCTTGGACTTCTAGCCTCCAGAACTTTAAGACAATAAATTTCTTTTAAGCTACCCACTTTATGGTACTTTGTTACAGCAATGCTTAGCAAACTAAAAATACAGGCACTTACTCCTCAAAGCTTGTCAGATTTCCTACCAGGGCCACTTGCATCCTGACCTCACTTTCACTGGGTACTGTCTTATTCAGTGCTCAGAGTTCACAAATTTGCCTCCAGTTTATTCCAAAGCATCCACAATTATACGTTGTCAATAGCTAACAGATTCTTCCATCACATGACATATCAGTTACCTCTGACACATTTCCCTTACCTTCTGCTCGCTCCTGTGCTTGGGGCGGCCTTATAACCTGGAGGGGGCGGTGGAAACCAGGACTGTCTGTTAAGAAATGACATCAATTATAAACATGGTGCTTGAAAGGCTTGACCCCCACCCACATGTCTACTGGGAAAATCTGAAAATAAATTGACAGTTAAAAAGGCAATAAGATGACTTTCCTACAAGGTCTTGGAAATAAAATGAAAACTATTTACTTCCTGCCATAGGAAGTAACTGTCTATATTCCAGGCTATTTGGAATATAGTACACCCCTTTTCCCATTTCCTTTGACACTAAACAATGTAGACATTTCTTTAAAAACAAATCTGGGGGAGGAGCTTCAAGATGGCGGAAGAGTAAGACATGAAGATCACCTTCCTCCTCACAACTACATTAGAAATACATCTACACGTGGAAGAACTCCTACAGAACACCTACTGAACGCTGGCAGAAGACCTCAGACCTCCCAAAAGGCAAGAAACTCCCCACGTACCTGGGTAGGGCAAAAGAAAACAGAATAAACAGAAACAAAAGAATAGGGACGGGACCTGCACCAGTGGGAGGGAGCTGTGAAGGAGGAAAGGTTTCCACACACTAGGAAGCCCCTTCGCGGGCGGAGACTGCGGGTGGCGTGGGGGTGGGGGAAGCTTCGGAGCTGCGGAGGAGAGCACAGCAACAGGGGTGCGGAGGGCAAAGCGGAGAGATTCCCGCACAGAGGATCGGTGCCGACCGGCACTCACCAGCCCGAGAGGCTTGTCTGCTCACCCGCCGGGGCGGGCGGGGCTGGGAGCTGAGGCTCAGGCTTCGGTCGGAGCGCAGGGAGAGGACTGGGGTTGGCAGCGTGAACACAGCCTGAAGGGGTTAGTGCACCACAGCTGGCCGGGAGGGAGTCCGGGAAAAGTCTGGAGCTGCCGAAGAGGCAAGAGACTTTTTCTTGCCTCTTTGTTTCCTGGTGCGCGAGGAGAGGGGATTAAGAGCGCTACTTAAAGGAGCTCCAGAGACGGGCGGGGCTATCAGCGCGGACCCCGGAGACGGGCATGAGACGCTAAGGCTGCTGCTGCTGCCACCGAGAAGCCTGTGTGCAAGCACAGGTCACTATCCACACCTGCCCTCCCGGGAGCCTGTGCAGCCCGCCACTGCCAGCGTCCTGTGATCCAGGGACAACTTCCCCAGGAGAACACACGGTGCGCCTCAGGCTGGTGCAACGTCACGCCGGCCTCTGCCACGCAGGCTCTCTCCGTATTCGGTACCTCTCCCTCCCCGCAGCCTGAGTGAGCCAGAGCCCCCTAATCAGATGCTACCTTAACCCCATCCTCTCTGAGTAGGGAGCAGGCACCTTCAGGCGACTTACACGCAGGGGCAGGCCAAAATCCAAAGCTGAACCCCAGGAGCTGTGCAAACAAAGAAGAGAAAGGGAAATCTCTCCCAGAAGCCTCAGAAGCAGCAGATTAAAGCTCCACAATCAACTTGATGTACCCTGCAACTGTGGAATACCTGAATAGACAACGAATCGTCCCAAATTGAAGAGGTGGACTTTGGGAGCAACAATATATATATGTATTTTTTCCCTTTTTCTCTTTTTCCATGGGGGTGACAGGGTCTTGGTGCTCTGACTGGGCGTCAGGTCTGTGCCTCTGAGGTGGGAGAGCCAAGTTCAGGACACTGGTCCACCAGAGACACCCCCCCCAGCTCCATGTAATATCAAAAAGCGAAAATCTCCCAGAAATTTCCCTCTCAACACCAAGACCCAGCTCCACTCAACGACCAGCAAGCTCCAGTGCTGGAAACCCATTGCCAAACAACTAGCAAGACATGAACACAACCCCATCCATTAGCACAGAGGCTGCCTAAAATCATAATAAGGTCACAGACACCCCAAAACACAACACCAGATGCAGACCTGCCCACCAGAAAGACAAGATCCAGCCTCATCCACCAGAACACAGGAACTAGTCCCTTCCACCAGGAAGCCTACACACCCACTAAACCAACCTTAGCCACTTGGGGCAGACATGAAAAACAATGGGAACTACGAACCTGCAGCCTGCGAAAAGGTGACCACAAACACAGTAAGTTAAGCAAAATGAGAAGACAGAGAAGCACACAGCAGATGAAGGAGTAAGGTAAAAATCCACCAGACCAAACAAATGAAGAGGAAATAGGCAGTCTACCTGAAAAAGAATTCAGGGTAATGATAGTAAAGATGATCCAAAATCTTGGAAATAGAATGGAGAAAATACCAGAAACGTTTAACAAGGACCTAGAAGAACCAAAGAGCAAACAAACAATGATGAACAACATAATAAATGAAATTAAAAATTCTCTAGAAGGAATCAATAGCAGAATAACTGAGGCAGAAGAATGGATAAGTGACATGGAAGATAAAATAGTGGAAATAACTACTGCAGAGCAGAATAAAGAAAAAAGAATGAAAAGAATTGAGGACAGTCTCAGAGACCTCTGCAACAACATTAAATGCACCAACATTCGAATTATAGGGGTCCCAGAAGAAGAAGAGAAAAAGAAAGGGACTGAGAAAATATTTGAAGAGATTACAGTTGAAAACTTCCTTAATATGGGAAAGGAAAGAGTTAATCAAGTCCAGGAAGTGCAGATAATCCCATATAGGATAAATCCAAGGAGAAACATGCCAAGACACATATTAATCAAATTATCAAAAATTAAATACAAAGAAAAAATATTAAAAGCAGCAAGGGAAAAACAACAAATAACATACAAGAGAATCCCCATAAGGTTAACAGCTGATCTTTCAGCAGAAAATCTGCAAGACAGAAGGGGTGGCAGGACATATATAAAGTGATGAAAGGGAAAAACCAAGATTACCCTACACAGCAAGGATCTCATTCAGATTCGACAGAGAAATTAAAACCTTTATAGACAAGCAAAAGCTAAGAGAATTCAGCACCACCAAACCAGCTTTACAACAAAAGCTAAAGGAACTTCCCTAGGCAAAAAACACAAGAGAAGGAAAATTTTTACCTACAATAAAAACCAAAAACAATTAAGAAAATGTTAATAGGAACATACATATCAATAATTACCTTAAATGTACATGGTTTAAATGCTCCAACCAAAAGACACAGACTGGCTGAATGGATACAAAAACAAGACCGGTATATATTCTGTCTACAATAGACCCACTTCAAACTTAGGGACACATACAGATTTAAAGTGAGGGGATGGAAAATGCCATTCCATGCAAATGGCAATCAAAAGGAAGCTGGAGTAGCATTTCTCATAGCAGACAAATAGACTTTAAAATAAAGACTATTAGAAGAGACAAAGAAGGACACTACATAATGATCAAGGGATCAATCCAAGAAGAAGATATAACAATTGTAAATATTTATGCACCCAACATAGGAGCACCTCAATACATAAGGCAAATGCTAACAGCCATAAAAGGAGAAATCGACAGTAACACAATCATAGTAGGGGACTTAATACCCCACTTTCACCAATGGACAGATCATCCAAAATGAAAATAAATAAGGAAACACAAGCTTTAAATGACACATTAAACAAGATGGGCTTAATTGTTATTTATAGGACATTCCATCCAAAAACAACAGAATACAATTTCTTCTCAAGTGCTCATGGAACATTCTCCAGGATAGATCATATCTTGGGTCACAAATCAAGCTTTGGTAAATTTAAGAAAATTGAAATCATATCAAATATCTTTTCCAACCACAATGCTATGAGACTAGATATCAATTACAGGAACAAATTTGTAAAAAATACAAACACATGGAGGATAAACAATACACTAGTAAATAACCAAGAGATCACTAAAGAAATCAAAGAGGATACCAAAAAATACCTAGAAACAAATGACAATGAAAACACAGTGACCCAAAACCTATAGGATGCAGCAAAAGCAGTTCTAAGAAGGAAGTTTATAGCAATACAATCCTACCTTAAGAAACAAGAAACATCTCAAATAAACAACCTAACCATACACTTAAAGCAATTAGAGAAAGAAGAACAAAAGAACCCCAAAGTTAGCAGAAGGAAAGATATCATAAAGATCAGATGAGAAATAAATGAAAAAGAAATGAAGGAAACAGTAGCAAAGATCAATAAAACTAAAAGCTGGTTCTTTGAGAAGATAAACAAAATTGATAACCAATTAGCCAGACTCATCAAGAAAACAAGGGAGAAGACTCAAACCAACAGAATTAGAAATGAAAAAGGAGACTTAACAACTGACACTGCAGAAATACAAAAGATCATGAGAGATTACTACAAGCAACTCTATGCCAATAAAATGGACAACCTGGAAGAAGTGGACACATTCTTAGAAATGCACAACCTGCCAAGACTGAATCAGGAAGAAACAGAAAATATGAACAGACTAATCACAAGCACTGAAATTGAAACTGTGATTAAAAATCTTCCAACAAACAAAAGCCCAGGACCAGATGGCTTCACAGGCGAATTCTATCAAACATTTACAGAAGAGCTAACACCTATCCTTCTCAGACTCTTCCAAAATATAGCAGAGGGAGGAACACTCCCAAAGTCATTCTATGAGGCCACCATCACCCTGATACCAAAACAACACAAAGATGTCACAAAGAAAGAAAACTACAGGTCAGTATCACTGAGGAACATAGATGAAAATATCCTCAACAAAATACTCACAAATAGAACGCAATAGCACATTAAAAGGATCATACACCATGATCAAGTGGGGTTTATCCCAGGAAGCAAGGATTCTTCAATACATGCAAATCAATCAGTGTGATACACCACATTAATAAACTGAAGAATAAAAACCATATGATCATCTCAATAGAGGCATAAAAATCTTTTGACAAAATTGAACACCCATTTATGATAAAAACCCTCCAGAAAGTAGGCATGGAGGGAACTTACCTCAACATAATAAAGGCCATATATGACAAACTCACAGACAACATCTCCTCAGTGGTGAAAAACTGAAACCATTTCCACTAAGATCAGGAACAAGACAAGGTTGCCCACTCTCACCACTATTATTCAACATATTTTTGGAAGCTTTAGCCACAGTGATCAGAGAATAAAAAGAAATAAAAGGAATCCAAATTGGAAAAGAAGAAGTAAAGCAGTCACTGTTTGCAGATGACATGATACTATACATAGAGAATCCTAAAGATGCTACCAGAAAACTACTAGAGCTAATCAATGAATTTGGTAAAGTAGCAGGATATAAAATTAATGCACACAAATCTCTTTCATTCCTATACACTAATGATGAAAAATCTGTAAGTGAAATTAAGGAAACACTCCCATTTACCATTGCAACAAAAAGAATAAAATACCTAGGAATAAACCTACCTAAGGAGACAAAAGACTGGTATGCAGAAAACTATAAGACACTGATGAAAGAAATTAAAGATGATACAAATAGATGGACAGATATACCATGTTCCTGGACTGGAAGAATGAACATTGTGAAAACGACTATACTACCCAAAGCAATGTACAGATTCAGTGCAATCCCTATCAAACTACCAATGGCATTTTTCAGACCTAGAACAAACCTAGAACAAAAAATTTCACAATTTGTATGGAAACACAAAAGACTGCGAATAGTCAAAGCAACCTTGAGAAAGAAAAACGCACCTGGAGGAATCAGGCTCCCTGATTTCAGACTATACTACAAAGCTACAGTAATCAAGACAGTATGGTACTGGCACAAAAACAGAAATGTAAATCAATGGAACAGGAGAGACAGCCCAGAGATAAACCCACGCACCTATGGTCACCTAATTTTTGATAAAGGAAGCAAGAATATACAATGGAGAAAAGAAAGCCTCTTCAATAAGTGGTGCTGGGAAAACTGGACAGCTACATGTAAAAGAATGAAATTAGAACACTCCCTAACACCATACACAAAAATAAACTCAAAATGGATTAAAGACGTAAATGTAAGGCCAGACACTATCAAACTCTTAGAGGAAAACATAGGCAGAACACTTTATGACATAAATCACAGCAAGATCCTTTTTGACCCACCTCCTAGGGAAATGGAAATTAAAACAAAAATAAACAAATGGGACCTAATGAAACTTAAAAGCTTTTGCACAGCAAAGAAAACCATAAACAAGACAAAAAGACAACCCTCAGAATGGGAGAAAATATTTGCAAATGAAGCAACTGACAAAGGATTAATCTCCAAAATTTACAACCAGCTCACGCCACTCAACATCAAAAAAACAAACAACCCAATCCAAAAATGGGCAGAAGACATACATAGACATTTCTCCAAAGATGATATACAGATTGCCAACAAACACATGAAAGAATGCTCAACATCATTAAGCATTAGAGAAATGCAAATCAAAACTACAATGAGATATCATCTCACACCAGTCAGAATGGCCATCATCAGAAAAATGTACAAACAATACATGCTGGAGAGGGTGTGGAGAAAACCCTCTTGCACTGTTGGTGGGAATGTAAATTGATACAGCCACTGTGAGAACAGTACGGACGTTCCTTAAAAAACTAAAAATAGAAATACCATATGACCCAGCAATCCCACTACTGGGCATATACCCTGAGAAAACCATAATTCAAAAAGAGTCACGTATCACAATGTTCATTGCAGCTCTATTTACAATAGCCAGGACATGGAAGCAACCTAAGTGTCCATCGACAGATGAATGGATAAAGAAGATGTGGCACATATATACAATGGAATATTACGCAGCCATAAAAAAGAAACGAAATTGTGTTATTTGTAGTGAGGTGGATGGACCTAGAGTCAGTCATACAGAGTGAAGTAAGTCAGAAAGAGAAAAACATATACCGTATACTAACACATATATATGGAATCAAAAAAAATGGTCATGAAGAACCTATGGGCAGGACGGGAATAAAGACACAGACCTACTAGAGAATGGACTTGAGAACATGGGCAGGGGGAAGGGTAAGCTGGGACAATGTGAGAGAGTGGCATGGACATGTATACACTACCCAGTGTAAATCTGATAGCTAGTGGGAAGCAGCTGCATAGCACAGGGAGATCAGCCTGGTGCCTTGTGACCACCTAGGGGGTGGGATAGGTATGGTGGGAGGGAGGGAGACTCAAGAGGGAAGAGTTATGGGGATATATGTATATGTATAGCTGATTCACTTTGTTATAAAGCAGAAACAAACACACCATTGTAAAGCAATTATACTCCAATGAAAATGTTAAAAAAAAAGTCTGAAGGAAATCTGGAAAATAATAACTTTTGTTGAATCTAGATGGTAAGCTCATGGTTGCTTATCATCAAAACACCTCTCTTTGTCTTTATTTTTCTGCATTTCTGAAACCTTTCATAATAAAAATAACAACAATCTTGTGCTCTACTCAAAATACGGTTTTAAAGAAATACTGTATAATAGGAATCTCTGACAAGTAAGAATATTGAAAATATAAATGAACACCACAGCAATGCTAACCTCAATTTTATATAGATGCATATATGTGTGTGTGTGTGTGTGTGTGTGTGTATACACACACACATATATATCCAATTAGGTGTCTTCACATTACCAGGACATAATTTTAATTGGTAGAGATAGCTAAGGACTCTGTCAAAAAGAATAAGTTAAGGATCAAAAATGAAGCTATTCAGAGGAGAGTAATATAGCCTAGAGAAGGAAAGTAAGGGATAAGGACAGGAGACTCCTTTAAATTCTTGGAGCTGATCTATTCTCTGAGGCATCACAGGACTGAACTAAGGTGGGATGGGAGGAAATCAAAGCAGATTTCAGCTCATTGCAATCCCTGAGAGCTAGTCAAGGCATATCACAAAAGTGAGAGTCGTATTGCTGGCTTCAGTGGTCCTGAATTATGCCTAACCTGTCAGAGGAAAGATTCTTGCACTGGGTAGGAGATTGAACTAATTGACCTTAAATTTCCCTTCCAACCTTTCTCAACAAAGAATCGGTGGGGGGGATGTGAAATTTGGGTCTAAAAGAAAGGTGATCGTATTTTCTGAGACTGTAGATACAACCAAAATTCCGACTGCAGGAGAAAATAGAATCAGCCATTTCTCTCCAGGAGGCCTATAGCAGCACCATGACCGTCAGACAGTCCATCAACAAACACTGAGCAGCTACCCTATACCAGGCATAGTCCTAGGAGCAGGCAAAGAAAATAAGAAAATTTCAAAAGCACTGAGGTTCACGAATGCTTGTTTTCCATTTGCATCATGATTCACCGGCACAGTGTTCTCTTCAACATGCAAAAATCACTTCCACCATCATATTTTGTCACATGGAGAATATTGCACCACCAAAGTCTAGCTCCTCTTCCATGCCTACTAGATAAATGGAACTTAGCACAGGCAAAAATGCGAGGCCACGCAGGGGAAGCTGAAAGAGGAATGACCACAAGAACACAGACTGAGGCCTCAAGACGTGGCCTTTGACTCTGTACTTGGAAGTAGCACAATGCACAGAGCAGAGGAGGCATCCAAGATGCAGGCTGGTTTCAGGAGCATAGTGACACTTGGCCACACTGCAGTTATTACACACAGGGCAGGAATTCCCTGTAGTAGGACTCTGTTAAAATGTATTACCTGAAGTAGCTTGCCCTTTAATATCTGAGCTCCGTCATCAAAACATTACCTAGTTATTCAAGACCCTAAGACAGCATACTTGAAAAAGAGATCAGATTTGTGGTTACCAGAGGCAGGGGAATCAGGTGGATTGGAGGAAGGTGGGCAAAAGGTACAAACTTGCCTTTTTGGGTTTTTTGCCCTTTAGACCAATTTATTTTATATCCATTTAAAATATCATTCAACAAAGGACAATGGAGTTATAAGATAACTAAGTTCTAGGGGTGTAAAGTATAACATGATGACTATAGTTAACACTCCTGTATGATATATAGGAAAGTTGTTAAGAGAATAGATCCTAAGAGTTCTCATCAAAAGGAGGATTGTTTTCTTTTCTTTTTATTGACATAAGGATGTTATATGAGATGATAGGTGGATATCAATTAAACCTATTGGAGTGATCACACTATATGTAAATCAAACCATCACACTGTACACCTCAAACATACACAGTGTTGTATGTCAGTTATTTCTCAATAAAATTGGGGGGAAAAAGCTGGCATATTTGAAAGGGAGATTGTGGGTGGAAGGGAAAGGACTGAGGTTTGAGGACAGGAGTAGCCAGTAGGCACTGGATCCCTGGGAAGGGAGGAGGGAATAATGAGGAAGGGAAGAGCAACTTCTGGACGCTGCCTGGGGGCCTTGGTGGATGTTTTGGCTCAGAAATTAATAAAGAATAATCCCTTGGAACTGCAGCAAGAGATAGTCCCAACGAGCCCATCATACCTCTTTTTCTTTACAGGAGTAGTAGCAGAGTTGGAAGCTGGGGTGTTGGTGGCATTTGCACTGATCAAACCTCCAGGTTGCCTGTTTCATCACAAGAACAAACAATGATCACATTCCTGAAACTTTTCCACTCTACCCCACCTTTGAAAGGTCTTATAATCTACTCATATTCCCACCTGCTCTGAATCCATCACAAAATATTTCACTTGAGCATGAAAGAGCAACAACAGAAAAAGTTCTTCCTTAGTTTACTATTTTACAAATTGCCAGGCTATCATCCAAATAATTAAAACCGAAGGAATTGAATGAAGAAGTCATTCATTATATGACATGGTGTGTCTGAAACCCAGACCAATCAATTCCAATGTCCTATGGATTCCTACATATATTTTTTGATCCTGTACATGTTGTGACTAACAGAATCATATTGAAATTTTTTGCATTAAAAGCATTAGTTTGTTTAAGAAAATATTTAAAAATCACAGCATTTTAAATCTCTATTTAGCATTTATTAATATATGCGGACCCTCAAAAAAAAATGGAACTCACTCAGGCCTTTTTCAACTACTGAAGGTGCAGTCCAGTGTGAAAATTACTTTATTTGTAAATATAAATTTAAAAACCAACTAAGTTTTCAAAAATCTACCTAGTTTGATTGTTTATAACCACTGTTAGTACAGGGAAAATGTATTTTGTCTACATAGATGGTTAGCAAAGCCATGATTTCATGACTAAGTTGTATTGTAGATACGATGGGTGTTTTGGGAGCAAGTGAAATGTGCAAGAAGAAAGAGTTGCCATAGGAATAGGGAAAAAATTAAAAGGTTCTAGATTTTAAAAAAAGAAAAGAAAAAAAAGAATGACTTAAGTTTTGGTGTTTGGTTAGAGGAGAAGTCCTTCTGTGTAAAAGTCCAGACGGAAAACACTTGAAATTTTGTGGAGCATTTCAATATTTCTACTATTCAACTCTGCCAAAGCTATGAGGGCTTGGCTGAACTACAATGAAACTTGGTCTGAGGGCGGTATATCCTGATTTTTCTTGGACACATAGGAAGAAATACACTTTATTCTTAAAATGTAATGTCAGTTAGAAAAGTACATACATCTTTGTCTCTTCTGGTGACCGAAACGTGGACACGTTTCTGGTAAGAAAAAAAGAAGGCAAAGTTTGAGCAGCAACAAAGAATGAATTATTGCATCAATTTGCAATTGTCCATGAATTTAGAGTTATTATTATTAAAAGTTAACATTATTTGTGAGAAAGAAAAAGAAAGCATCAGTATTTGAACAAATTTGAAAAGTTGATCTCATGATTTTTTTACCTTTTGTGTATTAGATTCCAAAAGAAATTTTTTTTCTTTAGAAAATTCATTATCTTTTAAGCCCCGTGTTTTTGTTTGCTGGGTTCAGTAATTTTCTTTAACAGTAGGAATGTAAATTGACGTTTACATGTATTTCATAATCTTGCCACCAGGATAACTTAAACAGAAACATAAATGTGGTAAGAATGATTGCCTGAAGCAATGAACTCTCTTGATTTTGAAGCCAGAAGTAAGACTTTATTTTCCTTTAACCATGAGCAGGAGTAAAGTTTTTATGCCAGAATTATTTGTGTGAAAAAAAAATAGAGGATGAGAATTTAAAGAAAGATATTAGGCAGGACTGAAGAATCCTACTTAATATCAAGTAAATAAGTAACGCTTAGAAAAATATTGTATTACTTGAGCCTTTCCCAAAGTTAGTAGATACTAGTACCTATTGGTTTGTCGGTTATCCAGGGTATTGGCCTTATATGTTTTAGCAGCATCATTTCTGTCTGAGATCCTTTATAAAGAAATAAGACAAAAGTCTGGGTGAACGTTTAGATTATTAAAATCCCTTCAGACCTCGTTCTTGCTATAATCACTTCACAACAGAAACTTTCTCTGGTAAAAACAATTGCTTTTCAGGTGTTACATGTTAGAAAATTTTGCAATTAAAAAGAAAAGCTACAACAAAATCTATTTATGAGGCTATTTTGATACAGTTTGCAACTTTTAAAGTTTATGTTTTTCAACTAGCCTTTCTGACTCATTTGAGCATTTAACTCATTAACTATTTCATATTCATTGTTGTTTAATAATATATCTAGCCAATGACAGTACTTTCTATGTCGCTAAAAGGAATCAATGGAAGACTTAAGCAATTTAAAAAAAATGTTTTGTGGCATGGACAATGCTATATGCTTGTCAAACTCTTTTTTTCCTCCTGGGCACACAGGAAGACCATATTTTGCAATCTTCATTACAATTAAGGTGGGACCATATGATTGCATTCTAAACTAAAGAGTGTGGGCAGAAATACTATCCATGACTCCCAAACCCATCATAAAACCTCTTGTGTGATCCTCCATGCTCTTTCTTCCCCTTCTGCTATGGCTTTGATGCCCATGGGTTAAGATGGCAGCATTAAAACCTAGGAAAGAACCTAGGTCCCTGAGTCCTTCCATGGAACAGGTCGTCCCCTAATTTTCCAGCCAATCACTTTGGACTCTGAGGGGAGTGAGCAGTCATCTTCTATCAGGCTAACCGACCAAGATTCGGAGGCAGGAGAAGGAACTTGTTACAAGGGTTGCTGTACCCTGGCAAATTTGCTTACACTGACGAACACATTTTGTTAATAGGCCCTGCGGACCATCAGAGGTTTTAAACCCTCTAAACTCAGGTCTCCACCAGGAGGGTAGTTCTGGAAAAGGTGTGTTTGTCTGTCCTTTGGGTCCTAAGACAAGCTAGGAGTCCTGTAGTCTGCAGGCCAGAGGTGGGTCTCACAACCACAACCCTGTTCTGTCCCTTCCTGCCAGGAAGCACACACCGGATAGGAAAGCTCTTCCTGAGACATGGGGCTGTCTTCTGGAGCATTCTGCAGGCTTGCGCAAAGCTAGGATGTGGCAAAATTAGGCTCCAGAAAACAAAAGATCAGCAAGCTTCTTCTGTTGATCCCATACTATGCGTCTACTATAACTTTCTCTAAACTTTCACTTTTATCATCCACTTTAGTACAGGGCTTTATAAACTGCTCCTGGGAAGAAGGACACTAACCTTGCCTTGTTCTAAAAAAAAAAAATTCATGATAGAAAAATATGGCTTAATTGTCATAGCTTTAAAATGATTTCAACTCCTAGATGTCACTTTGACATTGGGTAAATAACCCTAATCCTTAAAATTCTACGAGTCAACCCCAAATAGTTTCTGTTTATGGTACATAATGCCACAAACTGCTAACTCTTGAATGTAAAAAGGAAGAAAGGTTGGAATCCTCCAGAGCTCCATATTCTCAATAGACTGTTCACAATACAGGTATTATCTTGTACAGAATGAATCCAAGTATTAAAAACCCATGATGATCTCTCAGGTGATCATTAGGCCAAAGACTATAAGTAAATTCCCTGTACTAATTGCTACTGAGCCTCTGATGTGTTTATATTTAAAGAGCTCCACAGTAAACCACTGTGAATACCATAAGATGTCAGGTAATCTTAAATCTTAAATCTTAAATGTTCTGTGGAAACTACTGAGTGTTTATAGCTGTCTGTGAGATCCTCATATAAGATAATCTTGGGAAATTGCTACTCGGGTACAGGGAAAATGACAATCTGTCTAAAGAAAACAGAGCGTTAATTTCAAACACCTTTAAGGTTTGAATAAAGGAGAGTTCTGAGGTTACAGTTAAATGAAGTTAATCAAAATTCTACTGTGTTGATCTATGTGAGCAATACTGCATGTAATAATAAAAATAGCTACCTGCTACTCTTTGCCACTCATCTTATACAATTTCCTCTACTCTTCAGAACATCCCTACAAGGTAGGTGTAATTATTTTCACTTTATAGATGAAGAAATGGAGTCTCAGAGAAGGTGGGTGGCTTTCTCTCAGCCACACAGCTGGGAAGTAGTCTATCTCCAAAGTCTTCCCAGTAGGCCCCAATGTCGTACACCTGGTTCTGTAGTGTAATTGTTCCAATACTCATGATCAGCATGTCTTTCTTCAGTTGTTATTTTTCACCTCCACTATCTCTTTCACTCCACTAGGGGAATCAGTGTCTAAACAATATTGGAGAGAACTCTAAACCATCATTCCAATGCATTCATCAATTTCTTATTACTTAGGGAGATTAACTTTGTACTTCTCTTAGAAACTAATTTTCTGCCAAGTTGTGATATGAGATTAATAGGAGTCAGTCTTAGAGACAGGAAATACCTAAACAATATAACTAGCAGCAGAATCCAAACAACCCAAGGAAAAGTAACACTTCCATAACCAAACACTAGAGGGCTCCTTAACCTAGGTTTTCCAAATTAGTCAAGAAACCACCTTCAGGGTTTTTGTCATAGTGTATGCATGTACACAATTATTTACTTATATTTCTTTAGAACACTTCATATTTTTACCAACAGATGTATATGTTAAAAGGGAACTCTTCAAATGTAAAGTCAGTACTTTTCTCCTACTCATTTATTATATGCGTTAGTATTGAAATGGCACACATACTCACACAGCTGATACATTTGATCATCTACCTCCCAAAATTATTTCACCTCTTGCACTTGGAGCGGCCTGCATGATAGGAGTCTGACTCCTGTTATGAGGGCTTGCCTTTCTTTACAGACTCCTGTGTTCTCTCCCTCACATCTGTTCCCACACTTACAGAGATGGAGCTCACTCGTGGGAGACAGACACGACCTGCGGAAGGGCCTGACCAGGATACTTCCAAACATGAGCCGCTAAACCTCTGTGTAAATAAAGCAGGGAATCTCTGGCCTCATTTTCTAGTTTACAAAATGAAGGTTTGGGCTAGGTTGGTGGCTCTGAATTTTGGCTGCACATCAGCATCCCTTCCTAAGCTTTAAAAACTGTCTGAGTCCTCCTTCAGACTAATTAGAATTTGGGGGATGAGAGCTGGTGGGACCAAGTTATCAGCAGAGTTAAAAAGCTCTCTAGGTAATTCTAATTTGTCGCTGAGGCTGAGAACGACTCAATTAGCTTGCCTGTGAGGCCTGGTCTAGTGTATCGCTAAGTTCCAAGGCTCTATCTTGACTGGCCTGATAAAAGCTTTCAGACACACAGCCTACAAAGGCTTAGGTCTCCCACATGTCTACCTTTCTTGAGACACAATTATCTCACTTGCAATTACATTCCTAGAAGCAGAGTTTCCGTCCTCAACTAGCAGTGTAATAGGACAGCCTGCAAGGCCGAGGTGAACAGGCAGAAGTACTAGGACTCCTCTCACAAACTGATTTCTGTCAAGGTTGTTAACTACAAGAGAGAAGTCGCCTCCTTAGGGATACCAGGGCTGATTGTCTGCTATTCCGGAGATTGACTTAAAAAGCTATAAAGAAGCTACTGTTGTTCCAAGACTGCTGGTTTTCAAGGCTACCATGGAGCTGGGGAGAGGAATAGGTGAACAGGAAGCTTTAAAATGTGGCAATTCGTGCCGTTCTTACTGACAGCCAACTCTTTTTCTTGAATAAACACGTAGCAAATTGTTTCAAGCCTTTGGTTAATTTCCAGAGTTCTGAAAAAGTTGATTTTGACAGTTTTATCCAGTGTTAATACTTTTCTGGAGGAGTGGATTTTTGGAGGTCCTTACTCTGCCGTTTGGAAGTACTTCTCTCTTATTTGCAGAGTTCTTTATAAACTCTGGATACAAGTGTGGTTTTTTTAATCAGATATATGATTTGCAAATATTTTCTCCTTGTCTTTGGTTTGATTTTTATCTCTTAACAGTATCTTTCAAAAAGTAGAGACTATCAATTTTGATGGACTTCAATAAATCAATTAAATCATTTTTTTAAAAAAGCTATGAAGAGTGCAGAAGTGCATGCATTTGCTGTATTAATTGGCACAGGCATGGTGTGAATATAGAATCTATTAGATGCCATACGTTTCAGCATATGTGCTTCAATTGTAGCGGGTGGCATGTTTGTCTCCAAAAGCAGCACATCTTTAGCTACAGGGAGTGGCTTCAACTATAAATGGCCTCAGGTATTCACTATGTCTAGATTCCCAATAACATGTTAACTTTGTTCTTTACTTATGCCTAATAAGCACCTCTACCAAATATAAAATTAAAATGTGACTTTTAGCATTTACACTTCAACTTGAATATATATTCCTCAATTTTCTATATAGGGATGAGCCCTTCTTTTCCCTCTAAGACTGAGCCAATAACAGGCTCAGCCAATGACTCATTCCACAGCCATATGGTGATTCCACTGCCGAAAGAGTAGTTGCACTTTCTAAAGTAAAGAGCTAATGTCTTTATCCTAGAGCAGATCAAAACTACTGTATTATTAAAATGTACAGTCTTGGGGCTTCCCTGGTGGAGCAGTGGTTGAGAGTCTGCCTGCTAATGCAGGGGACACGGGTTCGAGCCCTGGTCTGGGAGGATCCCACGTGCCGCGGAGCGGCTAGGCCCGTGAGCCACAGCTACTGAGCCTGTGCGTCTGGAGCCTGTGCTCCGCAGCGGGGGAGGCCGCGATGGTGGGAGGCCCGCACACCGCGATGAAGAGTGGCCCCCGCTTGCCACAGCTGGAGAAAGCCCTCACACAGAAACGAAGACCCAACACAGCAAAAATAAATAAATTAATTAAACTCCTACCCCCAACATAAAAAAGAAAAAAGTACAGTCTCTCCATAAGGTAATTATACAGAAACTGCTGTTTCTCTGCCTCTGGGATGGAAAGACCAAAGTTAGAATAAGAACTGGCTACTCACACACACAAAAACTATATTCTCCATTTAAAGTTGAACAGACCACATGCAGTGCTCACCCCACCTATATTCAAACCAGTTTCTTCAGACTTTTTCCTATTGATCTACTACTAGCAAGATTTTAGGAAAATGGCATATCAAGTCAAGATTTTGTGAGTTTTGAAGAAGAAGATAATTCAATCTTTATAGTCCTTCTGTCCCTGGAGATAAAATATCATGGTTCAAAACTTACTTTGGTAAACATTTAAATGTCTCATGCTTTATAAGAAACTGGATTTAACATATGTTACACATTCCGCTTGCGTGGTTCAAAACACCTTACCTGTCCGAAGTGTCATCAGATCTGTACACACTGATTGTGGCTTTTGGCTCATCACTCTCGTTTGTTTTCCTGTAGCAAAAAATAATTATAGAAAGATCAAATAAATTACAAAAAATAGTTATAAAACTTATCATGGATTTGGTAAAATTTTGTCCTATTCGGGTAGGAGATGTACATGTTACAGATTTGGAGTACCGAAATCTTCCCAGGCTTTGACTTGGATAGGATAAAATATAGCAAGCCCTATTCCCCATGTTAATAAAAGAATTCTTCTCTAGGTCCAATTATTCTAATTACAATGTAACAAATTCAAATTGGTGATAAGGATATGTAAAACAAGCAACACAACATGCAAAATGGTTAATAACTAATATGTAGTGTTTTCAATGTTGTTGATTTTTATATAATAGGAACTCAGTCCCTTATAATCAGCTATATTTTGTTTGCAGTTTCAGCAGAGCCATAAGCCAGCACAACAGCTACATACAAGTTGCTTCATTATAAGTTCAGCACCGTGGACAGGTTTGAGAGAAGAGACCTTGCTGGCAGAAAAGAGGGAGGGAGAGAAAAGAAAAAAAGGAAAAGAGAGAAACAGGAGACACTGGAAAGAAATGAAAAGAAGACAGTGGGGGAATAGAGAAAGGATGGATGGGAAGGATAGGAGAAGAGAGGGGAGACCAGGAGAAGAAGGGAGAGGAGAGACAGAGGCAGAGAGTTAAGGCGGACAGATTAGTAGAAAAAAAAAGGAGTGGGGAGAAGACAAGAAAATAAGGGAAAAGAAGATAGAAGGCCCAATAGTAGGAACGATGATCATCAAAGCAGTGGAGATATCTTGATCAGACAGGTCAATCAGCAAAAAAAAAAAAAAAAAAAAAAAAAGCCTGTTTAATGCTTTATGTGATACAGGGAAAGCAATCTCTTTGGAGAATTATACCATGATTTACAGTTTGCATTTCAAAGCATCACTTGAAGCTGACAGATCAAACATATTGAATCAGAAAAAAGTATTAAAACAGTATACAATTTAACATGTAATTTTAAACTTGTAGTATATCTTTATTAAGCAAGTATTTGGAGGTAAACGATATACTGTGCTGATGACTGTGAGGAAGTCGAGAATGAATTATCTGTAACCCCTACACACATAGAGCTAGAGGGACAAATCAGACATACGTCCAAGTGCAACAAGTGGTCAGTGTCGTAGAAAAGGTTCAGGTCAAGTGCAAGGAAGTTTGAAGCTGAGAAAGCTTATTTGTAGAGGTGGGGATCACAGAAGTCTTTCAGGATGAGGTGCAGGTGGAGCTGGGTCTTGGAAGATAAATAGACATGAACAAACAGAGGTAGAAGGAATAGTGTTGGTTAAAGCAAGAATAAGGTTAAAAAAGGCCTAATGCAATTCCCCGCATTTTTAAAGAAACTCAGAGTGAAATCATAGGGTGTTTCACCAGCAGGTGTAATACATGAGTGCAGATAGGTGCTGCAGGGCCACCTGACCCCCTTCCAGAAAACAGCCCCTTTTGCAGATGCTACTGTTTTATGTCTCATTAGCAGCTTTATTCTTCCAGGCACTTATCACCACATGACATATTATATTGTGTTTGTTTATTTTCAGTCTCTCCCTCCTCCACCTTCAACTAGGAAGCAAGTTCTATGAAAGCAGGGATTTTGTTTTGTCCCCAGACTTTAGAATAGTGACTGGCTCACATAGGGCATCTCCACAGGTACTATTTTTGCCTTCTGCTTCACGTGACATGTTTTAATGATCAGGCAGAGGAAGGACAGTAAAATGTCCTAGTTTGTGCGCACTATGAAGCTTGTTTTCTAGGGTGATGAGACTATTATTTATTTTCCTTTTCCTTTGTTTTCAGTCTCTGCTCATGTGGCACTCTTGGACCTATCATTGCTTCTGCTGGAAGCGCCTCTTAACGACCACATCCTCAGTGAGGTCTCCCACTCATTCAGGCAAAGTTAGCCACTCCCTCTCCTCCTTCCCATAGCACCGGCACACACTTCCACAAGCACTTTCCATGGTAAATTTGAGTATTTGTGCTTATGTATTCATCTTTTTCCATGAAATGTGAGAGTTCCTTAAGGTCAAGGCTGGTGTCTTATGCATCTGTGTTCCCAGCACCTGGCACAATGTCAGCACACAGTAGGTGCTCCAACGTGGTATTGGGTGAACATCAAAGTGGACACAGCCTCTGCAAAAGGGTGGAAAAGTGTCACATGGGCATCCATTTGAGCAAATGCAAGGAGATAAATAACCTACACTATCTTTTAGGAAGATGTCGTTTGAGACGCAAGTCAAGGGGTCAAAGGGGAAACGTCTCAGGCTTGCAGATTTTTGTTACTTAGGATAAAAGCTCGATGTGCTTTAGCCAAAATTCTGTCCAGTAACAGGAAGGGTTCAGGTAACCAATAGAGTTTAAAATATAAAGTAAGCATAGACGGCATTAAGGTCCCGTTATTCTGAAACACACTAAGAGCACGAAGCTTAGTTTGCCTGGTCACACTTCACAACAAGAATGTTTGTTCTTTAATAATTGCAGAGAAAGGCAAATAAAATGAAGGGGGCATTTTTCACTGGTGCCTGGATTCAGATGATTAGGTTCCCTGTGTTTGGTGAGTTGAGGGCCAACAGAGAACAAGGATGTAAGCTTCAAAATCATGAAGACCAAGGAGAGGGCATGGAGAGAGCCTGCCAAATCACAGAACAGTCAATTGGATGAGCTAAGGCTGGAAACCCAAAAACCAATCAGATACTTTGTGTAGAGGGGGGTAAACTCAGGACCCGGAGAACACATCAAAATTATGAACAATTTTTAAATGGTTCAGAAAAATTCACAGATAAAAATTCCAAAATAGACATATTCCAAGTGTCTACTTAACTTTTTAAAGTCCCCACCATGAAAGACAATCACTAAGTATGTCTTGCTGGAAGACACTGGCTACTGGACCAGATAAAACTTGTGTCTGAGAAATAGTTAAGTTCTTCTGATGGGTGTGGTTGTTTGTATGTGTGTCACTGTAAATGTACTTTAGTAAGAATATTATCTATTTATTTCATCAATATTAGATTATTTACATCATTGCGCTTATGAGTTTTGTTTGAATTTTCCTACTAATTTGCATTTGTCAGTCTATTTGCCATTGAGTATCATTTAGTGGTTTTCCACAAGCCTAGGAGTTTTTGAAAAGAAATGTACTGTCCCATAAAGCAAGTGAACTTAGCTGTTGTTTTGCTTTTATGGTTCCTTTCTCTAAGGCTCAGAAACATCCTATGTTTCTGTGGCAGCCCCTTCCCTTTCCTGTCAGGAGGGCCACCTTGGTAGGGTAGGCAGTGGATTGATTATTCTACACCTCCAAGCTGTATTCTGGAAGCATGAAGCTGGAAAATCACAGTTTGCCCTGTAAAGACCCCTGATAATATCACAGATTCTCCTTCACGTGCACAGAATGTCAGGGAAAGCCTGAGGCTAGCCACAAATATTCAGCCTGTCTTGAACAAGTCTACTCTCAAAAATGACTGTCTTTGTGTTTCTCTTAATGAATAACTCATCTGGAACACCCACCTGTCTGAGGCATCATGGGAGTTACATCCATGGAGTACCACCCTACCATAATTTTCATCTCTGCAGAGAAAGAACAAAATCAAGTCACATGAGAAGTTATCACAGTATTTAGTAAGCATTAAATAAGGCAGACATGAAAGAGCTCACAATGTTTGGCAAGGTTAATTCATTTTACTTTGGGTGTAAAAACACAACGACGCATTTATTTTAACTAGCCACCACTTGAAAGAGCATGGTGAAAAGAAAAAAGGTTGTCAGTACAAACAAACATTATTCCAATTTACCCCATGAGATTTCCATGTGATTCAGCAATGGCATGAGTGTTTGTTGTTTGGCTTTTTGGTTTTGGGTTTTCTCCAGCAGTGTGGGAACATGCGGCCATCTACTTTGCATATATTAGAAAAGTCCTTTTCTGCAGGAAGGCAAACGTTTTTTCAAACGTGTTTTAAATTTAATTAGGTCCAGGCTACAGGTTCTTTGGTGGGGCTATTGGAGGACTCTGGAGGCCTCATGACAAAGACTGCTTCCCAGACCTGCTGCTATCACTGTCCTTGTCCCCATGGTGAGCCACAGCTGCCCCCCACCTCTGCAGAAGACCAACACTAGCAGGGTCTGGATGTTCTGGTCAGGGGTCAGCCTGAGCCTCTGAAGTGGAGAGCTGACGTCAGGACTTTGGTACACCAGAGACCTCCCGGCCTCTCGTAATATCAATTGGCGAGAGTTCTCCCTGAGATCTCCATCTCAATGCTAAGACTCAGCTCCACTCAACGACCACCAAGCTCCAGTGCTGGACATCCCATGCCAAACAACTAGCAAGACAGGAACACAACCCCACCTATTAGCAGAGAGGCTGCCTAAATCATAATAAGTTCACAGACACCACAAAACATACCACCAGATGTGGTCCTGTCCACCTGACAGAAAAGATCCAGCCTCATCCATCAGAAGACAGGCACCCATCCCCTGCACCACGAAGCCTACAAAACACATTGAACCAACCTTACCCACTGGGGTCAGACACCAAAAACAACAGGAACTATGAACCTGCAGCCTGTGAAAAGGAGACTCCAAAACATAGTAAGTTAAGTAAAATGAGAAGACAGAGGAATATGCAGCAGATGAAGGAGAAAGGTAAAAACCCATCAGACTGAACAAATGAAGAGGAAATAGACAGCCTACCTGAAAAAGAATTCAGAGTAATGATAGCAAAGATGATCCAAAATCTTGGAAATAGAATGGACAAAATACAACAAATGTTTAACAAGGACTAGAAGAACTAAAGAGCAAACAAAAAATGACAAACAACACAATAAATGAAATTAAAAATTCTCTGGAAGGAATCAATAGCAGAATAAATGAGACAGAAGAATGGATAAGTGACGTGGAAGATAAAATAGTGGAAATAATTACTGCAGAGCAGAATAAAGAAAAAAGAATGAAAAGAATTGAGGACAGTCTCAGAGACCTCTGGGACAACATTAAACATACCAACATTCGAATTATAGGGGTCCCAGAAGAAGAAGAGAAAAAGAAAGGGACTGAGAAAATATTTGAAGAGATTATACTTGAAAACTTCTCTAATATGGGAAAGGAAACAGTTAATCAAGTCCAGGAAGTGCAGAGTCCCATACAGGATAAATCCTAAGAGAAAGCCACCAAGACACATATTAATCAAACTATCAAAAATTAAATACAAAGAAAAAATATTAAAGGCAGAAAGGGTAAAGCAACAAATAACATACAAGGGAATCCCTATAAGGTAAACAGCTGATCTTTCAGCAGAAACTCTGCAACCCAGAAGAGTGTGGCAGGACATATTTAAAGTGATGAAAGGGAAAAACCTACAACCAAGATTACTCTACCCAACAGAATCTCATTCAGATTCGATGGAGAAATTAAAATCTTCACAGATAAGCAAAAGCTAAGAGAATTCAGCACCACCAAACCAGCTTTAAAACAAACACTAAAGGAACTTCTCTAGGCATGAAACACAACAGAAGGAAAAGACCTACAATAACAAACCCAAAACAATTATGAAAATGGTAATAGGAACATACATATCGATAATTACCTTAAATGTAAATGGATAAAATGCTCCAACCAAGAGACATAGACTGGCTGAATGGATACAAAAACAAGACCTGTATATATGCTGTCTACAAGAGACCCACTTCAGACCTAGGGACACATACAGACTGAAAGTGAGGGCATGGAAAAAGATATTCCATGCAAATGGAAATCAAAAGAAAGCTGGAGTAGCAATACTCATAGTAGTCAAAATAGACTTTAAAATAAAATCTATTACAAGAGACAAAGAAGGACACTACATAACGATCAAGGGATCAATCCAAGAAGAAGATATAACAATTGTAAATATTTATGCACCCAACATAGGAACACCTCAGTACATAAGGCAAATGCTAACAGCCATAAAAGGGGAAATCGACAGCAACACAATCATAGTAGGGGACTTTAACACCCCACTTCCACCAATGGACAGATCATCCAAAATGAAAATAAATAAGAAAACACAAGCTTTAAATGACACATTAGACAAGATGGACTTAATTGATATTTTTAGGACATTTCATCCAAAAACAACAGAATACACTTTCTTCTCAAGTGCTCATGGATCATGTTCCAGGATAGATCATATCTCGGGTCACAAATCAAGCCTTGGTAAATTTAGGAAAATTGAAATCCTATCAAGAATCAGTTCTGACCACAATGCTATAACAGTAGAGATCACTTACGGGAAAAAAACTGTAAAAACCACAAACACATGGAGGCTAAACACTACACTACTAAACCAAGAGATCACTGAAGAAATCAAATAGGAAATCAAAAAATACCTTGAAACAAATGACAACAAAAACACAACGAACCAAAATCTATGGGATGCAGCAAAAGGAGTTGTAAGAGGGATTTTATAGCAATACAATCCTAACTCGAGAAACAAGAAACATCTCAAATAAACAACCTAACCTTACACCTAAAACAATTAGAGAAAGAAGAACAAAACAAACCCAAAGTTAGCAGAAGGAAAGAAATCATAGAGAGCAGATCAGAAATAAATGAAAAAGAAATGAAGAAAACAATAGCAGAGATCAATAAAACTAAAAGTTGGTTCTTTGAGAAGATAAACAAAATTGATAAGCCATTAACCAGACTCGTCAAGAAAAAAAGGGAGAAGATTCAAATCAACTGAATTAGAAATGAAAAATGAGAACAACTGACACTGCAGAAATACAAAGGGTCATGAGAGATTACTACAAGCAAATATATGCAAATAAAATGGACAAACTGGAAGAAATGGACACATTCTTAGAAAAGGACAACCTTCCAAGACTGAACCAGGAATAAAAAGAATATATAAACAGACCAATCACAAGCACTGATATTGAAACTGTGATTAAAAATCTTCCAAAAAAAAAAAAAAGCCCAGGACCAGATGTCTTCACAGGTGAATTCTATCAAACATTTAGAGAAGAGCTAACACTTATCCTTCTCAAACTCTTCCAAAATAGAGCAGAGGGAGGAACACTACCAAACTCATTCTATGAGGCCACCATAACCCTGACACCGAGACCAGACAAAGATGTCACAAGAAAAAGAAAACTACAGGCCAATATCACTGATGAATATAGATTCAAAAATCCTCAACAGAATACTAGCAAACAGAATGCAATAGCACATTAAAAGGATCATACACCATGATCAAGTGGGGTTTATCCCAGGAATGCAAGGATTCTTTAATATAGGCAAATCAATCAATGTGATAAACAATATTAACAAATTAAAGGATAAAAACCATATGATAATCTCAATAGATGCAGAAAAAGCTTTTGACAAAATTCAACACCCATTTATGATAAAAGCCATACAGAAAGTAGGCATAGAGGGAACTAACCTAAACATAATAAATGCCATATATGACAAACCCACAGCCAACATCATTCTCAGTGGTGAAAAACTGAAAGCATTTCCACTAAGATCAGGAAAAAGACAAGGTTGCCCACTCTCACCACTATTATTCAACATAGTTTTGGAAGTTTTAGCCACAGCAATCAGAGAAGAAAAAGAAATAAAGGGAATCCAAATTGGAACAGAAGTAAAACTGTCACTGTTTGCAGATTACATAATATACATAGAGAATCCTAAAGATGTTACAAGAAAACTACTAGAGCTAATCAATGAATCTGGTAAAGTAGCAGGACATGAAATTAATGCAAAGAAATCTTTTGCATTCTTATACACTAATGATGGAAATCTGAAAGAGAAATTAAGGAAAGAATCCCATTTACCCTTGCAACAAAAAGAATAAAATACCTAGGAATAAACCTATCTAAGGATTAAAAAGACCTGTATGCAGAAAACTATAAGACACTGATGAAAGAAATTAAAGATGATACAAACAGATGGAGAGATATACCATGTTCCTGGACTGGAAGAACCAACATTGTGAAAATGACTAAACTACCCAAAGCAGTCTACAGATTCAATGCAATCCCTATCAAACTACCAATGGCATTTTTCACAGAACTAGAACAAAAAATTTCACAATTTATATGGAAACACAAAAGACTGTGAAAAGTCAAAGCAATCTTGAGAAAGAAAAACAGAGCTGGAGGAATCAAGCTCCCTGATTTCAGACTATACTACAAGGCTACAGAAGTCAAGACAGTATGGTACTGGCACAAAAACAGAAAGATAGATCAATGGAACAGGATAGAAGGCCCAGAGATAAACCCATGCACATATGGTCACCTTATCTTTGATAAAGGAGGCAAGAGTATACAATGGAGAAAAGACAGCCTCTTCAATAAGTGGTGCTGGGAAAACTGGACAGCTACATGTAAAAGAATCAAATTAGAACACTCCCTAACACCATACACAAAAATACACTCAAAATGAATTAAAGACCTAAATGTAAGGCCAGACACTATAAAATTCTTAGAAGAAAACATAGGCAGAACACTCTATGACATAAATCACAGCAAGATCCTTTTTGACACACCTGTTAGAGAGAGGGAAATAAAAGCAAACAAATGGGACCTAATGAAACTTAGAAGCTTTCGCACAGCAAAGGGAACCATAAACAAGACGAAAAGACGACCCTCAGAATAGGAGAAAATATTTGCAAACAAAGCAACTGACAAAGGATTAATCTCCAAAATTTACAAGCAGCTCATGCAGCTCAATATCAAAAAAGCAAACAACCTAATCCAAAAATGGGCAGAAGACCTAAATAGACATTTCTCCAAAGAAGATATACAAATTGCCAACAAACACATGAAAGGATGCTCACCATAACTAATCATTAGAGAAATGCAAATCAAAACTACAATGTGTTATCACCTCAAACCCGTCAGAATGGGCATCATCACAAAATCTACAAACAATAAATGCTGGAGAGGGTGTGGAGAAAAGGGAACCCTCATGAACTGTTGGTGGGAATATAAATTGATACAGCCACTCTGGAAAACAGTATGGAGGTTCCTTAAAAAACTAAAAATAGAACTACCATCCGACCCAGCAATCCCATACTGGGCATATACCCTGAGAAAACCATAATTCAAAAAGAGTCATGTACCACAGTGTTCATTGCAGCTCTATTTACAATAGCATGGACATGGGAGCAACCTAAGTGTCCATCGACAGATGAATGGATAAAGAAGAGTGGCACATATATACAATGGAATATTACTCTGCCATAAAAAGGAACAAAATTGAGTTATTCATAGTAAGGTGGATGGACCTCGAGTCAGTCATACAGAGTGAAGTAAATCAGAAAGAGAAAAACAAATACCATTTGCTAACACATACATATGGAATCTAAAAAAAAATGGTCATGAAGAACCTATGGACAGGACAGGAATAAAGACACAGACCTACTAGAGAATGGACTTGAGGACATGGGGATGGGGAAGGGTAAGCTGGGATGAAGTGAGAGAGTGGCATGGACATATATACAGTACTAAATGTAAAATAGATAGCTAGTGGGAAGCAGCCACATAGCACAGGGAGATTAGTGCGGTGCTTTGTGACCACTTAGAGGGGCGGGATAGGGAGGGTGGGAGGGAGATGCAAGAGGGAGGGGATATGGGGATATATGTATACTTATAGCTGATTTGCTTTGTGATACAGCAGAAACTAACATACCATTGTAAAGCAATTATACTCCAATAAAGTTATTCAATTTAATTAAGCCCATTATATCTGAAATTTTTCCACTTGTTGGTCTTGACAGTTTCCCTTGACAAAATGTAGGAAAGTAAGTACCAATATTTGTGGTTAAGAAGGTTGATTTTTCAGATTTAGCCTATTTTTTTTTTTTTTTTTTTTTTTTTTTTGCAGTACACGGGCCTCTCACTGTTGTGGCCTCTCCCATTGCGGAGCACAGGCTCCGGACGCGCAGGCTCAGCAGCCATGGCTCACGGGCCCAGCCACTCCACTGCATGTGGGATTTTCCCGGACTGGGGCACGAACCCGTGTCCCCTGCATCGGCAGGGGGACTCTGAAGCACTGTGCCACCAGGGAAGCCCCCTTGATTTAGCCTATTTTTGAACCATGAGATTATATAGTTTGCTCTGTTTGGTCCTTAAAATAACCCTATAAATTAGGCAGGGGATACACTTATATCCAGTTCACAGATGAGAAAATTGATCAGGGATTCTGTGGCTTTCCTAAGGCTAAAAACTTAGCAAGTGACAAGGGTGATCTTTTTATTCCAAACTTTTCCTTTTCCTACTGGTCAACCCTGCAATAGAACTTCACACATAAGATCCCGAAGCTACGTCTTCCTTACTTTGTATAGTGGACCTGAAAGTGCAGGCAATTTTAGGAAATGTCAAAACATGTAGTAGAGACTTTGGCCTTGGGCCAAAGCAGAGAGTAAGTATCAGAACCTTTCCATGTCAACCCTACCAAACCTGAAACAGCACACTTCTCCTGGTTCTGATTACTCAACACTCTGGAACCACTTACAATAAAGCTATAAAAGAACTGCAGTAGATAATTAAAGAAAGATGAGCAGTGAAACTGAAACAATTCCAGTGAATATATACCCTCGAAGATGCCAAGAGAACTTCTCCATCTCCTTGGGATCCCCTCCCTAAACTTGTGGGAGAGTAGCAGACACCAGACACATTTTTGCCTGAAGAAAAATACATAGCACGTAGCCCACTACTGGGCCAGTGGGCGTGGGGAAAGCATCAGAGCCAATTTCCCCTTCACTCAGCAGCTGTCATGCCAGCCAAGCTGGCTTCCCTGGGCCTTTTTAAGGAAGCATGTCTGGCGTAAAACCATCACTTCTACTGACTATAAATTATCTTAGCCATCTCTATCGCCCCACATCTGTGCAAATCTGTGCAACCCAAAATTTGTGATCTACCTTTGATATCATTCTACCACCATGGAAAAATAGAAATGCCATATTAGCTTCCAACAGAAGCAGTAAATGTTGCTTTATAGAAGGAGATGATTGTTTTCTAAGAATGCTAACTCCAAAACTTAGTGTGAGTCTCCAAATAACCCTATAGTTCCTTAAAATAATAAGATTTAATAACAGAATTTAATAGACATTTTTGTTTAACAGTTACAAGTACACTCCTCAAACAACCATGTATGGACAGTTTAGTAGAAAGCTTAGAGAAAGTATACTGTAATGCAGGGATTCCCAACTTCAGTGCTGTTGACATTATGGATTTGATAATTTTTCATTGTGAGGAGTGTCCTCTGCCTTGTAGGTTGTTTAGCGGCATTCCTGGTTTCTACTGACTAGATGTCAGGAGTACCCCCCCCAATTTTGATATTTAAAAATGTCTCCTGACCTTGCCAAACAATTTCTGGGAAGAAAATTGTCCCTGACTGAGAACCATTGGTGTAATGGGAAGATAATGGGTCATGTTACTTTCAGCTCCACCTCTTAATAGCTGTGTGCTCTTGAACAAGTTACCTAACTTCTCTGAGCCTCAGATTACTCCTCTGTAAAAATGAGGATGTAATACCTACCTCATGTGATTGTTATGAGATTTAGTGATGCTTCATACGTAAAGTACCTAGTATCTAGCCGGATACATAAGAGGGAATCAAAGACATATGCATATGTGTATGTCTGTATATACATATATAGACACAATTTATAATAAATATATCTGGGCTGGACAAATGCCTATTATAAATCTATGTTGGCAATGAGGTGATATGCTTAGGGTAATAGTCTTCAGATCTTTAAACATATAGTTAATAGAAACAATGCTTAAAGCAGACAATACTTTTGTGATGGTTAAGTGTTTTCTCTTACAAAGTGATACTGCATTTACCACCTTTCCATACCTAGAGGTATACAACCAGTGGGGACTAAAATGAGTTGAGAATTGATCAGCTTTACTTGCACATAAGGAAATTTTAGATAAATTATTATTAAATTTGTAAACTTGGAATCATACTTGTGTTTGTTTCAACTGACATCAGGCACCGGAATCACGTTACCATGAATTAAATATTACCTTTTTGGAAATTGGAATGTCTTTTTTTTTTTCAGATTATCAAGTAGGCACCAATGTCTATGCTATTTATAACAGCAAAATCCTACTTTTTTCTCACTAATAACTCATATTCTTTTAGGTATGTGAATATTAAAAATTCTTAAGAGATATTCTTAAAAATCTGATGTAACGAATTTATGCTTACTAAATCTTACCAAACATGAGGCCAAGCAACAAAGTGTTTTAGAAGGAAAGTATCCAATTTCCACATGGCCATTAGTTTCCCAAATGGAGAATGGCTCTTTCTACTCACCCACCCACCCACACTCTTACTTTTCTTCTTCAGGACGTTCCTTTATCCAGCTGTTATCCTGTAAGACAGTCCTTCTTTTGTTCACATCATGAAAACCCTGTTGCTTCAGTATAGTCCCCTGAGTGGTACTCTTCATATCTATCAACAGAAAAATGAAACGTCAAGAGATGTAGTTGCATGGAGTTGAGTGTGTGTTTATTAACTTGGAAATCTTGAGAGGAGCATCTGATTGGCCAGCATCACTCTTCTAGGCTGGCAAATCCAGTACTGTTTCAAAGTAGGATGCACCGGCAAGAAAGAACAAATCCCACACCCCATCATCAAAGATAACTTATAAAACTGCTCAGGTGCCAACTGAAATTGCTCGTGCACACCATGAAGCCCTGCCCCACACCTGGGAGTGTAGAACCACAGGCCTGGGAAAAACCAATACCGGGTTTAGTGGGTTGGCCATTTTGCTCAAAAAGAAATGTGCTTCAGAAGGACACACGAGACTGTTTTAGAAGTACCTAGTGAACAATAGTAAGTCCTGGTGCTTCTGATGATAAATAACTTAATTCTTTGATCTCACGGGAGCCAAAAGCACAGAAGGTCACACACACTTGATTTTTAAAAGAAATCTTTGAATTGCAATTAGATGAGTAAAATCTACAGCACTCTTACTTTTTTCTTAAGCCTAACTTTGGCCATGTTAATTAAATTAGACGGTTGCTTCTAAGAATTTCACAGCTACATGAAAAAAAAAGAACTGTGAGTTGTTTTTCCCAGATTTTTAAGTTCTCTGAGTAAGGGAAACATCATCTACATTACCATTTCCTGTGGGAGATGTTTTTCTCAAGGTAAAATTGGACATGCTGCCTTCCAGTAAGGATCTAAAAGAAAAATGGGGATGGGGAAAACACAGTAATGACTCGACAAAGAATCAACAAGGGACTCATTCATTGCTAATGAGACACATTTTTCAATGACATTGGCGGTCACATAACCTGGTATAATGAATACATGATATGAAGTGACCCCTAAGAACCTGAGAGTTCATCTATTCCAACGCATTTATTTTACAGATGAGGAAACTGAAGCCAGGAGTGTTTAGTGTCCCCTGTGTTACAGGACAAGCAATTGGCTGAATCAGGCCATCATTAACTCATTTATTCAATGAAAAAATATGCATTGAATGCTTGACACTGAGCCAGGAGCTGGAGACACAAAAAGATAAGTAAGACGGGTATCAGGTCAGGTCAACAGGGAGACGGAGACATGGAGTTTACAGCACAATATGCAGGAGGGCTCATCAGCTCCTCCTTTGCGGAAGCCAAAGTGAACCCAGGCAACTGATATGTGTTTAGAAGGGAAGCAGCCAGAGCGTGGAAATCACAGATCTTGGGAAGCACTGGTGGTTTTAGGTAATCCCTGTGTGGGAAAGCCCTAAGATTCTCAGCTGTGACAAACTGCTACTGCCAAGCTGCTAAGGGACTGAGGTGATTCTCATTCCCAGTTTGCCTGGGATGATGGTGCGTTGAGAGCTGCATTACGACACTGAGTCTTAGGCACTTTTGCTTTCGATGGCCTCTTCCTTCACACACAAGCACATGCACACACATGCATACACATACAAAATTAAAAATATTTTATGACTGTGTTAGTATAACGATGAATAACAATCCAGGCTGGCTTTGTTAATACATATTCATTATTGTTATCGTATTCATTTTTTCTTCTGCTGTTAAAAGGAATTAAAATTAGGACCCTTTTGTGGGCCCCTAAAAGGGGTCCCAGGTGTGGCCTTTTCTGCTTAATGGATAAGTCAGCCCTGAGTTTCCCTGAATGTGGGACTTTCAGTTTTTAAACTGGAAAAGTCCTGGGCAAACAGGACTGGGCTGGTCACCCTAGGTGGGACATTATGTTTTTTGCAGGTTTCATCCCACCAGACAGTGTAGGACTGTTGGAGGGGCCCTCCATCTCAAGTCAGAAGCAAGTCCTACATCCAGCTTTATGACATCAAAGTTCTGCGATCGAACCACTGAATCTCCCTGTAAAATGTGCTAATGAAACCTGCCATCTACTTCATAAGGTTGTGATGATCAAATGAATAATGTACACAAAAATCACTTTGTTAAACTATAAATGCTGTTGAGACTTACAGCTGTATCATCAGACAGCAGTTTCTAGGTATAACGTGGAGATTCTAAAGCCCCCATCTCTTACCCTCTGGTCCAAAAGTATCTCCTACAGTAACTTGCCATAGGACTTGAAGTGGTAAAGATGCATTCCTCTGGATCAAGGCATGGTTTCCCTAGTACCTTTATTTAGAATATCAATGCTCCTAGAGTCGGTGAGAGGTGGCAGCTGCTGGTGACTTTACCAGCCTGGTGCTCGGCAGTACGGGCTCACGGCTGCACCTCATCTGGGGAACTGCCCTTACTTGGTGGGGCTGCCAGTTACACACCCTCCTCATCCACTGAACCTGCAGCCAGCGACTGAGTGACCTGGAATGTAGAGCCAGTCCTGCAGGTGACTGGTGCTTTAGCACTCACCATGGCAGAAGCTAGGCTAGCAGGGGGCTCATCGTCGCTCAGCTCCTTCTCTTCCCGCCCCCCACCACCGCTTCCCTTTCTCCTTTCTTCTGAGTGAATACCCTTCATACGTCACAGGCACCCAAAGTCCTCCCAGGCACTGCTTCTAGGGGACCCAACCTAAGACTAACAACCAGCCTAAGACCAGCCGCTCTTCGCTCTGCTGAGAGTCTGAAGGTCTTAGTGAAATTAGAAAGACCTGCATGTAAAGTGTGCTATTTACTGACTGTGTCACCTTGGGGATGCTGCAGTTCAGCTCCTTTATCTGTAAAATGAGGTGAATTGGGACTGTTTTGAGGATCAGGTTCGATGGCATATGTAAAGTGCCTGATTACTGGCCAACACAGAGTAAGTGCTCAATAATTCTTAACTTCATGCTTCTATCACCTTGGAAAGCGTTAAGCGTAAAGATGAGATGTGGTCAGGTGTGGGAAGGAGATGCAACAGCCTTGCATTTGGGCCCTGGGCATGCAGGGATTGTGGGGTGGCCACTGTCTCACTGAATTTGGAGGTCCCTAAAACTCTGGCAGAAATGGGAGGAAAAGAGGCATGCAAACTTCAATCTGAGCTACTTGTTCACTTCACCTCAGTCTGGCCTTGATTCTCTGGGTTCTTGGCTAACCTACTTCCTGTTTCTAAATGGCTCTGATAAACTCTTTTCCTGAACTGGTAAAGACCTGGAAGGTTCGTAGCTGATTGAACTGGGATTCTGAGGTGGGCAGAATGCTGAGTGTATATCTGGTGATACACTTGCAGAGATTGCAAACTCAGTCGTGAAATACAGGGAAGGGTCAATGGAGAAAAGTCATTTTGCAATTATCTGCTTATTTGTCTCTCACAAAAGACCGAGTGTCCTGTGAGCCAGACTTAAGACTGTCCCTTCTCTATTTCCAGTGTGTGGGACAGAGTAGATGCTCCCTAGGTGCTTACTATGTGCTGAATTTGGTCCCTCTCAAAATTCCTAACACCCCAGTACCTCAGAATGTGACTATAGTTGGAGGTGAGGCTTTTAAAGAAGTGATTAAGTTAAAATGAGGCCATTAGGGTGAGGTCTAATCCAATCTGTCCCATGACCTTATAAGAAGAGGAATTTGGACACACAGAGACACCAGGGATATGTCTGCATAGACGAAAGGACATGAGAGGACACAGAGAGAAAGAAGGTGGCCATCTGCTAACTGAGGAGAGAGGCCTCAGGAGAAAACAAAACTCATGCCACCTTGATCTTAGACTTCCAGCCTCCAGACCAATGAGACGACAAATTTCTGTTATTGAAGTCCAACAGCCCTAGCAAACTAATAGAGTGCTTATGGGAAAAGTGGTTTAAACATTTCTAAAATAGCTAAGTCATTCAAAGAGCTTTGTGTTACCCTGTCTCTGACCTGTGCCCTTTGTGTCTTTAATTGCCCTACTGCCCGGGGCAATTGCCAATAGCCATAGTACCTGTTCTCAACTGGATACCTCACAGGCATTATCTCATTCTCACATAAACCCTGCACAGCAGCTATTACCTCCATCTCCCACATAAGACACATGACTGAAGCTCAGGGAGAGGATGTAACCTGCCAAAGTGGCAACAAGCAGAATCTGGCTTCTAAACCAACTCGTTCCTCAACAACCAGCAGTAGTATTTGTCATGAGTCACTGCAAGATGGGACGGGTAACCTGGCATTAGAGTGAAAGAGGGAAGGTACACAGCAGGGCCTGCCTGACTCGACATCTCTGGAAGTCCCATGAGCTCTGCCCCCACTGCCTGGCAGCAGGAGAACCAGGACAACTTCTCAAGGAATCATTGCAGCAGACAAACCCTCACAGAGCAGCCTTCTCGGTGTATGTCCTGATATTTCCCTGCTTATAAACGTATGTCCATACAAAAAGGTATACATGAATGGTCATAGCAGCATTATTCAAAATAGCCAAAAAGTGGAAACAACCTAAATGTCCATCAGTGGATGAATGGATACACAACATGTGGCAGATCCATACAATGGAATATTACTCGGCAATAAATAAGAATGAAGCATTGATACATATTACAACATGGATGAAGCTTGAAACATGCTAAGTGAAAGAAGCCAGACATAAAAGATGACATATTTAGGATTCTATATGGATGTTATCTTTTAGATTTTCCTTGGTACCCTCAGTACTCCTCCCAAGCCAGGCTTCTGCTGCCCCTTTAGGCTCTGTTGGGTAAGGAGGAGAGCTCAGACAAGAATAATACCTTAGATGATTTTATAGGAATTGTAATATATCTCATTTCATTTCCAAGGCTATGTTCTAAGAGTATAATCCCTACTTAGCAGAGACATGGCTCGAGAAGCTGCTGAGTGGAAAGCTGGGACTCCATCTGAGGCTTTCTAGCTCAAGGCTCATCATCTTTTCCTCTCTGCCAGGGACTCCCAGATTGATAGCACTTCCTGCAGTTGTCGAGAGAAAAGCAGGTGTCTCTTCTTTACCTTCTGTTTAGGGCTGGCTCTAATCAGATCCAGCACCCTGCTAAAGGGTCCGATATTTTCATGCCTTTGGTAGCTGGGTATTCTCCAGAAGGAGTCATAAGATAAGACATCCAAACAAGCTCAGGGCCCTTACCACTTTCTCCCTGCCAATAACTAGCCTCAGGTATCCTATAAACACCTCACTGGCTCCACCCCAGTGTCTCTGGGATACTTTCTAGGGATAGTTGCCAGTTGCCAGTGAACTCACTTGCTTTCTCTGGGACACCCAAGCTTTATCTTGTTGCCTCTTTCATGAAAGCCCCTGGGAAGGACCAGGCTTTTTGTGCTTCACCCTTTCCATCTCTGAAAGTAGGCTGCTAGGCAGAAGGTAAGATCAGCCATCTTTGGACCATGAACTAACCTCGGGACTAAAGTCACACACTAAGAATGGCAGAGCAGGAAGTTAGAAGGAGACTGGTTCCTCACGGAGCTGCCAAATAGCCCCAAATAGCTGCCAAAGAGTTGAGATGATCCATCTCTTAATTTTTGGCAAGAGGAAAATAAACCTAGTTTCTTCATGAGATTACTCTTTCATATTTTTGTTACTCAAGCTTAATGCTCTTCCTACCTGTTACAAGATCATCGTGGAGCAAACAGAAGGTCTAAAAGCCCATGGTGGTCTACAAAATATAAGATACTAGTGACTTTTTTATTAGTAAAACACTATTTCTTGTGACATGTCTGTGTGTTCAATGTTCCTAGCAAGAAGGATCATGTGTTTAGTTCCTACTATTGTTTCACATCGTGCCACAGATTAGTGCTCATTAGCTTATTTAATCCTTCCAGATGAGTATTATTACCTCTAATTATAGGAACACAAAACTCAGGTTAAATAAACTGGCTAACGTCACACAGGGAGTGACAGTCAGGAACTGCAATTAGGTCTATATGACTGCAATGCCAGGGTCTTTTCAGTAAACGGTGCTACATGTTGGTCAAAGTACCCTGTGATATAGCCAACTCCAGACACGCAGGGAAAAGCCCGGGAGTTCCGAGAGATGGAAGATAATGGGAGAGGAGCTGGAAGGAGCTGCAGTAATAAACAGCTGCTCCATCACTCCTGGGCAGCTCAGCCTCGAGCCTCACCCCTCCCGTGGCCACACTGAAGCCATGAGTGGCCTGGTACTATTCCTACTGGACTCCTCTGGATCTATCTCCCTACTAGATGGCTTGATAATGTTTTATACTCTTTCCTAGCTCCATGCTGTCCACTGGCATGAGGTAAATGAGACAGCAAAATATAATGTATTCTACTTTCAAATGATAATATTTTAATAAGTATGCAGGAGTTTTTTTTTTGAAAATGACTAATAGTGTGGGAAAATAAAATTTTTTCACCAAATCTACAGGTTTCACTTCCATCTCGTGCGCAACCTCCCTCAGCACCACCTGCTCCTTTGTTTTTCTTAGGACCCATTGGCCATGTCACCCTAACCATCTCCATATGTCAGCCCATTTGATGGCCCCAGAACCATTTCTAGAAACTCCAATCTAAAACATTTAAGGTGCAAGCCCCACTCTCATCAACCTGTAATTCCACTGAAATTTCACTACAGTGGAACACTTGCCATCCCGACCAGAATATAAACCAACTTTTTTTATATATGGATATTTTCTATACTGTTAATAAAAATGGATCAACAATATATGTCCCCGTGAATAATGCTCTCATTAAAAAAAATACCCTTCTGTAGAGTGGATGAGAGATTAGAAACCTTTCAAATTGGTAATGTCACAAAATACATGCAGCAAAATCTCAGTTTTATATTATTTTTTAAAGAAATTACTTATTTCAGGGACTGAGGTTATCCTCAGTTTCATATCTACTCAACACCCAAATAATGACACTTTAATAGCTTCTGTTCAGCCAATTAGATTTATTTCTAAGTGCTGTCCTTCAGTTTCCTTCCAATCAAGTTTTAAACTTCTCACAAGAAAGATGAAACTCTCATCTGGTCTCAAATTGCTGTTACTGGTACATATACCAAATAATGGCAGACACCAGCAACTGTATTTTTTTCCAGCAATTATATTTTAAATGTATAATACTGTAAGGAAAGATGTATAAAAAGATGTGTCCCTATTATGCTGTGAACTACAAAAACCTTTCCCTTTTAAAGCACCAAATTCATAAGTTGAAAACTCTGATGTGAAATCATGATGTCAGAAGTCAGTATGGAAACAGGAAAAAAAAAAAACTTTTCAACTTCTGGCCCCTCTTTCATTTCCTCTTTGTGGCCAAACACCAGAAAGTGCTAGTTTTTACCCAATGCCTACAGCCTCTGCCCAAAGACATGTCTTTAGGTTTTAGATGAAATTACTCTCCTTAAATTCTGAATCACAAAACCAGTCAAGTTTCATGGTTTTCTTTAGATGCATTTGAAACTATCAAACATCTCCTATTTCTTAAATGTACCCCGTTCAGATCCTCTTCATCTCCCTATGTCCTTCTCAATTTCTAGTTTGAATAACAGCACTTCCCCAAGAGCATTTAGGTCCATTAGGTAATCTTCTGCTCCCATAGCCAGTCAGCCGCAGCTCTTCCTGTCCCAACTAAGCTGCAGTCTTCTCCATCTTTTGGGTCCTCTTGACAAAAAGGCTTTGTGGACCTTGTTTATCTATTTTATTTTTTACAAGGTCCTATGTTTAGCACATGGAACTATATTCAATATGCTGTAATAAACCATAATGGAAAAGAATATGAAAAAGAATATGTATATATGTGTGTGTGTGTGTGTGTGTGTATAACTGAATCACTTTGCTGTATACCAGAAACTAACACAACATTGTAAATCAACTATACTTCAATAAAAATTAAAAAAAAAAAAAAAGGACTTTGTGGATCTCACTCTTCCCCTTCCCACCCAAGGACAAAATGCCTCTCGACTTACCTAATAAGTGCTACATATTACCACTCCCTGCTAACTCTCCTTAGAAAGATTGTGTGAGCAAAGAAACTGGAATGAGGTGGTGCAGAGATGAAAGAGAATAGGAAGAGTAAGACAGAAGAGAAAAAAATGCAGAGCAGAAAACAGGCTAACAAAAGAGAGGATAAGGGCTTCCCTGGTGGCGCAGTGGTTGAGAGTCCGCCTGCCGATGCAGGGGACATGGGTTCGTGCCCCGGTCCGGGGGGATCCCACATGCCGCGGACCAGCTGGGCCCGTGAGCCATGGCCGGATGGGTCCGCGTACCGCAAAAAAAAAAAAAAAAAGAGGATGAGAGAAAAAAAGAGAAAAAAACAGAAAAGAATTCACTGCTGGTATTTGGTCGTGTGATAGTGTTAAGCCATACTGAGCTTAGATTTTACACGTATTGTCACATTTAAGACCCACAGAATGCCTTAAGGCTGATACTATGATTACCCTTCTTCTATACCTAAGTGAAACTTTATAATGAATGACTTCAATGAAGTCAGAGTCCTTTTTCAGAAGGTAGGGCAGGAGTTGGAAATGTGGACAGTGGGTAAAATTAGTTCTTTCTGGAGAGAGGTTTTAGGATGAGTAGTTTGCCTAAGGCTACACAGCCAGTGCACAGTTGGGATTCCAGCCCAAATCAACCTGACATCAAAGTTCCTGTCCCAGAAGCCCAGGAAACAAAAAGGGTTCAACAGGTAGAAAGTTACCAGGTTAAAAGAAAGGGTGAGAAGAATGACATTTCCTTTGCAATAGAAATCTGTGATGGACCTCAACCAAGAGTGAGATTTGAGCAGACTTTCTCTGATCATTTTACCAAAGTATCATGAGATCAGCCCAGAGTGATAGGTGGATACTTTAATGGCTCCAAAATCTCCCAGTTAATTTATCAAGCTTCTAATAGACTTATCTAAATTGATATTTTTATGGAAAAGACCAAATATGAATAGTTACCTAAGATAAACCTCTATAGTGATAGAAAGTATAAAAAAGCAAACATAGAATAAGGAAATAAATACAGCAAAAATGTCTAGAACGACATATGTAGCTTGGTGGTATTCACTTTCATATATGAAAAAGTCTTTATGGTTCGATAATACCTACTAGTACTTGTTTCCCAGAAATCACTGGTAACAGGGACAAAATTCTAGAACCTGAAAAAGGACAAATGCTATTAAACCATTTTCAACAGAAGAATAAGAGAGGCTCTATAATCACAAGTCAATGAACAGCAGCATTATCTTCTGTAAGGTAAATACAACAAACCACCAAACAATTAATTATCACCTAAAAGAACATGAAATATTATGTAAGGATAAAATAAACAGGGCTTCACAAAGTGTAAACGTTAACAAATGCATTTAAATTAATGGACTATTTTTAGCCTTCATACACAGTGTATAAGGAAATCCAATACTTATTGGGCTGGGAACGACTCACTTATCCTGCTGTGATGGTTGGAAATTTGCTATTTCTTTAGTCACACAGCCTCCCAGTCTCCACTTAGCATTAGAAAACTTGCTCACTGCTGGTGAAACAGTTTAGAATGTAGCACAAATAAAATCTTGTAGCCAGACAGTTGTCTATATGCTATGAATCTTGAGTCCGATAACCATCGACTATAAAATGTTCTTACTGTTTGTTCTCAGTTTTAGCATGAGCCCTCACTTGCCCTTGTTTCCACCACCAATCTTTTCTGCAGAATAACAGATAATGTCAAGTTTTAGCATGAAGAGTTGTACTCTCTGGGACAATGATCAATTTCATTTTATAAAAGACAATGGTCTAATATTCATTAATAAAAATACTATGTAATAAAAATTATCTATTGCTTGAACCTCTTATGGACTATTTTTAGCTCTAGCTGAAAACATTTGTTAAATGAGTAAAAGCCCAAATTTTGACCACGGATTATGAACCAAAACTCTGTTACCTTAAGTTCTTTATCATATTTCATATTCGCTGCAGCTCATGTCATGTCACTCTTTGTCCCAATTTTACATGGTAAAATCTTTCTCCTTATATTATGCTCAATAGAAAATGTGAAAAATATAGAAAGCACAAAGAAGGAAAAACTCAGACACCTTTCATCAATCACTGTTATTTTCTTCCAGGGTTGTTTATTATTATTATTATCATTATTATTATGCCTATTAGAGCCTACTGATACACATTTTTCAATGCCATTTAAAAATATTTAAATAATTATTTCCTTTGCAACTACAAAATATTTCATCCTATGGGCCTATCTATCAGTATAACATAATTCCTTGGTTTTTTCCAACAAAACCACATCCTAATTATTTTCATCCATCTCTGATGGATCCTTAGAAGTGAAATTACTTGCCAAGGGGTGTAACTTCTAAAATGTTCTTGGTCCCTATCGTCAAATCTCTTTCCATAAACCTTATATCAGTTTATAGTCCACCAGCAGCTTACGAATGTCCACACATTGGCCAGCATTTAGAATTATCATTTATCAGTCTCTTTAATGATTTAATAGATGAAAGTGGAATCATTTTGGCTCAAATGCATATTTTTATAATTTTATTGGTTATTTTATTTCTTATTTTGTGAATTATCCATTGATTAATATTATGGATTTCTTATTGTTTTCTTACTTTCTTTATATATCAGAAATATTTATTTTTACTTTCCCAGTTTTCACTTAGCGTCTGACTCTGATTTTTTTTTTTTGATCAGCAGCTTCCAATTTTGTAATTCCCTTTCTTTCCCCTTATTAATTCTTTCACTCCTTAGAAATCCATGTAGACCATCCATGAAACTTCTTTCTGACCTCAAAATCCAAGCAATCACCAAGCCCTACAACTCTGCTCTTACATCACTCTTGATTGTCTTTCTGTCCATATTCAAACTACCAATTCAAGCTGCCATAATCTGCTTACTATTTTATCAGCTTCCTACCTATATTACCAAGCTCTAGACTTACTCTCCCAATCCATTCTCAAGAGTGCCAAAGTAGTCACCACCTTGCTTAAAACTCTTCAATGGCCCTTCATTTCTGTCAGGATAAAATCCAAATTGTTATCAAAACTTACAAGTCCATACCCGCCTGCCTCCTTTCTCCCCATGCCTCACTCAAACTCTAGCTTCAGCTGGACTAAGTCATTCCAATTCCTGAGGGCTCCATCCTTTTCATAACCTTTAGGCTGTTGCTCACTCTATGCTTTATGCCTAAAGCATTCTTCTTTCTGAGCCTCCTCTCACCCTTACTCTCCTTTCAGGAAAGACTTACATGCATTTTTCAGGTCACTCATTACATATCCTCCTGGATGCATTCAGTGATACCATCACAACCTGTCTTCACCTCCATCTCCCCAGGCTGAGCCCTAGGAAGTGTTCAGATAGCAAAGAGTACCTCTCTATAACAACGGTACAATACAAACTGCCTTTTGTGTGGCTGAAGTTTTTTTCCATCCCCAACACACACACACAGACACAGACACACTGTAAATCTTGAGGGTTGTAACCAAGACCGTCTTCTCTACAGTTGTATTTCCAAATATTAATATTATATCTGGCACATAATAAGCTCTAGAGGAACATTTGTTGGACAAATGAGATTAATAAATATTTACATGTTTTCTTCTAAGTTTAAAAAATGTGTTTTATTGTTACATGGAAACTCTAATCCATATGGATTTACTTTAGTAATGGTGGAATCCCTTTCCCATTGATATATGATTTTTCCTTTGTCACATAAAGAAAACTTATATATTCTAGAATGTGCTTCGTGGCTGTCTCTTCTATTCCATAGATCTGCCTTTAGTTTCTTGCAATAGAAACAAACTATTTTAGTTATTGTCTTTTTCTAATACATTTTAATATCTAATGAAAGCACCTTTCATTAATTTCTCTTGTAGAAATTCTATCAGCTATTCTAACTTATTCATTTCTTTAAGATAAATTTTAAAATTATTTTCTCTGGTTTCAAAACAAATATTCTACAAGAACTTTTGATTGGAATTGCATGAATACTATAAAATAGTTTGGGAAGAACTGACATTGATGATATTCAATCTGTCCATCTAGGAATAGTACTCAAAGAAGCTTTTACTCAAGAAAGTCTTTAGGTCTTATAGTAAACGTCTGTGATTTTCTTAATCTAGGTCCCACATTTTTCTTATGGAAATTTTTTCTTGATGTTTTACATCTCTTTGCACTATTGTAAAAGAAATGGTAATATATGTCATATTATGTTATCATATATATATATATATATTTATAATTCAGTGGGAATCCTAAATTTTCTTTTTATTTGCTGGTTCTGTGAGATAAGTATGATCATACAAGTGACATTTGGTCAAATTGGGGGTCATAATTATATCCAAGTCTATCTGGATTCCAGCCTCCTATGGTTTTTTCTGTATGGATTCCTTTCAAATATTTACCTAATGACAAAAGGGAGAACACTGGGAAGGAGGGCAGAGGAGGGTAGGTTGTAGGGGGGCAGTTTTCTCTGAAATATTTTAAATTAACTCTCAGTGTAGAGGTACCATGCATATCCTGTGGCTTCTGAGCATTCTCTGGAATACTGCCACAGTCTCCTGGGATGTGTGTATTTTAGTTAAAAAAGCATGGTCTATATAGTTCATTACTTTCTCCCAGAAGGTTCCATACAAAGGAGACAATCACATTTTAGGTCAGGGAAACTTGGGTCTAGAAATACAGAATGAATTATTTAGATGCTTAGAGCTCTCAAGTATACAATTACAATGAGTATTCAGAACTAGAAGTAAGCCAGTTGTTATTTAATGGATACCTATAAAAAGCACTCTTCCAATTAATCATCACAATAAAAGGATGATTCATATCCTTAAAAATTTAGCAACTAACATAAAATGCAAATCTAATAAATGTAGCTGTCATTTGACAAAGCATGCATTTGAGGAAGGGCCTTTCCCAAATTCTAAAATCACATGGATTTTTACAATGGTAATCTAGAAACCCTTAAGAAATATATTTGATAAAGACTTTTGATTAAAAGTAAAGTTCAAGCAACTGCAGACAAATATCCAGTAATTCATACATAAAACCCTTATTTCAAAGTTCTCAGCAAGAGAAAAGGAAACATGATCAACAAATAGCCTAGGAACAGGATAATGTCAGAAGACAAACTGTGTGGGACCAACAAAGCTTTCCCCTGGACCACTGGCTGGCCAAGAATTCTATCACATCACTCTTAAAGAATGCTTAGAGTTAACACCCGAATCATAGGGACACTATCAGTTAAATCATGTTTGGTTAAGTTGACTGCTTAGTGAATTATATGCAGCTCATTCCACAGTCTGAGTTTCATTGTTCAAAACATCTCCTCTTTGCTTTGTTTGCACAGTCTCCAGGAAAATGAATCACTAGCTGTTTCAGTCAAGATTCCAGTGGATAGAGGAGACAGCCGGTAAGCAGCCCCTATGGACTGGTAGCCGAGGTGAGGCTGTCTCCGATTGAATGTCTCACACCCTACAATCTACAACTTACACACACACCACCTCACCTTCCTACAAAGGGGCTGACCGCTCCTGAGGTTAAAAACTAGGAATATAATAAATAACAAGACTGACTCCACAAACTACAAATTTAAAATGTATCTCTTCATGTCATAGTCATTCTATATACACTGTAATAACATTCTCAAGTATGAGTGGATAAGGAAATTCTTATTTCCGGATCATTTCTAGTTCTTTTGTAAAGCCAGAGGGAACCTCATTTATTGTTACCACATATTTTATGTGAAAGAAATTTGAAAAATCATTGAGAAAATTCAGTAAGACCAAAATCAGGTGATCAAGCTCCTCATCTGGTTCTAACTATCATCCTGGCAAGTTGCTTAACATGTATATGTTTTGTTGTCCTCACCTAGAAAATTAGTGAGTTAGACTAGATAAGTCTATGCTCCATTCTAATTGAAAATTTAGGTCAGCTGAATCTAACCTAAATTTTAACCCTTTTAATCTACATGAAGCTAAAAGTTTAATAAAAATCCTGGCCTTTTATCTGCATTCTCTGTCTACCTGACATTTAGAATCAAGCAAATGTTTTACTAAAAATTGTACTGATGTAATATCACAGATTTCTCAAATTGATTTTCCCAATACTTTAATTCTGGAATACAGCAAATATCAGAAAGACCATTTCTACATTATAAACCGTGGAAGAGAAAGCTGGTTTTCAACTTGATCACATTTTATGACAAGTAAAATTATAATCCACAAATGGTATAATTTAGCTTTCTGATTACTATACACGTTTGAAAGCCAAATTATTAAAAAATTCCTCAGTAACCTTTGGGAACTGAGCTCTAAAAGCCTCCGAGACAGCACATGACCTGCTCAGCAATGGGAAGCAATGAAAGCTCTAGAATTGAAAGCAGAGCCAGGTACACTGTGGGAAGTGCCTTTCTGGAGACAGAGAGTGCTGGGTGCAAGTGTGAGTAGATCCTGGGTTCGATTCCCACAGCTCTGCATCTCAGATGCAAATGGTAGAGAAAAAACACAGGTCAGACAAGTCAGCTTAGCTATTAATCATAAAGGAAAGCCTGCTTAAAATAACTTTTCTGTTCTTATCAAAGGGCTTCCAAAACTGGCTTTTCAGGACTAGGATATGAATAGAGGTTGAAAATTGCCCCCATGTACATTAATCAATATGTAGGTTAGAACTCAGGATGTAACATAGCAAAGTTGGCCAAATGCACACGAATTCCTGTGGGAAACTGCGCACCCTCAGTTAGCCCTGCCCTGCTTTATTCCTTGGTATATTCACTCAAGAAATGTGATTTTCTTATTTGGGGAAGATAGGGTGGAGGACTGGGCATCTCTCTCTCACAGCTCAGTGACTTGCAATGCTTTCAGCAGTCAAGAAAAGCAAAAACTTCTTATCTATAAAAGAGTGGAGTTCACCATTTCAGTAAAAGCACCATCTGTGAAGACAGGGAGTTCCTTTTAAAAAATGTTTTTACAGTCACTTGAGAAAGTAGACCGGTGAGTGCTGGTCTCTCGACTTAAAGAATTTGTTATCCTTATGTGTGACCAGATTCACCAGCTGACAGCTCCTATATGGAAACTCAAATAGGCTTTCATTTCTCTGTTGCCCGGAAATGTGTAAAATTGTGGAGAATTTAAAAGCAGGGCTTCCCTGGTGGCGCAGTGGTTGAGAGTCCGCCTGCCGATGCAGGGGACACGGGTTCGTGCCCCGGTCTGGGAAGATCCCACATGCCGCGGAGCGGCTGGGCCCATGAGCCATGGCTGCTGAGCCTGCGCGTCTGGAGCCTGTGCTCCGCAATGGGAGAGGCCACAACAGTGAGAGGCCCGCGTACCGCAAAAAAATAAAAATAAAAAAAAAATAAAATAAAAGCAATGCCATCTAAAATCACAACCAGGAGCAGCAGAACTGTTGACAAGTAGAACAGCCCATTGGAAGCTGTTAAAATTTCACTGGAAAAAAGACAGAGAGTAAGTTCTGATTTTAATCACTTGCAAAGAAAACAGGGAAAGTTATGCAATAAAGCAGAGATATTTACATTTGCAAATATAATTCAACTTACCTTTCTTGAGTAGATAAACCGGGACTCTTTGTCTAAACAGCCTGCAGTGATTCCCCAGGTGGATCCAGCTGAAACTAATGGGTACCTGGAGTTTACTGAGTGCAGTTTCCACCTCCACCTGCCTGTGTTAATGAACAGATCAGAGGCTTCTCCCTCAGTGGCTGAGTCACACAGGGAGGAGACGGGTGGTGTGAAAGAGGGTGTCACCTTGTACAAATACCAATTCAATTAAAACAGCTCACTCATGGGCCTGCTGTCTTTGGTGAATTCTTTGTGTAATTTATGGCCTTGGTAGACCAAAAATATGTACTCCTGTTATCACCCTTTTAATTGACATCAACAATACCCACAATTCTATCCCTCACGAGGTGCCACAGTATCCAACCTATTTTGGATTCTCTTTTAAAAAACAAAACACAAAACTTAAGGTAGGAGGAATCTCTATCTGCCCATGGTACTGAAAGGCTGGGGCCCAGATACACACACAGGAAATGTACTGCTGGTAGGAATCAAGATCCTTAGGAGAGGAAAGTCCTTTGGAGCCCTGAGATCAGGAAATATGAAAGGAATCTATTACACAAATTCTACACATGGAATTCTGGTAAAACTATCAAAGGAAAAGTACATCCTGAAATATAAGAATTTTGAGCTTTTTGTGATTTCATCATCTATAAAAATGTGAAAAGGATGCTGGAAACTTCTTTCACATCTGAGGGCAGCAGTAGACTCCAGGGTCGACATCTGCTTCTGATGAGGAAGGAACAGTGCAGAAGAGCCACGCTAGGTGCAGGTTCCTATTACAGGTTCTGAAATGTACCTTCCATAGCAGCCAGGGAGGCTTTAAAGAAGCTTAGTGAATCTGAAACATTGCTGAGAGGAGTGAGTCATTAGAATTTCCTGGGTCATTTTTATTCATCTGTCACACCAATAATTAACCAAATCCTCCCCATTTCAAGACAGCTCCTGAAAAACCACAGTCCAGCTGAGCTATAGTCACAGAAGGGACAATAAGAAGATGAGGAAACATTCAGATTAGAAGGTTCAGGCAATTGCAGGATGCAGTCATGGACTGGGACATCCCTTTCTTAATGTGCCCTTATTCTGGGCTGAGGAATTTGAAAATCTAAAGTGGAAAATGTTCTCTAAAAGTAGTGTGTGTGTGTGTGTATATATATATATATGTTTATTCAGTGCTTTCATAGAATTATATATGTGCAAGATATTTTAGAAATACATTTTAAATTTCTGTGATGCCCATAAATGTTGGTTGGACTGAGGTTGGATATTAATATTACAGATGAGAAAGTTGAAAAACCAAGATGTGACTTGTCTCGTCTCAAAAAATAAGTGAATTAGAAGTATTATATTCAGGATCATTCAGCATTCATTTAGCTGAATGAAGGGCTGAAACAGTTTCAGAGCTAGCTTGTAGGGACAAGTAGTAAGTTATATTAAACATATTATAGAAGGCTTAAATGCATGTTTTCATCCTTCATAAAATATAGAACCAGAAAATAATGTTCTACTTTGCAATGAAGAAAAATATACTGTCCAAAATACATTTAAACCTTTTGAGCTTCCAAACAATTATTTCTGCATGGAATTGAGGGTTTCTTTTATTTTATATACTGGAACCCATACCACTAAGCCACGTCAGTGTCTTTCCATTTAGAACTAAATCTTTGATTCAAAAAAGGGCTAATTCTAAACACTTCGGCAAAATTCAGACCTCCTCATTGCTGAACAGGCATTCAGCAAAAAGACTGCTGAAAATTAAGAATCTCAAAGTTCAAAGATGTCAGTCAAGAATGTGCACGGGGGGGTGGAGGTGGCCAAATAGGTTTGGCCTTAGTTTCACTCAGGCCTTGAGCTGGGGAGCCTTGAGCATGCTTAGAATAACTTGGCTTTACCACGCCTATTTCACTGGGAGTGGCGGAGTTCTTGAGGTCTCTTTAGAATGTAAGCTACTAGGCTGTGATGGCAAATGTTTTATCGTGGGTGCCAATGCGGACTGCTTGACGTTGGCTGCCTGGGGGGACATGATGAGGTTTGTAAGGCAACTTTGAACTTGCACAGGAGAGAGACACGATTGATTAGCAATGTCTGCCACAGGTCTCAGATAGGGGGAGGGTTTGCTGAACCTATCTCCCCAAACAGGACAGTACTTCTTCTCTGTGATGTATCCAATGAAACAACCAGCCAGAAACGAGCACTTATTACCACATAATAATGAAAATAGCAAATACTTATATAGCACTGTTCATGTGCCAGGCATTGTTCTAAGAACTTGTCATACATTCATTTAAGAATTGCTATTAAAAGGCTGTTACTTCCTGTTATACAGTCTGAATGTTTGTGTTCCCTCAAGACTGTTATGTGAAATCCTAACCTGCAAAGAAAGATGATAGTGTTGGGAAGTGGAGCCTTTGGGAAGTGCTTAGGTCATGAGAGTGGAGCCTTCATAAATGGGATTATTGTTCTTATAAAAGAGCCCCCCCCCCCGAGCTTTCTAGCTCCTTCCACCACGTAAGGACAAAGTGAGAAGACGCAGGCTGCTATGAACCAGGAAGCGGAGCCTCATCCAACCACGCTGGCAGCCTCATCTCAGACTTCCCAGCCTCCAGAACTGGGAGAATCAAATTCCTGTTGTTTATAAACTGCCTGGTCTGTGTAATTTTGTTATAGCAGCCTAAACAGACTAAGATACCTCCTCACCCCAGAGAGATTCAAAAAGTGATGCTGAAAATGCGAAAAAATACAAACAGGACAAATCAGCATCTCAAAGCTCTCTAATCTGTCATGCAGGGACTTTGAGAGGTTGAAAGATAGAGGGCCCCCCACTTTCCTCCCAGATGGAGAAAATAAGTGTTACGTACATGTTGCAACCAAAGCGGTAACAGTGGAGTGATAATTACAGAGCCAGTTTCTCTTGTCTGGGAGTAGACAGATGCCAGAATTAATGAATTACTGCCTTACTGCCAGTGCTGCAGGAGCGGGTGCGTTGCTGAATACGCACTGATGGTGCCAGCATGATGCAGACCCACAGGGAGCCCATGAGAAACCCCACGGGAGCCTGTATTCCATCATCTCTGCAGAGCCACTATTCACTACGGGCAATCACTTCATCCTCAGGTCCACGTCTCTCTTGCTGCAGGGAGATGGATGAGATCAGGCTCTTTACCACCTGGACAGGTCGCAGTGAAGAGATCAGGACTCCATACCTGCACTCTATAGACAATTTCATGAGGAACCAGGAGGGCTCAGCCCTGAGTTCCTGAGGCTTTCTGACTCTTCTTCATGCTCTAACAGGCAACTACCCTTGCCCAGAAAACCCAGAAGAGATTAGGCAAGGCTGATGATGATTATAATGATGCTGATAAAAGCAACGACAGTAGCTTAAGTGTGGGCCAGTCATTGCTGAGTGCTTTACGTATGTTATTTCATTTAATCCTCACAAAACCCTTACACTATAGGAACCACAGAAACTGCTGTTAGGTCATGATAGAGAGCAGAAAACAAAAGCCTAAGATCACACAGTTGGGAATTAGACGTGTCCAGAATTCCAATATAGGCAGGCTGACTGCAGAGCTCACTTTCTTGGATATGAAGGTCCACTGCCTCTCCAAAGTGCCAGAAAGGAGATAGGCACTTTATCCAAGAGACCATGGCTGGATTACAGGGTGAGCTACATTTACAGCAGGTCTGAGCCCTGAATAACAGGTGACAGAAACGTACAATGGCTTTTAGCAGGAAATGTGTATATATATGCATGTATGTAGGTGCTTGTATCACTCATAGCATCAAAAATAATAAACCACAGCCCACATGTGTTAGGTCAAAATATCAGACAGGAGAATGGCCAGCAGTTGCTACAGAATCTAGGTCCTTTATTGATGGTGTAAATCTAACTCACCAGTTTTCTTTTCTTTTTTCCTTTCAAATAGACTACTTTTAGAGCAGTTTTAGGGTCATAGAAAAATTGAGAGGAAGGTACAGAAAAAAAACATATACCCCCTCCCCCCAGATACGTAGCTTCCCCTATTTATCAACATCCCTCACCAGTGTGGTACCTTTTTTATAATCGATGAACCTATACTGACACATCATCATCACTCAAAGTCTGTAATTTACATTAGCACATCACTCTTGGTGCTGAACATGTTATGGGTTTTGATGAATGTAAAATAACATGTAGCCACCATTACTATCATACAGAATAGTTTCACTGCCCTAAAAATCCTCTCTTCTCAACCTAATCACCCCTCCTTCCCCACAACCCCTGGAAACCACTGACCCTTTTGCCATCTACGTCAGTGGTCCCCAATCTCTTTGACACCAGGGACCGGTTTGGTGGAAGACAATTTTTCCACGGACCAGGATGGGGGGCGGCTCAGGCAGTAATGCCAGCGATGGGGGAGCGGCAGAGGAAGCTTTGCTCGCTCACCTGCCGCCTGCCTCTGGCTGCGCAGCCAGGTTCCTAATGGGCCGCGGAGCGGTACCAGAGGTTGGGGACTCCTGGTCTACGTGGTTTTGCTTTTTTAAGAATGTCACATAGGGGCTTCCCTAGCAGTCCAGTGGTCCAGCGGTTAAGACTTCACCTTCCAATGCAGGGGGTGCAGGTTTGGTCCCTGGTCGGGGAGCTAAGATCCCACATGCCTCACGGCAAAAACCCAAAACATAAAACAGAAGCAATATTGTAACAAAATTCAATAAAGACCTTAAAAATGGTCCACATCAGGCTGCATGTACTGTATGTGGAGCAGTGTACAGTGAAGCGGAGGCAGAGAGGCTCCGCGAGCTCCTCTCTCTCCACTTTCCTATAGAGAACCCCTGACTGGCGCTGAGGGCGAGCCACACACATGCCCTCGCGCCCGGCGAGCCCGCGAGGTCACTGTCATATGACAAAGGCTTTGCTGCAGTTCATCTTCCTCCCTGTGTACTTTCCGTTTGCCTTCCTGGCCGTGTGGATGAAAGGCTCTTGGTGCTGCAGCCAGGAGTCAGTGCTGTGCCTCTGAGGTGGGAGAGCCAAGTTCAGGACACTGGTCCACAAGAGACCTCCCAGCTCCATGTAATACCAAACGGCAAAAATCTCCCAGAGATCTCCATCTCAACACTAAGACCCAGCTTCACTCAATGACCAGCAAGCTACAGTGCTGGACACCCTATGCCAAACAACTAGCAAGACAGGAACACAGCACCACCCATTAGCAGAGAGGCTGCCTAAAATCATAATAAGTCCATAGACACCCCAAAACACACCACTAGACGTGGACCTGCCCACCAGAAAGACAAGATCCAGCCTCATCCACCAGAACACAGGCACCAGTCCCCTCCACCAGGAAGGCTACACAACCCACTGAACCAACCTTACCCACTGGGGACAGACACCAAAAACAATGGGAACTACGAACCTGCAGCCTGTGAAAAGGAGATCCCAAACACAGTAAGTTAAGCAAAATGAGAAGACAGAGAAACACACAGCAGATGAAGGAGCAAGGCAAAAACCCACCAGACTAAACAGATGAAGAGGAAATAGGCAGTCTACCTGAAAAAGAATTCAGAATAATGACAGTAAAGGTCCAAAATCTTGAAAATAGAATGGAGGAAATACAAGAAACGTTTAACAAGGACATAGAAGAATTAAAGAGCAAACAAACAGAGATGAACAACACAATAAATGAAATTAAAAATACTCTAGAAGGGATCAATAGCAGAATAACTGAGGCAGAAGAACGGATAAGTGACCTGGAAGATAAAATAGTGGAACTAACTATTTACCTAACTAACTATTTATCTAACTACCGCAGAGCAGAATAAAGAAAAAAGAATGAAAAGAACTGAGGACAGTCTTAGAGACCTCTGGGACAACATTAAACGCACAAACATTCGAATTATAGGGGTTCCAGAAGAAGAAGAGAAAAAGAAAGGGACTGAGAAAATATTTGAAGAGATTATAGTTGAAAACTTCCCTAATATGGGAAAGGAAATAGTTAATCAAGTCCAGGTAGCACAGAGAGTCCCATACAGGATAAATCCAAGGAGAAACATGCCAAGACACATATTAATCAAACTGTCAAAAATTAAATACAAAGAAAACATATTAAAAGCAGCAAGGGAAAAACAGCAAATAACACACAAGGGAATCCCCATAACGTTAACAGCTGATCTTTCAGTAGAAACTCTGCAAGCCAGAAGGGTGTGGCAGGACATATTTAAAGTGATGAAGGAGAAAAACCTACAACCAAGACACTGAATTTTGAAGTTCCAGAGGACAATGATTATGTGGTCAAGAGGGAGATGAGTCATCCAACCACTCTTCCTTCCTAAATTTTCTTCTTAACATCTTTCAGATTTCTGCTTATGAATATAATTTAGAGTTTGGCAATCTGAGGCATGGCTGGTTCAATTAATGAGAGATGGAGCAGCGATGTAATTGGGTAAGTAGGACTTGCCGCCAAACTCTCCTCAATAGTGCAAAAGTTGAGAAACCCCGATTGAAGGTTTTGCTACTTTCCTCCTCGTTGCTGTACCCACCAGAACCAGCCATTTTGCAGCCCAGCAATATCAGTTCCTCAGGGCCAAGAGTGAGATTTGGAGCAGACTTTCTATGATCACTTTACCAAACTATCAGAGATCAGCATAGAATGATCACTGGATATTTTAACTGCCCCAAAATCTTCCAATACTTTATCGAGCTTCTAATATACTTATGTGAATATCTTTATGGAAACAGCCTTACTTTAAAACCCAGATTGTTATTTCATAATTTTGTGATCATCATTTCTGATTTTCTTCAATTCACTGTCAATCTTTCCATTTTACATCAGTCTCTCCATAGCCAAATATTTCATGGTATTACATCTCAAGCAACCCCTTGCAATCAGGGACCTGTATATTTAGCTTTATTCTAAACATGTAGCACAGTTCTGACTCACAGTAGCACTCAGTATTGTTGATTGCATGTTGGAAGAATAATCATAAACAATAACAGTGCATATACAAGGTGTATTCACTGTTTGCCAAAAATCTGTTTTATCCATTTTATAAATCTGATTTTCTTATCTGATTTTTCTATCTCTAGCTGGACTATAGACTATATAATAGGCTGAACTAAAGGCTATATTATTGGCTCTTCAATTCACCTACAGGCTACAGCATGCACTGTTCTCTTAAAACAAGAGAAGATTTCTCCGCATCTTATAGAGATTGCTCAAATCATAATTACCATAGCTGCACTTATTATCCAAGGTTGAAACGTTCATTGTCAATGCCTCCTTCTTTCCTCTCTCCATTCCACATCCTCATCCAATTAAATGGTGACTGGACCATCACTCTCAGGTCTACCTCCTAATTCAGTCCAACCTTCCCCTTCCACTGGACTCCCATCGCCCCTGATTTGACTGGGAACCTCATCATCTTGAGGGAAAACTATTTCCATCACCTGGTAACTGGCCTCTTCATTGTTCAAATATGTCCCCTCTGAGTCAGTCAGCCTCTTTCAGGTTGTAAAGATCAGAGATAAGCTCCGGAAACCTCAGTCGATGGGAGCGTACTAACACTTAAACAGGGAAGAGCCACAGTACCCAAAATGATGATATTTAGAAATCTACACAAAACAAATTTATGTAGATTTCTAAGTATCATCATTTTGGGTACTGTGGCTCTCCCCTCTTTAACTGTTAGTACACTCCCATCGATTGAGGTTTCCGGAGCTTAAAACTCTACTCAATACTCTGTAATGACCTATACGGGAAAAGAATCTAAAAAAGAGTGGATATATGTGTATGTATAACTGATTCACTTTGCTGGATAGCAGAAACGAACACAACATTGTAAATCAACTATACTCCAATAAAATTTTTTAAAAATAATAAATCTACAGTTCATTACAGGGAAAAGATGCACTGGTAGAAACCACATTAAAGTAAAGCTAATCATCACAGTTAAAGGCTGTCTCAGTAAAGGGTCAGCAAAGCCACTTGTAAGCTCAGTTGTCCTCCCTCTGCAAGGGTCTTTGCAGGATATACTTTCTCTTATATATCAAGAACGACTGACATGTGAATGGGTCACCCAAATGGAATCTCAGCTGGAATTTCTTATACCTTGCTGGTCACATAAGGTATTCCTGCCATGTGACCTGGGGTTCTGGGGTCTCACCAGGTACAAATCATCAGTCTCACTGTTATCAATAAACAATGTTGATTAGCTGGTTCAAACCACCCTGAAATTCTTAGGGCACAGGGTTACAAAGCAATGTTATTAATCAGTATGTTTCAGGTCAGTGCTGTGCATGCTTATTTCTTATTTTAGTAGAATAATCAGGCTAATTCCAGGCCTGCTGGAACTAATCCTCACAGCACAGGAGGTTTAGTATAAAGTTTCAGGGGGCTGTAAGGAAGACAGGATAGAGTGCCAGCACCCTTTCTTAGAAATTAAATGATATTCCCTACTGGTTAACTTTGCAAAACAACACTAGTTTGTCCAGTGCAACTCTGGGCACCCGATAGCAACTCTATGAGTCTCTCTTCCATGACTCAGTCCCGCTTCCTCTGATTCTCTTCCTGCTTCTTCATTCTACCACGTTACCAATTTATCACAGTCCCTGCATGTATCAGTTTAAATCCTCTGGGAGACATCTGCTTGAGTTGGTCAGCCACCATCCCATGCTGCATTCCTATAGGTAGAGCTCTTGCACCAGGCCATCCTGTGGCTTCTGGTAAGCCAGACGAGGACAGTTTTGCACAGACACCTACCCCACCTCAATCAGCTGTGACCAAAGCAATGTCACTGCACGGAACAAGGCACTGCTCCCCTAGGCCTTGAAACTGCTTGGAAGTGGGCTACAGGCGGAGCACGCAGCAAGTCAGAACTTTCTCCCCAGTAAAGATACATCATCCCTTAACATGATTTTTCCAGAACAGAGGCAATCATGTCACTCTCCAGCTTCAAACCCATCATAAGTTCCCCATGTCCCATCATTTGAATTAATACCTTAGATTCATATAAGATGGCGTTGTCCAATGCAGCAGCCACTAGCCATGTGTGGTTATTTAAATTTAAATTAATCAAATTAAATACAATTTAAAATTAGGTTCTTCAGTTGCACTAGCCACATTTGAAGTACCATATTGGCCTGGGCAGATAGCACAAGCAGAAAGTTGGTCTAGATGCCTTTTTAAAGTGACTTTCAACTATTCCAGGCTCCTCTCCCAACACTTGCCTCCATGCACCCTAAGCTCTAACCTCATCAAAATCATTGCTTTTTCCCAAACATACTGTATAGTTCAGGCCTTTAACATTTGTCCTAATTCCATTCCTGTGACCAGAAATATCCTTGCTTCTTGTGTATCTGGTAAAGTTTATTCACCTTTAAAGGCCCAGCAAATACCTAACCTGCTCTGTGAAGATTTTCCTACCATCCCACTCCCTAAATACAGGCAGGCTCCCTCTTTCTCTCTGCTCCAAGGGAACTCTGTATACGCCTTCATTACAGTACTTAAACACATTATATGATAAACTACGTGTACCCAGCATACCACATACACCCCTAGGAGACCTCAGTAGCAGAGGCAGTATGGCTAGTGCTTAAGAGCACAGTCTCAGGTGTCAGATAGACTCTGCCAACGACTACTTGTGTAACCTGGTGCTCGTCATTTAGCTCCTCTTGTCTCAGTTTCCTCATTTGTGCAGTGTTCAGTGTAGCATTCTGTAATTCCCTTCTCTTAGATGACAACTTGCTCTTGTATTTGATTGGCTGACATTTCGCTCTCTTTGTCCTCATTGTTCTCTTTCCTCAGTATCCCATATCCATCATGGCAGAGTTTCATTTCTTTTTTGAAATCTATTTTATCTTTCCTCTAATCATTTACTATTGTATTAGTTTCCTATTGCTGCTATAACAAATTACCACATATTTAGTGGCTTAAAAACAACACAATTTATTACTTTCCAGTTCTGGAGATCAGAAGTCTAAAGTCAGTGTGTTAGCAGGGTTGGTTCCTTTTGGAGTATGAAAGGGAAGAATCCATGTCCACCTTTTTCAGATTCTAGAGGCTGCCTGCACCCCTTGGTTCACGACTCCTTCCTTGCATCATTCTAACCTCTTGCTCTGTCATTCCATCTTCTATGTCTGACTCTGATCCTCTGTCTCTATTTCATAAGGACCCATGATTACATTGATCCCACCCAGATAATCTAGGATAATCTCCCCATCTCAAGACCCTTAATTTAATCATATTGGCAAAGTTCCTTTTGCCATTCAAGGTAACATATTCACAGGCTCCGGGGATTAGAACATGGATGTCTTTGCAGGAACATTATTCAGTCTACCACAACTATCATATTTTTGCAATTTCTCAAAGTTCTCTATAATTTCATATATTTTTACACCTTTAAAAAACTAAAAATATTATTCAGCAAACAAAAGTTCAAATGCATAGTTATTTGATTTAGTAAATAAATACCCAAACATCTATACTCTTAAAAATAGGTGACATCTTTAGGATTGCATCGAAAATTTTATATTTAAAAATTTTGTAAACAAATGCCAGAAACACATGCAATTTTTTAAACATTTTCTATGTTCCACTCATGAGTAACATAAACAATGTTAACTTAGGCATGTTTTCAAATGATCACTAGATGCTTGAGTATTGGCTGCAACGATCATGTGAAATCTGTTCCCAGCTGAATCTTTGAGAAAAACATGTGTAAGCTGTATATATTACCTATGCAAACACACATACATACCTCCATATATTCATATTTACACACATATGATTCATATATTATAGCTGTACATGTAGCTTTATAAATGTATAGCACTTATATATTAGGTTTATGCATATTTACACACACACACATACACGTCAATAACTCTACCTGTGTTTGTCTTTCCTATTAGAATGAAGGATCTTGAGGGTAGGAGCCCAAGCTTATTTATCTTTGAATCCTTAGTGTCCACAATGAGCCTGACCTAGACAGTTCTCAGTGATTGTTTCTTAACTGAATATATTTGCATTGCCATGTGACACCTGGTAAAATGGAATAGAAGCTGCCTGAGAAAAAAATGAAATCCGCAGACGCTCTTTTCTCCTGGGTCTTCCTTCTCAGTAACTCAGCCTTCAATAGACTAGACTAGAGAAATGTGGTCCAAACTGTTTTCCTCAGTCATGCTTATGTTTCTGTTGCTATTTTCCTCTTACACATTCTGATTTACTGAGTCTCTCAAACCACGTGGTTTTCCCAAACTGTTTCCTTGTTCCCTCCCTACACACAATATCTGAAAGACTCCCACTTACCATACTTCAGCCTCTCCTATTTACGTCCTCCTCCTCTCCTTCCTCCTCACAATTCAGCTTTAAATTATCTCCCACTTCCTTGACTCTACACAACCAAAGGATAAATCCTGCAGAAAAGAGCAGAGAATCCCAGAAAAAATTTAATTTCCAAATATTTTTGTAAACTAGTGCGTTACTTATCACTGAAACAAAATTTTTGATAGTGTAAATGATGTCCCTAGAAAACAGTGATTCTCAAATATTTTGGAATTGGTGCATCTTCTTATTGCTTTGATTTTACAGTACCCCCTGCCAACACCCTGTTCTTCTCCTAACCCCAAGTCATTTAAATTAAAATTTATTAAAAATAGTTGGTCTCAATAATTTGGGAATGTGTGTGTGTGTGTGTGAGGGAGAGAGAGAGAGAAGACTTGAGGTTTTAGGTGACTGAGAATACCATGAGGTAATTTGCTTTTTTTTTTTAGTTTGAAAAACTCTATTTACTAAGGAATTTTTTTAAATTGAAACAATTCATAGATGTGAAAATCCTTATAGTTTTCAAGGCACTTTGTAGTTTACAAAACACTTTCATATCCATTATCTCAACCAATCATCTTTGCAACCCTGTACATAAGTTGGAACTCTGATTTCATGCCTTCTCCATCATCCTCCACATTTTACTCACTATATGTCCTTACACACCAAACATACTGGACCTCTCCCCATTCTCAGATCACGATTTATACTTGGACTCTTTCTTGTTCCGTACCTTTGCTCAAGCTGTTCCCTCTGATTGGAATGCCCTCTTTCTCCTAGTCCCCCAAATCTACTTTTAAAAGTTCTATTCATTCATCAACGCCTAACTTGAGCCCTTTCCCTTCCAAAATCCTCCCCAGTTCCTTTTAGCAAATGTCTACAGAGGACAACAGTAACTTTTACCTGTTTAGTATCCTTTCTTTCTTCTTATGGTATCAATAAACTTTGCCGAATGGTTTTAGTGGGAAAATAAAATGCAATGCCACTTTTCCCTCTCTATGCCCTCCCCAGCTCTACATCAGCACTACACACAAGCACCAAAGTTGGACATGTGATCCAAGCCAAGCAAAAAGGCTCTCTGCTGAGAATGCAAATTTGAGTCATAGGGCAGAAGGCTGTTCAGTTGTGAGCTGTTGAGTCTTCAGTTATTCCAGAAGCAGAATCTTAAAGATATTCTATTTCTATCTTTCCAAGACCTTGTCATTATCAACTCTTCCTTCCATTCTGAGAACCATCCAATTTCCCTCAATAAATTTTCCATCTTATTAAGGTTTCTGTTGTAAGCAAACAAGGAAATGGAACTGTTACAGTTTCTCAGATATTTCCGGAGTTCTTTCTTGGTTACCCTATTCTAATCCTCCCATTTCTGCTTTAGATAGAAGTTGTTGAGACACGCTCCTGCCTCTCCCATTGAACTATATGCTCCTCATGATGGTCTGTATCTCCTTCAGCTCTTACTACTGTCACTTACACACCTCAGTCCTCAAGAAATATTAATTGAAGTTGAGACAACATATATTTTCTTTAGATTGAAAACTGATTCGAATCCTCCTACATTAGTTAGTTCCAAAAGTGAAAATTTCTCAAATGCTTGGGTTAATTGAATCTTAGGACTGGGAGAGACCAATAAGTTTGATAGTTGTGATTTGATTTTTTTAGTTTTTTTTATTTTTAATAAGGTTCGCATTTCTTACTTTTTAAAAAACATCTTTATTGGAGTATAATTGCTTTACCATGGTGTGTTAGTTTCCGCTTTATAACAAAGTGAATCAGCTATAAGTATACATATATCCCCATATCCCCTCCTTCTTGCTTCTCCCTCCCACCCCCCCATCCCACCCCTCCAGGTGGTCACCTCTAGGTGCTTTTTTATTTCATGCATTTCACGCTCTTTTAAATATTTTTTCCTGTTGGTTTGCTTTTTATTTTCCATTTTCTCTACTTAGTATTCAGTTCTTTTAGGAAGAAAGAACTTATATCTGTGTATTCATTCAGATGTCTTCCATAAAAACAAATCTAGACTTTGTCAGTTCTACTACTAATAGCCAAAGAAGAGTAAAGAAAGTGAGGGAATTTTAAACTAACAAACCAACCAAATTCCCAAGGCAGGCTAAAAAGTAATCTAAAGACTTGATTAAATGCATTTTTATATATAAAAGGCACAATACTGACCTATGATTCCAGAGTTATTATCTGTTTAAATTATGACACTTACCAAAAAAAAGTACATCTTATGAAACATTTCTTCTCAATTGGGGAAATTTCCAAGAAACCATCAGATTCTTGTTCACAAACCTTGCATTAGCAAATAAAATATGATACTTCTTGGCTTTAAGCACAGATAGAGACAAAGTCTGGTATGAACTCATCACACAAAATAAAAATATTATGACAGCTTTCACTCTTAAGGTAACTGACACAACTCAGAATCAGCCCTCCTTATTGCTCTTGGTCTATGGCCAGAGGTCAGCCATCTTTTTCTTAAAGAGCCAGAGAGTAAATCTTTTATTCTAGGCTTCGTGGGCCACATCCCAAATCTCAGCTCTGCTGTGGCAGCACAAGGCAGCTGTAGACAATATGGCCAAGGAACAGGCGTGGGGAGAATGGTCTGTAGCAGTCAGAACTGTCAGTGCTGGGCCCCCCCTCTGCTCCCTGCTAGCCAGCGCTATGGTAAAAGCATGCTTTTTCTTTTTCGTCCTCTCCCTGTGGAGGGTGAATGCTAAACGAGAAAAAGATCATAAACGCTTAGTCAAAGCCTCATTTTCAACACAAGAATACTGAGGTTCTGAATGGTCAGATGACTTGCCAAAGATCCAACAACTTCATTTACGTGGAAGTGAGACCAGGGCCTATTCAAAATAATGGAACACTTCCTGACAACCTACTATGTCAGGTAAGCTTCGAAGCACTTACACCTTATCCAACTTCACCCTCGGAACAACTTTCTAAAGTACTATTATCATCTTCATCTTACAGATGAAGAAACTGAGATTCAGAGACGTTAAGCAACATGCTTGGAGTTTCACAGCAGTCAATGGTACGGGGAAGAGCCAGGGTTTTTAACCCTCTGCTTCTTGCTGCTGTTATTCCTGCTGCTGCAACATGTCCCCCACTCCATTTTCCACTGCCTACTGTTCCATGATGCTCTCAAGAAGAAGCCGTTTCATTTGAGTGCATGTATTTTCTGTCCTTGGAAGCCAACACCAGACTTTCCACCATCGCCTCTGACTCAAGCTGGTTAGGATTTTTTCCCCTCAGAAACACTCACACAACCAGACTTGCCTATCCAGTATAACTGTAATTCTGCAACACAGAAACAGGGAATGGGCCTGAAGTTTACAGGCCCGTGGCCAACCCCATGTAGGAAGGCTGAGAATGTCAGTGTTTGATCTTTGTTTGCACAATCCCAACTTGAGAAAACCCACATAAGTATCCCTCCTACTCTGTTAGAAGCCTGGAGCAGCTCTGGGGCTCATTTCCCTGTTCACAGCCACTGGGAGTCCACAGAAGGCCCCCTGAAAACCCAGACTGGGGTTCCCTTTCATTTCACAGCGAAAATGTGTGAATCTCTTGGAAAGTTGGGCTTTCCTGGCACCCTAACATCACCCTAAGCATCGCCCACTTTGCCTATTTTGTTTTTCCAAAAGCCTTGTCAAACAAGTAGGTACTGAAAATGTAGGAGGGAATAAAGAGACATTCAGTGCACACTTCTTTTCTGAATAAATGGATTTCCTTATGAACATTTGGCAAGTGTCACATCTAAAGCCTCCACCAAATAAAAGCCATCACAAGCTAAGTGGCAAGATAGGAGCTGAAAAGAAAAGGTTTTATGAGTTGATGTGTTCATGTTACAGAATCAAATATTCTTCACGTGTCCTCTGCATGAATGGAGGCCACTGTTACTTATCCAGTTACTTAAGGAGAAGTTATGTGGTCTACGTACTTTCATTTTCATCCCAGACTCTAGAAAGGGGCACATATAAAATGCATTATCCTCTGATGACTGAAACCTATAAGCATATACTCCCTCTCTGCCTTTCCTCCCAATCAAGCCCGATTTTGCCTCTGCTAAAATAGGTAGGTTCAAATGAAAAAACTAAATGGGAGCGAACTTCTGTCTTGCAGCAAGAGTAATTCCTAGTGGGTTTCTGATGAAGCTACTTGATAGTCTACTGTCCTTTACTCTTTCATCCAAATCCTTATTGCTCCAACAGTAAGGGAAAGCAAAACAAAACAGAGCACTGGGGTTAAATTGGTAAGGCAGCCCGTAGGAGTCTCCAGTGAAGTAAAAGACTGGAGTAGTAAAGCAATGCGTCATAGTTTAAAAGAGCAGCATTAAACACCCTCCTCTCCCTTTCACTCACTCTGCAGAGCCCATGGCCCAAAGAAACAGTGTGGGGGGATGGGGGAGGGTTTCTTCTTTCAGGGACCTCCTGAGTTCACTACAAAGATTAGAAGGAAAGAAAGCCAACATATTTCACATAACTGTGTGATTTGCCAGCATGGCAGAGGCACATCAAGAAATGTTAAAGAGTTATGTCATTGACGTCATTTAGTGAAGGTAACCAGAGTTACTTAAAAATAACAACAAAAAAATTACCATGGAGAGGATCTCACTGAAGCACTTCAGGTATTTCTGGGCAAACGCCTAACCACAGAAAATTCTAATGTTGCACGTCAAGTTCCCACTGCCATGTGAGTGGCTGAGCAGCTTCCTGGATCTCCCAGGAAAGGTATGCAGCCCACCCGTGTGCTGACCCACCCTTCACCGCCAAATCTGACAAGGTCCCAGTAAATACACTCTCCGAAGCAAGGACATTCTTTGGGGATTGTGCAGAGGAATTTGGCAGCTGTGTCTTCCTCATGAGGCACAGCATAAAGAAAAAGTTCCTCAGCCAGGGGCATGGGGTTAGCTACAGCCTCTCTAGAAGAAATCCTACTACTAAATTGTCTTTATCTAGAAGTCCACATTGACATTACAATGCCTGTAGCCTTCTTCTGCTACTGATACTTTTAAAATATTAAAACATAACAAAACAAAACTTACCCTGGCAAATATTACTTGCACTGAACCAAGTCAAGAATGGAACTAATACAGGATGCTACGCACAAATACCATTTCTACTTTTCTATTTTATCCCCTCCTTCCTTCCATGGAATACCACTGAAACAGCTCCTGACATTCATGGTAGATTCTGGGAACCCAGTAAGGGAGACTCTAATATCTCATAAATCCCAGGAGGGATGACAGGCCTCGGACCCAGAACCAGCCCTGAATAGGGTTCTTTTTCAGTCCCAAAGGGCACTGCGCATGCAGAGAAACACTAATATCCTTTTTACTATAACCTTGTTTCCACAGGCCACATCCATCATGGGAAGAGTCAAAGGCTGGAGAGGAATGAGGTTCCAGCTCCCACCTTTTTATCTCAAGGATTCCTACTAGACCCAACCTGAGGTCACCATCTTCCTATTTTTTATGTGTGGCTCTGCTTGCTTTGGACAGAATACAATATTCGGTAGTAAAGGTTTTGTTATTCTGTTGGCTTGCAAAGGGGTAAAACTACTTCTCTGTTGGAGGGGAGGAATCTTATGCTGAGTGGGAGAATCAGGGGAGACTGCAGAGGTGAGCTGAGCTGTCACCCTGGGCTGAGGGCTGAGTCTCTTGTTGATTCTCAATGAGAGTCAATTTTCACAGCCTTGTGAATCATTTGTGAACTAGGCATGAACCTCCTGAATGCCAGCATTGAGTGGGTGGAGCACCGAAGGGTTTTTTGTTGTTGTTATTTAGTTTTTTGTAATAAGGAAGACTCTCTGACTTGTCCATGGGAAAGGGTAGCTGAAATACTAGGCCAGTTCCTAGAGGCCAGAAAGACAAACTAAAAAACAAGAAGGATGCTGGGAGAAAAACATCATACCAAATGTCTGTGGGATGTTATCAGCCCTTTGGGACTAAACCAGAGTTACCTCAGGACAGAAAGCTGTGCTGTCTGTGGTCATTTATTCTTGTGTGTGCTAGAGCAAGAATTATTAATGAATAATGTTTTATAGCCTTTCCCTCTCCCCAGCCCCTCTTAGAACATTTGAACTTTGCCCATTCAGCTGTACCCTCTACGGCCCATGTTTTCTAGGTCAATCTTAAGGAAGAAAGTACTCATAGTCAAAGAAAACCTATACATCATAGGACCTGCACAAGATGGAAGAGAAGGAAATTGGTGCGTCTTAAAAGTCTACTGGATGGTGAGGAAGGTGGTGACCAAAAAGCAAGATGGCGGGGAGAAGAACTGTGAATTAGAGAGACAGTAATTGGAAGATAAGAGTGAGACACTCGGGCTTCCCTGGTGGCGCAGTGATTGAGAGTCCGCCTGCCGATGCAGGGGACACGGGTTCGTGCCCCGGTCCAGGAGGATCCCACGTGCCGCGGAGCGGCTGGGCCTGTGAGCCATGGCTGCTGAGCCTGCGTGTCCGGAGCCTGTGCTCCGCAACGGGAGAGGCCACAACGATGAGAGGCCCGCGTATAGCAAAAAAAAAAAAAAAAAAAAAAAGAGTGAGAGACTCGCTAGAATTGATGGGCACTAGAGAAGTACTATCCAAAAAAATTGATCTCATACCCCTACCAGGAAATATGTATTTTGAGCACATACCACGTATATTGACTTCTTTTTTTAACTTTTGTGTATCTTGTGTTGTGCGGATTATCTGTGGGTAACCCAGCACTATTCACCTTCCAAGATCTCTTATTCACAAGGGCTAGAAGACTAGGAGCTACATTTCTTAGAATCCTTGTTAGCAGGGTTTTGCATTGTATTAGCCTGTGAGAGATACTCACATGAGCCTTGGAAGGTGGGAGAGAAGCAGAAACAAATCTATTGTTCCTGTGCCACCAGCAGGCATGTCTGCTGGTTGGCAGATGGTTGATTAAAGATGTTTCCAGAAGGGGACTTCCCTGGTGGTGCAGTGGTTAAGAACCTGCCTGCCAATGCAGAGGACACGGGTTCGAGCCCGGGTCCAGGAAGATCCCACATGCTGCAGAGCAACTAAGCCCATGCGCCACAACTACTGAGCCTGTGCTCTAGAGCCCGTGAGCCACAACTACTGAGCCCGTGTGTCACAACTACTGAAGCCCTCGCGCCTAGAGCCTGTGCTCTACAACAAGAGAAGCCACTGCAATGAGAAGCCTGGGCACAGCAACAAAGAGCAGCCCCTGCTCGCGGCAACTAGAGAAAGCCTACGAGCAGCAACAAAAGACACAACGTAGCCAAAAATAAATAAATAAATAAATAAATAAATAAATAAATAAATAAATATATATATTTAAAGAAAGATGTTTCCAGAAGCTTCTGGTATTCCTCCAGTGAATTATTTCATTTCAGTGAACAGGTAGCTGAATCATGGTCAGCCATTTCCTGTAATTCCTGATTTCCTGAAAGCCATTAGCAGCTTTGCTTAAGCTTAATCCTCCCAGCCTTTCTGTTTCCTTAGCTGAAATTTAACAGACACATATGCCTTATAAAGCATAACATACGGGCTTCCCTGGTGGCGCAGTGGTTGAGAGTCCGCCTGCCGATGCAGGGGACACGGGTTCGTGCCCCGATCCCGGAAGATCCCACATGCCGCGGAGCGGCTGGGCCCGCGAGCCATGGCTGCGGAGCCTGTGTGTCCGGAGCCTGTGCTCCGCAACGGGAGAGGCCACAGCAGTGAGAGGCCCGCGTACAGCAAAAAAAAAAAAAAAAAAAAAAAAAAAAGCATAACATACATAATAGAAACAAAAAAAGAGTAACAGAAATACTATTTTAATTATTTTATTTTATAAATAAAACTTTTTTCAATAAAAATATTAGTCTGTAATTCTTTTCAATTAATTGGCACATAATTTGAATGTCTGGATTTACACTTATTTTATTTCAATATTTAGTTTTAATAGCTATAAGAGCTAAAAAAATGATAGCTCACAAAAATATATAGGTTAGTAAGGAAGATGCACCTGATTAGCCACACTTACTACATTGTGATATGCAAGAAAATTATGATATGCAGAAAATTATGAAACTTTCTTAAAGGATGTTAAATAATACCTAAATAAAATGGAGACAGATCTTGTGTTCTCGGGTAGGAAAATTTAATATTATAAAGACAGCAATTTACCCCCAAATAGGCTATAGATTTCATGTAGTTCCAATCAAAACATCAACAGAGCTCTCCATGGAAGTCAGTGAGTTGATTCTAGAACTTATCAATACATAGATGAAGGAGACTACCCAAGAACTTTCTGAAAAAGAAGGCTGTGGTGGGGTGCATAACTTGCCTCACCAGATATAAGAACTTGTTACAGAGCTGAAGTGATTAATCCAGTGTTGTATAGGAATAGATAAATTGATTAATTGATTAACTGGACAAATACCAAAGAAGGAAACCCACACAAATGTTTAACTTTGATATACAACAGAGTTGTATGTATTAAGCCACCCAATCTGTGGTCCTTTTTTATGGCAGCCCAGCTAACTAATACAGTCTACAGACCAGACTCTCTACTTTGCCCCTCTCCTCCATATTTCCAGGTTTGCATGAGAGCACAGTACAGCCCGAAACACGCTAGCACCTTCAACAGAATGACTTCCGTGTAGCTACTTTGGCATCTTTACAGAAAAAAGAAAACTGATAAACATTATTCAATTCTAAACTCTCTCAGCAAATACTCTTCTGATCTTATGATTACAAGATTAAGTGTCACATGATTGCCACAAATGTGTGACTCAATCCTGCGTTTTGCTCTTTTGGGGGATTATCACATATTAGCGTTTATTTTATTGACAACATTCCACATGCCTGCCATTATTATTAGCTAAATAATATTCCTTTAGGTTCATGAAATCTATAAAATGGCCAACATGAAAAGGTTATGCTGCTGTTACCAGAAATGGTTGCCAGGGAAATGCTGCGAATCATAGGACTACAAGAGGACCAACCTGGAAACCATCCTTCCCATCAAAGCCAGTCCATCTAGGCTGCTACTCTCTTCCATTCAAAGCTGAGAGAAGCTAAGAGCAGAACATCGAGGCAGCTAAGCAAAAGGGACAGGCAGCCCCAGAGCACAGGTGTATGGCTGTACTCAGAATGAGAGAGGTCATTCTCCAAGTAATGAGTAACTGGCACAAGAATTTGGCTGAGGACCTTAGAGCAAATGGACTTCAACTTAATGTAGGGGATCAAGATCAGTGTCCTAAAGAGGCAGAGAAAGTGAATCCTTTGCCCTGATAGAAAACATGATCCATGTGTCAGAGCAACACAAGTTTGCTCCCTGAGCAGTATTTTCTGTGTCTTCCCAGTTGTCAGGCCCAGGAGCATGGCCGCTACTCCATAGTTAGAAAACCAGGAGGCTCAGGAAGAGCAGTTTCCACCATGAAAGCACAACTTAGGAGCTGGCTAGACAGAACTCAGTTTCAGTGGGCTGGCCACTGAGAACAGTCCAGAAAATCTTCTCAGCCTTGTAACTGCAAGGGGGTTGCACAATGCAGAAGGAAACTAGGTAATTCCGGTAGGGTCTGCCTTAGCACAACTATGAGAGTTTATTTTAAAGTTGGCTCAAAGATCACTCATTGAGGGCTTCCCTGGTGGTGCAGTGGTTGAGAGTCTGCCTGCCGATGCAGGGGACACGGGTTCATGCCCCAGTCCGGGAGGATCCCATATGCCGCGGAGCGTCTGGGCCTGTGAGCCATGGCCGCTGAGCCCGCGTGTACGGAGCCTGTGCTCCACAACGGGAGAGGCCACAGCAGTGAGAGGCCCACGTACCGCAAAAAGATCACTCTTTGAAAGCCAAAATAAAATATAATTTCTACCTTTAAAGATCTCCAAATTTATTACAACTCCTAAAAAACAAAAGCAAATGATCAAAAACAACAACAAAAAATCTTTGCCATTATTTAGGTCAGCTTCTTGGGTGATAAATTCATTGACTGTGCTGGGTGTGTTTTAAAGCCCAAAATAATATAGGTTCTCTGTTTCTTTAGTTGAGTTTTTCTAGATTTGAAACTTGCTATTTTTTAATTAATAGATTTTATTTTTTAGAGAGGTTTTACTTTTACAGAAAAATTAGGCAGAAAATACAGAGTTCCTATATACCCCCTTTTCCTCCTCCCAGGTCTCCTCTATTACTAACCTCTTGCATTAGTGTGGTACATTTGCTACAGTTGACGAGCTAATATTGATTATTATTAACTAAAATCCATAGTTTACATTAGGGTACACTCTGTGTTGTACCACTCTATGGATTTGGACAAATGCATAATGTCTTACATCTACCATTACACATCAGAAAGAATAGTTTCACTCTCCTAAAAATCCCCTGTGCACCACCTCTTTACTCTCCCTCTCCTGGCCAAACCCCTGGCAACAATTGATTTTTTTACTTTCCCTACAGTTTTGCCTCTTTCAGAGTGGCATATAGTTGGAATCATAGTATATGGCCTTTTCAAACAGGCTTCTTTCACTTAGCAATATGCATTTAAGGTGCAACTGCCTATTTTTCTTTATGGGGTGGTGAAAAAATGAAAAGAATAAAGAGAACACAGTCAATTTTAAAAGAAATACTAGTGCTTTGCCAATAATTCTCTCTCTCTCTCCCTCTGTCACACACACACACACACACCGGTCCTTAGCTTCAATGACTCTTCCCTTTATAGGCTCTGAATGCTGAGAGTGCCTTCATTTATTAAATGTTATAGAACTTTTAATATTAAATATATTTCTGACCCCGTTTAACCAATCAGTAAGAAAGTAGGTTCAGAAGAAATTTCATTGGCACATTCAACGAGCATGAGCACAGGAAACAGGAAGCAAGGGATGTCGGATTTCTGAGCAATGCTTCATCTTCTCAAGCATACAATACGTTTCTGAACCCAACTGATCTTCAGAAAAGAGCAAAGGACCACTAAGTTGGAAAGAATTTTCATGCACAGAAAAAAAAAATTAAAAACCTTAACACCCAAGCAGTCACAAAGTATATTTGAACTTTTACTATGTGTCAGGCCATTTGCTAGACATGAAAGGCAGAATGGCATGAAAGAAATAAAAACTTAATTTCATAGTCTTTAGCCTCTGAGAGTTCTCTCAGCTAGTAAGTGGTGGAGCATTTCAGCTTCAGTCTTGTGTACTTCCAAAACTCATGCACCTTAGTCATGGCATGCAGGGTCTTTAGTTGCAGCATGCGGGATCTTTAGTTGTGGCATGCAAACTCTTAGTTGCAGCATGTGGGATCTAGTTCCCTGACCAGGGATCGAACCGGGACCCCCTGTATTGGAAGTGTGGACTCAGCCACTGGACTGCAACTAAAAGATCCCACGTGCCACAACTAAGACCGTGCGCAGCCAAATAAACAACTAAATATTAAAAAAAAAACCCTCATGCACTTGGCTGCTATAGTTTTATATTAAGAATTAGCTTATCTTGAATACTTCCATCTTAAATTTTGGGTTTATACTCAAGTGATAGTTGAAGATACTAAATTATTGCCTTTCATACTTGTTCTTTCATGTAAAAAGCGAAGTTGGTGGTAATGGGTAAGAGAATTGAAATATTTTTATGTCAAATAAAATATTCATTGTTATTTGATTTTATTTTTAAAGTCTCACTTCACTGAGTTCTGCACAAATGAGTTAACCAAAATTTTGCAGTGTTCAGATTGTTTTATGGTTGTCTCAACATAACAACCAACATTTTCAACGGCAAGGTAATAATTTGGATATTATTTTTCTAACTGATGCCAAAAATTCAAATTACCCAATTTTTTCCCTGAATTGCCTAGATAATTTGGAACTCTGAGAAGCCTCAGCATAGCTGTCAGGGATATCAGATTAAATATTACCCAGAATAAAATGTGGGGCTCCAGAAGCACTAGAATAAAAGCCATGCCAAAACAGATAAACACACACCCTCCTTGAAGATTATTGCCAAGTGTCTTTAAGATAAGGCCAATGAAAACTTCTCATCCAGGTTTACTTCATCTTAATCTCCCCTGTTCTAATTCTAAATACTCAGGATGTTGCTTACAGCACCACAGTTCTACCTTGACCTTTAAAAACATATTAGTGGACTGATTGGCTGAAATCTGAGTGATGCCATTTTATTGTTTCACCTGATTTTATCATCTGCTGGAGAAGAGGCAAGGAGAATGAAGTTGAGGCATCTGGCCATATATGTGAGACCACAAAAGGTGAGGGTTTGACAAGCTCGCAGTGCGTCTGCGTGTTTCCCTGCTGGCCTGTCCAGTACCTTCTTTACTGAGAAGAGGACAAATGTATCCCTGACTGGTTGTCATGCCTAGATTCTCTGATTAATGGACCTGTCATTGTGGGAAGTTGTCCAGTCTAAACTGTGAAATCATCAAACCCTAGAAAAACTACAAAAATATCGTTTGGCCTCCTGCCAAAAGGAAGATTAAGTGGCTCTGAATCACAGTTAGAGAGCACCAGCCCAGAGTAACCGCAAAGCATAGTCTTCCTCATTTAGAATACCAACAAGTTAGTAATTCTCCCCCCAAAGTACTAGCTCTTGCTATGGTACTGATCATTTTTCTCTTTTTTAAGACAGGGGGAAAGACAGACATCTATTACCTCAGATGCTCAAGAATGATCAGAAATAAGACAAGGATAGTTGTCTTTGGGTCAAAAATGGAGTACTTGATGTCTGGAATCCAAATATTAATCCAATTCCCCTTTTAAAAAATTACTATAATGTTATAGCATTATAAAGTGAAAATTTGACTGTATTAAGGCTATAAAGTAATTTGATTTTATTAACCTATAAGATAAATATTGTTCCAACTTGAGCTTAATACCTGCATATCATTATAATTTGTAGCATTACCAAATTCAGACAAAATACCAGCACCAGGTAGAAGATGTAGAAACAAACATAATCCTATGTTTGATCTCTTGAAACGTGAGTATTAGCAGGACAACAGGTGTTCAGTAGTTGGTGAGTTAAGGAAATAGAGGGAATTCAAGACTATGGTCCAGGGACTTCCCTAGTGGCACAGTGGCTAACAATATGCCTGCCAATGCAGGGGACAGGGGCTCAGTCACGAATCTGGAAAGATCCCACATGCCGCGGAGCAACTAAGCCTGTGAGCCACAACTACTGAGTCTGCACACCACAACTACTGAAGCCCGTGCACCCTAGCTGGCACACTGTAACTACTGAGCCCTTGTACTGCAACGACTGAAGCTCGTGCACCTAGAGCCCGTGCTCCACAACAAGAGAAGCCACCGCAATGAGAAGCCCATGCACCGCAATGAAGAGTAGCCTCTGCTCGCCACAACTAGAGAAAGCCCATGAGCAGCAACGAAGACCTAACCCAGCCAAAAATAAAATTAAATTTAAAAATAACTAAATACATAAAATACCAACAGGAGAAAAAAAGTAACTTTCAAAAACAAAGACTATGGTCCACACATCAACCTAAAAGTGGCAATAGCACCTAACTTTTAAAAGAAACCATGAAAGTCCATCTTCCCAATTCCTTTTTTTTTTTTTAACATCCTTATTGGAGTATAATTGCTTTACAATGGTGTGTTAGTTTCTGCTTTATAACAAAGTGAATCAGTTATACATATACGTATATCCCCATATCTCTTCCCTCTTGCATCTCCCTCCCTCCCAGCCTCCCTACCCCACCCCTCTAGGTGGTCACAAAGCACCAAGGTGATCTCCCGGTGCTATGCGGCTGCTTCCCACTAGCTATCTATTTTACATTTGGAAGTGTATATACGTCCATGCCACTCTCTCATTTTGTCCCAGCTTACCCTTCCCCCTCCCCATGTCCTCAAGTCCATTCTCTTATTAGGTCTGCATCTTTATTCCCATCTTGCCCCTAGGTTCTTCATGACCTTTTTTTTTTTTTTTAGATTCCATATATATGTGTTAGCATACGGTATTTGTTTTTCTCTTTCTGACTTACTTCACTCTGTATGACAGATTCTATGTCCATCCACCTCACTACAAATAACTCAATTTCATTTCCTTTTTATGGCTGAGTAATATTCCATTGTATATATGTGCCACATCTTCTTTATCCATTCATCTGTTGATGGACACTTAGGTTGCTTCCATGTCCTGGCTATTGTAAATAGAGCTGCAATGAACATTTTGGTACATGTCTCTTTTTGAATTATGGTTTTCTCAGGGTATATGCCCAGTAGTGGGATTGCTGGGTCGTATGGTAGTTCTATTTTTAGTTTTTTAAGGAACTTCCATACTGTTCTCCATAGTAGCTGTATCAATTTACATTCCCACCAACAGTTCAAGAGGGGTCCCTATTCCACACACCCTCTCCAGCATATACTGTTTCTAGATTTTTTGATGATGGCCATTCTGACCAGTGTGAGGTGATATCTCATTGTGGATTTGATTTGTATTTCTCTAATTATTAATGATGTTGAGCATTCTTTCATGTGTTTGTTGGCCATCTGTAGATCTTCTTTGGAGAAATGCCTATTTACGTCTTCTGCCCATTTTTGGATTGGGTTGTTTGTTTTTTTTGATATTGAGCTGCAAGAGCTGCTTGTAAATTTTGGAGATTAATCCTTTGTCAGTTGATTCATTTGCAAATATTTTCTCCCATTCTGAGGGTGGTCTTTTCGTCTTGTTTATGGTTTCCTTTGCTGTGCAAAAGATTTTAAGTTTCATTAGGTCCCATTGGTTTACTTTTGTTTTTATTTCCATTTCTCTAGGAGGTGGGTCAAAAAGGATCTTGCTGTGGTTTACGTCATAGAGTGTCTGCCTATGTTTTCCTCTAAGAGTTTGATAGTGTCTGGCATTATATTTGGGTCTTTAATCCATTTTAAGTTTATTTTTGTGTATGGTGTTAGGGAGTGTTCTAATTTCATTCTTTTACATGTAGCTGTCCGGTTTTCCCAGCACCACTTATTGAAGAGGCTGTCTTTTCTCCATGTATATTCTTGCTTCCTTTATCAAAGATAAGGTGACCATATGTGCGTGGGTTTATCTCTGGCCATTCTATCCTGTTCCATTGATCTGTATTTCTGTTTTTGTGCCAGTACCATACTGTCTTCATTACTGTAGCTTTGTACTATAGTCTGAAGTCAGGGAGCCTGATTCCTTCAGCTCTGTTTTACTTTCTCGAGATTGCTTTGGCTATTCGGGGTCTTTTGTGTTTCCATAAAAATTGTGAAATTTTTTGTTCTAGTTCTGAGAAAAATGTCAGTGGTAGTTTGATAGGGATTGCATTGAATCTGTAGATTGCTTTGGGTAATAGAATTATTTTCACAATATTGATTCTTCCAATCCAAGAACATGGTATATCTCTCCATTTTTTGTATCATCTTTAATTTCTTTCATCAGTGTGTTATAATTTTCTGCATACAGGTCTTTTGTCTCCTTTGGTAGGTTTATTCCTAGATATTACATTCTTTTTGTTGCAATGGTAAATGGGAGCGTTTTCTTAATTTCACTTTCAGATTTTTCATCATTAGTGTATAGGAATGCAAGAGATTTGTGTGCGTTAATTATGTATCCTGCTACTTTACCAAATTCTTTGATTAGCTCTAGTAATTTTCTGGTAGCTTCTCTAGGATTCTCTATGTATAGTATCACCAATCCCTTTTTTAAAACTTTTAAAATTTTATTTTTTTATACAGCAGGTCCTTATTAGTTATCAATTTTATACACATCAGTGTATACATGTCAGTCCCAATTATCCAATTCATCACACCACTACCCCCACCTCCCCACAGCTTTCCCCCCTTGGTGTCCATACGTTTGTTCTCTACATCTGTGTCTCAATTTGTGCCCTGAAAACCAGTTCATCTGTACCATTTTTCTAGGTTCCACATATATGTGCTAACATATGATATTTGTTTTTCTCTTTCTGACTTACTTCACTCTCTATAACAGTCTCTAGATCCATCCACGTCTCTACAAATGACACAATTTTGCTCCTTTTCATGGCTGAGTAATATTCCATTGTATATATGTACCACATCTTTTTTTTTTTTTTTGCTTTATAACAAATTTAATCAGTTATACATATACATATGTTCCCATATCCACTCCCTTTTGCGTCTCCCTCCCACCCTCCCTATCTCACCCCTCCAGGCGGTCACAAAGCACCGAGCTGATCTCCCTGTGCTATGCGGCTGCTTCCCACTAGCTATCTACCTTACGTTTGGTAGTGTGTATATGTCCATGCCACTCCTTCACTTTTTCACAGCTTACTTTGTCACTTTATCAGCTTTGTCACTTTATCCATTCATCTGTCGATGGGCATGTAGGTTGCTCCCATGACCTGGCTATTGTAAATAGTGCTGCAATGAATATTGGGGTGCATGTGTCTTTTTGAATTATGATTTTCTCTGGGTATATGCCCAGTAGTGGGATTGCTGGGTCATATGGTAATTCAATTTCTAGTTTTTTAAGGAACTTCCATACTGTTCTCCAAAGTGGCTGTATCAAATTACATTCCCACCAACAGTGCAACAGGGTTCCCTTTTCTCCACACCCTCTCCAGTATTTGTGGTTTGTAGATTTTCTGATGATGCCCATTCTAACTGGTGTGAGGTGATACCTCATTGTAGTTTTGATTTGCATTTCTCTAACAATTAGTGATGTTGAGCAGCTTTTCATGTGCTTCTTGGCCATCTGTATATCTTCTTTGGAGAAATGTCTATTTACGTCTTCTGCCCATTTTTGGATTGGGTTGTTTGTTTTTTTAATATTGAGCTGCATGAGTGGTTCATGTATTTTGGAGATTAATCCTTTGTCTGTTGATTTGTTTGCAAGTATTTTCGCCCATTCTGAGGGTTGTCTTCTGTCTGGTTTATGGTTTCCTTTGCTGTACAAGAGCTCTGAAGTTTCATTAGGTCTCATTGGTTTATTTTTGTTTTTATTTCCATTACTCTAGGAGGTGGATCAAAATGATCTTGCTGTGATTTATGTCAAAGAGTGTTCTTCCTATGTTTTCCTGTAAGATTTTGATAGTGTCCGGTCTTACATTTAGGTCTCGAATCCATTTTGAGTTTATTTTTGTGTATGGTGTTAGGGAGTGTTCTAATTTCATTCTTTTACATGTAGCTGTCCAGTTTTCCCAGCACCACTTATTGAAGAGACTGTCTTTTCTCCATTATATATCCTTGTCTCCTTTGTCATAGATTAGTTGACCATAGGTGTGTGGGTTTATCTCTGGGCTTTCTATCTTGTTCCATTGATCTATGTTTCTGTTTTTATACCAGTACCATAGTCTTGATTACTGTAGCTTTGTAGTATAGTCTGAAGTCAGGTAGTCTGATTCCTCCTGCTCAGTTTTTTTCCTTCAAGACTGCTTTGGCTATTTGGGTCTTTGGTGTCTCCAAACAAATTTTAAGATTTTTTGTTGTAGTTCTGTAAAAACTGCCATTGGTAATTTGATAGGGATTACATTGAATCTGTAGATTACTTTGGGTGGTATAGTCATTTTCACAATATTGATTCTTCCAATCCAAGAACATGGTATATCTCTCCATCTGTTGGTATCATCTTTAATTTCTTTCATCAGTGTCTTATAGTTTTCTGCATACAGGTGTTTTGTCTCCCTAGGTAGGTTTATTCCTAGGTATTTCATTCTTTTTGCTGCAGTGGTAAATGGGAGTGTTTCCTTAATTTCTCTTTCAGATTTTTCATCATTAGTGTATAGGAATGCAAGAGATTTCTGTGCATTAATTTTGTATCCTGCAAGTTTACCAAATTCATTGATTAGCTCTAGTAGTTTCCTGGTGGCATCTTTAGGATTCTCTACGTATAGTATCATATCATCTGCAAACAGTGACAATTTTACTTCTTCTTTTCCAATTTGTATTCCTTTTGTTTCTTTTTCTTCTCTGACTGCCGTGGCTAGGACTTCCAAAACTATGTTGAATAATAGTGGTGAGAGTGGACATCCTTGTCGTGTTCCTGATCTTAGAGGAAATGGTTTCAGTTTTTCACCATTGAGAATGATGTGTGCTGTGGGTTTGTCGTATATGGCCTTTATTATGTTGAGGTAGTTTCTCCCTATGCCCACTTTCTGGAGAGTTTTTATCACAAATGGGTGTTGAATTTTGTCAGAAGCTTTTTCTGCATCTATTCAGATGATCATATGGTTTTTCTCCTTCAATATGTTAATATGGTTTATCACACTGATTGATTTGAGTATGTTGAAGAATTCTTGCATTCCTGAGATAAACCCCACTTGATCATGGTGTATGATCTTTTTAGTGTGTTGTTGGATTCTGTTTGCTAGTATTTTGTAGAGGATTTTTGCATCTATATTCATCAGTGATATTGGTCTGTAATTTTCTTTTTTTGTAGTATCTTTGTCTGGTTTTGGTATCAGGGTGACGGTGGCCTCATAGAATGAGTTTGGGAGTGTTCCTTCATCCGCAATTTTTTGGAAGAGTTTGAGAAGGACGGGTGTTAACTCTTCTCTAAATGTTCGATAGAATTCACCTGTGAAGCCATCTGGTCCTGGACTTTTGCTGGAAGATTTTTTTTTTTTTTTTTTTTTTTTTTTTTTTTTTTTTTTTTTTTTTTTGCGGTATGCGGGCCTCTCACTGTTGTGGCCTCCCCCGTTGCGGAGCACAGGCTCCGGACGCGCAGGCCCAGCGGCCATGGCTCACGGGCCCAGCTGCTCCGCGGCATATGGGATCCCCCCAGACCGGGGCACGAACCCGTATCCCCTGCATCGGCAGGCGGACTCTCAACCACTGCGCCACCAGGGAGGCCCCTGCTGGAAGATTTTTAATCACAGTTTCAATTTCATTACTTGTGATTGGTCTGTGCATATTTTTTATTTTTTCCTGGTTCAGTCTTGGAAGGTTATACCTTTCTAAGAATTTTTCCATTTCTTCCAGGTTGTCCATTTTGTTGGCATAGAGTTGCTTGTAGTAGTCTCTTAGGATGCTTTGTATTTCTGCGGTGTCTGAAACTTCTCCTTTTTCATTTCTAATTTTATTTGAGTCCTCTCCCTCTTTTTCTTGATGAGTCTGGCTAATGGTTTATCATCTTTATCTTCTCAAAGGACCAGCTTTTAGTTTTATTGATCCTTGCTATTGTTTTCTTTGTTTCTATTTCATTTATTTCTGCTCTAATCTTTAAGATTTCTTTCATTCTGCTAACTTTGGGTTTTGTTTGTTCTTCTTTCTCTGGTTCCTTTAGGTGTAAGTTTAGATTGTTTATTTGAGATTTTTCTTGTTTCTTGAGGTAGGCTTGTATAGCTATAAACTTCCCTCTTAGAACTGCTTTTGCTGCATCCCATAGGTTTTGGATTGTCTTGTTTTCATTGTCATTTGTCCTGGGTATTTTCTGATTTCCTCTTTGATTTTTTCAGTGATCTCTTGGTTATTTAGTAACGTACTGTTTAGCCTCGATGTGTTTGTGTTTTTTACGTTTTTTTCCCTGTAATTCATTTCTAATCTCATACCGTTGTGGTCAGAAAAGATGCTTGATATAATTTCAATTTTCTTAAAGTTACTGTGGCTTGATTTGTGACCCAAGATGTGATGTATCCTGGAGAATGCTCCATGCACACTTGAGAAGAAAGCGTAATCTGCTTTTTCTGGATGGAATGTCCTGTAAATATCAATTAAATCTATCTGGTCTATTCTGTCATTTAAAGCTTCTGTTACCTTATTTATTTTCATTTTGGATGATCTGTCCATTGGTGTAAGTGAGGTGTTAAAGACCCCACTATTATTGTGTTACTGTTGATTTCCTCTTTTATAGCTGTTAGCTGTGGCCTTATGTATTGAGGTGCTCCTATGTTGGATGCATATATATTTATATATATCTTCTTTGTTATATCTTCTTCTTGGATTGATCCCTTGATCATTATGTAGTGTTCTTCCTTGTCTCTTGTAACATTTTTTTAAAGTCTATTTTATCTGAGTATTGCTACTCCAGCTTTCTTTTGATTACCATTTTCATGGAATATCTTTTTCCATTCCCTCACTTTCAGTCTGTATGTGTCCCTAGGTCTTAAGTGGGTCTCTTGTAGACAGCATATAGATTTGTCTTGTTTTTGTATCCATTCAGCAAGTCTGTGTCTTTTAGTTGGAGCATTTAATCCATTCACGTTTAGGGTAGTTACTAATATGTGTGTTCCTATGACCATATTCTTAATTGTTTTGGGTTTGTTTTTGTAGGTCCTTTTGTTCTCTTGTGTTTCCCACTTAGAGAAGTTCCTTTAGCATTTGTTGTAGAGCTGGTTTGGTGGTGCTGAATTCTCTTAGCTTTTGCTTGTCTGTAAAGCTTTTGATTTCTCCATCGAATCTGAAGGAGATCCTTGCCAGATAGAGTAATCTTGGCTGTAGGTTCTTCCCTTTCATCATTTTAAGTATATCATGCCACTCCCTTCTGGCTTGTAGAGTTTCTGCTGAGAAATCAGCTATTAACCTTATGGGAGTTCCCTTGTGTGTTATTTGTCATTTTTCCCTTGCTGCTTTCAATAATTTTTCTTTGTCTTTAATTTTTGCCAATTTGATTACTACGTGTCTTGGCGTGTTTCTCCTTCAGTTTATCCTGTATGGGACTCTCTGTGCTTCCTGGACTTGGGTGGCTATTTCCTTTTCCACGTTAGGGAAGTTTTTGACTATAATCTCTTGAAATATTTTCTTGGATCCTTTCTCTCTCTCTTCTCCCTCTGGGACCCCTATAATGCGAATGTTGTTGCATTTAATGCTGTCCCAGAGTTCTCTTAGGCTATCTTCATTTCTTTTCATTCTTTTTTCTTTATCCTGTTCCACAGCAGTGAATTCCACCATTCTGTCTTCCAGGTCACTTATCCGTTCTTCTGAGTCAGTTATTCTGCTATTGATTCCTTCTAGTGTAGTTTTCATTTCAGTTATTGTGTTGTCCATCTCTGTTTGTTCTTTAATTCTTCTAGGTCTTCCTCGATCTTTGTCTCCATTCTTTTTCTGAGGTCCTGGATCATCTTCACTATTATTATTCTGAATTCTTTTTCTGGAGATAGTTGCCTATCTCCACTTCATTTAGTTGTTTTTCTGGGGTTTTATCTTGTTCCTTCATCTGGTACATAGCCATCTGCCTTTTCATCCTGTCTATCTTTCTGTGAATGTGGTTTTTGTTCCACAGGCTGCAGGATTGTAGGTCTTCTTGCTTCTGCTGTCTGCCCTCTGGTGGATGAGGCTATCTAAGAGGCCTCTGCAAGTTCCCTAATGGGAGGGACTGGTGGTGGGTAGAGCTGACTGTTGCTCTAGTGGGCAGAGCTCAGTAAAACTTTAATCCACTTGAGTGCTGATGGGTGGGGCTGGGTTCCCTCCCTGCTGGTTGTTTGGCCTGAGGGAACCCAACACTGCAGCCTACCTGCGCTCTTTGGTGGGGCTAATGGCAGACTCTGGGAGGGCTCACGCCAAGGAGTACTTCCCAGAACTTCTGCTGCCAGTGTCCTTGTCCCCACGGTGAGCCACAGCCACCGTCCGCCTCTGTAGGAGACCTTCCAACACTAGCAGGTAGGTCTGGTTCAGTCTCCCCTGGGGTCACTGCTCCTTCCCCTGGGTTCCAATGTGCACACCACTTTGTGTGTGCCCTCCAAGAGTGGAGTCTCCATTTCCCTCAGTCCTGTACCAATCCCTTTTTAATTTAACAAATTCCTTTGAGTTGGATATCTTCGCAGAAAAATCCCCCTGCACTTTTCACTTTGGGCACTAGAGAGAGACAAAGTAAGAAAAATTAAGGTCTAATTAAGCAATTAAAAACACTTCATTTTATTAATGAATTCTTCTGCTACTTTAGGAGAAAAAAAAGTTTGCATATAGTGGCCTGGCTTTAAAATATACTGGTTTGGGGCCTCCCTGGTGGCGCAGTGGTTGAGAGTCCGCCTGCCGATGCAGGGGACACGGGTTCGTGGCCCGGTCTGGGAGGATCCCATATGCCGCGGAGCGGCTGGGCCCGTGAGCCATGGCCGCTGGGCCTGTGCATCCAGAGCCTGTGCTCCGCAACGGGGGAGGCCACAACAGTGAGAGGCCCGCATACCGCAAAAAAAAAAAAAATAAATAAAAAAATAAAATAAAATAAAATATACTGGTTTGGATTTTATTTCACAATATTTCAATCCTACTTCTCAGGAATAAATCTACAGCTGAAACTCAGAAGATCCATTAACTCCCATGAAGGCAGAAAAAAAAAAAGTGAAGCTGTAAGTCAGGTTCGAGAAGGTTCGAGAATAACAAGCTTATTATTAAAGACCTACTTAAATTCTTTTCAGGAAATTACTTCCCAAATTACATGTAGTAGCACATGTTCCACTGTTAAGAACAGAAGGCAACAACCCATTTCTGACTTTGGCTTTCAAGTACACCAATAGGAAGGTCAAGGCTTTCAGAAACAAAAGAGAAAGAAGTATTACAATTTAGTGCATACACTTCATCACCATCTTCCCATAAAGAAAATGTGTCTGGGATTTTCATTGTTGAGAATCACAAGTGTCATTAAGCCCTTTTGGGAGTTCCCAGGCTTGAACCCTTCCATCTGCTGTCCACCTCCATCTTCAAATGGAGCAAAATTTCAGGTGAAGGAAGCCTCATCTTCTAAGTGCTACCCCAGTGATCAGTTATAATCATGTTTTACATATGGAATAATTTTAGAATTAGTTTGATATTGAGATATAACGATAATGTTTGAACTTGAACTTGTAACTGGCCTCTTCCAAACAAACGTTAAACATTGGGTACCAGTAAATTTACTCTAAGTAATTGGTGAAGTAATACTTGATTTTTAAATGTATACATGTAATGTATGTGTATTATAGTTAAGAGCCAGCCATTGTTAAAATAGAAAAAACAAAGTGATAAATGCCAATTTTTTTACGTATTTGAATAATCTTTGTGAAAACCAAATATATGTACTTTAAGTGCTGGTGCACATTTGGTTTTTACTTGCAGGGCTGAATGAATATAAATTTAGTCAGTCTTTTCTGGGTCGTTAAAATCTGGGGGAGTATAAGTTCAATAGTGTTTGATGCCTCTAAATTGTTCCATATAATAATAGAATGACCTTGAAAAAGTAATATTACACTTGTGTTTTATTTATCCCTGAGTTTCAAAACTTAAGAGCTCTCATAAATCCTATGGATGATGATGATAATAATAATAACAATAGCAGCATTGTTTTAATCTTTTTATCTTCAAGTTTAGGGTTTTGTGATACTCAGATAAAAGTTGTAGAAATGCAGGGAGCCATGCCTTATGGAAATTTGCCTGAAACAGAAAGGGAAAGTCATAATAAAATCTTGCAAACACATTTACAGTTTGCAGTTATTTCTAGAATGTAAGCTCCATGAGAGTAGTGGCTGCCATTGCCTTGCCCAGTATGGTGTCCCTGTCACTAGGGCAGTGCTGAGTACATGCAGGGCACTCAGCCTTGGTTGAATCCATATAACTTGGGTTTGAGCAATGAAAACTGAAAATTTTGTCTCCATCTTAAAAACTGAAATCAACAGGAGAGTTTAAATTGCATAAATTCTAAATATTCTGACTCACGTATAGGCTAACCTGAGCTAGCCGCTCAGGGTTCCTTAGGAAATGTACTGATCACACAGAGTCTTGTATCTGACACCAAAGCTGTGACAGTCATTGACAGATGAAATGGGGAAAGAACCATTTAATATTATGCCCATTATAGAGAGAAAACTGATTTACTCTAGTTTTCACAGAGGTAAGTTGGTGGAGGTGGAACTTAATCTCCATCTCTCTGAACCCAAGGTTTGTAGGCTTTACTTCTATTCCAGCTCAAGCCAAGATGAGGGGCAAAGTATGGGGAATAGTAATTTAAACAGTGATTTTACTTTCTCACTAAAGCCAAGACAAAAGGTCATGACTAATGAACGGGAGAGAAGGCAGAATTAGGGAACACACAATTTTTAACAAATGGGTTGAAACAGATAGTGAAGTCCATGACTCTGGTATAACTATTTCTAAAATGTAAACGAAATGCATGATGATAAATATTCTTCACCACAATGCCTCTGGTGATTTTGCAGCAGCATGGGTGAACCCAGAGAATATCATACTAAGTGAAGTAAGTCAGCTAGAGAAAGAAAAATATTATATATCATTTATGTGTGGAATCTAAAAAATAATACAAATGAATCTATACACAAAACAGAAACAGACTCAGAGACATAGAAGACAAACTTATGGTTACCAAAGGGGAAAAGAGGGGAGAGGGATAAATTAGGACTATGGGATTAACAAATACAAACTACTATACATAAAATAGATAAGCAACAAGGATTTACTATATAGAACAGGGAATTGCATTCAGTATCTTGTAATAACCTGGAATGGAAAATAGTCTGAAAAAATATATATATATAACTGAACCACTTTGCTGTATACCTGAAACTAACACAATACTGTGAATCAACTATACTTCAATTTAAAAAAAAGAAAGAAAGCAGATTCTAAGTCAGCTGGCTTGGGGTGGGGTTGAAGAGTCAGCATTTCTAACGTCTTGGAGGATGCAGATCTATTGGTCCACAGACTGCTCTGTGCATGGCAAAGCTTTACCTGATACCTGTTTGAAATACCAGGTAAGAACTATATCTCTCTGCTTTGTCAAATGAAGCAGGACCTTTTCAGGTTTCACCAGCTTGAAACAGGTATGGTAATAGCCAGTTGTACCAGAAATCAAAGCAATCACAACAGGCTTAAAGCAAGATCTTGGAGATTAGAATTGGGGTTTAGGTGGAATAATAATTATGCAAATATTCCAGAACACCTCCCTCTAGTTTCTTTATTGAACCTGGTGTATTCTCTCAACTTCTCACCACTCATAAAACTAGAATATAAACACCACAGTATTGGAGTTTAGTACAGTATAATGGTAGAACATGCTAAGAATAATGATATTTCCAAGGGATCAGATTTGTGGTTACCAGAGGCAGGGGTTCAGAGGAGATGGAATTGGAGAAAGGTGGTCAAAATGTACGAAGTTCCAGTTACAAGATAAATTAGTACCAGGGATGTCATGTACAACTTGATAACTATAGTTAACACTGCTTAATGTTACATATGAAAGTTAAGAGAGTAGATCCTAAGAGTTCTCATCACAAGAAAAAAAAATTTTTCTTTTTCTTGTATTTCTTTGTATCTATATGAGATTATGGATGTTAACTAAACTTATTGTGGTAATGGTTTCACGATATATTTAAGTCAAATCATTATGCTGTACATTTTAAACTTATACAGAGGTGTATGTCAATTATATCTCGATAAAACTTGCGGGGGGGGGAAACTTGGGGGGAGAATTATGATTTTCCATGTCATCTTAGAGTGCAATGAAGGATCATACTATTTTTAAAAATTTAATGTGTGGTTCCCCACCTGCTCATTTTAAAGACAGCAATGAAGTTACAGTGGGACTTTTCCTGTTTTTCTAAGCTGATATTTATTAAGGGCATACAATGCCTAGATAGTATACTAAATATTTAAATGAACTATTTCCTTTCTCTACACAATAATTGCATAAGTACTACTATTATACCAATTTTAGAGATGAGAAAACTGAGGTTTGAGGAGATAATGCAGGTTTCCCAAAGTAACAGAGCTGGCTACTGAGAGAGTCAGGATTCCCTGAGACCTGCCAGAATGCAAAGCCAAAGCTCTTATTCACTATGCCCTGAGAGAGCATTTTCTGAAAGAAAGGAGTACATTTTCTTTTGAATATTTGTAAAGAGCAAGTTAGAGGATTCTTTTCATAAGCCATTGTCAAGCCAAGAAGGCATTTCTGGCTTGTTGGGGAAGTGATGCTGCTCGTCCTGGTCTGGATCACCAATAATCTTAAGTGTACCTGATTTTCATTTACATGATGGTGGATTCTGGCAGTGTGCATGTTTGCTCCTGTGGGGAATTCTTTTACACTGTGCACCTCTCAGCTCCAAATTTAATGTGTAGCTGCAGCTACCCTAAGCAGTGTCCTCTCACTGCTAACTCTTCCATCTTGGCCTGTGTCTCTACAATGACAAGTATATAAGTACTTAGTTTTGTTTTGTTTTTACGTCATGCAAATAGGACTTTAGAATGAGTCATGAAGCCTTTCACTTTCCATCTGGATCATTAGGCATATGAAGACATAGGCTTTGTGGAAGGGGCTAGAATAAGGAAGCAGAAACCTATAGGATAAAGACACCCCAGCGGGAAAAGCAGTCCAGAAAGCTCCGGGCAGTGCCCAGAAGCCCAGAGTGGTATAATGGTTTGGCAGTGAGTGTTTCAGCACCAGGCCCACAGTACTGGGAACTCTAGTGAACACAGAGCTGGATGTGGTTGACACTGGGGACAGATGCTGATATGACCTCAGAGAAAGGCTTAGGGCAACTGCCCCCCAAAGGAATAATGAGAACTTTGGCCCTACAGGACCCACTTAGTGAAGTTCAAGGAAAGGGCTTGTTTGTTTTTTTAAAAAAGTCAAAGTTTAGAATCAAGTAAAGGTCTAAGAGGGAAAGTCACAGCATGTGACCTGATACTGAGCATCCATGCCATTTCCCTAATTTTCTTCTAGCTCAGAATGAAATTAATCCTCAGTCAGGCACACGCCTGATCCTGTGGGGAATCCACTATGGGAATTTAACAAATATGGGTTTAGGAAACCAAGCAGATCATTAAAATTATATCTTCTTTGCTTGAATTTCTAATTCACTGATTGAAATAGAAGAGCTTCTTTCATGATAATTAATACTATATTTTAAGAAACTGAGCAATTGGAGATGTCTCTGAAATACTCAGATGAACATTTAAGTGCATGTTACATTGTATCTTATTTTACAGGTTGACTCATAGTCAGCCTAGACCAAGGATGGCAAAGGTTGCTATTTGTCCCAAAAAAACTGGTCTCCCTTCGTCCTGGGCACATCACTGTACAGAATAAAGAGTGTAGCTCAGTTTCCCTTAGAGATAGGCATAGCCCTGTGACTAAGTCTGGCCAATGGGATGTGAGCAGAATACTTTACGAAGCACCATGAAGCGTCCTTAAATGATGGGAATATGCCCTTCTCCAATTCCTCATCCCCAGTGTCTGGGTGGGGACATGGTGGCATGACTTGAGAAATGGAGACCCTGGATGGAGGAGCACCAAGATAGAAGCCTGGGTCCTTGAGCACTTCAACAAGCAGAGAGCCTGCCATCACAGCCATGGAATGCCTACATCCAGGCATTAATGGGAGAGAGAAATGAACTTTCTTTATTAAAGCACTTGAGCTTGATTGACAGTAGAAATCAAACCCAACTCTAAGTAATTCGCTTTGTTGCTGTCATCTCTGTAAAAGTCACATCAAGAAAAAAGTACTAATGCTAAGTGGTTACAGTGACTATCAACATATAAAATGGTAGAAATGAGGGGAAACCTGTGGGAAATCAGTTGTCAGATGATCTGTTTCAGCCATTTAACATTCTGCCTCACAGAATATACAAGTTGAGTGGTGAAATTAACATTCCCAGATTACTTCCGTCACTATTTCTTTGCAAAACTTCCACAGTTACCAGATTTTCTTACATAGACATAAGATAGACATTGAACAACCTGCATACTCCTATTGTGTAGTGTAAAAAGTTTTGTTACGTTAGTGGAACTGAAAGAAGAGAATAAATAACTAGGAACCAGAAAACTCCCCTACTGACAAACAAAAGCGTTACTGGACCGTAAGATGAGAGAGAAAGTTTATACGAGAGAGAAAATTTATACTAATCTCTCTTTGGCAGCCACAGTGGTAAAGGTGCTTTAATCAGTGACTGGATGATTCTCTGAAAAGTTGTAAGAGAAGGAAAATTAATTATTGACACCCAGAACCCTTCTGGGGGGTGGTCTCTTCATATTATTTTCTAACACTTGCACTATTTTCAGTGCAATGTTCTTATGACGTCTTTTGGATGCTCCCTACACAGACACACATCCTTACTAAGATATGATTCCATTTTCCACACCTTTTCTCTCATCTCATTAACATAATAGGAGTTGATACTTATACAGTTTTTTAATATATTTGCTCATTCAAACCTATGAAGTACATGGTTACAAGGTACCCTTATTATCCCCATTTTAAAGATGAAAGTGTGAGTTGCTGACCTAGGAAATTTTGGAGCTGGAATCCAAACACAGGCAGTCTGGCTCAATGTGAATTTGTTCTACAAATATATCCCATTTCCTCAGGAATATTTGTGAAATGAAAATTGTTGGCATTCCTCAGATAATTACATCTTCCACAAAACGCCACTCCTTAGCCTAGCTAAAATGTGTCTTCTCAAGGAAAATCAATAATACAGAACTGATCAGTCCATTGGAAGAGTATTTTGGGAAGGGGGCTATTTGTATCACCCAAATCACTCTCTTTGGACACTCAACCAGTTCGTACAAGCTGGCCTTCCATCAGAATGCTATGTGTGACTATGCTTGAGCTACTAACATACAATATGAACATGAGAAAGTAGTTAATTTTGCAATTTAAAAAATGAGATTGGTAAGAGAGAGTCCTGCCATACCCGAGCCAATAATATATTCAAAACTTTTGAAATGGTTTCTTTTTCTCTTTTATGAGGCCCAAGTTTTTGATCTAAGGAAACTTCTGGAATTTTATAATTTCCTGCTTAGTATTGAGCTGCTATTCTTCCATATCATTTATATTTCATTATTTTCTTCACTCTACCACTGATTTTTTCCTCTGTGCTTCTAGCCTTTTGAATCTGACAAATACAGACATTAAAAAACATTTTTTATCTATTGTGATCATGACATACTTTATATTTCTGAGCTCTGATGCTGAGTCTTTCAGAAAGGCATTATCAACAGAAGCTACTCCTTGTAAAGTGGTATATTTATAACAATAATTGATACTTTACATTCTGTGTGGTGGATTTTTTGGTCCCTGTTTGCAGATGAAGAAAGTGATGCTCAGGGAGATATCATGCATTTCCCAGGACTAACCAGTGGGTGAGGGCAGGAACCAGAACTCATTCAGATCTCCTGACTCCAAATTTTGTGCTCCTTCTATAACACTGTGGTGTCATGCCTTTACTAGAATTAAAGGGTCTATGTTATAATGGTAAGATGAAGTCCATGAGTTATATCTCTAAGATTATAGAGTCAATGAAAATCATGATTCAATTTCTAAAAACTCACTAAAAATTCAAGCAATATTTCCATAAACACATTCACTTACATCTGTGGCCAATGCAAGTTTTATGGTGTCCATTGCCTACCCTCTCTTCTGTTGGAAACTGGAAAACTGATTGACCATACCTGGTGAGAGACAGCAGCCATACTGTGTACATGGATTCAACCCCCATCCCTTGTACATGGGATTGGACCAGAGCAAGGCATTTGTCTGAAAGGCAGCCAATCCACTGGCCTGCTAGGAACCAATGCCAATGTGGCCCCACTTAAAAAGATGACTCGAGCCAAAGAGATTCCTCCCTTGAGAATGTGGGACTGAGTTAGCAGCAGAGTCAGAGCTATCTTGTAGAAAGTATCAGGACAGCCATGATGGTTCACTGGCAAGCTGAAGTTCTGAGGAAATGAAAATCAAATGTATAAATAAAAAGAGCCACCATTTATATGGTACTAACTATGTGTTGCATACTCTTAGTTTATTTACCCTATGAAGTTATTACTGTGGTTAATAATTCCCCACAACCACCATCTTACTGAGGAGAATACCAAGGCTCACAGGAATTAAGAAACTTGTCCAAGATCACATACTAGTGAGACTACTAGCTGGGAGAGCAAGACTGAAACCCAGGCCATGTGGCCTTGCAGCCAAATTTGATTTCACATAAAGGCAGCTTAGTGTACAGACAGAGAGAAGATAATAAATGGCAACACACATGCAAAGAGAAGCAGAAAGTCACAAGAGACAAAGACTCAGAAACAGGGGTGGAGAGAGAGCATGGGATGCACAAGAGGCATCCAGCTCCCAGCTATATTTTACTCCTCTTCTCAGATTCCCATGAAATCCCTGATTATGTCCTTACATAGGACAGCTTAGTGCATCTGTTCCTTGTAAATGAGACATTCCTAAATAAAATAATAGGACTCATTTTGGTACTTTGTAAATATAGTACCTAAAGGTACTAAAATTTATACTACTGTGTATTTCTTGTTTGAGGTAAAGAGAACCTGTGTAGAGCAAGTATATTGGTGCCATTTTTCCAACAGCATTTGCTCACTCTTTGGTAATTCTTGCAATATTTCAAACTTTTTTATTGTTATTATATTTGTGTGGTGATCTGTGATCATTGATCTTTGATGTTACCATTCTAACTGTTTGGAGGGCACCACGAACTGCACCCATATAAGACGGCAAAGTTCATCGATAAATGTGTGTTCTGACTGCTCCATCGACCAGCCATTCCCCATCTCTCTCCCTCTCCTCAGGCATCCCTATTCCCTGAGACAAAACGACATTGAAATGAGGGCAACTGATAACCCTACAGTGGCCTCTAAGTGTTCAAGCGAAAGGAAGAGTTGCATGTCACTCACTTTAAATCGAAAGCTAGATGACTGGGCTTCCCTGGTGGCGCAGTGGTTAAGAATCTGCTTGCCAATGCAGGGGACATGGGTTCGAGCCCTGGTCCGGGAAGATCCCACATGCCACAGAGCAACTAAGCCCTTGCACCACAACTACTGAGCCTGCGCTCTAGAGCATGCGAGCCACAACTACTGAGCCCTCGTGCCACAACTACTGAAGCCCGCGTGCCTAGAGCCTGTGCTCTGCAACGAGAAGCCACTGCAATGAGAAGCCCATGTACCACAACAAAGAGTAGCCCCCACTTGCCACAACTAGAGAAGGGCTGCGTGCAGCAACAAAGACCCAAGGCAGCCAAAAGTAAATAAATTAAATAAATAAATTTATTTTTTTTAAATTGAAAAGAAAAAAAGCTAGATGATTAAGCTTAGTGAGGAAGGCATGTCAGAAGCCAAAACAGGACAAAAGCTAGGTCTTTTATGTCAGTTAGCCAAGTTGTGAAAGCAAAGGAAAAGTTCTTGAAGGAAATTAAATGTGCTACTCCAGTGAACACACAAATGATAAGAAACAGCCTATTGCTGATACAGAGAGAGTTTTAATGGCCTGGGTAGAAGGTCAAACCAGCCACAACATTCCCTTAAGCCAAAGCCTAATCCAGCGCAAGGCCCTAAGTGTTCAGATCTATGTAGACTGAGAGAGATGAGGAAGCTTCAGGAGGAAATTTGAAGCCAGCAAAGGTTGGTTCATGAGGTTTAAGGAAAGAAGCCATCTTCATAACATCAAACTGCAAGATGAAGCAGCAAGGGCTGGTGTAGAAGCTGCAGCGAGTTATCCAGAAGTGCTAGCTAAGATAACTAATGAAGATAATTAATGAAGATAATTAATGACAGATTTTCAATGTAGATGAAATACCCTTCTATCGGAAGAAGATGCTATCTAGGACTTTCACAGCTAGAGGGGAGAAGTCAGTGCCTGGCTTCAAAGCTTCCAAGGACAGGCTGAGTCTCGTTAGGGACTAATGCAGCTGATGACTTGAAGTTGAAGCCAGTGCTCATTTCCCATTCCAAAAATCTTAGGGCCCTTAGATTTATGCTAAATCTACTCTGCTTGTGCTCTATAAATGGAACAATAAAGTCTGGATGACAGCACATCTGTTTTCAACATGGTTTATTGAATATTTTAAGCCCACTGTTGAGAACGACTACTCAGAAGAAAAGATTCCTTTCAAAATACTACTGCTCGTTGACAAGACACCTGGTCACCCAAGAGCTCTGATGGAGATGTATAATGAGATTAATGTTGTTTTCATGTCTGCTAACACAACATCCATTCTGTAGCCCAAGGATCAAGCAGTAATATTTACTTTCAAGTCTTATTATTTAAGAAATACATTTCATAAGGCTACGGCTGCAATATATAGTGATTTCTCTGATGGATCTAGGCAAAATAAATTGAAAAGCTCCTGGAAAGGATTCACCATTCTAGATGCCATGAAGAACATTTCATGATTCATGGAAAGAGGTCAAAATATCCACATTTACGGGAGTTTGGAAGAAATTGAGTCCAATCCTCATGGATGACTTTGAGGGGCTCAAGACTTCAGTGGAGGAAGTAGCTGCAGATGTGGTGGAAATAGCAAGAGAACTAGAATTAGAAGTGGAGCCTGAAGATGGGACTGAATTGCTGCCATCGCTGATAAAACTTTTTTTAAAATTTCCTTTTACTTTAAAAAAAATTTTAAATTTGAGTACAGTTGCTTTACAATGTTCTGTTAGTTTCTACTGTACAGCAAACTGAATCAGCCATACGTATACATATATCCCCTCTTTTTTGGATTTCCTTCCCATTTAGGTCACTATTAACACATATATATGGAATCTGAAAAATGTGTATAGATGATCTTATTTGCGGATAAAACTTTAATGGCTGAGGAGAATTTCCTATGGATGAGCAAAGAAAGTGGTTTCTTGTGATGAAATCTACTTCTGGGGAAGATGCTGTGAAGACTGTTGAAATGACAACAAAGGATTTAGAATATTACATAAACTTAGCTGATAAAGCAGTGGCAGGGTTTGAGAGGATTGACTCCAATATTGAAAGAAGTTCTACTGTGGGTAAACTGCTATCAAACAGCATTGCATGTGACAGAGAGATTGTTCATGAGAGAGTGAATCGATGTGTATAGTTCACTGCTGTCTTATTTCAAGAAATTGCCACAGACATCCCAACCTTCAGTAACCACCACTCTGATCATCCGTAGCCATCAGCATTGAGGCAAGATCCTCTATCAGCAAAAAGATTACAACTTGCTGAAGGCTCAGACGATGTTTAGCATTTTTTAGCAATAAAGTATTTTTTTTTTTTTTTTTTTTTTTTTTTTGCTGTACGCGGGCCTCTCACTGTTGTGGCCTCTCCCGTTGCGGAGCACAGGCTCCGGACGCACAGGCTCAGCGGCCATGGCTCACGGGCCCAGCCGCTCCGCGGCATATGGGATCCTCCCAGACCGGGGCACGAACCCGTATCCCCTGCATCAGCAGGCGGACTCTCAACCACTGCGCCACCAGGGAGGCCCTGCAATAAAGTATTTTTAAGTTAAGGTATATACATGAGTTTCTTTAGACAATGCTATTGCACACTTAATAGACTACAGTAGAGTGTAGACTTTTATAACTTTTATATGTGCTGGGCACCCCAAAATACATGTGATTTGCTTTATTGTGATATTCACTTTATTGTGAACAAATAAAGCAATAATGGTCTAGAACCAAGCCCACAATATCTCTGAGGTATGCCTGTACATATGCAAATTCACTAGGAAAAATATTTTGAGAACCTAATAGATTCATGGCAAAGAGATGACTAGGCACTTCAGAAAACAAAATAGTACTCGTTATCAAATATTTGGGAAAGTGATCAACCTCATGAGTAATCAAACGATGCCAAAAGCAGTATGGTACTACTATAGTTCATCCAAAACTTTACCTCATACAGAGGTTTTTAGGAAACCATACACAACTATGGGTACAGTGCTATGAAACCAGCACTTTCCCATATCGGGTCCCTTTCTGACAGGACCACGACCTGTATAATTCTTTTAGAAGCCATTTGATGACCTGTACTTTGGTGGGTGTGGTGGATTGGTGCTCAGCAGCCACTCCTACCTCCTTCACTAAAATGGCTTCGTAACCTGCTAAACTGCCAAAGCCGGAAAACTGAAAATTCATTTTGCATATTCCCTTATAGCTGTGATTCTAATATGATTTAAGTTGGTACAAGTCTATGCCCTTGGTAAGAGTTGGATAGCAGACATGAGGCAGTGGCCATCCTTGGCTGCTTCGGCATTTTTGTTTTTTTTGATTTAAGTATAATGACTTACAATGTTGTGTTAGTTTCAGGTGTACAGCACAGTGATTCAGTTATACATATATATATATATATATATATATATATATATATATATATATATTCTTTTCCAGATTCTTTTCCCTTATAGGTTATTACAAAATATTGAGTATAATTCCTTGTGCTATACAGTAGGTCCTTGTTGGTTATCTATTTTGTATATAGCAGTGTGTATATGTTAATCCCAACCTCCTAGTTTATCCCTCCCCCTGCTTTCCCTTTGGTATCCATAAGTTTGTTTTCTATGTCTGTGGGTCTATTTCTCTTTTGTAAATAAGTTCTTTTGTATCTTTTTTTTTTTTTAGATTCCATGTACAAGTGATAGCATATGGTTGTCTTTCTTTTGCTTGGTATGATAATCACAAGGCCCATCCATGTTGCTGTAGATGGCGTTATTTCATGCTTTTTTATGGCTGAGTAATATTCCATTGTAAATATACACCACATCATCTTTATCCATTCATCTTTCAATGGACATTTAGGTTGCTTCCGCATTTCTTTTGGCAAGCATAGATGTGGAGGCATTTGGGTTTACAGTGACAGCATGAAGAGAATTGCTAGTGTTCCTTCACTTCTTTCACAGGTGTCAAATATGGGGCATCCATTTGCTGGCTTGGGTTTCAGCTGGAGCAGTGTGCTTTTGCATATGGCAACTGTGGTAGCTTCCTGGCCATTCCTGGAAGAGGCATCAGTCCCCTTGATAGCCTGGTTCTGAGTGTGGAATTGAGAATTATTCCTGGAAGCTCAACATAGACTCTCCCCGCAAATTCTGTAAGCCTTTTAATTTCTTATTAAAAATCTTTTTTACTATTCTCTGTGGTTCTGTTCTCTGACTGAACCCTGGTTCAGACACACTCATCAAAAGTCTCTAAAATGCTCATATTATTGTCCCAATCATTCCACTTCTGGACTCCAGTCTATTTAAATAATACTTAAGAAGTATAAGATTTATAAGCAAAAGTATGCATAGTTGTATAATAGAAATTTTAAACTAAATAATCAACAATGGGGACTAATTAATTATAGGACATTCATTCTGTACGGAAGAAAAATGCTAATGCTAATAATAATAATAATAGCTCTGCTCTGTTGTCTCTAGAATTTTGCTCATACTCTGTACTTTTCAGAAAACACCATCTCTGGCACTCCAGTCCCCTGTCCCTATGGCTTCCTCGCCTTTGTCTAATTACTGTGTTTCTTACTTCTCCTTCAAATATTGATTGATTGCCTACCATGTGCCAGACAACCATCTAGACACTGCATGTACAGCAGCAAAAAAAAAAAAAAAAAAAAGAAACAGACAAAAATCCACGGATCCATGAAGCTTAAGTTCTAGATAAGGAAACAGCCAACAAAAAAATTTTAGAGTAATATATATGGCATATGATATGCCATATATTTCCCCTTTAGGAAACCTCCTATGACTCCTCAATACTGGGTTTGGTATCTATCCCTCCCTTAGCAATCTCAGTTCATACTACAAGTTATATACATCATGCTGTATTGAAGTTGCCTTTTTCCCAGCAAGACACTTTTTGACAATAAGCTCTTTGAAGGCAGGGCCTTATCTCTTTTGTTTAGTAGTCTACCCTAGTATACAGTCAACATTCAATAAATATGCTAACTCCATAAATAGATGAATGATGTTTTGAAGATTTTTCACTAAATCGAGAAAATTGCTATAACGATAATACTAATGATAAAGGAGTAAACTTCAAAATGTTATGCACTGCAGAATGATGGTAATGTTGAAGCTGGGTGATGGGTTCATAGGAATTTAGTCTTCTTTTTATTATACTTTTGTGTATATTTGAAACTTTCAATAATATAAAGCTTAGAAAAATGTTATGCAAAATTTAATACCACTTATGTAAAGAATACGCTACACACACACACACACACACACACACACACACACACAACCCAGGAAAGAAATACCTTAAAATTTTGAGTTTGTTATTACAGATTGTTTGAATATTTTTGCTGTGGCTGGCAGAATTCTAAGATGACCCGTGATTTTAGTCGTCTCCCCTTGAGTCTTAGCTGGACCTGTGAATATGATGGGATACCTCACTCATGATTAAGTTACATCATATGGCAAAGGTGAAGAGATTTTGCAGTGATAATCAAAGCCCCTTACCAGTGAGTTGAGTTCATCAAAAGGAAGATGAGCCTGGGTGGGCCTGGCCTAATCAGGTTAGCCCTTTGAAAGCTGGCCTAGATCTTCCCTGAAAGGAGAAACTCCTGGGGCTTAAAGAAGTAAGCTACAATGAGTTCTACAGCTGCAGGAAATGAATTTTTGTCAACAACCACTTGGGTTTGGAATCATACCATAAACCTCAGATGAGACTACAGTCCCTAGTGACACCATGAAGGCAGCCTCTGAGCTGAGGACCCAGCTGAGCTGTGCCCAGACTCCTGACCCACAGAAACTGTGAGATAATAAATGTATGTTGTTTCAAGCTACTAAGCCTGTGGTAAATTGTCATGCAATTAAATTTTTGACAGAAAATGAGTACATTTCCTTCCCACTTTTCTGAATTTTCCAGATTTTTTATAATAAATATATTTATTTTATAACAGAAGAAAAAACTTTTTATAAAAAAATAAAACTAGCATAGATAATTTAAGTCAGCCAAGTCATACTCTGCAGAAAAGTGAACTGACATTATTTTTCTTAATGTTGTTAGCAAAGAACTACATTAAAGAGGAGGAAATCTTCTCTTTGTACTTTAATGTTTGGGATCAACTCCAAAGTTACCCAGCTCAAGGACAAAAGCTTCACTCTATGTAATCAAACTGAGTGGGTTCTGAAAACGAATGTGCTGAAAGATAAACCTCTGCATAAATCATTCTTCTCTTACTGTACTAAGCTTCCATGAAACCATCCTGAACAAACAGATTTTAATTTCAGTTTAGACAGCAACACCCAGCAGGTTACTCCACTGATTGATGACGATAAAACAGTAGAAAAGGAAGCCATTCATGAAACAATAATAACAATCAATCAAGCTATGGCTGATAGTATTCAAACACTGTCAAATATTACACTTGACTCTCTAGCACCACTCCATGGAGACAAGCTGAGCTGCCAAACACTTTAACTCTTATAAAGCAGAAACTAACACACCACTGTAAAGCAATTATATTCCAATAAAGATGTTAAAAAAAGATTAATATCAAATGTATCAATGCAAACGTTCACAGTATCAAGTAGGCTGATAACTCAAAGACATAACATGGTATTGACTGATCACCTACGATGAGTTGGATTCGCTATGTTGCATTCTTAGCTTAAATCTTGTTAGAGAAACATACTTCTTCCTCCAACACCAATCTGCCACCTGCATCTGCCACAATGACACATTTAACATGGAGATGGGATAGGGAATCATCACCCTTGCATCTTTCAAGTCCCTGCTGGTGATTTTGTGATTCCTTCCACCATGTGAAATTGTTTTTTTATTTATTATTTTTTGCATTTTGTATCATGTATTATTTCATTATTCTCTCAATCTGTGTTTACACTGGTCACCTCAAGAGGTCCAGGACCTCCACAATAGCCCCCAATCCCTCAATTCTAACCCTAATTGGCTCTGTGAGAAATGAAGCAATCCCTCCCCCCGACCCCAAACCCAATTTATTTTTTCCATGGCACTACCTGACATACCATATATTTCACTTATTAATTTGTGTTCTTCCTCCAGGACTTTTACTGCATCAAGGCAGAAATTTTTGTTTGTTTTGTTCACTAATAAATGACCACTGCATAGAGTAGGCAATCAGTACAAATTGTTTAATGAGTGAATTAAGTATTTTTTGAAAACCATTAGGAAGAATTCCAGGGGCTTCCACTGGCCTCTTTTTATCATAATAACCTTTTTTCCATGTGTCAGGGTCAACAAAAGGATTTTGTAGTTGCTGAGGGTTTTCATTCCGATCATAAAATCAGGAACAGAGCAAAGTAACAGAGATGAGTCCAGGTTCTACTGATGTAGATTCAGCTCAAAACTCCATTTATTACCTGATCCCCATAAACCCTCACACTGACCGATAGGTCACAGCAGGGTTCTGGACCCTCAGGAACTAGTTGCTCAGAGCAACTGTTGTACTAAACCTGAAAGGTCTAGGCATTTCCCTTTCCCAATGTCCAGTCATCCCAATAGCTGAAGGTTCCTTTGCAGAAGACGCTGGAAGAGATAATACACTTGAAAAAGTGAATTCTTTTTCAAGACTACGTAGCCTTTCTTTTAGTACTGAGCATTTATGTTTGGAAATTGGGTAAAAAGGCCAACACTTTCTTATGTGGTAGTTCAAGTTGAACCTCTGATTACTGTACCTAGAGTGTTGGGGATTTAGTTGATGTAGGTATTATTTTACAAATCAAAATCTCTCGGTGTGCTGTACGTATAGTTCATTTCTAGAATGCCCATGAGTGTTTAGCAAATACGAGATCTCTAGGGATAGGACCACCCTGATTATCACACTGACTCAGCCTCTCCTTCCTCCCCCAGCTATGCAAACCCTAGCTGCCTCCATGGCTGCTACATGGCCTCTGCCACTCTGGGATTCTAGTATCAAAGTAAAACCAGAGAGCTCATTTCAACTGTGTCTCCTCTCACTGCATTCTAGGTCCAAAAAGAAGAGCCTCTATAGAGATTTTCTTAAAGGCTTGGATGAATTTCTCAACGCATGGCTCTGTGGAAAGGACTCGGGGCCACAGTTGGGAGTTATGGGAATGGATTGCACACAGGAAACTCACTCCCATCTCTAAGTCTTAATTTCTTATTCTTTGTATTATACCAGGAATGTCTAGGCTACCTTTGAGCCCAAATTTCGTCACTAAAGTAACTTTAATCACTGCCAGCTGAATATAGAATTGCACATAGGTGCATTCACGAACTGTGAAACATTCTGCTTCATTGAAATCGCGTGCCTCCATCCTTGGCTAACAGTCCTCGGAATTCAGTCCTATGTGTATCAGCCAGTTTTTGGCAACTATAAGTGAATAAAATCTTGCAATTCTTTTAGGTTGTCTTTGCAAAAGCCCCTGGGGCTTGCTCACACTGGTGGGGTCAGAATGGATTTGCAGTGGCATTAACGGTTTGAATGCTGAGCAACCCAGCTCCTCTCACAGGTCTCCACCCAATGCTGGGACCTCTGCTTAGTCTCCTATGTTAGTTGAAGGTGGAATTTCTACATAAGAGACAAGGGAAGGTTATAAAATTGATGTAAGCAACTGGGAGGCTAAATCTTTGAGTGCACATTTCAACTGTCATTTAGCGCTACTTTAGAAAGTGACTGGTTTTCAGTGGTGCCTTGAGCTGAGAATGAAAAACTGTGAGTTTGTGATTTTTTGCTACCAAACTGTCCCACACTGTTATTACACTGTCCCACTGTTATTCCCACAGCTTCACCCACACATACACAGTTATTAAATGAACTAATATCCCAGACCTCATAAATCAAAATAGCAATGTTTCATCCTATAGCAGTAAGTCAAAGACTATGTAAGTACAGGGTATATCACACTCTAACTTTGAAGGAGATTCCTAGAGAGCCTCCTCTGATGACTACAAAGTGACAGGTACATTAATTAGTACATATTAAATAGGGCTCTAAAAGAGCACTGAGCATGAATTATACCAAACAGGTCATCACTATAGTAAGCAACTCAAAAGTTTCAACTATCTAAATCAAGTCAACTCAAGGAGAAACATATGGCCATATCTGGAAATAATATGGTAGTAGAAAAGGTAATATATTTCTTGTATGCATCCAAAATGTGAATCATGGCAAAAGAACTGGCTTGAATTAATTTTTTAAAAAAACAGTGAAAAGGTTTTTATAGATACAGAGTTTTAAGTCACTTATAGTACTGAAGAATACTCCTGCTAGAATAACTTCCTAAAGTATAAATCTGATCATTTCATTGTCCTCCTCAAATTCCTCACTGATCCTCAAAATAGGCCCTACATCTCTTGGAATGGAGATTATACATGAAGAACAGGTAAATAAAATCTGATTTAAACTTTTAAAAAATTCCTCCTCCACTTACCCAGTGCTAGAGAATAGAGTTTTTCAACTGTCTCTACCAGATATCAATGATTCTATAATGATTTAACTAAGGGGAGGAAATATGGCCTCCTATTGCTATTCCCACATCATGGCCTTGACAAATCATTTGGCCTCTTTAAGTTCAGTTTCCACATTTGCAAAATGAAGAAATTGAGCAATGTTCTTTCCAGCCCTAAAAGATTGTCAGCTCTCTTTGGCAAAGTCCACTTGCCCATGCTCCGCTCCCACCTAAAATGGGCTCTGTTTCCGTTTGGCTTGATTAATCAAGCTAATCAGCCAAAGATGATAAAACAAAATTGTAAATTTCCAAGTCTAAGTCACATAAGCAAAAAGTAATCTGGTTATTTGGCATTCTCATAATGCTTTATTATGTTTTCAAACAATGTTTGGCCATAAACACAAATTGTACTTAAAAAGACCCAGAGACCCAGAGATGAAAGAAATTGTCAGTGACAAAATGGATCCAACAAGTCAAAAGCACAGAAACTGACATTTTAAATGGGTGAATGAATGATCCCATGAGTGATTGGATGAGCCACATGTATTTTTGGTATGGGTCTCACATAGGCAAGGGATGACACAATTTGGATTGAGCCCTACTTCTTGGGTCCTTGTCCCTTGTCTATTCCACTCATCCTGCCTCACCTGGAGCTGGGATGATGACTCTCCCACCTGACACCAGCGACCACTATTCTGACACTCCCATTCATCCCTCCTTGTTACAATTACATAATTCATCCAACCTTCGCCAAGCATTTGTTAGACATACCAATGTTTCACAAAACTCCCCAAATCAATAAATTATCAAAATCTTTCTCCCTCATCCTCATTGCCTTTCTAGCCTCTGCTCTGTCCCTTGTTCTGTTCCAGTCACACTGGACTCTCTTCCCCCTGACACATGGCGGACGCCTCCGAGTGTCCTCCCCTTCCTCCCTCCTCCTCCCTGGACTACTCCCACCCATCATATATCTCTCCAGCTCCATCTCTGTCTCAACTGCTCCTCTGGCCCTACTTCTCCCCCTCATGGCTCCCCGAACCCGGAGCTTTATCTTGGAATGTGTGCTTTATCCCAAGCTTCAACCTAGTAATCCCCAGACACATTTCCCTCCCCTCATTCAAATTTCAACCGGATTAGAAGTGATACATTGAATAGTGACTGAACCTTCATTTTTGGTAAGGAAGTAACTTGTGGAATTTCAGAATAAAACTTTTACTCTTAAATAGTAATTACTCATTGGGAATGACATCTCTGAAAATCAATAATTAAGTTTTTTGGTGAAAACATAATGGAATCATACTTTATTCAACACACATATTGAGTGCCTAATATTCTAGGGATAAAAAGATGAAAAAGATATATTCTTGAGCTTAAAAAGTACATAGCCTACTAAGAGAGGTAGACATGCAAATAACTGGATTACAATGGCAAAATTGCTGCAATAGACATATGATTTAGGTGGAAGAAAATGCAAAGCAAAGTGCTATCATGGTTTTTACTGGAATATATCAATATTAAAATTGTGTGTTTACTTCTTCGTTTCTCCCTTTAGATTATAGGATGTTGAGCAACCAGACTATGTCTTTGACATCTTTGGTATTTCTAGCATCTAGAAAAATACTATATCTTGCATATAGAAGTCATACAATGTGTTGACCTGAATTATTAATTCCACGTGGGGCAAGGGGAAAATTCATGGACGGATTTGCAGAGAAGGTAACATCTTAGCTGGATCTTGAAAGGTAAGTTAGAATTTCCTATGAAGATATAGGAATAGAATTGCATTTGAAAAATCATGGGAGATATAAAATAGTAATAACAACAGCTAACATATAATGTACCATGAACTATGCTAAGCCTATGCATTGTCATTATATGAATTGTCATTTTATTGTTATTTCAACTAAATGACGTAGGTACAATTTTTACCAATGAGGAAAGTGAGGATACAGTGGTTAAAAAACATGTCCAAGGTCACCCAGTGGTGAAGCTTGGATTTGAATCTCAGGGACACTCATGATTCTCTGACTCCAAAGCCTAAGAGCTAGGAAATACTACATGCTTTTCCAGAATCGAGCCAGTTCCAGTGTCCCAAGCAACCCAGGACCTATGGTCACCAGTTGTCTCACCACCTCCTGAGAGTGGGCACCAATCTATCCCATCTACTCTCATGAGTCTACCATTTTCATGATACGACTTCTCTATGCCCCACCAGCTCTTTGAGTCTATCTCATCTTTGCTTCTCTCTGCTATTGCTTCTCTCTTTCTACTGCTTTCTGCTTCTCTGTTATGTGCGTCTCCTATTCATGCTCTTCAGGAGAGCATCTCATTGTGTAACAGAAAAGAACAAACATGACTCCATATTGGATCTATTCCTTTAGCTGTAACCTCTGTGCTCTGTTGCCTGTGCTTAGTCACGCTGGCTCTGCACCTTTGTAAAAGAATGTTGCCTCTAGCCTGAAATATACAGCATAGCCCATTTTCAGGGCTCTGACCCTTAAAGGTATAACACTTTTCCATTCATAGAGAGAGAAAAAAATCGCAGAACAGAGAATAGCATTTGCCTTGCTGGAGGTTTATAGAAACACTGTGACCAGACCTACGTGGACAGCTGCAAGAACAAAGGATTCTGGCACCAAGAAGTTTGCAGCAAACAGCCACACTCCCACCCCTTTTATTATAAAAGAAGCCTGAATCCCAACTCAAGTAAGACGGTTCTTTGGGACACTAGTCCACCATCTTCTCAGTCTTTATTTCTGGAATAAAGTCCTAGTCCTTGCCCCAACGACATCGTCGCTCAGTTCATTGGCCTGTTATGCAGTGAGCAGTTCAAGCTTGGACTTGGTAACAATTGTGTTGGAGAACCATCTATAGCCCCCTGTTGTTGGTTTTGGCTGTCCAGCACCAGACTCCTGGGAGCAATCCAATCTCCTTTTGGGGGAAATCTCCTACTGCATGTAGCTGTAGGGATGGAACCCACTTCCCACACAGTAGCCAATGAGCCAATGCACTCTCTCCCCACCCAGCCCGGTTAGGCCAGGCCAGGAGCAAGCCTGTCCTTGGCCTAAACCAGTCAGAAAAATGTAGGCACAGCTGCAGACCACCCCCGCAAAGGAGCAGCAGCAGCAGAAGCTGCTGAGTGAACACGCTGCTCTTCCTGGATAACTTGCTGTCCTCCGCACAGCAGAGCTCTTCAGAGCACCTTGGCTTTTGCCTCTTTTCTAACCCAGGTCCTCTAGGCCCCTATAGATATGTGAGCCATGGACATCCTTCCAGTGAGCATCCTGCTGAGGTTAAATCAGGCAGAATCATTTTCTATTGCGTGCAAACAGGAATTCAAACAGGACTCAGACACCATGTAGTTTTGGCTCTCACATCAGAGCCGCCTTTGGCTAAAGCCCCCATCATAATGCTGAGGCCAGGGTGGCAGGTGTCCTTGAAAAATGTGATGCTTTCCTCTTTGAAAAGAACAAAAGAATAAAGGATGAATTTTAATCTCTATTTTGCCTTACCTTTGCTGCAGTTTGAAAACCCCAAACCTCTGAAGTGTTAAGTAAGTTAACCCATGTCTCTGGAGCTTCCATCAGTGAATGCGATTGTTTAAGAATAGTGGTCCTATTCTTAAATAGGTGACAGTGACCCCTGAGGCCAGGGTGGCAGGGCCACAGAACTGAAAGCATGGCAGCTTCTGTCACAGGAGCCACCTGTAGCCTCTGTGTTCAGGAGGGAGCTGGGAGCTGTCGCTTGGACTCTCATGGACCCTAAGTCAATACTTGGGAGAGATCGTGTCAGGTTTATATGCTGAGAGAATCGAGTCAGTGACGAGTCGGAGAGTGAAGATACATGAGAGAGAAGAGACCAGGTTGGAGCAAGAGTCCCGAGGAGTGAGGTGGAGGGATGGGTCTTGGAAAACCAGGGGAGTCTCCTTGCCCTTCTCCCCAGCCTCACTCCTGAGACTGCAGAGGTAGGCATCTTTGTTCAGTGGAAGGGACTTGAAGGAGTTACTGTAAATAGAATCTATTTCCTCTGTGAGGTAACAGCCAAGGTAACCTGCTGATGGTGAGTAGGGAGTTCGGGGGAGGATTTGAAGAGAGGGATGAAGACTTGGAAAAACCACGGAGGAAAGTGGGTAGAGGGGCCTCCTGGGAACTGGCAAAAGGACCGCTGAGCTGCACTGAGGCAACTGTTTCTATTTGCATTTGCTAATAGCAATTACCCACTTCATAGACGTGTTCTGAACAAGGACCCAGACAAAGGAAAACACAGCTTTCTCTGAAACTTTTTCAATACAAAACCAGGGACTTGGCAAAATCTAGCGAATTTCACAGAATAGAAGACCTTTAACCTAGCTTCTCAATTTTGCAATTTTGCAGCTTCGGGACTTTTCAGAATGACCTCTTTTGCTGGCCCAGAGGGCAAACATTATTGGACCAAAAAAGAAAGTTTGAAACAAGAGAATTTTTTTTCTTAAGGCATCTGGATTCTGTCTGATTCAGTTCTTTTTGAGATTAAGAAATGAGTCCACTTTGTACACAAAAGTATAAAAGAAAATTTAGACCAAAGACTTTTAGGGTCCTTACAGAAATAGTAAGTAGTAGTGTTATTCATGTTGACAAATTATTAAAAATGATCTTTATTATAATTGGTGAAAAACGTAACTACCAAGATGATCCTCATTGAAATTCAAATGCACAGTAAAAAGCTAATATTTAAAGTCTCTGAAAAATAACAGAGCTTGGGTGTGGTTATGTTGGACGATTCTGTACACTGAATTAAATCTTAAAATGCCCTGCCTGTTGGTTCTGGTAAGCAACTGAACTGATACATAAATTGTAGACTTCGCATTGGATTATTGGTTAGATTCATAAAGTAAAAATGTGCTTCTGACATGTCATAAGAAAATGAACAATTACTCTGCATCAGTTGGCACGAACTAAAAGAAGACAGCTTCTGGATAAAATTCAACATGCAATTTTAGCTTTTGTCCCATTTTGAATAAAAATAGTTGGCTGAAAAACTACCTATTTAAATTATTGAAAGCTGGTGATTACAAATAAGCATCCTGGCTGATAATTAGAGGGACAGCAGAAATCATTTAGAGTATGAAGAGCTTGGATAGGGTTCCAAAAGTAGTTTTCCCTTAAACTGAGTGGCACAGACAAAAGCAGTTTGTTCCTCAAAGAATGACTATTCTTAAACTACCGCATTCACTGATGGAAGCTGCACAGACATGGGTTAATTTACTTAACACTTCAGAGGTTTGGGGTTTTCAAACTGCAGCAAAGGTAAGGCAAAATAAAGATTAAAATTCATCCTTTATTCTTTTGTTCTTTTCAAAGAGGAAAGCATCGCATTTTTTAAGGACAGCTCCCAGCACACAGGTTTTTATCTGAGACACTGTAAAGAGGCAAGACAAATTCTCTTTTTGAAAGATATTCAAAACAGCCACTAGGGGACAGTAAAAACACTGGGTAATGTAGCAAGGCAAGTCCCTGGATCAGAACCTTAAAATGAAAGCTGTTTTGCAGGATTTTAAAAGCATTTGATTGTTTAGCGGGGGTGGGGGAGAGAACAAAGTGTCTCCTTGATTGCATTAATGTAACATTAATGGGAAACAGCAGTCAAAATATCACACAAGCCTGCAAGGATTTTTTACTGGCACACATTTCCACGGCAGTGTGTCAACAGTTCGAAGTCTGCCCTGTGCCTCAGGGACAACAGTTGTAGGACAGTGAATCAGCACATATGATGCAATGAGGTCAGTCCCCCAATACCCTCTGATTTAACACTGCCTCCAAAACAGCAAGAGATCAAGGATAACACACCAAAACAGAAGTCACTGGCATCAGCCTTATGGAACAATCAGAGGCAGCTGTACTGATGGATCATTTGCTATCTACGTGTGTTTTTAATGTAAGCGATGTCTTTTTAGATTCCGAAGTCAGAATTATTACTTAAAAAAAAAATTCCTATAGCTCCATTTAGCCCACACTGTTTGTGGGAGGTGAGGAAAAAATGACTCACAAAATTGCTAAAATGCTTGTGAAAATGCAGATAAAATGGTGACAGACACTGAAGCACGCAGTTCTTATTCTTTAAAAATCTTTCCAAAAGGAGAATTGGGCTAGAAGTGGGGAGGGTATGAACAGGAATTAATTCTAAGCATTATGTAGAATCCTAGATGTTACAGATAAAAAGTATTTTTAAGGTCCTCAGCATAGAATATTTTCCTTTACTTCCAGTCTATAATTTTTCTCTTAGCCATTTTAAAGTAGAAAAGAAATCTGTATACCGTGATATCTCATGCAAGAGGCTTTTCCCAAATCAGCTTCTGTTCAATTGACCATGGAACTGTGGTTATAAATATAGTTTGCAAAGGTTAAAAGTAACTAAACTATCTTTAGGGATTCTAGGCATGAATGCAATGAATAAGGACAGAACACATTTGATTTCCTCAAGCAGAGCTCAGCCAGCCGGTGTTGGGACTTCCCTGAACAGCACCCTGGCTCCTAGGGGGAAAAAGTTTTAGGCACTTCAAGCTGAGACAATGGGAAATAACCTCATCCTTGTTACTTCAGGGTGAGATGACTAATCCTAACTTGTTGGCAGTAAAAAGGAGTAAGTGTGATAGTTAGGTCTAAGACAGTTTCTCTATTTGTCTAAAACATAGCTGCAATTCATATATTGAACATATTTACTTATATTTTTGTCAGGAAATATGTATTTTTCATATGAATGCAAAGAGAAGCAAATCATTTGGTCTAATGTAAACCATCTTACAATGGTTCTTCTGACTATATTTTATTCTAAACTCCTCTCTATGTGACCTTGGTTTTGCCTTTCCTTTTCCTTCTGCAGAGCAGATTTGCAAGGGAGCAGTAGAATCAGGCATGCCTTAAATATTTGGCCACTTGGAATCACTGGAGTCATTCTACTTACCCTAAGAGACAGGGTAATCTTTAGTAGTGATTCCTAAGATTACTGAAGAGGCCTTCATAAGCTACACGGGTTCTGAGCACCAAAGGGGTTTTGTATATCAGGTTCTACTGCAGGCAAAGAATATAGCCTACACTATGTAAATTTCAGGGCAGGCTGTAAAGTAAATTAGTCATATGTAAGGGTGAAAGTTCGGATCCTAAAGTGCCTGCAAGTTTGAGACTTGGGGCACCCAGTTAAAATGCAGTGGAATAGATTCTAGAGATTCCTCTCTGAAGCTTCTTTAATCTCACCAGGAGAGATATGCAACCCTGTAGTTTCTAACTGTATGTTTCAGATGGCCCCGTGCATCTTATAGTTACTGTAACGTCTTAAAACGCCAAGTGGCGTCTCACGCACTGCTCAATTGTCCGGACTGTCTTGCACATTTGTAATTCAATGAATGTTGACCCGATGAATGAGATTGCAAAGACAGAAGGTAAGCAAGGGATGGGACTCACCCAACACACTTCCCTGGGCACTTCGCTTCTAGTGCAATTGAAACCTCCATCCAGAGGCAAGACCCAAAGCTTCCAGAGATGGTCTCCACCTTGTTCACAGGTGCTGGTGCTGCCTCGGGCTATGGCGTCTTGAAGCATGACTTATTCAACCCCTGCACCAATGATAGTCAACCTCCTGGTTCTTGAGCTGCTGCACAATATGAACTGATACTCCTCCACAGGATGTATGGCCTGGGTCATGTCTAGCACGGCATCTCTCATATTGGAGGTACTCTCTACAAGAGGAAGGAAGCAAAGAATGACTACATGGAAAGACAGTGAGCTCTAGTTTCTTGAATATATACAGAATTTTCAAAACCTAATCTGCTGGAGCTAGTGCAGACCACTTGTTGTTCTACTCGGAAGCCCTTCCTGTCTCTTCCATCTTCACACTCAGTAATGCCACTGGAATGGGCCATGTAGCTCCCATGAGGATAGTTTTATAAAGTTGGATGTTTTAGGAAAAAGTTGGACTCTTTGATCTTTTATCTGGTTTGTAGCTATATTTCTACTTATTCTCTCCAGGCTCTGCTTTTCTTCCCAAACCTCCTCCAGGTTATTGTGTTTGTGAAGTTGCTTGCACTTTCATTATTTTTAATATGTACTCTACCCAGAGGCTCATAGCATTCCTGTATTAGGACTGAATGCTGATAGACATAGGGATAATCTGGTATAACTAAAAGAAAAGAAAAATTATTAAACCAGTGCGAAAACAAACACTGAAATAAAATTCTGCCTGTTTTTCACAGTTGGCAGGAAACCCTCAAAATTTAATGGGATCAATTGTTTAACAAAACGGCACAGGAAATGGTCATACGAAATAAGTGCAGGGATGTTTATACACTAAGCCTGATTTTCCCATTTAGTATATAAGGAAAATTCTCTCTTCCCTCTTCCTTGCTCTTTCATTTGTTCATTCGTTCTTTCACGATCACACACGTAGGCAGATAAAACACAGGAGCTTTTCGTCTTTTAAAAACATGAAAAATGAGACAAATGCGAAGGGGTCAAACACCCTGCAAACATGGCAAAGTGTGACTGAACTGTCTTCAGTGTACACTAAAATACTGATCATTGTTTTGCCATGGGAAAATGGAATATATTGGCAGAGTTACAATTCTGTTATGTCAACCATGTATATTATAACCTTCAATATACTTTCATATATTTAACTCCATTTCCATAACTCAATATGTCAAAGTATAATGGTTTCCCAACTGAAAGAATCTTTGAGGACCTTGTACATACCCTTTGAGGCTGCAGTGTTTTTTCTTAGCTTTTAGTTAGAGCTGTTTGTAATTAATAGAAACAGACTCACTCACAGCATCTGTGCCAACAACTAGTTAGTTGTTCACCAAATGAATTTTTCTTTCTTCCCAAGCACACTTTTGGGCAACATGTCATAGCCGGCTTCGCCACTGGATGTAGCCCTGCGACTGGGTGTTGGTCAATGTAATATGAATAGAACGAAGAGTGTATGAGTAGTAATATATATGTATTCCAGGGCTCACACACACAATACTTTCTCTTTTCCCCCCTTGCACCCATTGAATGGAGAAGTCTAAGAATAAAGAAAAGGATCTAGAGCCTACACTGCTGCTTGGAGTAAAGCTGCCCAGTAGAGCCAGCCAACCAGGTGAAGGCTGTAATATGTGTGACAAGTAAACTTTATTTTGGATTTCTAATCCATATTTGAAACTTTGAAACTTCAAAGTTCTGTATTAGAGCAGTTGGCCTGTCCCAACGAATACACCAGTCTGAGAAAGTGAATGTTCTTCTATAGATTTTCATCAGCGTGAGCTGAAATGGGATACCAAGCTGCTAGGAACTGGTGTGAATACAGAGACCTACTGTTTTCTCCCTTTTTCTGTCACTCATTCACAAAGCTCCAGACTAACGTAAGATAGCCCTGGCAAAGTTACTGTGAATACTCAATTCAAAAAAAACGTTTGGTAAGCAAAGCTATGTGCCAGAAACCAACAGGAAGTCTTCCTTTGGTTAATCACTAGATGGGAGTGGTAAATAGTTCTTAACAAAAAGGGTGGAGGCCCAGAAAATGCACAGCTTAATAAAACAATTAACTAAAGGCTTGGGTAGGGAGAAACAAACCAGCTATGAAGAAATGGGGGAGAAAGGGAGGAGGAAGACGAGAAGAAGGAGGCTCAGGATGGGAGTAGGAAGCAGGGCTTGGAGAGATTCCTTGAGACATGCCAGAGGATTTTCAAAGGGACCTTGAGGTCCTGCTCAGGAATGAGGAGAAAATAGGAACAAGCACCAGCCTTGGATCTGATCCCTTCAGCCTTCTCATCATCACTCCCCATCTTCTTCAATTTTCCCTCATAAATCTTATTTTCTAACCATTTAATTGTCATTTCGTTCCCTTAGCTCTCTTTTAAAATAGATAGTCTATTTCCTGGTTTTGTATAGACAATGTCAATTATAGTCCCCTAAACTGGATACAAGCTGAAAGACTAATCAGGAGAAGTACCTCCCCATGCTTTCCCAAGCCATGCTCCATAGTTACAGGTCAAGGTACACCTCAGGTATCTTGTCAGAATCTTGAGGGGACTGTCACACCAATCAAGCAATAGCAATTTCTGGATCCTTTTCTGCCACAGTGAAGCACAGACCATTGTGCAGAGCCTTGAATTTCTATGCAGTACTTTTGGTAAGACATGAAAAAAAATCCTGCCCTAATTTTTGTGATTCTCTGGAGCTGGCTGCCACCAAACAAGGTTGAGCAACCTATTTCTCTGAAGGGAGCTCCCATTTTCCTGGGAAAATTTAGGCACATTCCTTCCTAGAAAAGAAGGGAGGGACTACGTGAACTTTGGCAGACTTTTAAACCTAACTATCTAAAAAAATGACATTTCACAATGATGACATGGTAGGGTCATGAAAATTTTGATTTGATATTGCCCACTGTCTTCAAACCATTCACAGTGCCTTTGTACATACATCACTTAGTTCTAAGATAATAGGGCTAGTAATAGCCTCACTTGCAGAGCCAGGTAGATTACTTTGTACAAGGCTTTCAAAAGACTACTGTAGGCCTAGAACTAGTGCTTTTGTTCAAAGAATAACTAGAAAGAGGCTGGAATCTTAATGTCATCCCTTTTGAGTCAAATGTGCTTGAGTAGCCTAGGTAACTCTGCCCTCTGGATCTTTATCTCTGAAATGGGAGAAGTACCTGGACCAGGTTCCTTTCCCCTTCACTCCTTTTGCTAGGAATAGAGTAGGATAGTTGCACAGGTGGTTTCAGAAGTCCCACTAGGGGATTATAGATAGAGAAGGAAACTTAGGGAACTTGTGGAGACCACTGTAAGTTAATGATCGCTCAAGAAAGCTATTGGAACATCATGGAAGGAAGCAGGCTTACTTAACTATAAAGCCATCAATAAAAGCATGAGATATGCCCCAGGTCATTAAGTGAAAAAAATGAGGCCTGCATCCTGCTGGTCAAGTCCAGCAAGATAATGATCCTTAGAACCAAGGACAGGAACATAAGGGAAAGGTGACATTCCAAAGTAGGAGATCCTCATGATACTGAAACCTGAGATGACTTAACATATTTTAGTATATGTTACCACCCTTCTGCTGATTTGAATAAGCATCATGACAGTCTTAGTTTGACTTCGTAGGGTCAAACACGCACCCGCATGATGCGAAGGAGGAGCTAGTGATACAAGCCTGATGTCAACTCAAAGAGTGAGGAAGAAGGTGGTCTTTCCCCCCCTCCCCACTTTCCTCTGATTATAAGAACAGAGCCCGCTAGTTCTCGGGACAGAGGCCCCTCGCCTGTCCGCCTGTATTCCTCACAAGTGTCCTATATTAATAAACCTACTTCTTGCCTACCATTTTGCCTCTCGCTGAATTCCTTCTGTGCTGAGACACAAAGATTCTGAACCTCAGTAATCCAGACACCAGGTGAATGATTCTAATGAAAAGACCCTGGGTTCAAGTCCCAATCTGGGTTTTAGCTGGGTTGAGTCCCCGCACGTCGGTTCAAGTTCCAGTCTGAGGTGCACTGTTTCACTTAGACTCTTCTCGTTTCATCCCGTGGGGCAAGGCGGGCTCTCTGCTTCCATCCTCACCTTCAGTAGAGAGGGGCCTTTTAGCATAATATTGAGAACTTTCCTGACTTTCCAATCTAAAGGAAACATTCAGTTCTCTATTACAATGCCCTGATTTATTTTTTTCATAGAATTCAACATTACCCAAAATTATCTTTTTTTAAAAAAAGTATTGGTTCACTTGCCAGCCATTTGCACCCCCCATCCATACATATATATTAGAATGTAATCTCCATGTCTGCTTGTTCACCACTATATATCAATAGTATAGTACCTAGCACACAGTAGTCACTTAATAATTAAGTGAATAAATCCAAGATGTGCTGTGAGAAGTGATCAATATTAGCTTTTGTTGGTCTTATGGGTGCTTCCCAAGAATGGGAAAATACAATACAAAGAGAACTTAACTAAGGTAAGTAAAGTAGCACAGTGACATAAAGTCAGGACTGAGGGACAGGGCAGAGGACCAGGGGGAAATGAGGATGAGACTGTGTGAGCCCTGCTGAGAGCAAACTTGGCAGTGACTGGAAGGCAAGCAAAGGGAGCATCAGAGGAGCATCTCACTTTACTTTGTACTCGAGGATATTTCTAACAGATATGACTAAGCCTGGGACCATTCTTTTTTTTTTTTTTTTTTGCGGTACGCGGGCCTCTCACTGTTATGGCCTCTCCCGTTGCAGAGCACAGGCTCCGGACGCGCAGGCCCAGCGGCCATGGCTCACGCGCCCAGCCGCTCCGCGGCATGTGGGATCCTCCCGGACCGGGGCACGAACCCGCGTCCCCTGCATCAGCAGGCGGACTCTTAACCACTGCGCCACCAGGGAAGCCCTGGGACCATTCTTATTAGACTTCCTAGCCATTTGGAATGTAGCCTGGGACCATTCTTATTAGACTTTCTAGCCATTTGGAATATAACAAGTTGTTACAATTGTGATACTTATTCCTAGTGGTGTTGTGAGAATTAAAATGGATTGAAGTGTATAAAACCCTTAGTACCCTTATACGGAATAAGTAGAAGCCTCAATTCCTTGGATTTCTCCTCTCCCAGGCATCTTCTGCATCTGCTTTACTTCTTCAAACGTGCACTCATAGCTCCATCTTCTTCTTCTTTTTTTTTTTTTTTTAATGTCTGTGGTTGTGTTCCAGTAACATGCATTTACAAGAACAGATTTGTCCTGAGGGCCAGAGTTTGCCGACCCCTGATGCAGGTCATTCCATGCCTGAAGCCATCACCATCTCCAGACTCTCCAGCTCAAGTCAAACCCTTTTTTACTATTTGCTTAAGCGGTCATCATAAATTCCCGATTAAGATCTACCATCTCAAGCTCCCATAGCTCCATCTTCTAAATCATCTCTGTCCCTGCCTCTATCTCTGTCATTTTGTTTCTGTTTCTGAAAAGAACTCCCCACCCCATCACTGGTTGGCCTACCACAATCCAGTTACATAAGTGCTCTTGCTGAGACCACCAATAGCCCCTTGCTGTCACGAACAAGGAGATTGTTTAGACCCTTCCCTACTACCGCTTTGCAGCATTCACAATTCTTAAGCATTTGCTTCTTGAAACCTCTTTTCTCCCAGCTTTTTTGACGTCACACTCACCAAGCTCCCCTCCCAGTGGTTAGGCCACTCCTTCTCACTCCCCATTGCTCGCTTTTCCTCTTCTACCTGATTTTTAAATGTGGAAATTCCTCAACAGTGCAGAAGATCAGCCTTTGACCTTCTTCTCTATCTTCATTCTTTAAATATTTTTATCCATTCCCATGTTTTAAGTCCATCTATATTCCAACTTCCAAACGAATAGCCTCCAAATGCAGATCTCAGCTCCAGATCTGTGTAGCCAAAGGTCCCCTTGACATGTCCACTTGGATATCCTCCAGACATCACGAACTTAACATGTCCAAAACAGATCTCTTGCCCTCCCCTCACCCCAGTCGTAGCCAACACATTCCTCTTCCGGTCTTCTCCATCTTGGCAAATGAGACCTCCATTCACTCAGAAAACAGCAAGTCTCTTCCTCAACCAAGTAATGGCCAATTCACTACTAAGCCCTGCCAATCTTCTCTCCAAATGAAATTTTGACTCTTTTTCTCTTCACCTCTACTTCCTTTATGCTGGTCTTACCTCCAACATCTGTCATCTCAATTTTTTTTCCTTAAAATTTTGTGCATCTTCAATTCATTCTGAGAATTCCTATGATATCCTAGAATGATAATTTTAAAATTAAATTTGATCGTATCACTCACCAGCAAATAGAATAAAATTTGTCTTTTCCATGGCCCATTCAAATAATCCAGCCTCTGCCTACTTCTAAAGCTTCATCTCATCTCAGTTTCTCATCCCTTGCCATGCACCAAGTACATGGTATTCATCCACCCTTTACATTGGCCAAGATGTTTCCTACCCCTGCAACTTTGCACAACCTGTTTCTTCTGGATAGAATGTTTTTCCCATCCCCTTTACCTGCCTCCTCTGAGTAACCGTGCAGATTTCCATTCAAATATTTTCTTGATTCACCAATCTAAACTAGAACTTCCCCCAGTTTTTCCTGAACTCTATTTAGCACATTTGGTAATTATTTAGCTGTACACGTGATTATCTATAATAGTTACCTATAATATAAATTAATATATTTCATATTAATATATATAATATATGTGGTTATATATTTATTTATATTTTTATATATGTAAAATTACAAATATGTAATTATATATCTGATATAATTATATATAAATATACACATACATATATATGTATCTGTAATTATATGGCTGTACATGTGACTGTCTCCACAACTAGACAACAGGGACTATATATGTTTTCCTTGCTATTATATACCCTGCACTTAGCACAGTGCTTGGCACATAATGTGCATACAATAAATATTTATTTCATAAAAGATTATCATTACTTAGTAGTAGTAATAAAAATGTTTATAGTAGTATAGACCTAAATCCCTTTTTTGAAAGCCTTTGAACCAAAAGTGTCTGGGAATTCAGAAATGTTCTGATTTTTAGAGTAACATGTTGCACATACTACATTATGGAAGAATCCCAGCAGGATCTGGGGTAGCAACTGTAATCAAACACTAATATTTATTTCCACAGCTAAATGTACAAATATTTATAATAAGTAGAACCAGTTAAAACTATGAATAGCCCCCCATCAAGTCAGGTCCAAATTTATCACCAGTGAAGCTATGAAAACAAAGTCTTTGAGTTTTCAGCAGAGTTTGGACTTGTGAATTGCCCATAAAGGATTGGGGAGTTGCCCCATCCCTGCCATGATTTCTGGCTTTCATAAGAGGTGCCACAGAAGAGCTCACTTTACCCATGTGATAAAACACTTGACATTTACTCAGACCAACCCAAAATAAATTCAAACCACTCACAAGGAAATAACTGACTCTCAGTGGACTCCAGTTACATGGACTTTCCACCATGAAATTCACTCTCACTGAACTAACCACCTCCTGGGAGCACTTGAAACTCTCCATTTTGCAACAGATGATTTGGGAGGAAAAAATAATTAAGGAATCTGTCCAAAGCCAGGATCAACGCTGCCTGAGAAGCATTTAACAATAAAAGTTCTGCATATACATATAACCATTCTTTTTTAGATTCTTTTCTCATATAGGCCATTACAGAGTATTCAGTAAAGTTCCCTGTGCTATGCAGTAGGTCCTTACTAGTTATCTATTTTATATATAGTAGTGTGTATATGTCAATCCCAATCTCCCAATTTATCCCTCCCTCCCTTTACCCCCTGGTAACCATAAATTTATTTTCTACATCTGTAACTCTATTTCTGTTTTGTAAATAAGTTCATTTGTTCCCCTTTTTTAGATTCCACATATAAGTGATATCATACGCTATTTGTCTTTCTCTGTCTGACCTACTTCACTCAGTATGATAATCTTCAGGCCCATCCATGTTGCTGCAGATGGCTTTATTTCGTTCTTTTTTATGGCCGAGTAATGGCTGTACACCTGAAACTAACACAACATTGTAAATCAACTATACTCCAATAAAAATTAAAAAAACAAATAAAAAAATTTTTTAATTAAAAAAACAGTAAAAGTCCTGCCTCACCCATCCCTACCCTTGCCCCCCACTCATGGCTTATTCACCTTCTATGTTAATAACTTTCCTAAAACTTCCAAGTGTGTTTGTGCTTGCATTATAAATGCTTTCACGTTTAAATTCAACACAATGCTACATGTTATTGATTATTCTTTGTAATGACTGTTTTATTTTAAATTATTTTATCCATAAAAGAATTAAGTATTTATGGAATTTTTCTGTCAAAACTTAACAATAGGGCTTCCCTGGTGGCGCAGTGGTTGAGAGTCCGCCTGCCGATGCAGGGGACACGAGTTCATGCCCCGGTCCGGGAAGACCCCACATGCCATGGAGCAGCTGGGCCTGTGAGCCATGGCCGCTGAGCCTGCACGTCTGAAGCCTGTGCTCTGCAACGGGAGAGGCCACAACAGTGAGAGGCCCGTGTACCGCAAAAAACAAACGAACAAAAAAAACCAAAAAAAAAACCTAAAAAAAACCCTTAACAATAAACTCATAATAAAAATGGACTAATTAAGGGAGGAAATTCAAGGTGCTTTATATTCTGTCAAAATATGTCTAGGTTCGTGGAGTCATGTCTTCTTGCCTTTTACCACCATCCTGAGGGAAAACAACTCTTTCTAAAATAAATCTCAGGCAAGTTTTTGGATGAAAATCTGCATTTTAAAACACCTGATAAATTACTGTGACTCTACTTTAAAAAATGGAAAAATCATTCTCACTATAGTGTTACTGGCATGAATCTTTGACACATAAAGGTATTTACGATAGTTATTATGTCAGAAAATAAACAACTTTTGAAAGCATCACTAGCCTACTTTAAGTAAGTAGGCTACTTTAGCCTCTTAGCCTACTTTTAAAAAGCCTTCTATTAGCCTACTTCAAAAAAATAAAGGAACAGTAAGATTCAGTCAAATATTCATAAGGGAACAAGAAGAATATCATTAATAGGTGGGGTTCACTTTCACAAATAAGAAAGTATTTTATAAATATCTTTAACTTGATGCCCAAATGTACATTTTAAATATGTTCAATAGTAAAAAGACATGATAATGTCACATCTTTAATGTTAACCGTCATGTACACTATCTCCAAAAAAGCAATTTTCTAAGACAACAACATTATTTTTCTTAATTTTCCTTCCATATTTGTAATTGTAAAATAAATGCTAGATGCAACTTTATTTTATCTAAAGTCAGAGCCCCATAGATATGTCTCAGAGCTGGTGGCCTACCAAAAGGTACATATTAAAAGAGGCAAAAGAACTGCTGGTGACATTTTAATCAGCCTTAAATCAGTAGAGACACAGAACTTTAGAGAAGTGTAGCTTATACCCCTCTTAAACTAGGAAAAGGGATAAACATGGAGATGAAGCTAGAGTCATTTTAAACTCTTTTTTTCTTTTTCAATTTATTTCTTAAATTGTGATAAAATATACATAAAAGTTGCCATTTTAACTATTTTTAAGTGCACAGTTCTGTGACTTTAAAGTACATTCATGTTGTTATGCAACCATCACCTTTATCCATCCCCAGAACTTTTTTATCTTCCCAAACTGAAACTCTTTATCCATTAAACCCTAACGCCCATCCCCCACTCTCCCAGCCCCTAGCAATCACTATTCTACTTTACGTCTCTGTGAACTGAACTATTCTAGGTACCTCATACAAGTGGAATCATACAATATTTGTCCTTTTGTGACTGGCTTATCCACCTAGCATAATATCCTAAACATTCATCTATGTCATAGCATGTGTCAGAATTCCGTTCCTTTCTAAGGCTGACTAATAGTCCACTGTATGTACATACCACATTTCCTTCAACCATTTATCCGTCTATGGGCACTTGGGTTGCTTCCATTTTTTGGCTATTGTGAATTATGCTGTTTAAACGCTTTTTTAAAAAACATGTCTTGTAAAAGGAAACATTTCTTGTAAAATATTGGCTAGAAAAATTTCTCAACAAGAGAAAACTGACACCCTATGCTTCAAGTGAAAACCTATTCAGTTATTCAGTTATCCTACAATCACCTTCCCTCAAGTTAAGGGTTGTTTCATTAGATGAAAAGTATACTGTCCTCTTAAACAACTTCCCTCCAGATCACCAAACAGTTTTAGAATTCATGTGGTATAGAGATTGTAATAAAACATCCTCCTATTGTTACTAAATTTGTGCTACTGAAAAGACAATCATTTGCCAAATTCACCAAGATAGTAACAAGGACAGAGAAAAAAATCCTTGTCTTCCAAGTTTCCAGGGAATTGGGTTGACATCAACACTGTGGATACACGTAAGCTTCAGAATCAAAACAGTCCAAAAACCAAGTAGATTTTAGGATGAATTTAGGTCTATCCTAAACCCCACAGTGGGAGGTTTATTATTAAGACTTCACTTTAATATGGTCCCTTGCAATGAAGTTTTAAATGAATGACTCCCCAAATTTTCTCATAAAAGGTGTAATATGGAAGACACCTAGAGATTATCTTGGACAATTCATCATTTTACATCAGGCCAAGAAGGAGTATTTTCCCATTATATCATATAGCCCGTTGCCTTAAATCATTTTAGGAATAACAAGGGAGATGAGTTAATTAGTAACATCCTATGTCTCCTTTTATGTCTAAAAGGATGATTCTAGCATACTTCGACGGTTTTCAAGGAAGCACACTAGGAAGTTATCATTTCATATTTTCAGGCTGCAGAGATTGAGTGCCGTGAAGTTGAAAGTATCCAAACCTTTCATCTCAGGAACTGCTATTAAAGTGGATGTGTTTATCAAAGGCCAGATCTTGTTGATAGCTCGCCTGATCGAATGCTTCTTGGCGATGAACTATTCATCTGGGAGAACCATCACACTGCTCAGTAATACATGCAATTCCCTTCTCACAGGTCTAGTGCTGTTTCCTTGATGACAATTACGGTCCTGCCCTCCTCACGCTCGCCCTTCCTCCCAATCAGTGTCCTAATGTTGCCTCTCAGTGTGATTTTATCACGAAGGCACAGAGAAATAACTTTGGGGTCTTTTCATACTATAAAGAAATCGTAGTAAAACACTCCACTGTTGCTTCTAAATTTGTGCCACTCAAAGCTGACATCTTGTCATCTGTTTAAAAATACTGTGCTGTCTCTCAAACAATGTCACATAAAAAGCCAGCTAAAGGGAAAGAAAAGTCATACTTTTTTGTCTAACAAAGGATTCAATCTTTGCAGCAAATGCTGAACAAACAGGTATTTTTTGTTTTAAGTCGGGGCATGGGGGTGGAAAGCAACTTTTCATACTTCCAAATTTATCAAATCAATAAATTAGGGGAATTATTATTTATATCGCAAAGGAATTTTTATGTTTTTCATATATGGACTCACTAAGCCTCGATTCAGCCTTTGAAATCTTGCATGAGTTCATTTCATTGACAATATAAATTACACCCACAACAGCAAAAGCAAAGGAGTCTGGGAAATAAGATTCTCAGGCTTCCAGTCCTGTGATACAAGGGAGAGCGTAAAAGTGTGGAAATAAATGCTGACTTTATGTGTATATATATACTTGGAGGGACAGAGTCATGATATAGAATATATTCATCACACACACACACACACACACACACACACACACACACACCCCTGCCAAATTGGGTATGTAGGATCTCGGAGACACAGCAGTGAGCAGTCCTGAAGAGAGGTCTTAGTTCCCTGCCCAGGAATTGGACCTGGGTAGCCTGGATGAAAACCAGGAATCCTAGCCACTAGACCACCGGGGGCTAGAGGCTAGAAGCAAAATGGCCCTGGCTCTTGCCCTCATCTGAAAGCAAGAAATATTTCAAGGAGGCAAAACCTGTACAAACAGGTATGAAGTTTATTATTATTAGAGACACAGCACAACAAGCAAGTGGGAGAGCACACAGAGAAACAGCTTGTTTATTTGAGCCTGAAGCAAGGCAGAGAGACACACCCGGAGAGAAAGGATGTGGACGTTCTCCCCTAATGAGGAGGAGTGCAGTAAAGAGGTGATTTAAGTCACTTCTATAGGACAGTTCTTCCGGGTCTTTGTTTACCTTTGGCCAATTAATCTTTTTTTTCACAACTGACCTGCCCTAGGAACCTCTCCAACATGCGTGCGCAACTTTTTGCTAAGATGGATTCCACCGCAGAGGCCTGTGGGGGTCTTGGCATCACCTATTATGGGGTGGCACCCTCCCCCTTTGACCCCCAGAGTCATTCTGTGAAGTCGGGGAAGTTTCCTTGACCTCAGGAGTGGTCATCTTATCTCTTTATTCCAGCAGAGCTCAGCTTCTGCCACTAGCTTTGTCCTTGGAGTGTCTGGGAGAAAACAAAGCTTCAATTTTACTCCACTTGCAAACACCAGCTGTCCAGCCCAGGGGCCCATCGATCTCCTACCTCAGGTAAAGGGTTTCCCTTTCTCGCTTATCAACTGTGCTAGCCTGAGGTTACACCATCCATACAGATAGATGGCTTCCTACATGGAACCATCTCTAGGCTCTTCCACAGAGATGGTTATAACACTGCTTTGTGAACTGTCACCCCCTTAGTTTACTCTTATACGCTCTTCTTAATGTTGTCACAGTTATACAGCAATGCAGAGTTCAAAAAAAATTTTTTTTAAAAAGCCAGTTAAGCCTGGCAATTCCATTTATGAATTAGATGAAGAAAGCTTTCTTCCTAAGACTTTGTCTAGAGCAGCCAGCTGGCTTGCATTTATAAGCCAGTTTCAGCATTTGCTCTCGTGTTTGCATCTGAGTAGTTCTTATTTGGCAACATTTCTTGAATATCCACCCTAAAGCGAAACAAAGAGAAACCACAGACATTTCCCTGGATGAATATACATTCTACTTAGTTTTCTGAGGACTTATTGAGCAGTAGAAATTTTACATACATTTATGTACATCATTAAATAAATCTGCAAGGCAAATATTATTATCCTAATTTTCCAAAAAACAATTAAATGAAAAGGAGAAACTAAATATCTTGCAAAACCCCAGCTCCAATCTAATTACTGCTAACATAGAAACACGTAAGAAGTAGTATATCAACAAGCCCACCTGAAGTGCAGGAGTACTGAAAGGATGCAGAACTAAGCAGAGGGGGAGATAAGTACATGGAAAAACACAGGTTAAATACAGGTTACTGAAGCAAATCAATTACCCCAGGTCCCTTTTAAAAAGCAAAAACAAAACACTTATACAAAACTCTTGTACTAACTCCTTATGACACTTAAAACAGCATGTTTTAAATTTACAATAATATTGCTAATTTAGCATTCACTTTTGCTTTCTAACGTCAATTTTCTCTTAACAATGGATAGTATTATGCACTAAATTTTGACACCATACACATAAAGGCTCCAATTTAATTAAGAATCTATGACTATACAATCACTTCCAATGAAAATCTGATGTCTAAGTGTGGCTGTATATTAACAAGTATAATGAGATATAACCAGAGTTCACAGGATTTAGCTACAGCAAAGATAAAGTTCACCTTGCCTGGCATAGGTACTAATAGTCCCAGGCTCCTGCCATTCATTGAGTTTATAGACTGGCCTCAATAAATCACTGGTCAGAGTTTTAGCCTCTCCAGTTCTGCCATCCTGTGAGTGGACCCAGTCAAAACAAAGAGGAACATGAACAATAATCTAGTAAATAAAACAACTAATTTGGAAAATTTAGGCCAAAACAACTTTCTTGCAAGTAGGACTTCTGTAATGCCTCAGCTGCCCTCTTCAAGTCAGCCATATGTTCTCAGTCTTACTGTCCTTCATGGCCTTTAATTCTTTGAGACACATATAATAGTAAACATAAGACATTGCCTTAGAAATAAGTTTCTGGAATGAAAAAAGATCAACTTAACAAATGAGGCTATTTTTTGAGGTTATTTTTAAAAGCAAAAAATTGTTTCTTGCTTGGAAACCACATTAAACCCCCAATTTTTTTTAAGGATAAAACTTTTGACTTAGCTTGTCCAAGCAATAGTCTATCATCCAAATTTCAAAAGACTTAGCCTACTTCTTTTCCTAAAGAATGGTATTTGGTATTACTGGGTTCATGTAGTTCAGACATTCATGTCCTAAGCAAATCAAAGATTTAGTTATGCCAGCCAATCAGTCTTCCTGCTTCTGTTTGTCACTACAGGGCTCCAGCAGGACTTGCAGCCACAGAACAGTATTCCATGGTCTCTTCAGTTCATCACAATAGTCATTTCCAAGATGAAAAGTTTGGCTTAAATTTTCCTTAAAGTTCTTTTCAGCCTTTAATGTTGGCTAATTTTCAACATGGATTTGACCACCAAGACGTTATATAGCCAAAATAACAAATCCAGGCGAGTAAAAAGCAAATAGGCAGTTATTTTGGTTTCATATGGATACAATTTTAAAGGCTGACCATCTCCCAAGAAGATTGGAATTACTGTAATTAAATTTTATTTAATTTAACCAAAACCACCAAGCACACTTTCAAGTGGAATAAAGCATGGCTTGGTTAAGAGCAGCAAGTGGATGCAGGTCTCATGACCCAAGGTAGTGGTTCTCAAATATCCTCATTGCTGCCCTGGCTCCAGCCATTAGAATCCCAACCCAACCTCAATCACATACACACGAAGTAATTTTTAATCCTCTGAGGTGAAGAAATGGCAACTCTACATTGATCGAATGATAAGATTCTTCCCATAGCTACAATCTAAGTCAACTTGTGTTGGGTAGAGAAAAGCAAGAGATGATCACAAAGCCTTGTCATAAATCTAATCATATCTTCTACTGAAGGACCAGACTAAAGCTACCTGAGTCGACTCCAACAAAATTGTTCATGATTACAACATATGTTTAAAGGAGAATTTTTCTTAAAATGGGAATTTCTTTGCAGTCACTCAAGAAGCACTCTTAAGTCTCTTACTCTTCCCTCTTTCCCAATAACTAAGTGTTAATGTAATTAGCACTATAGGTAATTGTCTATGTATCTCTGAGATTTAATCACTTACATTATTTTCATACCATGATTAATTGTTATGGACCTGCCTGTCATCTCTCTTCATCAAGAGTGAGAACTTTGATCTTTTCCTTTCCCCACTGACCTATGTGTTCCATTGATTTTTTTTCTTTCCCCACTGACCTATGTCTTCCATTGATTTTTTTCTTTCCCCACTGACCTATGTCTTCCACACTCTTTTGGGATATAAACACTCAAAGGTATTTTATAAACAAAAATCCCCCAAGTCAAAAAAACATATTTCAATTGTTTTTACTTCTTTTCTAATCTCTGAAATACCTCATTAAGTATAGTTTTAATGTTCCATTCATTAATAGCACCAATATAATATGACATTAACAAGAAATATGTAAGCAATTAAAACTTCTTTCAAATTAGAAATTTTATTTTGACATGTATTATAATTGTCAACCTCCTCTGTTCCAAATATGAACTTAAGCAAGTGACATTTACCTCCAGCTCCTGAGGAAATATCTTTGCTTGCATGTTTAAAGTCTGAATGTCATCTACTAACAAAACTTGGGTCACCATTATTTAATTTTCTGATGGGAGTCTTGACCTCATAGATTGCTAAGTCTCTCTTCTGTGTGTGCTCTCTTTCTTGTACACTATGGTTTCCTCAAGGACAGGAGTAACATTTTATTCCTATGAACACACAGGGACTGGCAGACTAAATGATGTTTACTGATGATTTACTATAGCTTATAAACCATTCTGGTCTAAAATTCAACAGAATAATGGTGATTACATCATCTCAGTGATTAAAATCCTTATCTTCTATTCCAAAGAGAATACTGTGAAATGTTCCTCTACTTTCCCTGGGAAAAAGAAAAAGAGGTACAAAGACATAGGGACAAAAGTTGGAAAGTATTACAGTACACAAAATAGCATTCATACATCATTAATAAAATCATACAGTTGTGTGAAACAAGTATAAAAGTGCCAAAATATAAAGTGACTTTTCCAGAGTCAAGCTCATTTTTAGCACCCTAAAATGTACATTACCTACCTACATACCACATAAAGAATTCATTCTGGTCTATAATGTAATATACTCTTCCACAAAAGTATTACATCAGGTGTTCTTCTACTGGACTTAAGGCAGAGAAGATATGCCAAGCACTGGGGCCAAGACTTAGAGTCAGAATCTGGGTTAGATGCAGCTACGCTTTCAACCAAAAAGGATAAAGAACCTTATTTTTAAAGAGCCCATTAGATGTGTGGTAAGCAGAAGAACGACCCCTTCAATTATATCCATGTCTTCATACTGGGGTCGGTGAATATATTGTCTTACATGGCAAAAGAGATTTAGAAAATGTGATTAAATTAAGGATCTTGAGCTGGGGAGATAATCCTGGATTATCCAGGCGAGTCCAATGTAATCACAAGTGTGCTTATAAGTGAAAGAGGGAAGCAAGAGTTTAAGAGTGAGAGAAGGAGATATGGTGAGGGAAACAAAGTCAGAGTGATGAGCATGAGAAAGACTTGATTGGCCATCGTTGGCTTTGAAGATGGAAGAGCCACCATTGAAGGAATGCAGGCAGCCTCTAGAAGCAGGAAAAGGCAAAAGGAAGAGTTCTCTCCCAGAGTTTCTAAAAGGAACACAGCCCTGATGAGACCTTGATTTTAGCCCCAAGAGGCCCATTCCATACTTCTCACCTCCAGAAATGTAAATAATAAAATTATATTGTTTTAAGTCACTAAATTTGTGGTCATTTGTTACAGCAACAGTAAGAACCTAATACAAGGTCATTAAGCCCTCAAAACTCTCACCCAAACACTTGATAATCACACCATAATAAAAATGTTGAAAGAATTAGTGCACAAGTTATACCTAGAGGAAATCAATGTGGAAGGAAGGAAGGGAGGAAGGAAGGAAAGAAGTAAATCTAATTTAGCAAGTTCACAAAAACACTAGGGTTGCTCAAAATTCAAAGCCTATGGCATTTTGAAGAAATGGGCTACTGAGAGGAGAAATCTTAGGAAGCCCAGTAAGTAAAATTTTTAAAACTGAAAAAAAAGTTTAAAATAATTTTGTAGGATCTAAAAATTGAACTTATTTACAAAACAGACTCACAGACTTCGAAAACAAATTTATGGTTACTAAAGGGGAAAGGTTGAGGGGAGGGATGAATTAGGAGTTTGGGACTAACACATACACACTGCTATAAATAAAATAGATAATCAACAAGGACCTATTGTATAGCACAGGGTACTCTACTCAATAGTCTGTAATAACCTATAGGGGAAAAGAATCTGAAAAAGAATGGATATATGTATATGTATAATTGAATCACTTTGTTATACACCTGAAACTAACACAACACTGTAAATCAAGTATACTCCAATATAAAATAAAACAAATTAAAAATTTTAAATTTAACAGGAATGAGATGAAAAAGGGGTACAGATAAACAGCATTGCTCAATAGATCTAAGCATTGCAATAGTGGACTGAGATCTCTTTGGGGACATGACTCAAGTTTTATTCATTTTTCTATACTCTTACCCTACCATAGTACCTAACACCGGTGCTTAATAAGTGCCAGTGGCTGGCTCTTAATAAGTATTTGCTTCATAAATAAATATAGGCTCTAGAGAAGTAGAATCTAGAGAGAAAGAGAGAGAGTAATACAGAATAAAAAGTCATTCATTTATTCATCCATTCATTCAACGTATTTGTTCAACGCCGATTTTGTGCCATGTGAAAGAGTAATAAGAAAAATACAGTCCCTGCTGACATAGAGCTTCAAAAATTCCTCTGCCTACAGATACCCTCCAACCTTTAAGCACCTGTGACATCAGTTTCCCAGGGAGATACAGCTTTAATTTCATAAATTACTATTTCATTTTGTCAGGTTTTTATATTCTCAAGAATCTGAATTATTTGAAGCCAGGATTTACTTACTTCCCAGCTTGTGCCAATGGAGCCAAGTTATTTTAAAGAGCATTTTTCATACTCTATTTAAAAGAAAAAAAAACGGATCAAGCTCCACAGTCTACCAAGTCCTCAAGGGAATCCTCTGCCTTTAGCTCTAGAGTTTCCATCACCCCCAAGGGGTTGAAACAAGTTGAGAAAACCCAGGCAATACAGTGAGAATGGATGCTCCAAGCACAAAGAAAATGGAAAGTATTTTAAATGAATGTAAGAAAAGTGATTGAATTTTATTGAACATCATGGATGGGAATGACTGAATTTAGAGAACATATTCTCACATGCCCTCAGTGTAGCTGGTTTGCTACATTCACAGGATACCCCAGTGCAGTGGAGAGTGCTAGAGAGTGTACATGCTTACTAAATGAATGAATGCCTGATGGTCAGGGCTGCAGCCAAATTCTTCTTCCCAGAGACAAACCTGTCTTCTGGTTTAATAAATAATATACCCACTGGGAGCCCTAGAGAATAGGAGCGCTCTAATCCATTTCTGGTTTGAATGCTGATGGAGAAGGCTAGCAGAGTTAAGCATTTGGTTAACTGTTTAGTCATTTCTTCTTTAGTTTACCAACCTGGGCCCTGGCAACGCTCACTCAGAGCCGGGAAGGTCAGGCCTTCAGGCCTGTGGCAATTTTAAGCAAGGAGATGAGCGGAAAGTTGTACAGATTTGAAGAAAAGCAAATGGGGAACTGCTTCTTGAATCTCGTGACTTTGGCTAAACTTTTTTTTTTATTTATTTAGAAAATGGTTTGCGTGCCAGCCCAAAGAAGTTTTATGAAGTGGACAAAATACGCTTGATCCTCTTAAGTCTCGCCTTGGTTTCCCTGCCCTCTCGCCTTGCTCAGCTGAGAGAGGCTCTCCCTGCACTGGCTTCCAGTATCAAATCTGGCTGCTAAGGGCCTTCCCTCATTGGAAGTACTGGCTCCATTAATTCCCAGCTGACTACAAAATATTTTGCTCCCCAGCTCCATCCCCAACTGTGCTGTTAGCAGCCTAAGGTATTCCTCTTAAGAAATCCTACCCTTTAACATGGGGTGTATGGAAACATTTCCTTGGCCTCAAGAAATGCAGCTTAGCACAGATGATATTCATCAAAAAGGCTTCTCATCCAGCTGAAGTCTTATTGTAAGTTTGATAATGGCCACCCCTCAGGAAGTCCTGTCCATGTGAATATAACACTCCAGGAGTCAGATAAACAGCATCACAGCATGCAGAGATCAAACCCTGCACCAAAAGGTTCAATTGGCTGGCAAAGGAACAAGATGAGAGAGGAAGAGAGTGAACCTTATTACTACATCACATGCAGTTCTAGTGTGTCCCTGTATATCAGGTTCAATTTTGGAATATCCAACAAACATCCCAAAGGTGGGTCATGCTTCTGTAAAATTATTTTCCTTCTTACAACGATGTTCTTTTGTCCTTGGAAAGAAATCTAATAGAATTTAACTGTATTATGAATGTGGTGCTCCAAGGACAATGGTGCTTCAAGGGCAAAGGACCACGACAATGAACAGCTCGGCCAAGGGTGTATTTTTAGTTTCCTTTAGAGGCTTTAGTATATATCTATACCAGAACCATCAAATTCTTAAATAGATTACATACAGTTTGCATGTGTGTGTGTGTGTGCATATGTGTGTGTGTGTGTGTGTGTGTGTGTTTAGGAAGTGATACTGTTTTCAAAAAGATATAAACTGTATAAATTCTGCTGCTACACATAATGTTATGCTGATCTAAGATATACCAGTTAATAGAAAATTCACTTTGGAAAATAATTTCTGTAAACTACACAGTACCATCTTCCTTACAGCTGTTAGGGTAGAAACAGCACACGTGGCCTGAAGTTGATTCTCTAAGCCCTGGGAAAATGTTCATTACTGCAGTAGGGTTGTTTAGGTGGGTGGTTTGTCAATATGTCTAAAGTGGTGTATATAGTAATCATTTTTATGACCACAAGCACTAGAGAGGCTATTATAAAATTACAGCTGGGGAAAGATAAAAACACAGACTCTAATCATTGTGGTTGTTGCCTGTCATTTTAGATCTATTCTTTTGTTGGTTGCCACTAGCAACAAGAAAATCAAGCTGAAGAAATTTTAATCAAATAAATACTGCTCTTTACCTCCCTGATCATATACTATGTTGCCCTGAAAAGTAGGCAAGTTCAGTAGAAATCAATAATCTGAGATATGAATTTTTTGGAGGGAACTTTAAAAAAATCTTAAAAACAGCAAGCATCAATCATAAAGATTCAGTTCTTGGAGCCATAAAAAATAACCTTCACTGAGCCCATGAGCATCTTGCTACTCTGCAGCATGTGGAACAATGAGATTTCTTCTCTAGTCCCCATAAACAGAGGCAGAGAGCAACTTAAATAACCAGTATCTGACCCAGAAATTGATCTGAGCTCTAGCATTGCTGATTGTAATCCTAAGGGCTTCAATCTTTAAAATAAAAAGTGCCTTAAAAAAAAGCAATAAAAAATCTTAATAGCACAAAAATAATATAGCTGAAGCTACTCTTAATTGAGCATTTATTATGCCAAGCACAGTGCTAGATGTTTACAGATCCTAACTCATTTAATTTTCATGTGTCTGCAGATGCAGTCTTCCTTTTCTTTTAATACATGGGGAAACAGAAACTCAACGAGGTTAAATAATTTGCTTAAAGTCGCTTGTGGTCAAGGAGTGACAAAGGAGAATAAGGATGGTTTTGTGCAACTTCAAAGGCCCTGCTCGTTCCACTCTGCCATACTTGCTCTCTGAAAATGCAGAAAGCTATGATTTCTTAGCAGTACAGGTATATAATGTGGGTCAAGGAGGTAAGAAAACAGAGGACCCCCTGTGTTCCAGGCACTTTCCATACATTACCTCCTCGAAGCACACTGCAACGTTGTGAAGTAAGAATACTGACATTCAAACCCGTTAAGGGACATAATCAAGATCACAGAAATACTAGGTGGCACAGCTAGTACTTGAAACCAGGTTTGTCTAACTCAAAACTCAGCATGTTCTTTCTGCTTTACCTTCCCAGCTCCTACAAAGTGAAGTCTTTAGATAATGTTGGTATTTATGGATTGAATAAATACCATCTTAGATTAGAATTTTTTAATTGAATACAGTTATTTTCAGAGGATAATATTTGACCTATGGTGTGGCCAAATCTGTATACTTCACAAATTGCTCTATGAAAAAATTCTCCTCTATTTTCTAGTTTTCATTAGAGGACACACCTCTCATTTAATCTATGTATTTTTTTTCGTACTCTACTTGCATGGAGAAAACAAAAGAAAGAAAGGAAAGGCACAATGGAGCAAAAGAATGTTATGGTCAAATAGCATAAGAATAAAATGCTATTGCTTACGCATAACCTATTTAAACTTTTATTGCTTTATGACTGTCATTTAAGAAACAAAAGTAAACAAAAAATCCAAATTCAAATGGAAATTCACAGCAAAAATTTATCATCGATTGAATGACCATTTCCTATAAACTAAATTGTAACTTACATTCTTACAAATGCACATAGCATTTGCAAATTTCAACAACCTGTTAAACCGAAGCAAGAACAGGTAGCTCTCTCTTCCAGAGGTTGTTCTCCTGGAGACCCAGCCCTACAGGCACTGTGTCTTGAATGAAATCTCCATAGGTTTGTATATTGCTTCCAAAAAGCAAAGGCAATGGTGTGAGAAATAAAGAGGTTCTTGTCAACCGTGCTGAATGACAGAAACTGGAAGCACAGAAAAGTGGCAGGCACTGTCTTCATTCTGAACGTAAGATGATGCTAATATCTTAAATTTCAAAATGCTGTTAAAAATAATACCTGCTTCCCAACACAATTTGTACTCAGGCAAAACGATGGTGTCAGCAAGACCCCTCACATGGCCGGGTGATTCTACAAAGACTTGATAACACTGTGGGGCAATCTCCCCTCTCAGACCCCTCAGCCTCACAGTTGGCATCCCCAGACCACTTAGCTTCTTTCCCTCTGAACTTTGGCTTCGTTAAATTTCTATACTGTTTTTCTTTTTCAATTTCATTGATTTCTGCTCATATCTTTGCTATTTCTTTCCTTCTATGTATTTTCACTTTACATTGCTTTGCTTTCCATTTCCAACCTTCTTGAGATGGAACTTTCTTCTTCCCTAAAATAAACATTTAAAAACTTAAATTTCTCAACACTCTATGACATAAATCACAGCAAGATCCTTTTTGACCCACTTCCTAGAGTAATGGAAATAAAAACAGATATAAACAAATGGGACCTAAGGAGACTTAAAAGCTTTTGCACAGCAAAGGAAACCATAAACAAGACAAAAAGACAATCCTCAGAATGGGAGAAAATATTTGCAAATGAAGCAACTGACAAAGGATTAATCTCCAAAATTTACAAGCAGCTCATGCAGCTCAATATCAAAAAAACAAACAACCCAATCCAAAAATGGGCAGAAGACCTAAACAGACATTTCTCCAAAGAAGATATACAGATGGCCAACAAACACATCAAAGGATGCTCAACATCACAAATCATTAGAGAAATGCAAATCAAAACCACAATGAGGTATCACCTCACACCGGTCAGAATGGTCATCATCAAAAAATCTAGAAACAATAAATGCTGGAGAGGGTGTGTAGAAAAGGGAACCCTCTTGCACTGTTGGTGGGAATGTAAATTGATACAGCCACTATGGAGAACAGTATGGAGGTTCCTTAAAAAACTAAAAATAGAACTACCATATGACCCAGCAATCCCACTGCTGAGCATATACCCTGAAAAAACCATAATTCAAAAAGAGTCATGTACCACAATGTTCATTGCAGCACTATTTACAATAGCCAGGACATGGAAGCAACCTAAGTGTCCATCGACAGATGAATGGATAAAGAAGATGTGGCACATATATACAATGGAATATTACTCAGTCATAAAAAGAAACAAAATTGAGTTATTTGTAGTGAGGTGGATGGACCTAGAGTCTGTCTTATACAGTGAAGTAAGTCAGGAAGAGAAAAACAAATACTGTATGCTAATACATATATATATGGAGTCTAAAAAAAAATGGATCTGATGAACCTAGTGGCAGGACGGGAATAAAGACGCAGATGTAGAGAATGGACTTGAGGACACTGCGGGGGGAAGCTGGGATGAAGTGAGAGAGTAGCATTGACATATATACACTACCAAATGTAAAATAGATAACGAGTGGGAAGCAGCTGCATAGCACATGGAGATCAGCTCGGTGCTTTGGGACCACCTAGAGGGGTGGGATAGGGAGGGTGGGAGGGAGACGCAAGAGGGAGGAGATATGGGTATATCTGTATACATAGAGCTGATTCACTTTGTTATTCAGCAGAAACTAACACAGCATTGTAAAGCAATTATACTCCAATAAAGATGTAAAAAACCAACAAATGAACAAAAAAATCCATTCCTACTCCATAACTAAAAGAAAAACTCTAAATACTCTTCTGCACTCTACTTTTATGATGTTTCTTGAAGATCTTGCCATATTCATATTTACAGAGCTTTACTCATTTTACTTCACAGTGTTTCTCTGTATGGATCTACTATAATTTATTAACCATCCACTGTTAGTGGACTATTAGTGATTATTGTTTTCTTTTGTTATTATAAATAATGTGCCAATAAATATCCTCAAAGAAAATTTAAATTTCTCTGTTAAGTGCTGCCTTTGCTGCATTCTACACATTTTGATACACTGTCATTTTGTTATCATTCAGTTTGAAATACTTCCTAATTTCTATTATTACTTTTGTGATCCGTAAGTTATTTAGAAGTCCAAAATACCAAAAATTTGGGATTTTCCTTGACATGTCATTATTGGTTCCTAATTTAATTGTCATGGTTCGAAATCATACTCTTTTTGTGAAAATTAATAAACAGAAACCTCAATTAAAATACAGTCGTGAGGCCAGAAGGGGGAGCCCACACACCCTATGATGACAGCAAACCCCAACAGGAAGAAAGAAGACCTCCTCTTCTTACCTGGCAGGAGCTCAGCCAATGAGAGACTGTCACAATTTAGCCAGTGAAAAGCCACTATGCTTTGAACTCTCAGTTCCTCCAACGGACTCTTTGTTTACTGTAGCCCTCTCATAACTTCCTTTTCCCCTCAATAAAAGATGTCTCCTTCCCTTGCTGTTTGGGGAATTGCACCATGGCTCACCATGATTGCTGACCTGAAGTGACATTCTTTATCGATCCCAAGGAAACCCATTTTTGCTGTAGAAATAACTGGCAGTCTATTTGTTTTAGGTCAACAATTTTAATCCTTTCAAGTTTACTGAGGCTCATTTCATTGCCTAGCATAGTGTAAGTATCATATACATTTTTAAAGACTATGTATTTTGCAGTTGTTGGGTGTAGTGTCCTATAAATATCAGTTAGATTATGATGGTTGATAGTGTTGCTCATTTTATCTATGTCCCTACTGATTTCTTTGTCTAGTCTATGAATTAATGAGAGAGGAATATTTAAAACTCAAAATATGATGGGAATTGTTAATTTCTCCCATTAATTCTGTTAATTTTGCTTCATGTATTTGGAGACACAGTTATTAACCATTGTGGTATAATAAAAAAGAAATATTTGGGTTTTGTCCCTGGTTCCTACCTCAGAGCTCCTAGAACCCCTGGAATTTACTGTCTTTTGTATGCTAATGAGATAACTCATGGGAGGGCCCTACATAGTTTTAGGATGGGGGTGTGCCACCAGAAAAACCAAATGATTAGAGGAATTAGACCTCAGGGAGAGGAGACAACTGGAGATTGAGTTCAGTCATCAATAAACCAGGGATTTAACGAACGGTATCTACATAATAAAACTTTCATTAAAAAAAAAAAAAAACTAAAAGACCAGGTTTGGGGAGCTCCTGGGCTGGTGAACACATTAGTGTGCTCAGAGGGTGATGTACTCAGAATGAAGAGGGATGCTCTGCACCCCTTCCCCCTATATCTTGCCCTATACATGTCTTCCATTTGCCTGTTCTGAGTTGTAGTCTTTATAATAAACCAGTAATTGTAAGTAAAGTGCTTTCCTGAGTTCTGTGATTCATTTTAGCAAATTATTGATTCTGAGGAAGGGTCATGAGAACCTTTAAATTTGTGATCAGTCTGGCAGAAGTATAAGTCTCCTGGGAACTCCATTTGTGGCTGGTGTCTAAAGTGGGGGCAGTCTTCTAGGATTGAGCCCTTAACTTGTATGGTTTGGACCAAGTCTGAGTAGTTAGCATCAGAACTGAATCGATTGAATTGAACTGTAGGACACATAGTTGGTGTCAGAGAATAAGTTGGTTTCAAGAGAAAAAACACATAGGCATATAAACATTTATGACTGTTATGGTTTCCTGATGAATTGATCCCTTTATCATTATGAAATATTCCCATGTGTCTCTAATAAAGCTCTTCATCTTGAAGGATGTTTATCTGACATTTGTATAGTATATATTTTTGTATCTTTACATTTAATGTGTATCTCTTGTAAAATGCAAATCATAACTACCATGAGATACAACCTCACACTGGTCGGAATGACCATCATTAAAAAGTCTACAAATAACAAATGCTGCAGAGGGTGTGAAGAAAAGGGAACCCTCCTACACTGTTGGTGGGAATGTAAGCTGGTGCAGCCACTATGGAAAACAGTATGGAGGTTCTTCAAAAAACTAAAAAGACAGTTGCCATATGATCCAGCAATCCCACTCCTGGGCATATATCCAGACAAAACTATAATTCAAAAAGATACATGCACCCCTATGTTCACAGCAGCACTATTCACAATAGCCAAGACATGTAAACAACCTAAATATTCACTGACAGATGAATGGATAAAGAAGATGTGGTACATATATACAATGGAATACTACTCAGCCATATAAAAAGAATGAAATAATGCCATTTGCAGCAACATGAATGGACATAGAGATTATCAGGTTAAGTGAAGTAAGTCAGAAAGAGAAAGACAAATATATGATATCACTTACAGGTGGAATCTACAATCTGACACAAATGAACTTAACCATGAAACAGAAACAGGCTCACAGACATAGAAAACAGACTTGTGGCTGCCAAGGGGGAGGGATAGAGTGGGAGTTTGGATTTAGCAGATGCAAACTAGTATATACAGAATGGATAAACAACAAGGTCCTACTGTATAGCACAGGGAACTATATTCAATATCCTGTGATAAACTGTAATGGAAAAGAATATTTATCTATATAAAAGAATTTATATATATATAAAAGAATGTTTATATATGTACAACTGAATCACTTTACTGTACAGCAGAAATTAATGCAGTATTGTAAATCAACTATATTTCAATATAAATAAATAAATGAATAGTATCTCTTGTAGACAAGATGTAATTTTTTTTTTTTTTTTGGTACACGGGCCTCTCCCGCTGCAGAGCACAGGCTCCGGACATGCGGGCCCAGTGGCCACGGCTCATGGGCCCAGCCGCTCCACGGCACGTGGGATCCTCCCGGACCGGGGCATGAACCCGCGTCCCCTGCATCGGCAGGCGGACTCCCAACCACTGCACCACCAGGGAAGCCCAAGATGTAATTTTTTAAAATTTATTTTGACCTTCTCTGTTTCCAACATTGTCTAGTAGAACTTTCTGGAAATGCTCTACCTCTGTAGTATATAATATGGTAGCCACTATCCACGTGTAGCTATTGAGCACTTAAGATCTGGCTAATACACTGAGAAACTGAATTTTTAATTATATTTAAGTTAATTTAATTAATTTAAAATTAAATAGCCACATAAGGCAGTGGCAGCCATATTAAACAGCACACGTTTAGTTCATTAACATTTAAAGTAATTGCTGATACAGTTGGACGTAGGTCTACATTTTGTTTACTTTCTGTTTTTTTGTCCCTCTTGGATGATTTCTATTGATCTTTTCCAAGCTGCCTGACACTTTACTTTGACATATGAGCTTTAACTCATCTGCACACTCCTTTCTTCTCCTCCATCATTTGGAAGCACACACTCACTGGTCAATACTCAGTTAAGTGCTTTTTCACTCTTTGAAGAATTTCCTGAATTCCGTAAGTGGGACCATTACCCTCCTGTTGCCCCTACTATATTGTACATATTTCTCTCTCCTGGTACCTTTAATCTTATTGTTAGCTCTGTCTCTTCCTTATAAGCAGTCTATGTCTTATTCATCTTCAATCTGTCCTCCTAACACTGTGATCTGTTCTCTCTGTATTGATTCTTCTTTCCTTTACATCATTTTTCAAATCTCATGATAAGATCTACTAGAAGTAAAACTATTCCCTACAATAGAATTTTTATCCGCCATGGACTGGACAGGTATGAATAATGTTGTCCTCAGATTCATCTGACTGAAAACATTATGAAAGAATTGCATCTCAGAAAAACCCCTAACAACAGCACATCCTTTGCCAAGAGGGGGCCTTGTTGCTATTAGACTGAATTGAAATCCACATCAATGGAAATAATTTAATCAGCTAAAGGGATTCTGGATTCTAGCAAAGAAGAGAATGTAGATTTCCCTCAGAGATTGTGAAATTGGCAGCAAAATATTTAGTATTCACTAAGGAGACAAAACCACCTTCTGATTATCGCTCCCTGTAACTGGAAGGACAAATTTCCCAGACCTTTTGGCATATTCTCTGAGCATACAGCAGGTGTAGTAGAAAGAACAAAGGCTCTGGAGTAAAACAAACCTGGTTTTGAATCCCAGGTCTTCTGTTTACTAGTTGTGCAGCCTTTGAGATATTCTTTAATCTCTCTGAGCCTCTGATTTATCTATAAAATATGAAAAATGATACTTAATTTGTGCCATTGTTATAAGTAATTAAAATTGTATATTTAAGGTCCCTGGAAAATAAAGTTTGCATTGAACAAATAGAAATCTTTAATGTTATTATCTTTATGAGCTTTATCATTATTATTTTTATTTATAGTATATATGTAGTCAAGTTCATTGGAAACAATTTAAGGCATATTACCACTAATTTGGTAGCTACTCTTGGCAATATATTTTATTTTGCACAAATTCAAAAGTCTCCAAAATTTTATTTTATTTTAGCTATTCCTAGGACTTATCATTCAACCGCTGAGAAGGAAATTTCAGACCAAAAGAGATTTCCCAGGATCATACGTCAACTGCAGAAAAAGCTGTAACTTACTAAGAACTAAGTGCCAGGTACTGTGCTAAGTGCTTTACCTGTATTATCTAACTTAATCCTACAAGAATCATTTAAGGTAGTGGCCGTTGCAAAGGAAGAAAACAAAGCCTTTCAGAGGTTAAACATTTTGCCCAAGCTCATTCAGTAAGATGCAAGATGGGATTCAAAGCCATGTCTCTAAGATCCTTGCTCTGCGTTCCAGCTGATCCAAACCCTCTGTTTTCCAGGCCTGCTGGCTCACTTAGAGGCCAGTCTAGGGTGTGCACTTTCTTAATGGTAAAGCCAATGGTAAAACCAACATGAACCAGAAAAGAAAGTGCTTTGACATCAGGAAACCACATCATTTTAAGTGTGCTACAAATGAATGTTTCTATTAAAGCAGGGGGTAACCAATATTGGTAGGCAGTAGCAATCCTAACACCAGGATTAGCTTTTCTTCCAAACACTTATCTATGTTTTTCCCTAATGCTCACAAGGGTTCTCCTGGCAGAGTTGGCTCTGCCCTGCTTACCAATGGGGAAAGCAGAGCCTACTTCTATCCAGACACCACCCGCACAAAAGTGAATCAACCTCAGAGGTGGTAAAGTTCTCTTCATCACTATCAAGATTTTTTCCACTTTGTTGTTTCAGCTTAATGAATGAGAAACTTAAAGGAGAAAATGATTATTAAAAGGACAACAATAGATACTAAGATCCATCCACAGAGATCACATTTCTAAATGTATTTGGGGACAGGAAATCAATATTCTAACCTGAAGACTTGCAAACTGAATTGAAACATTCTCTTCCCCTCACAATGTCTAAAACTGAAGAATGATTCTGTAGTCCTTATTAAAAGTAAATACAAATATCACTCTTAAAAGGCATGCTATAGCAGAGCTATAATCAAGGCCAAAAGGGCTTTAATTGGCCTTTCCTTTGGTCAAGAAAGGAATGTTGGTTGTAATTCCTTAATTTTCGGAGTGTGCGTATGTCTAAGTGAGATGAAATGGAGTTTTAAGACTTCGGCTTTAATAAATTCCTCTTGAGGAATTATCACTATGATGATCACTTGCAATTAACTGGAGCTGTTTAGAGAGCCACTAATTCCAGCAGAATTCCTATGTTTCTTGCTATGACTCAGGTTGCCCCTAAATCCTACCTAGCACAGAAAAGCTGTGTGTATGTGTCTGGAAGAGAAAAAAAATGATTTTAAGTTTTTTAGACTCTGGCTTTAGCTAATTTTTCTTTTTTCTAGTGGCTCATCTAACACAAAATAAGAAGAATGCACAAGAAAAGCAGAAAATTCATTGATTGTTCCATTACTAAAATATCCAGGTTCAGGGCTCAATGTTTTTGGTTTTCAAAATCTCAAAATATCTTATTAAAATCATTTATAGATTACAATATTAGAAGGGAAGGAACTAATCTACCTAATGCACTTTCCTTGAAAAATAATGACGTGGATGTTTAATAAGGTATAAATCAGTAGAATGTAATCATTTTAAATCTTTTCAAACTAGGCAGACTAGTACTTTCTCAAGAAATACAAAAGGACGCTTGCCCTTCCCCCCCCAAAAAATCAAAGAGAAGATGAGATAAACTAGAGCATCCCATACAGTTGTATATTTTGTGCACTGCTTAAACACACATGACCAAGGCGGGGGCAAATGAGTTTGGAAATCTAGGCTCTGTTTGCCTAGCTGGACTCCATGGCTCTCCAGAGGAGGTTCTCTGTGGGGGGGGGGGGGGATGGGGGGTGGCAAATCAGAAAGAACACGTCTATCCAGTGGATGCCTTTTTCTAATTTACCCAACCAGAGGGCGCACTCTTTCTAATTTGTAAAAGGCCCTGTAGAGCCTGGTTGTCATCTGGTGGAAAGACCACATTCTTCATGATACACATTTTCTTTGTTTAACTCTAAAATTGCTAGTGCTCAATTTCGTATGTGGTTCATTCATTCAACAGTCCCTTAGCTGTTTCAGACACTGATATACCCAGGAACAAACCATAGCACCTGACCACAAGCAGCTTTTAGTCTACGTACATGGAGACAAGTACCCAAAGATTACAATGCATAGTTACTTTTAGGCTTTTGTGGGATTATGTTCCTAAAATTACCATGACTATCAAAACTGAAGCTGGCAAAATAACATGTGGCAGAAAACAGGGAATATAGAAGGGAATAGTTCATTTCCACAGCAAACCAAATTCCCCCATGTTAAAAACCTTGCTTCAACAGCAAACATTTCTCTTGACTAATTTTCTCCAATTATTCAGAAAAAATTACTGCATCCTTGTGATCTGGGAAACTATAGAATTTCCTACGAGTTCACAATCTGTGGACTCTCTAGGTCCAATACAAACTCCATCCTTTATTAGTGTATGAACTGGGCATGTTCTGTGTCTCAGTTCCTCACTTGTTAAGTATGGATTATAATAATATAGAATTGTTAAGAAGATTAAATGAGATAAATCATATAAAGTGACTGGATTCTATATTTTATGCATTTATTTTAAAGTTTATAAATCTAATGTTGCTGACAAGTTTGAATCTAATGGGTGGTATTTTGTTTTGATTTTGGGAGGGATTTTTTTTTTTTACATTTTATTCTATATTGGAGTATAGTTGATTAACAATGTTGTGATAGTTTCAGGTGTAGAGCAAAGTGATTCAGTTATACATATACATGTATCTATTCTTTTTCAAATTATTTTCCCATTTAGGTTGTTACATAATATTGAGCAGAGTTCCCAGTGTTATACAGTAGGCCCTTGTTGGTTATCCATTCTAAATATAGCAGTGTGTACATGTCAATCCCGAACTCCCTAACTATCCCTTCCCCTCACCCTTTTCCCTGGTAGTCTGTTTCTGTTTTGTATATAATTTCATTTTTATCATTTCTTTTTAGATCCCGCATATAAGAAATACCATATGATATTTCTCTTTCTCTGTCTGACTTACTTCACTCAGTATGAGAATCTCTAGGTCCATCCATGTTGATGCAAATGGCATTATTTCATTCTTTTTAATGGCTGAGTATATACGAGTATATATGTACCACAGCTTCTTTATACATTCCTCTGTCGATAGATATTTAGGTTGCTCCTATGTCTTGGTTACTGTAAACAGTGCTGCAATGAACACTGGGGTGCATGCTTTTGGACCATGTTTTTCTCTGGATATGTGCCCAGGAGTGGGACTGCAGAATCACATGGTAGCTCTATTTTTAGTTTTTTAAGGAACCTCCATATTGTTCTCCATAGCGGCTATACCAATTTACATTCCCACCAACAGCGTAGGAGGGTTTCCTTATCTCCACACCCTCTCCAGCCTTTGTTGTTTGTGCATTTTTTGATGATAGCCATTTTGACTGGTGTGAGATGATATCTCATTGTAGTTTTGATTTGCATTTCTCTAATAATTAGCAATGCTGAATATCTTTTCATGTGCTTCTTGGCCATCTATTTGTCTCCTTTGGAGAAATTTAGGTGTTCTGCCCATTTTTTGATTGGGTTGTTTGTTTTGATGATATTAAGCCCCATGAGCTCTTTGTAAATTGTGGATGGGAGAGATTTTTTATATTTTCCTTTGGTTTTATATTTTTCCCATTTTCACAATTTTCAATAAAATTTTTATTTACCTCATGAGGCTTTCACAAGTATCTTGGTAGTTGAGGACTGATTTTCTGAATTGTAAGAGCAAAGAATAATAGTAAAAGTATTGGTTCTGAAGCCATACAGTTCTGAGTTCAAACTTGCCTCTGACACTCCTCAATTCGAATGCATCTGACATCAGGATCATCTTAGAATTACTGTGTGTATATAAGGCCATATTTCTTTCTCTCCCTGAAAAGCTATTGTTAAACCAATAGTGTTTTGGCTTTTGAGTTTTTGGTGTTTGGGGCTTTCTTGGCCTTGCTTTGTTTTATTTTTACAACCTATAGTGTCTTCGCATTTAGGAAATAGTAATTTGTGTAATGGTAAGCAATTTGTTTAAACTCCTTAAGTCACTGTTTCTTCATCTGTAAACCTATTTTACTCATGAACCTGTTCCTTAAAGTCAATATGAGAAATAAATGAAATAATGCATATAGGGTGCCTGGCATTGTGCCTGGCATGTACTGAATGATTTATACATGTTAGCCATTAATAATTTGTATCCACATTTTGCATTCAGAGGATGAAATATAAATAGATTCTCTTTCTCTGCAGTAAACCATAAAGTTGCTCCCAGAAGGGTCTACTGGAAGAGTCATTATCACTGACTTTTTTAAGGGAAACACATTAGACGATTAGAGGTCTCAAATTTTGGCATTTATGTGTGAGTAGGGGATTGCTGTATTGTCGTGGCTATTTTGACAGGATGAGTAGAGTCCAGAGAAATTCACAGATCAGCCCCCTGGAGATCACCTGTGGAAATCATTCTGGGGGAAGTGACTTCTAGGCTGAGACCTGAAGGATGAGCAGAAGTTAGCTGGGTAAGCACAGAGGAGAAAGAGATCTGCAGGTACAGGAGGTACCAAGTCCTGAAGGTGAGAAAGAGCAGGGTGTATTAGACACTAATCAGTGCTATTCATAAAGCTTTACTGTATTTACAAAACATACTGCGTATTTGACCATAAGTAATGAACACACTTCTTTAAAGATTTAGGGGATCATTCCTAAATCATAAACCCTCTCCTTTTTGAGATAAAGAAACCAAAGTTTAGAGACGAATGACAGGAAAGAGGGGGAGATAGAAGGTAACTAACATGGTGGGCACCTATTGTGTGTCAGACAAATGACATTATGCATATATAATAGATGAGGAGGCTGAGACACAAAGATGTTAATTAAGTCACTCAAAGCCATAGCTTTAACAAGAGCAGAGTCATACGTTTGTTTCCCTACATCTGTGTCTCTATTTCTGCCCTGCAAACTGGTTCATCTGTACCATTTTTCTAGGTTACACACAAACGTATGGACACCAAGGGGGGAAAGTGGCGGGGTGGTGGTGGTGGTGGTAGTGTGATGAATTGGGAGATTGAGACTGACATGTATACACTGATGTGTATAAAATTGATGACTAATAAGAACCTGCTGTATAAAAAATAAATGAAATAAAATTCAAAACAAAAAACAAGAGCAGAGCCAGAATTCAAACCCCAATCTACAGTCCCTCTAGAATCTAGGATCATTTTCACTACACTGCCTGGAATTTGTATGAGATCATCCACATGTGAAATTATCCTCACAATGGCATTGTAACTGTTTATTTGTGTATCTATTTCTGCACTAGTCTATAAGCTTCTTGGGAATTGTTTTGTATTTGTAAGCACATTTCCTGGAAGATAGATGAATCCAACAAGCTGTCAGATGACTGGATGGATGGATGGATGGATAAATGAGCATTTGAGAGATTACTTGAATGGATTTTTCCAAGGGTCTATCCAATTACCTTTCCAGTAAATTGTGATATTCTCAAACTTATTTCTAAATCTAATTAATCATACACATTTAAAAAAGTCAATAAGAAATCTACCATAATTTTAAATTTAACAAATATAAACTGAATGGTTCTGAATAAAGTAATAAGTGGCAGATTCATGAATAGAAGTCCTACATAGTGAGCTCCTTGCAGACATAGTCCATGACCAATTCATCCCTTTGTCCCTATTATCTGGCCTCTGAGCATATTTGGAAAACATATATTGAAAGTCTAATCAGTCAACAGTTCCGATTAGAGTCATGCATGACTGGCCTTTTAAGTAACAGAAACAGTCCAATTCTGAAAATAACATTTTCTGGTGGACAAATAATTCTAGACTGATCCTTAAAGGAAGAGGAGAGGTAATGTCTTACCACACAAAATATCTACATTTACTGTCTTCATAATGAGATTCCAATGATGCTATCAGATGTCAAATTAAATGTAGATTATGGGCAGGAATGACATGAACATATCTAACCACTGGTACATATAAGTACAAACTAGTCAGAACAGACATCATGACCCAGCAGAAAGATGCCTCAATAGGTAAGAACAGACACCAGTATAAATTACCAGTCAAATGCATTGTGTAGGGCATAAATAACAGCCCTGCTCATAGGTCCTTGGAGATGAGGAGTAGAGATGTGGTTGATGAGGATCAGAGAGAGATCGAAGAGGAAAGAGGACCACAGAACAGGCTATAATGTGAGGACTTGTTTTGAGGAATAGGATAGAGCACAGTTTGCTAACCTCATAACCCATATCAGTCTTGTAGCAAGGCACAAGTATTACTAAAAAGGCTGAGCACAGATCAGATACTTGCATATTTGGTGCTGGATAACCCAAGTATTGACGTAGAGGTACTGACAAAGGATGGGATTCTTCCAGTGGTCTCTGGGGTTAAATAGAACCTGCAGGTGGAGACTACTCAGTTCAGCTGTGGGGAAAGGAGAAAACCACTCAGCCTTCAAAATGAGTGTCATATGTGTTTGTAGGAGCAGGAACCTTTCCTCCTTCCTCCTTTTGTTTCTCTTCTGTTTGAATTAGATAGCATCAGTTCCTACTGCTTGCAATCAAAGAATAACTGCTACATAAAATACTTTGCCTTATTTCTGACACAATATCCCTAGTAATTCTTTCTAAGCTCATTAGCTCTTTGGACAACCAACTGCTTACTCATTAGGTATTTCTACAGATGTTCATGTAATTTGGGGTTTCGCTCTAAAATATATTGATGCAAGATACTGGACAAGAACAACCTGAGTAAGATTTAGCAGTATAAGTAACAGGCTTTTCCCCCATGATTTTATATTGAAGAAGCTATCATTGGTTACTGACTATTGCTAAGTTCCAACACTCTCTCTCCACAGCCCTTGGTTCAGGTTACTTTTTCTCCTAGAAATGCCCTTCCTATCATCTTCACCTGTAGAGAACATATTTATCTTCAAAAGGCTGATTTAAATATCAGCTCTGCGAAGCCTTCCCTATTTCCCAAGATAGAACTAATCACTCCACATCTGTGATTCCTGGCAACGTCACCTTGGTTGGAGCAGTGCCCTGGTGTGCCTTGAACTGCAGATAACTGGACTCCTCGAAGAATTCATCTGAGGTTACCCAGGGCTACAAAAAATGTTAAAAGTTATATTTGACTCATTGGTATAAAGATGAATATATTAATATTGTATACTAAAACATTTTCTGTGACCTAAAAGTTCATTTTTCTTTCTGCCAGTTTCAAAAGAGAGTAAAACATTTTCATTGACCTTTAAAAGCAAAGTGGACCCTTGGCACTGTGCCCACTTTGTCTAATGAGTAAGCTGTCCCTGTGTGTCTGTGCTCTCATTTAAACATTTTTCTCACTTATATAATCCACAGCCTAAAGGGGCTTCTCTGAAGGAAGATAGGTTTGGTTTCAGAATGTGGGGATAGAACCAAACTTGAGGTAAGGGTAAAATGATTCAGTCTCAAGGGGGTTCTCTTAAAGGAGGCTTATATATTTTTTCTAATTGAATGATTCAAGTATATAATAATTCTTTTAAAAAAGATTTTTAAACCCATGGATAATTTGCTAATTAAAATTTTTCTCCAAAGCAAAAAAATATTTAAGATATAACCGGGGATACAACGGGCATTAGCAGTCATTTGTTTTGTTTGGGGACACACCAATTTAGAGCAATATCTGAATTAATCTGAAATAAAATAACTAGCTTTTGCATTATGCTTTATGACTTATAAAGCACTTTCACACATTTGATCTGCACAGCCAAACTAAAAGGTTGGTATCTTTTATTTTTCATTTGATAGGCAAGAAAAACAAGCCTCAGATGGATTAAGTGACTTACCCAAGGTCACACAGCTGGTAATGCAGAGTCTGGGACTCATGCCCAGTTTTTCTAATTCCAGAATCTCGTATTTTTTCCACTACATCATGCTGCCTGTAGAAAAAAAGCATCTATGTAACACAAGCTTAAAAATATGGATCTCACACTTCTAAGTAGATTGATGTTCGTTTAGAAAATGTAACAGCATTTCTGGAGATGTAATTGTGTTGTGGGTTTGGTTCTAAAACATTTTAACAAAAGATGATTGACAAAATTTAGTTTCGATGAAAGTCAAAATTAACTGAACAATATATTGAACTTACATGAAATCTTGGACAGTGAAGTTTGGTCAAAATTATGATTAAATATGTCAGGAATGTATAGGTAAGTATATTTTTTATTTCAAATTCCACGTCTTTGTTCTTTGGGTTGTTAGATTTATTTTTTCTTCCTTTCTCTTCTCAGTCACTTAAGCCTCCCCTTGGAGATGGACTCCTTTCATACACTCTTTTGGTAAACCTAAAACAGACTTGATTGTGAGAGTTATCTTTTATCAACTCCTTTGCTCCTGAAAGGGGTAATTTCTTCACAAAGGAAACAAATGGAAGGAAGGAAGGAAATGGCATTGAACAAGTCTGATCTTGAAAAAGGCAAAATTCTGCAAAGCATGAAGAATAACTCACACATTATCTGGAAAAAAAGGGTGTGTGTGTTAAAATTAGTCAGCAATTCACTCTTCAAAAGAAAGCTGGGCAAAACAAAGAATGAGATTTCAGAAGGACATGTTGACCCAATGTCATACAATACACAAACTGACTCTTTCAATTATAAATCCAGTAGTTTCACAGTTCTAGGAACTAGTCTGGTTGAAAAGAAATTATATTAAGCCAAGTTTGCAAGGTCAGTCAGTGAATAATTGAATGATTGAATGTGAATACGTCATTTTGATTACCCACAGAAGAAGGATCAGGAAATAGTGATTAAGATTTTTCTGGAATCCATTTCTGAAGTTTAAAATATTTTTGTGTTATTTTATTCAGAAATAAAAGTCCAACTGATTTCACAAATGTCTTGATTTTACATGTCTTACTACTTGTTATTCTCTTCATTTGCAGTAATGAATACAAGTAATTATACTGTACGTTTTTAAAATACACAACCTAATTTCATCTTACATTCTACATTCGTCAACTTTTTGGTCTCTGGGTCACAAAAAAGAATGTATAATTAAGGTGCAGCCTCGTGAAGTTAGCACTGCACAGATTGCTTTATCTATAGCAGACATCTAACCAGAAAGCCAGCAACTCACCCAAATGTGCATTACAACCCGGCTCAACGCAGCCATGAAGTACTTGAAGCAATGTCTGCACAGTGCGTGTTCCTGGTACTCAGGCAATTATTGCCATAGTAGTGAATGTCATTTGGAAACCTAAGAACAATATTTGCTCCCCCATATTTTACTGATTGCTACATGGAATTGTCCCCAAAATTTGAACAAACATTATTGGAACTAAGAGGAAACAGTTAATACAGATGGAACACTTCAGAGAGCAGATGGGCTTTGGGGTTACTTTCAGTAACAATTTTATGGAAGGCTGCTATGGGTCAGGCACGTGTCAAGCACTAGGGATACAGGATGAAAAAGACATAACCCCTAACCTTAAAGAGCTCAAAGGGACTAACTTTATCTTATCTCCAAAATATAGCACACTGATTGGCACATACTAGATGCTCAATAAATCTTGGGTGAATCCCTGGAAGCCCTGATTATTATTGGAAAAAGCCTGCTGCAATCACAGATAAATACACAACAGAAGCTCCAAGCCAGAGGGTTAGAGGGAATAAAAGAAGGAGTCACGAATGAAATGAAAAGGATAACAATAGGTGTGGCTGGTATTAGACAACATAGAAGAGAAATGTGGTGTGAAAAAAAATTAATCTTAAAGTGAAAAATGAAAGTGAATTTTATCAGAAAGTAAAAGAGAAGCTAAACACTAGATAACCAAAATATGTACAATAAAAAATTTATACTAGAAAACCAAAAGTTACTTTGAAACCAAAAAGAACTTCATTGATAAATATACAATTTTATGTCAACTTAAAGTATAAATTTTAAAACAAATTTTGGAGACTTTAATCATGACTTGCCATTTACAAAATCATTGTTTTAAACCTTCAATTTTTTTCAACCATTTGAGTTCCTATGCTAAATAATAATAGATGGTTAACCATTATTTTTCCATAGTATTCCTTATTTTTTTTTAATTTGTTTTGAAATGTAGGAAAATAATGTTGTACTATAGATTTGGTGATGGAAATTGTCAAAAATAAAATTAGTAAAGGGCAACTTTAGGAAAAACTAGTGCTCACATAATTTATAGTTGCCCCACAAAATTCTTAATTTTTTTTCAATTTTACTTTTAATAAAATTATACAGAGTAATAACTGGTAATGATTTCCATAAGTCTAGTGAAGATAATTTTTTCATCTTCACAATGCACTTTTCATCCATGTAAATTAATGGGACTGGAATCAGAAATTTAAGGAAGTCATCAACTTGACTTGCTGAAATTTGTCAGGGTTCAGGGAGCAATTGGCAAATCAGACAAAGCAGTGAAGGCAAGAATTTGATATTTCAGATCTCAGTGCCATTTTGGCTATGGTAGGTTTTTGAATTGGAAAACATGATAAATCTTGAAAGAACAATTTCCACCTAGGCTTTATGAAGATAGGCACTGTTGACAAATTAATATATGATTCTGACAAAGATATCTTCATTCTTATGGCTAAAATGTGTCCAACTATTAAGGAGTTATCTGCTGCTAAGACAGTTCTTAGTCTTTGTGAGTCTTTGTTATGCCGACAGAGACTTTTTTAGTCTAAAAGACCAACAATGTTCAAAACATTTTCAAGTAAGTCCTGACTTCCCAATAAGGTATATTTATGCTTTCTTTACACCGTAAAGTAATGCAGGCATGACCCACTTTCTCCCAAAGACCTGCATAATACTAAATACATTTATTTAATTTAAAATTTTTTCATTAACCAAAATATTCTGAATTACAAAAGACAAATTTGATCTGTTCAGTGATATTGTTTACTGATAAATGGTTTACATTTTATTTACTATTATATAATTTGGTCTTCCAACTGCTTAGCTACTTAGACATTAGTCAGGTAAGACTTACAGTGTCTCAAGCATTTCACAGAATAATATATGAATTTTTCAGATTACTGAAATAAAATATAGATTTGCTTTAAATCTATACCTACTCTTTTCTTGTGAAAGCTAGTGACAAAATACATATGCCAGTAGCATAATATTGCAGCCAAACTGTTAAGAAAATCTGGCCAAGTTTGATTCTATTCAAGACAAAATTTCATTTTCAAAAAATATGGCAATTATCAAAATTATTAAAACGTCCTATACACACATTAAAGCAGTTTTATTCTACTTAAAAAAAAAAGATCCAGACCTATCAATTCATTCTGAAAATAAAGGGATTAATTCCATTAGAAACAAAAAGAGCAGTACCTAAAACAAGGACCCTTCCACTGGAAGCAAAGCAAGTTTTTTTCCATGGTACTGGGAAGAGAGTGCAAGAAGATGCCAATGTTCTGAAGATAAGAAGGGAAGTCTACCCAAGAACAAATGACCTGCAGAATCATCCTCCCAATACACACTCAAAATAATGTTTGACCATGTCTGGGCAGCTCATGGCCCAGGCAAACTGACATATAAAATTAATCATCACAAATGACATCTTTAAAGTACTGAAAGAAAATTCTGTTTTTCAAGGAAAATGTTCTTTATAAGTTACCCAAAAATTCATTTTCAGACAAACAAAAACTGAAAGATTTAACTTCCAGTAAACCACACTAAAAGAAGTACTGAAGGAAGTTCTTCAGGCATAAGAAAAATAATCCCAGATTAAAAGTATGAAAATTCAGGGAAGAATAAAAAGTCATAAAAAGGGGAAATTTGTTGATAAATCTAAGTTAATATTGAATAATTTAAAAATATTTTCTGGAGCCTAAATACATAACACCATTTGCCAAAAAAAAAAAAAAGTTAGGCTCTAATATGTCAAGGATGCATGTTATAACCTCTAGAGTAACTATGAAAAGAATGAAAAAGAATGTGCACACAGCTAATAGCTGAGGGAGAACAGAATGCTGATTAATGAATGAATAAAAGAGTGAATGAATTGTAATTTCTTGTCAACAAAAAAAAAAAAAAAAAGAGAGAGGAAAAGGAAGCTAGATCAGGGAGAAAATGAGAAAACAACATTAATGTACTAAATTTAAGCTCAAATATACCACTATTTGCATTAGAGTTAAATGGACTAAATATTCTAACTAAAGGACAGAGTGGATTTTTTAAAATAAGAGCTATAACTTAAGTATAAGGACATAAAAATATTGAAACTAAAAGAATGGGAAAGATATCACAAACAAAACAATAAAAAAAACTGTAATAGCTATGATAATTAGACAAATAGGCCTCAAGGCAAGAAGCATTCCTAGAGATAGAGTGTTCCTATTGTTAAAAGTGACGATTGACAAGTAAGATATAAAAAAACTAAATTTGTACGTATCAAATAACATAGCTTCAAAATGTAGAAACAAAAATTCGCAGAACTAAAAGGAGAATAAAACAAATCCACAGAATGTGATACTTAAACACAACTCTCTTAGTTACTAATAGAATAATTGTGGGAAAGTATTAATAGAGACAGAGGAGATTTGAACAACACAATAAATTTGACCTAATTGACATATTTAAAGCATTGGATTCAACAAATAAAAATATACATGTTTTTGATGTGCACACTGAACATGCAAAATTGATGCTATGCTGGGCCATATAGCAAACCACGGTAATGTTCTCTGACTACAGTGGAATTAAGCAAGAAATGAATAAAAAAATAAAAACTATTAAACCCTAAACTATTTATTATCTCCAAAACTTCTAAATAACTAGTGGGTCAAAGAAGAAATCACAGTAAGTGTTAGATAATATTTTAAACTACGTGATAATTAAAATGAAATGTATCAAAGATATATGAAATGCATTAAAACAATTATTAGAGGAAATTTTATAGCCTTAAATACATATTTAGGAAAAAAAGACTAAAATCAATGATGCCTATATCAATATCAAGAATTTAGAAAAATAACAAAAAATAAACAAATATAAAGGGAAAATATTTTAAAGACAGAGGTTAATAGAATTTTTTTTAAAGTCAAATAGTTCTTTGAAAAAAAAATTTGTGAATCTCTAGCACAGCTAATTAAGAAAATGAGAAAAAAGTCACAAATAATCACTACAGGAATGAAAATGGGGACATCAGTACAAATACTAGAGTCATTAATAAGATAATAAGAGGATATTACTAAGAACTTTTGTCAATGAATTTGAAAATTTACACGAAGTGGTCAAATCCTACAAAAACACAACATATCAAAACTGATTCAAGAAGAAATAGAATAGAGTCCTATATGTATTAAAGAAATTGAACCCAAAATTAAGAACCCTTCCAAGAAAACAAAAGACAAAAACACCTCCAGGTTCAAACAGCCTAACAAGTGAAGTTAAGAAAGAAATAGCACCAAGCTTATACAGACTCTTCCAAGGAATCAATAAAAGGGGGAATAAGTAGCAACTCATCTACGAAGCCATCATAACTTTTATGCAAAAACCTGACAAGGACGCTGTAAGAAAGAAAATTACAGGTGAATCTCTCTCAGAAACACAGATGTAAAAGTTTAAACAAAGTATTATAAAACAGTAACCAATATATAAAAAGTATTATACATCATGACCAAGATGGGTTTTTTCCCTAGGAATTCAAAGGTGGTTTCACATTTGAAAACCAATAAATGTAATTTACTGTATTACAGACCAAACAAGAAAAAGAATGTTATAGTAGATTCAGAAAAAAAGTTGATATTTTTCAGTACCCATTGGTGATTTAAATAAATAGTAATTTAAAAAAATTTAACAAGCCCAAAATAGAAGACATCTCTTTGTCTTGAATCTGGGCTTGTCTTTGTGACTTTCTTGACCAATAGAAGATGATAGAAGTGACATTCTAGGACTTCTAGGATTGATCATAAGAAGACGTGAAACTTCCACCCAAGCTTTTCTGAACCTGCCATCTATCTAAAGTCAACTATCCTGAGACTACCATGCTGGAGAGGACATAGGTGTGTGCTGTGGTGAATTCTCCCAAATGAGCTCAGCCTTCCAGCCATCCCCACCAAGAAGATACATGTGAGAGAAGCCATCCACCAGCTGAATACCTCAGTTACCTCCTTCAATATCATATGAAACAAAAGAATTTCTCAGGGCTATGCCCACTAAAAATATAGCAATTGATGAAAAGTCAAGTACATCTTGTATTTAAATAGGATGGGGTGACAAATGTTACCAATTATTTTCTAAGTAGCTGTGGAAGATCTGAGATGTCAGAAACTGCTACAATTACACAATTCATCTATTTCCTTCACTAGAACAGGAGTTGACAAACATTTTGTGCAAAGTCTCAGACAGTAAATATTTTAGACTTTGTGAGTCAAGAGGCCACAAAGGATATTATATATAAATTACATAAGTGAGAAAACAAACATAAAAATTTTTATTCAGAATTCACAGTATGGGAATTCCCTGGCGGTCCAGTGGTTAGGACTGCGCTTCCACTGCCGAGGGCCCAAGGTTCGGTCCCTGGTTGGGGGAATCTAAGGAGCTGTGAGCCGTGTGGAGTGGCCAAAAAAAAAAAAAAAAAAAATATATATATATATATATATATATATATATATAATAATCATAATGGAGTATAATTTTTTGTAATACAGGTCTTCTAATGAGATGAATGGAATTATTTTGGCAATGACTGCTGAGTTGGGGGTCAAAATTAGTGTGCTTGTCATCAAACAAATCGCAAATGTTCATCTATAGAAAACTTTATCTTGCAGGCCATACAAAAACAGGCAGCAGGCCAGATTTGGCTCACAGGCTGTATTTTGCCAACCCCTGCACTGCAGTATAAAAAAGCTGAGTACTTTCCTTGAAGCTTCTCTGCAATTAGGTGGAAGCACAAGGTCATTTTGTTGTTTTATATGCTCTTCTGTTGGCTTGGGGCAGAGCAGGGCAAATCCACAAACATTGGCTGGGTACTTTTATGTGATTACTGAGATAGATGGATAAGGCATCAAGAAAATTTGTCCTTCAGGCTTTTCTTTACTTTTTTTTACATTTCTTGACTTTCCTTAAGACCTCCTTCAGAAAGCCTCCCCACCTCTCTGGCATAGAATCTTAGAATTGACTCTAACCCCTTAAAACAATAATTTGGGCCTTAAGACTCAGGTGAATCATTCTCCAACTATAATATCTCTAACCAAGTTTAGGTATCTTTACTGTAAAAAAAGTTTGTTTTCCAATCTCAATCATTTAAGTTGTGATTTAAATTGCTTTGAATTTAATTAAAATAGAGAACAGTTACTTCTATACAAGTATCCTCTCATTACCTGCAGGATAGCCCTAGATATCCATTTCCATCTCTTTCTCTAAGTGTGTGACAATGTCTCCTTGACTACAGGAAGTGTGTTGCTAAGAAGCACATTGCTGTACTGGATCTAAGACAAAAACCAACACCACAGGGCTTCCCTGGTGGCGCAGTGGTTGAGAGTCCACCTGCCGATGCAGGGGACACGGGTTCGTGCCCTGGTCCGGGAGGATCCCACGTGCTGCAGAGCGACTGGGCCCGTGAGCCATGGCCGCTGAGCCTGTGCGTCCAGAGCCTGTGCTCCGCAATGGGAGAGGCCACAACAGTGAGAGGCCTGCGTACCAAAAAAAAAAAAAAAAAAACAACACCATCAATGAAATAGTTATCAAATATAGCTATTTCCTACCTGCAATTAGCCATGGGGTTTTTGTTAAAACCCAACAGACTCCATCTGGAAAACAACATGATTTGAGATGAATCAACATTCTTAGAAAACTTCCAGTAACTCCTACTAAAAATTGTACACTATCATTAAATCAATTCATGTGCTGTTAGCAAACGCTCTTTAGACAACTGAATTTAAGTACTTTACAACGGAAACAGAACTATATTAGAAAAAATAGCATTTTAACTGTCATTACTAAGCATCCTCCCATTCTCCCACTTTATTTCTTTGCATGAAAACATTCATTTTGCCCCACTCTTACTATTATTTGGGATTTGAGAACTAAATTGTTTTCGAAATTTCTAGTACACGATTTGTCTGAAATAATACAATGATGTATAAGATACAGAAAAGTTTAAGGTACAAAATTAGCAAATATTTATGCAAATGAATAACCTAAAAGTGGAATTTCATTTTTTTCTATGCCCAGAAATTTAAAGGTGCTCATATCTATTTTTCCTTCAGACTCTCTACATAGTGTTTTATCATGTATTATGACCTTCTAATGAGTGAGTTATCTTGTGTGCACATCTTATCTCCCTTACCAGGGACCTTCGCTGTCCCGTGTCCACATTTTTCCATATGCAGCACTAGAATAATGATGGGTCAAATTAGGTTGATTAAATCACCAGCTCCAGTGAGTTCCTGAGCATTTTCACTCTGCTGATAAGGCAATGAAAATATTGCTATGAACATTGTCTGCTTTCATAACAGGATTACATCTTGGCTGCAGCTAACTATACCTTAACTTTGGGGTGGGCCTTTTCTTTGGAACATATCAGTTAGGACTCCAAGGAACATTGCATGCTTTACTCACCTAACATGTTAATATGTCATCCTCTTTTTGCTGGAACATGTTCTCTTATGAGAACAATAAGCTTTTCAAAATGTTATGTTGTGGATTTTTTGTTTTTGTTTGTTGGCTTGTTTTTGTCTCAGCGAAGATGCATTCATATGTGTAAGCCTAGGCACGATAGTTCCTAAGAGCACAACAGAATTTGTTTACTTCTAAAGGGCCGATTCATCATTGCTAGCTGCTGGCTTTGTTTGTCGCCTGGGAATGGAATTCAGGAACTGCACAATTATGAGTGTTTTCATGAAAGGACACATACGTGTTGTGTAATTTTATTTACCATTTCCATATTACTTCATCAGGATTGCTCCATTTGCCTCTGTGTGCTCTGGGAGGGATGGCTCAGTCTTAAAAGTAACCATACATGGCAAGGAGTTCTTTGCTAATCATTTGATTTTTAAGTGAATTTCATTTGCAGTATCTGGACTATCTCACTCTGCTCTGAATTTTCCCAGAGCAATTTATTTGCATCTCTTTTATGACCTTTAGTATGTGTTGTGGGCTGAATTATGTTCCATCAAAATTCATATGTTGATGCAGATGGCCAATAGGCACATGAAAAGATGCTCAGTATCCCTAATTATTAGAGAAATGCAAATCAAAACTACAATGAAGTATCACCTCACACTGCTCAGAATAGCCATCAACAAAGAGTCTACAAACAATAAATTCTGGAGAGGGTGTGGAGAAAAGGGAACACTCCTACACAATTGGTGGGAATGTAAATTGGTGCAGCCACTATTGAGAACTGTATGGAGGTTCCTTAAAAAACTAAAAATAGAGTTACCATTTGATCCAGCAATTCCACTCCTGGGCATATATTTGGAGAAAACTCTAATTTGAAAAGATACTTGCACCCCAGTGTTCACAGCAGCGCTATTTACAATAGCCAAGACATGGAAACAACCTAAATATCCATCAACAGATGAATGGATAAAGAAGATACGGTGTCTGTATGTGTGTGTGTGTATGTGTGTGTGTGTGTATATATATATAAATATATATATATATAATGGAATATTACTCAGCCATTTAAAAAGAATGAAATAATGCCATTTGCAGCAACATGGATGGACCTAGAGATTATCATATTAAGTGAAGTAAGTCAGACACAGAAAGACAAATATCATATGATATCACCTATATGTGAAATCTAAGAAAATGATACAAATGAACTTATTTAAAAAACAAAAATAGACTCACGGATAGAGAAAATAAACTTATGGTTACCAAAGGGGATAATAGTGTGTATGGGGGGGTAAGTTAGGAGTTTGGGATTAACAAATGCACACTACTATATATAAAATAGATAATCAACAAGAACTTACTGTGTAGCACAGGGAACTATACTCAATATCTTGCAATAAACTACAATGGAAAAGAATCTGGAAAATAACATATATATATATAGCACAATCACTTTGCTGTACACTTGAAAACTAATACAACATTGTAAATTAACTATACGTCAATAAAAAAAATTCATATGTTGAAGTCCAAATCTCTAGCACCTCAAATTACGGCTGTATTTGGAGACAGGATCTTTAAAGAGCTAATTAAGGTAAAATGCGGTCATTAGGGTGAGCCTTAATTCAATATGACTGGGGTCCCTATTAGAACAGATTAGGATGCAGGCATGCAGAGAAGGAAGGCCATGTGAAGACACAGGTAGAAGGCTGCCATCTGTGAGCCAAGGAAAGAGGCCTCAGAAGAAACAAACTCTGTCAACACCTTGAGCTCAGACTTCTAGCCTCCAGAACTGTAAAAATATAATTTCTTTGCTTAAGCTGCCCAGTCTATGGTACTTTGCTATGGCAGCCCTGGAAAACATATATAGTATGCCATCTTGGGCAACAGTTATTTATGCATATATACTAGCTCCTAGATATTAACCTTATGAATTCTTTGGAATCAAAGTCCATGTCATAAACATTCATGTCCTCTACAATGCATTCCTTTGCAGACAGTACATATTTCATAAATATAAACTGAGTGAATACATTTATTAATTAATTGTAAAATATGGAAATGGTACAAGATTTATCTACAAAAATATTTTGAAACAAGTTAGAAATACACGTTTAAAAATACATTTATTTAAATACAGTACTAAGGAAAAGGATTTAAAGGTATTATTATCTTTTGCAATGAATAATACCTATTATCATGTTATGATCTTGAGAGGGATTTAGTATATGTGATTATTATATTAGTTTCCTATTGCTGTAACAAAATAGTGGCTTAAAACCACATGAATTTATTCTCTTACAGTTCAAGAAGCAGAAGTCTAAAATCAAGGTGTTGGCAGGACCAGTTCTTTATGGAGGCTTTAGGAGAGGGTCTGTTTTCTTCCCTTTGCCGTCTGTATTCTTAGGCTTCTGGCTCCTTCCTCCATGTGCAAAGGGCATCACTCTGACCTCTGGTTCTGCCATCACATCTCCTTTTTCTGATTTTGGTCCTCATACCTCCCTCTTATAAAAATTACTGTGATTACATTGGGCCCACCCAGATAAGCCATTATAATCTCTCCAGCTCAAAATCTTTAATTTAATCGTATCTGCTATGTTTCTTTTACCATGTAAGGTAACATATTCATAGGTCCTAGGAATTATGCGTGTACATCTTTGGAGGACCAATAGTCAGCCTGCCACAAACTTGGGCAGGCTCTGGGGCTAGTAATGCTGTAATAGAGGTAAGTGAAGAGGCCAAGACAGCCTCAGAGACTGCACAGAAAAGGAAGGGGAGAAAGGAACTTACTATGAAGTGAGTACCAGGAAAGGCAGCTGGGCAGGCTGAGGGCCAGTGTGTAAAAAGACATGTCAAGCTCAGGTGTGATCTAACCATATGGAAGTAAAGATTACTCTCAGTTTCCATCAGGCTCTCTATCACAGTAAATTAACTTTTAATTTATTTAGTGGGATGGAGATGTGGAAAGTATGTGTCTGCTAAATTTGAAAATTAATTCCATTCAGACCATGAATTCTGGCAATCATTCCAGGTCAATGTCCTAAAAAGCATTTAACTGTACAGAGATATCATTTTAAAAACACTATTTGATGTAGCTTTATCACTTTTAATAGAACTGCTGAGAAATGACACCATTAAATTTCAGAGAGCTTTATATAATAATTGTATCTTTGTAGGAAGCATAAAGTTTAATAATTAATTCAGAGACCATGATCAATTAGGTATTCTAGGTGGGATGTTATGCAAATACAAAACAAATACAAATAAGTAAAAACCAAAGCAATATTGGTTTTGGAAAAAAATTGTGCATTTGGTTTTTTTGTTTTTGCTTTGTCTTGTTTTGTTACAATTTCCCCGATCCATTCTCTTCCTCATTAAGTCCAACCTTATAGCCATAGGAAGTGAACACACTTTATGAATCTCTTCGATCTTTTTACCAGTATTTATTTACCAACTATAGAATTTTAAGTTTCTTATTAAATATAAAATTAAATCATATACTTATGACCTAGAGAATGTTAAACCTACTAAAACGTGGGCATCTGAATAACTTTGAAACCCTTAAAGTAAAACATGTATACCAAACATCACTAGAACTTTTTAAAACAGTCACTATTATATATATATATATATATACACACACACACATATATATGAATAAATAGACAAAATTCAATATTCTGTATCACTGGGTAGAGTAGCAAATAGGAGTTCTTTTCCCAGTTTTTTTTAAAGTCTTTATTAAATCTGTTATAATATTGCTTCTGTTTTATTTTATGCTTTGGTTTTTTGCCCGTGAGGCATGTGGGATCTTAGCTCCCTGACCAGGGATCAAACCTGCACCCCCTGCATTGGAAGGTGAAGTCTTAACTACTGGACCATCAGGGAAGTTCCTCTTTTCCCAGTTTTAACTCTTTAATAGATGGATAACCATAAACAGCTCATATAACTGCTCTAAGCCTTAGTTTCCTCCTCTGAAAAATGAAGGGATTGAATTAGGGGATTGCTTCAATCATTCTGACTCTTGAGTTCTATGATTTTAAGTCTGTGTGTCCTCATTACCCACAGAGTAAAATCCCACTGTGGTGAATTTCATATAAGCTTTACAAGTTTTAGTCAAAATAAAATGTTAGATGGGAATTCAATACTAGAATTCACATATTGTTCCTATAGAACCTACAGACTAAACAGCCAAAAGAGACAGATTATTAAGGGAAAAGAAAGTCTTGGAGCCCTTTATTAAAAAGGAAGGAACATCAATTTCCTTCTATCCCAATCTGTCTTCTTACAAGCTCCTGGATGCTGCCTGTGTAGTGGCTACTCCGGGAATTCAAGCATATTTTCCCAGTAAGAGTTGAAATATAAGTGAGGCAAGAAAGCAAAAATGGAAGAAGGGCTGTTAGTTGACATTTTTGACAAAAGAATTCAAGAACTACATATGAGTGTGATATTAGTTTTACAATGCAAACAGCACACAAACAAGCTATTTTGACCATGTGTGACAAAGACCAAGAAAAGCATTTATAAAGAAGCATTCAGGGACTTCCCTGGTAGCGCAGTGGTTGGGAACCCACCTGCCAGCGCAGGGGACGTGGGGTCGATCCCTGGTCCAGGAGGATCCCACGTGCTGAGGAGCAACTAGGCCCGTGTGCCACAGCTACTGAGCCCAAGTGCCGCAACTACTGAAGCCCGTGCACCTAGAGCCTGTGTTCCGCAACACGAGAGACCACCACAATGAGAAGCCTGTGCACCACAATGAAGAGTAGCCCCCACTCGCCGCAACTAGAGAAAGCCTGTGTGCAGCAACGAAGATCCGATGCAGCCAAAAATTTAAAAATTAAAAAAAAAAACTTAAAAAAAAAAAGAAGAAGAAGCATTGAGAGTATAGAGCCCACAGAAGACTGTGAGCCATTAGCAGAGGCAGAGAAATTTTGTTATGGCAAACTCTTTTTTGTAATTGTTTTCTTATAATTACACATTTAACTATAAATGCTCCCTTACCTGGCTGACACATGCCTGGCTTGGCCACCTGCACTGGGTACCCCTAGCACCCACTGGCTGTGTGTTGAAAAGACCAAAGCATGTTTGCAGAGAAGAACAGATGGGTGCATATGCCCGTAGGCAGTTTTGTCTTCCCAGAAGAACCAGCTTGTTCTGGCAGAAGGGTTTAGAAAATGAGCTGAAGGAATCACTCTATTCAGACAAAGCAAAAATATCACCGATTTCCCCTTTCACATGCATAACTGGAAGCTATATCCTTTAGTCCTCTTAATTACAAAAAGCCAGTAAACATATCTATAGCATATCTACCCTTTTCTATAACCAACTGAGAATGACTTTCATTAGATTTCATAGTTAATGAACTGGGTGTCTGGGAATTAGGGTGGGGGAAGGCATCTTTATTTCACTCAAGAATGTCTAAAATAAAACAAATTTGGCCACGGATGCTACTAAAAGCCTATTAAAAACAAAATATCCCCTGACCACTAACCAAAGTTTGACCCATGATGAAGACCATGGTTTTGTAGACAAAACAAATGCAAAATTTAAGCTATTACCTAATTATTTTTACCAAAGGCATCATCTGAGCTGCTTAGACCACAAATATTTGCTTTTTTCCTCTCTAAATCAGGTACATAATGTGGAAAATCTATTTTCCATTATATGTCCATTATTAGGTAATTTCCATTATCACATAGCAGGAAGTCTACAGTTTCTCAGGAAAAACCACATTCTCTAGTGAGCTCCGAATAAGAAAATGTCATTCATTCATTCATTCATTTTTCTGACTTGTTACTCATCACCTCATCACTGACCTCAGGGACAAGTGTGGCACATTTACTAATGGATAGGTATTCTTCCTGAGACCTGGTATGCCAATTACAAGGGAAGCTAGAGAACATAAAACCAAAAGAACATAGGCAATCAGTCCTGAACATAGTTGCTCAGAATCTGCTTAAGGCAAGCTGAGAGATACAGGCCGAAGTCCAAGTTACCCAAACACTTTTGCAGCTTTGCAGTATCTTAGAACGTTAGGTCTCAAAAGGTAGGCTGATATCCCAACACCCAAGTGTGAAGCACTCACACGGGGCAAGATCCAACTCTCTCATGGCCTGGCTTGCCCCACTGGTGAGGCTTACGGTTGTCCATGAAGAGAGATAAATGCCATATCCTGCAGGCAATTGCATACCTATGAATATTAGATATTCATATATCTGTGGATATCATTCCTTTAGACAGTTTTAAATATTAGATATTCACATTATTAATTTTGTTCTTCTGAATGCAGTTTTTGAAAATGATTGAGAAGCAGGGTCTTCAAGGTTAAAAATTTTATAGTAGAAACCTGAATATGGCTAGGTTATGTTTCTAACTAAGGGCAGATCAATAGGCTTTCAAATCAACTGAAACTAGTGATGATCTTCTATGAGTGCTGAAGAGCTGACCTAGGACTCATGGCCACCAGATATCTGCATGAAGGAACAATAAAGCCTAGGTCTCCAAACTTTTGGGCCCAGGAACTGGTTTCGTGGAAGACAGTTTTCCCAAGGACCAGTGGTGGGGGGATGGCTTTGGGATGATTCAAGAGCATTACATTTATTGTGCACTTTATTTCTGTTATAATAATAATACATCATAATATATAATAATACATTGTAATATACATTATATATTATAATATATAATGAAATAATTATACAACTCACCATAATGCAGAATCAGTGGGAGCCCTGAGCTTGTTTTCCTGCAACTAGATGGTCCCATCTGGGGGTGATGGGAGACAGTGACACCCGAAGTGTGTTGCTTAGGTCCAGTCTACTCCGTAATCTCGTTCTGGTTGCTGTCACTGCAGAAAACCCTGCTTCACAAAGATAGGATGTTGGAAATGGAAGCAGGCTTTTCAGTGCTTTTGTAGCAATCTCAGGATATTCCACCTTGACTTTAATCCAGAACACATTGAGATGTGAGGTTGTCTCACACATACTTTTAAGGCCACCGTCATTTGCGATCCCAAGCAGTTGATTCTCTTCTAGCATGGACAAAGTTGATTCACCTGGCTTATTCAGAAATGGGTTTCAGATCCATTCCTTCCCAGCTCCGGGGTCTTTTGTGGTTGGGAAGTAAAACTCAAACTCCTTTGAAAGCTGAGACAAATGATCATGCACCAGCTAGGAGAAAGAAGGCTCTGGCTCAGTCCCTTTCAAAATCTCTGCAAATGTTTGAAACGTCAAATATCCCAGTGTTCACTTGTCGCCCCCATAATTCCAGTTTGGCTTTGAATGCAGCTAGTTCATTGAGCCGGTTGAATAGGTCACACAAGTAAGCACGTTTTTCATTTTATTTTATTTTTTTAAATTTTAATTTTTTCGGCTGCATTAGGTCTTTGTTGCTGCACGCAGGCTTTCTCTAGTTGTGGCGAGTGGGGGCTACTCTTCATTGTGGTCTGCGGGCTTCTCATTGCTATGGCTTCTCTTGTTGCAGAGCACAGGCTCTAGGCACGAGGGCTTTAGTAGTTGTGGCTCGCGGGCTCAGTAGTTGTGGCTTGAGGGCTCTAGAGTGCAAGCTCAGTAGTTGTGGCATACGGGCTTAGTTGCTCTGTGATATGTGGGATCTTCCTGGATCAAGGATTGAACCTGTGTCACCTGGATTGGCAGGCAGATTCTTAACCACTGCACCACCAGGGAAGTCCAAGTAAGTGAGTTTTGCAACCCATTCTGTGTCACTGAAATGTGCTGCCGGTGCTGACTTTTTCTAAAATAAATCTTTGGAGTAGCTCTCGTAACTCAAAAACTCTGGCCAGTGATCTGTCTTTAGAAAGCCATCTCACTTCTGTGTATAAGACAAGACATGTATGATCTGTGTCCATCTCCTCACAGAGCTGCACAAACAGATGTGAGTTAAGGGCATGTACTTTAATGTGTTTGATAATTTTAATCACATCCTGCAAAACATTGTTAAGTTCAGGTGTCATTTTTCGGCTAGCCAGCATTTCTCTATGGATGACACAGTGCGTAGACTCACATTCAGAAGCGACCTCTTTGACCCGAGTAGTGAAATCAGAAAGCTGTCCAGTCATGGTAGCCGCTCCGTCTGTGCATATACTGACACAAAATGACCAGTTCGGTTTCCCTGATATGTAATCATTCAAAGACTTGAATAGTTCTGTAGCTGTGGTGTTGGTAGGCGACAAAAGTGCGTGTAACATATCCTCATGCACATACTCCTGAAAAATATATCACACAAAAACAAGCATTGTTGCCTTGTTGTCAACATCGGTAGACTCGTCGACCTGGATTGCATACCACAGCAACACATTAATCCTCTCTAACAATTGTGCCTCAATGTCCTCTGCTATTTCGTCAACTTGTCTAGTTATGGTGCTATGTGAAAGAGGAACACGTGCCACCTTCTGAACTGCAGCCTCTCCTGAAAGTTGACAACAAACGTCCTTAGCAGCGGGCAGGGTCAACTCTTCACCAATAGCAAAGGGCTTCTTAGCTTTAGCAATGTGGTCAGCCACTGAGAATGACGCTCTCAGTGCAGACACATTTGATGAAGTGGTGGCCTTCAGTAATTGCTTCTGTTCTTCGTGTTCATGTTTTTTCTTTTGAAAAATTCCAAAGGCTTGTCTTTTAATGCAGGGTGCTTGGTCTCCATGTGGCGAAGCAGTTCTGAAGGTTTATGGCTTCACTGGATAGCTGGTTGCCACATATTATACAAAGCAGGCTTGGAGAATGTGAATCACCTGTTGCAATGGACCCATAATTTAAGTAGGACTCCTGGTATTTTCTTTTAAATGCAGCTTTCTTTTTGTTGGCAGTCTTAGAGTCTTCTGCTGTCTCATCATTGGGTCTTTCCCTTTTTTCAAAGAAGCTCTCTGGTGACGTTTGTTTTTTACTCATCTTCACTAGGGTTAGCTTGTGGGATTACCAAAACTGTGACTGAGACAAGTGCGCAGTGTGGGAAAGAGGTGCGGACGGGAGTGGTAAATAAAATAATGCACAGGCCGCACGTGGACTAAAATAAGTGTGGGATTCTGACTTAAAGCCTGCCACCAGATGCAGCTGTACAATTGAAATACATCAACTTACTTGCCACTATAAAGCCTGCCACCAGACGCAGCTTAATTGTCACTTGCCACTCACTGATAGGGTTTTGATGTGAGTCTGCAAGCGACTGATTTATTATGGTCTCTGTGCAGTCAAACCTCTCTGCTAATGATTATCTGTATTGGCAGCCGCTCCCCAGTGCTAGTATCACCACCTCAGCTCCACCTCAGATCAACAGGCATTAGATTCTCATAAGGAGCGCGCAGCCTAGATCCCTCGCACGCCAGTTCACAGTACAGTTTGAGCTCTTATGAGAATCTAATGCCACCACTGATCTGACAAGAGGCAGAGCTCAGGCGGTATTGCAAGCGATGGGGAGCAGCTGTAAATTCAGATGAAGCTTCACTCACTCACCCACTACTCACCTCTTGCTGTGTGTCCCAGTTCCTAACAGGCCACAGATAGGTACCGGTCCATGGCCCGGGGGTTGGGGACCCCTGCAATAAAGCACTGTCATATTGGAGGTCACCCACCTTCATGCTACCGGTTCAGCTTCACCCTCGAAGTAGCATATTATTCAAACAGAAAAAGAGAGAGTTTTAATAATATTTCACCCTTGCTTTTTATTTTTCTTTAAAATGGACTGAAATTTCCCTGTTATGTTATTTCATTTTGCGTGTGTGTGTACGCATGTGTGTGTACCGGAAAAACTGAGTCCAGAAAGGTAACAGAGAGATTGAATTAGAAATAATTTCTTCATTCCCAAACTGCTCTCCAAGATGCCTAAGCAACTAGAAACTTCCTTTAAAACCAGTGATTGAGATCAGGGAGGACAAACAACTGATTAACTTTTCATCCAGTTATATGCTTCTGCTTAAAAAAGCTACCACTAAATAGTCTCAACTATCTTATATGCAAAATGGTACGTCTCAAGGTGCAATTTCAAAATTCCTTCCAAAGATAAGCCATTGAGCAACAAAATCAACAAATTATCTGCTGCTAAAAGACAGGCAAAAATTACATTTTCTTCCATGTGACATCAGACAGAAATCACTCAAATTCAAAATAAGACATTAGCTCTGTGAAGTAACCAGATTAGATGTTTGTCTATTGCATTAGAGAAGCAAAGCAGCAGGACTGCTATTGCATGTTCATAGGTCAGTATGCAGCTCCTTGGAGATGTTGATCTGGAAATATAATAATTTAAAATCAGAAAGATTATCTAACTTTTTACTGGAGAAGAAAAAATGGACAATGCTTTTTCTCTACAGTACTGGTTCAGTTCTTAGATATATTTTAAATTTTATTCAAAATTTTCTGTAAAATTTTTATAGGTAGCACTCCATATAATATATCCATAAAATAAACAAAGATTCAAGGTAATAGTGTACTAATGAGCTTTAAAGAAACAGCCAAAGGTATTTTCTATTCAAATACATGAAGGCTTTTGTTAACATTGTACTTGTTTTCATAGAAATGCTAGAAAAGCTTTTCTACCAAATTCCCCTTTTCAACATACAATTTGCCTCTACGCTTGTAACATGAGCTTTCCCTGTTATGCTGCAAGAACCAAAGGTCCAATCGGTGAAAAGATTTCACAATATTTAAGCAGATGTTTAAACATCTGCTTCTGAGTAAACAAACAACAAGTGAGCAGGCCTTTCAGAGAGGTTCCCCACATGAAATTAGTTTCCATCATGTGACATTGCTTACTCTGTGCTGAGCAGTCACTTATGCATATTGGAAGGTATGGCCAGAGGCCTGAAATAACTCAAAGGTGAGACATGCTTTGGCCACAGATAGCAATGTCCACGATGACTATGTAGGGCAACTGACAAGGCTGGGGTCAGAGCAGACTGCAGGTGGGTTAAGTCTCGTGTTTATGAGCGTAACTTAGTAAAAAGGAACCAGAAGATTTTACTACAGGCTGAGCAGACTACACACAACGAACATCAGGATCAAGCAGAGTGAAGGAAGGAAAGCTGGCTTCCCTGGAGACAGCCTGAGAGCTGCCTGCCAGTCCCTGAAGAGGAGGCTGATGTATAACCTTCAGGTCACTGAGCTGCAGAGAACAGCCCAAGGGGCCCTTGGCAAAGATGGGGTTGCTTTCATCTGGTCTCATGTGGAAACATGTAAGTGGGAAATCAGAACTGAAATGGTTGGCTACTTAGGAACAAGACAACCTGGGTGCTGTTATCTGCTGTAAGTGTGCTCTGGGTGTGCCCAAGCCCGGGTTCTGATCCTTGAAGGTCTCAGTGTGCCGCCAGTGTGGTGGTTAATGGGACCTTTCATGGCTCCAGGAAAGAGCTCCGGACTGGGAGTTTGAGATATATAATAACTCACCCGTGAGCCAGACCCCACCTCTCCACTCAAGTTCCACCTCTCAGAGTCTCACCTCAGCCCTTCGTTCTCAACCCCTTTGTCTCGGCACTGGGCCAGTTGCTCATGTCCTTCCCAAGGTCATTCAAGGTCTCCTAAATTATCTTCCTGTCTCTGGTCTCTCATCTTTTCATTCCATCCTTCAAGAATTATATTTTCAAGGTTACATTTTGTTTTTGAATATAAAAGTAATACATGTAATACATATCTGTAATAGAAGAGATGTTAAATATAAAAAAAGAAAATCACTCATAATCCCACTGTTATCTTTTAATGTATGTGAAATAAGTGAAACTCCTTCCTTCTCTCCTTACTCTTTAGCACCCAGCTCTGTAGCCACCATCAAGAGATCATTTTATATTCTTCCAGATTTTATTCTATGCTTATAGGAATATATATTTTTATTGTTTTTTTCCCCCAATGAAAATAGAATCAGGTTATGAATATGGTTTTGCAATGTGCTTTTTGTTTTACTTATAATAAATATTTTTGCAAGTCCATACATATAAATCTACAACTTTCTTTTTAATTGCTATATGAATTTCCTTTAATGAATATTCTATATTGATTTAAACATTTTCCTATTAATTGAGAATTCTGCTTGTTTTTGGCTAATGAACAACACTGCAATGAATGAGCATCCATGGACATTTATTTTGTGTGTAATTAAGCTAGTACTTCTGTAGGATAGACCCCTAGAAGTAGAATTTCTAGTGAAATGTCTGGGTCAAATGTCATGCATATTTTACTTTTGATAGCTAATGTTAATTTGCCTTACAAAAAGCTACACCTGATGGAGGAGCTTCAAGATGGCGGAACAGTAACACGTGGAGAGCACCTACCTCCCCGCAAATACATCAGAAATACATCTACATGTGGAACAACTCCTACAGAACACCTACTGAACGCTGGCAGAAGACCTCAGACTTCCCAAAAGGCAAGAAACTCCCCACGTACCTGGGTAGGGCAAAAGAAAAAAGAAAAAAACAGAGACAAAAGAATAGGGACGGGACCTACACATCTGGGAGGGAGCTGTGAAGGAGGAAAGGTTTCCACACACTAGGAAGGCCCTTCGCGGGCAGAGACTGCGGGTGGCGGGGTGGTGGTGGTGGAAGCTTCGGAGCCGCGGAGGAGAGCGCAGCAACAGGGGTGCGGAGGGCAAAGCGGAGAGATTCCTGCACAGAGGATCGGTGCCGACCGGCACTCACCAGCCCGAGAGGCTTGTCTGTTCACCCGCCGGGGTGGATGGGGCTGGGAGCTGAGGCTCGGGCTTCAGAGGTCGGATCCAAGGGAGAGGATTGGGGTTGGCTGCGTGAACACAGCCTGAAGGGGTTAGTGCGCCACGGCTGGCCGGGAGGGAGTCCGGAGAAAAGTCTGGACCTACCGAAGAGGCAAGAGACTTTTTCTTGCCTCTTTGTTTTCTGGTGCGCGAGGAGAGGGGATTAAGAGGGCTGCTTAAAGGAGCTCCAGAGACGGGCGCGAGCCGCGGCTGAAAGCGTGGACCCCAGAGATGGGCGTGGGACGCGAAAGCTGCTGCTGCAGCTACCAAGAAACCTGTGTGCAAGCACAGGTCACTCTCCACACCTCCCCTCCTGGGAGCCTGTGCAGCCCGCCACTGCCAGGGTCCCGTAATACAGGGACAACTCCCCGGGAGAACACACAGTGCGCCTCAGGCTGGTGCAATGTCACGCTGGCCTCTGCCGCCGCAGGCTCGCCCTGCATCCGCACCTCTCCCTCTCCCCGGCCTGAGTGAGCCAGAGCCCCCGAATCAGCTGCTCCTCTAACCCCGTCCTGTCTGAGTGAAGAACAGAGGGCCTCTGGCGACCTACATGCCGAGGCGGGTCCAAATCCAAGAAAAAAAGGGAGAAGACTCAAATCAATAGAATTAGAAATGAAAAAGGAGAAGTAACAACTGACACTGCAGAAATACAAAGGATCATGAGAGATTACTACAAGCAACTATATGCCAAAAAAATGGACAACCTGGAAGAAATGGACAAATTCTTAGAAATGCACAACCTTCTGAGGCTGAACCAGGAAGAGATAGAATATATAAACAGACCAGTCACAAGCACTGAAATTGAAACTGTGATCAAAAATCTAACAAAAACAAAAGCCCAGGACCAGATGGCTTCACAGGCGAATTCTATCAAACATTTACAGAAGAGCTAACACCTATCCTTCGCAAACTCTTCCAAAATATAGCAGAGGGAGGAACACTCCCAAACCCATTCTACAAGGCCACCATCACTCTGATACCAAAACCACACAAAGATGTCACAAAGAAAGAAAACTGCAGGCCAATATCACTGATGAACATAGATGCAAAAATTCTCAACAAAATACTAGCAAACAGAATCCAACAGCACATTAAAAGGATCATACACTATGATCAAGTGGAGTTTATCCCAGGAATACAAGGATTCTTCAATATACGCAAATCAAAAAACGTGATACACCATATTAGTAAATTGAAGGAGAAAAGCCATATGATCATCTGAATAGATGCAGAGAAAGCTTTCGACAAAATTCAGCACCCATTTGTAATAAAAACCCTGCAGAAAGTAGGCATAGAGGGAAATTTCCTCAACAAAATAGAGGCCATATATGACAAAACCACAGCCAACATCATCCTCAATGGTGAAAAACTGAAACCATTTCCACTAAGATCAGGAACAAGACAAGGTTGCCTACTCTCACCACTCTTATTCAACATAGTTTTGGAAGTTTTAGCCATAGCAATCAGAGAAGAAAAAGAAATAAAAGGAATCCAAATCGGAAAAGAAGAAGTAAAGCTGTCACTGTTTGCAGATGACATGATACTATACATAGAGAATCCTAAAGATGCTACCAGAAAACTACTAGAGCTACTCAATGAATCTGGTAAAGTAGCAGGATACAAAATTAATGCACAGAAATCTCTGGCATTCCTATACACTAATGATGAAAAATCTGAAAGTGAAATCAAGAAAACACTCCCATTTACCATTGCAACAAAAAGAATAAAATACCTAGGAATAAACCTACCTAAGGAGACAAAAGACCTGTATGCAGAATATTATGAGACACTGATGAAAGAAATCAAAGATGATATAAACAGATGGAGAGATATACCATGTTCTTGGATTGGAAGAATCAACATTGTGAAAATGACTCTATTACCCAAATCAATGTACATATTCAGTGCAATCCCTATCAAACTACCACTGGCATTTTTCACAGAACTAGAACAAAAAATTTCACAATTTGTATGGAAACACAAAAGACCCCAAATAGCCAAAGCAATCTTGAGAAAGAAAAATGAAGCTGGAGGAATCAGGTCCCTGACTTCAGACTATAATACAAAGCTACAGGGCTTCCCTGGTGGCGCAGTGGTTGAGAGTCCGCCTGCCGATGCAGGGGACACGGGTTCGTGCCCCGATCCCGGAGGATCCCACATGCCGCGGAGCGGCTGGGCCCGCGAGCCATGGCCGCGGAGCCTGTGTGTCCGGAGCCTGTGCTCCGCAACGGGAGAGGCCACAGCAGTGAGAGGCCCGCATACAGCAAAAAAAAAAAAAAAAAAAATACAAAGCTACAGTAATGAAGACAGTATGGTACTGGCACAAAAACAGAAAGATAGATCAATGGAACAGGATAGAAAGCCCAGAGATAAACCCATGCACAAATGGTCACCTTATCTTTGATAAAGGAGGCAAGAATATACAGTGGAGAAAAGACAGCCTCTTCAATAAGTGGTGCTGGGAAAACTGGACAGCTACATGTAAAAGAATGAAATTAGAACACTCCTTAACACTATACACAAAAATAAACTCAAAATGGATTAAAGACCTAAATGTAAGCCCAGACACCATCAAACTCTTAGAGGAAATCATAGGCAGAACACTCTATGACATAAATCACAGCAAGATCCTTGTTGACCCACCTCCTAGAGAAATGGAAATAAAAACAAAAATAAGCAAATGGGACCTAATGAAACTTAAAAGCTTTTGCACAGCAAAGGAAACCATAAACAAGACAAAAAGACAACCCTCAGAATGGGAGAAAATATTTGCAAATGAAGCAACTGACAAAGGTTTAATCTCCAAAATTCACAAGCAGATCATGCAGCTCAATATTAAAAAAATAACCCAGTCCAAAAATGGGCAGAAGACCTAAATAGACATTTCACCAAAGGAGGTATACAGATGGCCAACAAACATATGAAAGATTTCTCAACATCATTAATCATTAGAGAAATGAAAATCAAAACTACAATGAGGTATCATCTCACACTGGTCACAATGGCCATCATCAAAAAATCTAGAAACAATAAATGCTGGAGAGGGTGTGTAGAAAAGGGAACCCTCTTGCACTGTTGCTGGGAATGTAAATTGATACAGCCACTATGGAGAACAGTATGGAAGTTCCTTAAAAAACTAAAAATAGAACTACCATACGACCCAGCAATTCCACTACTGGGCATATACCCTGAGAAAACCATAATTCAAAAAGAGTCATGTACCAAAATGTCCATTGCAGCTCTATTTATAATAGCCAGGACATGGAAGCAACCTAAGAGTCCATCAACAGATGAATGGATAAAGAAGATGTGGCACATATATACAATGGAATATTACTCAGCCATAAAAAGGAACGAAACTGAGTTATTTGTAGTGAGGTGGATGGATGTAGAGACTGTCATTCAGAGTGAAGTAAGTCAGAAAGAGAAAAACAAATACCATATGCTACCACATACATATGGAATCTAAAAAAAAATGGTCATGAAGAAACTAGGGGCAAAACAGGAATAAAGATGCAGACCTAGTAGAGAATGGACTTGAGGATATGGGGATGGGGAAGGGTAAGCTGGGACAAAGTGAGAGAGTGGCATGGACATACATACACTACCAAATGTAAAACAGATAGCTAGTGGGAAGCAGCTGCATAGCACAAGGAGATCAGCTCGGTGCTTTGTGACCACCTAGAGGGGTGGGATAGGGAGGGTGGGAGGGAGGGAGATGCAAGACGGAAGAGATATGGGGACATATGTATATGTATAAGTGATTCAGTTTGTTATAAAGCAGAAACTAACACACTATTGTAAAGCAATTATACTCCAATAAAGATGTTAAAAAAAAAAGCTATACCTATATTCACTCCCATCAATACAATTATGAGAGTGCTCATTTTCCCTCACTAAAGGCACATGTTATCAATCTGTTGAAATGCTGCCAATCAAGTGGGTGAATAAGATATCTTGGTATTGTTTAATTTTCATTTATTTAATAATTATTGAAATGGGTCATTTTTTCATAAGTTTTTGGACATTTATACACTTTCTTTCATTAAAGGAACTCTGTTTGAGTTCTTTGTCAATTTTCTATTTGGCTGATTGTCTTTTTCATATTTATTAGTAGAATGTTAGAAGATAATCTGGATATTAATCTTTTGTCTTTACATAAGTTGCATATATTTTTCTCCCAACCTCTCACTTATCTTTTACATTTACTTTTATCTTTTCAAATAAATTTTTTATTATGTTGATTTTCTTTATGGTTTCTAGGTTTACATCATGCTGAGATAGCCCTTCCTCATCCCACAATTATAAACCTATGTTTCATTCCTTTTCTTCTAGCATTCTTCTAGTTTGAGGTATTTTTTAGTGTGTATACCTTTAATTATTTGGAATGTATTTTTGTGAAAGGTGTGGTATAGAGATCTAACTAGATTACCAAATATCTTAACATCAAAGGTATGGTATAGAGATCTAACTAGATTACCAAATATCTTAACATCATTTGGAATAATTATTTTGCGTATTAATTCTGAAATCCCACAAGTGTTATTATACTAAATTTCCATATGTTTTAGTGGTTAATATAAACAAAGTGTGTGTGTGTGTGTGTGTGTGCAGTTGTTACATATATACACGTTTTAATATAATATCTATGGCCTATAGGATATAAGAAATGAACTTACAATTCACAATAAATGAAATTATGCTTAAGAAACTCTGATATACTTATTAAAAATGATGCTATTCAAAAGCACACACACAATGCTTTTTAATTAGTTCTTTTAAAATATTGCAAAATATGTAACTTAAATTAATGTGTAAATAGTATTGCAAAGAGCATTCCTTTTTTAAACATTATCTCACAGTCTAGTTGGGGAAAAAAAGCTTTTAAAAAGAGCGGACAATTTTCTGTCATCTCTTTAAGCTGAGAGTAAATTATTGCTACCACATTTTACAGTTCATGTCATGACATAGCTTCAATTAGGAAACCATTTATTCTGTCCAGTGAGACAGAATAAATAGTTCGCAGTGGCAGTCCATTTTGCCATTGCCAGGTCTCTAGTCCAAAAGAAACAGAATTTTTTCACAGAGGGGTAATTCCCAAGGGACCAAGTCTCTGGAATCTTCCCTTAAAGTCTACATTTAAAAAAGATCTTTATTTTGACCCAGGATAAACAATTTTGCACCGAAGTATAGAAAAGAAACTTTAAAAAAATTACTTAACAACCTAGACAGACATGGCATGACAGGTATCAATGAGGGGTTGCTAAAGGCATAAGATACTTATAAACCCTACCACTTCTTCAGCTCCACTGAATGTTCACTGTTGCTGAAGCCACAGATATTCTAAAAGAGCCGGGGGTTGTGGGGAAGCATGGGGACAGGGTGGCAAAAAGACACCAAAAGAGCATGTCTCCAACCCAAGAGGAAGGTCTTCCTAACTCCGCCATCCCTGCACCATTGTTTTGCAGTGTAAACATCTTCTCAAGGAGAATGAATGGAAATGTATACAAACCACTGAATTATTAATGTTCTTCACACTGTGAAGCTAAGTGATAAAATGTTCCCTAAATTAGCTTGACATGAGAATGTGGATTTTGCCATCAGCTAGGCTGTCTTTGTAGCTACGAAGAACGTTCAGGCAAAGGTCATGCATAGTGAAATACAGTTTAAGAAAAGGTCTTCTGCTACCTTGTTCTTAAAGAATGTAACATCATTTTAAATCAGTGAATCCTCCCTACCTCTGCCCCAATAAAAAGACATAGATTAAGTGCTCCCAACGGAGTATGGCATCTGTCTGCACACCTGAGTGTCTGTTCCTTCAAATTGATAGAGATAATTAAGCCAGGAATAATTTGCATCTTGAGTATATAATTATTCTTTATCTTAGCCAAGGATAAAAAACTCAGATCATGTCATTATTATTAAAACTGCTTTTTGTCCTTTAAAGGTTGTATTGGCTACCCTGTTCTGTGCCCATGTCTATGTGCCATTGTCTTAATCCTTCCACACTAGGGCCAGGACTATGCTTTACTCATTTTTATATCCCTTATAGCATATTGACTTGCACATAGTAGGTGTTCAGTAGACTTAGTGGGTGAACTACGTGAAGCATCAAATATTCTCTAGAATAGTATGATCTAGGTGGGCACCTGGTCCAATCTGATTTATATAAAAAGTTAGTACTCATTTGAAAATATAATAGTCACTCTAAGGTTTAAAGATATAGTTATCAGATATTTAAAAACCACTATAAAGAAAGACATACAGTTTGCAGATATAAATGGTGAATTAGTTAGGTCTCAGATGCTTTCAGATTAATAACAGCTCTTGTGTTACAAACCAAAAGAAGGAAATGCACATCTAACTCCTTAAACATATGCTTGCCTGTTCATTTACACATTAAGAATTTAATAAATGGTTACTACATTAGATGTGTTCTTATGTATATTTCCTTATACACCCCTCAGAATTAAGAAGGAATTAACATTTCAAACACCTCAAAGAAAGGTAACTAACTCCAGGTCAATTAATCTGATATGGATACTTAGGTGGCCCTTCTTAGAGCCACAGCCATATCAGCTTTGTGGTTCTGACCCAGTCTTATGCCCTTCTCAGGGTTCTAGCAAGAATTCCCAGGAAAGGGGTTGACAAGGCTTAGGAAGAATATAGGGTCCTAGACAAGAGGCTGAAGTTAGAAGCATAACAGCCATTCTGAAGGTGACACTGGAGTACAGAAAAGGAAGTCATGGTAAGAAGTTTTTCTTAAGACTGTGTTGAACACGGTGGAGGGAGAGGAGGACAGAGGCTGAGGGGCTGGTTCACAGGAATATGCTACTCAGTTTATATTCACTCCAGATCCCAGCATCAGGTATGTATGATTCCAGTGACATATTGTTGCCTTGGACAGGATGAGTTCAAAATCTGGGCAGGAGAGGAGCCTGGCGTGGGGAAGGTCCTCTGTATCTGTAGCTGAACGGGACTGGGATAGGCAGAAACGGACCAAAGCATTAGCTTCATTAATGGACCGTGTTCTCTCCCCACTACCCCACTCATACCCAGTGACCATCTCCTCAGGATAATTTAGTGTTGTGTGAACAAGTTCAAACACAGTTATGCTGCTTTTAAAATATTTATTTTGAATAATTATTGTCAACAACACCACCATCATCCTTTGAAAATGGTAGAAGTTGATGAGGATTAACAAGGAGAATAGGTGGAAATAGTTTAAAAATATCTGTAAAACTGGTTTTATGTTTTTAAATTACTACCATAATACAATGTGCATCAACCTTATAAACAAGTGTATGAAATGGATATCAGTATAACACTTCCCTTGGGGCCTATTCTAGGAAATTAATTTTCTGTAAGCTAATTTATTAGCTTACAGTGAAACTCCCAATAACGATTCCACATCAGAAGGCCAGGACAACATAATAAAGTCATAGTTAAATTAAGACGGTCTTTGGGCTCTCATTCATTACAGAGAATTCTAAGGCTTTGGTTTCATAGGCAAGACATGGCTGAGAAGCGGATGCAGGACAACACATTATTCTCCTTATCAGACACAGGCTAGCTGGTCAGCCCCAAAGTAGTCTAAATAGTAAATGAACTTGAAACTTTAAAAAAAAAAAAAAGGTACATCCAAAGCATTTTATGAAAGCATATTAGAAAAGCTTTCAGTGAAACCTTATCCGTACTTAACCAATCTAATCTGCCAGCACTCTCCACCATAAGCCCACAAAACAGATTTATTCATGACTCCCGAACATGCCTTGTGCTTTCCTACCTATACACCTTTTGCAGCGATTCCCCCAATCAAACAAATCCCTCTATCATACCCCCATTTACCCAAGCTTTCTTCATCCAATAAGACCAATTCAAATCCCACACCTCTCATGAGGTCTTTTTCATTTATCTCACATTGAATTGATTTCCCACTACTCTGAACTCTCAGGTCATTCACTGGACCCTCCATATATATTTCCCTGCATTATTAATTTTATTTTCCTGTTCCTATAATTAACTGGATTGCTAGCTCTTTGAGAAGGCAGTGATTGTATCTTATCACCTCTGGATCCCTATTCTACACTAAAATGCTCAATAAAGATTTACAGAACTGAACTTGAAGTCAGAGGCCTTGTCTTACAGTATACATCTCTGTATCTCTCCAGCCCTAACAGCCCCAGCATATGCCTTGTTATAAACCTAAACAACTCAAAATGATACCTGGTACCGGCTCTGACTGGTTAAAAAACAAGTACATTTTAAATTTTCTTTCTCTTTCTCTTCCTCTCTCTCTCTTCCTTCCTTTCTTTCTTTTTTTTTTCCAGTATATTTTATCTTTTCTAAAGCAACATCATATTGCTAGAATTTGAAATTTCTCTGCTAAATGGAATTAGACCAAAACTATAAAACTACAGAGGAAAAAGTAAAAATCACATTGTAGTGATATTATTTCCTTATTTCCCAAATCATACATAATCATTAAAGAAAAATTAGAAAATAGAGAAATACAAAAAGAAAAATACATATTTTTCAAATCATTTATAATTTTCTGGTGCCTAATCCTTCCTTGGTAAAATTACTTTATGCTGCCTATCTGCCTAGGTCATTCTAAATGAAATTACCCTATCCACACCCTCTACCTTATGAAACTTACCATACCAGCGCATCACTCCAGCTGCAGGTAGATATCTCCCCAAAGGAACAGATTGTCCAGCAATAAATATAGACCAACAAAATAAGCTAAGCAACAGGCTCTATCTTGAGAATTTAAATTGTGTACATGAGATACTAAATGTCTTCTACAGTTTTTAAATTGCTATCCCCAGATGACAATTAATCATTAAAAATATACCTACTGAAATGGTGGTTATGAAATGGACACAAAATAAATCCACTGAAATGGTGATTTCTATACATTCACAAATTAAACAAAAGCTTGCTAAGCTATATCTAGACTCATATTATGCAATTATAGTATACAATTGCAGCATTTTTATTACTTGTGGAAAGAGAGCAATTTATTTTCTCCTTGGTAAGGTGATAGTAGTACAACAAACCAAGTGATGTGAATAACTCTGATTTTCTCTTTTGTTTTAGATTTATCAAATGAAGTGGTCAGAATATTTTTCTCTCTTGAAAAACTCGCTGAAGCTGTCCTTAACCCAAAGTCTTTATTAGTTTGCTATGGTCTTTTCCTCTTTCTTAAAAGAGAAGATATTTCACTGAGATAAAATGATCACCTGTGAAAACTTTGATATTTTTTGTTAGTCTGAGCTTAAACCACCTGAAAAAAAGTTCATCAGTGCATTTATATAGCTCCATGCACCATTTTTAATGATATTAACAGTGACTTTTCCTGAAACTGAGTTATAGTTACTGTTTGATGAACATACTATTTGATTACTTTCATTTGAAATGTTCTTGCATATCTTAGTAATGTGTGGCCCACAGTTTCATTCTGGATTATCACTATGGTCAAATATATATAACCAATTCAAGCAGAATTTAGATATTTTTTCTTCTCTTGGAGCCCTTAGGGCAGTCTTGTCAAGGTTCCCTACTTAAAAATGCCACGAAATGTTTGATAATTAATGACTATATACTGATCATGAGAAGAGAGGGGTGCACGATAATCACATTCCCTTCTCAGACTAACCTCAGCATCCCCATCCATAAAATGAAATGAATACCTACTTCATAGTTTTTTAAATTACTAAATGAAAAAAATTATGTGAAATAATTCAGTTAGCCTGGTATGTGGCACATAAGTGTTCAGTTACTGTTTTTTGCATGAGTCTGATTTAGCCATCTGCAAGAGCACTGCTTTTGGTCCAGCTTAAAGCCTATGAAATTTCCCAAGAATTTGTGACAGACTTTACAGAAGTAATTCTCATTAAATAATCCTCAGAAAAAAGATGGTTTAAAAATATCAAATTCCAAGAAAAAGTCAAATAGGTTTTCTACTCACACTCACTCCACAGTAATGAAAACAACCGAAAGAGAACCCCCAAAGTTGTATAATTTGTGTTATTTCTAACATATTCTAAGTTCAGATACAGTAGATCCGATTTATTTATGTTAACCAGATGGTGTTGAAAAATAAACAGGTTATATGAATATCATTTTAGCTTTAAATAAAATGAGAAAAAGGATTTTTAAATAAGCTAGTAGAACAAACACAGAAGAGACTAGGTTTTGAAGAATGTCCAATGGAACTTGATTAATTAGACAGGGAGGAGTCCTGACAGTGGGGTGCTTGAGCTGGCTAAGACTGGCTTGCAAGAGCCAATTGTTCAATTTTCAGGAATTTTGCAGGCCAGTTGTTAAAGATGGTTATTATTAAACATTAATTACATAAACTTACAATTAAACATATTATATTACATTGAAAATTGGTAAATACTCAAAACTGATCACTTCCTAATTATTTTACTAAATTTTAGTGTTATCCAGTCTCTTGCGATTATTTACGTCTATTATACGTGTATGGTAGAAATAAAATACAAGTGCGTGCTACTGTACATCTCTTCCTAACTCCATGTTCAGTGGTCCTATTGGTAGTTTAAAATCAGCCATGGTAGGAATGTTTGCACCATGGAAATCAGCAAATGCTATGAATTAGGGCTTTTTTCTTTTCAGAGAACCAGTTGTTAAACATCTGTCAGCACACCAGTGAGTATTGGTCTCAGTTGTGCTTTCAGAAAGACACAGATTCTGGTCAACTCCTGGCTTTGGGAAAGAGCTAGGTCTTATATATAACCTTGTTGGGAGACAGTTCTCCATGAGACTCTCATGATTCTACACCTCTTGTGAAACAAGGCACTGTCATTCATTCTGAACTATCTCTTCAATGATTTAGTACAGCAAACAGCCTTGAAGGTTATAGGCATGCTTGTTGCCCATTATAAAAAAAAATTCAGGTTCCCTAAGCTTAGGGTTCCTCTCCTGTAACTCAAGTCACTTCCGTGAAGGCATCCATCTGAGCCTATCTGTGTTGCCTACATGGAACTTGGAGGCAAAGGGAACAAAGACAAGTATGTGCTAATGCTCAGACTATTTGCTGTGCTGTATTTTTGTTACTCTCAGGCCCAGGATTTTCATGTTTTCTACCAGACTCCATCAAACTGTGTCAGGCTTGCTTGTTAGCTGGCAGAAAGGGTAAAAGTTTGGGCCTTTCATAGTTCTTGATAACTCTTTCTGAAAGAGTAATCTAATAGTTTAGTATAGCCTACGATTAAGCTAAAAAGAGCTAGAAAGTTTTTCTTTTTTTCTTAATATTGCAGCGCGTTACTTTTCTTAGATGCAATTCCAAGGATTTTAGTTGCTAAATACTTCCCTAGACCCTTATCTACTTGCCAGAATCGTCATATTGTCTCAATTCCAGACTAGGTCCCTTCCATTTATTTTCCACAACACAAGCAAAAAAAGTATATTTTCAAGAGAATGACAGAGAAATGATAAGAGGAAAAATAATAGCTTAGAAGGAAAGAGAGAGATTTTTCAACAGTGAAAATTAAGATGCCCGTAGAAATTTTAAAAATCTTAAGACTGTTTGAAAAATAAGGAAATTAAAAAAAAAACTGTTTTAAGGAAATGGCAGTTGATATCAAAATAATAGAGTCACCTAGTGAAAAGAGTATCTGAAAGTTCTAAGAAGGTATGACTATGACACACTTATTGTTATTCTGATATAATACTATACCCATTTTAGAAATATTCTTGTCCTCAAACAATGCAAAATCTTATTTTGTATGGGATCGTGGTGTCTGGAGCGAGTACCCTCTTAGCCAACCCAAATATATCTAATACGCCATTTCCCTCTTTAGTTACTCTAACTGGCTCTGGGCACTAAAGGCCACTGTGAAAGTTTCCAGAATGAAGATTTGTGACAATCGAGTTCTGTGTCACTAAATCAATGCCTACCCCAGGTGGCACATGCTTGGAGCACCACCGGCACTGTTTATGACAATTAGATTGCCTCTGTTCACAAAGAAATGGATAATAGCACTTACAGGCTACCACCCTTCAAAGTATATCCCAATACAAAATCTCTTTAGTTTACCATTTTCAAGTCACTGGCTATGTCTTATTTCTCAAAAACAAATGACAAAGGCATAGCAGTAGAAAAATAATCCATTATACAGCAACAGAACTTAAAGTAGGCGATATTTTTCTAAATCACGTCCCCTGCACTCTTTACCGTTTACCTACCTGAGAGAGTTTTAGAATTAATTAGCACTTAGAAATCACAGCAAAGTTTTCATCGTTTAAAAATAGTCAAGAATAGCAGGAAGATAACTATTGTGCCAAACAAGAGGCATTTTTTATAAAGATATGTTGATTAGTAGTTGATTTTATCATCTTTTTTCTTTCTTTTATCTCATTAAACTGGACTCAAAATTAAAATAAAAGTATTTTAAATTAACCTAATCAAGATATGTTGCCCATATTTCACCATATAACACCCACCTAGAGAACAGAATTAAGGTGCACTGATAGCAACAACCTATATTTTTTCTGACTTTGTCCCCTAACCACAATTTTGGGATGTCCAGACTCACTCAAAATCCCTCCAGTTTTACCTGGGAGTCCCCAGGAGCAGATCCATTCTGCCTCTACTACCTGCATGGAGACTTGGCATCTGCAGGACCCAGCCCTCATGATGCTATAAATGTGGCACGCTCTCTAGAAAACTATATGTGCCAAAGCCATGCTGTGTTCCCTCCATAAAAAGGAAAATGCACCTCTTACTTTTTGACTTTGTGTCTAGAGACCAAATTAGAGATGCTTAGTGTCCTCATGTCTTAGAGTGAGGTTGTGGACACTTGTACATTCAACTCCTATTTTCTGTAAGACCTATGTGGAGCTGGATCAGGGACACTGGCTGAGAGTCTGACAAGGTGCTACACATAGAATCAAGGCTCCCTTTGATACCTGAGGCATTTGCTAAGCCAAGTCTTCCCTGCCTGACTTTTCCTTCTTAAGCATGAGTTCTTTCCCAGGAAGCTTCATGTATTCATGTAAATAGATCTCTTGCAGGCCCACTCAACCAGCCAGCCAGACATGCTTGAATCCTAGAAGGAAAATACCGCTTACACTCTAGTGGTGCTCCCAGTGTGCTCAGAAAGAACTGTAAAAGTTGGCAGCCATCCTCAATTATTGTTATATACCCAGCATGAGATAAAAGGCTAACAATGGTCTGGTGAATTGAGAATGTAGAAGGTAAAGTGAGTTTTTCACAATCATTTAGGAAAATCCCTTTGCCTCTATTATTTAGAACATCAGCACAAGGAATATTTATCTATTTATAAATATGCTCTTAAAAGATGGACTCACAAGATGATTGTTATATATAATGCAAAAAAAACCCTAAAGCTAACATAATACTTAGTGATGAAAGACCAAACACCTTCTCCCTAAGATCATGATCAAGGCAAGGGTGTCTACATTCAGGACTTTATTCAACATTAAACTGGGGATTCTAGCCAGAGCAAAAGGGTAAGAAAAAGAAGTGAACCCCTCAGTACTGGAAAAGAAAATCTGTCTTTATTCAGAGAAGACATACATAATTATTTATGTAGAAATCCCATGGAATCTACAAAAAAAAGCTACTAAAACTAATAGGTGAATTTTGCAAGGTTGTGGGATACAAGATTGACATAGAAAAATCTATCTTATTTCTATATACCAGCAACAATCAGAAATTAAAATTGAAATGAGAATACCATTTATAATTGCATAAAAAAGTGAAATACTTAGGGATAATTTTGACAAAAGATATGTATGACATGTTGAAAACTATCGAACATAGCTCAGAGAAATTAAGAAAGACCTAAATAAATTGAGAGGTAGACCATGTTCATAGGTTGAAAACTTCAATGTTGTTAAGATGTCTGTTTTCCTGATTGATCTATAGGTTCAAAACAGTTCCAATCAAAAAAAGGAGGTTTTGTATAGAAATTGACAAGATTCTAAAATTTATATGGAACTGCAAAGGACTTTAGAATAGTCAAAACAACTTTGAAAAAGAAAAGCAAACGTGGAGGACTAACACTACCTGATTTTAATACTTACGATAAATCTACAATTATGACAGTGATATTACTACAAGGTAGATAAATAGATTAATAGGGCAGAATAGAGATTCCAAAAGTAGATCCATACATATACGGACAGCTGATTTTTTAATAGATGTGCACAGGCAATTCAATAAGAAAAGATAGTCTTTTAATAAATGGTTCTGAAATAAATGGATGTTAATATACAAAAAAATTGAACTTTAATCCATATCTCAAACCTTATATACAAATTAATTTAAAATGCACCAAAGGTCTAAATGTAAAATCTAAAACTATAGAACTTCTAGGCAAAGACATAGGAGAAACTATTTGTGACCTTCAGTTAGGCAAAGATTTCTTAGCTATGCCACTAAAAACACAATCAATGACAACAACAAAAAAGATAAAATGGCTTTGTCAAATTTTAAAACTTCTGCTCTTAAAAAGACATGGTTAAATGAAAAAAAACCTACTAGGAAAAAATATTAAAATTCAAACTTTCAAAATTCAACAGTAATAAAAACTAATATAATTATTTTAAAATGGTCATAATATTTGAACAGACACCTCACCAAAGAAGATATGTGGATGGCAAATAAGCATATAAAAAATAGTCAACAATTTTAGTCATTAGGAAAATGCAAATTAAAACTACAATGAGGGCTTCCCTGGTGGCGCAGTGGTTGAGAATCTGCCTGCTAATGCAGGGGACACGGGTTCGAGCCCTGGTCTGGGAGGATCCCACATGCCACAGAGCAACTAGGCCCGTGAGCCACAACTACTGAGCCTGCGCATCTAGAGACTGTGCTCCGCAACAAGAGAGGCCGCGATAGTGAGAGGCCTGCACACCGCGATGAAGGGTGGCCCCTGCTTGCCACAATTAGAGAAAGCCCTCGCACAGAATGAAGATGCAACACAGCAAAAATAAATAAATTAATTAAGAGTTAGGACTTCAACATATTCATAAAAAAAAAAAACTACAATGAGATGCTACTACACAACTATTAGCGTGGCTAACATGAAAAAGACTGACCTAGTGTCAGGGGAAGCACTTCCACACACGGCCCAGCCCATCAAGCTGAGGTGTCAGTGCAGCCATTTCGCACTAAGCACTCTGATCTGAAGTGCCAGGTGCAAGGCCTCTGCATGAAGTACCCTGTGAACAAGAGAAACCAGACGAAGCACGAAGGAAAAGGAAAGAAAAGCAAGCTGCAAATCCTCTGAAATAAATGTCTCTGCACCTCTAGCTCTTGCACAGGTTGGTGTCTTTAGTGGAGTCCCCTATTGCAGGGCAACCTTCAACATGGCGGAGGAGTAAGACATAGGGATCACCTTCCTCCCCAGAAATACATCAAAAATACTTCTACAGCTGAAAAATTTGGAGTGAGAACAGCGCCTCTTGACCAGTTTTGCTTCACCGACTCAGCTGTGGGAAAAGGACCAGCACTGGGTCCAGCTGGAAGTGGAGGCTTGCCTTGTGGCTGACAGGGTCTCGGTGCCCCGGCCTGGTGTCAGGCCTGAGCCTCTGAGGTGGGAGAGCCGAGTGCAGGACATTGGACCACCAGAGACCTCCGGACACCATGTATTATCAATTGGCAAGAGCTCTCCCAGAGATCTCCATCACAATGTTAAGATCCAGCTCCACCCAACGGCCAGCAAGCTCCAGTGCTGGATGCCCCATGCCAAACAACTAGCAAGACAGGAACATAAGCCCACCCATTAGCAGAGAGGCTGCCAAAAATCATACTAAGTTCGCAGACATGCGGAAACACACTGCCAGACATGGCCCTGCCCACCAGAAAGACAAGATCCAGCCCCACAAACCAGAACACAGGCGCCAGTCCCCTCCACCAGGAAGCCTACACAAGCCACTGAACCAACGTCACTCAATGGGGACAGACACCAAAAGCAATGGGCAGTACAAACCTGCAGGCTGCAAAAAGAAAGGCTGAAACAAAGTAAGTTAAGCAAAATGAGAAGACAGAGAAATACACAGCAGATGAAGGAGCAAGGTAAAAACCCACCAGACCAAACAAATGGAGAGGAAATAGGCAGTCTACCTGAAAGATAATTCAGAGTAATGATAGTAAAGATGATCCAAAATCTTGGAAATAGAATGGAGAAAATACAAGAAACATTTAACAAGGACCTAGAAGAACTAAAGGGCAAACAAACAATGATGAACAACACAATAAATGACATTTAAAATTCTCTAGAAGGAATCAATAGCAGAATAACTGAGGCAGAAGAATGGATAAGTGACCTGGAAGATAAAATACTGGAAATAACTACTGCACAGCCAAATAAAGAAAAAAGAATGAAAAGAATTGACGACAGTCTCAGAGATCTTGGGGACAATAATAAATGCACCAACATTTGAATTATAGGGGTACCAAAAGAAGAAGAGAAAAACAAAGGGTCTGAGAAAATATTTGAAAAGATTATAGTTGAAAACTTCCCTAATATGGGAAAGGAAATAGTCAGTCAAGTCCAGGAAGTGCAGAGAGTCCCATACAGGATAAATCCAAGGAGAAACACACCAAGACACATATTAATCAAACTACCAAAAATTAAATACAAAGAAAAAATACTAAAAGCAGCAAGGGAAAATCAACAAATGACATACAAGGGAATCCCCCTAAGGTTAATAGCTGATCTTTCAGCAGAAACTCTGCAAGCCAGAAGGAAGTGGCAATGATATACTTAAAGTGAAGAAAGGGAAAAACCTACAACCAAGATTACTCTCCCCAGCAAGGATCTCATTCAGATTTGATGGAGAAATTAAAACGTTTACAGACAAGCAAAAGCTAAGAGAATTCAGCACCACCAAACCAGCTTTAAAACAAATGCTAAAGGAACTTCTCTAGACAGGAAACACAAGAGAAGGAAAAGACATACAATAACAAACCCAAAGCAATTAAGAAAATGGTAATAGGAGCATACATATCGATAATAACCTTAAATGTAAACAGCTTAAATGCTCCAACCCAAACCCATAGATTGGCTGAATGGATACAAAAACAAGACCCGTATATATGCTGTCTACAAGAGACCCACTTCAGACCTAGGGACACATACAGACTGAAACTCATGGGATGCAAAAATATATTCCATGCAAATGGAAATCAAAAGAAAGCTGGAGTAGCAATGCTCATATCAGACAAAATAGACTTTAAAATAAAGACTATTACAAGAGACAAAGAAGGACACTACATAATGATCAAAGGATCAATCCAAGAAGAAGATATAACAATTGTAAATATCTATGCACACAACATAGGAGCACCTCAATACATAAGGCAAATGCTAACAGCCATAAAAAGGGAAATTGACAGTAACACAATAATAGTAGGGGACTTTAACATCCCATTTTCAACAATGTACAGATCATACAAAATGAAAATAAATAAGGAAACACAAGCTTTAAATGACACATTAGACAAGATGGACTTAACTGGACTTAATTGATATTTTTAGGACATTCCATCCAAAAACAAGAGAATACACTTTCTCCTCAAGTGCTCATGGAACATTCTCCAGGATAGATCACAGCTTGGGTCACAATTCAAACCTTGGTAAATTTAAGAAAATTGAAATCATATCAAGTATCTTTTCCAAACACAACACTATGAGGCTAGATATCAATTACAGGAAAAAATCTGTAAAAAATACAAACACACGGAGGCTAAACAATACACTACTAAATAGCCAAGAGATCACTGAAGAAATCAAAGAGGAAATAAAAAAATACCAAGAAACAAATGACAATGAAAAAACGATGACCCGAAACCCTATGGGATGCAGCAAAAGCCGTTCTAAGAGGAGGGAAGTTTACAGCAATACAATCCTACCTCAAAAAACAAGAAAAATCTCAAATAAACAACTTAAACTTACACCTAAAGCAATTAGAGAAAGAAGACAAAAAAACCCTCAAATTTAGCAGAAGGAAAGAAATCATAAAGATCAGATCAGAAATAAAAGAAAAAGAAATGAAGGAAACAATAGCTAAGATCAATAAAACTAAAACCTGATTCTCTGAGAAGATAAATAAAATTGATAAACCATTAGCCAGACTCAACAAGAAAAAAGGGAGAAGACTCAAATCAACAGAATTAAAAATGAAAAAGGAGAAGTAACAACTGACACTGCAGAAATATAAAGGATTATGAGAGATTACTACAAGCAACTATATGCCAATAAAATGAACAACTTGGAAGAAATGGACACATTCTTAGAAAAGCACAACCTTCCGAAACTGAACAAGGAAGATATAGAAAATATAGACAGACCATCACAAGCACTGAAATTGAAACACTGACTAAAAATCTTCCAACAAACAAAAGCCCAAGACCAGATGTCTTCACAGATGAATTCTATCAAACATGTAGAAAAGAGCTAACACCAATCCTTCTCAAACTCTTCCAAAATATAGCAGAGGGAGGAACACTCCCAAACTCATTCTACGAGGCTTCCATCACCCTGATTCCAAAACCAGACAAAGATGTCACAAAAAAAGAAAACTACAGGCCAATATCACTGATGAACATAGATGCAAAAATCCTCAATAAAGTACGAGAAAACAGAATCCAACAGCACATTAAAAGGATCACACACCATGAACAAATGGGGTTTATCCCAGGAATGCAAGAATTCTTCAATATATGCAAGTCAATCAATGTGATACACCATATTAACAAATTGAAAGATAAAAACATATGATCGGGCTTCCCTGGAGGCACAGTGGTTGAGAGTCCACCTGCCGATGCAGGGGACACGGATTCATGCCCTGGTCCAGGAAGATCCCACGTGCTGCAGAGCAGCTAGGCCCGTGAGCCATGGCTGCTGAGCCTGCGTGTCCGGAGCCTGTGCTCCGCAACAGGAGGGGTCACAACAGTGAGAGGCCCGCATACCACAAAAAACAAAAACAAAAACATATGATCATCTCAATAGATGCAGAAAAAGCTTTCCACAAAATTCAACATCCATTTATGTTAAAAACTATCCAGAAAGTAGGCATAGAGGGAACCTACCTCAACATAATAAAGGCCATATATGACAAACCCACAGCCAACATCATTCTCATGGTGAAAAACTGAAACCATTTCCACTAAGATGAGGAACAAGACAAGGTTGCCCACTCTCACCACTATTATTCAACATAGTTTTGGAAGTCCTAGCCACAGCAATCAGAGAAGAAAAAGAAATAAAAGGGATCCATATCAGAAAAGAAGAAGTAAAACTCACTGTCTGCAGATGACATGATACTATACATAGAGAATCCTAAAGATGCTACAAGAAAACTACTAGAGCTAATCAATGGATAAAGTAGGAAGGATACAAAATGAATGCACAGAAATCTCTTGCATTCCTATACACAAACGACAAAAAATCTGAAAGAGAAATTAAGGAAACATTCCCATTTACCATTGCAACAAAAAGAATAAAATACCTAGGAATAAACCCACCTAAGGAGACAAAAGACATGTATGCAGAAAATTATGACACTAATGAAATAAATTAAAGATGATACAAACAGATGGAGAGATATACCATGATCTTGGATTGGAAGAATCAACTTTGTGAAAATGACTATACTACCCAAAGCAATGTACAGATTCAATGCAATCCCTATCAAACTACCAATGGCATTTTTCACAGAACTAGAACAAAAAATTTCACAATGTGCATGGAAACACAAAAGACCCAGAATAGCCAAAAAAAATCTTGAGAAAGAAAAACGGAGCTGGAGGAATCAGGCTCCTGGACTTCAGCTATACTACAAAGCTACAGTAATGAAGACAGTATGGTACTGACACAAAAACAGAAATATAGATCAATGGAACAGGATAGAAAACCCAGAGATAAACCCATGCACATATGGTCACCTTATCTTTGATAAAGGAGGCAAGATTATACAATGGAGAAGAGACAGTCTCTTCAATAAGTGGTGCTGGGAAAACTGGACAGCGACGTGTAAAAGAATGAAATTAGAACACTCCCTAACACCGTATACAAAAATAAACTCAAAATGGATTAAAGACCTAAATGTAAGGCCAGACACTATAAAACTCTTAGAGGAAAACACAGGCAGAACACTCTATGACATAAATCACAGCAAGATCCTTTTTGACCCACCTCCTAGAGAAATGGAAATAAAGATAAAAATAAACACATGGGACCTAATGAAACTTAAAAGCTTCTGCACAGCAAAGGAAACCATAAACAAGATGAAAAGACAACCCTCAGAATGGAAGAAAATATTTGCAAACGAAGCAACTGACAAAGGATTAATCTCCAAAATATATAAGCAGCTCATGAAGCTCAATATCAAAAAAATAACCCAATCCAAAAATGGGCAGAAGACCTAAATAGATATTTCTCCCAATAGATATACAGATGGCCAACAAGCACATGAAAGGATGCTCAACATCACTAATCATTAGAGAAATGCAAATCAAAACTACAATGACATATCACCTCACACTGGTCAGAATGGCCATCATCAAAAAATCTACAAACAATAAGTGCTGGAGAGGGTGTGGAGAAAAGGGAACCCTCTTGCACTGTTGGTGGGAGTGTAAATTGATACAGCCACTATGGAGAACAGTATGGAGGTTCCTTAAAAAACTAAAAATAGAACTACCATATGACAAAGCAATCCTATTACTGGGCATATACCCTGAGAAAACCATAATTCTAAGAGTCATGTACCACAATGTTCATTGCAGCTCTATTTACAATAGCCAGGACATGGAAGCAACCTAGGTGTCCATCGACAGATGAATGGATAAAGAAGATGTGGCACATATATACAATGGAATATTACTCTGCCATATGAAGAAATGAAACTGAGTTATCTGTAGTGAGGTGGATGAACCTAGAGTCTGTCATACAGAGTAAAGTAAGTCAGAAAGAGAAAATCAAATACTGTATGCTAACACATATATATGGAATCTAGAAAAAAAATGGTTCTGAAAAACCTAGGAGCATCACAGGAATAAAGACGCAGCTGTAGAGAATGCACTTGAGGACAGGGGGAGGGGGAAGGGTAAGCTGGGACGAAGTGAGAGCATAGCATTGACATATATACACGACCAAATGTCAAATAGATAGCTAATGGGGAGCAGCTGCATAGCACTGGGAGATCACCTCACTGCTTTGTGACCACCTAGAGGTGTGGGATAAGGAGGGTAGGAGCGAAACACAAGAGGGAGGGGATATGGGGATATATGTATACGTATAGCTAATTCACTTTGTTATACAGCAGAAACTATCATAACATTGTAAAGCATTATACTACAATAAAGAAGTTAAAAACAAACAAAAAAAAGAGTGACCATCCCAAATGATGGCAGGACACGTATACCTCCTACCCAACTGTAATTAGGAATGTAAAATGGATTGAAACACAGTTTGGCAAGTTTTGAAAAGCTGAACAAAGACTTACCATATGATCCTACCATTCCACTCCTAAATTTTTACCTCGAGAAATGAAAGTACATGTCCATACAAAGATTTATATAAGAATGTTCACAGTGGCTTTACTGTAATAGCCCAAACTGGAAACAACCCAAATGTCCATCAACAGGTTAATGAATAAAGAAATTGTCGTAAATCCATATAATGGAATATTACTCAGTATAACAATGAATGAACTATTGATACACACAACATGGATGAATCCAAAATAATTACGCTGAGTGAAAGAGGATAGACAAAAAAAGAGTACATACTACACAATTCCTTTTACATTAAACTCTAAAACAACCAAACTAATCTAGAGTGACAGAAAAGAAATCAGTGGTTTCTTGAGGAGAAAGGGGAGACAGGATAGGTATTATGAGGGGCACAAGTAACCTTCTGGGTACGATGTGTGTGTTTGCTATCATGATGGTGGTGACATTTTCCGAGGTGTATAAATAAGCTAAAACATCACATTTTACTCTTTAAATACATGCAATTTATTGTATGACAATTATACCTCAATAATGCTCATAAAAACAAAACACATGAAAAATACTTTCCCCAGATTATCGAATGGGAAATATCACTTGAAGCTTCAAAATTGGCACCAACAGTAAGAATTACTAACATTTGTATCAACTTCCTACCTTCTAAACAGTCTGCAAATTAATGGACATTTACCAAAAGTCTGAAATAAAGGGATTTTGGAATTACAATACTTTAAGTCACTAATAGTCTTATTTTGCACCACAGTGACACAGTAAAAAGTTAAGTTACTACTTCTTTTGAAGCAGTGAAATGTTAAATTAGTACTCTTTAACGTGAAAGACTTGAATTGATTTGAGAAGGTCTATATGTAGGGATCCTGGAGTAGGAGTCCACTTTCCCTGAAGTTGTAGCTTAAACGCATGGAACACAGTGCATTTCAGTGGGCCCTGCTAGTAACCGCAACCTCTGGAGGGGTTAAACCACCATTAGGTACCTAGCATTCTAGCCGTTCAGTGGGTAAAGACATCTGTTGACTTAGTAGGATGATAACACTTTTATCAAATCTATATTACAGGCTGTTCACTGTGCTATGTGCCAGGCTTTCTATGTATACCAGGCATACAGAGCAATTATAAGGTCTTAAGGGACACATAGTTTAGTATTATCTTGATATCAACAAGCATTACTATTGCGTCATGAACATAATTTACCCGACATAGTATTGCTAAAGAATAAGACGTAACTCTCTAATTGCAGAAATAATTACACTGAATTTATAGGGAATATGGCTTTATGCCCATGGAAGAATAAAGAGTACTGCATTATGGTTGTGATTTGTGAACACCCTATGAATCAGACACTGACACAAAAGAGATCAAGCACAGTGCATGTCTGGGTACAAAGAAAGAGGGAAAATATAACACTGTGTAGCCAATTATCTGTTCACTAGGCCTAAATTATCTTTAATTTGAATTTATTCTTGTCAAATATGAAGGCTGCTGTTTCCTTATAGACTTTCTTTTGACATCTGTAGGCTGCTTCCAGGTTGATTCATTACCTTGTTGATAGACTTCAAATTCTATTTTCAGGCTTTTTTTTTTTTTTCGCAAATTCCAGAATCAAGATTAACTGCCTGTGTGATCATTTCTCAAGTAAGAAATTGTTTTGCATCATTCACTTAGATGTGTCCTAGATTGTGGTTAGCAAGTTTAAATAAACAAATGCAGAGAGTGGGTGTAGTACAAGTATAGTAGGCACTTCCCTATCATTAGTTTGTAACCTTTCACAATAACCCTCACGCTTATTAATAAGCTATTATTTTTTATGCACTTAACCCTGCTTCTGGAACTTGATTTAAATTCTAATATGCTCTGCCTATATCTACACAACAGAAAGTAAAATGAAGATATGGGGAAGTTAAGCTGGATACAGTAGATCGAATAATTCCCATCTATATTGCTAACCTAGGAAAGCAAAATCACTATTTAGTTCTAAATTTGTCTCTTTCACTAAAAGTAAAATATTTGATCCAGTTAACACTAATGGGAAAGAATTATGCATTATTATGTACTGTAGCTCTGGTTAACATGCTCAAGCTTAATTAAAAGGGCTTTGGTGAAGTTGTTGAGGAGTCTCAGCTCATTCTACAATTTCAGATTTTCCACCCAATAATATAAAAAGAAAGTACAATAGTAAAATTATATTCTGAATTTAGTAATACAAAATAACCTATTATTTTGAGACTAAGATTAGTTGGGCTAGCCTAGATGATCATACTCCTAAAAAGTTCTTAAAGAATGTTTCACTTTTCTCATTCTCCTTAGGCAACATCAATTACAGCAAGCACAGTGATGCTGTAAAAACTTATTTCTACCATCAAGAAACAAAGTTAAATCAATACATGCTGATTTAACTTTCTGGAGTATATTCTTAATATAAACAGACATCAACTTGACTTCAGTTTTCCAACTGTTTTCAACTTGCTAATGCACTGAATACATGGTATACTATTTTCAACTGGCTTATAAACTGAATGCATGGTGCTGCTCAATGCATTTTTCTAATATCACAGTAATATTATAATTAAGCAAATCTTATGGCATTGAAGTGAGTGAAGAACAGAGTGTGAGCCTCCTCTGGGAATTTCTAGAAGGCATACTCTAACATCAACAAGAAACATGAAAACAAAACCTAGTTTTCGTGATTCTGTTCCCTTCTAGATATTCCTTCACTAAGAATACAGCAATGCTAGTTTTTCTCTTTCCAAAATAAAGACAAAATGTTCTAAACAGGAACTGATCTGTGCAGGGTTGCATAGAGAACTACAAACAGTACATTTATTTCTCCTCCAGTGTTCTCTGCCCTCTTAATTATGTATTTCAATTGCATTAACATTATTTCTCTTGGGAATTTTCCATTAACTGATCAATCTGTCCATTAGGTTATTTTCCCTGAAATAATATTGAGCTCCTGCTCTCATTTGCTATTTTCCCCACATTAGTGCTAATTAGATCCCCTTGGATCAGGGAGAATAATACTGTTCCATCTTGGCATTCTCTCTCAAATACTGTTGACAATGAGGCACAGCTTTATTTATTATGCATTGAATACTTTTAAATTGTCCTGAATAATTCTGCCTGAGATTGTAACTATGTTGACTTGGCCTTCTTTGAAAGTTCTCAAACTTTCTGATCTTTTCAAAGGTAAGGTATTTAAAATCACTAGAATATTAAAGAAAACGTCAGCACCCACACCCATGACTTCTGATTATATCTAGAGAAGAAAGACAGAGACAGAGAGAAGGAGAGATAAAGAGACAGAGAAGAAGAGAGAGGAAGAGAGAGAAGAAAAAAGTGTGATTTACCAAAGAACATTAAAGTGGAATTTAACACAAAATACATTTATGGTCATTTTAACTATGATATTGACTAACCCAATTTCTAATATAAAGCAAAACTATCAGAACTTTAAAATTAGTCCAGTTGTTATGTTTAATGAGCTTAAAAATTTGATGACTTTGTCTTTTTTCCTTTTGTATTTCTCCTCTCATCTACTGTTATTCTCTCAAAATGTCTTTTGCTTGACATCTTAGACATTCAGCAAATACTGGTTAATTGAGAAGTACAATATTGATGGACGATGGGAGGAAGAAATACAAATAGGATTAAAATGTCTTATTTCCATAGGATTTAATGTGTGACATGGGTTGCCACCTGATTTAAGTAGTTGTGGGAATCCCTGTTTGAATTCTTTAAAAATTACTAAATTACAAGTCAATGGTGTGAAAAAAATAAGTGAGGGACCGTGTTCCATGTTAAAAGAGTCAAAACAATGTAATAATTAAATATAATGTGAGAACCTAATTTGCATCCTGTTTTAAACAAACCAACTGTAAAAAGACATTTTTGAGACAATTGGGACAATTTGATTATGGCCTGGGTGTTACATGATACCAAGGAATTACTGTCAATTTGTGAGGTATGATAATGGCGCTGTGGTTGTGAAATAAAATTTCTATAATTCTTATTGACGCATACTGAGTTAGGAGTGAAATGGTATGCTGTCTGAGATTTGCTGTAAGGCATTTTAGCAAAGTAAAAAGAGGTGGGGAATACATGCAGTACGTAAGGTAAAAACCCTGATAATTGTTGGCTGTACTAGATGGTACATATATGGAGATTTATTATTCTATCCTCTACTTCTGTGTATGTTTAAATCTTTTAAAATAAAAATATTTTAAGAAATAAAAAAGTAACACATATTCAATATGTAAAAGTACAAATAATATGACATGTATAATTTAAAATGCAGAAGTCCTCCCTCACCACCGCTCATAAATCTTACTCACAGAGGAAACCACTATTAACAATTTGGTGTGTACCAATATGGACATTTCTATCTACATATATGCCTATATATATACATATTTAATTTTTTTTTACCAAAATGCTTTTTAACCTTTTCTTTATTAAAACTGTATCTTGGACACTTTTCCATGTCAGTAAGTTTAGACCTACCTTATTCTTACTAACTAATGCAGATAATTCCATTGCTTGGATATTTTGCATGGATGACTTTATTTCTACAATCCCATATAGATGAGTATTGCATTTGTTCCCAGTTTTTAACTCTTACAAGAAAAATTACAGGGAACTTTTTGTACATGTCTCTTTGTACATTTGTGTGACCACGTCAGTAGAATAAAGTTTTAGGAGTAGGGTTGAGAGGCAGTGTAAATTAGTGGGCAAGGGTGTGCACACTGCGGTCAGGATCCTTGGGTCCTAATTTCAGTGCTGTCACTGACAATCTGAGTGATCTTGGGCACTCAGAATGTCAGTTTGTCTTCTGAAAATAGGATTAATAAAATTATACTCACTTGATAACATTATTGTGAGAATAAATAACATATAAAGTATTTAGAATAGCTATGAAATAATAAGAAATATAGATATTGGTCTCTGTCCCTGGTTTCTGCTACTTATATACTTAGATTTGGTGTTTGACCCCATTTCCTGACACAGAGCTCCTACAATCCTTGTAATTTCCTGAGTGAAAGGAGTGGCTGACACAGAGCTCCTAAATCCTCTGGAATTTCCTGGGTAATAGAAGCTTCTTTTGTTCTCAGGAGGTGACTCCTGTTGGGCTCCTGGATGGGGCCACGACATGATTAGAAGGTTGGAAATTTTAGTCCTACTCTCCATTTCTCTGGAAAGGGGACAGGAGCTGAAAACTGAGTGTATTATCCATCATGTCTACATAATGAAACCTCCACAAAAATCCCTAAAGCACAGGGTGTGAAGAGCTTCCGGGCTGATGAACACATCATGTGTGGGAAGGGTTGTACACCCCAACTCCATGGGGACAGAAGCTCCTGTACTTGAGATCTATCCGGACCACACCTATGTATTTCTTTATCTGGGCGTTCATCTATATCCTTTATTACATCTTTCACTATAAACTGGTAAATGTAAATAAGTATTTCCCTGAGTTCTGTGAGCCATTCTAGAAACTATCAAGCCCAAGGAGGGGGTCATGGGAACCTCCAGTTTATAGCGAATTGGTCAGAACTAGAGGTGGGAACCTGGGACTTGCTATTGATGTCTGAAGTGGGGGCAGTCCTGTGGGACTGAGCCTTTAACCTGTGGCATCCAATGCTAACTTCAGGTTAATAGTGTCAGAACTAACTGAATTGTAGGACACCTAGCTGGTGTCAGAGAATTGGTTAGTGTGGGAAAAAATCCACACAGCAGGTCATAGAAGTATTCTGTGTGAATGCAGTGAGTAGGAAAAAATAGTTTTTCTTCAGTTGGTATAGAGAGTTTTTTCCTTCCTATAAAACAGCTCATGACACACATAGGAAGTTCTCAATAAATGTCAGTTATCATTACTGTTAATGTAGATTGCATTGATTTACATTCCCACCAACAGCAAGAAAATAATTTTTTTAATCTGATGAAGGAAAATCATCTCATTGTTTCAATTTCCATTTTCTTAATATTTGTTGAGGTTGAACATTTGTTTATAGATTTCCTGGCCACTTTTATATTATTTCTTTTATATTAACTTTTATATTAATGAGTGTCCTTTACCCATTTTCCCACTGAAATAAAACTTAGTAATGGCACATTCTAGGGAGATGAACAACCACCTACGAGTGCTGATCAGACTGAATTTCCAGGTAAGAGATTCTGCATATTCTAGCTTTAACCTGACTTAAAGGAATCTAGAGGACATCCACCCCCAACTATGTATCAGACCAACACTCTCACCAAGAAGCTGGGTCAAATCCTATAAAAGAAATCAGCTATTTGAAGGCACTCAAGAGCAACACTTAAAGGGGCAAGATCACAGAGAGAAGAGAAGCACACAAATGCGAACTTAACGATCTCCTCCACTTTATCTCTTGAGAAATTTGCCAATACTTAAGCACCACTGGGCTCAGTGGCCAAGCAGAGAGTTCACCTTTCAAGCTCAGAGATTTCAGCATGTTCACAGGGATGAAAAGATAAAAACTGATGCTTAAGAACCATCAAGGTAAACACCTTTGCTTTGCATTAGACTCCAGAAAGGCTATGTCCCAGGACTGAGGACAAATCAAAATATACGAGACCTTACATAGACTGAAATTCCATCACAAATCATCTTAATTGTTGATTAAATCAAAGACATCTACCCTTATACAAACTGCATACCAACAGAAAGAATACCTCCTCTGGAAGGAATATAAGATCATCTGAACATCTATAATTTTTATGCCTTCAGTCAAATTTTATGCCTTCAGTCAAAAATTACTAAGCATGCCAGGAGACAAGGCCATATTACCAACCAGCAAAAGCCTAAACAACAACAAAAAAGTAGACAACAGGAATGTATCTATAGATATCAAATAATGGAGTTATCATTTATGGCAAAGAAAACAAAAAACATTTCCTTCAAATAAGCAACAGTAATACTGACAGCTGTCTTTTTATCATAAATGTTGAAAGAAAATAACTGTCAAGCTATATTTCTATAGCCCCCCAAAATAACCAAAAGTGAAGAAGTTTTGCAAGATGAAAAAGTTCTAGAGATTGATTGCATGACAATGTGAATGTACGTAACATTATTGAACTATACACTTAAAATGGTTAACTAATACACTTAATGGTTAATTTAATGATAAATTTTATGTTGTATATTTTACCACAATTTTTTAAAAAGTAAAGGAGAGAGGAAAAAATAAAATGAAGAAGAAAGTGACTTTTGTGGTATGTAAATTGTACCCTAATAAAGCTATGTTTTTAATGTGAGGAAACAAAGACATTTTAAAACAAAATAGAGAGAATTCATCACTGGCAGATCTGTATTAAAAGGAATATTAAAGGTAGCTCTTCAGACAGAAGAAAAATAACCCCAGGTAGAACACAGAAATGTAAGACACAATGAAAAGCAATAGAAAGGAGCTCTAAATAATTGTAACAGCAGAAAACAATACTACTACTGGAAGGGGCTAAATGTATATATATGAAAATGTAAGAAAAAAAGCAGAAGTGTAGCATATGGAGTCGGTGTTCAAATGTCTTGACATTGTTAGGAAGTGGTAAAAGTACTAAGTTGTGTTGACTCTAGTGAGTCACGAATGCATGTTGTAAAGTCTATGGTAATTACTAGAAAATATTATGAAATAACATAGAATCAACAGTTCATAGAGGGCAAAATAGATTTATAAAAATATTTCATCAATTCAAAGGAGGTAAGAAAGGGAAAGAAAGAACAGAGAAACAAGTAGGAAACAACAAAACGACAGATCTGAAAATAAAAATATCAGCAATTTGGATGAAATTGGATGAAATTCTCCAATTAAAGAGACCATCAGAGGGACCTCCCTGGTGGCACAGTGGTTAAGAATCCTCCTGCCAATGCAGGGGCCTGCGCACCGCAACTAGAGAAAGCCCACGCACAGCAACAAAGACCCAACACAGCCAAAAATAAATAAATAAAATAAATAAATAAAATAAATAAATTTATTTTAAAAAAAAGAGAGAGAGGCCATCAGACTAGATTTTAAAGTAAAACTCAATTATATATCCTTAAAAGAGACGCACCTTAAACATAAGGACATGGAGGCATTAAAAACAAAATATTGGAGAAATGTATACAATGCAATAACAAAAAAAAAGTTGCTAGAGCTGTACTAATATCAGGGGGAAAAAAGGCATTACTAGAGATAGCAAATATATGATCAAGATAAAAGGGTCAATCCACTAAATTGACTTAATGATTATAAATGTGTGTACTTCTAATAATAGAGCCTCATAAGAAGCAAAATTTGACAGAACCAAAGGAAAAATGGATGAATCACGATTAGATCTGAAGACTTGAATGCATCACTCTCAGCAAAGAAGAAGCAAAAAAATAACCATAGGATTTAGAAGATTTTAACAACATGATTAATGAGCCTCATTTGACTGGTATGTACAACAGCATACATGTTTTTTTCAAGTGTACATAAACCATTCGCCAAAATTAACCACGTGTTGGACCATAAATCAAGTCTCAACAAATTTCAAAGAATTTAAATCATTAATCTTATGAAATGAGGCTGGAAATCAACTATTAAAAGTAACTAGAAGAAGTCCAAATGTTTGGGGGGAAAAAGCCATACACTTCTAAAAAAAAACCCCATTGGTCAAAGAATCGTTCACAATAAAAACTTTGAACTAAATTATAACAGAAAATGTGAAATATCAAATGTGTAAGATGCAACTAAAACTGTGCCTAGGGTGAAATTTAGAGCTTTAAATGCTGACATTAAGGAAACAGAGGGCTACAGTTCACTGATCTAAGTATCTATCTCAATAAATATATACTTTTGATCTGAGCAGTTTTCAGTATGAATGTTCTACTTCAATTTTTAAAAGTTTACTTAAAATCTTTTTTAAGAAAAAGAAACTTCACAAGGTCCATTTTCTGATTCTACAAGTACTCAATGGATCTCAAAGTCTGTGAATGTGCTTCATAAGCCAGTCAGCTCTAGCCCCTACTGAGCATGCATTTAAAATCCTATGCATACCCTAATCTCCCAGGGTTTTGACAGGTTTTTTAGTGAGTTTTTTTTTTTCCATTTTGCATATGCTCTAATGTCAGATTAGCCTCTTTAGAACCACTCTGCAGCAGAAAAGAATACCCAAAGATGCTGTGGTTCAGACTCACCCTTCCAGAAACAGGCAGACACAAGCCTCTGGGTGGACAGAAAAAACCAGTTACTCTGCAGGATTTACCACACCCATGCAGCAAGAACTAGCTGTTCCACATATGTGTTTATCACACTAGCCTCAAAACAGGATTTGCTAAGTACGAAATTACACAGGCAGTATTTTCAAAAAGTTTCTGACCTCCTTTATAACATCATAAAATACAAAGTTAAAACTCATTCATTGCACTTGTTAAATTATTAAGCAGCAGGCATTTCATTACTATCATCTATTGCTATTGACATGATTCCTGTCCCTTATTCATGAAACTTAATATTGTTTTGAGAAAACAATGAATTTAGTATTTTAGTTCTAGAACTTAATAACTAATGTACTGAAAGAGAGTTTTCATAATGTACTTATGAATTTTCATTTGAAAAAGTATTTTGGGCATGGGTGTATATATATTGTAAAGGTATTCAAATTTATTCCCCCCATAAATAGAATTAGATGATTTGTGAGCACTAATTAGAAAGACTTCATTGAAAGCATCAGATTAACATATTATCAATACGATATAATTCCCGGCCACACTAAATATTCAAGGGCTTTAAAATTTCCTTGTTTCCTTCTCAAACACTAGTGTGACACTGGTCCATTTATACAGTTTTGGTAACTGAAATGATTAATTTCATTTCATGGTCTCCTACTTATAGAAATATTATGAGAAATGATACTCTTGATAAATCTGAGGTCACTCCTCTTCATTGAGTGTAAGTAATGTACTTCCTTGAGCACAGAAGGACAAAGCAACCACAGCCTGCCCTGCACCTAGTTCCTGTGGCAGCAGGTTGCCTCTGCAGCCACTAATATGACTCCTTCTCTGGTCAGGGCAGGAAAATCAGAAAAAAGAAGAAAAAAAAAAAAAAGAATAAGTCTCTGCCATTTCTTCTTGGGAGGTTTCCAAGCCCCGAGTCAATGCCCACTGCCTTGCGAGTGACTGTGAGTGATACTCCTTCTGCCCACAAAAACACCCAGGGGATTCCCTCCAGAGGTTTGTGCCAGAGGGAGATGTGCTCCTGGCAAGCAGGGAGGATGACTGGATAGGAGGAGCTCAGGGCAGATGTTTAATCCTTGACATGGATGGCTGCCAAAGGGAAGATCTGTACCCTTTCTGCAATACTTGCATATTGAGCACCACCCTTTGCTGAAAAGATAATGAGCATCTTGCAGATCTTTCTCCACCTCCATGTGTTTCCTCACGTCTCACCTCCCTTTGCACATTTAAACTATTAGAACAGGCATTCTGCTCACTCCTACTGATCTGGACTGCTTCCTGTCTGAATTCTGCACACCCATTTTTAATGCACCCTTGGAAATTACAAATACTTTTCTCTCAGTCAAAGCTAAACCTCTCTTTTAAAGCAATTATCTTCCCAAAAATTGCTACCTATTTCAGTGTTCCTACAGCAAAATATGTTGAATTACGGAATCAAATATCTGCCAGTTTGCAAGCAGAGCCCTAAATAAAGATAGAGAAAAGAACCCTAAATGTTATTCAATGCATTGAGATGCTATGAAAAAATAGTCTTGTATAACTGATTCACAGCAGAGACTAACACAGCATTGTAAATCAACTATACTCAAAAAAATTAATTAAAAAACACAGTCCTAAATGACATTTTATCAGTTCTTAAAAATGTATTTGTTCACATTTCATTAAAGTGTCTTTAATACCATGGTCACTCATTTCTGGTTAAGGGATAACCAGTAAATGCTTTTTTTTCAGAAAGCTAGACAAGGAGCAAGTCAATTAATAACATCTTATGTTTGTATAGCATCCTAGTGACACTTCATTTTCACATACCTTCTGTGATTTAATCTTTCAAATAACCACATGGGGTGGACAAGGCAAGACTCATTACTTGCAGTCTAGCACTGGAACCATCAGAATCTTGTGGCTAATACAGCATTCTAGTACTTTCACTTTAACACACACACTTTGCCTCTTCAAACATTCATAGTCATTCAAATATTCATAGCAACAATCCATCACCACAGATAATATCTAAACAAACATGACATTTTCATTTTCTGTAACATCTTTAAAAGAGAAAGGAAGACGCTAAATATGAATCCATCCCAAGGACTGTAGGACCTAAAGGAGAAAATTCCTCCTAGGAAAAAAGGCCCAAAGATTGTCATACGCGCATGCCCCAGAGTCTGCCATTTGTTTGGATCGGCATGGGTCCATATCCCTCTGCTAGAGGGAGGGTTTATGGAAGAAGTCACCCTGGGTTGACCTGGGTATGCTGGTCTATAACTTCATTCCAAAGATTTAAGGGGGAAGAGTACTAGAATCTCAGCATGCAGGTCTATGTGCGATAAAGAGGCCATTTCTTCTCTCCCTCTCCATCCTGCCCCCCAGCCTTTGAAGAGAAAGGTTAGACTCTATTCTCTAATGAGAGGGAATCCCAGCAAGGTTGCACTTGCCTAGAGAAGGACTCAAAGATAATTAAGAGAACACTATCACCCATGATTGGAGGTGGTCTGAGAGACCTAAAAGTGAATGTTAAGAGTTCCTCCACTTCTGTAGAGAAATCATGATGCACAAGGTGCTCTTTAGGGCTTTCCAGCCTCAGCTACCCTGAAATTTTGAAGGTTCTTGAAGGCATCATGCTCTCTTTCAATTTACAGGATTTGCACAAACCTCAGTTGAGAACAATCCTCACCTTGACCTGCCTACAGTCTACTCGCTCAATCATCACCTCCTCCAGAAAGCCATCCATCACAATCTGCACTCCATCCCACTGCCTTGTATGCTCCTGGAGAGCCCTGTGCTTATATCTTTATTTGTGATTCTGACCACACTTGATTGTAATCAGCTTGTCTAGTTCACCTACAGGACTCTAAATTATACCCTTTCATCTTTGTATTCCCCAAATCTATCATAGAGCCTGGCACACTGACTGAAGGAAGGAAAGAAGGACTGCTTATCCCTGACCCCATCCCAGAACTTCTGATACCGTCTGGCCCATCAGTTCGGTCGTGTGTACAAATCTCCTCTCTGAATGACTTCATCTAGCTTTGGTTCTACCCCTGCTAACTAAATCTCACCCGGGATTTAGTGGAGAGACTCTTGACCAAAACAAGCCTGGGAGGATTCTCCCAGTCAGGGAAACTTTGTTCCCCAGCCAAAGGAAAGAGATACAAATGGCCCCATTCTTATTCTAGTTGCTCCTACATCACAGCCTTTATCAGGCATTGTTCCACCCAGCCCAGAACAACTGGATGATAGTTTAGCAGGTTATTAGTAGCTCCCTTTCCATCTAGTTGGCTTTGTTAAAATAGTCTGGTCAGACACTCATTGTCTGGTGCTTTGTTTTGCTATATAGTGATATGACCTACCCTGAGATGCCAATATGCTTGAATAATCCATATTCACTTTTCCCCGTCTCTCTGTCATCAAGCTAAACTTCTCTTTTGCTTTCCTGCACTTCCAGTCAGGTGGTCTTCCCTCTAAACAAGCTGTTCCTGAAATCCAATGTGGCCCAGAGTTCCTGATGCTGTCGCTTTCACCAGCATCTCTTGGACTGCCCTCCAACTTTGCCCTTCATTTCCCACACCTCCTTTTGAACCTGGTTCTGTTCTGTACTTTGCTTGGGATTTTTCTCACTTGTGTTTGCCTTTTTTATTCCAAGTTCAACATCCAGAAGCATGTTCCCCACTGAAGATAAGGATAATCAAGCTGAAGGGCAACATAGGACATGATACACTTCTAAACTACTTAAACTGCTCCTAAGTGTTTCCCTTAATAAAAATTTTTATGCTTTGTAGATCCTGCCAATAACTTCGATAGAATAGCTGATCAACCATTTAGAAGGGCACTATAAATTGCGCCAAAGTTAAGAATCTGAAAGAACTATAGTCTCCACAGACTTTCATGTGATCACACCATGTGCATTGCATTTTATGGCATATCCACTTTTATATGTCTATTTATGAGTACAAAGAGGCTTAGCCGCCACTGCTCTGGCTTGCCAGCTTGGACTGACTGCTGCTATTTTAACCACATTCGCCTCTAGAAAGAGCACAGCCAACAGTTCCAAATTCCTGAGGGAACCATAACTGTTTATACTGAGAAAACTGAATGACGCATCGTTTGGAAATTTGTTACTATTTAAGCCACTATCAACTTGGGTTTTTTTTGTCCAGAGTGATCTCTTATGGCCCAAAGTGCCATATTTCTACCTAGCCCTCAAGAGAGACTGGTCCCAGGAGCAGAAAACTGTCTTGGAGAGAGCTTAGACAACAGACACCAAGAACCAACACACCCTAAAAGAGGAAGGTCTCAGGGCTCAGCCAATGTTCTCCATCAGGTAAGGTTCTTCCTTACCTCTTAAGTCCCATGGGAGTTACATGGAGCAGCCTAGGTAGATGCTGCTCATGCAATGCGTTTGCATCACAGCTGAAAAACTCTGGGCTTAAGAAACCCCGATCTTTTATCATAAAAAATGGACAAGAAAACCTGTCTAAAGTTACTTCAGAGAGAGACATTATTTTTATTATACTGGACAGCAAAAGAACTTGCCCTCTGCTCCAGAGGGAGATACCATCTCTATCTTCTATTCACTATCAAACATCTTTGAAAAGATCATCCAGAACTAAAGACTATCTCAGTACCTTTGCTCACAAGATGTTCAGAAACATGAGAAACACGTGAAAAATTGTCTCTTAACAGGAAGCTGAAAAAGTCAGTGAATAAATGAATGAATGACACAATTTACGGACATCTTAGAGAAAGAGGCAAAGTAACGAGTCCTGGATACAAATAGTTAATCAATTCTCTACTGTAAATAAGCACACAAGCATATGTCAGCAAAGGTCATTTCTGCTCACTAAGGAAGATTCTCATTTTCTTAATTTAATTGTACATCGCTCTTTCAAATAATTGGCACTCCTTTGAATAAATCCTACAAAACTTAACAAGTGACACTTTTAAACTTACCAAATGCTGTCTACTTGATGGAACCAGTTTCTTTCAAATATGGCATCACTTCACACATAAACTATTGTGTTTAGAATTATTAAATTAACTATTTAGAATCTCTTGATTCTAAAAATCTTTATCCTAAAGACAAAAATGCAAATGACACAGAATTTTGAGACTGAAATTAGTCAAAATAAAGAAATAAAGAAAACTGTGTACAAAGACTGTGCTTCTAACTTCATTACACAGTAGATCACAGGCCTTGGAGGGCAGATAGACATAGGTTTAAGTCGCAGAAATAGTTCATAAGTCATCCGTATCTTCTGTGGCTTCCTTCTTATAAATGCCTTGGTATATCTTTCTGATGATGGGGCTTTTTCTAAACAAACTGTTATTTGGGTCAGAAATGGTATGAGCAGCATTCAAGGAATTCCAAGCATTACGATGGTTAAGCAGCATTTTGCAAACTGTATTCTGGGGAACACAAGTGCCCTTTATGATGTTAATAAATATTCTGCCACCTAAAAAAATTACTTAGGCAAGTAAGTTTGGTAAGCTATAAACTGCAAAATTTTTCAGAGACTCTAATTGGGCTAATGTAGATTTTAGACCAATGAGCTCCATTTATCACTGAACGTCCAATAGGTGGATTAGGAATATGGTATGAAACATTCCCCACACTTATTTCACCATGCAAAATCTTTAACATAAGATGTTTTGTATTAGAGATACTAGATGCTTCAGGAATACTAGAGTTCCATAGACCACGGTTAGAAAAACTCTGGGCCACAACCCAGGCTAAATATGGAACAAGAACAACGAAGGTATTGAGATAGTTGGGAGTTAGTTTTGCAAAGGACCTTGAATTGTATGCTGATATTTGAACTTTATTATGTAAACAGTGGGGAAATATCCTGTTGATATTCTTTATATTTTTTGATATGTTTAGATATGGTCATTTTAGTCAGAAACATATTAAAAGGTCCTAGGATCTTTCAGTTTTGTAATAGGTTCCTCCATAGAAGAAGAAATCTACAGAAGAGAATAACCTTTGTAAATACCCAAGTTCAAACCTTAATAGCATTCACTCTTAGGAAAGTCCTCTGTATGCCTAAGAATTCCTATGTAGTAGCTCAAATTAATTTACTTTTTTCTGTTCTGTGTTCATTGTACTTCCTCTTCACCGAATTCCAACTCTAGAACTCAGCCTTGCAACAGAGACAGACGGAGACACCAGATCCATTCACGGATTGTCCCAGTCTAAATAAAATCAATCCCCAAGTTTCTATCATGCAGCTTATTTTCCAACATTTCCATCACAGTCAGGATTATCTTGGATGCTCTAACCAAGCTTTCTTTGTTATGTCATTCAAGGAATATTTAATGAGCACTATCTGATGAAGGCATTGTAGTTAAGTGCTGAGAGACATAAAAGGAAGATTTAGATATATTTCCCCTTGAGACCTGTTTATACTTTGAGTATTTTGCTTTAAGATCAAATTAACAATTTCTTTCAAGCTTTGATTGATTTGTGCAGCTAATAAAGGCCAATTATATAAAGAACAGTTCAATCCATCAGTCAGTGAATATTTACTGAGCTTTTGCTATATGCCAAACACCAATGTTAGGTGCTGGGGATGCAGCAATGAGCAAGATAGGCCTAGTTCCTACCCTCAAAGAGCTTACAAATCTAGTTGTAGCTAAAGACAATAGCATGACTGTGAAATTTGTATTAGTTATCTAAACTCTTTTTAAAACGTTATTAGTTATAAAGGGGAGTAAAATATATATGGCAAAATGTTAATTAGTTAATCTAGGAGAAGAGTATATGGATATTCATTTAACTATTCTTTTGATGTTTCTGTTGAGTTGAAATTTTTCAAAATAAAATGGTGGAGGAAAGTTTAATAAGAACAAATCAGTAAAAATGTAAACATTTTAAGTCATATTTCTTTCATAATCTAATACTTTTTGGCTTAGTTGTAATATTTCAGTGTTCTATGACTTTCAATTCACTTATTTCCATATTAGAACTCCCAACGCAGAAACCAAAAACATTACTTTAAGAATAACTGCAAGACTTGGCTTGCGTTTTCCCTATCACAGAATGTCCCGCCCAAAGGGAGCACTGTGGCTCTTGAATGTGGTAAGCATTTTTGTTAAACTCTCTATAAAATATGTCAGCATACTTAGTTTTTGGCTAAGTAAATAAGGAGAATTACAGTGTCAGACCTGCTATTTGCTGTCATTCATTTGGCATTTCTTAAGCTATTTTCTAAGGCAAGTATATATGTTTTAATGATTATAATAAACTATAATAATCAATAAACTCAATGTATTTGCTGTATATATGCTAAGATGTGCAAGATAGAACCTCTTCGTTCTACTAGTGGTGGGACAGAAATGACACCACCTATGGTGTATCCAAATAAAACAATGGGTGTTAAGAGAAAGTATGGATGGATTTAAGTGGCTTTTAACAAAGTCTTCCTATGACTCTTAACCCCAGACTCACCAAATATTATCATTGTTTGCATTTTTATTTTCTCACCATTTCAAGGTGCCAGATACATCTTTGTCTCTGATACATGATATATCTGTATTTTCAGAAAGGAATGCATATAGGAGAAAATCAAGGGCATAAAAGTGAGAGCCAGTGATTAAAAGTGAAAAGGAGCATGAAAAAAAATTACGTAGCAAATAATATGACCTCAAAGACCTGCTACAGGTATTCCTAAAGAAAAGAAATACAGGTATCCCCTGCTTTTTGGAAGTTCCCTTTAGGCTCACTTGGCTTTTATGAAAGACTTAACATTAGTAGCTCTTTTTTGATAACCAAAAATGATCTGAAGAGGATTTTCATTTTTATGGAAAAAAGCAAAAAAGCAAAAGTAGCATTCAGTGTTGGTTTTGCAGTGACCCAGTTATAGAGGCAGTGTGTACCCCGAGCAGTGAGAGTGGCACTGCCAAGATCCTTCTCTGGGAACTACACTCAGCATCTCAGACTCAAGCTGCCATAGCTTTGAACAGTGTCTAGGAGCATCTGTGCTTTATCTTGATTTATTTTGTGTATTTGTTAGCAAGATGTGTCCTAAGGTAATTGCTTCTTTGCTTTACCCCATTTTGGCTTAGGAACTTTCAGATAGTGGGGAAAACCTGTACAGGTTAACAGGTAAGTGACATCTCCCCTCCATTAATTCAAAAAAATGTGTTGCATGTCTGCTATGTGCCAGACACTATGCTAGTGGAGATAAAAGAATACAGTATAGTCTCCACTTTCAGAAAACTTGCCAGACGTGCATGATGGAATAAGAGAGATGATAGGTATAGTGGAAAGAAGCAATGTAGGTCTTGGACTCAAACTCACATTAAGTCTCTGTCATTTATAAACTATAATCATACCCCAGGGATATTGTAGGGAGGGTTCCAGACCACCAAATAAAGTGACTATTGCAATAAAGTGAGTCAAACAAGCTTTTTGGTTTCCCAGTGCATATAAAAGTTGTGTTTATGCTATACTGCAGTTTTTTAAATGTGCAATAGCATTATATCTAAAAAAATAATATGAATACCTTCATTTAAAATATACCATGGGCTTCCCTGGTGGCGCAGTGGTTGAGAGTCCGCTTGCCGATGCAGGGGACACGGGTTCGTGTCCCAGTCCAGGAAGATCCCACATGCCGTGGAGCAGCTGGGCCCGTGAGCCATGGCCGCTGAGCCTGCGCGTCCAGAGCCTGTGCTCCGCAACGGGAGAGGCCACAACAGTGAGAGGCCTGTGTACTACAAAAAAACAAAAACAAAAACAAAACAATAAAATATACCATATTGCTAAAAATATGCTAACCATAATCTGAGCCTTCAGCAATTCATAATCTTTTTGCAATATTAACATCAAAGATCACTGATCATAGATCACCATAACAAATATAATAATAATAAAAAAGTCTGAAATATTACAAGAATTACTGAAATGTGACAGAGACATGAAGTGAGCAAATGCTGTTGGAAAGATGATGCCAATAGACTTGCTTGAGGCAGGTCCTCCACAAATCTTCAATTTGTAAAAACTGCCATATCTGAGAAGTGTAATAAAGCAAAGCGCAACAAAACAAGATATACCCATTGCCTCGGACACATGATCTGACCTCTCTGAGCTTCAAGTTCCTCATCTGTAAACTTCAAATAATAATACCTACCTTGCCCTATAGTCATAAGAATTAGTATTAAGGTATGTAAACTGTCAGGCACACACAACTACTCAAAAAATCTTTACTACAAATAAATACTTCAATAGAGGTACATGTATAATGATTAAAAACCACAAAATTTGCCCCTCCTAAAATTTTACCACTCAAATAATTTTGAAAATTATGCTATCAATGAGTGTCCTATAGGAAACTGAGATTTTGAGTAGAATCTAATGAAGGGACTCTTTACAGGGACGGGGGCGGGGTTAGTAGGGGACCCAACAAGGATACTGAATCCCCCAGGGGCCATTACACCCTTAGGCCTGACCCCAGTGGTAGAAGAGACTTGGAAGTGGATCATCCACTCTATAAACACGGAGATTACAGCTCAGACTCTCAGAGTCTGATGTCATCAAAGATAACTAATACCCTCACTCAATAATCAGCAGGTTGATTACAATTTCATTTTTCCACTTAGGTTGCCTGCAAGAACAGAAGTTGCTAGCCAGTTAACACAACAGTTTACACTGCTCATTGAAAAATAAAAAATAATGAGTTGACAGTAAGTGTACATAAATATTCAGACAACCAAATAATTTAAACAAGCCTACTGCTCCAGAAGTGGGTTAAACCCAGCAGAATACGGTGGCACCACTTTCTGGCTATTTTGCCTCTATTAATTTAGGTTACCTATATTAGCCACCATGCAGCCTACAATGAAAATTCTTAGGTCTTTTTGCTCTTGAAATGCTGTTAAGCTATGATTCTGTAGTAGATTTTTTAATCTAAATTTCACATTTGACCTTTGTCCCTGTTAAGATAGTTTTACTTCAGTACTTCATTTCAACATATTAAGATATTTGTACATTCCATCCAAATTAGCAGCTTTATATCATCTAAAAATTCGATAAGCATGCCTTTCTACGTCTTTTTTTAAGTTGCTGATAAAAAGATTGAATGTGGTAAGGACAAGATCAGAGACATTTGTAAGCATTCATTTAAAAAATTGAGCATCTTATATGTACTGGGCTCCGTGTTAATTTCTGGGGATGCAGATAATGCAGAACTAAGTAATAAAATTTTGGTTAGAGATAAATGCTACCAAGAAGCAAAATATATTATTAAACTAGTGCCTAGATAGGGTATAGGCAACTTTAGATAAGGGGACCAGGGAGGCCTCACTGAGCTCTAACTGATAGCAGTTTGGCTGCCCTGTGCATACTCGATAGAAAAGTGTTGAGGAAGAGAGAAATAGGAAGTGCAAAGGTCCTGAAACTGAAACAAGCTTGACAGATTGGCAGAAAAGAAAGAAAGACAATTTGGGTGGAACAGTAATCAAGGGGAAGAATAATACATGATGAGTTAAGAGAGGTAGACAAAGATCAGATCATGCAGGGAGTTGTAATCTCTAGCAAGGAGTTTGAATGTTACCCGAAGTGTAATGCCACCTCCTTTTAAGTTGGCACTGACCCCACTGATCTATTTATGAATATAGCTTTAGAACAGTAACTTTACTGTACTAACAATTAGCATAGCTAAAATCAAGAATTAAGACATCATTCATGGGGATGCAAACAATGAAATATTTTCTGCCAAACAAGAATTTAATCTGCCTGAGAAACCTATTCATTTCTCTTTTTTTAAAATTTATTTTATTTTTGGCCACGTTGGGTCTTTGTTGCAGCACATGGGCTTTTCTCTGGTTTTGGTGAGACGGGGCTACTCTTTGTTGTGGTGTGTGGGCTTCTCATTGTGGTGGCTTCTCTTGTTGTGGAGCATGGGCTCTAGGCATGTGGGCTTCAGTAGTTGTGGCACACGGGCTTCAGTAGTTGTGGCTTGCAGGCTCTAGAGCACAGGTTCAGTAGTTGCGGTGCACAGGCTTAGTTGCTCCGCAGCATGTGGGGTCCTCCCAGACCAGGGCTCGAACCCATATCCCCCGCATTGGCAGGTGATTCTTAACCACTCTGCCACCAGGGAAGCCCCCTATTCATTTCCTTAAACTGCGTTATATACCGGGATTTTACATAAGCAGTCAGAAGAGAATTTACACAAGCCTCCCACACCCTCTACACACCTACCCACATCTGGGCCCACGAACTCTTCCTTGCCTGCTATTTCTGTGGATGAATTATATTCCTCCTGAGACCAACCCCTCCACCTGTGCATTCACTCATGCCTTCCACCTCTCTCTTAACCAACAACATCATTCCAACTCTTTCCTCTCTCCTCTGCATCTCAGTTTTTGCCTTTTCATAGGCTCATACCCATCAACATTAAACATGCAGTAATTTCTCCAATCTTAAATACATACATACTTACATCTAATCATACAAACCTCTCTTGGTCCCTACATCCCTCTCCAGCAACTACCTTGTTTCTCTTCTAGCTTTTATAGCAAAACTTCTCAAGCGAGTTGTGATATCTACTGCTTTAATTGTTCTCTTTTCATTCTCTCTTGAACACTGTCCAATCAGATTTCCTCCCCACGGCTTCTGTAGACTCCTTCCTGTCCAGGTTACCTGACCTATCTGCCTTACATATTGTTAGCTGTTCAGGCAATAGCCATTTCTTTCTACCAACTTCAATGATCAAAAAATAGCCATGTGCTTTAGGGGACTTGGGCCTTTCTCTAGACTGAGGGTCAGGAATCATGTTTATTCTCTAAGCCATCCACCCTACCACCATGGCCCTTATTGTTAGCTCGCTTAGAAAGGACACACATGTGTCACAATTCAGACCAATAAACCTGAGGGCGCTTTTGCACTTAGAATAAAGTGAATGTACTAGTTAGTTTTACTACTGCCCTAATGGTGAAAATTAAACCGATTGCAATTAGTCTTAATTATTAATCAGACAGTTACAAACATCTTTTTGAATGTAGGGATTCTGTTTCCTTCTGTTTTGTTGATTAGACTGAATTCTGGAGGTCATTGTTTCAGGAATGATTTTACACTCCCATATCTATTCCACTACTCTCTCATATAATGATAAATTGCGCAATAAGCCCTCAACTCAAGTTCACTCCCCACCCCCCATCATCCACGCTTAATCAGGTTCTCTTGTTCTCCACCTTCTTAGAGACACATTCCTTTCCTTTTGGATACTCATCTCTATAATAATACAACTGCTAGTATCATTATTTGAAGATATCTGTCTCCCCCATAAAATTGTAAACTCCTTGAGTGCAGGTACTCTGTTTTCTTCTCATTGAATAGTCAGCACTTGTCACAGTGTAGGCACATAGTAGGTACTTAATTATTATTAAGTAATTATAATTACTTAATAATTATTCGTTGAGGCGAGAAAGTAATACAGAAGACAGGAAATCCTCTGCATAGTAATATATGATAATATTTCATGTACAGAATTGCCTTGCATTCAGACATTCTATTCCTTGTAATGTGAATGAGCTCATCTCATTCAAATGGTATATGAGATAAACTTTTTAAATTCTAAGTAACAAACAAACTCTGGATAACAAATTTTAAAAATGGGGAGGGGGATTTACTGGATGAATACTGAGGCATTTCACAAGATCAGTGGAAGAGTGGACAACAAAACCACAGGAAGGCAGGTGCAAAGGTAACAAGATAGGAAATCTCAGAGCAAGAGTTAAGAGGCCTTATCTCTGGGCACTGCCATTAATAGAGCAGGCCTCCAATCAGACCAGTCTGCACTTCTCTCTCATAAGTTTCAACTTGTCTGAAGAGAGGGTACAATTGGCCCGGCTTGTGTCAACTGTCCTCCTACACCTGGATCAGTAAGTTGATCGATAAGTTGACTGGAGTGGCAGTATCACACATTACAGGCATGGTCACTAGAGGCCCGCTCCTGTGTTTTGATCCATTCCCAGCAAAAAGGAAACTATTTTGAGCAAAGTGGCGACCCCAGATGACAACCCCTTTAGATACATAGGGAAGATGTTTACATTGTCCAGCAATCATGTTAGAGCAAGGGAAGGGGCAATTTCAGGGTCAATTCTGTTAACAAAGAAATATTTTCATATAGACTTCTAATTATATTTATTGTGTATTTTTATATTTCTTTATATTATCTATATTTATTTTCAAACACATAAAAGTAGAGATAAAATACAATGACCCCTCAATGTTCCCATCACCCAACTTTAATAATTACCAATTTTTAATTATCCTTATTTTATCTTCTCCATACCCAAAAGCTTGTTTCCTGGGGTATTTTTAAATAAATGCCAGGTATCATATTTCACCTTATAAATATATCACTGTATATCTGTATTAGGTAAGGAATTTTAAAACCATAATCATAATATCATTATCATACCGAAGAAAGTAACAATAATTCCTTAATATTAGATGTTACTGGTTGGTATACTTCCATTTCTATAAGACTTGCTCCCTTATATCAAAGAGTTTAAATCTAGAAGGGGTGTTAAGACCTTTACTTAAATAAGCAAGAGAAATGAACACCATAAGAAAAACAGAGATGAAGTGCCATGTGGATTGTCCAAGGAGGGAGATGATGGTGGAGACGGAAGAAGTAGAATATATATTAGAATACAATCAGGAACCCAGAAACAAGCGTGTAACAGAAAAATCAAGGGGATCACTGGAAGTTGAGAAAGTCAAGACTCAAAATTCAAATCGGCACCTGGGACTGACAGGCCGAAGTACTTGAAGGAGCAGTGGAAGGTCAAAGGGCCTGGTACAGTTCAGAATCACAGGAACAGAGGACACGGAGCGAGGAAGGGAGACCCAGCTGTCCTGGTCTCAACTGAGAAGCAAGTGAAAATTCCCAGTGAATGGTCTAGAGGCTACAAGGGATGAAACCAAGAAGGGTTAGGTCTTGGAGACACTCAGCTGGGATGCAGTGTGTTTACTGCTGATCCAGCAGAATCTGTTGTTTACTGCTGGCTTTGCTTCTGATTGTATGGGACTGTGATGCATGAGTTGTTAAATATTTGAACATAACCCCTGATTACAAGAGATACTGCCATGACGTTGGCTTTTACCCAGAGTATCCTTGGTGCCTAGTCCAGTGCCTGAAACAGAGAAGGCACTGAAATATATTCTGAAAGAACAGATGAATGCATAAATTTTATATTGCTTCATTAAACTATTTTTAAAGTTATATAGAAAAATCTCACTCATTCATTTACCCTTTATTTTTTAGAGCTCATGCTATGATAGCTTCCAGTCATGTTGAGGGATTTCTTCATTAACTCAGGTAAAAATTGGCTCCAAGAGAAAAATGAAGAAAGAAGATTCTAGAGAAATTATTTTTCAATATGCTTCAGAAAGTATACACTTCCTAGTACTAGTTACAAAACAACCTTAAAAAGGAATTTAAGATTATTGTCAGAGTAACATTTGTATCAACTAAATATTTCTCTTATTTGCAGAAGCATGAGTGTAAAAGTCATAGAACATAATATAAAATAGCTAATGAATGAATGACCTTAACTGAAAGAGAAAGTTTCTTCTTTAAAAGAAAAAAACCTCAACAGCAGGAATATTTTAGAATTACCTTATTCTTCTATAAATCAAGAATTACCTAGGGACTTCCCTGGTGGCACAGTGGTTGGGAGTCCTTCTGCCAATGCAGGGGACATGGGTTCCATCCCTGGTCCAGGAGGATCCCACATGCCTTGGAGCAACCAAGCCTGTGCACCACAACTACTGAGCCTGCGCTCTAGAGCCCATGAGCCATAACTACTGAGCCCATGTGCCACAACTACTGAAGCCTGCACACCTAGAGCCTGTGCTCTGCAACAAGAGAAGCCACCACAATGAGAAGTCGTGCACCACAATGAAGAGTAGCTCCCGTTCGCTGCAACTAGAGAAAGCCCGTGCACAGCAACGAAGACCCAACACAGCCATAAATAAATAAATAAATAAATAAATAAATAAATAAATAAATAAATAAATAAATTTAAAAAAAAAAGAATTACCTAAAGGTCAATATTTCTGTCATTTCTAATAATATTGCGATCTTTTTTATTACACGCTCACTATTGGGGAAAAAAAGTAGAGTCAGTGTAAATATTATTTGTTATTCACACAAACATTTAATTCACTGTCATCTACATAACTACCCCAGTAGTCAAAGGGGTTCCTGAGCAAGTTTTACCTTATATGGGAGGACTGAGTCAATTAAGCTCCTAAAACAATGTGCTAGAATGAACAAAGCTGGTTCATAAGGGATCACTGAATCATTGTGCAGGAAACATCTTTGTTACATAAACAAGCTTATAAAAGTGCAGTGTTAAGAAATCTGGTTTGCTCCACAAATCACTGAAGGTTATAGCTTAAAATTATATGCAGTCTCCTCAAACATCTATCTCAGAAGGTTATATGTCTGTGTTTTGGGGGGGGTTGTTTTTGTTCTAAGAAATAAATATTCACATTGAATTGGAAAACATTTCACTCTATAAAAACAAAAATAAAATGCAAATTGTGATTTCCAGAGTGAGTCAGAAAGTTATGCCACCACCAGGGATGCTCAGAAGAAGCTGTAGACTCAGGTAGAAGAAAGCAGCTATGAGGCCCTGCAGAGAGGGAGCTGGGTGAACAAATACCCTAACTTCACTCCTTCTGCCCTTCAGATTTCCTTCCAGTGCCTCGTATTGTCTGAACCCAGTAGAAGTCAGAGGGCAAGGGAGAAAATTAATACAATCCATAAAGATCAGCCAGAGTAGGTAGAGAGTGGGTCTAGAAGGGCATTGGGAAATATCCAACGCACATTCCCTTCCACCACTGTAATTCCAGTTTCATTAGCCTTACATATTTTTTGGCAGTTTCTCTCATCCCCATGATGGGCAAGTCAAGAAGCAATCTAATAGGTATTCAGGAAACTCAAACTTTCTAGATAGATCTCTGTAGATTCTAGCACTATATTAAAGTCTTATAGAAAAACATAGAGGTGTGGGATGAATTGGGAGATTGGGATTGACATATATACACTAATATGTATAAAATAGATAACTAATGAGAACCTGCGGTATAGCACAGGGAAATCCACTTCGCTGTACAGTAGAAACTAACACAACATTGTAAAACAACTATACCCCAATTAAAAAAAAAGAAGCCTAATAACTAGAAAAAAATATGTATATATATAAAGAAGTTCAAGACATGGATTCTTCCCCCAAGATAAAGACTGGAATAAATGGGAACAAGATAATATAGACAACAAGTTGTAGATCATAGAAAATATTGAAGATTTGGCCTCAGGAAAGACCAGTTACCTCCTCTAAGGCAGGTTGTATGTGTGAGTTGCAGGAGTTAACATTTATTAATGGGCCAGGCACAATGTATACAGAGTCTGATTTAATCTTCACAATGACCCTATGAGCTTGGTATTATTCAACCAATTTTACAAATGGGAAACTAAAGCCATGGAGACTCAATGAGTCACCAACGTTACCCTGCGAATGAGGGGTGGGGTTTAAATGGCAACTAAGATCTGTCTGACTCCGGAGTTTATTTTAGCTATGGTCTTTAATGTTTGTCAAAAGTGGGTGCCACTCTTCTTCCTTTCCCTGGAATTCCCTTCACCTTCTTAGCCTGCCCAATTCTGTTCTTTGTGCTTTTCTTTGTGAAGACAGACCTGGCTCCACCACAAAGAATCCATCATTCCTAGCTCGTGTTCCCACCACACTCTACTGCCAACCTCAGGCCTGGTGTCCAGCAGTAGTTTTTCACACTGCATACACTCTAAGGTACTTATGCAGAGGTGCCTCAAAATTCTCCTCATGTGCCTGAAGGTTTACCTCTCATTGTGGAGAGAAAAGACCATAGCTAATTTGGGTACTGTGGAGAAGACCAATCTCTGGCTAAAGCATAGGAGGAAGTGGCAGCTGGTACAAATGGAAAGTGAGGTGAGGTCAAACTGTAAAAATTTAAGAGGGATTTTCATAGGTATGCTGGCAAGAAACATGATGGTATATTATGTACTCAAATTCAGATTTCAGAAAATAATGGAAAGAGCACAAAATATTAAGATAAAAATATTAATGTGTCCTACAGAGACCAAATCTTTCACTTAAAGAAAACCAAATAACAAGCTTCTCTAATGCCAAGGAAGTTATTGTTATGCAAATAGCTGTTGTGTTTCTGTTAATTACAGTTTGTTCTCAGTGAAAGAGGAGAAAAGTTTTTATCTTCAAAAATGGAAATTAGGGCTTCCCTGGTGGCGCAGTGGTTGAGAGTCCGCCTGCCGATGCAGGGGACACGGGTTCGTGCCCCGATCCCGGAGGATCCCACATGCCGCGGAGCGGCTGGGCCCGCGAGCCATGGCCGCGGAGCCTGTGTGTCCGGAGCCTGTGCTCCGCAACGGGAGAGGCCACAACAGTGAGAGGCCCGCGTACAGCAAAAAAAAAAAAAAAAAAAAAAAAAAGGAAATTAAACCAATTTTAAACTATACAATGAAACAAAAAAATTGCAAAGTGTTTTTTCTATAATTAACACTTTTCAGTGACCCCATTTTCTATGTTGTCAATAGACAGTTGTCTCACAATTTGTATGTTATTTTTTCTGTCATTCAGTAATATTCAGTAATTTAGTAATTTTTGTCTTTCAGTGATAATAAATATTCCATTATTGGTTAAAACTTGTACAAAAAGCAAACAAAAGTCCACATGCAAGATGAATAAGAATTTAACACTTTTAGAAGTTCCTCCCAAGCTGAAATGCAAGGCTAAGATTAAAAAAAAAAAAAAAATCCTAGCTGATTGGATCTAGAGTTAGCTCTGGAACCTAAGCTTGGTACTTAGGACAAATTTTGGGAATCTCTAAGCCCTAAAATGAGATTTTCCTTATGCTCAACAATATCATTCTAGCCTCTGTGGCTACTACTCAAAACATTTTTGCAATGGGGATAACTTTAATCACTAACATTACACTGTTTTTCTTGGTATATTTACAAGGTTGTACAATATCACCACTATTCCTTACCTGTCACTCTCCAGTCCCTCCTCCTCCTAGCCTCTGGCAACCACTAGTCTACTTTCTGTGTCTGTATATGGATTTGCCTATTCTGGACATTTCATACAAGTGGAATCATACAATACATGACCTTTTGTGTCTAACTTCTTTCCCTTAGCATAATGTTTTCAAGGTTCATCCATAATGTATCAACAGCATGAATCAGTACTTTATTCCTTTTTATGGCTGAATAATATTTCATTGTGGGGATATACCACATTCTGCTTATCCATTCATCAGTTGATAGACACCTGGATTGTTTCTACTTTTTGGAATTCTGAACAATTTTGCTATGAACAGTTGTGTACAAGCTTTTTTGTGAACATATGTTTTCAATTCCCTTAGGTATATACCTAGGAATGGAATTGCTGGGTCATGTGGTAGCTCTACAGTTAACTTTCTGAGGACTATCAAACTGTTTTCCAAAGTGGCTATACCATTTTACATTCCTACCAGCAATGTATGAGGGGCACAATTTCTTTACATTCTAACTGACACTTCTTACTTTTTAAAAATTATTATTATAGTTATTCTAGTATATATGAAGTGGTTTTGATTTGTATTCTCTGGTGACTAACAATGTCATTTAAAATAATAACAATAAAAATTAGGAAAGTGTTATTTCTATGAAAAAATAGCAATAGTAAATGCTTTGTATGTTAACGTAAATAACATATTTTCCAAAACTGTTAAATGAGAAGAGTCATATTGTTTCACATTTTGGCAAATCTGCTTAATATTTGGCTTAAAGTAGAAAAGAGCTGGATTCTCATGTCTGCTTCTACATTTAATCGGCTATGATATGTTGTGGTTGAAGTAGATGAAGAAAATCCAGTTTTAGATATGTGATTGGAAAAGGGAGGAGTATTTTAATTGCCTTTTCAGATAATTACAGATACTGTTCAATTGATAACTGGGCAGTGGTAGTTTTTAAGAGGTTAGATGCAATATGGAATTTAAAACCATACCAGTGAATCTTTTATTCTCTGTTACAGTAAAATCTATTGGCTTATCTTGCACTTCGAATAGATTTCCTGCCCATGATTTTGTAACATCCTGCATTGGCCATTTGGCACTTATTGGCTCACTGAGTTACACAGATCTTCCAAATGTTGACTCAGTTCATGACATAATATTTTTAAAAAGCACATCCATTAATTTAACCAACAATCTCATTAGAAAAATCTTTAGGTGTTAGGAAGCTGTCAAGTTCATGGTGGCAGATACAACTTTTACAAAATACTAATTTTATCATTGGCAAAAAAAAAACTATTGTTTTCCTGAAGTGACAGACTCATTTCATTCACTTTCAAGAAAATATCTGCCTAATAGCTAAGGCCCCCAAAAAATCATAGTTTGTCTGTCAATTGTTCTTTCAAGGAAAAATGATGTGCTACAGGGTAGTGGGGATGTGACAGGCTGGTTCGGCTTGTAATTCAAACAATCATGCAAACTTTTTCCTTGGAAGAACTAGGCATTTTGATATGTAGAAGTGTTTTATAGATACTTCCCATTTCATCACACTGATTATTAAAAACTGTGTACTTAAGGATCAAGATTTAATAAAATTAATACATTTTACTGCATTATCAAAGATATTCTTAAGTGAGAATGACTATTTTTTTTTTATTATATAGACACAGAAATAGCAGCTTTTTTTTTTTTTTTGAAGATGTTGCGGGTAGGAGTTTATTAATTTATTTATTTTTGCTATGTTGGGTGTTCGTTTCTGTGTAAGGGCTTTCTCTAGCTGTGGCAAGCGGGGGCCACTCTTCATCGCGGTGCGCGGGCCTCTCACTATTGCGGCCTCTCTTGCTGTGGAGCACAGGCTCCAGACGCACAGGCTCAGTAGTTGTGGCTCACAGGCCTAGTTGCTCCGCGGCATGTGGGATCCTCCCAGACCAGGGCTCGAACCCGTATCCCCTGCATTAGCAGGCAGATTCTCAACCACTGCACCACCAGGGAAGCCCGAGAATGACTATTTTTTTGCTTGACACAAATATGCAGATACAATGATGACTATATACTACCGATACAGTTCAGTGCCACTGCCTTGATTCCTGTTAAGGAGCCGTTTTAGCCACTCTTTCTCTTGTACCATCAGTGCAAACGTTACCATAGTGGAAAAGGCAAATAACACCTTAGTATTACTATGAAAATAGTTTTAACCTTGCAGAACTGCTGCAAGGGTCTCAGGAACCAGAGCTGTCCATACTCTGAGGACTACTACCCTAGGCAAACTACTTAGTTCACATTGGAATACTTTTTTTTTTTTGGCCACACAGTGCAGCATGTGGGATCTTAGTTCCCTGACCAGGGATCGAAACTGTGCCCCCTGCAGCGGAAGTGCGGAGTCTTAACCACTGGACTGCCATGGAAGTCCCTAGAATAGAATACTTCTGAATAAGATGTTGGGATTTATGCTATCAAGAAAATTGGAAAGAAGTGGGTTCTTTTAGGGAGCTCTAGAATTTTATCTCTACAGTCCTCTCACCTATTCTTTCACTTGCATTGCTACAGACACTATCCAAGATCAGGCATGTATCGCTTTATATACAGATAACTCCCTGGACTGCTCATTGGTTTCTGTCTCCAAAATCTCCTCTCTCCAAATGTTCTTCTGTGCTAACTGCTGCAGATTAATATTCCTAAAGCCCACTTTGATCCCTTTGTGCAGGCATTTCCAGTGACTTTTTCTGCCTAACAAATAAAGTCTAAATATCTTCATTTGATTTCCAGGGTTCCCCTTGTTCTGGGTCCAAATTCCAGAGTTTTCCCCCACTTTTTCTCCATGCTTTCCAACCTCAGAACATACATAGCATTTCCCAACTTGTAGTGTATTTGTCTGAACCCCCTTTTCATGTTTGGGGCACTTCCCCACCTTTTGAATCTTCATAGATGGCAGAGTCTACCTCTCAGTAAAAAGGCTGAAAAGGATGGATCCTTGCTTTCGCAGGAAGTGTGGTAGTTAGAACATGGCACATGAGCAAGGCTCAGCCAATTATCAGGATCAGACTCTTCAGGATTTTGAATCTGGAGCTAGTGACATAAAGTTCTAGGGAGGTGGTAGATTCATCTGGCAGTGTCAGGGGCAGGACAAAGAGCCACATGGGGAGCTGGGGTAGCAACTAGTATTCAGTGGCCGCAGCAGCATCTGGGAATACCTAGCAGTGTCATTGGCATTGGAGCTGGAAGCTGTGGAGCCCAGCTCTTCACGTTCCCTGGGTGAACTTGGTACAGTGACTGGTCATGACTAAGAGGAAACAGGGTTTGCTGCTGCACAGGAAAGTCAAGTGGCAAAATCAACACGCTCAAAGTAAATTTTTATTCACTTTTGCCATGTAAGAGACAAAATGTTGGAAGAGTGTAGGACAGACTTTTCTTTGGTCAGTTATTTTGGGGTAGTAGAGCTTGAACTAATGAAACCATGGTCACTATTTCACAGGCCATAAAGGTAAATCAGCTGTTCTGTGTTTTTTGGTCACACACCATTGGATAGAAGACAGAGGTGGAAAATGATCATACTGTAGTCCCAGTAAATGACAATATTTGTGTCAATGTCAATATTAAGATCATACTCCAAACGCACAGTTCAGTGTATCAGTTTCAGTGTCTTCACATACACAAACTAGAGTCCATTGACTAATTCTGTCCCTCAAATCTAATCTGGCAGAAAATCTCATTTATTTCATGGAATTTGAATTGGCACTTACTACCTAGCTACTTATATCAGTACACTAGGAGGGAAGAAGAAACATTTCTCTCTGTTAGGCTCACAGGATGAATAACAGAAAAGATACCAGATTAAACAAAACTTCTGGTACTTGATTTTTTTCCCAGAGGGCTGATAGGGGTGGTTATCTGGTCTTTACTAATTTCTTTCATGTCCTAAGTTTGCTATTGTTTTCATGATTCCCTTGACCTCTGGATGCCACAAGCATACAAATGATTTAACACTGTGCAAACAACAATGTATTAGTCAGAACTTTGGTAAAGTTCTCTGTGGCAATTTTGAGAAATTCCATTACAAAGGACAGATATAATTCAAAGTTTGGTAGTAAGGAGTGTGAGTTAAGAAGTTGAATTTTATATGACCTGAAGTTTAGAACGTTTAAGAGAGACTGACTCTCATTTTTGAGTATGAAAAGTTTTCCTACATTAAAGATAGAAAACAGTTACTCTCAGTCCCATGTGGCAGATGGAAATGACAGCAGGGAGGATTTAAACTAGAAATTAGAAGAGCTCTAAGGATTATGAAATGTGGGTATATATTGTCACAGGATTATAGAGTTTTTTTTTTTTTTTTTTTTTAAACAGGGTAGAGTTGATAGTTATTTTCAAGTAATTTTAGCACAAACTAAAAACAGGATGACTTAAATTCACATCAAGATTATTTGCAGGGATGGAGTGATATAGGAAGACATATCTCTGCCCTCTGAGAGTTACAATATTGAAAGGAGGGTGAGCAGATTTAGCCAAATATAAAAGTAACTGCAAAATAAAACAAAGTATAACTGATAAATACAAAAACAAAATCCTATATTTCTGCAGAGCATATCACTGTAATGACAATTTATCAGATTATATCACTGATGACAAAAACTGAGATTCAGATGTCTCAGCCCATAGGCTGTGTTTGCTCCTCAAAGTGGAACTGAGCATTGGTTGAGTAACCATAAGATGGACTAACTATAGAAAATAAAAAGAAGTTGCCATTTGGCTATGCTATATAGCAATATCATTTAACACAATTTGGTAAACAGAGTTGAACATTACTAGTTTTCACATCTTTGACCAAGTGTACAAGGAGGGAAAGGTTTTAAGTTAGGAAAATTTGCAGAAGGAAGAAAATGTGCTTAAAGAAGGATCTTTACAGTTCAAAAATTTCAATTTCTAAACATACCTAGAATATTTATAATTTTAAAGTTTCTACAGTATGTCCATGTATATACTCTGGTAGTTGGAAGCATGACCATATAAAAAATACCATAAGAAAATTTCTACACAATCATTGAGTAAAAATGAAAGAAGGGTTTTAAAACTTGCTTCATGTTCAGTGCTATGCTGTGGATACTTAGTAAATACATTCATATTTATTTCTGAAATATTTATTAAAATCAAGTATCCACTTATAAATGGCATTGATTTTTAAATCACTTAGCCTGTCTGATTCTCATACATATGTGCTAGAAATAAGCTTTCTGGAAATAAGATGCAGAGAAACACTGTTTTCACATTTCCCAATGTCCTACTAACGTTAGCAGGACCATGGCATCCCTAGTAAAACAGCCTTCTTCAAAAGTCAAACTGTAAAAAATAATCTGCAGTAAAATGTAACCTGATATATGGTCATTCAACATTCATCAAGAAAATGCTGAAACAGCAGTAGAGAAATTGGCAATGGCATGACCAAAACAATTTACCAAAAAAAAAAAGTTTAATTAAAATGAAAAAATATAATAAAAGAAACACAAATAAAACATTTTCCTATAATATTCAGAAATGAGTTTTAATTATAATGGTCAGCACTGAGGAGTGTGATATTTAAGTGAACACTCGCAAACACAGCTTGTGTAAATGGAACTTGGTACAATCTTTATAGACGGCTAGCCAGAAATTCAGATCATAAGCCTTAAGAAGGTTTATAACATTGATCAAGTTTTCTACTTTTAAGGATTTACACTAATGATGCAACCACTTCAGAAAACAGTATAGAGGTTCCTCAAGACATTATCAATGGAACCACCACATGATCCAGCAATCTTACTTTGGGGTATACATCTAAAAGAAATGAGAACAGGATTTCAAAGAGACATCTGCACCCCCATGTTCATGACAGTATTATTCACAATACCCAAGATACGGGAACAACCTAAGTGCCCATCAGTGGATGACGGGACAAAGAACATACATACAATGGAACATCATTCAGTCATGAGAAAGAAGGACATCTTGCTCTTTGTGATAATATAGATGGACCTTGAGGGCATTATGCTAAGTGAAATAAGTCAGACAGAGAAAGACAAATACTACGTGATCTCACTTATATGTGGAATCTATAAAAGCCAAACTCATAGAAACAGAATCTAGATGGTAGTTACCAGGGGCTGGAGGGTGGGGGAAAGGGGAGATGTTGGTCAAAGAGTATAAACTTCCAGTTAAAGATGAATAAGTTCTGGGGATCTAAGGTACAACACAGTGATTGTATTACACACTTGAAAGTTGCTAAGAGACTAGATTTTAAATGTTCTCACCACAAAAAAGAAATGGTAATTATGTGATGTGTTGCAAATGTTAGCTAGTGCTATGGCTGTAGTCACTTTGCAATGTGTAAGCGATTCAAATAAACATTGTTGACTACCTTAAATTAATATGTCAATTATATCTCAGTAGAGGTCCAGGGTGGGGGGAGAACCTACCTTAAGGAGAAAGATATACAGTCAACAATATTCACTATTTATAATAGTGAAAAGTTGGCCCCATTAGTCTTCCATGGGGAAGGCAACCATGAGAATCCTTTGCTAGGATCACCTTTGTCTGCACTGTAATGACTACACAAGAAACAGCAATAAATACGCTAATCAATGTTTTTCAGCTTGTGTAATTCAGAGCAGAGGGTCATTTTTCCTAAGAAAATGTCTGGCAATATGTGAGAAATTTGGTAGGACTGGGGGTGGGACAAAGGGTTCTATAATACTTAGAAAACTATGTATTAGTCTTCTCAAGCTGCCATAGCAAAATGTCATAGACTGGGTGGCTTAAACAACAGAAATTTATTTTCTTACAGTCCTGGAGGCTGGACATCTGAGATCAGGGTGCCAGTATGGTCAGTGTCTAGTAAGGGTTCTCTTCCTGGCTTACAGATGGCTATCTTCATTCTGAGACCTCAACAAGATGGGGAAAGAGAGAGACAGGGTCTCTGGTATCTCTTTTCATAAAAGCACTAATCCCATTATGGGGTCCCCACCTTCATGACTTCACCTACACCTAATTATCTTCAAAGGCTCCATCTCCAAATGCCATCACATTTGGCGGTTAGGGTTTCAACATACGAATTTTGGGGTGACACAATTCAGTCCATACCACTATAATAAAGAATAATCTTTCAAAGTCAGTCTAACTATAGAGTGGTTCTAATAAATGGTAATTATGTTAAATTTATTCCACTTATATTGGCTAAAGATCTAGCACCCTGATGCAATTCTTTAAGAAAAAGGGGGGGGGTACTGAAAAAATGTCCTATTAGTATGACAGTATTAGAAAATAAGATTCTGAAATAAATGACTGTGAAAACCACTGAGTAGAAGAATGCTGGGAGAATAGGATAAACCCACAGTGCCCAAGTATCACTTTTCAGATGACTTATTAATTCTCCAACATAGAGATCTGGCAGTTACAATCTGAATTTAATGATGACACTTAGCATCACTAGTAGTGGGACAACCTGACATTATATATCTCCGAGTTAGATGTGAAGTCACAACATTACTGTGTTGTGAATGAAGTATTCTTCACAAATATGCTTAATCTGATTTTAATCAAATCCAAATCTAAACTTCAGTGTACATAAAATAAAGGGAATAGAGGAACAGGTTAAATAACATCATGAGAAACAATCAGGGTATAGAATAAACTATATAAGACAATTGGCCTAGACTCTTCAAAAAGTCAATGTCATAAAAAAATGGTCAAAATTGTTCTGGTTTAAAAGAGACAATCAAGTTCAATATGTCAAATTCAATACATTCAAATATAAATATATATATATATATATATAGTATCTGGAGACAATTGGAAGAATTTGAATATGGAGTGGATATTAAATAATGTTATAAAATTATTAAAAATTTTCTTGGATATAATAATGGCATTGGGATTAAGTAGAACATTCTTAGAAGTTGTACGATGAAGTATATTAAGGAGGGAAGTTTCATATGTCTGCAAATGACTTTCAAATATTTCTACAAGAAAATAAATTTACACATGTATATAGACAAATATTTAAAAATTTGGTAACATTAAAAATTGTTGAACTTACTGGGCATAGATGAATGCTTTTTTGTATCATCCTTTCACCATTTCTGCATATCTGATGTTTTAAAATAAAAAGTTGTCAGAAAGGCAACTTAAATGTTTCATTAAAAAATAAATAATTCTAAATAATATATTGAGTAAAGATGTAAGTTATAAAACATAATATAATAAATACCCATAAATATACCACCCAAGATTTAGAACACTAGCAATATCAATAAATCTACATATATGCTCTTCTTCATCCTATCTTCCAAACTCCTCCCCAACTATCTTGATATTTTTAAGATTCATTATGGAAATATTCAAGTATACACAAAAGCTCTTGCCCCAGATGTGCAGTTTTGTTTTCGTATTTTAGTGGTTTATCCTTAGAGAATTCCCTTACCATTTGCAAAAACAGAAACACCTCCAAGGTGTATACTGTCCAGAAGTTTAAAATTCTGTAAAGGAAGATACTTTCAGAGATATTAAACCAATATAATATCAGAAGGAGAAATCCTTAATACAATTCTTAACCTTTCTGAGGATACACTCTTATTTCAGTTGCGACCAGTTCTAAAATATAGCATTATTTTGGATATTTCTTTCCGTACAAAACCAAATAGATTTTTAATATGAAATACAAAATATCTTTTATAACTAGCATCACCTTGAAGAATCTGTTCTGGTACTTCATTCAGTTTAATTCATTGCCATTGTGAAATGAGCTGGTAAAACAGAAATGAAACTTAGTTCTCTGTCCTGAGTACCAGTTGAATGGAAAGCACGTATACCAATCAGAAGACTAACAGTCTTTGAATTTGATAATTAAAGTGGCTAACACTCAGGACTTCGCTGGTGGTGCAGTGGTTAAGAATTCGCCTGCCAATGTAGGGGACAAGGGTTCGAGCCCTGGTCTGGGAAGATCCCACATGCCTCGGAGCAACTAAGCCCATGCGCAACAACTACTGAGCCTGTGCTCTAGAGCCTGAGAGCCACAACTACTGAGCCCATGTGCCACAACTACTGAAGCCTGTGCACCTAGAGCTTGTGCTCTGCAACAAGAGAAGCCACTGCAACAAGAAGGCTGCACACCGCAATGAAGAGTAGCCCCTGCTCACCGCAACTAGAGAAAGCCCGCACACAGCACAAAGACCCAATGCAGCCAAAAATAAATAAATAAATACATTTAAAAAATAAATAAATAAAGTAGCTAACACTCAAGGATGAAGAAAGTATTTTAGTTACTAAATGGAGTGAACCTAGCAGAACACTGAATGATTAAGAACAAGAAGCTTTTAAAAAAAAAAAAACAAGAAAAAAAGAAAAGAGAAGAAAGACTTGAGTCAAAGTTTATAGTGCTGTTAAAGAGGAAATAAGAAAAGGAAGTGGTTTATAGAGTGAGGGTTTTTAATGTGTTAACTTGAGTTTTACCTATAATGGCGGGAAATACAAGAGCCACCATTAAAAAAAAAAAAACAAGAACAGAAAAGCTAATACATTATGGGATGAAACTGTTAAAGCATAAGGTAATTATACTTTCCCATTAATCAGTTCTCCATTGCGTATCTAGATGCTCTCTCGTGGTCTGATTTTAAACGATGATAGAATGTTGTACACCTGTTAAGTGCTGGATTATCTCATGTATCTTCTAATTTTCACAGTAACCTCAGAAGACTAGAATCATCCTTTCCATTTTATAACTGAGTTAACTGAGGCTCGGAGAAGTTAAGTATGGATACAGATCACAGAACTACTAAATGATAAAAGTAAATTTTGAACTCTGGTTTCCCTGGTTCCAACTTAATGCTTTTCATTTGCTAGGCTAAACCACCTCAACGGCCTAAATAGGGGTTCATACGTGAAGCCTACCTTCAGAAGACATGGGATTTCTGAACTGTTAACAAGTATATGATTAGACAACTTGATTACTATTTAATCAAATCTGAGAACTAGAACTTAATAAACTTTTAAGCATTGCCAGTGGTGGTTAGAAAGGGAAAGAACAAACAGTTCCCAGAGATAAAGTACAAAAAATTTATATGTGTGTGTGTGTACATATATATATACACATACACACACATAAACACTTTAAATATATATGTGTATATATATATATATATATATATATATATATATATATACACACATGCATTTAAAAACATGGAACTCTAGTAAGCAAAAATGATGAAAACAGTCATACATTTATGTTGTCTATCAGCTTGGTAACTTTATTTTAATGCTAGCAAGAGTACTATGACACAGGTCTAATACAATTGTTCTTGGAGTTAAGACTGACATTATCTTTCTTGAAAGTGATGTACAGTATGTAAAAGTTTTAAAAAGAAAACCTGTTCATCTGGTATGCCTGCTTCTAGAAATCTAGCCCAACAGAAAAATAATGGTGATAATCACAAATTTTTGTACAGAATGATGTACAACTCAACATTATTTATAAGGGTGAAAGAATGGAAACAACTGAATAACAAAAAGGGAATTATTGAATAATGCATGGTACTTTCCTATGTTGCTTAGTATGTAGTCATTAAAATGAATTTCTCAATTATTAATTATACAAAAATTACTACAACATAATTCTGAGTAAAAAAGTAAGATAGAATGCTGGATATACAGTATAATCTTAAAATATCTTTAGAAGTATATGCACACATAGAGAAGAAATATTAGATGAAAATATACCAAAATACTAACAGGTATTATTTCCAGGTTTTATGATTATGGGTTAGTTTTCTGTTTTTTTGTTTTTTGTTTTGTCTGTACTGCGCTGCTTGCGGGATCTCAGTTCCCTGACCAGGGATTGAACCTGGGTCCTCTCTCTTCTTTCCTTGGTTAGTCCAGCTAAGGGTTTGTCAATTTTATCTTTTCAAAGAACCAACTCTTAGTTTGGTTCATCTTTTCTATTGTTTTTCTGATCTTTATTTCATTTATTTCTGCTCTAATCTTTCTTATTTTCTTCCTTCTGCTAACTTTGGGCTTAGTCTGTTCTTTTTCTAGTTCCTTAATGCATAGAGTTAGGCTGTTTATTTGGGATCTTTCTTGCTTCTTAATGTAGGTCTTTACTGCTTTAAATTTCCCTCTTAGAACTGCTTTTGCTGCACGCCTTAAGTTCTGGTAAGTTGTGTTTCCATTTTTGTTTGTCCTAAGAAACTTTAAAATTTCCCTTTTAACTTCTTTGATCCACTGGTTTCTCAGAGCCCCAGTAATTTACCCTCCTTTTATCCTTGCCCTTTAACATAAACTTGCAGATTCTTTCACTGAAGTCATAGAGTCTATTTCTTTTATTCCTTGAATCTGGACTTGCCTTGGGATTTCTTTGTCTCAAAATTATTTTATTTTCTTTAATCAATGTTCTTTCTGGGTTGTTCTTTGGCCAATGGGTAATTAGCAAACATGGCACAAGAAGGAACTTGAAAAGTATTGGTACAATCGGGCTTTTCATGCTCTTGCATGTTGCCTTCACCATGAGCAGTCCATGTCTGTGTCAACCAACTGATCCCAGGATCAGAAATGCCAAAGCCATCCTAGCTGAAGCCATCCTAGGTTATTCAAGAATCATCAACCCCCAGGAAATTAGTGAACTCAGCCCAAATCAGCTGAATATCTTAAACTTTTTAGTGAAATAAATATTTGTTAAATAAAATTTCATTGTTGTTTGTTGTATGACATTATTTGGCAAGAGATAACTTGTATACTCCATTCAATGGTGGTTATGCTGAAGCTGGTCTATTAAATTTCTTTCTTCGGTCTTGCCATCTTTCTCTGATTTCCTTTTCCTATGCTCAAATAAGCACAAGGGAAGAGCAATATACATCCACTGCCTAAGCAGACTGTCAAGAACAGTGAAGAGTCTGAGACTTTACCTTGCTTGCAAGCTAACAACTTAGCCTGCCAGTTTCAAGGATACTGGTAGAAAACACAAGACCCTTGCATCAGAGAAGAGTAGTAGTTTATTACTCACAGCAGGAGTGTAGCCACAGTATCATTAATTTTGTGCTGCTTCCCCAAGCCTCAATTCCCACAGGGAGTGACAAAGAGGGCCAGATGATACCTGCATATGAAATGGGTTGTATTTCAGGAGAGGAATTTCGAGTTTAGGGAACCCAAATCTCTTAAGACAGGTACTTGTTGAGCCTGACGTTTGCTCCAGAAGGAGACATCTTCATTATATTAGACAGCAAGCATTCTTGCCCTTTGCTCCAGAGGGAAACACTATCCCTGACTTCCAAGGCTGTGTGCTATATAAACATTCTTGAAAAGATAGGCCAGAACAAAGTGTAGTCCATGCTTCACTTGTGAGACAAGCAAATATGTGAGAGACTCATAAAGAATGGGAAGAATTTCTTCCAACAGAGACAGATGTCTACCAGGAAAGAGACTGCAGTCTCTTCTTCTAGCCAGTTATTCCCCATTTTTAGAAGAGTTTCTCTTGGTCCCTCTCCTCCCCACCACTTCCACCAGGCTGACAATTCCCAACTGCCTTTCATTATCTTGACTCTCAGACTTATTATGTAGACTGAGAAAGGGTGTCAGGCATCAGTTATTTCAGAGCCAGTTTCTGTAGCTGCTATGCAATCTTGAGTCTAATTCTCAGGCAACAAGAAAAGTCCCCATTCTGTTACAAATGAACCGTATTGCTCAGTGTGTGGACGCTCAGTTGAGCTGTATGCTCAATCAGTATTTCCTAGGAAATAATGCAAGTTGGCAGCAGAAATGCGATAACATTTCACAGCCACACAAATTTCTATGTGCAGCACAGATGTGTATTACTGGAACTTGGCAGCAGATGCCATATGAACAAGTCTCACAACAATCTTAGATGGAGAAGTTCTTTTGAGAATGTACCAGATTCCACATAATATTATGCAACCTCTGAGGCAAAGAAGATTTACAGGTGGATTCAGCAAATGACACATATTCTTTTTGTCAATGACATCTCAAAGTTAATAGGCAAGTCATGAATATTTGCAATACTGCAACCAATTAGTCCTTTATTGCAACGAATAAAGGATTAATATTTAAAATATAGAGTAAAAGTCCCCTACATACAAATGAGTTCCATTCAGAGAGCACATTTCTAAGTCCAATTTGTTCATAAGTCCAACAAAGTTAGCCTAGGTACCCAACTAACCAATCAGCTATATAGTACTATACTGTAATAGGTTTATAATACTTTTCACACAAATAATACATAAAAAACAAACACAAAAGATCAAACACATAGTATGCTATGGTTCTCGTTACCATCATATTATGGTGCTTTATTATTTAAATTATATTTTGGAAATTGTGTTTAATACAAATATGAGATATTAATATTCACTCATGTGCTACAAAAGTGGAATTTAAAAAAATAGGATAGCTATAAAGTACAATTTAGAAAATCCTAAATTTGAAGGCATGCAATAAATAAAGCCAAATATCAACTTAAAATTTATTTTAGCTGATTATTTTCATTCTTCCTAAGCTATGTATTTATGCATGCATGCATGCATGTGTGTATACATGAAGATTTGTAAGTAAATATGCATTTCATCAGAGCTGGTTATAAGAGTTTAAATGTCACAGCCTTCCAAGTTCACGCTCTTGGGAAGGGAACAGTAACAGTGAATCAGCTTACTGAGGTTCCTTTTGAGAAATAATTTATCATATTCATAAAGGATAGGATGACATTGTTATGATTTTTGTGCAGAATGGAAGAGGAAGAACAAGAATGGAAAGTTCTCACTGATTCTGCAAAATCCTGCTAACCCTCTAGTTATCTTTATGCCCCATCCTCTCACATTTTATCTTTCCAATCCAATTATTTCACTTTAGGAACTAGGGCTGTTTTCCTTATGAATGTTAGCCATATTAAAGTAGTCAAATAAACAGTACAATGGCCCCAGAAGTATTCTGGCTTTTAAAGTTTATTAATAGAGTCGCACTATGATCCCATGTGGTATAAATTCATTTCATATAAGACAAACCGTTACTGTGGTATTCTACAACTGTTACGTCCTATCACCAATTATATAAAGTATGGAATCAGAGCAGTGGAGTGTGCAGAGTTTACAATAGTTTATTCAATAGTTATCAGATTTGTACAACTCTGAAAAAGTAATAACTCTAATAAGTGAAAATTTCATAAAATAACCCTATTATTTTGAACACTGCAATTGTACTACTACTACTGGTAACTAATGTGTTTATTATTTTTAAATGTGTCTCATGTGCACTTTGAATTGGGGGATGCAGTTTTCTCAGGCAGAATAGGAAGTTGTTCTTTCCTTTGTACCATTTTATGCTTTGATGTCTGAGTAAAGAAAGAAATTTAGGGGTTGTGCTCAGTTCTGTGCTTGTGGCTAGAAAATGGAATCATGGGGCAAGATACTGGGCACACACACACATACACACACACACACACTTTGAGGCAATGCTTCTGCTTGTCAACAGAAATAACTTTCTCTTGCATTCTGTAAACATCCTTAGGACAGGCCAATGTTCACTTTTAGAACCTTATATTACTTTGAAATGAGAGTAAATTAAAGAATATAAGCGATGATATTAACCCAAATAGACTGGGCACCTGTATTATAAACGATAGTGGTGGGTTGACTTCTAAAATTTACTATTATGTGTTCTTGTTATACTTTCCTTGGTGCAAAGATTAAGTAAAGGTAACTTTTTACCCACGGAAGAAAGGCTCTATGATTTGTGTTGGAAGAAAACAGGGAGACAAAGAAGATGAGCAGGTCAAAAAAAAAATTTGTAATACCTTTTAATACCGTATATGTTGCCAGTTTTTAAAAAAGTTAATCGTTAAATCAGTCACTGTTTGCACCTAGGAGTCATACTCATTCTTCTCTTGCCACTTTAGAATTGAGGCTGACCTAGTTCCCCAAACCAAAACTGAAGTAGACACAGTGGTTGGCTTAGAGTGGGGATTTTCTCTCTGTGGTCAAATGTTCATGGGGTTCCCACACGAATCTTTAGTTTTATAAAGCATGTAGATAGAGCTTGATGTGAAGCTAGATTTCTCTTGTCCCTCCTTAAAATAAAGAAGGAAAATGACAGTGTTTCACCTGAGCCTACTGTAGCAACAGTAGTTAAGTCATTATGTCTCTTACATCCTTTCCGCGATATACTTTTCAGGGGCCATTCGTACCTTACACCAGTGGTAATGAACAGAGAATCATTTACTGCTTCCTGAGCAGAAGCTGAATGATGATTTATAGGACTGTTTTAATTTGAGACCTTGTTTCTCTGCCGCCTTAGCAGACCAGAAGGGCAACATCTGTCTACTAGACCAGGAAAGTAGCATCTGTCTATTAAATAAGAAAGTAGCATGTGTTGACCAGACCAGGAGGGGAGGATCTGCTGACCGGTCCAGGAGAGGAGCATCTACCAGATCAGGAGGATATGACCTGCCTCCTAGATCAAGAGAATGGTATTTGTCTACTAGAACCCGAAGTTTTGTCTATCCAAGAGCCAGGAGGGTAGCCTCTGCCGACCAGACCAGGAGAGTAGCATTTTTCAGAGCTTAACTGAATTTATCTGGTCTTTATATTTGTTTACTTGTTTTAAAAATCATATTATGGGAAATGCTGATGATTTAATAATCAAAGACCCATTTATATACTTTGATATAAAAGTAAAAATATTAGAAAATAAACTCTTCAGTGCAGAGTAATGAATTACTACACTTGTATAAGCAGTAAGAGGTCACAGGAACAGATTATCAGTACTTACAGCTCTACAGAATTTAGTTTCAAATGGTGAATATATTCTAAGTACAGTATTTTAAGGAAAGCTATGGGATAAATACATTTGTGCAGAGGCTGGCTTCACTAAAAGGTCTAATGATTTTTTTTTCTTGAGATTATAATATATGAGGTGAAGCACTTTGCAATGTCAAATTTAAAATAGTTATATAAAATTTCAGTTTTATTCCCCAAACATGATTATATAGTAGATAAATTTAAAAAATTTTCATAGTAAGGTACATCAGTAAAATATGAATGTTACTATAACACATATCTAGACATTCTTACTAACCTGGTTCAAACTAGAAAATAACGGAATTATTTCTGTGGGAGAAAGTCATTTTTAAAGATAAGTGCTATATATTCTATAAGAATTAAACATTTTAATAATTAGAGAAAACACAGAACTATTATTTAGTCATTCATTTATTTATATTCCCCATGTTATTGCTCAGAGATTTGAGCTGATCTGTGTCTAGAGTACATATTTTCAGTTAACAAAATTTAAATCAAAGTAGAAAATTAAGATCAAGGAGAAGACAAATATGGAAACCAAAAGGAAATGCCAGAGTATCAGTTGTTTACACAGACCAGTGATTTTTCAACTCAATTACCAAACCTCTTTCTTATAGTAAATATTGTGTAATAACTACTTTAGTATCCTGATATTAAATTAATAATATAACTCATCTTCATATGTACTAAAAAAAATACAATGCCTTTACATGAAGGAAAACTAAAAATGAAATTTATCTATCCTATCAATACTTTGGTGTTTTATATATATATTTAATAAATAAAATGCACATATAGATTTAAATATACTTTCTATTTTATAATTATTTTAATATACTTGAATATATAAATATGCTTAAACTAAAATGAAATACATGTACATATGTTTACATCTATGTAGTATATATATACATGTATATACTACATATTTATAAATACTTTGGTAAGATTTCACTAGAAGATATAAAGAAGCAATCAGACACGTGAACCTAAATGTTGACTCACCATGAATGGGATAACTACAAAGACAGACTGATGCAGGTGTGTTATATTGGTGACTCAAATATAATAAATAAAATTCCAAACATAAGAAAGGTTAAATTTCCCTTGGTTTATACCTTTGCTATATTTCTGGAAAATTCTTAGAACTAGACAACGGTCACTTAGTGTCTGAGGTAGCTACTCTCTGGAGATGGCCCTCAATGCTCTTCTCCTCCCTGTATGGGCAAGCTGCTTCTCACAAAAGGCAGAGTTTCTTTGTCCTCACCTTAAGTCTGGACGGGTCTTTACCAATAGAAAGCAGCCCAAATGCTGTTCTGGGACTTCTAAGCCCAAACCTGAAGAGCAACAGCAGCTTTCACTTACCGCCTTTTGGAACCCAGTTACTATGTTATGAGAGCCCAAGCCATGTGAAGAGGCCACATGAAGGAGGTCTGAGGTGCTCCAACTGACAGCTCCAGATCAACTCCCACCCAAGGACCAGCAGTGTGAGTGAGCCATCGTGGATGTTCAAGCTCAGGTGAGCCCAGCTGACTGCAGCAAGAGTCAACATCACCTGGAACAGAACTGCCTGGTTGAGGCAGTCATCCATAGGATCTTAGGAAATAATAAACTTCTATTGTTTTAAGCCTCTAAGTTTTGGGTTGTTTACTATACAGCAGTAGATAACTAAAACAGCATTTATATATAAAGCTGAATGAGGTTCTAGGCTTAGGTTGCTATGAATAGATTTTTCATCTATTTGAAAATCTAGTGGGACATTTGAAAGTGTTGCAGGAAAGAGAATGGTTCTTTATTATAAGGGACTGTCCTATATAATGCAGGATGTTCATTATCTCTAGCCTCTGCCCCAAATGTCAGTAGTGTCCTGGTTATTATGACAACCAAAAACACTTCTACAAATTTTCAAACTGCTCTCTAGATGCTGACTCTGCTAAGAACTAACTAAAATAATTATTTGTATAGTGACTACATGATAGATACTGGAAAAGGTAGAAATGAAATACAATCCATGCCTTCAAGAGACTCAGAGTTCAACTGACAAGAAATGAATGAAATAACACAAAATGATAAACATTATGATGGAGTTGTTTTCCTGGCACTGTGGTAGTACAGAGACCTGGTAGTTAAATCAGCCTTAGGAAGGGTCAGGGTAAGTTTCCTGGAGGAGTTATTGAGCCGAGTTTTGAAGTGCAGCCAGGTAGAGAAGAGGGAGAATAGAAACTCAAGCAGAGGAAGCAGCTTGTGCAAGGCACAGCGTGGGGCACTAGCAGCCATAAAGGTAGTAAGGGGGGCTGGGCCCAGATGGTGGTGTACTTTTTACGCCCTGCTAAAGAGTCCATTTAAACCTGAAGGCGATTTTGTAATTCTATCCAGAGATAACGTCACATGTTCACCACACCACTAATCCCAGCCTCCCTCACAGTTAGCCTGCGGCCCTGTGACTTGTTCTCAGCAAAGAATGTGGGTGGAATGGATGTAAGCCACTTCCAGGGCTGGCCCTTGATAGCAGCCCCTACAATCTTCTAATTCACTCTTTTCCTGCCTTGTGCTGGAGGCCACATGGTCCAGATGGCAAAGCTCCAAGATGAAAGAGGGCTATTTGACTTGTATCAAGTGTGTGAGGAGTAAGCTTTTACTGTCCTAATCCATCAAGTTTTGGGGAGTATCAATCAGAATTCCGTCAGAAAACAAATCACCCCAGATGGTTCAAATGAAGAGACTTTAGTGAAGGAAATCCTTTCAGAGGTGTGGGCAGGGTCAGGGAAGAAACACGGGAGGCAGGAAGCTGTTTCATTCCTAGAACTGAAGGGGCAGAGAGGAAAAGAGTTATCAGAGCCCCGGGAGCTGGCGCCAAGGAGGAGGAGCCCAGCAGGAACTCTAGTCATGACGCGATACAGCCACTGCCAGAAGAAGGGCGAGAGCCGGGGGGAAAAAATATCCTGGCCTCCTCCTCTCCTGTGCTCCCGTCTCCTGAGAGGGTATCCCCATTGGCCAAGGACAACCAGAATGCAGCCTCAAGGGAGCCCAGGTCCGAGCCTCCAGGTGCACAAAGCAGTTCAGTGAAGGAAGGAGAATGGCTCTGGGGGTAAAAGAACAAGCAGTTCACGAGGTTTGTCTGTTGTGGCAGCTAGCTATAATTACTCTAATACAAAAACACTGACGGATTTTCAGCAGATTTAAAAAATAAGTTTCATTAAAAATAATTTACATTCCATAAAATTCCACCTTTTAAAGTATAAAGTTCAATAGTTTTTAGTATACTCAAAGTTGTGCAATCATCTATACTATCTAATTCTAGAACAATTTCATCACATTCCCCACCCCCACCCCCCAAAAAATCCCATACCCACCAGGAGTCCCTCTCCATCCGCCACTTCCCCAGCCACTGGCAACCACAAATCTACTTTCTGTTTCAATGGCTTTGCATATTCTGGATGCTACACATAAATGGAACCACACAATATGTGGCCTTTTTTGTCTGGCTTCTTTCGTTTAGCATAATATTTTCAAGGTTCATCCATGTGGTAGCACGTATTCCTTTCTATTGCTGGATGATATTTCATTGCATATGATACAATTTTCAAAGATGACAGCTGTGTAGAGAATAGGTTGGGGTAAGCCAAAAATCAATGGCAGAGGAATGTGTATAAGTTGGGGAGTGATCGCACTCTCTAGAAACATTCTCTCAAATTATTTTCAGAGCAAGAAACAGAGAAGGTAAACAGCACTTTTCATCTCCCATCCTGAAACAGCCTTCTTTCCCTGGATTCCATTTCAATGAATGACACCACTGTCCACACAGAATTTGGGAGTGACATTAGGATCCTCCATTTCCCTCGCCCTTCACGTTAGATCACTTTTTTCCTGTGGGTCTTACCTCTTGAATGATCCTCTCCCCTCCATGCTGACTGCCTTAGTTGAGGCCCTCAGCGGGTCATGCTGAACTACAACAACTGCCTAACTTATGTCCTTTGTTCCTGGTGCCCAGCTACATCTATCACCGGGAGGAGCAACCATGACAGAAGATGGATGAACGATGAATGGGGGAGGTGCAGTGCCTTATCTCACTGTTGAGTTAGAAAGCAGAAATACATAGGTTTATAGCTTGGCCCCTTCCTCTTTTCATCCAACTGGGAGTTAGGTGCCTTCAGGGAGCACGCGCCCTCTTCCCAAAAGCATAATGAGGACGGCCCTGCCAGTTTTAAAGGGAGTGTGTGGCTAAAACTGTTAACATCTGGGGTTCAGAGAACAGAGCTTCTTTGGCTTTACATTGAGGTCTGTCCTCTCACTTAGCCATTATTATAATAAAGATGAATTTTTGCTTCCATTTGCTACAAACCTTTTTTACAGCTTTTTTTTCAGAACTTGAGAGAAAGGACTGCAGCAAATACTGTGTTTACTGTTCTGCAGTAGCCGAATGTAAGGGGAATTGTGATCAATCATGTAACTTTTATTAATAAAAAGGAAAAGAAGAGTAAAATCTGTTTTTATGAGTACTTAGTTGTAAAATCAGATTTGGAACATGGCATGATGTCATGAATAATGTCATCAATATTTCAAGCAAATACAAGGACACATTTTATGTCTTCTAATCATAGTAATTGTCTTGGTTTAAGTCTCCCAGGAAACCAACTCTGAAATAAAAGCTTGCATGCAGAAGTTTATTATGGAGTACACTAAGAAACAAAACCTGTAAAGAAATGAGGGAAGCAGGATTGGGTAAAGGGAGAAGTTGAACAGAGATCAGTTAAAAAGAGATGCATCAGCCAAACCTACAAAGAACCCTGGAATTGAGATGCCCTTAGCGTTGTACCCAAATTAAGGCAACTGGGCTAGACCCTTGTACCACCACAGTGTTAAGTCATTTGATGCAAACTGCACCTCAGGGAGAGGACATAACATAACCATGGTCCAGGCAGCAACCCTCCACTGATTTCTGAGCCCAGTTCTCAGAGAAGAGCGCAGCTGTGAGGTGTCAGCCACCAACACTTCTGACCACTGGGAAATAAGTGACTCAATCCCGAAGCGGCAGTGAATCTGGGCAAGAACCTTATAGTATCTAAGACAGTCCACCTGCAGCATTGCTCAGATTCACTTGCTTCTCTAGAGAGTTCACCCCATATCCAGGATTCTGGATAGTCTTTTTTTTTTTTTTTCCTGTGGAAACCTTAAAACTGGAAGATAAGTGGGGTGAGCCACAGCCCTTGTTACTGCTGGTCTCAATGCTACAACTGAAATTCATAATGACCCTCCTCCACATCTGTCCTAGACTGCCTTAACTTCAGCTAGAATCTCTGCTAGTCTAGGTGGACCACCTGGTAGGACCACCTACATACTCATCCCTGAGGTCCTAGTCACCATGCCCTTGTTGAGCCATGGGGACTGTACTTGCTCATTTAACATCAAAACTTTGTTAGGAGTACCAAGAGACACACCCGTGGCTCACCTATACATACTCTTCCCTGCTCCCATGTGTAACAGCAGCCCTATCTACTCCTGATGATAGGGGTCAGTTACTCCTGCCAGCATAGGGACTCCTTTCTTGGTCTGCTGGTCTCCTGGACCAAGGAGCCTGAAATGACTAAGAGCAACCCAAGTCCAACGGGGCTGTTACTGGGCCCTCTCGTGGAAGTATTACATCTTTGGGAACCAGGAGCCCTAGAGCTACAGAGCCCAGGCAGGACAGAAAGCATATATTCTCTAAGGGGTTATTGGAAGTAGGGCCACTACTGCTTCTGCTCTGGGTTCCTGAACTCATATATTCTATCTGTTGGGGACACAGCACCATGCAACAGCTGTTAAAGTACATTATATGCAGCTTATGCCCTAACTTCATCTTCAAAAGACCACACCATCATTCTATTGATATTAACAGCAGGTTCTGTGTGGCATTTTATATGATAGGATAAGTGGATCCAATGGATAGTGTATTGGTTTCCTTTTGCTGCTGTAACAAACGTACTGGGTTAAAACAAACCAAATTTATTTTCTTATACTTTTGGTGGACAGAAGTCCTAAAAATCAAGGTGTCAGCTGGGCTATATTTCTTCTGGAGGCTCTGAGGAAGGATTTGTTTCCTTTCCTTTTCCAGCTTCTAGAGGTCATATGCATTTCTTGGCTCACAGCCCTCCTTCCACCATCAAAGCCAGCAGCATAGCATCCCCAAATTTCTTTTTCTCTCTCTTCTCTGCTTTTGCCATCACCTCTTCTCTGACTCTGCTTCCATTGACACATTTCCTTCTCTCGCTCTGACTCTCTTGCTTCCCCCTTATAACTCTTGTGGTTCTATTAGTCCCACCTGGATAATCCAGAATGCTCTTCTCATCTGAAGATCCTTAATTTAATCACATCTGCAACACCCCCTTTCTACTGTAACGTATTCACAGGTTTTGAGGATTATAAGGTGGACGATTTTGGAGGGGCATCATTATTCAGTCTAACACAGACATATACCATTTACTATAAAGTGGGCACCTTGGTGTGAGACAATGCTTTTCAGGATCCCATATCTGTGAAACAGAATTCTGCAAGCCTTCAGATAATGGCACTGGCCAGTGTGGGCAGGGAACGCAAATCCATACCAAAATATGCATCAGTCCCAGGCAAGCTGAATCGCTGACCCTTCCAGAGTAGAATGTAATCAACTGTCCAGCAAGTGGCTGGTTGGTTTCCTTGAAATACTGTGCTTAACCTTGCTGGCAGACTGCACATTCTGCAGCAGCTAGATCAGCATTGTTAAGGGAGAGCCCTCCCTGTAAGTTCCATGCGTAAACTCCATCCTTGCCACCATACATAGCCTCCATCTCTGCACCATGGCTATTCTGTCCATGTGCCCTTTGTGCCCCTATTGGGTAGACAGAAAACAGAGGCTAACTGATATCCAATGGTGGAGTCAGCGTATCTACACAGTCATTTACTGTCTCTTCCATGGTGGGATAGTCTCTGATGGGCATCACCATGTGATTCAAAGATAGTCCCACTTTGTGCTTACTCCCATAGGTTCATTCACATGCCTCTTCCATAGACCTTCTTCTCCCCAGTCCTCCAATCTTTTTACTTCCAGGCCCCTACCAAACTGCCAAGCCATCTGTTACTACCCATTCGTCTTACATATTCGTACCTCAGGCCACTTCTCCTTAAATGCAAAATGGATGACTATGTGCAATGCATGAAGTTTGAACCACTGGGAGGATTTTGCCTCATCATTATCTATCAGATCATAGTGTAGCAGCAGTTCATGTCAACTTGCACTTACTTACCAAGTCATCTTATGCTTGAACCAAGCTCAGCCTTTTTCCTCTTCTACATCAATCATAAGGGACCCCTCGGTCCCATGCAGCCATATGTCTGAGCTTAGAGGCAGGTACCAGTGCAATAATGGTTGATGACATCTGGCCACACACTCCTGCAGCTTACTTGTTCTCTGGCCCTGTTCATGCCCAGTCCTGGGTACATCACCTCCATCTTACCATAGGTTTTTGCTGGGCCCACTGGGCCTTATAAGTTGGTGGGTCTGACAAAACCTAGCTCCTGTTGGGCAGTTCTAGCCACCTGACATCTCATGGCGAGGTGCTGTCATTGTCCTGGCACAAATAGGGTGCCAGGAGCTATTTTGCAATAGTTTATGATTTTTTATTCTAAAGATCACATACGTGGCCTTGCTCCAGAACCCTTGGATTTCTCTTTGTGATTTTCCCATTGAAACTTTCCATTCATCCCACAGCATCTTTCCCCACCACTAATACATTAATATCGTACACTCTGTCATGCTGTATGTTCCAAGTGCTTGCCCCACACTTAAGAGATGATGCAGAGTCCTTTTCTGCTCTGGGCACCACTTAAAACTGGCAGCCATGTGTCATTCAGGAAATGTGTCATTAAATATTCTCAAGTAGACATTTTACCTGCAGAACTCAGAGAAGCCTAGCAGGTGTTGTCCCTCCCTTGTGTAGCAAGTGCAAGATGTGATAACCTACCCTTTACTTTGTAGGAGGTATCTGGCATGCCTCAGACCACTGGACCCCTAACTCAGCATTTCATTGTCTTTCTACAGTGCCGTATTACCACAGACTTAGTGGCTTAAATGACACACATTATTATCACGGCTTAGCTCTGTCCTCTGCAAGGCTGTAATCAAGCTGTCAGCTGGGGCTACAGTCTCATCTAAGACTCAGCTGGGAAAGGAACCACTCCCACATTCAGTTTTTGGCAGAATTAGGCTCCTCGTAGGCTGCTGGACTGAAAGACTCAGTCCTTGTTGGCTGTTGTCCAGAGTCTACCATCAGCCCCCTGCCATGTGGACCTCTCCATACAGTGGCTCACAACATGGTAGCTTGAGTCTTCTAAGTCAGCAAAAAAGAGAGGGTCTCAGCAAGATGGGAGTTGTAATATTATATAACTTAGTCACATACATGTAATCATGTCCATCCTGTCACGGTGTCATATTCTATTGGTTGAAAGGAATTTGCAGGTCCTACCCACACACAAGGGGAGAGATTTATACAAGGGCAGGGATATTAGGAGACAGAGATCATGGGGTCACCTTAGAAACTGTCCACCACAGATGGGGTCCTCACTGCCACCCAACCAGTGGATGATCCAGCTCCAAAATCCCATTTTAGAGTCTGCTTTTTCAGACCACTATCCATACCAACTGACAGGTCAGGCTTCCTAGGAGACAGACTCAGAGATGGAGACTTGCATGAAGAAAGTTTATTGATAAGTCCTTTCAACAATACTGCCTGTGAATGAGTGAGCAAAGCAGGTGAGAAAGAGAAATTGATGCAATGCCGTTGGAACAAAGGCCTTAGCTAGTGCAGAGTTCTGAGCTAGCATGGCTCTTCAGAGTCATCCTGAAGTATGGTCAGAAGGCCAGGTCTTTGTACACCACACTGAGCAATTAATGGATGCGGGATCCCCCTGGGGAGGGGCTGGAACCTTGGAATCTTGGACAGCTCCCTAAGGTGAAGAAGTCAAGAGTAACTTATGAGAAGGGGCTTAGCTGTGATCAGCTATCAGTCAATACTGCCAGCAGCTGGGTGAAATAAGTGCCTCAGACCTGGAGGATACTTGAGAGGCACACCTGTAGAAATCATTAATAAACCCAAAAGGAATGACATGAAATACAATTCAGTGAACTTTTTGATGTTTGACTTGAATAAAGCAAGGAAGGGTTCCCCTGCCCCCCATAAAAATAAGTTTGAAACTTTGTTCAATGGTTCCACAATGTCAAGGATGATGTCAGTGATGCCCTTGGCATTTATCTCACACCTCTTATCTCATGGCTACAAACATCAGCCATTCTGACCACCTTTGAGGTGGAAAGAGAGAAAGACAAGAGAGCAGTACCAGAAGATTTCCCTTCAGCCTGCTGGCCTGAACTGTGCCCCAAAGCCAACCTAAGATGTAGGAGAGTCTCACAGAGAGAATACTTCATTATTTCCTGTCTCTAGAGCAGAGGCAGGCATGGAAGAAGAGGATTTGGAATGGGTGCAGTGAGTCAGTCAATACTGTTTTCAAAGTAGGTTTCTGTTTTGCTAATTGAGGTCAGATCTACAAGCTTTAAAGACCAAATGAAAGATGATGACATGCCATCATTTGGCTGAGGAGCCAATTCAGGTCTATTATGTGGATGGGAGACTATCTGCCTCACGCCAAGTCCAATCAGGAAAACAAACAAGTGCATGCCAGGTCTTTAAGAGAGGGGACTGAATATGGGGAACTAACTGCAAGGGTACTGAAGGAGCTGAAAAGCCAAAGAAGGGACAGAGATATCTCAGGATTAATATCAGCAGGAAGATACTCTTAATTCCTAGGGTTGGAGATCCCAAAGGAGGAGATACTGTTACAAGATTCCAGGATCTGGGGCTGCCCAGTGAGAACGGTTTCTGCAACAGCAGGTACCTGGCTGGAGCTGGATCATGGAAGGAGAAGCTGTCCAGGAGAAGCTGGAATCACAGAGGAGATGCTGCCCAAAATAGAGCAGGGAGGGTGGGGGATGGGAGAGGCACAGTTTCTCCTCCTTCCCACTTTCCAATCACCCATCTCATCTCACAGGCTAGCTGGCAACAGAGCCTGGAAAATGAAGTTTGCAGGGCTCATTCCCTTGTTGTACAGAGCAGGACAGGGAAATGGAGATGAATGGACTCAAGAGCAAAGAAACAAATTACTGGCACGCCATCCCACCTGCACGTGGAGATGGACGTTAGGAGTACCTGCAGGGAAGCCACAGCTTTTCTCAGGAAGGAGTGCTGTCTTTGCTCCACCACATAAAAATAATCTAGTTCCCAACATCTGACATCATACAGATAAGATTATTTGATCTGAACTAAGAAAATAGCATTACACACCACAAATTAATTTAGGAAAAGCGTGAACTATTTTTCATGAAATACATGTTCTAAAAACTTTTTAAACAGCTTCTGGCCCAGTTTGAGGACAAACCTGACATGATAGGCTCAAGAGGGAGGGGATATGGGGATATATGTATCCATATAGCTCATTCACTTTGTTGTACAGCAGGAACTAACGCAACATTGTAAAGCAATTATACTCCAATAAAGATATAAAAAAATCTGACATGATAAAGGAGCAAAATATTTTTAAGAGAATTATTTATGAAGAACTAGCAAATCAATTCCTTTTTACTTGCAAAATATAAAAGTAAAAATACTGATCAAAACAGGAAGTTTAACTAGGTGGGACTAAGATTTTGATGTTAATTACAGATAACTTAACAGAGAATGTGACCCACGGATGATTTATAATATTTGACCCTAGAAGTGTACCAGCGCCACCAGCCACTTGAGAAGAAACTATAATGTTTTGACTATTACGTGTCAAAAATATAGCCATCAGTTAAAATTCCAAAAACTCACTGAATTTATGAAAGTAAGCAATATGTTTAACAAATCATCCAAGGGTATTTTAGGGAAATGAATAGTCTTAAGATTCTATTCTTCTTGTCATATCAAGATATAGTAAATCTGTATTTGTGGAGAGAACTCTGTCAAAAAACAAACTTCTAAATCCAAGGGTATAAAACTCAAACTGTATAACTATTTTGTTACTTCCTCTAGCATAAGATTGGGACACACCTCAAATAAAGCACCACACATAATAATAATAGTTATTGCCTGCCAGATAATGTGCTAAGCAAGTCCTTCATACATATTATTTAACTTAATTCTCAAAGAATCTAATGAAGTAGGTGCTATTATTACCTTCATTTTACTGATGAGAAAACTTAGCCTGAGGGAGGCTAAAGGTCTTTAAAATAAGAGCATGCCTAGTGTAATCAGTTTAGAGCCATTTAGATATATCCTGATAGCTGGATTAGCCAAGAACCCTATTAAAAATAATATATTTCAAGGAAACTTAGACGTTGTAAAATTGCTATTCTATATAAAAATTTCAATAGTCCTTTAGGGTTTGAGGAAATATGATTTAATTATTAAACTATTTAACCTTGGTAATAAAGACCAACCTAATAATGTATAAACTATATTGAAGTTTTCAAGATTAAAATTCTGTGGTTCTTACATTTCTCTCTTTCAGAGTTATAGTTTATATGACTTTCTGTATCAGTTGTGAAAGCTTCTTCTGGGCTAAAACACATCACAACAATGAGATTTTTAAAATTGTGATTTGCATTCATGTATATGTTATTGAATTTACATATTTCAAAGAATATTCTCATTAACAGATATTTTAGAATAATTTTTCAGGGAGAAAAATTTAACTCAGGGCCCCTAGAATCTGAATATTTATTTGTAGGAAAATTTGCACATAAAATTTGTATCTTTTAAAACTAATATGAATAAAAAGGAAAAATCATTAACTCTTCATGCCTACAAATTACTGACTCTTCCAAGGCTCTAAAAATAGTTGTTTAAAGGAAGAGGTCAAGGTATCTAGGTGATCCTATATGTAATTTTTGTTTAAAAGAATTTAAATTGCCATGTTGACATTTTCTGTTCAGTTTGCAGTATTAAACATATGAACTATATTTCATTTTAAAGTGCAATACATCACATTTGTCAAGAAAGCAGAATCCTGTGGTCCTCAGAAAGCGGCTACTGAAGAGTGAGGCTGGAGCATTTTTTTCCTTCCAAATTGTTCTCAGCGACCAAGCCTGTTTTAAGATGCTCTCAGCCACCAATTTTGTTTTTTACAAGCATTATCCTACAAATCCGGGAAACAAACTCAGACTCGACTTTGATCACATTTTCAGCAGTCTTGATGTTTCTGATAATGTACATGCTTCCTGTGTTTGTAGGCTTGTGTAGCATTAGTACAATATTAACCTTTTAAATGAAACTAACAATATCAATCATTGTCCTCTTACAAACACTTTATGGTTCCTGCCTGTTATTTGCTACAGCAGTGCTGATGGCTTCCTTTAAAAAAAATCTACTTAAAGATAGAGTAGAAAACATGTAAATCCGATAAGAGTTCAGAAAACTATAGTCCCAGGTTTGCAATTTCAAGTGGAGAAGAGCGGCAAAATCTGTGATCATAGGGATCAAAGATGAAGCCATGGTCTTATATGGTCATAGATAAGAGAGATGCTTTTGAGAAATGAGCATGATATCAACCACAAAGACTAAAAAATACTATGCATGTGTTTCACTAATAAAATGGGCAAAGTCAGGATTTGCCGTAGTTCAATGTTATTATTTGAGGGTGGCTGTGTCCTCAACTCCTGTCTAGCCAGTTCTGACACCCAAACCGCCCAATGCTCCCGCCACTCTCCTCCACGCCAACTGCCCTCCCTCCCAACACGAACGCGCACACACACCCAGCCCGGCCAGAAGATAAAGCTAAGATGGCAGCGCGGAAAGTACTGGAGCCGCGCTCAATGTGGCCGGAAAAACAAAAGCAAAGGCCTCTATATATTTCTTCATTCTGCACATTTCTCTGAATAATTAAGAGCCCCCTGCCCCCCTGCCCAACACAAGGCATTCTGCAGGAGTGCGCGCAGTATTGGCGGCAGGGGACGCTTGCTTTTGCACATTTCGAGAAATCCACTTCTCCCGTTTGCAGCGGTGGTTCAGGTGACCCTCGCGACTTGCCTTGGGGGACCACCCTCCCCTTCAAGTCCCCTGGACAGTGGAATCAAGGGTGAGTCCAAGCGCCCTCTCCTTCCCGGCTTGCGCCCCATTCCCTGCCACCCCACGGAGCCTTCCAAGGTGCCCAGCTGCCAAAGCAGAGGAGTAGCAGTCGCAGTGACCCGGGAGCGTACAGTGCGGAGGCAGGAAGAGGAGGAGGAGGAGAAAAAACGCTGCATTGGCTACAATTTAGAGTAAAGCGGCCGCTACCGCTGCCGTGGAAGGAAACGCTGCCAACCGCAACAGAAACGCCACCCTCGGATACCTAAGTGAGCATGTGTGCGACTCTGCGCACGCCTAGTTGCGCCCCTCAATGACAACGGGTTCCTTAGAAATTTATCCAGCTACCGGGTTTTGTGTGTACCCAGAAGGCTCGGGAAGGGGCCTGTCTGGGACTGAAGAGTATCGAAAGGACCAAGGGGGAATTCAGGACTGGGTAAGGGGGCACTTGGGGAGACAAGTGCTCCAGGTCAGTGTCCACTAGAAACTCTAAACGGGCAATGACTGCACATGCCACCACCTAAGCCTGAGCTGGAAATGTTTCTCTGTGCCGGCAACATTTATTCATTGACATATTCATTCATTCAACCAGTATCTATTTCCCTCCTGCTTAGGGCAAGAGTCTGTGCTAGGAGCTGGGAACGTGATGGGGGAACAGACACAAGCATCATTCCAGTCCTCATGGAAAAGTCTAGTATGTTTTGCTTTGTGCGTAACCATCTGTGAAAAGCCATGTGACAAAGTGGCTGTCCTAGACGCTTGAAGCCCTCCCACAGTCCACAGAAGTATTATTTTGACCATTTTTCACTGGATGAAACTTGCCCAAAGACATACAAGTATCAGAGTCAGGATCCAAACCCCTCCTCCTTTTGGGGGCCTCTCTGGCTCCTGCAACAGCTACAGCCCTTAGAGCTACTAAGAGTTCGGGCCTTTAACTCCACCAGCCTTTAGCAGCCTCCATACCTGTGTCTTGGCTCTCGTCCCGGATTTGGGGGAGGGGGGAGGGGGAGTGGGGGCGGGGCGGTTTCTCTTCGACACAGGTGTGTAACTGTGCTGAAGCATCAGGATAGGAATTTCGCCCAACAAATACTTACTGGCTATCTACCATACAGGAGGTTCTAGACAGGGGCTGAGGAAGACACTAAGATAAACAAGAAGCTCTGAAGGAGCTTATAAGATAGTTGGGGAAACAAGTTTCCTTGTCTTTAAAAAAGACAACTTTTTAAAATAAAAATGACATCCATTTATTATTCAAAGCCCCAGATAAATGCACTCCTTCAGCACTCTCTCCCGGCAAAAACTAGAATTCGTTTAATTTACTTCCCACTCCTTGTTTGTACTTCTCTAAACAGTAAACAGGGCTTGATTTTTTTTTTCCCCCTAAAGCAGGATATTCAAAGAGGCTTAAGAGCCAGTAAGTGTAAAAAGGATATAGCACTGGGATGATAGGACTTAAAAATGATTTTGCCAGGACTATTAGGCAAACTCTTCAAATTGAAAATCAAAAGGCTAAAACTTAATAGGAATCAGGGTGCACTGCCGCATACATTTCTACGGCATTTACTTAGAAGGAGCTGGTAGAATAGCTTGGAACAGGGGACTCAGCAAATATTACATTTTTATGGATAACAATGATAAGATCTTTGATAGATATGGCATTTTCAGATGTTACACAGTCAGTCACAACTAGTTTCAGGTCATATTCAAGAATTATCTTTAGTAATGTAAGTCTGGGAGGAAAAAGATAAGCCATGAAGTGACCACTGTCAAGAGATAAGAGTGCCCTCTTAGGGTGAGCGTGGAGTCAAAAAAAAAAAAAAAAAGAACATTTAAGAAAAGTACTGTTGCATTGAGATTTAGCGCTGATATAAACGTTACAAACAAGAATTTTGGAATGCCTCTGACTTGTGAACACTCATATCTGGGAATTCTACTTTCACAGAAAAAAAAAAAAAAAGAATGCGCTAAATTACTCCCTGTCTTTCGTAAGTAAAAACGATTTTAAACAGACTTAAATCCTAATGACAAAAATTCCAAACTAAGATCGCCAAAGGGACTTCTAATTCGCCGGGCCTCCTCTGCCTAGAATTCTGAGTTCAACCAGCGCCATTCACAGTACATCTTCCCGCTAGCAGCACACACTCTGGGGAACGGCAGCAGGAGTGCGTACCGTCAACCTCTGGAGGTGGGCACGGGGCCTCTATCTTTCAGGTCCCAGTTCTCCCACCTGGAGGGAACCCAGTACCTGAAGCCGACTGGTTGTAGCTGACAGCCTCCCCAGCACTTTCCTTACTCTTCCTCAAGCTGCTAGTAAAACCCGGAGAAGCGGCCTTCTTTCCGATCCGGCCCAACTCTCAGGCCTCACATCCAGAGGCCTGAGGCAGAGGGAGTGGTGGCGGAGAGGGGGTGGGGAGGGAGCGGGGCCGGAGTGACTGAGCATGTGCGAGGAGGGGCGCATGCCCAGTGCGGTCGGCAGCTTCCCATTGCGGGTGGCTCAGGCGGTGGCAGCGGTGGCGGCGGCGGCGGCGGCGGCGGCGGCAGCAGCGGCGGCACCGCCTCCTCCTCACACTCCCGGGGTGGCGAGGTTAGATGAGCGGCCCCAGTAGTGGCGAGGGCAGCGCGGGGGGGAGGAGGAGAAGAAGGAGGAGGAGGAGGTCTCTGTCTTTGTAGTCTCCCTGCTGCGGAGCGAGAGGCCGCCGCCGGAGCCGTCGTCGTTGGAAAAGGGCTGTTTGTGCGCGCGCGTGTCTGCCTGCCCGTCCCGCGGGGACGGGGCGGCGGCGGCTGCGAGGATGATGATGTGCGCAGCGACTGCCTCTCCCGCCGCCGCCTCCTCGGGGGCCGGCGGGGACGGATTCTTCCCTGCCGCCACCATCTCTTCTTCCCCGGCGCCGGGGGCGCTGTTCATGCCGGTTTCCGAGGGCTCCTTGGCGGCCGCGGGGCTGGGGCTCGGGCTGCCGGCCGCGGACTCCCGGGGTCACTACCAGCTGCTGCTGTCAGGCCGGGCCCTGGCCGACCGTTACCGGAGGATTTACACAGCTGCGCTCAGTGACAGGGACCAGGGGGGTAGCAGCGCTGGACACCCGGCCTCCAGGTGCGTCTCCGGGTGCCCTTCGTTGCGCCACATGCTGCATGTGCGCCCGTGTGTGTGTGTGTGTGTGTCTGTCTGTCTGTCTGTCTGTCTACATGCGTATTTACTGAGCTGTCTTTCAGCAAGCGCTTGATGCTAGATGATAGAATCACTTATTGAGATAGGAGGGTGCGGTGGCGGCAGTTTCTGTTCTAAGTGTGTGTAACTGCCTTTGTAGGGGGCAAGAGAGGGTGGGAGGGGAGCTTGTGATGCTAGAAAAGGTGGTGGTGCGGGTCGGTTATGACACGTGTATGTGTATTGTTGAAGAAGGAGGAGGGATGAGCAGAGGGTAATGCACCAAGAGAATTTGCAAGAGCGATGAGGGAAGTGTCGTTCCCAGTGTCTCTGCCGCAATGGTATTTGCACGTATTTCTCATACCCCTTCCCCCCACCCCTTCATGACATTCCATGCTCACCTTTCCGCCTCCCTTAAAAAAAAATCTGCCTTTCATTGGGGGTGGTGGTGGTGATGGTATCGGTTAAGGATAATGTCATATATATAGGATGAGTTTTAGATAATCAGCCTGTAGAATAAAGCATGGGGTTTCAATTTAAGAGATTTATGCGAAAGGGATGCAGTTGGAGGTTTAGGTGGCTGTGAAAGGTGTCTGATACAGATTTTTAGAGCTGTACTTTGATAAGTGGACCTTTTGGTCCTCTAGAGATGTGGTTGCAGCGGTGCTTGTGTTCTGTTGTCCCATCGGCCATTTCCCTTCTATTTCCTCTGTCACTTTTCGGGTTTAGAGTGCGGGAGGGCGGTTTATGGGGAAAAGGGGAAACCTGAAGAACTTCAAAATATGACAGCTGGTGTAGTGATCAACTGACACCAACTGGAAAATTTGAGTAGCTCCTAGATCTTTTCCTAGACTTGGTGCACCTTCAGCTCCCGTGATGGAGGAGATGTTAAACCACTTTCATTTTCTTTTTCTTAAAATGTGGGTGTCTTTTTGCTTAAGGCTCTCCTGTTGTTTTCCTTTCCATGCTCTTACATGCCACATACCTTGAAGGATGGTGACTGACTTGTTTCACCAGCTTGCCTTTGGCAGTGGTAATTGGGAGTTGGCTTCATCTTTTTTCTTCTCACACCTTCTTGCAATACATAGGGAAAGCATAGTAGGATTTTGTCAAATAAGTTACAGAGTTTACTGTATTTATTGAATATGTAGTTTGTTCGGTAATAACCAGATGCCATTTTCTCTCATTATGAGAGGGGCTAGGCTGTGAGTCAGGTATTTGTGGTTGACCAGTATGTACTGTGGCTCCTATCCACTGCAGAGAGTTGTAAAGATGGAGCTTTCTTCACACGTTTTCTGGGTAAACCACTCTTCTCGTGTGTATAATTGTTTACAGGATTGGGACTTGAGTAGTTTTATCGTACTGATATAAATGTGTGTAACTAACTACCCTTTGCTATGTAAACTGAAGGCCACAATGGCACGTCTGTTTCTTGCTGATGCTTTTGAAAATAGCACAAAATAGCACAAAATCTCAATAGACAGTTTGCTCTAATGATTAGGTATAATTTGGAGCTGTGAGTCTGTATATTATGGCACCGTAGATACATCTTTACAAACCCCTCTCAAAGAATTTGAATTTATTTTGTATGTTGTTTCCAGACTTATGCAATAATTTGTGACTGGTATGTTCCCTGTTTTAACTTTGAACTACTATACTTGTGTAATAATACAGTTTCTGTGTATTTAGAACTGTGTAAACAGTTTTAGACAAAATTAATATAGATTAACCACATACATAAAGTCTATGAATGATTTTTAGTCTTTGGTCAATTTTTGTACAAGCTGTCAATTAAAATTAGTGAAGAATTAGTTCAAGTACTGTATTTCAAGAAGTACTAATGGAAACGAGCCTTAAGTTGTGTGATATTGCCTTCTAGTGCTTGTTCAGAACATGATTGTTTATTATAGTTCACATTAGTTTTTCTAAGTCTTGGCCTGCAATTATTCTTTATTGAGAGTTTGCTTAAGAATTCAGTCACATTTCTTTTTTTTTTTTTTTTTTTTTTTTTTTTTTTGCGGTACGCGGGCCTCTCACTGTTGTGGCCTCTCCCATTGCGGAGCACAGGCTCCGGACATGCAGGCTCAGCGGCCATGGCTCACGGGCCCAGCCGCTCTGCAGCATGTGGGATCTTCCCAGACCGGGGCACGAACCCGTGTCCCCTGCATCGTCAGGCGGACTCTCAACCACTGCGCCACCAGGGAAGCCCAAGTCACATTTCTTATTAACTATGAATGGGGAAATTGGAGCTGGGATTTAGGTTCTGAATGAATGATGTAATTATTTGTATGGGGCACTAGTTGAGTTAGAGGAGAAGATGAAATGTTTCAGAGACAGAGAATGGAGCAAGAATAGAGGGTGAAATTCTAGTGAGAACCAAGTTTAAAGCTGTGAGAGAAAGGAGACAGTGAAGGAAGCTGAAAAAAGATTAAAAAAATTAAGAAGAGAACTGTGGGACAGTAGCACCTCCGGTCCTAAGAAAGTGGATTGAAAGTCCTCGACAGGGATAAATGTTGAAGAAAGTGAGAACACTTTCCAGGTCGCTGACGACTTTTGAGGAAGTGGTCAAGATTCTGTGGAAGAGAGATGTGGCTGCGGAGTCAATGGGATATTTTGGGGTAATGGGGAGATGGTTGAGGGAAGGATATTTGAGTATGGGAGGGTGAGTGGGAAACATTCAGTAAGTGGAGAAGGAGAAATTAAAGAAGTTAGAGAGGGGCTAAATGATGGTGAGAAGTCGAAGTCTATGGGGACAGATTTAACATGACAGGTGGAGAGGTTAGCCACAAAAAAAACGTTAGGAGCTAGTCATCCTTTAGTATAGAAGGGGAGGATAGATCTAAAGACTAGGAGTTTATTAAGAACTGTATCCTACTCGTTTTGGTAATCCCAGTGTCTAGCACAATTTTTGGCATCTGTTCTGTAAATATCCAGTGCCTGCTGTGTGCCAGGCACTGTTTTAGGTGCTGAAGCTGTAACAGTGAACAGGAGAGACTAGGTCTCTGCTGTCTTTGGAACTTCCACTCCAGTGGGGAGAAATAAGCAACTGATCATTTCAGGTAGTGATAAGTAACCATGAAGGAAATGAACCCAGTTGCACGTGATAGCTGATTTGTAGTTGGCGGGGGCTGGGGGTGTATTTTAGGTAGGGTGGTCAGGATGGGTCTCTTTGCGAGTTGGCATTTAAGTTGAGTCACAATGATTGGAAGGCAGAACTAGAGGAATGGTGTTCTAGGAAAATAGTCTCTGACGCAGAAACAAGGTTGTGTTCAAGGAACGGAAACAAGTGAGTGAGTTATCAGTCAGTGTTGAATAAATTAATTACTGTGGATTATGTTTTAGGTGTAGGTAGAGAAGTTAAGGAATGCAGCCTAATGGTGTCAGTGACTTTGATGGCATTGTAGTGAATGCTTGGATTCTGAAGCTGGACTGGTTTTAGATCCTGGCTTTGCCACTTTTTAGCTGTGTGACCTTGGGTGCATTACATAACTCCTATACCTCAGTTTTTTGCTTAAAAAATATTTTTGAGATATAATTGGCATATAGCATTCTATCAGTTGTAGGTGTACAACATAACCATTCCATATTTTGAGAAATGACTACCACATAAATTCAAGTTAACATCCATCATCACACATAGTTGAAAGTTTTTTTTTCTTGAGGTGAGAGCTTTTAAGATCTACTCTCTTAGCAACTTTCAAATATACAGTCTAGTATTATTAACTGTAGTCACCATGCTGTACATTACATGCCCATGACTTATTTATTTTATAACTGGAAGTTTTTCTTTGTACCTTTCAACTCCCTTCGCCCATTTTGCCCATCTCCCACCCCCTGCGTCTGGCAAACATGAATCTCTCCTCTGTATCTATGAGTTCAATTTTGTTTTTGTGTTGTTTTTTTTTTTTTAGACTTCACTTATAAGTGAGATCATATGGTATATTTGTCTTTCTCTGTCTGACTTATTTCACTTACCATAATGCCCTCAAGATCCATTCTTGGTGTTGCAAATGGCAAGATTTCCCTCTTTTTTATGGCTGAATAATATCCCATTTATTATATATATCACACCTTCTTTATTCATCCATCAGTGGACATTTAGGTGGCTTCTTGGCTATTGTAAATAATACTGCAGTGAGCATAGGGGTGCAGATATCTTTTCAAGTTGGTGTTTTTGTTTCCTTTGAGTATATTCTCAGAAGTGAAATTGCTGGGTCATATGGTAGTTCTATTTTTAATTTTTTGAAGATCCTCCCTATTGTTTTCCATAGTGGCTGCATCAGTTTACATTCCCACCAACAGTGCATAAGGGTTCCCTTTTCTCCATATCCTTGCCAGTACTTTTTATTTCTTGTCTTTTTGATAATAGTCATTCTAACAGTGTGAAGTGATATTTCATTGTTGTTTTGATTTGCATTTTCCTAGTGATTAGTGATGTTGAGCATCTTTTCATGTACCTGTTGGCCATTCATGTAACTTTTTTTGGAAAAATGTTTATTCAGAGCCTCTTTCCATTTTCTGAATTGGATTGTTTGTGTTCTTTTTTTTTTTTAAATGCTTGGCTTATTTATTTATTTATTTATTTATTTATGTCTGTGTTGGGTCTTAATTTCTGTGTGAGGGCTTTCTCTAGTTGTGGCAAGCGGGGGCCACTCTTCATCGCGGTGCGCGGGCCTCTCACCATCGCGGCCTCTCTTGTTGCAGAGCACAGGCTCCAGACACGCAGGCTCAGTAGTTGTGGCTCACGGGCCTAGTTGCCCCGCAGCATGTGGGATCTTTCCAGACCAGGGCTCGAACCCGTGTCCCCTGCATTAGCAGGCAGATTCTCAACCACTGCGCCACCAGGGAAGCCCCTTTTGTTTGTTTTTTGTTGTTGTTTTTTGATATTGAGGTGTGTGAGTTCTTAATTTTAGATACTGACTCCTTACCAGTAGTATATGGTTTGCGAGTATTTTCTCCCATTTGGTAGGTTGCCTTTTCATTTTTGTTGCTTTCCTTTGCTGTGCAGAAGCTTTTTAGTTTGATGTAGTCCCACTTGTTGTTTTTTGCTTTTCTTTATGCCTCAGTTTTCTTCTGTGTAGAATGGGAATAATAATAATGAGGATCGTATTGTAGGTTGAATGAATCTGTATATGTAAAGTGCTTGGCACATTAAGTGCTAATAAATATTAATTAATGATTTCTGCTGAGAGTGAAGGAGCAGATGGAGTTTGGGGACTTAAAGAGAAGGCGGAGATCATGTCTGACTCTTTTATGTTTTGGTCTCAATGACTGTGTTGAATGTGGGAATAACTATTTCATTTATTCAGTGACTGAATAAATATATTTTTGTAGGAATGAATCAATCAAAGTTGGAACATTTGCTTGAGGAAGGGGATTGTTAGGAAATGAATAAAGGAATGTTTGATGAGTTCTTAGCGGGAATGGTCGTACAGCATTGATTGCATTGGGGAAGAACCATAGCACGGTGGCTAAATCTGCTCTGAAGTCAGACCGTCTTAGTATTTCAGTTCTGCTTTTTTCTGTCTTGAAATGGGCAAGTTAATTAGCATTTTCATGTCTGTTTCTTTACCTGTATCCTTATAGGGCTATTGGAAGGACATTGTGCCTGAGCATTGTTCAAGGGCTCATTAAATGTTAGCTGCTGTTGGTGGTGGTCGTGGTATTACTACGACTACTGTTCTTATTATTAAAATCACATATTTAAACTTCCAGTCAGCACGATGTTGTTGGAAGCTTTTCCACTCAGAAGAGAAATGAAAAAAACTGCTAGTTGATTCAAGGTTGAAGTGTGCCTGGAGGTCCAAGAAAGAAAGAAAGTGAAGGTTTTTGGTGGCAAAGATTGAACATATGGTAAAAAGGAAAGTGATGCCAGGAGGGAACTGATAGACTGGGCGATAAAGACAGTCAGGGTATCTGGGCTGAAGTGGTAGAAGAACAGTGTTAGTGGAAACAATAGAGGAGACTGTGGTGAAAATGGGAAATTGCTTTTCTTCTCCAAGCTAAACCCACTTACTTCCTTCAGCTTCTTTATCTCTTTCTTGTTAGGAATGCTATTTGAGCCCATCCTTCAGATGCATGGGATTTCGGTTAGAAGAGGTTGATCCATCCAAGATTCCGGGATTAATACTTGGTGCTAACCATTGGCCTTATAAAGATTTGTAAGACAGTTTCTACGTTGAGTTTATTGTCTGGATGGGTGTGAAAGGTACAAAGGCAGGTACTTACAAAAGTGTTAAATGAAATGACTAAGAAAGCATAGCCTATTGTGACAAAGGGATGGCATTCTGAGCTGGTACAAAAGCATGAGCAAGAGGTGAGAAAGCATAGTTTGTGTGGAGGTAATGGTAAGAATTCTGTTAGAGCTAGAATGTAGGTGTTATGAGGGAGAGCAATGGGAATTCATTCTGAAAGTGGAGGCTTTGGTCAGAGGGTATGGCAGCTTGAACTGCCAGGTAAGAGTTAGATTTATTCAGTAGACACTGATGGTTTTGAGCTATGAAGAGACATTATTGTAGGAGTGTTTTAGTAAGTGATATGGGATCGAATCAGTATATTTGTGGATAGGTAGTAATTTGCTTCATATAGCTGTTACATCTATGGAATCCTATATAAACACATTTTAAGGCAAACATTGCTCTGTTGGCATGTTAGCAAGTAGAACTATGAAATGAATTTGTTTCCTAGATCAAGATAAAAGAAGATCTTGCCGTCGGGCTTAAAAAGAAAATAAAAGTGTTAATTTAAAAATAGTTTTGCATTTTAAGGTATTTATTTTAAAAAATCAACAGAATAGTCAGAATAGTCTCACTTTTTCATTCAAGAATAGATTAAATATTCAGGTTTTGGGGGGAGGGGACAGGTTAATCAAGGTTTAATTTACATATAATAAAATTCACCCTTTTTAAGTGTCCATTTGAAGAGCCTCTGAACCATCACAGTCAAGTATAGAATATTTCCATTATTCTAAAAAGTTTCTTCTAACGCCCTTTACCTACCCCTAGCCACTGGCCACCACAGACCAGTTTTCTGTCACTAATATTTTACCTTTTCTAGAATGTCTTATAAAACTAGCTCCTTAAGGACAGGACCCCAGATACTGTGCCCCTTTATGTCATCTATCCCCATATTTCCTATAAATGGAAGTTAGGCTTTAAAGCTTCAATAGGTTTCGGTTAAACACTTTTGGGCAAGAATATTTTGTATATAATGCTGAGTACTGCACATTGCATCCCATCCAGAGGTTTTCAGGTTGTCTCATTGTTTAATAATGCTCAGTCTAGTTACTTGAGTCACTTGGATAAGATGGTACCCACTAGGTCTCTTTTCTGTAAATGTATGCTTCTTCCATTTGCATTAGGCAGGTAATCGTGGGTAATAACTTTGGCACACTGAATATCTTCCACCTAACGGTTTTAGCATCTTTTGATAATCCTTGACTGAGTCAGTAATTTCATTAGGGGCTTCAAAATGATGATTCTTATATTTCTGTTAAAATAGAATTTAGTAGCTGATGGTCTTCTGCAAAGAAGAGTTTTCCCTTATCAACTGGTGGTAAACTTATTTCCTCCTAAGAAAACAGGGTAAATGATTCATTTTCTCCCCTCATTATCCCATTTGGTATAATAGTCCAGCAGTGGTGTGGTGGTTGCTCTAGGTCATCACCCATGCCCCTCCGTTCAGTTACAAGTTCCCCCAGCCATTGAGAATATTGGCAGCTAAAACTGATTGCAACCGAGTCTCTCCAGGCATTGCTGTGAGCCAACAGACCTGCTTCCCTCAAAGTCTTGCGTTTTCTTCAGGATCAGCCTGCATCCAATGCCTATTCTGTATGGGGGTGTGAATGAATGCCTGGCCCTTTTGCCCTAAGGTAGGACAAATTTGAAGATCCATCGCAACTCCAGAGCTCCCCATGGATTGGCTGAGGCCTTCCTGTGACTGCATTTCAATTCAACTCCTTTGTTTAGTCTCACTTCCTTTACTCTCCCACAGGTATTGATTTGGAGGGCATTCCCCAGTACTTTGGTTGTGCAGATCTTCATTTCAGAGTCTTTTTTCTTCCAAGGCAGTTGTGGTACCAGCAGTGGTCTGATGAAGTAGTCTTCAAAATGGAATTTTGGAGCTAGATTATCTGCTGGCTGGCTAGCAGTAAGAACCCCACTACTGGTTGTAGATGGAGCACTGATACCGATAACCCTTTGCATGCACTGTAGCTGTGCACCTGTTAAAACTTTCACTGGTGGCAAATTGGAATGCCATTCCTGTAGAAGAGAAAGTATTTGTGGGTACAGTATCTTAGGCTTTTGAGACATTTAGGGAAGTTATTAATTATACGTACGGTGTAGTCAGATGGCTGTTTGGTGAGTGACATAGATTGGAGAAAGACAATGAAAGGCTGAAGGTAATTGGGGGCAAAATGAGAAAGTTAGGTAATTTCTTCCTTTGGTATCATGTAAAGAAACTCATCTTCGGCAATAGGAGGAAAGAAAAAGCTAAGGATTAGGCCCAAGATTTAATTTCAAGGGTAGCAGAGCTCCAGGGCAGGTTGATTTCTCAGCAAGTCTGCTAAGCCAGCGTGCCTGTCCTCTGGTTAGGAAGGAATGAGACCCTGGCTTTTAAGGTGGGACGTCTGAGTTGATGCACTGGAAAACCTTGAAACTCCAAATTCCTCTGAACCCTCTGAGCCTACAGAAGTGACCTTCTTCTCCTGGCTAGAGGGTAGTTACTTGAAGATTATGCTGCCCCTGCTACCCCCATCTATCCTCCTCTCCCCTGCTGTCTGTCACCAAACCAATAACTAACTAGAGTTAAGTCACAACAAAGCCTACTGGGAGGTGCTGGGTCTGCTGAGGGGGGAGAGGGACTGCAGTGCACATGCACGCACGCATGCGCGCACGCACAGATTGATTCCTAGACTGCAGTGAGGCACCTCCAAACACCCCAGCAGACACACCAGAATACCATGGGATATTTCAGAATTTTAAAGGAAACACAGAAATGTCTGTCACAAACTACTAACTTGAGGTAGTTCACAGTTTTTACATTAGATCCTGTTGCACTCCTTTTGATGATGTCATATCTTTTTAAAGTTGAATTTTTGGTTGTTGCTGTGATACAACAAAGCACTGCACAAAAATCAGTGTGGAAGAGAAGAGGAGGGTGACATGTTTAATCTGCACAAGTTTGAGAAGTTGTGCAGTACTCAGAATGTGCAGTGTCCTATTATTAAGTAATTGTGGTTGTTTAAGATGAGATATAAATATTTTTCTTTAAGTTTATGTGTATTATTTTTTCAAATGGCTACTAAGTTGTTAGAATGTAAATTCTTATTAATTATTTGGATCTCATTACATAATAAGCTCTACTGTTAGGTTATTCCATTTGGCCTACAAGGGTTATGGAAACATTACTGATGATGGCTATGCAAGGGCCCAGTAATAGATTTATGTTCATCAGTGCTGATCTAGCAACTGAACTGATGAATGTCCAGCCTGACAGTAGCAGAGACTAACTTTCCTTCAAGGATACCAACCAGTCCTTGTGCCTTGGAAAGGATCGTGATTCATTTTGACTGGATATCATGCATATTCTGTGTATGAGTTTCCCTTTGCAACTTGCCGGGGCTCAACCAGTGCCCATATTTGAGGGCTTATAGAGTGATCCATCAGCACAGGGTGCCACATAACATCGTTTCAGAGTAAGGGACCCACTTTATAGCAAATGAATCCCACAGATCCATTTGTCCTATTATGCACCATAACTGCCCAGAAGCTGCTGACCTGATAGATAGTAAGACAGTCTTTTGATGGCACAACTGATGATGAGCGTAAGGTCCTATTCTTCAGTGTTCCTGATAGGAAGAACACATGGAAATTGGGATGCCTCCACTTAGCATCACTGTCAGTGATCCACTGGGGACTTTATGCTTCCCATCTCTGTAGCTCTGAGCACTGGGGCTTAAAAGGTCCTGGTTCTCCGAAGGGAAACATTTTCAACAGAGACACTGTAAGAGTCCTGTTATACTTTAAGACACTGCTACTGCACCACCAGAGAAGCCCTACCTATGTTTTTATATTTAAAGTTTCTCTCCTTTGGGCAGTACACATAGAATTTTACTTTTTTTTTTTTAATCCATTCTGTCAATCTTTGCCTTTTATTTGGAGAGTTTAGACCATTAATATTTAATGTAATTAATTATTGATATGGTTGACTTTAGGTCTACCATTTTATTGTCTTCTGTTTCCCTCTTTGTTTTTCATTCCTCTCTTACTCCTTTTCTACCTTCTTTTAGATTATTCTTTAGATTCCATTTTAATGTAGCTATTGGACGTTTTGGGTATATCTTTTTGTATTAATTTTTAATGCCCTAGGGATTACAATATAGATACCTACCCTTTCACAACCTACTTAGAGTTACTATTGTACTGCTTCACTTAAAATAGAGAAGCCTTGGGCTTCTCTGGTGGCTCAGTGGTTGAGAGTCTGCCTGCTGATGCAGGGGACGTGGGTTCGTGCCCTGGTCCGGGAAGGTCCCACATGCCGCGGAGCGGCTGGGCCTGTGAGCCATGGCTGCTGAACCTGTGCATCCGGAGCCTGTGCTCTGCAGGGGGAGAGCCACGACAGTGAGAGGCACTCGTACAGCCAAAAAAAAAAAAAAAATAGAGAAACCTTACAAACATACAGATGCTTTTTCCCCCTCTGCTACATCCCAATCCCTTCTTCGTTACAGCTCTTATATATGTTATGGCTGCACACTTTGAAAACCTCACTATGCAATATTATAATTTTTCCTGTCAACAGTCATACATATTTTAAAGAAATTAAAGGAAAAAAGTATTTTATGTTCACCTATATATTTATTATTTCTGTTATTCTTCCTTCATTCCTGAAGATGCTACATTTCCTTTCAGCTTAAAGGACTGACTTTAGCATTTCTTGTAAAGTAGTCTACTGGGGATAAACTCTCTTTTTTTCCTTCAGCTGAGAATGTCTTTATTTTGCTTTCATTTTTAAAGGATATTTTAGGGGAACATAGACTTCTGAGTAAAAACTTATTTTCTTTTAGCATTTTCATGATGTTGTTCCACTGTCTTTTCATCATTATGATTTCTGATGACAAACCTTTGGTAATTCAAATTTTATTTCCCTTTATGTAATATGTCATTTTTCTTTATCTGCTTTCAAGAATTTTTTTGTTTTTGTTTTTCAGCAGTTAGAGTTGATGTATCTAGTCTTTATTTTCTTTGAGTTTCTCCTCTTTGGAAAATGCTCAGCTTCTTGAATCTGTAAATTTGTCTTTTACCAAATTTGGGATGCTTTCTGCCATTGTTTCTTAAAATATTCTGCTCTAGTTTCTGTCTTTTTTTCCTGCTAAGATTCCAGTGACAAAACTTTTGAGATTGTCCCACAAGTCTCTGACTATTTTTTCTATTGTCAATTTTTTTCCTCTTTGTTCTTCAGATTGGGTAATTTTTATTGATCCATTTTCAAGTTCACAGACTCTTTTCTCTCTTATCTTCATTCATTTATTGAGCCAATTCAGGTGAATTTTATTTCACATACTGCATTGTTTGGTTTTTAAATTTACATTTGGCTCATTTTTAAAATAATTTCTCTTTGTCTTCTGAGAATTTTTTCCCGTTCAGTTCACCTGTGTTTGCCTTTACTTCATGGAGCATATTTATAATAGTTGCTTTAAAGGTACTATTGGATAATTATAACATGTGGATCATCTCAGGGTTGGCATCTGTTAATTGTTTCTTCCCTTGAGATTTATCACATTTTCTTTTTGCATTGCGAACATTTTTTATTGTATCTTGGACATTATGAGTGTTTGTTTTGAAAACTCTGGCTCTTACCATAATTCTCTGGAGTGTTGATCTTTGTTGTTGTTTCTTTTAGCCGACTATCAACCCGTTTAGCTTCAGATTGCAAATTTGGTCTTGCCTTTTGTGGGTGGTGGTTTTTAATTCTCAGAGACTTTGCTATGTTGGTATGGGTTTGTCTCATACCTGTGCAGCTCCAGAGCAAGCCTAAGACTTACGTGGGCTTATAGGCAGGATTAGAGAATCCCTTTCTCCAATCTTTCTCCCTTCCAGGATTTTCTCCACATTCTCCAGCATGCAGGAGCCCCTTTCCCCAATTCCTGTGGCCAGAAAGATAGGGTTTCTCTTGGAGTTTTAACTTCTGTGTTGCTGCTCTCTGTATGCAGTGATTGCTTCCTGGCCTCAGAGCAAAGCTGTTAGAGAAAGGAGAAGAAAATAGCCGAGCCAGGAAGCTCACTATCCTGTGGGTCATTTTTCCAAGTTTGACTCCCTTCCACAATATGCTTTTGTTTCCTTTTCAGAGTCCTCAAATAATTTTTTCTTTCTTTCTTTTTTTTTTTTTTTTTTTTGTATTTTGCCCGAAGTTTATAGTTGTAAACAGTGTGAAAGATAGATTGTATTTGGTTTATGCCACCATACTGGAATCAAAATTCCTTCTCTAGTTGCTTTTAAGATTTTTCTCTTTATTTTTGATTTTTAGCAATTTGACCATGCTCTTCCTAAATGTGTTTTTTCTTAGTGTGTGTTTATCATGTGTTTGGCATTCATTGAACTCCTTAGATATGTGTGATATAATTTTTGTTTAATTTCACACATTATGCCTTTACTTCCTCCAATATTATTTCAAACCTAGTCTCTCTCATTGCCTTCTAGGAATCCACTTATACACACATGAGGCTGCTTGATGTTGTCCCATGTTCGAAGGGTCAGCAAACTTGTTCTGTAACGGGCCAGATAGTAAATACTTTAGGCTTTGCAGGCTCTCTAGTCTCCCTTGCGATTATTGCAACTCTGTTGTTACAGCTTGAAAGCAGCCATAGGTAATATTTAAACAAATGCGCATGACTGTGTTCCAGTCTAATTGTATTTACAAAAATAGGTGGCAGGCTAGATTTGGACTGCAGGCCATAGTTTGCTGACTCCTGAGGTGTAGACAGTAATAGTTGCCGGAGCTACGTTGTGAATATAGAGGTAAAATCAAAGAAGTGTAAAACACAGATATTGGCAGTAACTAAAATGTGGGGCAACTGGACGAATGAGAATAAGGGTGTAGCAGAAGAGACTGAAAGATGTGTTAGGACTGGATTACTATGTTCCTGTATTGCTTTATTTGAGGACAGAAGTGATAGAGTTAAACTCTCAATTTATAAAAATGTCTATAGCAGCGCTGTAAGGGATGAAAAGACATAGATCCCCAAAGCAGGGGTTCCTTTAAAGAAGCAATTGCAGTAGTTCTGACAAGTGATAATAAAACCTGAGAGAAGGCAATGGGAATAGATGAAATAGAACAGATTTGAGAGACATTTTGGTGTTAGAAGGATGATGAAAGAATGACAGGTGTAACAAGTGACTAGATGTCAAATACAGAAATAATAATGCCTTTCCTCTAGGTATTAAGGGAGGGAGGAAGAACTAGTTTCTCAGGAGGCCATTTTTGACACCTTTCTCTGTACATTTTCTTTGTCGGTTACTTCAGTCAGTCCTCTGATTTCAGTAATTACCTAATTGTTCTGGACTTCTTTTCTGCGGTTTGTAGCTAAAACCTTTCTCTTGGTCTATAGACCTGTATTTTGAAAAGTCTTCTGTTAGGAGTCTCTCAATCCTGACTCAGATACATTATGTACAATATATTTAGAGGCTCCTCATGAGCATATTATCACTTACATACTGACTCTTTCCCTATAGGTCAGCTAAACAGAAGTCTGAGACATCATCTTGAAGTTGGCATTAAGAGATGATAATGACCTAACACTCACTCATCCCCACCTCCTTTTTTCAGAAGGCTGAGAAAAGTCACATTCAGTGGGAAAGTGAATTGACGTTAGATGGAGAAGGGAGTACAGCATTTAGAAATTAGTGTTTAGAGGGAAGGAAGGAAGATGGTAGCTTGAGGAAGGGGACAAAGAATTAATCTGTCTTTTGGGTAAGAGACACTGTAGCAGATGTTTTTAGTGTCCTAGCCATATTTCTTTGGCTTTCATCTCTATATTGTCTACTTACATTTATGAATTTCTGCCTGAGAACTTTCTTACTGGCCACAGAGACATGCTTGGCCTGTGTGCAGGGCAAGCCAGAAATGCCAGGGAGTTAATGCTGTCAGAAAGGCTTTCAGCCACTGATGGATGGGGATGTGGTGGATAAATACCTCGTTTTCACACCTCTCCTTTGGGATAACTGAGCTGTGTTCTATACCATCCATTAGAGTTCTCCAGTAGGATCACACTCTGGTTTCCCATCAGGGTAACTGGCTTAATAATACACTCTTTCTTGACTGCCTTCCCTTCCCTATTTCACTTCTGATTTCCCCTATCAGTGTTTTTCCTGGATCACCTCTCAAACAACTACTTGTACTTGAATCCTTAAATCATGTCTGCTTTTGGGGAAACCCAAACCACAGTAGACACTTTAGCATGGTAATAAAAAGAAATAAAATTTGTTTAGCACTTATTGATAGTAAGCATAACTGTAAGTGCCTCATAATCTAATGGGATAAGTACTGTTTTCATCCTGTTTTACAGATGAGCCGACTGAGGCACAGAGCAGTTGATTAACTTTCCCAAGATCACAGAGCTAATAAATGACAGAGCCTGCATTTGAACCTATGCCGTATGTCTCTAAATTCTGTCCTCGTAAGCTGGTAGGCTAAGGGAGAAGAGCAGGAATAATGAGCAAAAAAGAGAGAGTGAGGACAATTAATGGAGTAAGGCCCACGTAGAGATTATTTTGAGGTGGGTGAAAGGAAAATAAAGGAAGTAGTTCATTCTAAATGATGTCCCTTTCAGCAGTTAAGTAGAGGGTTAGATTATGTGCTCTGCGCTAAATGGGTAGTGGTGGGATTTTGAAGTGGCTTGAAAGGTGGTAGGTTTTCATGGTGGATGTACCTGTATTGTCAGAGAACATAACTGGTTCTAGACCAGCATTCTGATGATGTTTGTGAACTCCCAGTAGCTATTATTAAGGTTGTTATAGCTTATTGAAAACAATGTAAGTTACCAATATAGAAATGAATATAAATTATGAACAGATAACTCTCATGAGAAGTAATATAGGTGCTAAAGGTTTAAGCGACAGGAAAAGGAAGAAAAAGGAGCTAATAAAGAAGACTGAGAAAGAATCATCATCAAGGGAGATGGAACACTGAAATAGAGGTTCTTCTAGAAGCTGAGGGTGGGGAGTATTTAAAGAAGTAGACTGATAGTACTCATATGTAGAAGAATATAAAGGATGAAGACTGAAGGTAAGGAATTCAGTAGGCAACAAGAAAGTTTGTGATGTTGAGAAGTCTCATACACTTGTAGGAGCTTGATCGTAGGGGACAGAAAACATTTGAAACAGTTGTTCCTCAAGAAGTTTAGTGATGAAGAGGGCAGAGGGATAGAGAATCATTTAAACTCTTTTTTTAACTTGGAGGAGGCCAGTAGGCCTCTAGGGTTAGAAGCCGTAGAAGACAGAGATTAAAGAGTAAACAAAGAAAGGGTGTAAGTGGTTGAGCAAAATCCCAAGGATGGTGAATGAGATGGGTCCAGTGTATGGTAGGAAGGGTATACTTGGATACAGTAAGTTCTGTCTCTTTTGGGATGCTGGGACTTGAAGGAGGAGATTTAAGTTTTGGAAGAGGTCTCAGGGGCATATTTTCACCCTTTTTATCTTTCTCTCTCAATTCTAGTAATTTTTTCTGATCTCTTCAAATTCTCTCTTCACCGTGTCTAATGCTGTAAACTCACCTACTGAGTCTTTAGTTGCAGTTATATTTTTCATGTCTAGAAGTGGGATTTGATTCTTTTTCACATGTGCTATATTCCTCATACCCTGCAGATATTTTAAAGCTAGTCTTTTTTTTTTTTTTTTTTTTTTTCTGTAAAGTTGGTAAGCATAGTTGTGTCTGAAACTTTTATCTGGAGTCTGTTTGTCCTTCTGTTTTCTTTTTCTGCTAGTTCTCACTCATGGTGCCTTGTATCTTTGTGTGCCTGGTTGTTTGACTGCTAACTCTCATTACCCTTCTGGTGGCTCTCTTAGTCCTAGGATAAATGGACTGTCTTCAGAAAGTTTATAGTTGCTCCATGGCTTGAGTTTTGCTTGGCCACCTAGGCTCTGTGTACCTAGATTATAAATCTGCATGAGGCATGGTCTAATAAAGTCATAACTTTTCAGAGTCTTTTCCTCCCCTCACTCTCTACTCCCAGTCTCTCCCCCACTCTCTTTTTCTTATGCTGCTCTGCCCACTGCCAAGGTAACTTTATTTATAGTCCTTACCACTCCCACACCCTCCCATTCCTATCCCCAACCTAAAGACTTCCAAATAAAATGAAGGGACTGAAGATATATAGGGAATTGTTTGCCTCTCTCTCCTAGATCAACTTGAACTGTTAAAATCTCTCTTCTTATTACTAATTATCAGCCTAGGTTAAGTAAATAAAAGTTTTCTACTTAATAATCAGACTACTATCCCTCCCTCATTTATTCAGTGTTGCATGAACACAGTGAGAGTATCATTACACTAATTACACAGGAGAAATGTCTGGCTTCTATAGAAAAACTTCAGTTTACGTATGGTGTTTTATAAATTAGTTGATTTTTAAAAATTGGTCTTCTATTTACTGACCTTGATAATTTATTTATTAATTCTTCATTTGTGGATTATTTTGCATTTCCCATAAGTATGGTTATGTTGTCTACAAATAAAAATGCTTTACTTTTTCCTTTACAACCATTATGACTTTTATTTCTTTTGCTTGACTTACTGACTTCCTGTGCAGTATTAAATAGAAGTGGTGACAATGTAAGTTCTTGTGTTTTTTCCCATTCTTAGTGGGAGTATTTAATTTTTCATCATCTAGTATAATTAAGTATAATGTTAGCTGTAGGGTTTTTGTTGATAATCTTAATTAGATTAAGTAGCTTCTCTTCTTTTCGTACTTAATGAGGCATTTCATCACAAATGATTGTTGAGTTTTATAAAATAACGTTTCTGCTTCTGTTGAAATAATATTTTTCTGCTTATTCCTCTTATTCAGAATAAGGGGAAACATTTAAAAATAAATTTTGCATTTTATTTATTATCCTTTTTATATGTTGATGGACACTGAAATTACTTTTAGGTCAATCGCTTTTTTTCCTCATAATTTTTATATTGAGATATGAAATTCACATACCATAAAATAGACCTTTTCAAAGTATATCATTCAGTTATTTTTAATATATTCACAACTTTGTGCAACCAGAACATTTTTATTCACCCCCAAAATAAATCTCGTATCCTCTTGTAGTCACTCTCTGTCTCCTTTCCGTCAGCCCCTAGCAACCAGTAATAAGCTTCCTGTTTCTATGGATTTGCCTATCTGGATATTCATATAAATGGAATCATACCATCTGTGATCTTTTGTGGACTTTGCTTCTTTCACTTAGCATAATGTTTTCAAGGTTTATCCATATTGTAGCATGTGTCTGCTGCATTCTTTTTTATGGCAGAATAATATTCTGTTATATGGATGTGCCACACGTTGTTTAATCCATTCATCAGTTCATGAACATTTCGGTTGTTTCTACTTTTTGCCTATGTAGTATTTTTGTTTCTATGTTCATGGGAGATACTGGCCTGAAATTTTCTTAGTTTGAAATATCCCTTTCAGACTTTGGTATCAGAATTATTCTAACCTCACAAAATGAGTTGGGAAATGTTTCTCCTTTTTATATTCTCTGGAAGAGTTAGTCTAAGACTGATACTGTTTGAAAGACTGTACCAGTGAATTCTTTAAGTGTTTGAAGGAATTCTCTGGTAAAGCCATCTGAGTCTAGAGTTTTTTTTTTTTTTTGTGGGAAGGTTTTGACTAGGGATTAAATTTCTTTAACAGATATGACTACTCAGATATTGTGTTTTTTCCTTGTTTAGTGTCAAGAAGTTATATTTTTACAAGGGATTTGTCCTTTTATTTAAGTTGTGAAATTTATGGGCAGTGTATGTAATTATGTCCCCTTTCTAATTTATTTCTCATATGGGTAACTTGTGGTTCTATTTTTTCCTGACCAATCTTTCTAGAGGTTTATTAGGTCTATTAATCTTTTCAGAGAATCCATTTTGACTCCTTGATTTCCTCTATTGAATGTCTGCTTTCTGTTTCATTGATATCTGCTCTTATTTTTATTTCTCTCCTTCTACTTTCTTTTTTTTATTTTTAAGATTTATTTATTTATTTGGCTGTGCTGGGTCTTAGTTGCGGCATGTGGGATACTTAGTTGCGGCATGCAGGATCTTTAGTTGCAGCATGTGGACTCTTTAGTTGCGGCATTCAAACTCTTAGTTGCGGCACGTGGGATCTAGTTCCCTCACCAGGGATTGAACCTGGGCTCCTGCATTGGGAGCATGGAGTCTTAGCCACTGGACCATCAGGGAAGTCCCATCTCCTTCTACATTCTTTACATTGAATTTGCTCCCTTCTTTCTAGCTTAAGTTGTAAGCCTACATCATTTACTTTCAAGCTTTCTTTTTTCATTGTATGCATTTGTATGCGGAAAGCTATATATTTCCCCAAAGTACCGCTTCAGCGACATGCCACAAGTTTTGATATGTCATATTTAATTTTTATTCCATTGAAAATATTTTCCGATTTCCATTGTAAGTCTCTATTATAGCTCTTTGACCCATAGGTTATTTAGAAATCTGTTTTTTTAGATTTTCAAACGTTTGAGAATTTCTTAGTTTTCTTTCTGTTGTTGGTTTATAGTTTAATTTTTCTGTGATCATCGTCCTTGGAAATATCTTGAGACTTGGTCTGTTGTCCAGCATATCATCTATTTTGGTAAATATTCTATCTGCCTTAAAAAAGAATGTGTATTCTGCAGTTGTTGGATGTGGTTTTCTATGTATGTCAGTTAGATCAAGTTGATTAATCATGTTTTTACATTTTCCTGCATCCATGCTGTTTTGTCCTCTACTTGTTATATCAGTTAGATAGAAGTGTGTTAAAATCTGATTTTTTTGACTGTGGATTTGTCTTTTATTTTTTTACTTCTCTCAGTTTTGCTTTATATATGTTGAAGCTATGCTGTTGTTATTAGATTTATTCGCATTTAGAATTTTTGTGTCTTCCTGTTGAATTGACCCTTTTAGCATTATGAAATGTTCTGCTTATCTCTAATAACACTTCTAGCCTTAAAAATTACTTTGTCAAATAGTAATACAGCCACACCAGCTTTTTTTGGGAGGCCAGTGAGTGTGTACAAGATATATCTTCTGCAATCCTTTTACTTTTAGTCTGTGTTCTTTCATTTAAAATTTTGACATAGCAATTTTTAAAGGAAGACCTTTCTTTGGTATTTCTTGTAGTGTTGGTATATTGACAAGGAATTATGTCAACTTTTGTGGATCTAAAATTATCTCTATTTTTGTCTTCATTTAAAATTTTTTTTTGATGTGAACCATTTTTAAAGTCTTTATTGAATTTGTTACAATATTGCTTCTGTTTTTATGTTTTGGTTTTTTGGCCACAAGGCATGTGGGATCTTAGCTCCCCAACCAGGGATCAGACCCTTACCCCCTGCATTGGAAGGCAAAGTCTTAACCACTGGACCATCAGGGAAGGCCCTGTCTTCATTTTTAAAGGATATATTTGATAGATAGATACAATTCTAGGTTGCTAATCCCCCCTATTCTCCACCCCTCAGCACTTTCAACACAAAGAATAGAAGGGATCAATCTTACTGTTTCTTCAAATGTATCTTTTCTTCTCTGGCTGCTTTTAAAATTTTCTTTCTATCCTTTGTTTCAGCAGTTTGACTGTGCCAAGCATTTGGTGTGCCTAGGTGTGGTTTTCTCTGCATTTTCCTGCTTGAGAGTTCCCTAAATTTCTTGAATCTCTGGGTTGACTTCTTTCCTTACTTTTGTAAAATTATCATCAATTATTTCCTCACCTGTTGCTTTTGTTCTGTTGTCATTTCCTCTCTCTTTCTGAGATTACAATTACATGAATATGTACATGAGTTGATTTGACTGTGTCCTACATGTTTCATACTCTCTTTTTTGTTCATCACATTATTTTCTCTGTGGGGGAGTTTGGATATTTTTTCTTGGCCTGTCTGCAAGTCAGTGGATTCTGTTTTCCTCTGGTCTATTCTGCTCTTAGAGTCTTCTGACAAGTTCTTAATTTCAGATATTGATTTTTCTGTTCCAGGAAATACACTTGGCTTTAAAAAAATTTTTTTAAATTGAAAATTACATCATTTCATCCATTTTGTTCAACTTTGCATCTGTGTCAGGTCCTTGCCTCCTAATATCAGTGTCTGGGTTATCTTGAGTCTGTCTGATTGTCTGGTTTTCTCTTGATTATCTGTCTATCACATTATTTTGCTTCTTTGGATGTCTCTTAATACGTTTATTTTATGCCTAACATTATGTGTAAGAGAACAGTTAATTTATTTCAGATGATATTTTCTTCCAGAAAGGTTTGTTCTTTATTGTGTTAGACAGATAGCGTGAGGTGTTGGCTACCTCAGTCCAAATCAGAGATAAAGTCGATTCCTCCATCTACTGAGATTCAGTCTTCTAAAACTGGGCAACTATGGGAAATCGACCCTGCCCTTTTGGCCCAGCTTCCCTATCTTTCTTCAGTGCCCCATCACTAAGCAGATGTACTATTAGATGTCCTGGCCACATATTCAGAGCGTTTCTAGATTCCAGTCTGTCATTCCAGTCCATGCAGACATCTGTAAAGCACCCGAGTTTTTGGTTTCCTTTAGTGAGCTCAATCCTCACTTGTACCCAAACTCTGCAAATGCCCTCATGCAAGAAAATGCCAGTGATCTCCGCTCACCTTGGACGTGCTCTTCCATCTCTGGATTTTTACTTCATCCAGTCCTCAGTTGCTTCCAGACCTTTCGATATTAGTCTAGTTTTTGAAGGAAAAACAATGGTTGCTCCTATCTGGTATCTTACTTTAGTAAAATAAAAGTGAAAGTCAGGAGTTTATCTTTGCAGAAAGAAAGGCAGATAATTTTAAGGGTGCTTATTGATATAAGCATAGTGATATTCTGAATATTTTTATCTGTGTTGCATATTAATATTTTTTTCCTTCTGATATGAGCCTGTTTATCAAAATATACTCTAGGTCAAGGGTCAACAAACTATGGTCCACAGACCAAATCCGACTCAGTTCCTTTTTTTGTATGGCCTGTGAACTAAGAATGGTTCTTACATTTTAAAAATACATACATACATAAATATACATACATAAATAGCTATATAAATAAATAAATAAAAGGAGAAAAATATTTTGTGACACATGAAAATTGTATGAAATTCAAATTTCAATATCCAGAAATTACAATCGGATTGTAATACAGCCACATTCATCTGTTTTTGTGTTGTCTATGGCTGCTTTCATGCTAACAGATGAGTAATTGCAACAGAGATCTTATGGCCCACAATGTATAAAATATCTATTATCTGTCCCTTTACAGAAATAAATTTGCCTATTCCTGTCTTAGATCATAGACTCAGGAATTTTTCATTTCTCATTTCTAAGGGAAATTGAACAAAAGACTGAAACCCTCTTATTCCATAAGTTCTTTGAATTTTGAGTTATTTAAATACTAGCATTTTAGAGTTGGAAGGGACCTCAGAGATAATCTCTTTTATCTCTTTATTTTGCAAATGAAGAAACAGATTTAGAGTCAGAGAAGTTTTAAATTAAATTATGGCTAATTTTTGTTCTGTTAGAAAATAGACTCAGTAATAAGGTGATATAGAAACTAATGATCTATATCACAGAACAACTTGCAAAATTCATTTGTTCTTATTGCAGAAGTATTTGGTTTTACTAAACAGTGGTAGCTATTAAGAGAATTTCTTCTTTGGAATTTTTAAAGTAAATATTTTAAAATAAATATTTAGAGCATGTTAATAACCTTTGCCTTTCATTACCACCCATAATTCTTTCAAATCTCATGGGTATGAGGTTTTTTTTATGAGAAGACTAAAAATCTTATAGGACCAATTCCAGACATTCTTTATTAAGCCCCTATTGATTTAGGATTTAAAGTCCTAAATCATCAGAAATTCCACAGTGAAATGTTAATGTGTAAGACTTGTTTCTAGAGTTTTTCTTTTATCTCTCCATCCTCAAATACCATGAAACGTTTATTTAAGCTTAGTTCTGAAATGCAGTCATATAGTGGGATATTATATTACTAAAAAACAGCATTTTTATTTTCTAATGTTGAATACAGATTTTCTACGTATAATTTTTAGCTAATTACTAGCTCTCTTGGATAACTCTCTACTTCTAAAACAGCCAAATCAACAAAAAACACAGTAAAATCAATTTGTGGGGATTTGGGGAAAGCTGATTTTTCAGCTAATCTGTACGCAGGATTTGGTGGGTCCAGATTCATTAAAATTGTGCCAAAACTAATTAAATGCCAAATGCATAAAAATAAATATTTTAGGAATATGTATAAAGTCATTTGAACTTTAAGAAGGTCTGTTAAATATGCTTTGGAAAATTTAAGTCCGTGATAAGTAGGCTTCAGGAAATTCATCTTAATTTATATTTATATATTCTGTTTCTCTGAAGATTGGTTTTGAATGAACCTTCATGCTTTTCCAAATTGTATAGAAAGGGCTAACCTTTTAGCATTTACATATTCCTTTTGCTCAAATAACTGATTTCACTTAAGTAAACTTTAGTATAAAGGAAAGTTGGTTTCCTAAACCACACATGAAAAATACTCAATGCTTTTCATCAACTTGTTTATTCACCTGATATTTCTTGAACATCCATGATGTGTCAGGCACTAATGCAGGTGCTGAAAGGGAAAATGTTGAAATAAATATTTTTTGCTCATAGTTGAATAGGTTGTGTGAGGAGGTATATCTGTTCATGTGTAGCATTTGATACTGTTACTCTCTTTCTCTTTTCTTTTGTAGCATGCTATCTTGGGGAAATCCCATCTACATACATGATTTTCATTACCTCCTTTGCACCAAGATCTGAGTAAAATACTCCCATGGGTAATGCCTTAATGGACATTTCTGGCTAGATATCCTTTAAATGTATTGATGTATCTATGGGTCCATCCTTGGCCCTCTGCTTATCTTCCTCTCTAAGTAAGGCTGGTAGCTATAGCTCTGAACTTCCTTCTCTTCTCCCTGTCCTCTCTCCTTGCTCCCATTTTCTCTGTCTCTCAAAGTACTGTTGAGTACTTTGTTTCAGGTATTTTTCTGAGCACAGAGTCTTGAGCAGTGAACAAGAATGATATGGCTTCTGCACTCTTGGAGCTTACAGCTTGGTGAGAGTGATGCATTAAACAAGTAATTCCAAACATACAGTTGTAGGTTACACAATGAGACACAAGTATACGATGAAATGAGAACGGATGTTAGGGAAACTAGCCTAGTCTGGGACACTCCTGAGTAAGTGACACTTATACTGGGACCTCAAAGATGAATAGGGGTTAGCAAGAGATGTGGGATAGAATTCCAGGAAGAGGGAGAAAAAGCCCCTAAGAGAAAGCTGCTAAGGAGCTTATTAGCAGGTTCAAACAACGGAACGAATAGTCCTTGTGGCTGGAATGTGATGAACAAGTTGGAGAAGGATGCAAAACGAGGTGGGAGAGACTGGTGGAGGTCAGATCTTGGTAGAGGATCTTCTAAACCACGTCAGTGCTTTTGGTCTTTATCTAAGAGAATTGAGAATATATTAATAGAGTTTGTAGTGGGAGAATTACCTATTCATTTGTTTTTTAAAAAGTTGACTTGAGTGCTTATATGAAAAATGGATTGAAGAGCGGCAGACATGGATGTGCAGAAATGAAGCTTTTTTATGAAGCTTTCGCAGTGGTCCAGGCAGGAGGTAGGGGTTACTTACATTGTTAGCATATCAGCAATAGAGGTGATGTAGATAGATTCAAGAACTGTTTACAAGATATATTTGATAAGATTTTGTGATTTTTTTAGTTTAAAGTATGAAGCTGAAGGTAGTGTCAAGGATAAATTTTTCATATGCTTGTTCATGTGTATTTTGTTGACATTTTAGTGTCTTGAAGTCAAACATTTTCAAAATCGAACTCATTTTTTCCTTTTGCAAACTAATTCTTCCCCTTGACTTCCCTGTTTTGTGAATGACATCCCTACCTCCAAGTGACCTAGCCTTATGACTTTTTTATTTGGTCACAGCTTCCACTACATTAGTTACCAAGTGTTAAGGACCTGACCTCTGTAGCATCTAGAGTCTCTCCCTTCTCCTCCTCCTCAAATCCTTCCCTTTTCCTCTTCCTCCTCCTCCTCCTCTTCACCTTTTATCTTTGTTATAGCAGTAGCATCCTTTTGCTGGATCATTAAACTATGCTTTTCATTCAGGTCTCTGAGCTCCTTGAGGAAAACAACTGTCCTTTTCATCTTATGTCTTTAGTACCTAGCAGTGTGCACTTCAGCATGGTAGATGTAAAAAAATATTAAATGAGATGAAAATACATTTTCCTCGGTTTGGGTTTCTTCCATTAATTCTTATTCTTTGCCACATTAAAAATTTCTTTTCTCAAAGTCATTCAGGGGCTTACTTTTGCTTAAAGAATAATTTGGTCTTAGGGCTGTGATGTTATGAAAAACTGGCTGCTGGGTATGAAAAGTGTATGAGTTGGGGTTTTCCCGTAGTAATTTAGTAAAAATGGACTCCTGACCCTTTTTGCACTGTAGCCCTGACTACTACAAAGAGTAGATTTTTCTGGGAAAGGAACATAACTGGTATTTATTAGCAGCCCCACTGTTAAATAAAGTTTTAAAAATTTCATTTGATGGCTTTTTACAATTTTTAAATTTTATAAAAGTATTTGCAGAATTCACATTTAAAAAATAATTTAATGTGTATTTCTTAGCTATCCAGTATTTTGCTGTCATGTCAATAGCTATATTGTATGTTAGTATCTTTTTTTTTTTTTTTTTTTTCTTTTTGCGGTATGCGGGCCTCTCACTGTTGTGGCCTCTCCCGTTGCGGAGCACAGGCTCCGGATGCGCAGGCCCAGCGGCCATGGCTCACGGGCCCAGCCGCTCCGCGGCATATGGGATCCTCCCAGACCGGGGCACGAACCCGTATCCCCTGCATCGGCAGGCGGACTCTCAACCACTGCGCCACCAGGGAGGCCCTGTTAGTATCTTATATGTACATCTAGAGTATATTGTTTCATAGAAAGTTTATACAAGAATTATTCATTTATTTTGGAAGTACCTATTTTTAATACCTTTATATGTTCTAAAATATGAACTTCCATAATTCTTTTATTCTCCTTTTTTTTTTCCTTACATTTTTAGGAATAAGAAAATTTTAAATAAGAAGAAGTTGAAAAGAAAACAGAAGAGCAAATCAAAAGTGAAGACAAGAAGCAAGGTAAAACTGTTAGCAATTTATAGCGATTAAGCACTTTTTTATTAATTTGAATAAAAATGCCAGAATTAAAAAGGTAATTTTAATTTTGGTAAGAGGTAAGAGGTACAAACTACTATGTATAAAATAAACAAGCTGCAAGGATATATAGTACAATACAGGGAATATAGCCAATATTTTATAATAACTATAAGTGGAATATAACCTTTAAAAATTGTGAATCACTGTGTTGTACGCCTGAAACTTGTGTAATATTGTACATCAACGATACCTCAATAAAAAAAATAAGGTATGAGTATAATTAGCAAACCATTTTCTGTGTGCTAAAGTAATTTTTAAAAAACCCTTATTATTTGGTCACGCTGTTAAGTTTCATCTTTTTGGCATTTTTTTTTTGACCAGCAACCTGGAAGTTATTACCTGGGTGCTGAAAATTATTTATTATTTATTTTTGTTTTCTTTGATCAGTCCTTTGGGGGAAGATATCTATTTCTCTTCTCTTTTTTCACTCTGATTACATGTACTGGAAACTGAGTAAAATTGGCCTGTGAGTTGGGACTTGGATTTGGGTTTGTCTCATACCTATGCATACATTATGAATTAGAGAATATCTTGGTGCATCTATAGACTTTTGACTGTTCTGAGCTTCTTTAGATTGTTGGTGGCTGTACAAAAAAAAAAGGCAATAGAGAATATTTGAATTAGGGATCAAGGATCTGTTCTTCTACCCAATGCAGATATCTTCTCTATAAAATCCATCTAGTTTTTTCTTAAACATTTTCAGGGACCAGGTACCGCTTTTTATAAGAGAATCTCTTTTCTAATGAACAGTAGTAAGAAACTTAGACAGGAGGAAGAGAGCAATCATACTTGTGATTTCTGAAGAGCTCCACTTTTGGTTATAGAAACAGTCACTTAGCTTGGGTTGTATATCATTTAAGTTCTAGAGACAATTGTTTCCTGCACTTTGTAATGAGTATTTTTGCTCTTGTAACTGAGAGAAATCTACTTTAAAGTAGTGAACCAAAAATAGAAGTATAAGGGATGGAATTGATCAGTTGGACCCAGGGATTATAATAATGTCATCAAATCTTGCTTCTCTTTTCCTCTGAGTGTGGGTTTATTGCCTGTGGCTGAGGACTAAGGCTGCTGGCAGCTCCAGCTTTATTTTCTTTAAGCAAAAGGCGATTTCTTCTATTAGTTGTGGCAGAAAATCTTGGATGGGGTTTTTGATTGACCTGCATCATTCACTTTGACCTGGAAGATGGGGTACTTTGATTGGTTAGACCGAGTTATGTTTGTAACCTTGTGATGGACTATAGGTGAGCACCCTGATTAGAAGGCTATGTGGAATGGGAGGGCTGGTTGCCCTAAGGGAAGTGTTGCTGGGTGGGCAGATAAATAATATATGTTCACTATATCATGTCGTACTACTGTTTTGGGGACAGAAGAGGGAAGTGGAAAGCATTCTTACTATACTTGATATGTGAAAACCTTTAACAAGCAAATAGTCATTCAGATTTACAACTTCTACCCCTTTTCCACTTTTTGGTTCTGTGTGCAGAGTTGGAATATGGGAATATTGAAAATCTTTTAAAGCCCTTTTTAAGGTTTCATTTGTTGATTTTCCTAAAAGTGGTGGCATGTGATATCCAGGAAGATATGGGAAGTCAAGCTCTTGCTTCCACTTCAGTTCTGTCTCTAACTAGCTTTGCTCCCTTCATAATTCATCTTTCTTCTGTTGGCCTTCAGGTTTTATATCTGCTTTTTTAGGAGCAGCTTGTGATAAGACTGATGTAAAAAAACTTCATTTACACCTCAGACTTTAATTGCACAGTGACTCTGTGCAGGCCTTGTGCTTGGTATTTGGGATGCAAAGATGAGTAAGAAACATTTACTGCTCATAAAATGGTGGTGTTAGTCTCTTTGCTCTCTATTACTGTTTTTGGAGTATTTTTTATCCACTCTTCTTTTTATAAAAGTTATTTTTAAAATGCCATTTAGCTATACTTCTTCATCTCCTTTATTGCTGTCATTGACCCCTCTATTTCTCCATTAGCCATCTCCTTCATTTACTTTCCTTCTTATCCAGTATAGGTACTACAGTATTTTTAGAAAAATTCTTGCTTAATCTCCTGTATTAGTTCTTTATGGCTGCTGTAACAAATTACACAAACTTGATGGCTTAAAACAATACAAATTATCTTATGGTTCTGGAAGTCTGAAATCTAAAATGGATCTCACTGGGCTAAAATCAAAGTGTCAGCAAGACTATCTTATCTTCTTCCTGGAGGCTCTAGAAGAGAATTCATTGCCTTGCCTTGTTCGGCTTCTAGAACCTGCCTGCATTCCTGGGGTTGTGCTTCCTTCCATCTTGCCACCCTCTCCCATTTATAAGGACCCTTGGGATTACTTTGGGCCTACCTAGATAATCCATAAAATCCCCCATCTCAAAATTCTTAATTTAATCGTATCTGCAGGCTCCCTTTTGCCATGTAAAATGACATATTCTCAGGTTCTAGGGATTAGGGGGTAGATATTTTTGGAGGCCATTATTCTGCCTACTGCATCTTCCTTTCCCTCATGTACATTTGTTGGATTTATCTGACAAAACTCAGTCCTGTACAGATCCAGCCATCTTTCCCTCTTTCCCTGCAGGTGAGTACCGTGTACTGCTAAAAGGAGTTAAACAAGAGTTTATTGATACCAGTACAGTTTCATGATTACCAGTATCAAATGGACCATCCATAGCCAGACTATCTTCTTGTTTTTTCTGGTCAGATAGTTCTTCCAATTTTCCTGTGGCTATTTCAGACCTTTGCCACTCTCCTCAGACTTCTGATAAATTCTGCTCTCCAGCAAAAGACTTCGCTTCCTTATAAGAGAAGTAAAATCCGTTACCCAGGAAACTTCCTCAGCATCCTGCTACCAAATGTATCTGTCTTAGATCAGGTTCCTTAATAGTAGAACCTGAGACAGGGATATAAAGTGTACAATTCAGTGAGTTTTGAAAGATACAATCAAGGTTTAGAAATTTTCCATCATCCCCAAGGCTTTCCTCATCCTCTGCTGCATTCCATCCCTCCTTACAGCCCTAGCTGTACACAACCACAGGTATACTTTCTGTCATTATAGATTATTTTTCATATTCTAGAATTTCATATAAATGAGATCATACTGGCTCTACTATTGTATCTGGCTTCTTTCCCTCAGCATAATGATTTTAAGTTGTGTTGATGTAGTTGTATATATTAATAGTCTTTCCTTTTTTTTTCTGATTAGTATCCCATTGTTTGGTTATATCGCAATTTGTTAATCTGTTCCTCTGTTGATGGACATGTTGGTGTTGTTTCCAATTTCTGTCCCTTGCAAATAAAACTGCTATGAACAATTTGTGTACTAGTCTTTGTGTGGGTATAAGTTTTTGTTTTTGGGGGAGGGTAAATACCTAGGAGTGGGAGGATTAAGTGATGTTTTCTTCGATGATTTGCCAGAAGGACTCATAAGACTCGAAAGCAATTTATACTAATGGCTACGATTCATTACAACAAAAAGTACAGAGTAAACAGCAGGAAAAATAAATGTGTTGGTGGTTAGGGAGTAATGGCCTAGGCCTCCTGGTCCTTCCTCGTGTGAGACACAGGACGTGCTTTCTCTCCGGTGGTGAACTGCAGGAATATGTGTGGAATGTTTCTGTCCAGGGAAGCCCGTTTGAGTCTCAGGATCTGAGACTTTTATGGGGATCTGGTCACATAGACACATCCTGATATGCAGCCAGCCATAGCAAGTGAAACATGGGTTCACATCGTCAGTCATGATGTTTCTGCAAAGCAGTCGGACAAGCCAGTGGGTATGGTTGCTCTAGGAGTATGTAACAAAATCATCAATACCTAATATAAAGGAAACTCTAAAGACCACATTCCTAAGTACTGGCCAGGGGGCAGTGATGGTTCCCTTGGAGAAAGTAAGCAGTGTTAACTCAGTGTTAACTCTTCTTCACAGGTGGCATAGTAGATGAATGTTCAGCTTTTTGAGAAACTGAGAACTGTTTCCAAAGTGATTATTCCATTTTACTGTTCCACCAGTAGTGTATGAGAAGTCCAGTTGCTTCACATCTTTGCAAACACATGATCTTGTTAGCTTTTCAAATTGTAGTCATTCTTTTTTTTAAATACATTAATTTTATTCTTTTGTAAAAGAAAGGGGCATTTAGAATCATAGATGAAAATGAATGATTTTAAAGCAGTTAAAATTATTTCCTAGGGAGTAATTATGGTCAAAGTTTGTATGCTAGGAAAAAAAAATACTCCTGAAAAGATATCACTGTTTTTCACTCTGTAAGCGCGTTACACGGAATTTTAGTCATTCTGATAAGTATATAGGGGTATCTCACTGGTGTTTTACTGTGCTTTTCTCTCATGACTAATGTTGTGAGCATCATAATCATCATGTGATGTGCCTTTCACCAGTTATGTCTTTTTATTGTGAAATCTCTTCAACTCGTTTCCCCTTTTTATAATTGTCTTCTTATTGAATTCTCAGAGTACTTTATACATTTTAGATATTTATACATTTTAGATTCCTTTGTCAGCTGTGTTGCAAATAATTTCTCCTCTTCTATGGTTTGCCTTTTTTGTTTTTGTAGAGTGCTTTATGAGAGCAAAGGTTTTTAAGTTTTATAAATTTAATGAATTGATTTTTTTTTTATGATTCATGTGTTCTAAGTCTTTGTCTACCCAAAGGTCACATAGATTTTCTTCTATATTTTCTTCTACAGATTTTATAGTTTTAGTTGTTACATGTAGGTCTGTGATCCATTTCAAGTTAATTTTTGTGTATGGTATGAGATAAAGGTTGATGTTCATTTTTTCACATGTTGGTATTCAGTTGATCCAGTATCATTTCTTAAAAAGACATCTTTTCCCATTGAATCATCCTGGCATCTTTGTAAAAAAACAGGTGACTATTTGTTTAAGCCTATTTCTGGAATTTATTTTGTTTAATTAATCTATATGTTTACCTTTATACCAGTACTGTACTGTCTTCATTACAGTAGTTTTGAAATAGGTCATATGTTTTTAACTGTGGTCTTTTTAAAAAAAATTGCTATAGTTAATTTAGGTTCTTTACGTTTCTATATATAAATTTTAGAATCAACTTGTAAATTTCCATTTTTAGAAAGCCTCTGGAATTTTTATTGGGATTTCACTGAATATAGGTTTGGGGAAGAATTGCCATTTTAATGATATGGAATCTTCTCATTGATGAACATGGTCTCTCTCTCTCTCCATTTATTTGTCTTCTTTAATTTCTCTCAGCAACATTATTTTGGTTTTCAGTGAGAGATTGTACATAATTTTATTAAATTTAACTAATAATTATATATTTTCGATGTTATTGTAAATGCTGTTATTTAAAAATTTTGTTTTAATTTTGAGATTGTAATGTAAACGCAGTTGTAGGAAATAATACAGAGAGATCCTGTGTACCCTTTACCCATTTTCTCCCATTGGTAAGGTATAGCATAACTGTAGTAAATATCACTACTAGGAAATCAACATTGATACAGCCTACAGATCTTATTTAGATTTCACCAGTTTTACATGCACTCATTTGTGTGTATTTAGTTTTAGGCAGTTTTGTCACGTGTGGGTGTTTGTGACCATTACTACAGTGAAGATGTAGAACAGTTCCATCAGAAGGGTCCATTGTACTACTTTTATATAAACAAAGACATCTCCAAACCTCACCCTCTCCCTAGCCTCTGCAAACTACAAATCTGTTCTCCATCTGTGTAATTTGTCATTTCAAGAATGTTATATAAATGGACTCATGCAGTATGTAACCTTTTGGGACTGGTTATTTTCCACTTAGCCTAATTTTGAGATTCATCCAAGTTGTTGCATATACCAAGCTTGCACCTTTTATTGCTGAATAAGCATTCCATGGCATGGATATACCACAGTTTGCTTAACCCTTCATTCATTAAATGACATCTGAGTTGTTTCCAGTTTTGATTATTTTGAATAAAGCTTCTATGAATGTTCATGTGCTGGTGTTTGTATGAACATAAGTTTTCATTTCTCTGGTATAAATGCCTAAGAGTGCAATTGCTGGATTATACTGTAAGTACATGTTTAATTTTCTAAGAAAAAGCTGTACTTTTTCTAGTCTCTGTATCATTTTACATTCCCGTCAGCAATGTATGAGAGATCCAGTTTCTCCACATCTTCACCAGTATTTGTCGGTGTCACTATGTTTTACTCAAGCCTTTCTGATAGGTGTGTACTAATCTCATTTTATTTTAATCTGTATTTCCCTAATGGCTCATGATATTGAACTTTTTTTCATGTGCTTATCTGCCTTCTGTATATCTTCTTCAGTGACATGTCTGTTCATGTCTTTTGCCCATTTTCTAATTGGGCTGCTTGCTTGTTTGTTTTCTACTCTCTGAGTTTTGAGAATTCTTTATATATGCTGGATGCTAGTCATTTGTCAGATACGTGGTTTGCAAACATTTTCTCCCAGTCTGTACCTTTACTGCTACTAATTTTAAAACTACATATTTTGATTGTTTACTCCTAGGATATAGATATATTATTCATTTTTATAGATTTATTTGGTACCCTGTGACTTTGCTAAATCCACACATTATTACTAGTGACTTTTTTTTTGCAGACTTAAGATTCTTTTTTATGTCTCCTACCAATAAACACATTTGATTTCTAGGAGATAACTTTTTCTTTCTAACTATACCTTTTATTTCTTTTTCTTGGGTTACTGCACTGGATAGCATATCTAGCACAATGTTGAGTCTGATTGCTGAGAGTAGATATCTTGCCCTTGTTTGCAATCTAGGGTGAAGGCATTCAGTCTTTTACTGTGTTAGCTGTGTGTTTTTCATACGTAGCCTTAATCCAGTTTTGGAATTCTCTTCTGTTCCTAATTTACTTAGGCTTTTGTCATGAATGGGTATTTGATTTTTGTCAAATGTTTCGTCCATGTTTATTTACAGTGTCTTTTTTTTTTTTCTCTTACTTTTGTTGGTATGGATTTTGGATTGCTTTTCCATTGTTGTACATCCTTGTTTTTGATTTGATCTTGATGTATCATCTTTTTAAGAGTATTGTTGGATTTGAATTATTAATATTTGTTTTTAATATCTCTGGAAGACATATTTACATGTTATATGTCGGTTAACTTTAGTATACTTTGACTTAACAAGAAGTACTCCATGTTTTTCCTAATTATTTATGGAAGAAGGGTAGAATTTTGAGACTAAATGTTCTTGGTACTCAAAGTGTCATTTTATTTATCTTGGATACTTGTTGGACATACTCTAATTGTTGGAATTTGCATTTGTAGACTATCTTAAACTAGTTCTGTATATTTATGATGTAAATGTTTATCTCAAAAATGTGGTTGGAGTCTGATGAATAAAATGGTGGACCAAAATAGAAATTGAGTATTTAGTTGTTTTTTGTTTGTTTGTTTGTTTGGCTGTGTTGGGTCTTCGTTGCTGTGCACGGGCTTTCTCTAGCTGCGGTGAGTGGGGGCTACTCTTCTTTGTGGTGTACAGCTTCCCATTGCGGTGGCTTCTCTTATTGCGGAGCACGGGCTCTAGGCATGCGGGCTTCAGTAGTTGCAGCACGTGGGCCCTAGAGCACGTGGGCTTCAGTAGTTGTGGCGCATGGGCTTAATTGCTCCGCGGCATGTGGGATCTTCCCGGACCAGGGATTGTCCCCTGCCTTGGCAGGCAGATTCTTTACCACTGCGCCACCAGGGAAGTCCTGAGTATTTAGTTTTAACAATTAAAGTACCAAACATGTGATTTGTAGTACCTATTAAGACAGATAGCTAAGAGAGAGCTTTCAGAAAGCATATGCCCATAATCTGTAGTTTTCTTAGCATTACCATTATTTGAATGAGAATGAAATTAGAATTGACTAAAGTTAAGGGTTTAGTTTTTGTTTTTTTTAGTCCTAATTTCTGTTTAAGGCCCTATATCTACTTTTGAAAGAAATCAAAATGTAATTCAACATTTGTGGTAGGCCTTTGAGACTCTGCAGTACATCTGATGTCCCTTAGAAAAGCAACAAATGAATATCCTTTGAATCCAGCAGTTAAGCTTTGTTGGCTCTTTTCCTATTGTGGGGTAAAAGGGTAGTCCTGATGAGTTTTTTGCTGGTGTCTTTCCAGCCCTTATCAGGTTGGTTATTGCTGTGTCACCTATGTGACTTCTACAAATCATCTAGCCTGTCTAATATTTAATTTAAAAAAAAAAGAGAATTGATGATGATGGAAAGGAATATAGAATTGAAATATTATATCCTGTATTTCAGTCTGAAAACTTGGAGAATACGGTAATCATACCAGATATCAAACTACATAGCAATCCTTCGGCATTTAATATTTATTGCAATGTACGCCATTGCGTTCTGGAATGGCAGAAAAAGGAAACATCATTGGCAGCTGCATCTAAGAACTCTGTGCAGAGTGGAGAATCAGATAGTGATGAAGAGGAGGAATCCAAAGAGCCCCCTATCAAACTTCCAAAGGTAAGTCACTAAGATCCACTTAGATGCATAACCTACAGGTGTTTGGGCTTTAATACATATGTTTGCATTGCTAAAATGCCTTGCTTTTAATAAAATTGCACACTGAAAATAACAGAGTCTATGGGTAAAAATAGGTTTGAGCTAGATCAGGAAAACTTTAGGCAACTTTATAATTGGAGTGCTAACAAAGTCAATAATTGGTACCTCAGTGGGGAGTACTTGGAAAGCATAGGAAGGGAGTTCAGTGGCTTGGAGTCTGTTACAGGGGCTGTTAGAAATGTACAAAAGCAGTAGAGGGGAAATGGTGGCTTGCGGGCACTGAGCCATTGCAGATGGAAGTGGAACTCTGAGCCAGTGAGCTGCTTATAAAGGTGGGCACAAGAGGAAGTGCAAATTACTACAAGCCAAGAGCCACGAAAAGCTGGGGACACATCCCTCCCTCTGGGTACAGGTATACATTTTAATTTTTCTTGAAATAGAGCTAGAAGTGCTCCTGGTTGTGCAGCAGCTGAGCTGAGAGCTTTTGCCTTTTCCGCCTAAGGTTAACTGTACTCTTGCTATCCTGGCTCCCTTTGCCTAGGAAAAAAATTACATATGAACCAATTCTGCATTGTTCTGATATCACTCCCATATTTACCAGAGGCGTATAATCTAATTGGTGTTATAGAAACGTGTATTGAAGTAGAACAAACTGTTCTTAAGGTACTCTGTTCTATTTAAGCATTTCTATATTTCAAGACTATAATGTTACTTTATATATGTATTTTCTATATAGTATGTGTAGTTAGTATTTCTAACAAAAGAATGGGTAAAAATATAAACATATTTTAAAATGGTACCTTTATCATAAATAATTTAGTGCATTTGTTTTTTTCTAAATACAGACATTCTGAAATGATTTCCTTTATCATAAATGATTCGTGTATATTGTCTTTTTACTAAATGGATACCTTAAAATTGTGCCTTGAAAACTTCTTTATATGCATACGTAAGATATCATGTAAATACTTACTTTACTACTTGGAAATAGCAGCCAGATAGAGGCTGTGTTCCTGATCTGTTTATTTTGTACATTTCATGGTGGCTCTTCATAAGTTCACCACTGTCCTTTATCATTACTGTCAGGTTCTTCTCACCTTATTCTCAGCAGTTCACTTGCTTCCTGTTTCATAGAGCAGTAGAGGTTTTGTGAAGTTCCTCAGCCTCTTAAATCAGCCACCTTCAAATGTCCTTATCTCCTCTTGGGACCCTTTTCCCCTTAGTCGTTTTCTCTCCAGTGTCCTTAACTGTACCTTCTCTACTAGCTTCTTTCTTCAACTTAAAACAAACAGGCTCATCTTTTCCATATAAGTTTCTCCAGGTAAAGAGCATGGTCTCTAATTCTGATTTCTTATGCTTAATTAGGGGAGGTTGAGGAAAACTACATTGTTAAGTTAGGATATGGGGATATGAAGGAATCAAGTATACTTTTGTTATAAGAATTCCATTCTGTGTGTGGGTGAGTCCCACTGTACTATAGTAATCACTCAGCTTAGGTTCAACATTAGGAAGGAAAATAAAGACCCAGAGAAACCTTTCACACAGGTATGCAGATTTTGAATAATAAACTATAGTCAATTTAAAAGATACTGCACAATCAAGAACAACTGATTCTTAGGCTGTTTTAAAACATCAGGATGAATGAGTGTTAAAGAAATAAGATATCAGGCATTCTTAAGACAGTGGATTTTTAGCATGATTAACAGAGTTAAAAGATGCAGAGTCAAAAAGGGATCTTGAAAAGAAAAGTAGAAGAAAAGCAAATAGCTCAAGTAATTAATATTGAGTTTTCCATCAAGTACTGACCTGTCAGGAAACAGGGTATAGTGATGAATATGGGAAGTAGAGTCAAACTGCCTGAGTTCAAACACTTGCCATTAAAAATACTAGCTGTGTGATGCTGCGAACGTTGTTTAACCTCTCTCTGCCTCAGTTTTGTCATCTATGAAATGGGGATAATGCCTATCTCGTAGGTAGTAGTGAGGATTCAAAGAGTTAATAAATGCACGTGTGCTCAATGAATGATAGCTGTAGTTGTAAGTATCAGGTGCAAACAGGAAAATGTGTAGGTCCAAATGAATTTCATTAGTTTTCAGGGAACTCATCAATTTATTAAGAAATACTTCATATCCAAGGAAATGAAACCTCTAGACAATCAGTGAGATCAGAGAGGAAGGAGCAATGGGATGCCTTTATGCAGAGGTAGTCAGAGTGCCATGGGTGGGGGCAGGGCAGGGAGTGAAACTTCCAGGTCTTAGGCAGCAGTTTGCAGGGCACAGAAGAAGAGATGAAGCCTTGAGGGTTTGCGGTGATGGGAGTGTGAGGGCAGGTGAGAAATGGGGACTTTTTCTTTTCCTTTTGACCATTTCTGTGCCTCTGCTCCAGATGCTCTTTCACGTCAGTTCCTCCCTTTTCTTTGTTGTTTCTCTCTTGCTCCTCCTGAATGTGTGGCTGTCACTTTCCTTTTTCTTGCAGATGTTTCTTTCTCTCCTGCTTCTTTTTTATTTCACATAATGAAGACAGTTTTTATTTGTTGTCAAGGTATCATTTTGATACAATTCCGTGTTTTCCCTTCTTGACTTTTAAAAGTTAGTTAAATTGGTTTTGAGTCTGATGTAGACCTTGCTTGTCAGATTTTTTTGCTTTTTGTTTTTTGCTTTTGTTTTTGGCATTTAAAACAGTACTTTCTTACCCCCACCCGCTTAAAAGTATACCTTTCTTACCAAAAGCAGTTTTTACCCAGCTCAAACTGTCTTTCACTATCTGATTTCCAGATCTTCTAAAGCGCTCCAAATTTCATAGCTGCATAATTTTTAATAGTAACATTAAAATCCTAATATGAATGTTAGGATTCATACTTCCCATCCAAACTTATTTGAGGCTAGTCATGCCTCATATTTTGTTAAAAGATGTAGATGTACACAGATTCATTTATATACTTCTTAATTCAGTAAATTCAGTTTATAGCAGGCATTCTGTTAGGTCCTGAGAACAAAATGATGAGACACAGTCCCCACCGTAAAGAAAGTTATGTGTAGCAGGCAGGTCCAGTGCCCTAAGGATTGATAGGGGTGTGCAAGGTATAGTGGAGCCCGGTGGAGTAAGGATGCAGCACTGACTGAAGATGCATGTGCAGGCAGGGAGAATGGCATCGTTACAAAAGCACAAGCGGTCAGCTTTGGCTAGAGTGGACTGGCTGAATGGGGCAAGAGGAGAGAACAGGATCATGGGCCTTAAATGTCATGCAGCCATTTTCAGATTTTGTCTGGTAAGTTGGAAATATGAAAGATTTTAAGCAAAAGACTATGATCAGACCTGTATTTTATTAAAGTTACTCGGGTGCTGGAAAGGCAGATCCACTAGAGGGTGGGGAGACTAGAGCAGAGGGACCAGTGAGGCAGTTATTGGAGTCGTCTGAAGTGTTCATGGGGGATGCAACAAGGGTAGTAGCAGTGTTTGGCGTAAAAGAAATATTAAGGAAGTAGAATTGTCAGGAATTGTTAATTAGTTGGTTATGAAGGCTAAAAGAGAAGGTAGAATGTAAAAATATTTCTGGAGTTTCTAGGTGGTGATGTCATTTACTTAAAGAGAAAGAACTGGAGGAGAAACAGTGCTTTGTTGGAACGATGATTAAGTTTAGTTCTGGCCGTACTGAGCGTGAAGTAGCTGTGAGATGTCCGTTGCTCACTATGTGAGATTGAAGTTCAAAAGAAAGGTCCCAGCTAGGCATACAGTTTTGGGAGTTAGTGTGGTGACAGAAGTTGACACAAAATTCTGTTTGAGATGGAACAGTAGGTGGGATCCAGAACATTGTTTAAAAACTAAATTAGCTTTGAAAAGTTGTAAGAGCGCTTTTTCCTCTGGGTGTGAAGAGAAGGGAAGAAGGTGGTAGAAGTCGTAGATAAATTCGTGTGTTAGAGCCTAGGAGTTAGACATTTCACACCTGGATCTTCTGAGGAGCAGAATTCTTCTCCTCTTCCCACCCCCCCACCTTCCTCCTCTGCTGCGTCTGTTGCTGTTGCCTCTTCTTCCTCCCTCCTCTCACTCCTCTCTAGATTTTTTTTATTATTATTTATAAATGATGTCTCTACCAAATATTTACTTTAGAGAAGAAAATTTTAAAGACAGTATACTTCACTCTGCAGTAATATGTAAATCTACTTTTGGTTTCCTTTTCAGCTTGTTCAAATGTTTTCTGTAAGTCTTAGAACTGATTCTAGGACTTTTTAATAGAAGATATAATTTCTAATGGCAAAGAGTTTATTAATATTAAATCTAAATATGATGTGTCTAAACGCTTATGTTATTGTTTGTTAGTGAAATAATAATGCCACCTTTGGAAATGCGTGATTCGAGGAGAGAAAAATAAAACCTCAAAAGACTCTTTTTTTTCTTTTTTTTGGCCAAATATGTTTTTGCCTCACTTTTCTCAACAGTGACATTGGACTGCCTGTACCAGTTAATTATTTGGGTTTTGTATTCCTTCAAGTATAATAGAGAGCTTTCAGGATTTAATTGTTTGAAAACAACAGTAAAGATAACATTCAGTAAATTTACAAAAGACCATTTTCTGAAGAGACATGGAAGACCGTGTGTTTGGTGGTTAGTTATAGTTTATCGTGGGACGTATTGAGTGCTTAGTGTGTTATCTTATTATAATGAACTATTCTATTTAGCAGTCAAACTTATTAATCATTTATTTTGCTATTTATAAAGGCAGTGCATAATCAATGTAGATAATTTGAAAAAATGGAGAACATTTTTATAAAGAGGAAAAGAAAATTTTACATTAGAAGTTATTTCTGAAATCCTATTAACCAAAAATACCCACTGTAAACATTTTTGTACATGCACATTAAAAATATATTTATTTCTGCACAAATGAAATCATACTGTATTTGCAGTACTATATATTTTTTTGTCCTTATGCTCTTCCTTCCTAATATTGAGGGAGGAGGACATATAGTGTGTTCTCAGTGACTATAAGACAGGCTGCAAAGTGTAAAGTGCAGTTTCAAAGTTTGTACATATAGTAAAATACTCTCAGCCAAACCTCAGAAAAAAGTCTTAATTCACAACATGTTGTGCTCCTTTGCTCAATGATTCAAAGCTAAATATGATGGGAAAACTTGAGGTTGATTTTTATTTTGTTGTATATTGAATACATATCACAGTTCTGGAAATGAATTAGTTTTCCCCCTTATTAAAAAAAAAAAAAAAATCCACACCGAACTAAGATACAGATGATAAGCGAGAATCACAGTGGTTAACCTAGACAGATGGGTAATTCCTTGTCTTGATCGTTTTGACTGATGTTTTATGAGTGTTTTTCACGAAAGCCATCTAGTACTTTGCTCCTGGGTGGCCCACCTGAGTTACCTGTTGTCATACATTTGTTATCATACCTTAAACTTATTAGAGAGACAGCTCGGGAATATGTTCAGTAAGTAGCCTTACTGTTTTTGCAAAGGTTCAGTACTTTCCCTGTTGCTCTAGGAGTCTACTTACAAAAAGAAACCCTAGCCAAAAATGTCATCTGAGAAGAATTCTTTGAATTATGAAAAGTCATGATTGGTAGTGGTAGAGTAAGCAATCTTCAAGACTGATGGATAGAGTAGTCTCCTACTGGCCTGAGAATAGAGCCCTACTTTTGTATCGTACTCAGGAGATCTTTGACTTCAGATTTGTTTCCTGTGCGGACATAAACAGATGGAAATCTTGGAGAGCATGTTTTTATTTTCTAGTCTGTTTCAGGAAAATAAACTTCATGAAATGGCAAGTTTTCATTTCCATTTAATTAATTGAAACTCTATACAGACACTTCTGTAATCTTAGCTATAATCAAGTATTCTAGGATTTTAGATAACTTCTCTAAAGACAGTCCTGTTAGTGATTTTGACTTCTCAGTCATATCTGTATTCTTCAGAAACCTTGCAGATGGTAATCAGAACTGCAACTGACTTGCCTGCAGTTGATATAACCCTTGTCGGACAAGTTGCAGTGGTTTTTAGCACACAGCTGAGAGAGTAAATAAATATTTGTTGTCTGCCTATCATGCACAGGCAGTGGGATAGTCATGGGAGATATTAGTTAAGATATACTCTGTGTCCACAAGGAGATCCCAGTTTAGTTGGGAAAATGGAAACAAAAATAGTCAGTTACACTATAACATAATAAGTGCTATAAAAGAGGTCTGGACTGGGTAAGCATTATATATAAGATTCATTTACTCTGTTAGATTATAAACTCTTAGAGAACAAGGTCTAGTATAATATATCTCGTATCTCCTGTAGCAAGTTGTACAAAATAAGTACTTAAAATGTTTATGTAATCTATGAATTAATGTACAGATCTCAGCAGAGAGAATATCTTCTGTTTTGCTCAATAGAATTAATAATGCTTTGATGCATTTCTACTAATTAATCTAGTTTTCACTTTTTCTGTTACTTACTTCTCCTCCAAATAATTTCACACATCTTGAGAAGATCTTACACATTTCCTTTTCAAAGTGTTGGCGTTGACTGAGAAATGGAATTGCATTGTCTGTTGTTCTCTCAGCCCTCTGAAAGTATTTCCTTATACCAGTTCATCACATTTGCTGTCTCAGTCTTTAGTTACAGATTTATCTATCTTTTGCTAGATACTGAGTTATATTTTTCTTGGTCCTGATGAGGAATAAGGTAATTAAAGTAAAAATAGCCATGATATTTTCGCTAGGCAGTTTTTAATTCTTTTTGTGATAAATCCTACAAGAATAAGGGACACCATCTACAAATAATAATATGGTGATTGTGCCTTATAGGAAAGGCTAAGATGAAAAGTTCCTTTTTTAAGCTTTTCACCATATGTACTATATTGCCTTCTTTTCTGGTCATAAGTAACAATTAACGTAACAGAAGAGTGCCAATTTTGACTTGAGAACAGCCAAATGAACTTTGTAAATTAATAGTGTATTTTTTTCTGAGTGAATGCAGTCTAGTACCTAGTTCACTGTTAAACCATTTTCATGATGTTTTATTATGGCTTCATTATCCTGAAACTACGTTTTAAGTAGTGCCACTATTTTTTTTTTTTTCAGTTTGACAGTTTCCTTTTATTTATTTATTTTTGGCTGTGTTGGGAGTGCCACTGTTTTTTAACCTTCTGTGTTACCAGATGATTTTCTAAATCTTAAAATTAAACACATTGGGTTTTACTCTTTTTTATGTGATGACTTTTTTGCTTTTAAAATATTGTACCATTACTCATTTGCTGTGGAAGGAAGCTGTATCAGTTTTACTGTCTGAGAAGTGTTATTATCTCACATGCTATAAAGTATAATTTTGTTTTTCATCTTAAATAGATCATTGAGGTTGGACTCTGTGAAGTTTTTGAATTGATCAAGGAGACGCGATTTTCTCATCCATCCCTGTGCCTCAGGAGTCTCCAAGCCCTGCTTAACGTGCTTCAGGGTCAGCAGCCAGAAGGCCTCCAGTCAGAGCCACCCGAGGTCCTAGGTAAGAGCTTAGGCACATTGAATGAAGCCTTTAAATGTAAAGAGCTTCTCTTACAGAGCACATACAGCAGCCTGTAATTCAATCTCTGTTTGTTTATGGTGCTGAAACAGCAGGGGTATAAATTTTAAGTTACTTTGCCGTGTTGCTCTGGAGTTACGATTTAAGAGTTATAGTTCATGCACAGTCATTTCCTGATTATTATGATGGGGAAAAGCAAAATATAAATTCTTGGAACCCAGAAATAATCCTCAAGCCTTATAGTCACTATGAACTTAAATCATTCTTAATAAACCTTTGGCCAGAATAGCCAACATTGACTTTGTCTAACTTTACACGTTACTTTGGAGAGTTAAAAAAGTAGGAAGAGAGGGAACAAACACTACCAACCCAAAACAACACAATTAGTTTCTAAATAGAGAGGACATCTCTTTTGCGTTCATGATAAATAAAAATTTATTTTTGTTAAAGATAAAGCTTTTGAATTAGTAGCAACTTCCATTAAGTAAAAATGTTTGCTTTTTGTAAAGTGCATTTGAATTTTATGAATGCCTGCCTTTCATGCCCGTGACCTAGGCTCAACACATAATCCTGTAAGCAGGATGGGGACTCTTAAGGAAGAGAAATAGAGATGGAAGCTTAATTTTGAAGGCTAATTGCTTTTCTCTGATGCTAACTGTGGGCCTTCAAAGAGTCTAGAGTTTTCTAAATCTCAGGCATTAGCTTGTTTGAGTCATATATGTGGTCCCTAAGTGTGCAGTATCTGATTCAGTAGATTTGGGATGGGACCTGAGAATTTGCATTTGGAGTAAGTTTCTGGGTAATGCTCATGCTCATGCTGCTGGTCTGGGGACCACACTGCTGGTCTGGATTAGAGTTTGGTCCTCTTTCTCTCCTTGGCTATTTGGATTATGTTAGACCCACATGTGAGAACCTAATTACATGGTTTTAATTTACATGTCAGATTGTTATTTTTTTGGTCACGTATTGTGATTAGTTTTTGTGTTCCATTTGTTTTGTTACTGCTTTGTTTTAGTTGGTGGGGGGAGTACTGGCCATGAAAATAAGCTGAGGATTTTTAAAAACAACAGCAGCCCCCCAATCCGCCATGTTATGAAATGCTACTACCACATAAAGCTGCATATGTTACGAAGCAGGCACCTTGTTCCTTGTCACTGTAGCGCCAGTGCTCACATAACCGTTATGATGTACTACTTGACTTCATGGCATTTTACTGAAGATGTAATTAATTTTATTTAAGGATATTTTGCTAGTTAACCTTAGCTCTGGTTTGTAAATTAGCAAATAATTGAAGTATTTAAAATATCCACTAAAACAGTATATCCTATATTGTATGCTAATCCTCGCTTTCCTCCTAGATCTTCTGCCATTTTGTTGTCTTCTATCATTTGTTGTATACTTTCTCTTATATTCAGTTTATACATAAATCCTCCCTCTCCTTTATTCTTTTCAAAATAGATCTTCTTCTTAATACTGGGTTTTAAAATTATAATATGTGCTTTAGCTTAATCGTCTTCTTTCTGTCAAAACTTAGGTCTCCTGATTAATTTGTTTTTATTTTCTTACTAACAGTTTCAAATGCTGCTATACTGTCTTTGATCTCTCTGCTATCCTTCCAATGCTTACTTTTCTGATCTCTTCACTGCTTTGACTTATTTTTCTGTTCAGGCGTTTATCAGCACTTCATACTTTTTATTTTGTTTAATTGGCACAAATGTGTAAGTAGTAATTTGGTTCTTTAAATCGAAATTTGTATTGAAATCTGTCTCTTTTTTCCTTTGATTTAATATCATAGTCACATTAGTTACACTTTTTCCACATTGCTTTTTTTCATGTTACTCATGAAAATATATGTATATTTGTATCTCTTTTATTGTTGGGGTAGCTTGGTGATCATTATACATCAGACTTCTCTTTGCAGGTGGATTTGATTTACAAATTGTCCAGTTTTTTTAAAAAAATCCTTCCCTTATGTCTATCTTTCTGTTCAGTTTAAGGTTAGAATATATGTTCTCAATTATTCACTTAAATGTAATAGCACCTTCTATGTTCTGTGCTAAGAGTGTATAATATAGGGGTGATCAATATAAACATTGTTGCTGTTATTATGGAATTTAGCATCAGACAGTTGGACATATGTATGATTACAAATGTGAATAAATAGTATGGGGGAAAGAGGGAGTTCTGGGGTTTATAACAGGCTTCCCTGAAGATGTGACATATGCGATTTGAAGGATGAGTAAGAAGGAGTTAACTAAGTTTCCAGGCAGAAAGGAGAGCCTGTAGTAGGCTTTGAGGTAGGAAGGAGAATGACTGGAGAAAGGCTGTATGACTAGAGTGTGGAGAGTGAGGGGATGGAAAAGGCAGGGAGTAGATTGTGCGGAGCTTGATAGGCCAGTTCAAGGAGGATGGTCATCGTTCTAGGAGAAATTGAGCGTCACTGTCTCCTGACGGTTTTTAAAAAATTCTTTATAGTCTTACACTGTTTTCTTTAATCTGAATCTAACTTTTTTGATGGCAGGGACATTCTTTGTCTTTGTCAACGTACTACCCCAACCTAGAATAGTTCCTGATGTACAGGAAGAATTCAGGAAATATTGGCTGAATAATTATGATGAATGGGCAGAAAGATAATGATAGAGGAGGGATGGACAAACAAGAAAGATGAAAGGGTAGAGGGAAGGTTAGATGGCATAAAGGAAAGACTGAAGGATATAGAGAGAAGTGAGGAAGGGAGGGAGAAAGGGAAGCGGGAAGGGGAGCAGGAGGGAAGTAACAAAGGAGTGAGTGGACTTTAAATAGAAAGCCAGATTTTTGGTTTAAAAATTCTCTTTGGCTATAAGGGTGCAAAAGTGTATGGTAGGAGCTAATTTATGAACACTTTTTAGTAGTCTAATTAAGAGATGGTGATAGATAGCATGGATTGGGGAGATGCTGATGAGATGCAAAAAGTGGAGGAATTAATTAGGAAGTAAAATTGACAGGACTTAATTAGGGATTAGATATGGAAGATGGGGACTAGATAGAGGAAGCCTAGGTTTCTGTGAGCTAACAAATAAAACCCAGATGGCCCTTTAGTTTGCAGAGAATTACAGTACATCAATTCTCTCTCTTGCTTTCCTCCTTCCTTCCCCTTTCCCTCTCTTTCTGTCTTTCTCAATTTTTCTGTTTCTCTCTTTTTCTGACTCTGTTTTTCTTTCTCTGTGTCTCCCAAGTATGCACTTCTAAAGGATTTTCAAATCCTCCTTCCCTTCTACGTAAGAAATACCCAGAAGTTTATTGATTTAACCTTGAGTGGAGTTTTGTGTGGAGACCTCTGATGGCCATAGAACATTCTTGTGTTATTTTTCCATCTTTGCCTCTATCTGGCTTTATGATTTAGGGAAAATCTCTTAACCTCCCCGTGTCTCAATTTCATTCTCCATGAAAAGGGGATATCTGTCCTATTGACTTGCAGGGTTTTTCTAGAGTATAAAATGAATTACAAGTGTGAACTGCTGTTATGTTAATGATAAAGCCAATTTTATATTAAACAAATTATTGCATATGTTTTGTTTATTCTGTTGTTGTTTTGCAAATAAATACATAATTTTCTGGCCACTTAACATTTTAAGATGCCTGTATTTTTCCCAACCTAAATGGTAAAAATAAGTGCAATGAGTAGTCTGTTACGACTTGATAGGCTTCTTCTTGAATACTGTGAGTGCCTCAGAGCAAGTTTCTTTTAAATGATCCTGGATAGATTCCATTTTTTCATTTACAAAAATAAGGCGTTCACTAAATATTCTCCAAGGTCATTTTTATATAACTATTCTAACTTTTGGGGGGAAAGGGTAACTAGAAAGGAACTAATGCAAAGTAAGTGTTGTAACTGCCTTAAATACTTATTTATAATGAGGCAAGTTATAAACAAACAGATACCATATAATGTTCTGTGTGTTAAATGAATATAATTGAGTTCTATTTTATCCACAGAGTCTCTCTTCCAGCTCCTTTTGGAAATCACTGTTCGAAGTACTGGAATGAATGACAGCACAGGACAGTCTCTGACAGCACTTTCCTGTGCTTGTCTCTTTAGTCTGGTGGCTTCTTGGGGAGAAACAGGAAGGACACTTCAGGCCATCTCTGCTATCCTCACCAACAATGGCAGCCATGCTTGCCAAGCTATTCAGGTATTTCATATCTCTAGCTGCTTAGAAATTGATAGGATGCCAAGTTGCAATTTCACCTCAGTTTCTGTCAAAGCAGTGTCTGCTTTTTCTCACTCAGTATAATGGTTTGATCTGTTCAAGGTTGATATATAAATAATCTAAGCTATTTGAGCTAAGCTACATGTGTTTAACTCTGTGACATTAAAGGTAATAAAGTGAAATTTGGCAAAAGCTTAAATCTTGAACCTGGTCTTTGTGTCAGCACTACAGCCTCTTTTTTCATTGCATTGTCTTGCTCTCTGCCTTCCCCCACCTCCCATCTTGCCCTGAATTTTCAAGTATGGAATTCCTTCATAGTTTCTAAATATCTTTTCTGTATTGAAAGAAAAGGATATATCATTTTTACTGTATTTTTGATTGGTTGATTATAGTTTTTTGTGAATTGATTTGTTTCTGAACTGCTTCAGCTTCACGTATAGCATTTTGAACTTTCAATATGCAGTTGTGGAATAAGCTCCTCATCCTTGTTAGTAGTGGGAAATATAACCCTATTTATAGGCAAACTTGATTTAATTCTTTTGGACTGTTCTGGAAATTGAGTAAGAAGTTACAGTTTTAAGTCTCTGTTATGTGCTTTTCTCTGGCTCCTTGGATGACCTCCAGAACACATGGAAGGGATGCCTCAATCCCGTTATTAGCGGGCCAAAGATAGCAAAAGGGGTAAATGGGCTCTTTTCTGTGACTTACTCAGTGATTTTGAACTTCCCTTGTCAAATACGAGCAGTCTCCTTACTCTAGGTTTCTATTCTTATTCTTTTCCCTCTTTTTGTCCTGCCTGAAGTCCTCTTTTCCCTTTTTATGGTCCTTACTTACTTTGAAGTCCCTCTAATTCAGTGATTTCCGAATTGTTCTGCAGCTGTGCTTTGAGGGTTCAGCAAAATTTTAGTTTAAATATATGCTTAAAATATACAAATACTTTCAAAATTCTAATAGAATACACACAAACATTCAAATATCAATGCCAAATTTTAAAAATATAATGACCATAAACACATGTACCTATTAGAATCCAGTGATTTATTTTTATGTAGATTTATTCCAGAGGCTATGACATGAGATCTAAACAGTGAGTTGAGACTAGCCAGTGCAGAGGGAGGAGGTGTTGGTATTGGTGGTGTAGAGAGAGAATGTTCTTGGTATCCATGTGCTAAAGCATGAAAATAAGAGTAAGAGTAGAATACTGAAGGCTGGAAGAAGTTTAGTGTAGTTGTAGTATAGCGAGCTGTCAGATGGCAGAGACAGGACCTGAACGCTTATCTGTCTGACTGCAATATTATGTTCAAGCACTAGGCTGCACAAAACTACTTGATCCCCTGAACCAACAGCCGAGGTTCTCTGTAGACCTGCCCCATCGCTACATACCCAACTCCAGGCCAAACGCCATATTAAAACCTGTTATCTTAACATGGCATATAGTGTTCTTCATGATTTGGCCCCATTCCACCTACCTACTTCATTTCACAAAACTCTCTTGGCCAGGCTATGACTGGGGGGAGAAAAGTCTGAAAATGTATAGCTGTAACATCTCAAGTTATTTTGGGATCCAGATGCATATTACTTATCTTGTTCCAAAAAGCTTAAGCTGAGAGTTTAAAGTAAGGTAGGGCTGGTAGTAGTACTGTAAGGTGCCTCATTGAAGGAGACTAAAATCCGTTCTGGAGGGATGAACCTCCTACTTAAGAGGCCTCCCACAAACACAACTCTGCTGTATCTGAACTCACAAACAAAAAGCACATAGAAAAAAGGCACCGTCATTGAGAGTTCGGAGAAAGAAATATAGTGGAATCAATCTTGCCAAGTCTATATATATTGAAATTATTTGATATAGAGTATAAAATATATGTGTATATATATTCAATATAGTTAAAGTATTATTATTAAGTATCAAAAGTATTATTAAGGAATAAGGATATAAAAAGTAATCAGATCAGAAAATGAACCAAATAGAACTGGAAATGAAAAACCAAATACTTATAATTAGAAACTTAAAGGATGAGTTAACCAGTAGATAATACAGTTGAAGATAGAAGCAGTGAACTGAAAGATAAAGAGGAAGAAATTATTCAGAATGCAGCACAGAGAGACAAAATATGAAAAATAAGAAACATGGATAGAGAATGAGAAAGTCTAAAGTATCAGTACAACCTGAGTTCCACAAGGCAGTAGTAGATTTGTGGAGAGGCAGTATTTGAAATAATGGCTAAGGGCCTCCCTGGTGGCGCAGTGGTTGAGAGTCCGCCTGCCGATGCAGGGGATGCGGGTTCGTGCCCCGGTCTGGGAGGATCCCACATGCCGCGGAGCGGCTGGGCCCGTGAGCCATGGCCGCTGGGCCTGCGCGTCCGGAGCCTGTGCTGCGCAACGGGAGAGGCCACAACAGTGAGAGGCCCGCATACTGCAAAAAAAAAAAAAAAAAAAAAAGAAATAATGGCTAAGATTTTCCGGAATTGGTAAATGACTTGGAATCCTCAGTTTAAGGAAGTCTGGTTTATCAGAATAAATTCTCTAGGTCCTGCCACAGTGTTGGTGAGAGAAAATCAATAGGATAGCAAAAGGGGTATATCTGAGACTTCTGATTGTAGCACTGGGTTTTCTTAAAACTTTAATACCCTGTTAGAAAGCATGAGAGAAACAGAGCCATGTTGAAGACACTTTAGTTCCTGCTCTCCCCTCCATCCCTGCAGTTTACACTAAGATTATAATAAAGGATTTTTTTAAAGTATAAACTTTTAAGAATGGGACACATTTTTAGAAGATAAATATTGGGGAGAGCTTAAACTTAAGCTTCTCAAGAGGCTAGTGCCCATAGAAAGTAAGTTGATTTTCACATAGAACTATAGATAGGATTTAGAATTGGAAGTAATAAATACCTGGAAAGTGGTGGTGAGGGGAAGAGCTAAAAATTGATTGGAAGTCTGTGTAATGAAAGCTCGAGAACCCCAGAGCCCTTCCTCTACGCTTCCCAGCCAGTCAGCTGTCCTTCTCTCATACCCCTAAGAGTTAGGTTTGCTGTCTAAAGAAATTGAGCCAGAGAGGCCAGGGGAAACCAGGCACAGTTGAGAGTGGAATTGAGGAGCCAGGCTGAAGATGGAGATTAAGTGAAAGTCTCCTTATTGATGATGAAATTTCTTAATCCTCACTGAGTTCCCAGTACACTGGGAGTGAGGCTTATAGCTTCTAGGAAAAAGACTGGCAGATGCTTCTTTGGAGAAAAAGTGAGAAAAGACATATAGATGCGGACATTTGGCGGGGGTGGGGGGGTGTATGGGAGATCCTCCAGTGAAACTGCTAAACTTAGTGTGATCATTTTGAGGTGAGCTCACTATCTTTCACACCCTATCCATTCACAGCAGCTTCCTATCAGTTTTTTAGTCGCTTACTCTTTAAAAATAAGTGTACAGCCAAGTATCACTAGACTAACATGAAAGACAGAATCCCCCAAATCAGTAAAAATAGTAATAATAATAATAATAAAAGAAACTTTGATGAAAAGAGTATAGGGAACAGAAAAGCTCTAAGAAAACTGTAATTAGTATTTTGAAGAGGGATGAGAAAATGATTATTTACATTAAACAGCAGTATTTTTTTAAAAACTCAGAAGAGTTTTTACAAGTTAAAAAAAAATAAGATAGCAGCATGAAAATCAGTAGAAGGGTTAGAACTTCAGATTAAAGAGGTCCCCAGACAATAGAAAAAAGAGAGAGAAAGAAAGAAAATAGGTGACATAAAGTAAAATTAGAGCATCCTTCCAGAAAATCCAATATCTAATAGGTATTCAAGCAGAGAGGAGGAAATTACCTAAGATTTATAAGGAAAATTCCCATCCGCCAAAGATACTCATTTTCAGATTGACAGAACACACCCTCAGTGCCCAACACAATGAACGGCAAAAGACTCACACCAGGTATAACTTTGCAAAATCATAACACACAATAAAGGGAAAATAAATGTTCCAGAGTGCAAGGACAGGTTATGTACCAAAGATTAGGCAGAATGCCATTGGACTGCTCAAAAGCAACATTGGCATAGAAAATAACAAACAGTGTCTTCAAAGTTCTGAGGGAAAATGATGTCGCTATATCTAGCTCAACTGTCAGTCATGTTTGGGGGAAGATAAAGATGCTTTTGAACATGCAAGGCATGGAACATTTTTAACCTCTGTGCCTGCCCTTGTCCTTAGTCTAGAGTGGAGCAGGGCCTCTTGAGGGATGTTGCCAAGGGGAAAAAGTAGAAATGATTGTTTGACTCTATTGAGAGGAGTATGAGGAACACTTAGGGGTAGGTATAGAAAAAACTTAGCAAATGCAAAAATAGGGCAATTGTTGACTCGATGAAGAAAAAGAAAAATTATATAAGGGAAATGTAGTATGTAATACAGTTGGCTCAGTTCTGAACCATGATCACACAGACATAGTGAAATGACCTCTGACTACTGGTTTAACCAGAAATTATTGTACAGCTCAATTCTGAGGATTTGGGAAGAGAGGAGGAGCATCATCTTTCATAATAGACCCAATAGAAAGTATCTGAAACAAAACCAAAAAAAATTGAAAGTGAAGCTTTGACATATTATATAAGGATATTGATTCTAGATAAAATAGTTTTAAGTTTAACGTAGTTGCTTCTAGGGAGAGAATTTGTAGTATCCAACCATATATATAAATAAAGTTTTATAAAAGTAAGAGTTCCATATTTTGATTGGGTCAGAGGCCTTAGAACTCGAGGGGGAAGAGAACACATCTGTGAACAGTGGGTTAGTTATCCCTCTGAAATCTCTACCCTTTAGAACAGTACTGTCCAATAGTAATATAATGTAACCCACATATGCAATTTAAGTGTTTCTATTAGCCACATTAAAAAGATAGATGAGGTTAATTTTAATAATGGATTCTTCTCAATATATCCAGAAAATAATTTCAACATGTAATCAATATAAAATTATTAAGAAAATTTATATTCTTGTTTTTAATACTATGTTTTCAAAATCCAGTGTGTATTTTATATTTCAAGCACATCTCAAGTCACACTAACCCCATTTCAGGAGCTCAGTAGTCACATGTGGCTAGTGGCTGCCGTATTGGACAGTGCAGCTGGAGAACTGGGGCTAGTACAGTGCCCTAGGGTCTTGACCTGCAGTCAGATGTGTGGCAGCCATCCTTGGGCAGTGAAAGAGAGGCAAAAAATGAGGAGCAGGGAGTTTTCTCTGGTGGCCGAGTATTGGTCCCATGCTGGTAACTTTTGAGGACTCATTTACAACAAACAATAGATACTTGATAAATATTGGTTAAATGAATGCTGAATGAATACACAATTCATACAATTAAATTTTTGTATCATGGAAAATTGTTGATGTTAATAGGTATTAGGCGTAATAAAGAAGCAAACTAGAAGAGAAATACTGGAAATTTTGTTTCATCTGTAGAAGCAGCCGTATTTCTCTTACGCTTAATTTTGCACTTCATTATCTTGAAGTATATTAATGGATATACATATCATACCAAAGATATCATTTTGGCTTGAGTGCACTCTAATACAAAAAATATATGTCAGTATTCATACTTTTTACTAATCTAGTATGTTTTATTTTATGAAACTTAAGATCATAGGTAGTACTGGTTGCCTGGTGTTTTGGAGAAAGATGCATATTTCAGTGTTTTTGGTCACAAATACAAATTAATATTCTTTGGATTTACATTTTTATTTTGTCTTGCTTGAGAATTGTTTCTTATAGATTTTCTAGTTGGTACTTTTTGCTGACAAGCTAAACATGATCATTCTGAATAATTTTTTTCTTATAAATGATGATATATTAACAAAGTATCTTTATCTTGTCTGTTTTGTGTTTGAGACATTTAAAAATGTCTTTCTGTGTTTTTCTTCTCTTGACTAGGTGCCAATGATACTAAATTCACTACAGAGAAGTGTACAGGCAGTGTTGGTGGGAAAAATTCAAATTCAGGACTGGTTTAGCAATGGCATTAAGAAAGCAGCTTTAATGCACAAGTGGCCATTAAAAGAAATATCTGTTGATGAAGATGATCAATGTCTACTTCAGAATGATGGATTTTTTCTTTATCTGTTATGCAAAGACGGATTATACAAAATAGGCTCTGGATACAGTGGAACAGTTAGGGTAGGTGATTCCTTACAGCTCTTAATCATAGTGGAAGTTATGTCTAATACTGAATTGTGTTCTATTTGCTTCTTGCTTTATTTTTAGAGTACCATCTAATTTTGATGTAATCTTATTTCTTTGAAAATCAAAATGGAACATACATATTAAATGTCATTCATCCATTTATGTTATTTTCACTGATTATTAATTATGAAATTGTTGATAGAACTAACTTTTGTTGTTTCACAGGGCCATATATATAATTCTACATCTCGCATCAGAAACAGAAAAGAAAAAAAGTCTTGGTTAGGGTATGCTCAGGTAGGAGAATATCCACAATAAACCAAACTTTTCTCTCTTATTTTTTAAAATATGTGGTCCATATTTGTTTAATCAGTAAATAATATCACTTCCATTGAAACAGATAGAGCATATTTTTTAATAACATGACTGTAACAATGGTATGATGTAGTATAAAGAACACCGACTTAGAATTCATGAGAGATTTACTTTTAGGTCTGGCCCTGCTTCTTACTAGCTGTGTGTCTGTGGACAACTCAGCTAATTTATTTGATCCTGTGTGATTTAGCTGTAAAATGGGAATAAGTATGTCTTCTGTTGGAGTTCTTGTTTAAGAGAGCCTCTAGCTAAGAATCAAAAACCACCTTTATCATTTGCAAATCTGAATTAGGAATGTAACTGTGACCCAAAGCCAAATTAGAGCTTTTTACCACAAGTCCTTTCATTCTAAGTCTAGATCAGTACTCTCCGGGGAACAGTGTGTGGCCTGCCCAGTAGATAGCTGCCTGCATGGAGGATCATGCAGAGTAACACCAGTGAGAGAAAAGAGCTAGGCCCATATTGCTCTCTTAATGCTGTGATCTCATCACCTGACTGACTTGGCCAAATGGGTGTCAGCAGTTGGATGCATGAAGCAAACGCATGATGAAGCAACTGAATGACGGTCAGAGGGCCAGCAGTGTTTACTTCTATACTGTCCTTCCTGAGAAGTGAAGCCCAAGTTTCCTTGTGGAAGAATATAGAATAAAGATGTCCCTGCACTCCTGTCTTGCCTAGCTCAAAGTTTGTTGTCAGCATCAGATGAAAAAAGATATTTGAAAGCATTCTGAAAATTAAAAAAATTATTGTTGCATGAAAAGTAATCTTACTCAACTTTCGGGGAGATTTTGAAATTAAATTTTAAATATCAAATAAATTACTCAGGAATTGTCTGTTAAAACATAACCTGGTTTAAAATATCAAATTTTTATTTGCCACTGCTGTATTTTATCTAACAAATAATAACATGAGAAATACATTTACAGAAATACGTTCAATGACATATCATTCTATCTAAAACCACTACTGATTTTTAAATATTAACCTAAATATTTGTGAAGGAAACAGCAGTCATTTCTATTATTTACTTGGCAAGTGATGTGATAATTTTGACCAAAATAACCAAAATGTTTTTACTGTGTTGTGTGGTGTATCTAATATGTGTATCTGAGAATTAATAGGTTAAATTGCTACTCAGTGGTGTATAATACCTCCTCTTATTAAAGTATCAATATACTCAGGTTCTTCTGTTTTAAGTCTTTAGTGTATTTTAGACATCAATATTGATGTATTATTGTACCTCAAAAAACTGTAATATAGACCTCTATGGCTACTTTTTCTACTAACTGGTTAATGAAAAAATATTTTAACATATAACATAGCAAAATTTTTTGTTGTTATCAGGGTTATTTATTGTATAGAGATATGAATAACCACAGCATGACAGCCATAAGAATAAGCCCTGAAACACTGGAACAGGATGGTACTGTAATGTTACCAGGTATGTTACTCAACTAGTCATCTGTTTTCTTCACAGGTGATTTTAAGAGATGTGCATGTTAGGCCACTGAGACATATAAAGAATGGTTAGCAAGGAATAGTGCTTGCTTACAAATGGGTTAAAGAAATCTTGACAGGCAAAACATTTTATAGTCTATATAAAATTAATGCATCCGAGAAAAACATACCATAAATATAGTATGAAGTGTTTTTTGTTTTCAAATTCTTGCCCAAATTCTGTAGCCTGACCCGCCCACCCTTACCCCACCATGACTGCTTCAACTCCTCAATTAGTGGGGAGATGTTGCTTTGTTGCTCTTAATAAATCCACGACTCTGGCTCTCAAATAACCTTGATGTAAAGAACCTTCTGTTTATTTTGACTTTACCAACAGTGTACTTTGGGTTTTCCTCTTTATTTTAAAGGGTTTTCAGAGACAGATTTTAGGGTGGGTCAGGAATTTTTAAAATTCTATCATTTATACTTTTTAATAATACTCTGGTAAGCCACTTTGGACAGAATTCATTTTGCTTTAATTTTGAGGTTATACGTATGTATTTATCCTTCAGATCACTGTGCTGTCTAAGTTCTTAGGCAGTGAATCTTAAATTTTATGGAACACCGGGCAAATGCATAGTATATTCTCCATTGTAAGGTATTTGAATTTGCTTATATCTTCAATACATTCTAAAGGAGCTTGTTTATACTAAAATCTTGAATGTTTAATGTGTCTACCAACAATTTCATGGTAAGCATCAATATTACTTCAAGGCACGTTGCCATCTGAAAATGACTGAGAACTTCTGAAGAACACATTGAAAAGGATAATTGCTTCCTGGCTGCTTGTTAATTTTTAAGATATTTTTATAACTTCATCAAACATTTATTTGAATATTACTATGTCTACATATATCCAAATTAGTGTACCTGACGCCATGTTAAGGTAAATGTCACATTTCATGTGTGTTTCATAAATAAAGCTACTTTGGAAAACAGATAACTTATTAAAGCCATTTTGTAAATAACCATTTTCAGCTATGTCTACAGGGTTTTATTTGTTTGTTTATTTGTTTGTTTTTTAATCGTCACAAGTCCAGGCCATGTCTCTGGTCCTAATGATGATGCTGATGATTGTGATAATAACAATAATAATAATAAAAATATTTTGAAATAATAACATGTACCCCCATATATATACATATATTAAAAGTAATCATATTTATTGTACAACTATTGTATAAGCAAAACAAAATAAAAATTAATTGTAACCCCACTTGCCATCTATAAACACTACCAACGTATCAGTGAATATCCTTCCTGTCTTTTTCCTGTGTATATTATGTACATACTTGTACAAAAGTGATTGTATGCTACATATTGCTTTTTTAAGCTACCCCTTTCACTTAATATTCTGAATATATTTCCAGGCCATTAACTAGTCTTCTGTAACATCATTTTAATGTTATAAAATATATTCCATTGATTAATATTTGAAATGGAGGTCCCATCTAATTTTTTGCAATGTATAATAAATTTTACTGCAATGAGCATCCCTATCGCTCTGTCTTTGTGCGAGTCATTTTAGGATGTCTTGGAAGAAGAAATTGTTAATCCCCCCGTGACCCCCTGCCCAACAGATGAATACTAATATAAAGGGTTTACTTCTGAAAAACCCTGATCATTCAACAGAGATTGTGACTGAGAAAGACCATTTGAAAATGGTCTGCTTACAGCCCTTTTATTTATTCCCTCATGGTAAAAAATGACTTGTTAATGTTTCAGTTTAAATCCCTCTACTTCATTTAACATATGAAATGCACCTTTTTAACAATACAAATGTGGCTTTCTGTGTTTCACAAATATGTACCATATTCATGGTGAAGAAGGAACCAAACTGGGGGAGATAGTCCCATGTTGTGTATCTTGATATTTTCCCGAAGATGCTGTCTTATAACGTCACATGAAGGATACAGAAAGGATGAAGAGAAAAATCTTTTTGAAGTCATGCAGCAGGAAGACTTGCCTTCAAGCCTGAAGAAGCCCGTTGTCATTTTTCCCTTTCTTTGACCTGGGAGGCAGTTTCTTTAATAGTCCTTTTTTCCCTAGCTAGGGGCAACTCTGCTCTGTAGCTTTCCCATCAAGAAGGAGCAGAAGTGAACTGTCAGGTTTATAGATGGTAATGAATACCACGTTTACAATTGACAGAAATCTGGTAATTCCTTGAGCTTCATGTTCCAACTTGTCTTATAGACGAGTTTATAAATAAGTTATTTTCAACCCAGCACTGATGAGCTGAAAACATACTTTTTTTCCCCCTGTTGTCATTTAGCCTCGATATGTTGGCATACCTTTTATATTGTATCCCTGTGTCATTTACTCTTCGTGTCTGGTGACAGGTTGCCTCAGATCATGAGGGTTTTTGCCACTCCTCTTGCGCCGCTTCACTCCTCACCCCTGCATTTATCTGAAATTATAATGAGTTTTTCTTCTTTGCTTTTTAGTTTAAAATCTTACAGCTTAGAGCTTGAGAAGCATCTTTCTTGCGCCTCTTTGTATTCTGTACAGTGGACTAGGAACTCTTTCTTTCGATTTCTCCTCTCTTTGATTACCAAGTCTCTTGGGCTACCAGTGGGCCTTGTCTCCCAGTTTCTATTTCCAGTTTGTGATCACTGAATTCTCTATTTGGTAAGGGCCTGCCTGTGTTTTGCATATTTATAATAAGGAAGTATGCTAGTATGAAGCTCCTGGGCAAAGATATAGAGTAATTCAGCTTATTTGGGTGGGCTCCATTCCTGCATTCCAAAACCAGAATTTTATATTTTGCTGATTCAGGTGCAAATAGAAATGAAATATTATTTTTTGGTATTGTAATTAATGGAGAGATTCATCCTAGTTCTCTGCAGTTATTTTGGGAAATGTGTGTGCTTTTAGACTTGCTTGCTAGACATTTGTTTTTCCAAAAGGATACAGTTTATACTTAGATACTGAGTTGCTTGTAGTTTCATGTTATTTAGTAGCAATCACTAACACACGTCCCACTGGTCCTTCTGTAATACTGGTATCCCTTGTTGCAGTTGCCCTTGTGCATTATTTTGATCAAAGTATATAGTGCACTGTTCCACAGAGATATATACAGTATTGATGAAATATGGCATTTCAGCCAAAATATGTGAAAACTTTCAGACAAAAAGAAACACATAACCATAGATTTGTTCTATGAAGGGTGAACATTTAAAAAGTGTATAGCATGCTAAATGCTAAAAATACTGGGAATAAGCGTTAAACCTAAGTGGAAACTGTACAGCCAGTTCTATATTATAAAGCAAGGGATATCTGTAGTTGGACACCATAGACCTCAAATGCAGAAGCTTTAGGTCTATCTGTATTTTTCTGTGACACTAATGACTGTGATGTATGTCTGAAGGTAGAGTGTTGCCTACCTCGCATGTGATTGTATTGAATTGATTATAACCACATTATAGTTTGCTCATTGTGGTGCATGTTTATTATCAGACTATATCTAATGCTAGTTCATTTTGAAATTAGGTGGGCTCTCAGGTCCTTGATTATGGAAGATTTATAAATGTAAGCACAAAATGTAATGCATATTATTAGTTGAATTGTTTAGTTTCTGCTAATTTGTAACTCTTTATTAAAAAGCACAGTCTCCCTTTAAATTACCTTTATTGTGTGGAGAACTCTCATTCTGACTTCAACAGAGGAGTAAAGTCATTTTGTGAGGTGTTTATTTATATTGTAATGTAATTGCTGTTTCTTCCTCTTGCACAGATTGCCACACTGAAGGTCAAAATATTTTATTCACTGATGGAGAATATATTAATCAGATAGCTGCTTCCAGAGATGTAAGTATTCTGAGCCATGAGAAGCTGATATAAATGGAATCTTTTTCTTGTAAATTATTTGATTTTTATTAGATGGAAAGTAGAGCCTTAGAAGATTAATTCATGTAACAAAATACTGTGGATGTTTTATTTCTCTTAGGATGGCTTTGTTGTCAGAATATTTGCCACAAGCACTGAGCCTGTGCTACAACAAGAATTACAACTTAAGCTGGCCAGAAAATGCTTGCATGCCTGTGGTATCTCACTATTTGATCTGGAAAAGGACTTGCATATTATAAGTAAGATGGTCAAAAAAACCTTTCTCCCACATTTTAATTTTCAGATTCTTTATTCTTTAGAAAACTAACATTGTGTTTTCAACATTGTAGCTTATATTAGGTAGCTATTTTGCTGTCTGTTACTATGAAGCACACTTAATGAATTAATATGTACAAATAACTAGGAGTAACTTGAAGCCTTTGATTTTTATTTGAACAGGCTTTCAGGATAGTCATAGAATGGTCCCGTGGATTGTGAAAATGGTAATTGGCCTAACGTTTGATTTAAGAATCTTTCATTTGGATACAGAAATGCAGACGTCCACAGAATATTTCTTGGACTTAGTATACTTACTCTTGCAGTGTCATAGTAGTAGTTAGGATTACTAGTTTCCATGAGGGTCTCAATTTTGGTTTGCCATACTGTTCCTGGTTTAATAATTCCATTTATTAACTTGTGGGATGCCTTGCAAGACTTAACTTTTTTGACTGTTATCTTATTAAATTTATTAAACTTCATTAGTGATTTACTTTGCATTTGTGTAGTATTTTTGTTTTTCCATAGAAAAATATTGTATTGAACTCATAGTTTTTAGATTTCAAAATCCCATAAACTCATTAGTAGTTTGTATAATTGGACAAACTCATAAAATGTGCCATATATGATTATTTACTTATAGTTTCACAATTTGAAAATGTGCATAAGGGTTTTGTGTGTATGTGCACACATATGTATTCAAATTCATGGAGTAGCTACATGAAATGTTCTTCTATAGGAAAAAGCTTGGGACAGGGAATCTGAAATACCTTAATTCAAATATCTGAATGGCATTGTTCAAGCCCAGACACTTCATGTCAGGACTTACTTCACCATGCTTTATATATTTGCTCATTTGTAAGCCAAGCAGTATAGTTGTGAGGATCAAATAGGAAAAGGCTCATGCATTCTATAATGCCTGATAGCTAATCGATGCCCAATAAAAATTAGTTCATTCATTAATTCAAGAAATGTGGCTGACATTGATTTAAACAATTTTTTTAACATTAAAAAAATAATTTGGCACTAATTTGAAACAAATTAAGAAGCTTATGGTAACTTTATCTTTCCTTGGAGTAGTGTGGCTACTGTTAATATTTTTTTTAATTGAGGCATATGACATACCCTGTCATCCTTGTTTTTGAGTGATATTAATTGAATTGACTTTTTCGTCACTCAAACTAACACAAGTTGTGATAGAAATTATTCATATTAAAAATGTAACGGTATTTATTAAGTCTTGTATTATCAGGTACTGGATTTGATGAGGAGTCAGCAATTCTTGGTGCAGGACGAGAGTTTGCACTAATGAAAACAGCAAATGGAAAGGTAAATTATTCCTTTAGGATTAAAAATTACATTATCTGTTTTAAGAGATAGTTGGTATAATCAGTTGATTAGCTTACATAGTTCACTTGTTTAAACATAATCATATTTTAAAGTTTGATTAAAATTTTTTATATAGTAAAATTTTATTCATGTTGAAATAATATGAAAGAAAATTGTGACATTTGGGTATAAAACTTCATAAGCTTTATAAAATTTAACCTTTTTACAGATATTTACTTTAATTATGGAGCTCTTTGTGTAATTGTTTGAGCTGGGGTGAATTCACATTTGGGTTTATTTTGAATAGGTTATCCCTTGCCAACTTTTGTAAATGTGCAGACACATATAGACTACAAGCTGGGGAAAGTAGGAGCATGTACAATTAAGTTATAGATTGTAGAGATCTATTTATAGAGATGGAAGATGTTTTTCTTATCTGGTGGGTGCGAGGATAAGGTAATTAAAAGAATGCTGAAAATTAAAGTTATGAGGCATATACAGTATATTTGTATGTAAGCCTTTTTTCACTGGGAAAAATAAATTGACAGTTTTATGAATTTCCTTCTGTTGTATGTTTGGAGTATATTTATGGCATATATTTATTCATACCTATTCAGGATACTTATGAAAGATGATAAGTATCCTGAGTAGATATGAAAAAACTATTGTGAACTGTATATTTGTGGAAAAATATGCCTATTTCTCTCCTGCTCAGCTCTCAGAAGTTGAATAGTAGTAAAGAAAGAGTTTGAGTTCTTGTTATTTTTATTTTCAATAAAGTATGGAGGTTTTTTTCTCTCATGTGAAACCTGGTGCACTACTTCAAAAGGCACTATAATTCCTTTTTTTTTTTTTAATGTGTTAAGATATATTACACTGGCAAATACCAGAGTCTCGGAATCAAACAAGGGGGTCCTTCAGCAGGAAAATGGGTTGAGCTACCAATTACGAAATCCCCAAAGATTGTGCACTTCTCAGTTGGACATGATGGCTCTCATGCCCTGTTAGTTGCAGAAGATGGAAGCATATTCTTTACAGGATCTGCTAGTAAAGGAGAAGATGGAGAGTCAAGTGAGTTGACTATTCAGTAAAAATACTGTGGAATTTACTAACATAAGATATATCAATTTCAACAGCACTAACCTTCCCAAGTTAATAGAAGATTTTATATTGAGGAATATTCAGTTAATGGTTGTGTACTGTTCATTAAAGAACTATGATTGCTGATTTCATACTATAGTTCGTATTCATGAATTTTTATATGGCTTATGCATTGCATACATGGCTATTTATCTGTTTTGTCAGTTGGTGTTATTTTAAAAAATTTATTCCAATATATTATTTTAGAAAGAATATTTTGGAAGTAATACATTGGAAATTTTGCAAAGAGTATATATTTCACAATAAGGTAAACCTTATGTAAATTGTATAATGGTGTCAGTTATGAAATACTGTTCTTGGTGTTATTTCATTGTGATAAGATTCCTAAGCAATGAAAAATTAAACGATTTTTATCATTTATCTCTTAGCTTTCCTATGCTTCTGTTCAGTTTTCCTCAAAGGGTCATTTTTCTGTTTTTGTAACTTCTCTTGTACATTATACATTGTAGTAGTTGGGGTAGCATCTTATGAAGATTAGGTTTAAAGTCAACATCTAATGTAGAAATCATGTGTAAATTAATGTTATCCTGAAAAAAATCCCTTCAAATAGCCATGAAGTGTATTACCATACCTCAGAAACTTCAGCCCAGCCAGTTTTTCCTTCTAGCGTTTGGAGGACATCATTCTTCCTTTGCTTAAGCACCAGATAACTTAGTTGTTGTATATAAGTATATAGATCATGTTATAAGAAAAGATACAGTGGTATTTTAATCCCAGAATTGTACCCAACACAGCAATATGTTTTTAATCAGAAAGGCATGCAGAAACTGGGATTGAGTAAGGGAGCAAAAGATTGGTATTTCCCATCTTTTGCTCAATTCAGGGATTTAGTTTTTGAGAGCAGAGGCTGCTTAAATCATCTACGTTTAAATTTGTTTGCTCTCCCTCCATATGCATATTTCCTTTCAATCTCTGACTAGGTGTAGCTGCTTAATAAATATGTGTTGAATGAATGAGGAACTGATTTTACTTTCCAGTATCTATTGGAGGAATACATGTGTGATAGAGTTTGAGAGTAAAGGGATTAAAAAAATTATATATATATTTATTATATATATATATAACTTTATTTATATTATATATAAATATAATATATATATATGATAATGGAATGGTATTGATAATATAAGTGCTAATCTAGAGATTGGGCTCCTCAGAAATTTGGTAGAAAATTGGTGTTTCTCATTGGGAATTTCAGTGTACTACAAAGAAGAGGATCTGACAGCAATAGCCTAATAGACATTTAACGAGATGAGGCTTTCAGATTGACTCATTTAATTGACATGTTGGGAAGCCCAGGCCTTTGTGAAAATAAATAAAGTGTATGATAAATGAAGATGATATGTTTTTCCTTGGGCTTTATATACAAATTATTATTTTCATTTGTACATAGATGCCTTAAATAAATTTTTTTTTTTTAAGCTAAGAGCAGACGGCAATCAAAACCTTATAAACCTAAAAAGATAATTAAGATGGAGGGAAAGATTGTGGTGTATACAGCCTGCAATAATGGAAGTAGTTCTGTTATTTCTAAAGATGGAGAGCTATACATGTTTGGAAAAGATGCCATTTACTCTGATAGTTCAAGTAAGTTAACCTTAAACACCGTTTCACTTTTAATGCACAGAAAGTCCTATACTAGACTTTATGTATTAAAAAGATATATCTAGAAAATTAACATTTGTAGCATGCTTTCTCTACATTTTTCACATTTCTTTCTAAGTACAGTGTTTTGCTCTTCCTTCCTGCCTTATTGCTGGGAACAGTGTCACTAGTTTCCTGCAGAGCTAATCATGGGGCTTGACTAGTGCAGCTCTACCTTAGCTGTTACTTTCTCTGGAAAGCTCTCCCTGGACTCAGTTAGATGCTCATGTGACATGTTCCTGGTGGTACCCTGGGGACATGATTTTCATAACTTAGCGAATTTATAACTGATGGATTATTTATCTCCTCCTATTGTTAGGTAGTTAGAGAAAGGCTATCTCTCTCTTATTTACTATTATATCCCCAGTGCCCAGCGCAGTGTCTGGTGCATAGTCGGGCCTCAGGAATTACTTGTTAAGTGACTGAGTGACTGATAACTACAAGTAGTGGATATGAGGGATAGAACTAGCCAGATAAAGGTTTTATATTTATAAACTGTAATCTCAAAAACTTGTCATATTTGGTTGTTATATTTTCTTTCTAGCATTTAGAAATGAGTATAATGATTGTGGCCACCCACTTGGAAGGATTTTATATGAAGTAAATATGTAAAGCCTATAAATTTCTCTGTAAAAAGGAAATCAGAATTAACGAAGTTTCTGATTAGAGGCTTAGGTGATTGTCTCATGTGGGGGAAATGACATATATCAAACGTTTATAACTATCCATTATTAATTTGAACTGTGCTCAGGTGACTTATGAGATGGTTTAATGTGGTAATATCTAGAGTCTCAATTGGCCTCAACTGTCAGAGTGAATCAGAATTTGGAGGTGGACTCATGTATAGTTTAAAAATAATATTCAATGTAACTATTGCTTGCTAAAATCCTCTTGGCTAAGGCTTATGGAAACTTGTGCATTTATTCAGCATATAGTTATTGAGAACTAACAATATGTCAGGGATTGGTGGACCAGACAGACATGGTCCCTTTCCCTTTGAGGCTCTGAGAGACAGTTGGACATTACAGAACTTAAATGTTAGACATCTGTGGTCTAATGGTTATGGATATAGACTCAGACCCTGGCATGGCCACTTTTTATTTGGCTAACTAGCTTAAATTACGTAACTCTTCAGAGCTTTTCTTAACTTTTCATTTTTTTTCCACCTGTAAAAGGGAGCTAATGATAATACCTGCTTCCTATGGTTCTTATAAGGTTATAGGAGATAATGCTTATGAAATGCTTAGAACAGAGCCTGGCACATGTAAGGGCTCAAGACATGTCAGCTAATACTGTTAATAATAGTAAATACTATTTCTGTATATACATATCTTTTTCAAGTATGCTAAATACTAACAATGGGAGTTTTTGAGGTATGCTTAACCAAAAGACTTAAGTTAGTATAGGGTGAAAGGGAAGGTCACCTTAAGGAAGTGGTGTCTGAACTAATAATATAGAATAGTTTTGCCAAAGTGTGGTATGAGAATTATATTATTTGTGATTTAAATAAAACAAATACTTCAACTTTTAAAAAATGTTTATATTTTAGTGTATGTTATAAGTACTCAACAGTCTTTGATTTTTACTGTTATTACTACTGAATAAGGTTAAAATGCTTTAGTCAAATTTAAAATTGACGCAAAAAATGTTAAGATAATATGAGCGGCACTTGGATATGGCAACTATAATGAGTGCAATATGTGAATAAGTGAAATTTAGGAACTACCTGTACGTTGGATTGTGGAAGAAAGCATTGTAGGTTAAGAATGATCGAAAAATACTGCTTTGGAATATCTCGCAGGTTTCTACAAAAACAATGTTATTTCAGAATACTCTGGTGAGTATTTTACTCTGTTTTGCTGAGACAGGTCAAAGCAAGTAAAGTACATGATTCAAAGGTTCCTTTGTTCTTGGGTCAAGAAAGTTTGAAATCTAGTGACCCTTCTGAGAATTGTCGACAGGTGCTGCCACTTAGAGCAAGCGTTCAGGAGAAGCAGGCTTGAGCTAATGCCAGAGTAAAGATTTGTCCCAAGTCTAGATGATAACATGTTAAGATTTTGAAGCTTCATTACAAAATTATAAAATTAATTTACTGATACCCTGCCCATCTTTTGGCTACTATTTCCCATTTTGGTGGGTTATTTTATCCCAGAAATGAAAAGTTCTGCGTTGAAGTGGTCCTTTTACGTTACTGATGATTTACTAGGCCCAGAAAGGCTTTTTTGTTGTTTCTTACCAAGTTTGTATCTTTCCTGTAGGTTTGGTAACAGATTTGAAGGGCCATTTTGTAACTCAGGTAGCTATGGGCAAAGCTCATACTTGTGTTTTAATGAAGAATGGAGAAGTTTGGACATTTGGTGTGAATAATAAAGGACAATGTGGACGAGACACTGGTGCCATGAACCAAGGTGGGAAAGGTAGGTGTTTAATGTGTGGATATTAAATTTTGTGTTGTTTTCTTCAATAGTTTTTCAGAACACCATGGTGAAGAATCTTACTCTTTAAAAAGCAAGTGGCTTTTTGATTTCATACTTAAAATTATGAAAACTACTAAATTTCTTGTTTATTTGTCAGTCTATCACTCACTGGAATAATCACTATACTTTAGACTTCTAATTTTTGAGCAAATAAGGTTGCTTACTTGTATTTTTTTCTTAATTTTATATGAAATGAAATAGCACTTCTTTGATTTACCATCTTTAGTGGTTGAATTATCCCAGAAAAGTGCATTTTTGAAACTCTTTGTTATTCAGTCCTTTCATACCCCATGTTTTAGTTATAACAATTTTTGGCAGCAGTCTATCTGCAAATATTATCTTCCTGTTTAACAGCATGTACTACCTGTAATTTAGTCAGTTCTTGACAACTAAGAGTGATCTGTAAGAATACTTGACCCTTTATCAAGAGTGAAATTGTAGATGCACCTTATATACTGTATCCTTTGCCCCAACACTCAGGCTGTTGAAGAAGGATGAGAGGGGTTAATCCTTTGCCATGTTTGTGGTGGGGTTTTTGTTTGTTTGTTTTCTGGTTATAGTTGTGTCTACCTCATGCTTACTCTCAGGTTTTACTTCTAGCTGCTGTCAGTATTGTCCTATACCCTTCACTCCAATTTCAGGTTTTCTCTTTTTAATTTTGTATGGATGGAGAATAGGAAATAGAGACATATTATTAGAATTAAGCACTGAACTGTGTTTAAAGCATGAATGGGTTTGAGGATTAACAAAAACAAGTTTAGCTTTCTGGGGGCCTTCTTGGTGGCAGGCTCATCTGGATATCAGGAGCCCTCTATTTTTTTTCTTCACCTTATTTATATTTGTGTATATTTAAAATACTTTAATTTTTAAAAGAGCAAGGCTATTAGAGCATATTGATTTTAAAGAAGAGGGAAGAACAAAATGAAATGAATTACTCCAAAATGGAAATTATTTTTCTTCTTGCTGAACTAGTGAGCCATGGATTTGGATAACACCTACTAGGCATAAAGGAGAGAAGCAGCTTAGTTTTCTATATATAGTATAAATAGAGATTAAATTATATTTTATAAGAGTTCTGAACTGAATAAAACTGTTCTTTATTATCCTGAAACTATGTTTACACCTATGTTTTGGATTCTTAAGGTAAATGTTGTAATAACCAAAATGAAATTGTTAAAAGTTGTTTTTACTTAATATAAATCACACCCACTCTGTTAGTAAGTAATGCATTAGAAAGCAAACTGGTAGCCTAAGACACATAATGAATACAGGTTGCAGAGTTGCAAAGAAATAAAGGATTTTTAAAAAGATGTTTTTAAAAAGAAAACAGGGGCTTCCCTGGTGGCGCAGTGGTTGGGAGTCCGCCTGCCGATGCAGGGGACACGGGTTCGTGCCCTGGTCCAGGAAGATCCTACATGGCGCGGAGCGGCTGGGCCCGTGAGCCATGGCCACTGAGCCTGCGCGTCTTGAGCCTGTGCTCCACAGCGGGAGAGGCCACAGCGGTGAGAGGCCCGCGTTCCAGAAAAAAAAAAAAAAAAAAAAAAAAACAGGAAAAGTACAGAAAATAATAATGCAATGTAAAAAAACTGTGTATCTACCACTACGTCTTACCATTTTTCAGTAAAGAAATATATAGATAAGATTTAAGTGTCCCACATTCCCCTTCTAAGGCTTATTATTGTACTCCATTTCTCTCCAGAATGTCACGATCATGACTTTGATTAATATCCTTTCGGTCATGTTCCTGTATTTGTACTTGTTTTTATATATTTTGTATATTATATGCTCATATTTTACACGTAAGAAGAAGATTTTTATAAGTGCTAATCTATTTAAATTTTTCTGTAAATTTTTTTTAATCTCACCATTGTGTTTGAAATATAGTGACACTGGTACATATAAATCTAGATGACTCATGTTAACTGCTGTGTAATAAACCGTGTGACTAACATATCACAGTTTATCCATTCTCCTGCTGATAGATGAGTTATTTCCAATTTTTCACTATTATAAATAATTTTAAAACCTCCTTTATTCATGTTTCCTGGCAGAAGTGTGTGAGACTTTTCTCTAGTGTTATAGATTTCAGCTTTGCTAGATTTTTCTTGAAAGAGGTTGTACCAATGGATATTCTTAGAAGTAAAATCTGATTTTCCATATCACACTAATAGTATTGACAGACTGATTTTTGTCATTTTGATGGCTATGACATGGTTTTTCCTTGTAATTTTTTGTTATATTGGAGTATAACATACACGCAGAAAAGTACACATAGCATAAGTGCACATCTTGATGAACTGTCACAAAATGAACAACACATTCATGTAATCAGCACCAAGATCAGGAATATTACCAGTATCCCAGGAAGCCCCCCTTTATGTGCCTCTCCAGTTACTATCTACCTCTCCACCTAACACTATAAATTAGTTTTGCATACATTTGTACTTTATGTAAATGGAATCATGTAGTATGAGTTCTTTTGTGTCTAGTTTCTTTTCATTCAGCTTTATGAGATTCATCCGTAATGTTGCCAGCTAGTTATATAGTCTTCATTCTCATCGTTGTATAGTATTAAATTGTGTGAATATACCACAGTTTTAAAATCTTTTCTAGTATTATGGACATTGGGGTAGTTTCTATTTTGGCTTGTGTTAGTGTTGCTGTGAACATTCTAGTAAATGTTGGTGAAAATTTGAGTGCCCTTTTTTTGGGTATTTAACTAGGAGTAGAATTACTGAGTCTCTCTTGTAATTTGCATTCCCTCGACTATTAATAGTGAGTTAGACTCTCTTCAAACTTTTCTTATTTGCTTGCCTTTTTTCCTATTGATTTGTAGGAATTTTTTGTATATTGTATGCCTTGCAAATATCTTTGACCAACCTGTGGCTTATCTTTTACATTTATTTGTGGTTTCATTTGTTATATGTAATTTAAAATTTTTGACAAGTTCTTTATTGTTTTCCTTTACAAATTTTTGCTTTATGTAGTCAGGTTGGGGCCTTAATTTTCCATGTGAATTAGAATCAGTTTTTTTTACTTGTCACTGTGATTGGGATTGCTTTGAATTTAGAGATTAATTTGAGCATGATAGTTATAGTACTGTTGGGATGAGTAAATGAGTAATACATGTAGAGCCAGTTACAAGTAAATGCTTGATGTGGTTTAGCTGTTGTTGTTGTTAAAAATATGACTTATGCCTTCTTAAGGATTTCTTTATTCTAACTCTTGACATAGTTATCCAATACTTGGTCATCTATAACTTCTCAACCTGTCCACAGATTAGAATTGGCAAAAATAAAAAAGATTATGTATACTATGAATTCATTTTTTGATTAGACAGACTTGTACTGAGTCTGTTATAAGCGTAAGTGGTCAGAGAATAAGGTTGACTAACAATAAGTGATGAAGTGAGTAAGATATAACCTTGTCCTTGAGGATCTAGGTCTGCTATGAAAGACAAACATAAAAAATAATTACTTGATTCCCACAGATTTGCTCTTTCATTTTATGGACTGGTAGCACTATATGTTCTTCATAATTCTGTCACAGTTGTATGTTTATACTTTTCACTATGGTTATTTGATTAATGTCAGTTTTTCTTAATAGCCTGCAAGCTTTATAATTGCTCATTATCATACTGCTCAGTGCCTAGAGCAGAGATTTGCAAACCATAATCTGATGCCTTATCTTCTCAGTGGCCTGTTTCTGTATGGCCCTTCAAGCTAAGAATGTATATTATGTTTATAAAGGGTTATTTTTTTTAATGTGACATAGACTTATGTGGCCCCCAAAGCCTAAATTATTTACAATCTAGCCCTTTACAAAAAAGTTCGCTGACTCTGACATAAAGGAATGCCTGGGGCATAGTTGGTGTTCAATCAAAAAAAATTAGTTGAATGAATTATAACACAAGTAAATAAGTTGTAACTGAGGTATAAACAGGCTTTGAAGAGATAATCACTTACCCTGGAAAAAACTGTAAGTGCTTTCATAGGAAATGACCTCCGAGTTGAGTTTTTGAAAGCTGAAAAGGAGTTTCTCTGGTAGATGAGATAGGAAGAGGCATCCGATAAATGAGGCAGAGAGATACAGGTGGAGCAGGAATGAGCAAAGGCCCTGAGCATGTGAAAGGACACAGGTTGTTTATAAAGCAGAGGGAATTTAGGTTCAGCTGGAATATAGTTTGCATGGAGGAAACGAGGTTGGAGAAAATCGGGAGCCATGTTGTGACTGACTGTATCTTGCTAAGAAGTTTTGTTCTTTTGAAGACCTTTGAAAGACATGGGAGGTTTGTAAATTGTGAAGTCATAGGATCAAATACATATTTTAAGAAGCTGATTTCCGGGCTTCCCTGGTGGCACAGTGGTTAAGAATCCAGCTGCCAATGCAGGGGACACGGGTTCGAGTCCTGGTCCAGGAAGCTCCCACATGCCACGGAGCAACTAAGCCTGTGCGCCACAACTACTGAGCCTGCGCTCTAGAGCCCATGCTCTGCAACAAGAGAAGCCACCACAATGAGAAGCCCGCACACTGCCACAAAGAGTAGCCCCTGCTCACTGCAACTAGAGAAATCCTGCACACAGCAATGAAGACCCAATGCAGCCAAAAATAAATAATAAATTAAATAAATTTATATATATATAAAAAAGCTAATTTCCAACAATGAGAGGATGTTCTAGAGTGGACAAACTCTTGGCTTTTAGAATGTGGTTAGGAGACTTTCTTTGGTCTGTTGAACAAAAGTATTGGTGGTGAGGATGGAAAGTAGGGACTAAAATCAGAGAAAATTAGACGTATGAGTGACAGAAAGTAACAGCTACGAGATACTCTGGCCATCACTGCCTCTTTTTGCAGAAAGGAAATGGAGACAGCATTTATTAGTGGTCCCTAAATTAAATTTTATTTTTGTTCCTCTGATATTTTATCATTCCTGTGTATATCCATTGGAATTAGTATGTGTTCTACATTTTTTAAATTGGGAAATAAAATTACTAGTTTTTTAGAAATGGGAATAATCTAGATGAAAATTATAAACTGATCTTTCAAATAGGGTTTGGAGTTGAAAATATGGCAACAGCAATGGATGAGGACCTGGAAGAAGAGCTAGATGATAAAGACGAGAAGTCCATGATGTGTCCTCCAGGCATGCACAAGTGGAAGCTGGAGCAGTGCATGGTGTGCACCGTGTGTGGAGACTGTACCGGTTATGGAGCCAGCTGTGTCAGCAGTGGGCGTCCGGACAGAGTCCCTGGAGGGTAAGAGAATGATTAATATTCAAGATAAAATAATAGCAGAAATTACGCAAAGCACATTCCTTTTCAAAGTTATTCTAGAGTTCATTCTGTTGTGTTGTTCTTAAAGGCACACTGGCATATAATTATAATTCTTATAATTGTTTTCTATTATAATTTACTTCAGTGTTATTTTATTTAATGTGCTTTTCTTTCATTTGATTTCTTTAAACCTTTTACTTTATTTTATTTTATTTATTTTTTAACATCTTTATTGGAGTATAATTGCTTTACAATCGTGTGTTAGTTTCTGCTTTATAACAAAGTGAATCAGCTATACATATACATAAATCCCCATATCGCCTCCCTCTTGTGTCTCCCTCCCACCCTCCCTGTCCCACCCCCCCATCCCACCACTCTAGGTGGTCACAAAACACCGAGCTGATCTCCCTGTCCTGTGTGGCTGCTTCCCGCTATTTTACGTTTGGAAGTGTATATATTTCAGTGCCACTCTCTCACTTCGTCCCAGCTTACCCTTCCCCCTCCCCGTATCCTCAAGTACATTCTCTACATCTGCAGCTTTATTCCTGTCCTGCCCCTAGGTTCATCAAAACCATTTTTTTTTAGATTCCATATATATGTGTTAGCATATTGTATTTGTTTTTCTCTTTCTGACTTACTGCACTCTGTATGACAGACTCTAGGTCCATCCACCTCACTACAAATAACTCATTTCCTTTTTTTATGACTGAGTAATATTCCATTGTATATATGTGCCACGTCTTCTGTATCCATTCATCTGTCGATGGACATTTAGGTTGCTTTCATGTCCTGGCTATTGTAAATAGAGCTGCAATGAACATTGTGGTACACGACTCTTTTGGAATTATGGTTTTCTCAGGGTATAGGCCCAGTAGTGGGATTGCTGGGTCATATGGCATTTCTATTTTTAGTTTTTTAAGGAACCTCCATAGCTGTTCTCCATAGTGGCTGTATCAATTTACATTCCCACCAACAGTGCAAGAGGGTTCCCTTTTCTCCACACCCTCTCCAGCATTTATTGTTTGTAGATTTTTTGATGGTGGCCATTCTGACTGGTGTGAGGTGATACCTCATTGTAGTTTTGATTTGCATTTCTCTGATCATTAGTGATGTTGAGCATCCTTTCATGTGCTTGTTGGCAACCTGTGTATCTTCTTTGGAGAAATGTCTATTTAGGTCTTCTGCCCATTTTTGGATTGGGTTGTTTGGTTTTTTGACGTTGAGCTACATCAGCTGCTTGTAAATTTTGGAGATTAATCCTTTGTCAGTTGCTTCATTTGCAAATATTTTCTCCCATTCTGAGGGTTGTCTTTTCGTCTTGCTTATGGTTTCTTTAGCTGTGCAAAAGCTTTGAAGTTTCATTAGGTCCCATTTGCTTATTTTTGTTTTTATTTCCATTTCTCTAGGAGGTGCGTCAAAAAGGATCTTGCTGTGATTTATGTCATAGAGTGTTCTGCCTGTGTTTTCCTCTAAGAGTTTTATAGTGTCTGGCATTACATTTAGGTCTTTAATCCATTTTGAGTTTATATTTGTGTATGGTGTTAGAGTGTTCTAATTTAATTTGTTTACATGTAGCTGTCCAGTTTTTGCAGCACCACTTATTGAGGAGACTGCCTCTTCTCCATTGTATATTCTTGCCTCCTTTATCGAAAATAAGGTGACCATGTGTGTGTGGGTTGATCTCTGGGTTTTCTATCCTGTTCCATTGATCTATATTTCTGTTTTTGTGCCAGTACCCTACTGTCTTGATTACTGTAACTTAGAGGTATAGTCAGAAGTCAGGGAGCCTGATTCCTCCAGCTCCGTTTTTCTTTCTCAAGATTACTTTGGCTATTCGAGGTCTTCTGTGTTTCATTACAAATTGTGAACTTTTTTGTTCTGGTTCTGTGAAAAATGCCATTGGTAATTTGATAGGAATTGCGTTGAATCTGTAGATTGCTTTGGGTAGTATAGTCATTTTCACAATGTTGATTCTTGCAATCCATGAATATGGTATATCTCTCCATCTGTTTGTATTGTCTTTAATTTCTTTCATCAGTGTCTTATACTTTTCTGCATACAGGTCTTTTGTCTCCTTAGGTAAGTTTATTCCTAGGTATTTAATTCTTTTTGTTGCAGTGGTAAATGGGAGTGTTTCCTTAATTTCTCTTTCAGATTTTTCATCATTATTGTATAGGAATGCAAGAGATTTCTGTGCATTAATTTTGTACCCTGCTACTTTACCAAATTCATTGATTAACTCTAGTAGTTTTCTGGTAGCATCTTTAGGATTCTCTATGAATAATGTCATGGCATCTGCAAACAGTGAAAGCTTTACTTCTTCTTTTCCAATTTGGATTCCTTTTATTTCTTTTTCTTCTCTGAATGCTATGGCTAAAACTTCCAAAGCTATGTTGAATAATAGTGGTGAGAGTGGGCCACCTTGTCTTGTTCCTGATCTTAGTGGAAATGGTTTTAGTTTTTCACCATTGAGAACGATGTTGGCTGTGGGTTTGTCATATATGGCCATTAGTATGTTGTGGTAAGTTCCTTCTGTGCCTACTTTCTGGAGGGTTCTTATCATAAACGGGTGTTGAATTTTGTCAAAAGCTTTTTCTGCATCTATTGAGAATGATCATACGGTTTTTATCCTTCAATTTGTTAATATGGTGTATCACATTGATTGATATGCGTATATTAAAGAATCCTTGCATTCCTGGGGTAAACCGCACTTGATCATGGTGTATGGTCCTCTTAATGTGCTGTTGGATTCTGTTTGCTAGTATTTTGCTGAGGATTTTTGCATCTATGTTCATCAGTGATATTGGGCTGTAGTTTTCTTCCTTTGTGGCACCTTTGGTTTTGGTATCAGGATGATGGTGGCCTTGCAGAATGAGTTTGGGAGTGTTCCTCCCTCTGCTATATTTTGGAAGAGTTTGAGAAGGATAGCTGTTAGCTCTTCTCTAAATGTTTGATAGAATCCGCCTGTGAAGCCATCTGGTCCTGGGCTTTTGTGTGTTGGAAGATTTTTAATCAGAGTCTCAATTTCAGTGCTTGTGATTGGTCTGTTTGTGTTTTCTATTTTTTCCTGGTTCAGTCTCAGAAGGTTGTGTTTTTCTAAGAATTTGTCCATTTCTTCCAAGTTGTCCATTTTAGTGGCATATAGGTTCTTGTAGTAATCTCTCATGATCCTCTGTATTTCTGCAGTGTCAGTTGTTACTTCTCTTTTTTCATTTCTAGTTCTATTGATTTGAGTCTTCTCCCTTTTTTTCTTGATAAGTCTGGATAATGGTCTATCAATTTTGTTTATCTTCTCAAAGAACCAGCTTTTAGTTTTATTGATCTTTGCTATCGTTTCCTTCATTTCTTTTTCATTTATTTCTGATCTGATCTTTAAGATTTCTTTCCTTCTGCTAACTTTAGGGGTTTTTTTGTTCTTTCTCTAATTGCTTTAGGTGTAAGGTTAGTTTCTTTATTTGGGATGTTTCTTGTTTCTTGATGTAGGATTGTATTGCTATAGACTTCCCTCTTAGAACTGCTTTTGCTGCATCCCATAGGTATTGGGTCGTTGTGTTTTCATTGTCATTTGTTTCTAGGTATTTTTTTGATTTCCTCTTTGATTTCTCCAGTAATCTCTTGGTTATTAAGTAGTGTATTGTTTAGCCTCCATGTGTTTGTATTTTTTCAGATTTTTTTCCCTGTGATTGATATCTAGTCTCATAGCGTTGTGTTCAGAAAAGATAGTTGATACAATTCAGTTTTCTTAAATTTACCAAGGCTTGATATGTGACCCAAGCTATGTTCTATCCTGGAGAATGTTCCCTGAGCACTTGAGAAGAAAGTGTATTCTGTTGTTTTGGGATGGAATGTCCTATAAATATCTATAAAGTCCATCTTGTTTAATGTATCATTTAAAGGTTGTGTTTTCTTATTTATTTTTATTTTGGATGATCTGTCCATTGGTGAAAGGGGGGTGTTAAAGCCGCCTACTATGGTTGTATTACTGTCAATTCCCCCTTTTATGGCTGTTAGCATTTGCCTTATGTATTGAGGTGCTCCTGTGTTGGATGTATAAATATTTACAATTGATCCCTTGATCATTCTGTAGTGTCCTTCTTTGTCTCTTGTAGTAGTCTTTATTTTAAAGTCTATTTTGTCTGATATGAGAATTGCTACTCCAGCTTTCTTTTGATTTACATTTGCATGGAGAATATCTTTTTCCATCCCCTCACTTTCAGTCTGTATGTGTCCGTAGGTCTGAAGTGGGTCTCTTGTAGACAGCATATATATGGGTCTTGTTTCTGTATCCATTCATCCAGTCTGTGTCTTTTGGTTGGGGCATTTAATCCATTTACATTTAAGGTTATTATCGATATGTATGTTCCTATTACCATTTTCTTAATTGTTTTGCGTTTGTTATTGTAGGTCTTTTCCTTCTCTTGTGTTTCCTTCCTAGAGAAGTCCCTTTAGCATTTGTTGTCGAATCTGAATGAGATCCTAGCTGAGAAGAGTAATCTTGGTTATAGGTTTTTCCTTTTGTCACTTTAAATATGTCCTGCCACTCCCTTCTGGCTTGCAGAGTTTCTGCTGAAATATCAGCTGTTAACCTTATGGGGGGATTCCCTTGTATATCATTTGTTGTTTTTCCCTTGCTGCTTTTACTAATTTTTCTTTGTATTTACTTTTTGATAGTTTGATTAATGTGTGTCTTGATGTGTTTCTCCCTGGATTTATCCTGTATGGGACTCTCTGTGCTTCCTGGACTTGGGTAACTATTTCTTTTCCCATATTAGGGAAATTTTCAAACTATAATCTCTTCAAATATTTTCTCAGTCCCTGTCTTTTTCTCTTCTTATTCTGAGACCCCCATTATTCAAATGTTGGTGCATGTAATGTTGTCCCAGAAGTCTCTAAGACTGTCCTCAATTCTTTTCAATCTTTTTTCTTTATTCTGCTCTGCAGTTGTTATTTCCACTATTTTATTTTCCAGGTCACTTATCTATTCTTGTGCCTCAGTTATTCTGCTCTTGATTCATTCTAGAGAATTTTTAGTTTCATTTATTGTGTTACTCATCATTGTCTGTTTGCTCTTTAGTTCTTCTAGGTCCTTGTTAAACATTTCTTCTGTTTTCTCCATTCTATTTCCAAGATTTTGGATCATCTTTAGTATCATTACTCTGAATTCTTTTTCAGGAAGACTGCCTATTTCCTCTTCATTTGTTTGGTCTGGAGTGTTTTTACCTTGCTCCTTCATCTGCTTTGTGTTTCTCTGTCTTCTCACTTTGCTTAACTTACTGTGTTTGGGGTCTCCTTTTCTCAGGCTGCACGTTCGTAGTTCATCTTTGTTTTTGGTGGCTGCCCCTGATGGCTAAGGTTGGTTCAGTGGGTTTTGTAGGCTTCCTGGTGGAAGGGACTAGTGCCTGTGTTCTGGCGGTTGAGGCTGTATCTTGTCTTTCTGGTAGGCAGGGCCATGTCTGGTCATGTGTTTTGGGATGTCTGTGACCTTATTATGATTTTAGGCAGCGTCTGTAGTAATGGGTGGGTTTGTGTTTCAGTCTTGCTAGTTGTTTGCATAGGGTGTCCAGCACTGTAGCTTGCTGGTCGTTTAGTGGAGCTGGGTTTAGCGTTGAGATGGAGATCTCTGGGAGAGATTTGGCCGAATGATATTATGTGGAGCTGGGCGGTCTCTGGTGGACCAGTTTTCTGAACTCAGCTCTCCCACCTGAGATGCACAGGCCTAACACCCAGGCAGAGCACCAAGGCCCTGTTAGCCCTATGGCTCAGAAGGAAAGGGAGAAGAAAAGAAAGGAAGAAGAAAAGACAATAATAATAAAATGAAATAAAAAATTAAAAAAATAATTATTAAAAATAAAAAAATTAAAAAGTAATTTAAAAAAAGCAAAAAGAAAAAGAAAGAAGAGAGCAGCCAAACCAAAAAACAAATCCACCAGTGATAACAAGTGCTAAAAACTATACTAAAAACAAAAAAGCAAAAAAAAAAAAAAAAAAACGGACAGACAGAACCCTAGGACAAATGGTAAAAGCAAAGCTATACAGACAAAATCACATACAGAAGCATAAGGATACACACTCATAAAAAGAGAAAAAGGAAAAAAAAAAAAAATATATATATCGTTTCTCCTGAAGTCCACTGCCTCAGTTTTGGGATGATTTGTTGTCTATTCAGGTATTCCACAGATGCAGGGTACGTACATCAAGCTGATTGTGGAGATTTAATCCTCTGCTCCTGAGGCTGCTGGGAGAAATTTCCCTTTCTCTTCCTTGTTCCCGCAGCTCCGGGGTTCAGCTTTGGATTTGGCCCCGCCTCTGCGTGTAGGTTGCCTGAGGGCCTCTGTTCTTTGCTCAGACAGGACAGCGTTAAAGGAGCAGCTGATTAGCGGGCTCTGGCTCACTCAGGCTGGGGGGAGGGAGGGGTACGGATGAGGGGCAAGCCTGCAGTGGCCGAGGCCGGCGTGACATTGCACCAGCCTGAGGCGCGCCATGCATTCTCCTGGGGAAGTTGTCCCTGGATCCCGGGACCCTGGCAGTGGCGGGCTGCACAGGCTCCCGGGAAGGGAGGTGTGGACAGTGACCTGTGCTTGCACACAGGATTCTTGGTGGCTACAGCAGCAGCCTTAGCATTTTATGCCCGTCTCTGGTGTCCGCGCTGATAGCCGTGGCTCGTGTCCGTCTCTGGAGCTCATTTAGGCGGTTCTCTGAATCCCCTCTCCTCGCACACCCCAAAACAATGGTTTCTTGCCTCTTCGGCAGCTCCAGACTTTTTCCCGGGCTCCCTCCCAGCTAACTGTGGTGCACTAACCCCTTCAGGTTGTGTTCACGCTGCCAACCCCAGTCCTCTCCCTGGGATCCGACCTCCGAAGTCCGAGCCTCAGCTCCCAGCCCCCGCCCAGGTGAGCAGACAAGCCTCTCGGGCTGGTGAGTGCTGGTTGGCACCGATCCTCTGTACGGGAATCTCTCCGCTTTGCCCTCCGCACTCCTGTTGCCGTGCTCTCCTCCGTGGCACCGAAGCTTCCCCCCTCCACGTCTCCGAAGCTTCCCCCTCCGCCACCCGCAGTCTCCGTCCATGAAGGGGCTTCCTAGTGTGTGGAAACCTTTCCTACTTCACAGCTCCCTCCCACTGGTGCGGGTACCGTCCCTATTCTTTTGTCTCTGTTTTTTCTTTTTTTTTTTGCCCTACCCAGGTTCGTGGGGAGTTTCTTGCCTTTTGGGAGGTCTGAGGTCATATGCCAGCGTTCAGTAGGTGTTCTGTAGGAGTTGTTCCACCTGTAGATGTATTTCTGATGTTTTTGTGGGGAGGAAGGTGATCTCCACATCGTACTCCTCTGCCATCTTGAAGTTCTCTCTTATTTTATTTTTTTTCCTCAAGTTCCTCAGTTCATTTTATTACTTAAGTTTTTATTTCACAAAGAAATGTACTTGTACATATATTGTGTTTTTATGTATTGGTGAATCTATTTCTATGGAATGTATTTCCAGGGCTGTTACTGCTTGTTTAAAAACTATTGGTTTTTGTTTTTTTGTTTTGTTTATGGTGGTTAGTGTTTTTAAAAAATGAAGGGTTTCTGTTTTCACTAACAGCAGTAAAAGGCAGTTTCTTTTGAAATACTGCCAGTAGCAGATCATATAATTCTTTAATTTCTGTCAACTCAGTGAATGTGAAGTGATATCTCATCATTATTTTCGTATATATTTCCATGACTCACATTTTTCCTGGATATTTAAATATACTCTTCTGTGAGTTTTCTCTTAAAACCCTTTCTTTGCCTGTATTGTTTTTATCCTTGAAAATTGAAAGATGTTCTCTGAATAGTCTTCATATTAACTGTTTTCTGTCTTCTCTACAAATAGTGTTTCCCAATATACTTATGATCATATAACTAAATTAGGTTATATTCTGTTACACAAAAGCACTTAACATTTTTAATAAGCAAATATGTATTTCTTTGAAATTTTTGAATTTTCTATCTAGACTAGAAAGGTCTCAGTTTCTAGCTGATTTTGTGATATCTTAAATATTCTTCAAAAAGCCTGTTTTATTTCTTTTTACATTAATAAATTTTAAAGCCAATGGATGATTATTGTTCTGATGTGGGGTAGACATCTAACTGTATTTTCTTACCAGTAGCCAGTTGTACAGTCATTATGTGTGAAATGGCTACCAGATTTATCATTTATTATATTCCCTTATATATCAGAATCTGTTTTCTGGGCCTTCCATTATTTTCCTGACTTACTGATCTAGTCTTATGCTAATATTATGTGGTTTATGTTTTGTATGGTATTTTAACATTTAGTAAGGTTAGCTACTCTCAGTGTCTGTCTTTTTTAATTGTTTGGGGGACTATTCTTAGTATTTAATTAAAACAAAATATAATTTTAATTGAAATTGCATTTAATTTATCTATTAGTTTTAGAAGAATTGATTTTTATGGTATTAAATATTCCCACTCAGTAACAGGATGTGTCTTTCCATTTATTCAGATTCTGTTTTTGTTTTGAATTTTATTGGGATATAGTTGATTTACAATGTTGTGTTAGTTTCAGGTGTATAGCAAAGTGAATCAGTTATACATACACATATATCCACTCTTTTTTAGATTCTTTTCTGATATAGACCATTACAGAGTATTGAGTAGAGTTCCCTGTGCTATACAGTAGGTCCTTATTAGTTACCTGTTTTATATACAGTAGTGTGTGTGTGTAAATCCCAATCTTCCAATTTATCCCTCCTCCCCTTGTTACCCCCCAGTAACCATAAGTTTATTTTCTACATCTTAACTCTATTTTTATTGATATTTTGTAGATAAGTTCATTTGTAGCCTTTTTTTAGATTCTACATATGAGCGATATCATATGATATTTGTCTTTCTCTGTCCGACTTAAGCCATTATTTTAAAACAGGTCATAACTTTCCTTAATGCTTGGGTCTGTGCCTTCATTTGTAGTCATTGCGTAAGACTGCTTTAATGCCAAAGATCTATTCATTTGTGTTGAACATGAATTTTTTCGGTGTGGAATTATCAAAATCATATAGAATACTCAATTAGGGGTATATAATTTTCTTTTGAATTGATAAATAATTCGCAATTTTAGGAGTTCGAAGAGCTGTCACTTCTAAAGTTGCATTATTCCTGTTATAATTATCCTTTTCATTCTTGTTGGACCACTTTTTTTCCCCCAGGGTTCTGTGTTATTATCACTTTAAAGTTAATATGTGAGTTTGACAGAATCAGAATGCAGGTTTTCCCCTAGAATCTTGGAGAGAATTTCAAGTCCTATTTTTGTGTTGCCATTTATAGCTAATATAATACAATGGGTTATCCTTTGGGAGATCAAATTAATTATCATGCATCTTTGTATTATGATAGATCTGATCTTTGTAAGATCAGATTATTTATGATAATTAGCCAACTTTGGGAAGTAGGGGGAATATTGTGAAAAAAAGCCCTGAGTGAGAGCAGCCACCTCCTCATCTCTGGCTTCCCTATTTGACACCTCATTAGTATTCAGGTGCTTCTTCCCAAATAATGTCTGAATTTCCTATGAGTATATTTCTGGGTTTATACTTGGCTTAACATAGTTAAATAGATCATATATAACAGGGCTTTTCTTTTAGGCTGCTGGAATATTATGATTTTTTAACAATAAATTTTCTTTGCTTTTTTAGCCTGTTAAAAAATATTTTGGCTTTCTTTATCAAAGGATAGTATTTCTTCTAGAAAGCTATATATTTGGCTCTGTTTAGTGTATTTAAGCCCCTAACTTGTTTATTTTAAAGTTTAATTTGGATTAAAGAAAGATTCTGTGATTTTTTTTTTAAAAAACAACATTGGAGTTGAAATTTATCTTTTTGGATCTTTCCCAAGCGATTTCCATCTAAAATTAAGTGTTCCCAATCTCTGAACTTAAGCCATTGATAAATGTCATAAGTGAATTTCTAAAGTCTTTGGTCCTTTCTGAAGTTAATTCTTCTTTTTTTTCCCGAGAGATATACTATCAGTTTCCAATAATTATTTACAGATTTAAATGGATAGCATCTAATGAAGTACAGTAATTTCTTTATTAGTGAAGCAGAAATAAACACACGAATTAAGTCAACTTAGGAATAAATATGGAGGACACTAAGCACTATTACAGATGACTTAAATATCATAAAATTATGACTACATATCTTAGAATAAATTTAGAGTTAAACACTATTTTTAAAATAGTGCCCATGGCCAAGTCAGTAGGGCATATTATTTTATCAATTTGTTACTGTTGTAGTAAGTGATCTTCCAAATTGTCACTAATACTGGCTTTTGAAAGCCAGGAGTTTCACAGGGCACCTATGTGTTTCAAAACTGTTGCCAGGTAGATTCTTTGTCTTGTGTCTCCACAAATCTGGACAACCAGGGAGAGGCTCAGTGAGGCTGTCACAAGTTTTTCAGGACGGATCCAACCAAATAACTTTAAAGCTGGGACTTCTGCAGGATATGTGACTAAGAAGTTAGTGTTCACCGACCCTCTAGCCAGCTCCTGGGAGTGTTCTTGTTTTCTTTTATGTTATAATCAAAGGCCGTACATATGCTTAGTTCACAAATGATAGGAAGAGGACAAAGAAGAGGAAAAATAACAGGTAATTAGATGCAGTGAAAGAGAATGGGAGATGATGGCGTGTAAAGGAGAGGGAGGGGTAAGGAGACAGAATTCATGAAGCTGGCAAGCTGGGCTCACTCATTGAAGGCTGCCCACATCTCCCTAATCTGGGAGATAGCCATGTTGTTTGTTTGCTAACCTTTTAATACTAAAGCTGCTGGTGCCTCTTTAATTGTGAAACCTTTTTAAAGATGTTATTAATAATGGCTTTGAAGATAGCAGAATCCATTTGTATTTTCTGTAGAAATATACCAGTTATGCCTATTAGGAGTGTGTAATATCTATTCATACCTTTTAATTATTCATCTCTTCATACCTTTTCTTTAAAATCGACAAATCCTGATCTGAAGGGGTGATTTCATTGCTGATTCATTTAAGTTAAGCTTAAAAGTGCAGAAAAGATGTTACGGAGTTTTAAGGAAAGAGAAGGATTTCAGTTAATAATTTATTTGTTTATTTTTAGGATCTGTGGTTGTGGTTCTGGAGAATCTGGCTGTGCTGTATGTGGATGTTGCAAGGCTTGTGCAAGAGAATTGGATGGTCAAGAGGCAAGACAAAGAGGGATTCTTGATGCAGTGAAGGAGATGATACCTTTAGACCTTCTGTTAGGTAGTATTTCTGATAGTCTAAATAATTCCTTTTAGATATGTGTTAAAAAATTAAGATAATAGTTGATTATGCAGTACTCCGTGTTTGGTAACTGACAGTGTGTCATTGATTAAGGGATGAGATTCTTTTTGTCTTTTTTTCTAAGATCCTTGCATTAAAAATCATTTGTGTTTTAGACAGTGTTTTTGCTAGCGTTTACTTTCTTGAATTTCATATAGTTCTGTCATATCTATTATAAAACTAATTGACTGACTGACTGTCAATCATCTAGCTGTCCCAGTACCCGGGGTTAACATTGAAGAACACCTTCAGTTACGCCAAGAAGAAAAACGGCAGCGTGTAATCAGGAGACACAGATTAGATGAAGGAAGAGGTAAGATGTAGCTGCAGAGAAAATGTATATGAAAATACATTTTCTTACCCTATACTGAGACCAGTTAAAAGTTTACAGAGTAGGCTGATTTGGTAAGAAATTAAAATTAGTAACATTCTAGTAACTCATGAAAGTATTATGAAAATATTCAGGGTATTACAATTGTGCTAATAATAACATACATTTAATTTGGTAGTGTGTTTATGGCATAAGTCAACCATATTAAGAATTGTGCCATATGCCAAGCATCAAAAACTATTAGCAATGGCAATCTTTAAAAAAATACAAATTTGAAGAACTGTCCTTCACCTGTATTTTGACTCATCTACTTAACTCTGAACACCAGTAGTTTAGTATTTTAAGTTCTGATTTCTTACTCATTTACAATTATTATCATTTGGGCATAGTCTCACTGCTCTTCCTTCCAATTTAGTGCATAATGATGCTTTTATGTATCTTTCCGGAAAAAGCTTATTCTGGTTATGTACAAGAATGGTAAGTTGGAGGGTCTGCAGGTTTTAATTGCAAAGATTTATTATCTATCTTTTCCTCATTGTTTATGACTATTTCTCGGCCTAAAAACTACATTTAACAGTGATTATAGTAAGTATTTTAGTATATATCCAACAAGCAGAGATAAATATAAGTATTACTAAAGTTATTCTTGCCCAATAGAATCTTTTCTTTGTAGGATTAAGACAGATTGTTACAAAGGTCTGTAATTTTATTCCTCTGCTAGGCAAAATTTTGATTCGAAATATTTAGTGATAGATAAAACCTATCACTCATTTAGCCATCATTACAGACTTTGTTAGGCGTTCCTTTTTTTAATATAAAATGGAGTAAGTTGAATATAAAATATATAGCACACATGGTAATTCTGTTTTTATTAAACTTAGGTCATAAGACATCTGCTTAGAACTTGAAGATTGTTCATTATAGTGTCTAATAAGCAATGTTGAGGAATTGATACAGTGAATGTTTGCTGTTAGTTTGGCTTTGTTTACATAAAATCATTGCCTTTAAATGATATTTTAATGAGATTAATGTATCTACTCTTATTTATGTTATATAAATGTATGAGAAAATTGCATATTAAATGTTATGTAGAGAATAGGGTAAAATTTAAGTTCTGGGTCTTTATGACACATGGTAATTAAGTGATAATTCCTTTTGTATTAATAGTATGATTTGCTTAAGGTTAATTACTAGTGATACTTTTACTACCTGTTTTTTTTTTTTGAAATATTAGGTTGAATCATACGAAATGACCTACAAAACCCAGCTATTTCCTATGTTTCAACCAAAGTATAGCAAATCCTTGTGATGACATTTAATTACTTGCCTAATGCTATATATCTTATTTTTTTCTCTCCCTCTATAAAAAGCTGTTCTTCTCTAGGTATAGTATATATTTCTGTATATCAGAAGTAAAAGAACATTGATGATGCACTGGTTATTCAACAAAACTTTGTGATAGCAGAATATTCTTTTGCCTTTTATTTTAAAATGTATCATAGACCTTTAAAAGATAAACTCTAACCCTTTAAGAGTTAAAAAAAACTCCATTATTTAAATATTTATGGAAATTAGATTATTGTATCTGTGCTTTAACAAGCTTTCCCAGTGATTCTGAGGGTGCTGAAGTGTGAGAACCACTGCTCTAGGGCAGTGATGTTCTAAGTTTGTTACATGGGCCTTCTACATCAGAATCACCTGGGCCTCATGCTTCAGCATTTCTGCCTGAGGGTCCTCGATACAGATTTGAGTCACATGCACAGTGTTCTAGGGCTCTTGTTTGGCACCATGCTAGCAAGGATTGTTAGTCTCGTTTTGTCCTCATGAGGAAAAGGAATGTCAAATAAATTTTTAGTGTTCCAACTGCCACATGTACATACTTGTCTTTTCTCCACACACACCACCCCACCCCCCTTGGCTTCTGCTTGGTGTTTTTTAGGTAACTAACAGTTAGCAGTCTGTTGGTAATTATGCTTATTAGTAATTGGCTTTACCTGTATTGAAATTTCAGCCTTTCAGTATTAGATTAAGTTAAATTATTTTACTTGATTTATCTATCATCCTATTTACCAAGTTTGTGTTATTTGTTTTAAAGTTGCTCAAAATTTTAGGACCTAGCTCGTGTATCAAAAGCCTTGCTCATAAACCTCAGGCCTATTGATGTAGTTCAGCTGCTGTTCATGACACAAATTCTTCTGTTGCTGTTGAAACCCCCAAAAGTAGTGTGGTTACTACTTTTTGATAAAGTTGGAACTTTAATTTTTTTATGCTATTAGTCTTCTAGATAATACTTTTCTTACATATATATTCTTAGGTACCAATAGTATTCATTTACAGATTTTATTTCAGTGGTGTTTGTGATCATTTTTAGTTTGTTTTTTAGATTAGACAGAGTTGATTGATACATAATTTCTCTGAGACTTGTATTAACTTTACAAGTGGAGTGCTTGTTCAGTGGGATTTTTAAGTAGAACTCTTTAAGTCATCAGGACTCCTGGGTGATTGTATCAATGTTCTTATCTTTATATTCCTTCTCAGCACTCTGTTTTAAGGAAAACTAAGCTCAAATAATGTTGCCTATTTTTCCTTCTTTCTTTTTCCCCTAAATGTCAAATCAAAATTCCATGATTGTGAGCTGTTGGTGGGGTGAGTTACGTCCTGGTTTGCCTGGGACAGTCCCATTTTATGCCTACTGTTCAGATGTATTTCTTACAGTGTCCCCTTTTGCTCTCGGTAGAGCGTCTCATTTGGATAATAAGCTATATAGTTAGCATAGCTATGTAGCATGGTGGTTGAATATATAGGTTCTGAAGTTAGACTTTGGTTCATATCCTGGCTTCTTAAGTTTTACTTGGAGTATAACCACTCTGAACCTCAGTTTCCCTACCTTTAAAACGAAGGTTACAACTGTACCTACGTTAAGCAGGGGTGAGGATTAAGTGACTTGCATGAAAATGCCTGACCTGTACTAAGCCCTGGGTAAATGGTGATGATGGCGATGGTGATGATGAGGATGCTAGTGGTGGTGGTGGGCTATTTAGTAAACTTCTGTTCTCTTTGGATTTGATTCTTTTCCCACTCTGGCCTCTACTTGACTGCTTTTCTCGCAACATTGGGATGCTCATCACAAAATTTTGATGATTATTAATAAAACCCCCTACATCTTCTGTAGAATAAAATGATTCTATCTTGATAGAAAAAAATCAGTTTCCCATAGTCACAAGTTAGAATCTAAAAACAAGTTTATTATAGTCTCTCCAGTTTCAAAGTGATTGAGAAGTTATTGGTATTGATTTTTAAGCCTCGAAAACCATTAAGTTTTCTTAATTTGACATGTCAAATCCAGTATTAGCTGATCTTCCAATACTCCTTTTAAATTAAAATATATGAAGCACATGGAAAACATAAGTAAGAAAAAAATGTCAATGTAATTCTCATCCAAAGATAACCACTATAGAATTTTGGTATACTTTCTTAAAGGTTTTCTATGCATACTTTTTTGTTTAGACATTTTACATCATTTCATAGTGTGATATATATTGGTGTACTGTTTTTTCCCCTTAATAATTATATCATAAATTTTTTGTGCCTTATTGTAATACCATATTGAAGTAATACAGGAATTTAGGTTAAAGGTTTTCCACAAGCCTATCCTTTAATTAAATTATTACTTTCATTTGTTTCATCGGTATCTTCTAATTGAGTTTTATACATTTCCAGTTACGTCACTGACTGAATCTTTTTTTAATATATAAATTTATTTATTTGTTTGTTTGTTTGTTTATTTATTTATTGGCAGTGTTGGGTCTTCGTTGCTGCACGCAGGCTTTCGCTAGTTGCGGCGAGCCGGGGCTACTCTTTGTTGCAGTGTGTAGGCTTCTCATTGCAGTGACTTCGCTTCTCTTGTTTGGAGCACGGCCTCTAGGCGCGCGGGCTTCAGTAGTTGTGGCTCGTGGGCTCTAGAGCACAGGCTCAGTAGTTGTGGTGCATGGGCTTAGTTGCTCCGCGGCATGTGGGATCTTCTCGGACCAGGGCTCAAACCCATGTCCCCTGCATTGGCAGGCGGATTCTTAACCACTGCTCCACCAGGAAGTCCCTCACTGACTGAATCTTATATTTCATATATTTGCTTAATGTTACAGTATGTACGTTTTTAAAATTTTTCTAGCAGTTTTTTCCTTGCCCTCCCATTCTCTTTTACCAAGCAAATGAGGTTTAGTCTAATAGGTATATTTCTGTATCTTACTCCATTAAATTATAATCATGTGCAGATATCTATACATATGTGAGCGTGTAGGCATATGTTTATTTACAGAAGGGATATTGTATTAAATATACAATTGTTTGCAACACCTTTTTCCCATTTTACAGTACAACATGAACACATACTAGTGAATATGGATCTATCACATTCTATTTAATAGCTACATAACATTTCATAATACGTCTGTACCACAGTTTATTCAGCCATTATTTTGTTGGTGGTCATTCAGGTTATTTTCAGGGTTTTGTGGATTTTGCTATAATAATATATTCTTAAACTTCAGCCATATGTAGTGGAATTTTTGTTTATATAATAGAGCTTCCCAGAAATAGCATATTTGGGCCAGAGAGTGTGTATGTTTTAAATTTTAAGAGATATTTCAAATTAAAAAAAAAATGTTATAGGAATTTATCTTCCTAAGACTTACGTATGAGAGTGGTGTTTTCCTGTAGCACCACCTTTATTAGGTATTATTTTTAATTTTTGCAAAACGTTGATGAGCGATGTTATGTCCTTGCTAATTTAAATAGCACAGAAGTACTTTTTCTTTATAAATCTTGTTTTAATGGCTGAATATTACTCCAGTGAGAAAATATACCATAGTTTTTTATTAACTGTTCTTCTTTTTGGATTGTTTTAATTTTTCGTTACAATTAATAAGGTTATAATAACACCTTTGAGCTGAAATCTTTTAAAAAATATTCCAGTTTTCCTTAGGACAGACTTCTGTTTGTATAATTACTGGGCCAAAGGATAATAATAATTTTTAGGTTCTTGAAATGTATCACCAGTAACTTTCTGAAAGTAACTCTGTACTTTCCCACCCTCAAGTTTTGCCAGCTGCCCCTCCAGTGTGCTTAGTTTTGTCATAGCACACCATCATAATTTCTTCTTGAGTTTTATGTAAACTTCCCTCAACCATTAGACTGTGAGCTTCTTGAATCAGAGATGGGGTCTTGTTTATGCAAGTGTTCTTAGAACCTTGCATGGTGCCTGAAATTGGTCAGTAGTTAATACGTGCTTGTTGACTAACTGAAAACATTTCATGGACTTCTCTTCGCCTCTACAATGAAGTGTAATGGTATCAAAAGACATTAATTACCTCTTTTGTATATTCATCTCCAAACTCATTTCCCACTACTTTCTGCCTCATAACCTTATACTCCATCCATTTCAGCTATGTGTGTGTGGTTTTCTTTTTTCCCTCTCATCCCATTTATTAAAGAAACAGTAAGAAAAGATACACTGCAGGAAAACACCAACCGTCCTTTCACATCAGACTGAACGGAGCACAGTGATTTCTCCCCTTCATTCCCCCCACCCCCACCCCAATTCACATAACCCCATCCACATCAGTTTAATTTTGAGGTTCTTTGATTGGGAGTACCAGTGGAGAGGGAGTGGGGTGAGCAGTGGAGCCTTGATCCTGGCTTCCTCTAAGTTAAGTCCCAGGAGAAGGGAGCTGCAGGCCCAGTCAGGCAAGCAGAAATTGTATTTGGTGGTTCTCTGAAGTGGTTGCACTTCCCTGTTCTGTGTTCCAGCCCCCAGGGGAAGGTATGGCAGTAGAGGGTGGCCAGGTCAGTGCTGCTGAAGCATGGTCCGCTCACCAACACAACATTTCTAGAGAGCAGTGAGCTGATTCTCCAGTGGTGAACAGGGGACTGCATATGAATTGGGACCTGCAGGCCAATGTATCTCTGAGGAAAAGTCCACAAGAACAATTCAAGGAACTAGTAAGAAACAAGGGGCAGAAAGCTGTGGGACAAAAGCACAGCAGGCTTCGGGAAGGCTGGGGATCATTCCCACCTGCCGAAGTCCATGTCCCACAGGTAACATTTTACCTTCACTCAAGAAAGACACGGGGGGGGGGGAAGGCTCATTTGAACTTGAACCCCAGCTATGTACTTCAGACTGTAGCTCCATATCTACGCTTTCACCCAAAACACAGCCCCTGCTCAGAACCACAGTGTCTGGAAACCAAGGTGGTCCTGGAGAGAAAATGGCGCCTAAGGGGGTAACATTCCATTTGGGTACATTGTAGCCATTGGAGCCCCTGGTCTGGGAAAGCAGCTGGGTTTGTGCCAGGGAGGCTCCCCACTCTAGAAAATGGGACCAAAGTCTTGCTTGCAGGGCCATTCATCCTTGGAAAGGAAGCTGGGTTTAGACCCAGGGTCCCAGTTGGCCTTGCAAAAGGAGCTGGGTTGATACCCACAGGGCCTGCTGGTGAAGAGCCTAGGGAGCTGACCTGGGGGAATTAACCTGACCAGGTCCTAATGGGCCAGTAGACCTTGGGAAGGGAGCTGGACTTGGACCCTGTAAACTAGTGGCCCGTGGGAAGTTAGCTGGGTTGGAGCCTAGTGGCCCAGAGGCTCTTGGGAAAATTGCTGGACTTGAGCCCTGGAGGCCAGCAGACCTCTGGAAGTTAACTGGGTTTGAAGCCAATGTGTTAGAAGACTGAGAGAAAGCAGCTGGGTTCAATCCCCCTGAACCTGTCCCCCTTGGAAAAGGATTAGCATTTACTCCCATGGGGCCAGCGGGCCTTGAAAAATGAGCTGAATTAGGGCCAATGGGGCCAGGAGCCCTCGACATGGGAGATGGATTTGGCCCTGGAAGGCCAGTTCCCTGAGAGCCAGGACCCGAGTTTGGGCCTGTGGGGCCAGGTGTGCTGGCCGTGGAAGATGAGCTTATGCCCACGTTTCCAGAAGCTTGTGAGAAAGAAGCTGAATTTGCTCCTAAAAGACCAGCTGCTCTTAGAATGGGGGCAAGATCTGGGCTTTGAGGTCCAGCCATTCTTAAGACCAGATCCTGTGCCCAAGAGGCCACCTGCTCTGGTGTCCAAATTAGGGCTTGGGCCCAGGCCACCTGCCCTTGGATTAGGCCCAAGGCCTGGACCCAGGCCACTTGATCTTGGGTTGGGCCCAAGGCCAGGGCCTGGAAACGTACCTTGGGGCAGCGTTTGTACCTACAAAGCCTGATCTCAGGTTGGGACTTGGTCTGGGGCCCAGGCCAACAGGTCTAGGATTGGGAGGACCATTCCCAGATGTCAACAGGACACCTGTTCTCAGGTTGGGTCCAGATCCAGGGCCCATGGGGCCACCACTTCTGGGGTCAGGACCTGTTCCCAGAACACCGTCTGGCCTTGGGTTGGACATAGGACCTGGCCCTGGGAGACTCCCTAACCTTGGGTTAGACAGAGACCCTGGGCCTGGAAGAGCCCCTGCTCCAGGATTTAGAGCTGACCCTGGGCTTGGGCCCAAGAGACCACCTGGCCTTGGGAAAGAAACTGCACCTGTGCCAGTGGGATTCATCCCTCTTGGAAAAGAAGCCATGCTTGGGTCACGAGCACCAGCAGGGAAAGGTGCTGGATTTGAAGCCAGTGAACCTGATGAAGTTGGAAATGGAGATGGGTTCCTTGGAAATGGGGCCAAATTTCCAAGAGAACCTGTTGGAAAGAGATCCCCAAGGAAGGGATCTGAGTTCATACCCAGTGGGTGGCCTGTGTTTAAAACAGGACTCCCTTGTGGTCCCAGGAAACTATCCATCTGTCCTTGAGGTGGCAGCGGAGCATGAGTCCAAGGAGTTGGCCGCTCTCTAGGAAAATCCGGGGTTCTTTCATACTTTCTTGGAGACGTCGGTGATAATGGGCTTGGGGCGAGTTTTGAAAAGGATCTTGTTTTTGGTGAGTGCCATCACCAGGTACGGGGTGCCATTCTCGCAGCCAAAATCATCACAGTCTTGCTCCCCCACCCCGGAGTGTGTTTAACAAGGACGGCAAAGGGTTTCTCCAGGTGGATGATTTTCCCATACAGGATATGATGCCCCACGGTCAGCACAGGGATCCCCTCAGTGGTGCAGGTCTCCCAGGAGGTTTCCAGCTAACCCAGTGCTGTAGCGAGCCTCGATCTCCCCCTGTAGCTCCATCAGCACCCATTCTGCCAGGCCTCCAGCCCCAGCACTGGAAATAACCATCTGCACCATGAGCTTTCCGCCTTTAAAAAGCAACTGAAAATAAGCTGCCGTGGCCGCCGCCGAGCGCAGCGCCGCACAGCCAACTGGTGACAACCAAACCTCCTGTCGCTGTTGCCATCGCCGCCGTGAGCACTCGTGTGTGTTTTTAATGACCATACAGTAATGTTGTTTATGTCTTCATGCTTTTATAAATCCTATTCCTTTTACCTGGAATGCCCTCTCTTCTCTTCTTTCTCTCTTGGCAAACTTTTTCTCATTTTTTGACATCTTTTTTTTTTTTTGGCTGCGTCAGGTCTTCGTTGCTGTGTGCAGGCTTTCGCTAGTTGTGGCGAGCGGGGGCTACTCTTCGTTGCGGTGCGCGGGCTTCTCATTGCAGTGGCTTCCTTTGTTGCAGAGGGCAGGCTCTAGGCGCACAGGCTTCAGTAGTTCTGGCCTGTGGGCTCAGCAATTGTGGCTCGCAGGCTCCAGAGCACAGGCTCCGTAGTTGTGGTGCACAGGCTTAGTTGCTTCACGGCATGTGGGATCTTCCTGGACCCGGGCTTGAACCCATGTCCCCTGCATTGGCAGGCAGATTCTTAACCACCAGGGAAGTCCCTCTTTGAAACCTCTTTGATTCACTCAAGTTGATTTGATCACTTTTCATCCTTCAGGATATGATGTGTATAGATTTACTTTATGGCATTTATTAGAACATATTGCAATTCTTTGTTTTTATTCTGTCTTCCCTGGTAGACTGAACTTGAATGAGGTCTGTGTCTTTGTCATTATATCTATGATACCTAGCATCTGTTGCATTAAGTATAATCAAAAATGTTTGGTGAATAAATGAATGACTTAACTATGTAAGAAAAATTATTTTAGTCCATGGGATACAAGAGTATTTTAGAACCTGGTAACTTGATATTATAAATGGTAACTTAAGTTGAGCTCGAGTGATGTACTTTCTATGTGTGATTGCCAGTGGGCCTTCTGTATTTATGTATAGAAAGGACTCTGAAAAGATTGAATTTATGAGAAGCTAAATTACTCTGAATATTATGGGTATAATATTTTTATGGAAAGACATAATATCTCAGGCAGACCACAGAAATTAGAAAATGGTAATACAGCTTATTATTGTTATTTTAATATTTACAATTCTTTTGTATAGTTGGAAAGTGTCTTACACTTTTTAGAGTGATATTAATCTGCTAATAATATTTATATTATCTGCTTTAGTAAATCAGTTGAAAAATAGGGCAAGTTGAAGAAGTGACATGTGTTCATATTTGAAATGTATCTCATTTTATTATATTTTAAAGATGAAGCTTAGCTTATATAATCTTAGTTTGAAAATGATTGATACTGTGTTACTGGAAAATAATATTTAATTCTTCTATTAACATTAAATTAGCATATTTCTACCTGTAGTAATCATAGAATATGTTATTGTTGGTTTTTCATAGAATTGATGCTGCTTGTGTTTTTTTCTATATCTAGAGACATAATTTAAATATATTTTTTTCTACCCATTTTTTAATGTTTAATGCAGGGTACTTTGGTATTTAATATGACATTTGTCAAATTTTATTACAGAGCAATAGTTTCATTTTGTCGCATTGTTAGAAAAATTAATTATAGCTGAAGATCTATAGAGAATCACAGAAATTTAATTAAAAATGTTCAGTGCATATATACTGTCAATTTCCTTTTCAAATACTGGTAACTTCTTAACTGTCAAATTTAGTGTTTTGAAATTTGTAAGCATTTTTGATATTGCTAAAACTCAAAGAAGCTGTGGTTCTGTTCTATAAGAAAAGAACTAAAATTTTAAGGTATAATTTAAAGTTTTCTTTTCAAGCTAAACAGTAATGGGGGAAACAGTTTTTAAATTTTATTGAAATTGATTTGACTACAGATTTTTTTCTTAAATACTGTATAAGTAGAAATGACTGTAATCTGTGTCAGTGTATATTTATGTATATATGTATAGGTACATAGAGGAGCTTCAGAAACAAATTGTTTTATGAGAGAACCATTAATGTTCTGAAAATGTTACTGGGTTTAGAGTCCCCTCTTCATCATCAATATGAAATTCAGCTTATCCTTATGTCTGATTTTGTGTATATGGTTAAAATCATAAAGTTAGATTTATCTATTTTAGTAAATCAAATCAAATACATCTTATACAATTCTGTCTTTATAAAGCAGTGATTTTATATATATACATATACATGTATATATGTGTGTATGTTGTATGTATGTATATGTGTGTATATAAATGTGTATGTATATAAATATGTATATCTCAGATCATAGGAATTTTTTGTTTTTGTTTTTGACCACCTTGTTTTCTTACCTCTATGAGAGAATGTAGTTGTCAGTAACATCTTGGTTTTGTATCAAGATTGATGTGGATATTAAATCTTGAAGACCTTGTTAAAATGTAATCATTAATTTAAAACTTTGTTGGTGTTTGGTATTTTAAAAGGAAAGATATTTGTTTTTAATGAATGTGTGGTTTACCAAGTTTGAATATAAATGATATTAAAAGATTTGTAAGGTAATTTGATTTATTCTATTTGAACTCTCTGATTATCTATTTGAGACTATTAGTAACTACCTAATAATTTTATAAGTATAAAAGATCAGAATTTTTACTTTATTAACTATATTTAAGATAATAAAACTTCTGTGTAGAATGGTGAATAGGTTGTGGTTGGGAGTGGGAGGTTAACGGGGGGGATTTGGGAGAAAAGTATCATGTCCAAAACTTTAATTTCCATGCTTTTTAGTTTGAATTATTTTTGTTCATTGTAGTGTTTTCATTTTGTGAGCTTTTCTATGCACATACAAAATGTTTCTCCTCAGGCCCCCTTGTATTTGCTGGTCCTATTTTTATGAACCATCGAGAACAGGCTCTAGCCAGACTCAGATCCCATCCAGCACAGCTAAAGCATAAACGGGACAAGCACAAAGGTATTTGGTCTTCCTTATCAACTAGGTGGGATACTTTCCCAATTTCTTCCACTTATTTGAATTTTGTCTCTGGGAAAATGCACAAACCTAATTCTTCTACTTTGCTTCTATCGTTATTATATAGCCTGAGGAGAAAGAACATGCTGAAAGTGTACTGTTTGTCAATAACTGTCAATCTTATTTTATTGTATTCTTTTTGGTTAACTTTAATAAAAATAAGACATTTTACAGTATATCTTTTTCTTTTCCATTTCTTTTCAAATTTCCTAAAGTTAAGGGAAGGTGGAAAAAATAATTATTGCTCTCTATTTTATATACTTTATTATCTGCTCTTAGATCACTGCCATCTGGCACTTTGTAGTCCTTTTCTCTTTTTTTAATTCTGTTTATTTGCTTTAGAATTAACAGAATTGCTAAGTTCAGTGTATAAAGTAATAATGAGTTGACTGCTACAGCGCTTCTACTGTTTTAATATAAGATTTATATTCACAATACACATGATTTATTTGATATTTGATATATTCCTAAAGTAAGATTATTTTTTCTTAAACCACAGATTATGGGTCAACTAAGATCAGGAAAGAATTTAATGCAGAGAACTTATAAATTTATGTATAAATTCTGCCTTGAATCCTGGCATGGGAACCAAGCACTCTTTGAGTAGTACAACTTAGACCTACTATTTTCTTAAATGCCTGAAATAAACCCTGCAAAATAGAAGATTTTAAAAACACATATTCCATGCAAATTAATCTTACTAATGTTTTTTTCTTTTTTGGGGGCTGCAAAACTGTTATAGACTAATTTTATTTTTAAACTTTCATATGCCATATATTATAATCAACTTTATTTTTCTTTGCCTGTTTGAATCTATCAGTTTGTCACTCAAAGCAAAAATGCAAAACAAAACAGACAAAAACCCCTGTTTTTAGTAAAAACACAAATAGAGCACTACTCAAGTTATATTCTGCAGAAATAAAAATTGAGAGTATTTTAAGTCTAATGTGATTAACCGTAGTAAAATTTGTGATTGCTTTATTTACTGGGTGCTCTAACGATGCCATTAATATTTAAAACTAAGAAATAATATTTGGGGTGTGCTATGTAAATTATTTTGGTTATTGCTAGAATCTCTGATGTCACATTTTCTACTATGCCAGTATTAGAACAGATTTTATCAAGTGTCTTTTTCTTGCCAATTGTATGAAAGCGGAGTTCTTCCAATACTTTACCGGAGGTTAACTATTCACATTTCAATAAACAGTTTTAAAACTTTTTCAGCTCCATGTTAGTATCTTATAGACAGTCATCTTTGTTTTTTTCCAGAATTTTAAAATGAAATGCTAAAGAAAACCAAGGTTACAAATTTAAAACAGACTTTTTACGATGTCACACTGATTAGCTATAGAAATTACTCAACAATAGCGAGCCTTACTTCCATCTTGTCTGCCACAGGGTAACCTCTTTGGAAGGACTTACTTTGTAGTATTACAGCATAAGGCCATTTTTCTTTTAATCATCAGATTGTATGGTTTTATAGAGTGGAATAGTTTCATCTCTTTACCACCAAAGTGAATTTAAAGTGTAAGTAATCCTTTATCAGATGGTGTCCCATTTTATCTAGAGAGTATTAACTTACCAGTCACTGTACATCCACAGATTCGCTTTGCCTGACTCCCTTTGCATTCGCTGTGCCTGTCATTTAATCCCCTTGCCAGTCACTGCTTTTACTCCTGCTGCATATAGTCATAGTCTTTTAATAAATTATTTTTCCTATGTATATTTTTTTCTCTTTTGTATTACCTTGTTTATCTTGCATTGACAAATTCACTGTATTAATTGCTGTGTTCTATCTTACATTTAATTATGTTGGTGGTACACATTGTAGGATAATAATGATTTAAATTTTCTAGACTATGACTTTTTTGTAGGGGTGTGTGGAGGGTAAGAACTGTGGATTTATTGTTATCAGGAGTGAGTTCTAAGATGGAACGTTGGAAAGCTTCTGGCTGATTGGAAAGAATTCAGAGAAGGTCACGGAATCTATCCTATACAGGCAAATTTTGACCAGAGGCAAAATAGTGTATAAGACGGAATCAATTATGTATAACATAGAATCCATATAACATATAGTATTTAAAGAATGTAATGTAGACTGTATTTTAAACAGTTATCTGAATTAACATTTGTTTCACCTGTTCAGTGCCTTACATAGAAAAAAAAGATTTTAATGTACTACTCTTAGTTAGGAACATTTGAATTATTCTGGAGATAGTCTTGAAGTGACTGATGTGAAAATCTGAAGGCGCAGTCAAAAACATCTGTGTGTATTTTACACCTGTTTTCTGTAAAGAAACAGTGTGGTGTAATGGAAATACAGCCTTTGGAACTAGGCCTCAGTTTTAATCCTATTTTTCATTTACTAGAACTGTGTGGCCGTTCATAAATTTCTTAATCTCTTTGGTTTCAGTTTCCTTCTTTTAAAAATAGAAATGATAATTCCTAACTGAATATGTTGATATGAAGATTAAATTAAGATGTGTGTGTGTGTGTGTGTGTGTATGTATGTATATACTTTGCAAATAAAAATTCTCCATGAATACTAGCTTGAATTCTTTGAATTGAATTCCTTGCATCCTCTTTTAGAATTATCTTAAAGGTACAAAATTTGAGATTTGTTAAATGTGTAATTAATTTATTTTTACAAAAGATTTAAGATGTCAGCCATTTGGTGGTGGTAAAGTGTGTGAGCCTTATTTTTGATGAATTTCTAAAACTGCTCTACCATTTATTACTTTGGGCTGGCTACTTAACCCCTCTAAAGCCTTGGTTTTCCCAACTGCAAAATGGAATAACAATACCCTTATCATTGGATTATTGTATTGATTAAGGAGAGCAACAATAGTGAATATTGACTGAACACTTTTCATACATTATTGCACTTATTTCTCATAAGTACCATGTGAGGTAATATACCATCATTCCTATCTTATAGATGGGAAAAAACTAAAACTCAAAAAGATCCAGTGTCCAGTTATCATAAAACTAGCAAATAGTAGAGCCAGGATTCCAATCCAAGTCTCTTAGGCTCCAGTGCCCAAAAGCACTATCCACTGTGCTATTCAAATTTTCGGTGTTTAGCACAGAGGTGTTTAGCAAATTGTAATTACTACTACTTTGCTGTTTTATTTTAGTGATTTTGTTCAAAGTACTCACTGTGTTCTGTGATACATTCAGTGATATGCATGCTTATAAGATTACCCAAAAAGTATAGATTTAAATAAAAATTAAAAGTTAGAGTCCTTTAGATACTGAATCCTCTTTTCTCTGTGTGTGTACACAAATATGCATAAATAATGTATATATACATACAATACTTGAGTTACGTATCTGTCAAAACTTTATAGCTATCACAGTTTCAATATCATATGATACATGTATGAACATACTCATATTAGGGAAAATACTGATATACCTAAATGGCCAATTATAAGAATATTTAAGCCTAACTTTCCTAAAAATGTGAGATTAATTTTATTGCTGCTCATTGACATTTTACTGAGTAATGAGCTTGAGGAGAATTTATCGTGCTGAATTTCACTTGCTAGTTCTTGAATTTACACTAGATTCTTGACTATTTATTAGGTATCTTTTTTCTTTGATAAACTTGTAAATTTCTAAATTATTAGAATTGTACTTAATTTTTTGAACTGACATAAAATTCCAGATACAGATGTATATTTAAAAAATTCCGTCACTGCTGCTACTAGTGATCAAGAACCTTATCCCTGTTTTTTTCTTATAATAACAATATTTTCACTATCTATAATAATTGAAAAATTATTTTATATAGATAAAGGTTTGTTTAGATGCACTTGAACAAAATGTTTCTAGTATTATTTTTTACCTCTAAATAATAGCTAGTCCTCTATTAATCACTATGATTTTAATCAGTAAATTACTAGGCTTTTTTTTCCTCCTTCCCTGATGCTTTGTCTCTATTGTGGGCTTTGTCTCTATATTTAATCTCTGATTCGAGGGAGAGGGCAGAATGCCAGATTCAAAGGTAAAAGCTTTAACTAGGCATCAATACATTTATATAAACTGAAATTAAGGAAGCATTGAACTTAGTTAGGTCTGGCACAATCAGATGAACACAATTTGTTTTCTATATTAAATCAGACTTGGTTTTAATAATTAGATATTTTTACCAATTGAGATAAAACTGTAAAATTTTTATATATCTGTCATCTTATTTAAATAGTCTTTGGAAGATACTTATTCCTTTATGGGTAGGCCCTTGTTTATACTTAACCATTTCACTGCCTTTCCAAGATGAGGAGTCTTTGAACTAAGAGTATATTGCATTTTTGATGGAGTAAAACTAAATTTTGTGATTTTTTTTTTAGCCCATCCATTCTTGCAGATTTAATTTGGCAAACCCACATTAGATAATTTAGCAAAAGAAGAATCATATTCTTTTTCCTTTTATAGTAAAACCTCTCACTAATTCAAAATTTATGGTACTTCAGATACAGTATTTGTGATCTTTTTTGAGTAAAAAATTCAAAATAACTTCTTCCTCTGAATTTTCAGGGTCATACTTATAAGGGGAAACCTGTCTAAAATCACTAGCTTTTCAAACCAAGGGCTCAAGAATGAAGGATTCCTTCAACGTGCCTTCAGCCTCTGGGTCCAGCAATTAATTCTTGTATGTTAAAGGACTTTTATGTTTATGGTACATTTTTATGTAATATAGGCCTATTTTGAATTATAATGTAGGTAACCACATTTTATTTATTGTGTCAATAGCATTTAGTTTAATCTATAATCTGTACTGCTTGAAGGTAATAAAACTGAACTTGTACTTAAACATTCTATAATTAAGACCTTTTCAGTAAGTTATATAGGCCAGCCCAATCTGTGTTATTCCGAATTAGTGAGGTTTTACTGTCCTAATGTTGTAAAGAGTTTAAAACTTTTTGAAATGCTAGAGTCATTTAGTTATAGAAATGGAACACATAATTTAGGCCAGTTTTGTCTTACCTGGATAGTACTAAAGGTTAGAAATATTAGATAGAAAAAGAAATATTAGATAGAAAAAGAACATGAAATGATTTGATGTTATTCTGCTTAGTATTCTAAAATGGGTAATGAAAATACAGAATTATTTTAAAATGTGTATCTGTAGATCCACATGTGTATCTGCATATTATACACACTTGTTTAGATTTACTATATCACAAAGCAGTTAGCTTGTTGACCTGGAATTCCATCCAGATTTATATTTATTCCACGTGTAAGGAATTTGAATCTTGATGACATAGAGGTCGTATTTTAGTTGATGTATTAAGACTAAGAAAAGTAAGTTGCCTTTCTTATTTACACATTCCAAAGTAAAGTTGTTAAATTCTGGAATGTGTTTTTAAAATTTTATGGTTAAAATGCCAGAATATTCAAAGTCAAATATAGAAACCAGGGTTGGAGGGAGGGCCTTAAAGCAAGCTTATGGTAGGAAATTATAAAAAGAAGGGAGGAGGAAAGAAGGAATAAAAACAGAGGGTTTGGTTCAGAGTTGTGTTTGGGGGCCAGAAGAAGACCGCAGAACAGACTGGCTGAGTGTCAAGGTCTAGATGTATTTGGGAAATCTAAGTCATTTGCCAGTCAGCTAGAAATTTTTTTTAAATGGCTAGCACTAACAATATCACTAAGTTTAAAACAATTGTTAAATGACTTTGCATGCAGTTATTTTTATGTAAACTAAATTTTCCCATATAAACTATTACATTTAGAATTTTGTTATTTCTATAACTTAATGACCCATTTACATTACATAACTGATTAGATTAATAGGCTTTATCTGTAACCAGACCTTATCTTTGTTTTTACTGATTTAGTGATATTTGCAAACAGAAGTATATAGTATATCTTTTCAAAATTGCTTCTTTGCAGGTAGATTCTTGATCTCTCACTTCTAACAGCTACAGATTCTTCTTGCTTGTTCCTTTTAACATTTTCTCTTGTTTTTCCATAGTAAACTGATTTTAAATTTTATTTTGAAGATGAATAATGGCTTAATTACAAATTATAACACTTACAGATGGAAGTGGAGAACGAGGAGAGAAGGATGCAAGCAAAATCACAACATATCCTCCAGGCTCTGTGCGATTTGACTGTGAGCTCCGGGCAGTACAAGTCAGCTGTGGATTTCACCATTCAGGTAGCGGCTGGAACTTTAGGGTATAACTGCATTTTTACAATTGTGCTAAATAACCTATTTGTTTAGTTTTGACAAATGTAGTCTGTTAAGTGTGTTTAAAAGCTATAGTGTGACAGTATCTCTCAAATCTATGAAAGCATATTTATTACAGAATCTCTCTCTTTTAAGCTATAAAATGATTGTCTAGAGATTTGACTTCTCTTTTTTTTTTAACATCTTTATTGGAGTATAATAGCTTTACAATGTTGTGTTAGTTTCTGCTGTATAACAAAGTGAATCAGCTATACGTATACATATATCCCCATATCCCCTCCCTCTTGTGTCTCTCTTCCACTCTCCCTATACCACCCTTCTAGGTGATCACAAAGCACCGAGCTGATCTCCCTGTGCTATGCGGCTGCTTCCCGCTATCTATTTTACATTTGGTCGTGTATATATGTCAGTGCTACTCTCTCACTTCGTCCCAGCTTACCCTTCCCCCTCCCCGTGTCCTCAAGTCCATTCTCTACATCTGCAGCTTTACTCCTGTCCTGCCCCTAGGTTCATCAGAGCCATTCTTTTTTTTTTTAGATTCCATATATATGTGTTAGCATACAGTATTTGTTTTTCCCTTTCTGACTTACTTCACTCTGTATGACAGACTCTAGGTCCATCCACCTCACTACAAATAGTTCAGTTTCGTTTCTTTTTATGGCTGAGTAATATTCCATTGTATATGTGTGCCACATCTTCTTTATCCATTCATCTGTCGATGGACACTTAGGGTGCTTCCATGTCCTGGCTGTTGTAAATAGTGCTGCAGTAAACATTGTGGTACATGTAGAGATCTGACTTCTAATCTGTCTTCTGATGGACTTATTTTATAATTCAATTCATGAAATTCCTGAAGGTAAAATAATCCCTGAAATCCCTTTGAACTCTACAATTCTGTGATTTTTATAATCCGGTCACAAACTTTGTTACTGTTCAGTGAGAGATGTGCATCAACAAATTTCTATATTTTTTTAAAAAATAGAAATTTCAATTCCTAGTAAATAATTGACATTTGAATTATATAGCTTAGGTTGTACTCTTCAACATAAACATAAAAAATGTTACGTTCTTTCTTGTGATACTCAATATATTTCCTTATTTGATAAGACATTGACAAATACTAAAGTTCTGACAGACATATTGATGTTGTACATAACTGTGCAGAGCTCAAACCCATCTACCTATATAATTATCCTAGATGTGAGGGAACATTTTGTATGTAGTTACTCATTATAAAAAGACTTTACAGTTGACCCAAACCAATGTTTTATTAAATATTAATGTTATTAAATGGCATTTATAAGAATTTTAAAGGGTATATTATGAAAACAGTATACATTTTTATAACCTACAAAAATATTTTACAGAACTGAAATTATATTTATTTCTCATTAAATATAAATTTGTCGATGCTTCACTTGCATATTTTTAATGGCTCTCCAAATTGTAAACAGTGAAAATTGCACTGCCTTCAGTATAGTTGTGATAGAAATATGAAATGCATACAATGAAAAAATAATGCTCTGGATTTTGGTTTCAGTGGTTTTGATGGAGAATGGCGATGTCTACACATTTGGGTACGGGCAGCACGGGCAGCTCGGACATGGAGATGTCAATTCCAGGTACTTTAACTTTTTGTGTGAAGATGCTGAGTGTTTTTTTTTTTTTCTCTTTCTTTCTTCCTTCCTTTCTTTCCTTCTTTCTTTCTAAATATATATTTCTACACTTGAAAAAGTATTTATACCACTGTTTTGCAAACTGTGGCCCATAAATTATTGGTTATTCTTGATTTTGTGGTTGAGTGCTTTTGTGGGGATAGATGATTTTGTAGTTTCGGGAGAAAAATTGATTTACATCTTATACATTTAAACTGTAAGAGTGATTATGATTATCATGAGATCTTACTGCATTCTTAAGAATTAATATCTTTTTAAAGGCTGTTCATGGCAATGGATAAGACAGTGACTATCCCCAAATAGCATTTTAACAAATCAGCAATAGATTTATTCATATTCCTTGATGTTATCGTTTTTAAATTTCGGTCTAATATTAACATGAAGTCATTGAAGCTTTTCCATAATTTTCAAACAAAATCTAATGGTCACTCAGAGAAACTGTTTTGACTTATCCAGAATAGTGAAGAACTAATTGTGGTAGAGACTACTAGACATTTTGTAATATCCATTCTTCCCTACTTCATCTGGCAATAGAGTTTTAGTTGGTGACATGACCATGAAGCCAAAGACTTCATTTTCCCGCCTCCATTTCAGCAAGATATGACCAAGTAAACTAAAGTGATATGTGCAGCTTTGGGATCATGCTGTTGAAGGGGAGGAGGATACCCTTCCATTTCTCCCTCTTCCCTCCCAGCTTGCTGCCTGGAGTCCATGCCTGGCGGCAGGGGCTGGAAAAGTCATCATAGCGATCATAAGTTGGAAACGATGTATCGAGAATGGCAGAGCCACAAGATAGAAATAGTCTGGGTCCCCGACACCATGGAACTGCCACATCAGCTCCTTATAATTGGGCGCTTACCTGAAAGAGAAATAAACTTCTGTCTTGTTTAATTCCCTGTTACTTTGCTTTCATTACAGCAGCTGATTCCATTTCTGCTTAATACAGTGAGAGTGCTTTTGGTCAAAAGTATAGAAAATCCATCTTTGTTAACTCAGGTCTTCCAAGAAGAAGATGCTAAGATACGATTAGATGTGCAGAGGGTTTATTGGTAGAAAACTGCTGTGAAAGATAAAAGGGAAAAGAGCAGGAATAGGCCTGATGTAGATCTGACCCCTGTGAAAGGAAAGAAGGAAGAAGAATGGGGTAGGAAGAGTTAGGTTACAGTGAAGTTCTGATTGAGTTTTAGCCAGTCCAGTGGGGTGTCCTCAAGCCAAGGTTGCATTTGGAAGAGTCCCAAATTGGGCAGGATGGGCCAGCATGCATACCTTCACAGTGCTCAGTCACAGGCTGGTAGCTTCCCAGGGGAAGAATGGCCTCGTGGACCCAAAGGAACAGCACCTGGGGCTGTTCATCATTTATGTTCCCTGCAGCAGGTAGTCTTCAAGATCTGAGTGGTCCATGTGTGTGGCTGCCCCACCACTGAAACCAGGTTTATTTATAAGTCTGGGGATGTATAGGGCAGCTTCAGGCTAGACTTGACTCACCAATTCAGTTTGCCACAGAACCTCCTTTCTCTTTGTCTCTCTACCCTTGACTGATTCTTCCTATAGTCACAAGATACCTGCCAGAAGCAATTGGAACTATGTGGTTTCTCATTTACATACAGTGAATCACTCCAGTCATTAAATAAAATCCATAATTTTCACTTTATTCTGAAATCAGTTCATTACTGTGGCAGGGATGATGCCATTTACATGGTAAAGACCAGTGATTCGTAATCCTGCCTGTACAGTAGAATTACTTGGGGAACTTCAAAAATGCCATGCCTGGACCCTAAATCTAGACTTTTTATGAGGTGTGTGTTGGGAGATGGGCGTTGGGGATGGGAGATGGAGGCAGCAAGGGTTGGATAGGATGCCAGCATCAGTTCTTTCCTAAAAGCTCTCCACAGTCTACTGTGCATCTGGGATTAAGAAACGCCATCCATCCCTAAAAGGCAGTGTCAGGTCCTGCAGTGCACAGAAAATGAGGATGAAAGGAATGTCCTTAGTTACTTCGATGACCATTGTTACTGATGAAAAGAGATGATTTGAGATACCATTGAGTTGAACTTCTCACTAAAAACGCAAGTGCAACATATATTTGACACTTGTTAAGACGTTTATAAAACTATCACAATCTTAAGGACAAATATTGTGCTTGGAAAGAGAGCAAAAGGTCTTTCACAGATTACTGTATCAGATGTCACCAAGTATGGCATTTGTGTATCGGACATTGGAAATTTCAGAATATCAGTGGCTTTGCAGGGTTGAGCAATTACTGTCACAGGTATTAGAAGGCAGCATTTACTTTGTGTCACAATTGAACAACATCACTCATATGCAGAGACTGAGACAGGGTTTGTAATATGCATGGAGAAGAATTTGGAAACTTTTTGTTCTGTTTCTCATGGAAGACTCATGACACAGAAGAGAATTTATTATTATCGTCATCATCACCGTTATTGCTTTTGTTATTTAGCTGGAGATTATTTTGTGAGTCATGACATAACCTGGGAAAGGTGCGTTACAGTTAGACATGATGGAGCATCAGTCACGTGTGCCGCAAAGGGGCCACTTTCTCACAAATCAGACTCTGTACTTGTATATCATTCCACAGAAAAGATTTAGCAAATGTATGTGTTTCCTGGTCTTGACTGAGTGGGAGGGAAATAGTGGAAATCATATCTATAATCAAATCACAGCCCTAAGGTGCCTGCACAGTGTGAAGAATGAACAGCGTAAGCACAAGTCCTGCCACCCCACGTTGAGGTGTAACGGCTGTAGAACGGGAAGGATCTCAAGTCGGCTCTTAAAATGAAGAGGCTACCTAAAAACATTGCCTCCTGGTCCTGATCATCAGCCAGGGAGCACCGTACCTTGACTTGCAGTGAATTGCTCCGTGACAGTATCATGGCAATATGCTAAGTATTTTTAATAGTTTCGAATATATCTTCATGAAGTAGGATAGCTTTTAATGTTGGAAATTAAATAATTAGGGTTTTTTAAGGAGATTAAACTCTGGTGGGATTTCTTTTAACTGCCCAAAGTTGTTCTTTTCCAGCATGTGAATTTTCACTCCTGGTTCCATTGATTGAGTTGTAACTGGAAGGCTGATTCCATGGGAGTGGGGAGCACCAGGCTGGGTAATGCAGTGAAATAACGCCTACACACTGTGCCTGGTGGATTAAACGAAAACCAGCCAGAACCGTCTGTGCTGTAAACACTCCAGTTACCCTGTTTGCCTGGATCTATCTGGGACTTGGAAGGCAGGAGTCAGGAACTGTTATGAATTCCAAAAGGAATTGACCATGTGTATGGAGGAACAATCCCTGGAGGAACAAAGCCTCAATAGCATACATATTAACTAACTACCATGAAGCAAAACATTTATAGATATTTAGTTGAAATAAAGTTAGAAGGTATTTTTTTTAAGTTTCTAGTAATCAAGCACTTTTAACTGAAATTTATTGTGTAGCACACATTAATAATGTGTGATTAATGTAAGATAAATATTGTAGTGTGCATGTGCTAAAGGTAGAAACGTGTTATTGGTATTCTCTTTATTTAATGTGGTGTCTTGCCAGGATGACTGAGTCTGATTATATCACTTGGTGCCCATGTGACCTTGACCAAATTACTTAACTTTCCTGTGTCTCAGTTTCTTCCTTTTGAATGGGAATAAGTATCTTTCTCTCAGAAGGTTGTTGTTCAGTGAGATGATAGGTGTTGTTTACTTAACACAGGGCCTAGCCTGTAGTAAATGCTCAGTAAATGTTGGCTGTTACTGTTGCTGCTTTTAAAAGTAAATGTCAAAAAGCTTCTGAGGGCTGTAATACATTCACTCATGACATGAGTCTACCAACCCTCTTTTTTGTTTATTTTCTTCAGTATGCTCCTGAATCTCTGATTTCCAAATTCTTTTACTCTTTTCAGTAAACTTAAACCTGGATGTTGGGAAAGGGACTATAGCATTTAGATGCTTTTATTCTCCTTTTTTCAGTAGAATTTGGATAATTCTTATAATGTTTCTGAGTTTCATCATTTTCTTGCTATATCCTCCTTCTGCATTAATATGCTACACAGTCATGGTGTCTGGAACCATTTAGACAAGGTTCATATCTTTGATTCATCTCTTACCAGCTATGTGACTATAATTTACTGAGCCTTAGTTTAAATATCCCATAGCATTGTTAAAGAATTAATATAGTGTCTGTAAAATGCCTGGCATGCATACACATACACATATAATTTTTGTTTTCTGTTCTTCCTGTGTTTACCAAATAATTTAATAAATGGGCTCTGGTATCATGAAAAGAGTTTATTAGAAGAACTGCCACTAACTCTGGGAAAATTCTTGTTAAAGGGCTTCAGATCTACCCATAGAGTTATTTTGATAACCAGTGATATATTTTATATGAAAATGCTTTGTAAACTGCAGACAAGTAAACAGTTTTAGGTACTGTTCACTTGTCTGCAGTTTAATCCTTTGTTTGAATCCTCTGTTTGAATCTAACTGGACATTTCTGTGAGGACATTAGTTTGCCATACAGCCCTTTGACCTGGTAATTGTTTATTGCCAAAACTCCCAGTACCTCAGATTTGAGAACCACTTAACCTTCACTGCAGTTCCTAGCCATATTATTGTATCCTCAAGTAAAAACTAATCTTTTGAGGCAGGGCCATTCTGCTCTCCTCCCTTTGGTTACTACCTACCTACATTTTAGTCACTGCCTTTCATTCACTGAAAATTTAGTATCTGGCTCACGATGTTTTCCCAGTCTGAGTCTTGTGACACTCGTGAAGGGTCCTGTACACTACAGTTACCTTGACGCCGTGAGTTAGATCTAGCGAACTTTACTTCAACATTCATGGTGGTCATTCCCAGGACCCATTACGGATCTAGCATAGCTCCAACTCTGAATTTTTAAGTTTAAGCAACCCATGATCTGATGACAATTTCTTCTTCTGTTACTTAGCATTACTTTACTTGATCTTTGGCTTTATCAGTATTTCATTCTCTACAGCTCTCTACTTTCTTAGTGTCTATAGCCTGTTTCAGTTTTTTTCCGACTCAGGTTAGAGACTGTCATTTATTCTCTTCACTGGTGCTCTTACCATTATCCTCAGTGTTCTCACCCTCTTGGGTCTTGATGCTAAGGCATGGCAAACCTTCAAGTGTGAATCGGCCTACCTATATTTTCTATGTCTAACTTAGGCTTCTGGAAAAAAATAAATCACCATACTTATACAGATTGTTATGATTTGTAGATTGGACCAATCCTTCTATAGTAGGCAGTGATCCTCCTGGTTTGTAGTTTTGAACTATTTGATTTAAGACCTTTTGAGAATGTGATGAACGACAAAGGCTGTCTCTTCAGAAAAACAGAGATAAGAATATACCCTTAAAAGTTGGCTTCCAGATTTAGAAGATTCACAGATCTCCTGAAGTTCACTTTCAGACTTCCTAGAAGTCATTTGGATCTGGGTTAAAAACTTCTGGTCTAGGTTTTTATTTTTTCCATTCACCACCGTACCCTTTCCATAATCTTTAAATTCTCTCCTCATCCATTTCCTTCTTCCTCTCAGCACGTGACCTCTGTTCACATCACAGCAAAAATAAAAACATTAGATGGGACATTCTTCAGTCCAGCAACTCTGCCAACCTGCCTGCATCCATACTACTTCTTTCCTCCTTCTTCATGTTACACTGAAAGAGGGGGCTGTTCCTGTCCATGCTGTGAAACCTCTCTGCCTTTTCCATAGGGATCTAGTTCTGTTTCTTGTCTCCCCTCTGAACCATATGTCCTTGTCTTTACTCACTCTTTTAAACTTCTGCAAATTCTTAAAAAGGACAGAGCTTCCCCTTCAGTTCCATTTTCCCTCTAGCTGTTGGTTCTCCTTTTTCCCTTTTGTGCTGAGGTTTTTGAAGGGGTTTTGCGTTAGTCTCTGACCCCACTGTCAACTCTTCCTTTGCTACATAGTGTTGTGCCTACTGCACCAAAGAGACTTCCTTCTTGCAAAATCAGGTGGTCATTTGTATCTGTCTCTAGAGCATTCAGCATGTACATTATTTCCCTATTCTTGAAATGACCGTCTACATACCACATTTTCCCAGAGTTCATTCTTTGTTATGTCCTAGATTTTATGAGCTCTTCTTCTTCCTCTGTCCATACCTAAATGTTAGAGAGACTTACAGTGAAAACTATCTTTTCTCTCTTCCTCTTCCTAGCTCTCATTCATTCTCATGCTTAAGTGAATGTTACCACCATCTACCTTGTTACTCAAGCAGAAAACCTTCATTGTCCCATGTCAATCATTGCCAGAGTCTGGTCAGTTCTATTCCTTACAGAGCTGTCAAATCCATTCATTCCTTTCAGTCCACACTGTTCCTATTTCAGGCCTTCACCATAACTCACCCAGATTATTGTGACATTTTCTTAACTAGGTTTCCAGCTGCTAGTCTTGCCTCTTCCCAGTTCATTTTTCATTGCAGCCTGAATAATCATTAAAAAAATATGTAATTTAAAAAACTTTAAAGTATTATAACTACATTGTCTCAAAAACAGAGCTCTCCTATTATGTATGGACTATTTCTCGTTATAGATGATGTTTACTGAAAGTGGTAAATAAAGTGATATAACGAGGGTTACAAGGATAGATATGATGAATACAGGGATGCAATTTATCATAATAGTTACCATTTATTAATTGTTAAATGTGTACCAGACACTGATCCAGGCCCTTGACATATGTGAGCTTCTTTATTGTTCATAGGAACCCTATGGGGTAAATACTGTTTAGTATTATCTCCATGTAATAGAAGAGAAAACTGAAATACAAAAAGGATGAGTAACTTGTTCAAAGTCATGGTACATTGCTACTACATGGTGGAGCCAGGATTCACACCCAGGCAGTCTACATCTAGAGCCTGAGCTTGTAGCCACTGCTGCGGTGCCTCTCATGATACTGTATTCTAATTCATTAACTACTGTATATGTCAAAATCTAAAATTACAGTTCAGTGAAAAAAATGATAGAAAAGAAAACATAAAAATAATTGACAGTTCAGTGGAAAAAAGTAGAAAAGAAGACATAAATTTAATTGTTTTGTATGGTTCTTGGATTGAATTCCTGTTAAATCAGCACATGATTTTTATTTCACCTGACAAATATTTATAGAGCTCTCTAACTTGCCATTCACTATATAAGGTAACATTTTCTTTTTCTTTAAAAATAAAGGTAGCACCAGTCTTTCAGAAAAAGTAAAAATTATGTGTCCATAGTTAGGGTAGTAAACTCAAGAAATCTTTTTAATAATCTCCTTAAAGTCAGTGATTATGTCTTTTTCATCTTTGTGTACCTAACACATAGGATGGAGACAGGCATGTAGTACCTAAATAAGTGTTTGCTGAATATTTTTATTAGTGCCTTTTATCTCTTCTATTTTTTATTGCATTGTTTATTGTTTTTTATTTCAGTTGGGTCTTGTAAGAAATTGACTTAATTTTTTTTTTTTTTTTTAACCTAGGGGATGTCCCACTCTTGTTCAAGCATTGCCAGGCCCTAGCACACAAGTTACTGCAGGCAGCAACCACACGGCAGTACTTTTAATGGATGGACAGGTCTTCACATTTGGAAGTTTTTCTGTAAGAAATTTTTTAAGCATTAATAATATTGCATTGTACCGTTGCCTTGCAATTGTCTACGTTAGCTATTTTTTCTGGTTTCAGTGAAATTCTTGTATTATAATTATTGCATATGCATATTTCCTGTCTCCACATCCAACATACACAAAACCTAACAGACTTTGCTTTGAAATGATTTTCTTCTCTAGTGTAGCATTAGAATTTATTAAATTTAACAGCTGTGTTAGAATACTGGACATGTTTATTCCAGGTCAGAATCTGTTAAGCATTCAGTAGAGCTAATTCTGTCACTGAAAACTTATTTCCCAACTAGTTTGTAAAGAATCATTTTTCTTAACATGTAGAATTATCTTTATTTTAGAACTTTTTAAAGGCCTGGTTTTCTTGTTAGATTTGTTTAGAATTATAGTTTACTTTTTCCTCTCCCTCTCTGTGTCTCTCTCTGTTTGCCTGTCTGTTTTGCTCTTTCTCTTTTTTGCCAAAGCTTGAAAAGGTGAAGATGCTCTGAGAATTTTGTATAGTTTGGGCATAGTAGAGCTCAAGGAAAAGCTTAATAAGACTGTGCTAATAAACCTGTACCATCTGTGATGTGGGTAACTATTCAGAACCCTCTAACCTAAGTCTCTGGGATGTAATTTGTAACTCTTGATTTTTTAAAAATGTAAATGTGAACTTAAAAATATCTCTTACCTGGAAATGATTTTAAGCTTACAGAAAGGGTCCCCAAAATAAGAATAGTACATAGAGCGCCCATATATTCTTGAATCAGATTCACCTATTGGTAACATTTTGATCCGTTTGCTTTATCACTTGTACATTCATGCTCTCATTCTCTCACGTACTCTGTATGCATGTGTGTATAAAACTTTTTTTTTCTTGTCTTTTAAGAATAACTTGCATACATTATGATCCTTTACTCCTTAAATAGTTTGTGTTTGGTCAGTTGATCCGGTAATTCTTTTCTGGCATTTTTCCCCTCCAGTCTAGGATCAGGCATTGTATTTATTTCTCATGTCTCTTTAGTCTCCTTTAATCTGTAACATTTTCGCACCTTTTCTTTGTTTATTGTGACATTGACATTTTTGAAGAATATGGTACTTCTTTTTTTTTTTTTTTTTTTTTTTTTTTTTTGCGGTACACGGACCTCTCACTGTTGTGGCCTCTCCCGTTGCGGAGCACAGGCTCCAGATGCGCAGGCTCAGTGGCCATGGCTCACAGGCCCAGCCTCTCCGTGGCATGTGGGATCTTTCCGGACCGGGGCATGAACCCACGTCCCCTGCATCGGCAGGCGGACTCTCAACCACTGCGCCACCAGGGAAGCCTGGTACTTCTTTTTTTTAACAAAAGTTTCCTTATTTTTGTTTCTCTAATATTTCCTCATGTTTACATTCAGGTTGTGCATTCCAGACTAAAATACCATGTAAGTGACATTGTGTCCTTCTCAGGGCATCACATTCGGAGGCACAAAATGCCCACCTGCCCTTCACTGGTGATGTAAATTTTGATCACCTGTAAAATTTTGTTTGATTTCACTACTGCAGAGTTAGAATTTTTTCACTTGAAACTAATAAGCAGTCTTTGGGTTGACATTGCTAAGTTTTTTTTTTTATATTGCATATGATTTATATGGAGGAAGATACAATAAGTTCTAGAAAGACAAAGAAAAATCATGAAAAACAGTACATAACGAAAAAGAAATACATAGTTATTAATGAAAACTGGGGTAGGTAGCAAGTATCAGCATAATGAATTTTTTTTTTATTTACCAGTTTCTGCTTTACAACAAAGCGAACCAGCGAACCAGTCATACACACACACCCACATCCCCTCCCTCCCGTGTCCACCCCCCACCCTCCCCATCGCACCCCTCCAGGCAGTCACAAAGCACCAAGCTGATCTCCCTGTGCTATGCGGCTGCTTCCCACTATCTATCTACCTTACGTTTGGTAGTGTATATATGTCCATGCCTCTCTCTCGCTTTGTCACAGCTTACCCTTCCCCCTCCCCATATCCTCAAGTCCATTCTCAGGTAGGTCTGTGTCTTTATTCCTGTTTTACCCCTAGGTTCTTCATGACATTTTTTTTTCTTAAATTCCATATATATGTGTTAGCATACGGTATTTGTCTTTCTCTTTCTGACTTACTTCACTCTGTATGACAGACTCTAGGTCTATCCACCTCATTACAAATAGCTCAATTTTGTTTCTTTTTATGGCTGAGTAATATTCTATTGTATATATGTGCCACATCTTCTTTATCCATTCATCCGATGATGGGCACTTAGGTTGTTTCCATCTCCGGGCTATTGTGAATAGAGCTGCAATGAGCATTTTGCTACATGTCTCTTTTTGAATTATGGTTTTCTCAGGGTATATGCCCAGGAGTGGGATTGCTGGGTCATATGGTAGTTCTATTTGTAGTTTTTTAAGGAACCTCCATACTGTTCTCCATAGTGGCTGTACCAATTCACATTCCTACCAGCAGTGCAAGAGTGTTCCCTTTTCTCCACACCCTCTCCAGCATTTATTGTTTCTAGATTTTTTGATGATGGCCATCCTGACTGGTGTGAGATGATATCTCATTGTAGTTTTGATTTACATTTCTCTAATGATTAATGATGTTGAGCATTGTTTCATGTGTTTGTTGGCAGTCTGTATATCTTCTGTGGAGAAATGTCTATTTAGGTCTTCTGCCCATTTTTGGATTGGGTTGTTTGTTTTTTTGCTATTGAGCTGCATGAGCTGCTTATAAATTTTGGAGATTAATCCTTTGTCAGTTGCTTCATTTGCAAATATTTTCTTCCATTCTGAGGGTTGTCTTTTGGTCTTGTTTGTGGTTTCCTTTGCTGTGCAAAAGCTTTGAAGTTTCATTAGGTCCCATTTGTTTATTTTTGTTTTTATTTCCATTTCTCTAGGAGGTGGGTCCAAAAGGATCTTGCTGTGATTTATGTCATAGAGTGTTCTGCCTATGTTTTCCTCTAAGAGTTTGATAGTTTCTGGTCTTACATTTAGGTCTTTAATCCATTTTGAGCTTATTTTTGTGTGTGGTGTTAGGGAATGATCTAATCTCATACTTTTACATGTCCCTGTCCAGTTTTCCCAGCACCACTTATTGAAGGGGCTGTCTTTTCTCCACTGTACATTCCTGCCTCCTTTATCAAAGATAAGTTGACCATATGTGCGTGGGTTTATCTCTGGGCTTTCTATCCTGTTCCATTGATCTATCTTTCTGTTTTTGTGCCAGTACCACACTGTCTTGATTACTGTAGCTTTATAGTATATGACATTGTTAAGTTTTAAGGTACCTGCTTCTCATCAAAATTTCTCTCTAGATTTTGCATCTGTTGATTGTTCTTGCCTGAGCCAGTCTTTACTATAATGGCTGCAGAAATGATGATTTTTCCAACCCCAACACCTCGTCACATTTACCTGTCAGCCCTTTGTGTTTTACTCTAAGCAAGAGCCCATTTAATATTTGTTTGTTTGCCTGTCTACTTATTATTGGTGTAGACACATTTCTCTTTTTTCGTGATTACTGTACTTAAGTATTTGGGTGCTTATATTGTCTCAGATTTCGCCAGTGGGAGTCCCTTCACGCTGACTTCTTTGTTCTGGTGACATGCCTCATCGTTTTTTTGAGTACTTCCTTACTTCCTGGCATAACAAGTTGTTCCAGGCTTATCTGTATGAGTCCTAGAATCAGCTATTTCTCTAAAAAACCTAGGTTGTTTTTAGTGGGGAATAGTACTAGACACCAGCTGAGCACTAGGTGTATTCACTGCATCCCCAGTACACATCTCTGTGCATATATACATACATACGTGTATTTTAGAAATAATAAGTCCGCACTGATACCTCTTAATTCCAGCCCATTCCCATAGGGTTCCTTCTTACCTTGTCTCATTCCATGTTTATGTCCCTTCTTCCACAGTAAGAATCCTGGCTCCCAACAATATCAATACGTTTATCTCTCATTCACTCAGTCCTAAACTATGTCTAAGATGGTTTTATGTTTGCTTTGCCCACACTCCTGTACAAGCACACTCCCTAACACGAGTCCAGGATTTGTTTATCACTCTTGCTTCTGCCCACCCTCTCCCCGGCTCTCGCCCCCTCTCGCCCGTGTCCGACCCCAAGACCGCAGGTATACAGTCACATACTGCGTTCATAGGTTACTTGGATTCTTTCCTCCCACCCCCTTGCAGTGGGATTATGTTATTCCTGTGGAATAGAGTTGGGTTCATTTGTCTTAGTTTTCTTTTTCTTTAAACTCTGTTTAATATGGATAAAAATAGGTAGAACTAGCAGATTCTTTGTAAAGAGTGACAACAGCCAAGGATCACCTTCCTTCCCTTGTTCCTGAAAACGGGCCCTTTTACCAGGTACACTTTGTCTCACCCTGTCCTGGGACAGGGGTTCATCTCCGTAAAGTGAGTAAGCTCTGATCTCGGGTGGGGGAGGAAGAGGGATGACCTTTCAGCATGGAGATAACTTTGGCCTTGAACAATGAATGAGGGAGGCTCCAGAGGAATGCCAAAGGTAAGGCAGAAAAGGGACGGATTAAAGGACTGTCACTGAGTGGGGCTCCTCTTTTCCCTCTTGTAACAGTCTTCCTGGCCCTTTGTAGGAAGACAGTGGTTTAACTGCTGACCCCTACCGTGTCCTGCCGACTTGGAGCTCTCAGACTTCCAAGGAGAGTGGTTTGTGGTCCAGTGCGCTGTTTCCGTTTGCTTTTAAGTTTAAGGGTCCCTCCTCCCTCCCACATTCTTAGATGGAGTTTTATTTTTTGTATGTGTAGAACCTTAACATGTTTCCAAAAGTTAAGTCACACAAAAATGGTATACTCACCCAAGTGTCGTTCCCTCCCCCACCTCTGGCATCCCTACCTCCCACCGCTTCACGCCGTGCTTGTAGCTTATGAAGTTCATTGTTTTCCAGTTTCTCCTTCCTGTGTTTATTCTTTTAAAGATTAATACATAAATAACCACATACACCGTCTATCTATATCTGCATTGATGTAGGTATAAATATGGGATGTATATATATACATATATATAATTACTTCCCCATCTTTATTTTTCAAAATGTAGCATTTTATATATACTCTTCTGTACTTTGTCTTTACACTTTACTGTATCTCCTAGAAATCATTCCTTATCAGTTCATAGGGATCTTCCCAATTCGTATTTTACATTTGCATAGTACAATTGTGTATATATCTTGTAGTTTATTAAATCAATTTCTTGTGCTTGGAATAAGAAGTATTTCTAATATTTTGCAACAATAACAATGAATATTGTTAGAGGTGTACCTCTGAGGTAAATTTTTCGAAGTAAGATTGCTGGGTTGAAGGCTAATGCCTGTGTAGTTTCGTTAGATAGTAACAATTCCCCTCTATTTTGCATTCTCAAAACAGTGTCCGAGAGTGCCTGTTTCTCTACAGCCTTGCCAGCAGCATGTGTTGTCCCTCATACCTTTTAATTTGTGTCAGCCTGATGGGTGAGCAATCGTCCTGCGTACTTTGAAGCCTTTTTCCTGTGGCTGGCACTGTGAACCTTCAAGCCCTTGCCCGTATCTGGCATTTTCACGCGGAGGTTCAGGTTTTCCCTTGGGGGATGATTTTGCCAGTTCTTCCCTCTGTTCCCTTCTTGAGCCTCCCCTTCTGTGCCCGGCACCCTACCTCCACCCTCTGGTTTCAGGCACCTTAAAAGTCCTGAGGTCCGGGCCTCCCTGGTGGCGCAAGTGGTTGAGAGTCCGCCTGCCGATGCAGGGGATACGGGTTCGTGCCCCGGTCTGGGAGGATCCCATATGCCGCGGAGCGGCTGGGCCCGTGAGCCATGGCCGGTGGGCCTGCGCATCCGGAGCCTGTGCTCCGCAACGGGGGAGGCCACAACAGTGAGAGGCCCGCATACCGCAAAAAGAAAAAAAAAAAAAAAAAAGTCCTGAGGTCCATTATTTCCTGATACTGCTGAAGGCTTGAGTCATGTGTGGTTTTCTTTGCTCTGTGTGGATGTTTTTTTTAATTAGTTAATTTATTTAATTTTGGCTGAGTTGGGTCTTCCTCGCTGCGCACGGGTTTTCTCTAGCTGCGGCGAGCAGGGGCTGCTCTTCGTTGCAGTGCGCGGGCTTCTCATTGCGGTGGCTTCTCGTTGCGGAGCACGGGCTCTAGGCACGTGGGCTTCAGTAGCTGTGGCACATGGGCTCAATAGTTGTGGCTTGTGGGCTCTAGAGCGCAGGCTCAGTAGTTGTGGTGCATGGGCTTAGTTGCTCCGTGGCATGTGGGATCTTCCCGGACCAGGGCTCAAACCCACATCCCCTGCACTGGCAGGTGGATTCTTAACCACTGCGCTACCAGGGAGGCCCGCTCTGTGTGGATTTTATGTTGTTTTTGAGGGAATGTGAATGGTAGTGTTTAGAATCAAACAATCATCATTGTCCTCTAGTCCCAGAAGCCGTAGCTGTGAACCTCTATGTATCTAAATGTGGCTTATTTATAGCCATGTTCTGAATCCCATGGGGCCTGTCCAGGCAGCTATCATATTTTTAGACTGCTTTTCTTCACATGAGTTGGTTGATAGGGGAACAGATATTTATTTCAGTGGTCGATGAAAACTATGATTAGTCCCTTTTGCTCCCAGAGCATAATATACCCCTCCCTATGACGTACACATTCCGTGCTGCTGCTGTCATTTTGTCAAAACATAAGAACCTGAAAGAAGCTGAGATGAACATTGAAATTTCTCGGCTGCTTCTCCAATCCTGTGCTTGCCACTTTTCCCTCCGTTGGTTCAACCCAGGGGTTGAAGCTCTGCTGCTTTTGCAGTCAGTTTGTGGCTGTGTTTGTTTGCAGGGCTCCCGGCTCCCTTACGCTTTGGGTGTTTTGCTGTGATTTCCCGTTCCCGTTACTTGTAGTGAACCCTGGCTGCTGTGGTGCAGCATTGTCTGCCTTCCAGCGGGTTGTGGAAGGGGAATGCTAGGAGAGAGAGAGAGAGCTCCTGAGCCACGGGTGGGTGAATATTTCCCAATCCAACATTAACATTCTTTTACAGCTACTCGCTTGGTAGTGAGAAACTTCCTATTACTCTTACCTAACCAGGTACCTAGAGACAGCCATACTTTTTAAGTGAGTTCACAGTTACTTACTTAAGACATCATAATGATTCTGCTCTCTATCTTGAAAAATAAATGAAATAACTTACTAACACATGATCATGTGAAAAATATGTAATTTCCTAATTGTATTCACAGTGGCAGTATTCATTATTTTGGCCTTTTACCCAAATATTTTTAGACTGAGTTCGAGAGTGACATTTTATTGTACTGTCAACTTAAAATAGCAAAGTGACTTTTTAAATGAACAATTTGTATTACCAATTTTTTAACATATTGTGTATTTATTATACTTTTCATTTAAATGTTGGTAAAGACAATCACAGTATTTCAGGGAGATTTCTTACATGGAGAAATATTTCAACTGTATTATTATTTTTTTAATCATGTACTATGTGGTTTATTAGGGAGAGAATTCCTAAGAATAATAGAAATTATTTTACTCCTTTGTAAATGTTTGGTCCAAATTTCACATGAATTTCATTTATTAAAAAATATAGCTAACAACTGATGAAGAATAATGTCTCATAGAGCTATTTTTGTCTACTGTTTCCTTAACTTTATAAAATATTATAAATTGTTTATCCAGTAGTATTGTTAATATGATTTATTTAATCTTTTAGAAAGGACAACTGGGTAGACCAATTTTGGATGTGCCATATTGGAATGCAAAACCAGCTCCCATGCCTAACATTGGATCAAAATATGGAAGAAAAGCTACCTGGATAGGTGCAAGTGGGGACCAGACTTTCTTACGAATTGATGAAGCACTTATTAATTCGCATGTGCTCGCTACATCAGAAATTTTTGCCAGTAAACACATCATAGGTAATACCTCAAACAAGCAAATGTCCCTCCAAAATAGCCTTGATAGTAAACGGTCATCTTTCCCTATTATGAGATGTAGTCCTGTGCTTTTGGTTTTCTTCTGTTTGAAGAAGTTTAAAAGAAGCTTCTAAGTGTCTATGTTTATATGTATCTATGTGCTGGAAGAATGAAGTAATTAGGAAAGTAGAAACCAAAGTACTTATAAGCTAGAGAGTGGTGGAAACATGAGCTAACTTGTAGTGGTAGAAAGCCTGTGCAGTGTATCGGAAAGAGGAATTTTTCTGTGTTGGTTGTTGTCAGATAAATGATGGAAATTAGTTTTATGGAGGGTTACATAAATCAAACTTGGACGTTTCATTGAGACCAAGGTGTCGATTTATACTTGTGTCCATGATATCATGAATAATTATATAATAGAGTAGTATTGTGTAGAAATTAAGGGCATGTGTTGTGGACTTAGACAGTCTGAGGTTTTAGTCCAAATTCTGCTACTTAAAGGTTTTTAGTTACTTAAATCCCTCAGTCTCAGTGTCTTCTTCTGTAAAATGGAGATAGTAATAATACTTACCTTATAGGAAATGCTTATCTTATAAGTTCGGGGAATATAAAAAGGTAATGCATCTTTAAAATATATAAATACTTTGTCCTAAGGCTTGGTACCTGCTTCTATATCAGAACCTCCTCCATTTAAGTGTCTTCTGATAAATAAAGTGGATGGGAGTTGTAAAACGTTTAATGACTCTGAACAAGAGGATCTGCAAGGATTTGGTGTGTGTCTTGATCCTGTGTATGATGTCATTTGGAGGTAAGCTTCTCTGTTTATAAAATAGAGTAATAAATAAGTTTGGATCAAATTGTACTTTTGTGGAATATAAAAGTCATGTATAGGCAGACTTTGCATAGATGAGAACTCTCCTATTTAACTGTTAACTACACTTCTATCGCAGTGACTCTTGGGGACCTTTACTCTTGCTACCTTTAGTGTAGTGGTTAAAAGCATGAATTCTGAGCCAGAGTGCCTAGGTTTATTCCAGCTGCACACTTTGCTTTCTGTGTTGCTGTGGAGAAGTTACTTTGACTCTGTGTGCCTTACTTTTGTCATTTATAAAATAGGTATAATAATGGTACCTTATAGGCTGTTATGAGAACTTAGGGTAGAGGCACAGAGCAGGTGCTGTAGAAGGCTTTGCTACTCTCATTATAATAAGAAATTTTACTCTCAAGTGTTCTCTTGTTAATTATTTTTAGTCGGTCAGCATTCTTGTCTGTATTGTATAGAATTCACTCTATTTCCTGGTCCCGTAAATATCTAATCATTACCAGCTATGTAGAAGAAATTATGCCAAAGACAATACAGAATAAATATGATCAATGCGCTTGCCCTTTAGGAATGTATGTAACAAAATCCGCATATTGGTAGAGAAATATACAGGGTTATCAAACTCTGGAAATTATAAAAATGTAGAGATGGATACAGGTACACAGGCGATTCAAGAAATTATATTGTAACTTGTTTAAAATTTATTATGGTGCTTTATACACATATAATGAGTAAAGGAAAGAGTTATCCTCAGATTTGTCACTTTGAATGCTCATAGGGCGTGTACACTGCCCTTACCAGAGTGGCTCATCACAGGACTTAACCTTTTTTTCCCCTTTGCATTGTTTATTTGGCCAGCCTTAGTAGGAATCCAGGTAAGTGGAAAGGTTGAAGTGGCATGGTTGAGGAGAGGGAAGACTTCCTCTGTCTTCTTTCTTCTGCCCATTCCTGCTTTCATTTCCACCAGCCATCCCAGTCTTAAAAGGCCATGTTTTCTGTCAGTCCTGAGGCCTGATTCCTAGTGAAGGAATTATAGTGCTTCCCAGGTTGCTCGCAAGCTTGCTATCTCACTTGGGCATTTTGTGGGAAGACCTGGAGGCCAGAATTGAGTTGAGTAGTGCTTTTAGGTCTCCCTAGCAGCAATGTACAGGGTAGATTAGATAACGAGAGACTAGAGGTGAGTCGTGTCATAGTGATTCTTATGAAGACACGAGGTACTGAGAACCAGAATTAGAGTGGTCACAGTGGAACAGAGGGCGTAGAGAAACAAATGATGTAAAAATAGAATTGTCCTCAATTATTTACTGATTGGAAGTCAATGTACAAGAGACTTAGTTACCAAAGAGCAAGCTCTGGTTTGGACCTAGGTTTCAATTGATGTTTGATTTTCTATGATCCTTATATGTTTTATTTTTAAACGAAGTAAATTTGAATTAACAAAATAAAGTAGAAACTGGCAGTACGGAATTTGTTTCTGGATACATTTACTAAATTAGAAATGCGTTCTCTAAATTAGAGAGAACAGTAGAAGTAGATTCTAACAGTATAACTAGAATCATTTCCCTGGGGTCTTAACAAAACTCCAAAGTGCGGTATCCGATTACTTGAACCTTGCCTTTTTCACATGTGGTAGCAGTGGGCACAGATGATCTCAAATGCTTGCCAGGTCCTTGATCATTTACCCTTTATTCTAAAACAGAGATTAAAAGATGAAGGACAGTCTCCTCCTATGTTTGAGTAAAACAGCTGGAAGGTGGAGAGTTTGTTCCTTTATCCTGACTTCTGGCTGCTTTGTGTCCTTTGTGTTTTTCAGTAGGGTACGTGCATTTTACAGCTATCACAGACATTGCAGATTCAGTATTAGCTTACTTTGACTTTCCTTCCGGCCTGAGTCTGCCTCCTTTTGTATTCTTAACAATAACTTCTCCTGAACAATTAGAAACTTTTAACATTTGAAAAGAGCAGATAAATGTTAATAGCAATTTTATTTCCCATTGCAAAACTTACAAAACTAACACATGAATCTGTGTTGTTATTTTTTAAAAAGCAAAGCAAAAGTACAAACAGGAAAAATGATGTCCTTCTCCAAATCTTTTTCTTCCCCCATACCAAATCCCACTAGCCTTCTCTATGGGTCACAAGTATTAGGTTTGGTTTATATTGTTTGATACCTTTTTTTTTTTTTTTTTTTTTTTTTTTTGCGGTACGCGCGCCTCTCACTGTTGTGGCCCCTCCCGTTGCGGAGCGCAGGCTCAGGACGCGCAGGCTCAGCGGCCATGGCTCACGGGCCCAGCCGCTCTGCGGCATGTGGGATCTTCCCGGACCGGGGCACGAACCCATGTCCCCTGCCTCGGCAGGCGGACTTTCAACCACTCCACCACCAGGGAAGCCCCACATTATACTTTTAAGTATACTGTTGCTCTGTTATTCATGAAATGTGATCTATATTACTGTTTTGTTCGAATTATTTCATTTATAGTGACATAATCACTTTATTTATATCTTTAGCTCAGATATGGAAAGTCATGAGCTACGTTTTGTCCTGTTTAAGCTGGCCGTATTATTCTCTTTGTATTGTCAATTATACTTCACAGGTTTTATTATACTGTAATTATTCTCTTTCTTGCAAGGTTTCGACCAAACACTAGAGAACTGTGGTGTTACAATGCAGTGGTTGCTGATGCCCGATTTCCCTCTGCAGCAGACATGCAGTCCCGATGTAGTATTCTGAGTCCTGAACTTGCCTTACCAACGGGATCAAGGGCTCTCACCACCCGGTCTCATGCAGCTTTGCACATTCTAGGTAGGGTTGGTATTTGATGATCAGCTAATTTTCATTAATGTGTGCTGAGGATTTTTTTTAAGAGTATTTATATTTGTATATCATTCTGTCATGTTTGTTAAACAATAATATGCTAGGTGCAAAATAAGTTAAATCCTCTAACTTTAAGAGGTTTACCCTACAGAAAACAGTACATCAGACTTACACCAACAACCTGAACGATTCATATATGCCCAAATATAAAGCAGCCCTGAATATAATTTTCCTAATATGTATCTTGTAAAATAATGTTTTTGCTTAACTTGAATATATAAACTTTAGTGATGTAGGTTAAATATTCAAATGTATAATTATAATATTTAATTTTTATACATTATTTAAAATAAATTCTGTAAAATATGATATGAATTTTATAGTTACCGCTTCTGTTTCTTCTTCCATAATAGTTTTCCACAGCACATCACCTTCACTTCTAATTAATTGATTTGAGACATAGCACTTTTACAACATCTGGTAGCCATTGTAAGCATCCAAAATTAGCACCGATTAAGGTTATCTCAGGCTACTGTGTCTTCCTCAAATAGTTCTTTAAGAATCAATCTAAAGTGATTCAGAGAGTTTGATAAAAGGAAGAACCTTGTAGGGGCTCAAAGATTAAGCTATTCCAACTTTTCAGAGAGATAGTTTTGTGTGAAACATTGTCATATAGCTTATGTTTAAATATGATAATTACCCAGGCAGAGGGTAATTTTTATTGGCTGTAAAAGTATCTTCCATGAAATGTTAAAGCTTGGAATAAATTTGTTGAGCACATTCAGAATTTATTGTTTTCATTTATCCCCTCCAGCATCTCATATTATAAGTACTCGGGGAAGTTTTAATTTAGGGAGTTGAATTTTTGTTTGTTTGCTTGTAGGTTGTCTTGATACCTTGGCAACTATGCAGGATTTAAAGATGGGTGTTGCGAGTACAGAGGAGGAGACTCAAGCAGTAATGAAGGTTTATTCCAAAGAAGATTATAGTGTAGTAAACAGGTTTGAAAGTATGTATATTTATGTTTAGGAAATATTGTCTTATAAATGAAATGTATGGATATTTTAAAGCATAAGTTATCATTTGCATCTTTTAGGTCATGGAGGAGGCTGGGGTTACTCTGCTCACTCGGTAGAAGCTATACGTTTTAGTGCTGACACAGACATTTTACTTGGTGGTCTCGGTCTGTTTGGAGGTAGAGGAGAATATACCGCTAAAATTAAGGTAAGCAGTTCATTCGCACTGTTGCCTTTTGTGTTTGAAGATAAGTATTTTGACTTAATTTATTATTTTATAGAAGGCACCTTTGTATGTGCCTACTTTCTTGTAGCCGTTTTAATTTTATTTATTTATTTATTTTTGGCTGTGTTGGGTCTTCGTTTCTGTGCCAGGGCTTTCTCCAGTTGTGGCAAGCGGGGGCCATTCTTCATCGCGGCGCACGGGCCTCTCACTGTCGCAGCCTCTCTTGTTGCGGAGCACAGGCTCCAGACGCACAGGCTCAGTAATTGTGGCTCACGGGCCTAGTTGCTCCACGGCATGTGGGATCTTCCCAGACCAGGGCTCGAACCCGTGTCCCCTGCATCGGCAGGCAGATTCTCAACCACTGCGCCACCAAGGAAGCCCATTGTAGCCGTTTTAATGATAAGATGCAGGGGCATTCTGATTAGCTTTAAAAAGTTTTTAGCATTTTTACTGCCAAATACTGTGTAAACAGACGTCATCACCACAGGCATGGGGACCAGGGATGAACTGAGTAAGGGGATGGATTCCATCTGGTAGAGAGTCAAAAAACAATCAGAAGTCCTAAGTTTACTGCACTATTCATCTCAGAAAGGGCAACAGTTATACTAAGCAAAGGATGTGCTCAGTCTGAAAATTCACTAATAGCTTGAATTTTCTGTTGTCACATCATCCGATTTTGCTCTTAAAGTGAGAGAGACAACTGTAGTTTGTGCCTTAATTTCAATAGCAGCCTTCTTAAAAAAATTCTCAGTTAAATACTGCTGTAGTCTCAGTCCTTAAATTCCTTAACCAGTCTACAGAATTTAATCCAGTCAAGCTCTTCTTCGATATGGTTTCTTCACGTGGCTCCCAGGACACCACACTTCATTTTCCTCCCATCTCCCTGGCCGCTCTTCTTAGTCTCCTGCTGGCCACTCATCATCTTCCCGATCTCTAAACGCGGCAGTGCCGGAACTCAGTCTTGGACGTCTTTTTCAATTCTACTCACCCCCTCGGTGATCCAGCCTTACGGCTTTAAGTATTTTTTCTCTTATCACTCTCACACTTAATAGACCTCCAAAGATATATATATACAACTGCCTACTCTGCATCTCCATGTGGATAGCTAACAGGTATTTGGGATGCAACATACTCAGAACTAGGCTTCTGACCATCTCTCTAAACCTGCTGTTCTCTTGTCCTTCCCCATCCCAGTTAACTGACTCAGAATAGAGTTAACTTCGTTCTTCCAGTTGCTTAGGCCAAAAACCTTGGAGTCATCCTTGCCTTCCCTCTTTCTTTCACATCCCACATCCACTCTCACAGCAAATATTGTTGGCTGCACTTTGAAAATAAATCCAGGATCTAACCATTTCTAAAAACTGCCCCTGGTACCAAGTTGGTCCAAACCACAGCTGCTTGGAGCATTACAGTAGCCTCCCAATTTGTATCTGCTTCTGTCCTTGCTCCCTTCGGTCTGTTCTCAACATAGCAGAGTGATGCTCTTAGAATGTACACCAGGGTATGCCACTCCTCTGTTCAGATTCCTGCAGTGTCTTCTAGTATTAGAATAAAAACCAGAGGCCTTACAAGGGCCTGCAAAGCACCATCAGAACTGACTTCCATCACCACTCTGACCTTATGTTATACTAGTTGCTTCACTCTGACCTAGCCATACTGACCGACCCTTGTTCCTCACACGTGCCAGGCATAGTCAGACCTCAGGACCTTCACACTTGCTACTTACTCCCTCTGACGGCAGCTCTTCACTCTGATACCTGCAAGGCTCACTTCCTCTTTACCTTAAGATCGTGACTCCTCGGTGAGCCTATTTAAAACTGTAAATCCTCTCCCTTACCACAGACTTACTTCCAGTAGCCCCCCCGCCCCTCTTTTTTGTTTGCATTGTTCACCCCTGTATGCCCGGTTCTTAGAACCCTGCCTGGCACACAGTATGTGTTCAAAATTATTTGTTGAACATAAACAGGGGAGCCAAGTTAGGGGCAAATCATTTAAGGACCTTTATATCATGCTCAAAGAAGAAGAAAAACCATTGAAGACTTTTAGATTAAGGAAGTATTCTAATCAGATACTCATTTTAAAAAGACTGCTGTGGGTTATTCAAGAAAAGCAAAAACCCTTAACTTTGTGGAGTATGGGTTAGAGCAAGGAGAGAGTGGAGAGAAGAACTAATTAGTTCATATTGAACTCTTCCAGCTCGTAACACTGCTAAAACTGGTTGCACTGACAAGCTTTGGTACCAGCAATAGGAGAGATACAGAGCTGGTGGAGAGATTTGGAAAAACCATTCTCCCAGGGTTTTTAATCTGAGCGAGTAGGTGAATGGTAGTGCCGTTAATCAGAGCCGGGAAGGCAGGGGGCAGGAGAGATGAGTCACCTTACAACTGGGGAGGTTGAGCTGCCCGGGAATCCCAGGCGCAGACTAGGATCTGAGGTGGAGACAGATTTTTAGACTATTAGCATATATAGTTGAAAAATGGAGACCTCGAACAGAGTAATTGTCCAGTAAGTTTTAATGTCCCTGTCTCTTCCTTCTTAGGCTTTTACTCACCTTTCTTGTAGTTCACCTACTATAATCGTCAAGAGAAATAAGGATTTAAAAAATATGTATTAGTCCATTTTTTTAAAAGAAAAGATCCCTTCCTCATAATTCTCATTTACTTTCACTTAATTTCATAACTTTCCCTATTGGATATCTTCTTTTATTCTTTTCCTGTCCTCTGCGGTCCTCCCCCTTTTTTATAACTGTTTTTTCCCCCTTACTCTTTCTATCTCCTTTTCCCATGCCACTTGAGCTATTTTTCGTTACCTGTTTTCTTAAGGATCCTCTCCTTCTATTATTCCTCAGCTGCTATTTCTCTCGCCTTTTGCCCCCACTGGGTATTTTTCTAAGTGTTCCACAAGTATCGTTTCACTTAGTTCTCACAGTCACAATGAAGTAGGTACTGCTAGAGTCCATCTGCCTTTAATGGATGAGGAAACTGGGTGCTAGGATCTCACAGCTAGTTATGTGTTGGAGCAGAATTCTACTACATTTGGACGCTCACTTAGAACTTAGAGTTCTCCCACCTCCAGATGTTTATATCTGGTACAGAACATGTTTCGAGCATTTGCTATAAGTAGGCGAATATATAAACTGAGGAAAACTGAGGTTAATACAGACCATAAGACATGTGTTTCTTAATTTAGATATATAGATTTGTACATTTCACTAATAACTTTTTTTTAAAAGCAGGTACCCTTTTACATTCTGTAGTGTCCAGCATATACTGGAGACACAAAATTATAAACATATTATTCAGCAGACCTGCATGACTGAGTGACTGGGCACAATATGTTTTTCTCCTCTCCCCAGCTGTTTGAGTTAGGTCCTGATGGAGGAGATCATGAAACTGATGGAGACCTTCTTGCAGAGACTGATGTGTTGGCTTATGACTGTGCTGCTAGGTAAAGATTTCTTCAGTATTCAGTGTAATCCTTGCATACTTAACATGACATATTTATTATAAGTGAATAACGCAACTTAAAGAGAAAGTTCTAAATAATCTGTGATCACATGCTTAAGAAACTAAATTATATACTAGGTAACATAACTGTTGCTTTTAACAATGCTACATTAAAACTAATAGTACCCTTCATATTTGTATTTCACAAGATAAATTGACAGTTTCTACATTGAAGATGGAAATATACATATATTTTGCACACATATTTTCATGCATCACTTAGAGAACACCATATATGCTAGTGTTCTAGTGATGCAGTACAATTATTTACTACCGGTAACGTTATGTATACTGTGTCAAACAGTCATAGTGGGTCGTACTTCAAATCACCTGTATGCTCTGACACCAAGCCTGTAGTATTTGCTTGATTATAACATGCTTGGAGAGGTGGCCAGCTTTACTGAAACCTCTCAGGAGGTAACCAGAATCAGGATGTTTATTTATGAAGGTTCGTTAAATAATGAAGAAACTTAGATTTTTAAGAATTATCTCAAGACTGTTATGACAAGTTAGTGATTTGAATCAGGGAATATTATGATGGGAAAAAGAACGGATTTGGACTTCATGATAATGGTAGTATGCTGTCTTTCCCAATGATAGCTACATTAAGAAAACCTTCTGTGGCATTCATAAGCTTTTTGTTAATGAAAATGTATATTTTCTGAAAATGGTAGTAAGGCATTGAGTTTACTTTTAACAGACAAATACTTTTGAGAACAAAATAGTAAACCTAAAGAAAAATTTGACTGTTTCTTCACTTTAGGCATTAACCAATATCAGGAGACACTGTTTCAGTAACTTCTTAATGTTATACACAAATGAGGATTAGGGCAATTTCAGGAAAGTTAATTGATTAATTAATTTTTAACAAAGCCTTAAGATGCCATTGTTATCACTTTTTTGAGCGTATGATTGTGTGAGTCAAAAATACAGTGTATGGTTTTATGTATAGAGAATCATCTAGATTTTCTTCATTTGCCTCCTAACAAAGCCCAGATCCCTAAGGCTGGTATTAAAGGCCTTCCACAATCTTTCACAGCGTCTTTTTAAACTTTCCACCTACTACTTTTCTATATCTGTCTCAGTGCTTTAACCTAACTGGACACCTGGCCACTTCCAGACCCCGTTTTGTACTTTCAGACCCCTGCCGATCTGTTCATGACAGTCTTCCCCTTCCTCAACATCTTTATTCTTCTCTCTGTCCCAGCTACAAGCAATATGCACTCCTTCCACTCTATTACCTAGAACTTTGTAACTTGGGTATATCTTTATCAGATGCCCTTATTTGTATACATGTGTTTTCTCTCCTCCTAATTTAATAAACTTTTTGTGTAGTTACTGTGTGACAGGCTCAGTTCCAAACACTTTGTCTAAACTCAATTCCCAGAACAGTCCTAGCCTATGAGCTAGATATTGTTTTTATCCTGTTTTCAGATGACGAAACTTAAGTCACAAAGAAGATGTAGTAGTAACTTCCCCAAGGTCACCCAGCTAGCGAGTTACAAAGTCAGGCCTTGAACTCAGGCCATCTGACTCCAGAGCTCTCGAAAGACTTTAACTGAATACATGAACTTTAAAGTTCAAAGTTTTCCAACAAAGCTGGCATGTTTTTTTTAACAACAGTTAAAAAAAATTGTCTTATATTAGTATGAAAATTTTATAACATTTAAGCAAGTTTTAGAACTCAAGATGAGGAGGAAGAAATGTAATGCCATCACTGTAGCACCAGTAACTGTTATTTGTGTTCTTGTCCAAACTTTTTAGAATAGAGGTTTTTTAATGTTGTTTGACAAGAATCTTATAATAATACAGTGTATTTCATGTTTTGTTTATAAAGAATTTAAAAAAATAAATGTATGTAACAGAGGAGTACAAAGGCATTGTCTTTGATATGTTAATTTTCCTCTTAGAGAAAAATATGCAATGATGTTTGATGAACCAGTCCTCCTGCAAGCTGGCTGGTGGTATGTAGCCTGGGCTCGAGTGTCAGGACCCAGCAGTGACTGTGGATCTCATGGACAAGCTTCTATTACCACAGATGATGGGTAAGCAGAATGTTTAAGTATTCCTTAAGCAACTCCCATTTTTGTTAGTGGAATATTGTTTTGAAAGCTCAGAGGTCTTTTAGTAGAGTAAAAAATCTTTGTAGGTCTAGAGCGTAATATGACCTGCTAAAAATTAAATTCGTATAATCGCATGCCAAATTAAGGTAAGACAGAATGTGGAGATAACAGAACTGGTATTCTTTGCTCTTGTCAGTTGGCATTTGTTTGTATTTCTGGATGTTACCTTGTTTAAAAGCTTGTTTGCAAAATTAGAAATTATACAGAGGAAAATGACAAGGATAGGGAGTTTGGAAACCATGAAAAAGAAACATATACATGCCATAAAATTTGACAGTGCTTATGAAAATACTTTATAAATTGCAAAGCCTTAATGATATGAGATGTGATAGTTTCAATAAAATGTAAAGGGAAATTTACCGTTTAAATTTCAAGTATAGAGCACTTCCCAGTTTATAAAATACTTTCATTTATATTATCTTGTTTGATGCCCTCAGTAACTTTGTGAAGTGGTTATTAGCCCCGTTTTTACCCTCGGGAATAGAGAGACAAAAGGTGAAATGATTTGCATCAAATTGTATGGCTACTGTGTGGCAGAACCAAATCTGGACCTGGAGTTTCTTGACTCTAAGTCCAGCCTTCTCTATACTCTGTACTCTGATTCATGTGAAAGAGAAGTTCAATTTATTCTTTATTATTCTTGAGCATAAACTGTTTGAAATGGATAGAAGTTATGTAATCATATATTTCATATAGTTTCATTCAGCTCATAAGAGAGCTGACCAGAAAAAGAGCAGACTGATTTATGAGGTGAATTCTGTGTTCCTGAATGTTCAAGTAGAATGCTGAAGATAAATTAAGTCTATTGTTGTAACGTATCCTTTTCAGCTTACTCTAAGATTGTACGGTAGAACTGAGGAGACTGCTTTGATCCTGGACTGTATGATTCCCATATACAGTTCATTCAACCTTGGAATATCATAGCATTTTGAAGCTAAAGTTTATGTTATATCTATTTAATCAGATTTTAAACTGTAAGTTGAAATACTTTGTTAAAAGCTTATTGTTCTGGTTAAAGTTGAGTTTTAACCAGGAGGGAGGGAGCATAGCAGCTACTCACCTAGGAGATCCCAATCAGTTTCAACTCTTTCATTTAACCCATTAAGGCATTCAGAGCTAGAATTAAAATCAGAAGTGTCTTTTTACGTGTATTTTTGTCCTTGAAGAATGAATCTCTCTTCAGTAATGTAAGATTTGAAAGCATGATTGTTAAACTTTTCATTTCCTTCCATGAATCTTGAATAGTGTTGTTTTTGGTTACATTGTTATTTTTTCTCTTCTTAGGGTTGTTTTCCAATTTAAGAGTTCAAAGAAATCAAATAATGGTACAGATGTTAACGCTGGTCAGATACCTCAATTATTATACAGGTATTTAGCGTATTTATAATTAACATGGTTTATTCCTTTAATATAATGAGCTAGGATCATTGTAAAATATATGGCATAATAAGGGAGAAATTATTCGAAGCATTTAGCTACATTTAATAAAAACAGTTAATTTATGTTTTGTATATTTTTTAACATTTTTTTACCTCAAGTTAATTTTAATAAAATATCTCTAATGACTCAGATTATCTGTATTATGCCTATAACAGTATTTTAATAACTTATTTTTTAAATCTATTGATTTTCTTACCAATTTCAGAATGTTTTAAACTTTAAATTAATAAAATTTGTCTTAGAGAAATGAAATCTGAGTGTTAGTTGGGGATTTTAGATGTAGGCCTGGTTGATTTTTTCTACAGTTTTATATTTCTTGTTCATCTTGTGATGGAATGAATTGGAAAATCCCTTACTGCTGAAAAATTTCCACCTTTAATTAAAATATCAAACAATAACTTGCTCATATGATAATACTATTATATTTTAACATTATTTAAGAATTTTAATTACTTCATGGTAATTGAGACATATATGGGAACAATGCCTATGTGTGTGCCCATCTATATCTAGGTGATTACTGCAATAATTTTTAGGTTAAAGAATTTAAATAGATATAAACCCTCACTAAAAAATGGCATTCTTTAAATAGTAAAAATCAAAGGCAATACCTTTAGAACAGTGATTCTCTGTCTTCTATATCTTTTATACTAATATCTTTAAGAATCTAGATGGTATAACCTCACTTTTTCCAAGATAATATTTTTGTTTGTTTTTATACAATCTGCTATAGTCAGTGTTTGTAATATGTAGTATTATGAACATAGCAAGTTGCTTGGACTACTCCTGGGTACAGTGGTTGAGTAACGCTTTAATGGTAGCATTTAATAGTAACATTACTAGAGAACATAAGTTACATAACATTGTCTAGTAAGAGAAGAGAGTTTCTACTACCCAGTCTCACAAAGGTGAAATTTAGAAGTTGAGGTACTTATGTGCTAAAAATTTTGCTTAGCATTGGAAAATGTTTGTAAAAAGCCCCATATTGGGATTTTGCCTAACAAAAATGCTTAAATGTTTAACTTGTTTTGCCATTGCAAAAATGTATATTTGAGAAGAAAAATGTCTGTGGACTTTCCAACATAAATTTATGTGTGTATGCTACCTTCAGACTTCCAACCAGTGATGGCAGCGCTTCAAAAGGCAAACAGCAAACCAGTGAACCTGTACATATTTTAAAGAGATCTTTTGCAAGAACTGTCTCAGTGGTAAGCCATTTTTTAAAATTTCAGCTTTTCTGTCCAGTGCTGAGTTTTGTTTTGATGTTTAGCACTTAGCCACTTTTCTAAGAGTTTATCTTAGCATAGCTTTATAATTCAGCTTTGTTTATATTAGCTTTGACATCCCAGGCCAAAGAATATGCACATTTAAATAATGGAAAATAGAGTTGTTGACTGATTTTAACATACCTTGCTATTTCTGAAATACATGATGAATTTTCTTATAAATTATGTATGAACACATGCTGAAGGAGTTAGAAAGTGAAGGAAAAGTTGAGTGATATTAACCAAGAATGTTACTTTAATGCTAAAGAATTAAGTAGAAGGGTCGTATATCTAACTAGGGACTTTGTTGAGTTACCTGACCATCCCCTTCGTACATTTAAAGACATGATGCCATTGGGGTTACCAGTGTAGAATGGAAAGCCAATAAGATGTAATTGAAACACCATGGTGTTTCAGCTCAGGAAGTCTGGATTAAATTCTTGCTCTTTCATTTGTTAGTTGAGGACTCTTAGGAAGGTTATCTCGACTATATCATAGCATCATTATGAATTTCTGAGTTAAGGGATATAAAAATTCTATTTAATTTGTAAGGCTCTATATGAATGTGATTTATTAATGTAGCTCGTAGTCTGTCATGTTAGTAAAATGCATAGGGAGAATGCTTTTTTTCTTAGTTTTTTTTTTAAAGCACAAAACTAATACACATCCCTGGTGGGAATAGGGTTAAAACTATACTAAAATTATATTGAAGTTCTTTTCCCATCACCCTTTTATCACCATATATAACTGCTGTTTCCATTCGGATGTATATTCTTCCAGACTATTTTTTGTACATAAACAAATTTATTAGTCTCTGTTTACTGTATGCTATACAGTCTTCTTGTTTGTTTTTGATCATGCTTAAAGTTCTGCCTATTACTTTTTAAAAATTTCTTTTTTTTTAGTGGTGGTAGTAAAATACTTCACAAATGACATGATTTTTCTTTTCTTTTTTTTTATTCAATTATAGTTGATTTACAATGCTGTGTTAGTTTCAGATGTAGAGCAAAGTGATTCAGTTTTATATATATATATATATACATTTTTTTTTTAGATTCTTTTCACTTACAGGTTATTACAAAATATTGAGTATATTCCCTGTGCTATACAGTAGGTCTTTGTTGGTTATCTATTTTATATATAGTAGTGTGTATATGCTAATCCCAAACTCCTAATTTATCCCTCTCCCCTTTTCCCTTTTGGTAACCCTAAGTTTGTTTTCTATGTCTATGGGTCTGTTTCTGTTTTGTATATAAGTTCATCTGTATCCTTTTTTTTTTTTTAGATTCCATATATAAGCAATATCATATGATATTTGTCTTTCTCTGTCTGACTTACTTCAGTTAGTATGACAACCTCTAGATCCATCCATGTTGCTGCAAATGGCATTATTTCATTCTTTTTTATGGCTGGGTAATATTCCATTCCATTCCATTCCATTCCATTCTATTCCATTCCATTCCATTCCATTCCATTCCATTCCATTCCATTCCATTCTATTCCATTCCTTCTTTATCCATTCATCTGTAATAGCAGCACTAGGGCTGCTGTGAACATTGGGGTACATATATCTTTTCGAATTATGGTTTTCTCTGGATTAATGATAAAAATTTCATCAAATACACTACGGATATATTCCATGTTAATACATTTGGCTCTATCTGAATATTTTTAATGTTTGCTTAGTATTCCGTAGAATGGTGTACTCTAATTTATCCAGCTCTATTCCTACCAGAGGACTGTTTATTTCTCATTTTTCACTATTACAGTTGTCCCTTGGTATTTGAGGAGGAATTGGTTCCTCACAATTCCTCAGATACCAAAATTCCTGGATGCTCAAGTCCATTATATAAAATAGCACAGTGCTTGCATATAACCTACACTCATCCTCCTGTGTACTTTAAATCATCTCCAGCTTACATATAATACCTAATACAATGTAAATGCTATGTAAATAGCTGGCAGTGATTCAAGTTTTGCTTTTTGGAACTTTCTGGAACTTTTTCTTTTCTGAATATTTTCGATCCCTGGTTGGTTGAATCTGCAGATGCAAAACCTGTGAATACAGAGGACCGACTGTATATCCATGTCTGTACATATGTGTCTTTGATACTTGCGTACTTCTGTGAATATTTCTACTGGAGGTGGGCTCATTTAAATTTTGATATATCATGTCAAATTCATCTTCCAACAGAGGGTGTGCTTTGAATAAGAGGCTCTTAAGAGCTTTGGCTCCTTGGTACCTTGGCATCCTTTTAGTATTAAGATCAGTTTGGTATCTTTTGATCCAAATAAGTATCTTTGCCTCTGTTATGTCTTTTTCAGTGATCTCTTTTATCTGTGTGTAGTAATTCTTTTATATTTATGTCTAAGTGATTTTGTGGTCATTAGGTAATTGTAATCTTTGTGTAAGAAACTTACTCATTCACTTCTTTACAGTGTTAAAGTACAGACCTTTATTCTTGGTTTTGCCACACCAGAGGACTGATATTTGGTGGAGATGAGGGAATAAGTGCTTTCCTTTGAGATTCATCAAGTATCTGTCATCATAAGCATGATAAAACCCACAGGCCAACTAGAATGGCAAGGGATGCTCACCACCCTAAACTCATATTCTAGAATTTTTAAAGATCCAAATAAGTGTGTTTTTGTATTTTCTAGTCAATTTAAAACTTCTGTTAACTTGTTTATCAAGATTTGGCTATAGTTTGTATTGTAAAATTTAATATGTAGACAAAAAATAACTTATTTGTTATTGTCACTGATATCTAATACTGGAATACTTTATTATATTCAAAGATGATTAAAATGCTTAAAATACTTTTAGTTTATATACATAATACTACATTGACAATATAGAGTTTTATTTTTCTTTCAAGTAAACATGTTTATAAGTGTTTATAAGTGTTTTTCTTTTTTTACTTTATTTATATGATAAACTAGATAGGTTGGTAGCAACTTAAAACTTAAAAAGTTTTTTAACTTCTTTAACTTAAAAATGTATTTTTAAATAGGTAAATATTGAAGAATGTTGTTTTTATAGATGCCTAACTACTTTACCTTTTTTGTCAAAGATATTCCTAATGGTAATGTAATGAATGAACTAATAGAATGTCTATTATTTGGGCTACCAAAACTCAGTACAAACTTCAAAGTAAACTTTTCAAGTTGAATGTCATCTTTCCATTTGATTCAACCTATGGTACCATTTGAACTAATTGTTATCTGTTTTTTCATATTCTGGATTAGGAATGTTTTGAGTCCTTGTTGAGTATTCTTCACTGGAGCTGGACCACCTTAGTCTTAGGAGTTGAAGAACTAAGAGGATTAAAAGGATTCCAGTTTACAGCCACACTTCTAGATTTAGAAAGACTACGCTTTGTGGGTACCTGTTGTCTGAGGTTATTGCGTGTCTATACCTGTGAAATTTACCCAGTGTCAGGTATGATACATTTTTTAAATGACTTTTGAGGAAAGAATGTTTTGAGACATTGAGAAGGTTTATATAGAGATTACCAAAAGTTTAAGATCCCCAGCTGCCTTTATTTATCCTGCTCCTGAATTGAGGGGAGAAACTGGGCTTGCTGTGATGCTTATATATTTACTTATAAAGAATATAATAGATTACATGTCATTCTGATAACAAAAAGTCATGTTAGACTAACGTTAAATACTCTAATAAGGTGTTGTTATAAACAGATTCTGTCAGATAGAAATATTTTGAACGACTGGTTTGGACTTAAATGCTGAAACCTGTGCAGGTTTGGTTTTTTTTTTCCCATTTAGAGTCCTATTTAAAAAGAAATAATTTTGGACCACACATAATCTCTATATTGTTTCATTCCTAGGTTATGAATACTTATATGATTTTTAGCCATATAGGAAATTACTTGAATTGTATTGAATGTTTTCATACATATTTATTATTCTGTTTTAATTAGCAATCCGCTTTGTTCTCTTAAAGCTGCAGGAAAAGCTGTTGTAGAAGAAACTAGCAAATTAGCAGAATGTATTGGAAAAACCAGAACTTTGCTAAGAAAAATTTTGTCAGAAGGAGTTGATCACTGCATGGTGAAGTTGGATAATGATCCCCAAGGATATCTCAGTCAACCCTTGACTCTCCTAGAAGCTGTCCTTCAGGAGTGTCATAATACCTTTACTGCCTGTTTTCATTCTTTCTACCCGACTCCCGCCTTACAGTGGGCTTGCCTTTGTGATCTACTGAATTGTTTGGATCAGGTAATTTAAGTTTGTTAAATGTCAGTTGAAAATATGTTATGCTACTTAATACTTCCCAAGAAAATATATTTCAGTTACCTCAATCTTTTTAACTTGTATAAAAGATAAATTAAGAAATCAGTTTGGTATATGTGACTTAAATAATTAAAGTTAAAAAAACTTTTTCTGTTTGCCTTATTATTTCTTAATTATAAAATTGGCAGGCACGTTGTATAGCTGCTGGGTTGTTCTTTGAATCTATAAGTGAGAGCAAGGACAGTTCATGGTAGCCCCTGCCACTCCCATATCTCCAAAACAGTCAGGAGAGAGAGCTGCGAATGAATTTGCATGCTAGCATCATTCATGTACTCATGAGGAAACTGCAAGCCTCACGAATGTGTATGCCCCAAATGAGTTTCAAAACCCCTGAGCAAAATACTGGCAGAACTAAAAGGAGAAGTAGACAAAAATTCACGTTGATAGTTGGTGACTATCAGTAATTAATAGAACGTAGAACTCTTTCAGTAATTAATAGAACAACTAGACAAAAAATATCAGTTGGAATACAGAACATTTGAACACTATCCACCACTTTGGCCTAACTGACATTTATGGAAAAGAATATGCAAGTTCAGTATACATTTTTGTTTCAAGTATACGTATTATGTTCACAAAGGTATATTACATGCCAGGTCATAAAATAAGTCTTAGTAAATTTCAGAAGATTAAAATCTTAAAGAAAATGTTTTCAGACCACAATAGAAGTAAATTAAAAATAAAATGCAAAATATATCAAGGAAAACACCAAATATTTGGAAAATAGAAAACACTTCTGAGTAACCAGTGAATCAAAGAAGAATTCCAAAGGAAATTAGAAATTTTTCCACTGAAGATAAAAATATATCAGAATTTATGAGAAGTAGCCAATGTGTTGCTTAGAGAAAAAATTTGTATTTTTAAATGCTTATACTACTAGCAAAGAAGAAAAGTTTAAAATCAGTGATCTAAATTTCTACCTTAAGAAGCCAGAAGAAGAGCAAATCAAACCTAATGTAAGAAGAAAGTAATAAGGAAAGGATCAAAATAATCAAGAGTCAAAATCAATGAAATAGAAAATAGAGAATATTAGCAAAGTCAAAAGTTGGTTCTTTGAAAATAAAACAAAAATTTTAAAACTCCTAGGAAGTCTGATTGAGAGATAAGAGAGAAGGAAAAAACACAAAATACCATTATCAGGAATGAAATAGGAAAGATCACTAAAAGGTTGTTTATCTTTTATATATCCAAAAACTTGGATTATATTGATGCAGTATTTCTTTAGTGGGGTGTATATTTTTGTTTTTAAAAGGATATTCAAGAGGCAAACTTCAAGACATCAAGTAGCCGGCTCCTTGCAGCTGTGATGTCAGCTCTGTGTCACACGTCTGTTAAGCTGACTTCTATCTTCCCTATTGCATATGATGGAGAAGTACTGCTACGATCAATTGTTAAACAAGTTAGCACAGAGAATGACTCAACACTGGTTCACCGTTTTCCCCTTCTGGTAGCACACATGGAAAAACTCAGCCAGGTAGGTCTTTTTCTGAAATATCTTTTATATTGAAGCAATAAAACTGTAAATGGAGACATACCTAGCTTGGTGCTTATTCTTCTGTATCGGTATGTATATTTACCAAATAATTATGAGTTTTACAAGAAGAGTTAAAATTAAGAAAAAAAATTTTCTCTGTTTACCTGTAAATGAGCAATCTTTTTTCTCTAATTTTTCATTTTAAATGATCCCTAACCCATAAAGAACTTGATAGAGTTATGAGATAAATTCCTGTATGTTTGTTTTTTGCTGAACCATTTTAAAAGTTGCAGATACTATAAGCACACTTTTATATTCTAATATAGTATTTTAGATTGCCAAGATAGAATTTTAGGGAAATAATTTTTAAAACTATTTTTTTATAACATTTTGGTATGTTAAGATAAGTATTATAAAACAATAGTCATAGGAAACATTGTTTAGTAAGTGCTTCTGGTTTATTAGAAAGCATTGTGGAGAAAAATACACATGAAAACCACATATAATTGCTAACAAGTTTGATGAGAAGTAATCTTTAAAGCAAAAAAAGAGTAGAAAATAGAACAGTTATCCCAATTAGTGTACAGTAGCAATTTTCTGTTGACTGAAGAAACAGAAAAATTATGAGAAAAATTTCAATGACATACAGAAACAAAACAGGACAATAGCAGAATGGGAAGAAAATTTGCAGTTAATATAATACCTTTGTAGTATCCCAGTAGAAATAATAAAAGTAAATATAAGAGGGAATTTAGAGACTAAGGCAGCATGGGAAAATTTTCAGCCTTACTAGTAATTAAATGAGGGTGAAAGTTCTATCAAGGTATCAATATATTTGTAAAAAATTAGGACAAATAAATTTTTTCTCTTATAAAGCTCCTGTGCTGGTGAGACTGTGAGGCAACCTACTAACCTTGTTTAAGTGAAATAGTTGAATTTGGATATATCAACTTGATAGAATATGGTTCTACCAGCCATGAAAAATAACTACATTTACATTTAATATCAAAGCAGATGTTTTTAAGTTTTGAAAATAAAAAGTCAGAAACCAAAGTATATATATACACTATGATGACAAACTATGTAAAATATGTATGCAAAAACCTGCATATTTTGAAAGAGAATATTGGAAGTAAAAATAATATTTAGGTGATAAAGCTATGGATAATCTGTGTTTTTCTTTTTAAATTCCCTTTAGTGTTGCAGTGTTTTCCTTAAAAATATAGTAAAAGTTCAAAATATTAAAAAAAATTTTTTGAGAACTGCTAACATTTGGTAATTATTAAAATTAATAATTGCATATATGCATGTCTGTATTAACATTCTGTGAAGATATATCCTGGTTATTATATATTCTTCTACCCTCTTTTTAGTGGATAATATAGAATTCTACCATTTGGATGTAGCATAATATAGTCAACCAGTCCTTTCTCTCTATATATTTTTAGATTTTCCCAATATTTCAGTATTTTAAACAATGCAGCTGAAAATGTCATTGACTATATTTTTATGTGTATACACAGTGATTTTTCCGGAATAAATCTTCAGGAGTGGAAAATTCTTAAGTCAAAGGAGAACATGTTAAGACTTTGCTAAAATTGCCAGAATGCCCTCCAGAAAGCTAATGTCAGCTTGCATTCCCCACCACTAGTGAATAAGAGTTCCTTTTGCTAAAATTTTAGTGTCAGTAATGTGCTAATATATATATATATATATATATATATATATATATATTTTTTTTTTTTTTGGCCCTTTAACTAAAACATATTGTCACTCTTGATTCCATGTTTAAGATTTTATGGGAAGCTTCTCATATTAATCTTCTAATTACTAGTTAGAAACTTAAGTGGATGTAACTGGATAAATGCACTCCACACACATCCCTATACCCCACCCCCCAAAGAAGGCCCTTCTAGATTACTGATTATGGAGTACACTTGGGGATTAAGTTTCATCCAAAGCTAATTTTCTGAGATGTTCCAAAAAGTAAAGTTTTTGGAGAATGAACGTGATGTAAAGGATAGAAGAATTGTAATTTTAACAGAATCAAGAATTGATTATTTTAAAGCCAGGAAGACTAATCACATAGGATACTGACCTAAATGTTATGGAAATTTTATTCAAAGATAGTAGAAATAACTTAAAGATTGAAGATTATCTCTAAGTAACTTTGTATTTTCAGCCTAAGATTGGACATTAAGAAAATATGAGAAATGGTACACATTGTTGAGAGTGATTCATAATAATGCTCATGATGATTTTAACTGAAAAGTTACTTAATTTTTTCTAATGGATTGAAAGTACACTCATTTATATATTTGGTTTGTCTCGGGGAGAATGATTTAAGACCATTTTCCACCTCGAGATTTTTATGACTTTATGAAATCTGTTGAACCTGCGATATCTTGTAATGCAATATGGAATGTAAGTATTATGGAAGAACTTGCTTGCTCAGGGGCAACAAAGTGTTTTTTGATAACGTACTCATAGCAAATGGTTCCCCCAATTTTACAGATGAGGTTGAGGCACTATGAAAAAGTGGAACTAAATCCCAAATTGTTTGATTCTCTAGTCCACAGGACAGCTGAAAGGGTCATTGGTCACGACTGGCCCTCTGATGAAACTGAATGCATCTTGTTCTCTGTTCACAGTGAGCTAAAAGATATTGAGGATGGTAAAAGGGATAAAGAGTGTTCATGCTGGATATCAATTAAATTATTCATCTTTTCCCCTTTTTTTTCCTGGAAAAAAAAGTATTTTCCCACTGGTCTTTAATGGGACTCTGTAGTTTCTTATTTTGAAAGTTTTTCATTGGTAGAGGTTGGAATTTCTTATCTTCACTTCTGAAATCAAGTACAATAGGAATTGTAAAGCTGCACAGAAGTATTTATTGAACAACTCCATATTTTTGTTACATGCATGTACAGAAAGAATTTTATTAGAAAACAGATTTGTATAGACTATTCCTCAGTTGCTTTGTCTTTAAATCAGAAATCATTAAATTATTTCATACCAGAAATAATTATCTCAGTTTGGAATTTTGTCCTATAGAAAATAGCTTTTTAAATAGGAAGAGTTTTTTTCTGTCACATATGATTCTTACTGAAAAGTTAAATAAGAAGGTAGGTGAAAATGATCCTAGGTTAATAAAAACACAAATACCTTGTAAATGTGTGGTACTTTTATGATGCCCAGAGACGGATAACTTAAAAAAGAACTTCTGTGGGAAAAGTAGGTATAGTGACTCCACATACAACTGGATAGATACATAGACATAGACTCAAGTCTGAATTTTAAAGGTGTCATCTAGAAAGACAAGATTTTGCAATTGAGTACTCGTGAAGGAAAACAAAGCAATATCTTAAAACGTTTTATTTTCATGTATCGTAGAATGAAGAGAATATCTCAGGGATGACAAGCTTCCGTGAAGTTCTGGAGAAAATGCTGGTTATCGTCGTGCTCCCAGTCAGGAACAGCCTGAGGAGAGAAAACGAGCTCTTCTCCTCCCACCTGGTCTCCAACACGTGTGGATTACTGGCCAGTATTGTCAGTGAACTGACAGCATCAGCCCTGGGATCTGAAGTAATGTTATATTTTGATATTGGATAATGAGCACATGTTTAAACTCTCCACATTGTTTCTTTTTTCATATATTTTGGCTTTGTAGAAACTAATTTTTGTTAAGAAAAAACATTGAAGCTAGGCTGTTTTGGGGGTTTTGTTTCTTGTTTTTTTCTCTCCCTTCGTTATACCTCTTCTCTGCTCTTCTTTGCTTCCTCTCTCTCACCAGTTTACCCAGGATGTTGCAGTAATACAAAGCATACATTTTCCCCTCAACTGCCCCATTGCACAACCCACCACCATGCCCCAATAAAAGCAAAACTAGTTCTCACTGCTGGGTAATGAGAAATAGAAGTAGGACTACTAATGAATATGCGGTGTGGAAAAGGTAAAGAGGTTCAGACCTTAGCTCTGCCAATTTGATTGACCCTAGACAAACACATATGTAAAGTGGGAATAATAATTTTTATCTCACCTATATCACAAAGGTTTTTCTTTAATTGTAGTAAATTAGGTAACAAAAAATTTATCATTCTAATCATGTTAATGTGTATAGTTCAGTGGCATCAAGTACATCCACATTGTTGTACAGCTGTTATTACAGAGTTTTAAAAGGATCAAATATTAATATGTTTGAGGAAACCACTTTGAAACATTTTAAAGTGCCTTTACATTTTTGTAAAGTAATTATTTTTCACCAGTTCACTGCCCTGCTCACTCTGTTTTTTAATTTATCTAAATGTTTTGACTGAATTTGGTGAATGTTTCTATTTTTTTCCTGAAAAAGTAGATGGTAGATTGGTTTTGAAAATCATGCCATAATGTGAAATATCTTATATCATTCAAATGAATGTTTAATAACCAGGATATACTGATTGACCCCAGGTCTCTCATTTCTTGCAAAGGAACGTCTATTTTACTTTTATTTTATAATTCCTAGTCTTTGCTTTTACTTACTTAAACAGATTTATTTCAGAATCTATTCTCAGTTAATCCATTCAGTCTACACTTATTACTGATTCATAGTGAGAGTTTAGCCTTTAGGATTTCTAAATGATTACACATACCTGAACAGATTTTAGGATCTCACCCTGGCCTAGGAGGTGAAGCCCTGGTCAGAACATTTTAATTTTCTTTTTCACTTATTCATTCAGCCTATAATATGCTTCCCTCTTGTACTAGACCATGGAGGAGAAAGTTTATAAGGCCTCAGTCCCTGTCAGAAATTTGCTATGTAGTGATCCCCTGTGAACTTACTTTTCTAATGAAAAGGAATGCCCAAAATTGCAAGTGCCTAATATACAACCTTGGGAGTTTCTAAAGGTCCTGTCTTAGATATCCACACTTTTTTTTTCCCCTCAGAGGAGTTTGTCATTCTTGCTAGAATCATAAACTTCAATTTTTAACTCTTGTAGGTCTTTCAGACTTCTGCAGCCAACTTAGATAAGAAGCAGGCTCTATAATTAAAAAGATAGTTTCGAACCAAAATAAGTGCTCTGATCCTCTCTAATCAAAGCCTGTAATTAATGATGTTGTACTTGTGTGTGTGTGTGTGTGTGTATTTTCACATACTGACTGCCAAGTTATCATAGTATACATTAGCAATATTCAGACTTAAGGCACAGAACATTTTCTGCAATGACGTCTTAGCTTGAAAACTCACAGATAAGAGGAAGGATGGTCTGACTGAAGAGAGGAACCTTGAGTCTGCCTCTTTCTTGAATATCCATCTGTCCAGCATTCCTAGTGTTCTACATGTAGCATAGTTTGAAAACTATTGGTCTATAAAATATTGATGACATTTTTGGTATCTCTTTGCAAAGTGAATGATAATTCATGCATATGTTATGACTGTGATAACTTACAAATTTATAGTTCTGACATAAGTGAAAAGTATAGTTTAATATGACTAAAAAAATATACTGACACATGATACTGATTTGTGAATGTAGAGTAATAAAATCTGATTTTATTCTTCGTTAATCTCTTATTGGAATGTACCTTTAGGAAGCTTTAAACCCTCTTGTTAAAGGTAGGTTATTTTACTGAACTTCCTAGAAACCTTTGGATAGTTTTGTTAAAGGTATATTAGTAATGCTCAGGTCCAGACTACTGATGTAGTTGCTTTCGTTGTTCACAGGTTGATGGGCTTAATTCTCTCCACTCCGTTAAAGCCAGTGCTAACCGATTCACAAAGACAAGTCAGGGGAGAAGTTGGAACACTGGGAATGGGTCCCCAGATGCAATCTGTTTTTCAGTAGACAAACCTGGAATAGTTGTGGTTGGTTTTTCTGTCTATGGAGGAGGTGGAATTCATGAATATGAATTAGAGGTGTTGGTTGATGATGTGAGTACCACTCTTACAGTGTTCCTCTTGCTGTGTGGATTGTGTGTCAGGACATATCATCATTATAATATACAGTACAGTACAGTGGTCCACATCCTTGAGGGCTTAGCAGATTAGTCATAGATGGACAACGTGAGAGAAATTGAAAGGGAGCGATTCTACATGATTGCTCAAGTGCCATTTTGGATCGCTCCTGCCTCATGTTTTTTGCACGTCCTGGGAGGATTTTAAATGAAAAAACTAGAAATTATATAGCTACGCCTCTGACTATAAATCTTGAGTAATTTTTTTTGCTATTGTAGTATTTCAGAAAACAAGAACAATATTCAGACTGGTATTTTTACCCATATCAGTGATTAAGCAATTTTGTCAGAGTGCCAGTGGATGATTCTTAGTAAAGATAGGGGTGCTGACTGAATTAGCAGTATCTTGCTGTTTCCACTGTAAAGTTTTTAAACTGCCTGAGTTTTACAAAGTTTTATTAAAATGAGACAGACAGGTAGCATATAAATCATTTGCTGGTAAATAACATTATATCTGTATTTTGCTTCTTTTGAGCAATTAATTTGAATTATTTCCTTACTTCATTAGACTCTATAATTAGATATAGCATCCTTATGAAGAAGGGGGAATCATTTTAAGACAGATGAAAAAGCCTATTTATATGATATAATTTGTAGATGCCTCAGGAAATCAGATAAAAATGAATGGTTCTAGAGGACCAAAAATGTTTTCTTTAGTACGTATGGATAAATGCTAATGGATAATTTTATATGCAAGGAAATATAAACTCTTAAAAACAATCATTGATAAGTCAAAATTGTCCATTTAATGAAATTAAGAGCATGTGGGTTTTGTTTTGTTTTAATTAGAGTGAACATGCAGGGGATTCAACTCATTCTCACAGATGGACGTCTCTAGAATTAGTCAAAGGAACTTATACAACAGATGATTCACCCAGTGATATAGCCGAAATCAGACTTGACAAAGTTGTTCCTTTAAAGGTAATTTTAACAGTATGTTTCTTTTGTAAATAGGATGTATTATTATGAGTTTACTTAAAAAATAGTGAAAAGTATTCCTATATGTGGTCCTTTAAATGTTTCTAGAGTACCAGCTGTATTCCTGATACTGTACTGTATTATATTCTATTTTTGCAAAAGATCTCTTCAAGTCTGGTATAGTAGAAAGTATCCATAAGTTCTGGAGTCAAACAAACCTAGCTTCAGATACCTGCTCTTCCAAATATTAGCTCTAAGACATTGGATATGTCATCATTTTCCCACTCTGAGGCTGATTTGTACACTGGGAAGGATAATACCTCCATTGTAGTGTTGTTCAGATTAAACTAAGGAATGGAATAAGGTATTTGCCTCAATGTCTAGCACAATATATTAGAAACTCAATAAATATTAGTTCCTGTTTTTCTTCTCCTGTTGTGCCAAAACTCATGTAAAGAGCCAGTGCTCTTAACAGATCGTATTAAATAACTATTAAAGTTATTATTATTTTATATAACTTGACTGTCTCGCAGAAAATAACTACTTAGCAAAACAAATTTTACTTAACATTAAAGTAATAATAGAGTAATTCTGAATCCAACTATAATAATTTTTATTATATAGCAGAATTTTGGATGAGGTAAGTTCATCAGTTACTTCCTCAAAAGCATAAACGATACCAAAAAACAAACAAAAAGAAACCCATCATTATGAAGTCTATGTCACGGATCATTAGGTGCCAGTATCTATATCTCACATTTTCTGTATACAGTGAATCTTGTTTTGGAGAACTTTTTCTTACGGATATTTTTTTTCCATGTCTGTCTGCCTGTCTATTTCTGTCTCTGAATGTCTCTCTTAAAATAAAAATATAATGGATTCACCATTATTATTTCCCATATTTAAAACTATTTCAAAAGTTAAACTCATCAAAGGAAAATATTAATTCATGTATTTAAAATCTTTTATTATGGCTAATATTTTTTGCAGTGTGATTAAGAACTAGAGGCAGGCACTAGAGCCCCGCTGCCTGTATTTAAATCCTAGTTTCATCACTTACTAGCTGTGTGACTTTGGGCAAGTTACTTAACTCCTCTGTGCCGCAGAGTCCTCATCTGTAAAATAGGGATAATAATGGCACTTACCTTATGAGGCCATTTTAAGGATTAAATTAATTAAAGTAAATTACAGAAAGTACTCAGGACAGTTTCTGTTAACTAATAAACATCAATAAGTGTTAGTTATCACCCTGTTTGATTCATTAAAAAAACTCACTTAACCAAATTGTCTATAAATATAACAAATTCATTATACAGTGGACCCTGGAACAACGTGGGGTTTAGGGATGCTGACCCTCCTCACAGTGGAAAATCCAGGTATAACTTATAGTCAGCCCTTTTTATACCTCCCTATACTGGTTCTGCATGTGTGGATTCATCCAACCTCTGGTTGGGTAGTACCATAATATTTACTGTTGGAAAAAATCCCGTATAAGTAAACCCAGGCAGTTGAAACCTGTGATGCTCAAGGCTCAACTGTATTTGCCCAGTTTGCTACTAGAGCTCGTTTTATATATCCTCTGTACATTATGAATAAATATAAACATGCCTTACATCTTTATCGTGAAGGAAAATGTTAAATATGCTGTGCGCTTGAGGAACTATGGAAGCCGCACAGCAAACGGAGATGGAGGAATGACCACGGTTCAGTGCCCTGATGGCGTGACGTTTACATTCAGCACGTGCAGCTTGAGTAGTAATGGCACAAATCAAACCAGAGGACAGATTCCACAGATCCTCTACTACAGGTAGGTGTGTGTATAGAGATCAGGGAGCTATTCTACAATGGTAGAACATGTGCAATTTACTACCAAGGTACAAAACGCTCAATGGGCAGTGATAATTGAATTATACAGTGTTATCTTCATTGCACTTGCTGATTTGTATAAAAAGATCTCATTTTCATATGTAAATTCAGTGGTTACTTTAAAATGTTCTTTGTCATTATTTCTTTAATATCTTTGAAATGTTTATGTACTGGGCATATGTGCTTGGGCATATGTGTTATCACTTTTATAGTTTTGTGGTCTGCATTTTCTAATTTTAATGGAATTTATTCATTTTTTTTTAAATACCAGAAGTCAATGATCAAATCATCTCTACCAAAGTATTGTTGTTACCTTGAACCAGTTATCCAGTCTGCAAAATATTTTGGTGTCTATGAATCTAGTCCTTGGAGCCCTAGAATATATAATGATATGTTTCTAATATTTTTAACTAAAGCCATTCCATAGGTAAACAGTGGAAAACAAAGAATTACAACAATTTTGAGTTAAAAAAACACTTTTAAACATACATTTCTCACTGAGTCTGAATTTTTCTTTCAGCAACTTAGCTGGAATCGTAGGTAGTAGTGAGTACCATTCACCACATTGGTCCTCAACCTGACTTGACATCAAATCACTGAAGTTGCATATCACCTTCAGAGGCTTACTGCTTCCTCTGTTTCCTTCATAAACAGTCAAGAGGACACTGCCTAGGCACAAAATGTTTTTCCCTAGATGTAAATGATCTGCTTTCTTTCTCTATGTAAAATAGAATAGAAATAGTAGGCATTAAATAGCTACATAGTGGCATGTTGCTGCTGAGATACAAAAGTTTTCTAATCTTTTTACCCTAATGAAAAGCCTTTTCTGTTACATAGCCCCACAGTAAACAGTACATTATTCGCTTTCTCAAAATGTAGATTGGAAGCCATATCAGGCACAAAAGAAGAGTTACATGTTGCGAAAAGCTGGAGAGCCCCTTAAAAGCATCTGCTGGCCAGACTTTATATCTTACACAAAATACAGTGTTTTTGATATTTTGATATTTTCCACCAAGGTTTAAATATCTTCAGCTTTAAATTTTAATTAATTAAGTTTTAAAAGATTAAAGTCAGTTGACCATTAAAACCATGCTACTCTGATGGCTCCCAAGTTTATATCTCTAGCTTCCATCTCCTCTGAGCCCTGGAATGAATATCCAGGTCCCTCTGATATCTTCATCTGAGTGACAGTAATGGAGATGATGATGAGAGTTCCTGTGTACTGAGCACTTCCTTTATGCCACGCGGTGCTCTGAGGGCATTCCTTGTCTTAGTCAGTCCTCACAGGAACCCCTGTGAGGTGGGCAGTTTCCTATCCCACCTTTACAGATGAGGGAACTAAGACCTGGAGCGGCTCAACAACCTGCCTGAAGTCTCACTCATAGTAAATTATGGTCCTGGGGTTTGTAGGCAGGAAATTGGACTCCAGATGACCTACCTTTAGCCACTGTACCACACACACGTCCTCTTTACGGTTGGCTAATAGACGTCTTAGTGATACTCGTCCACAGTCCTCCTCCCCACCCACATGTACAGGTACAGTAAACACCTTGGGGGCATTCTTGACATCCCTCTTTCCCTCACACTTTACGTCAGTAAGTCTTGGCAACCGTACTTTTATTATTTTTTTATTATTTTTTATTAGTTTCTGCTTTATAACAAAGTGAATCAGTTATACATATACATCTGTTCCCACATCCCTTCCCTCTTGCGTCTCCCTCCCTCCCACCCTCCCCATCCCACCCCTTCAGGCGGTCACAAAGCACCCGAGCTGATCTCCCTGTGCTATGCGGCTGCTTCCCACTATCTATCTACCTTACGTTTGGTAGTGTATATGTGTCCATGCCTCTCTTTCGCTTTGTCACAGCTTACCCTTCCCCCTCGCCATATCCTCAAGTCCATTCTCAAGTAGGTCTGTGTCTGTATTCCTGTTTTACCCCTAAGTTCTTCATGACATTTTTTTTTTCTGAAATTCCATATATATGTGTTAGCATACGGTATTTGTCTTTCTCTTTCTGACTTACTTCACTCTGTATGACAGACTCTAGGTCTATCCACCTCATTACAAATAGCTCAATTTCTTTTTATGGGGCAGCCGTACTTTTAAAATGTCCTACATCTGACCTTTTCTACCGCTCCCATAATTAACAGTCTAGCCCAAACCATCACGCTGACCTGGGTAGCTACCTGGATAACTGGATCTTAGAGGAAACAGCTTCCAAACAAGTCTCCCTCCTTTCACTGCTGCTCTCCTGCAGTCTGTCCTCCACCGCACAGCCAGAGTGACCTTAGAGAAACGTAAATCGTATCAAGTTCTGCCCTTGCTCACATTCCCCTCGTAGCTTCCCCTTCCCATTCCAGGATCAAATGTAAAGTCTTTACCTCGTGTGATCTGACTCCTATTTACCTTGCCCACCTGTCACCCTTCACTCTCTCTCCTTTCATTCTAGTCACACACACTCTTTCTCCTTTCATTCCAGTTCAAGGAACTCACCCATCTTGTTCCTGTCTGAACCTTTATCTGTTCTTTTTGCCTGAATACTCTTCTCTCAGCTCAGATCTTTTTTAACACAATTCAGGCCTTTGTTTAAATAGCAGTTCTATCATGATCTTATTTAAAATAACTTTGTGCCCTTATCTGGCTTTATTTTTCTTTGAAGCCCTATTACTCCTTAAAACTATATAGCTCTATATTTACTTTTTTTAACTTTAACTTTCTTAACTTAAATGAGCTGTGATCCAGAAATGATTCCTAGAGTTAGATCGTGTTTTACCCACCATGTAAAATGATCTCATGTGTTACTCATGTTATAGGAGTGAATTCGATGGGGATTTACAATCTCAACTTCTGAGTAAAGCCAATGAAGAAGATAAAAACTGTAGCAGAGCTCTCTCTGTGGTAAGCACTGTTGTTCGAGCTGCAAAAGACCTCTTGCACAGAGCTCTTGCCGTGGATGGTAAGACTTCTCTTTTACTTCCTTAATAGTCATATTTTAGATTCTTTATTCCCCAACTTATGCACAGAGCTACTGAAGAAGAACCATCTTGTAGAATCCCAGAGAGTTTTATTCATTATAGATCTACACATATACGTACATTAATTTGGGATCAGCCATACTCTCCATACACTAATGCAGAATTTTTTAGAATGTTCAGAAGTAATGATTTTATACTGTAGTTTTCTTAGTTAGCCCATTAAGAGAAAAACTCTTGGTTAAACAGTCTTTGCTTCTTTCAGTAGTCAAAAAAACATTTTGTTTTCTCCTTTAGACCTGTTTTTCTTTCTGTGTGTTCTATTTCTAGCAATAGTATCACCATTCATCCAAAGGTCTGGGTAATCCCAAACATCTCCCCAGGTTCACTTGTCTCATTTGAGTTCTGTAAATTCTTCCACTGGAAGCTCTCCAGTTTGTATTCTCCTCTCTATCTGTTCTCCCATAGTTCAAGTTGCCATGGTTCGAGCACATGTCCTCTTTTCATGGGTTGATAACATCCTAATAATCTCCCTGCCACCTTTCCCCCACTCCCCATCTAGTTATCTAGTCATCTTCCACACTGGCAGCAGAGTTACATTTACAAAAACATTACTGTTAGCTATAACATTTGTTCCTAAATGTAGTTGCACATCAGAATCACCTGAGAAGCTTGCTGAAAATAAAGAATATTTGGTCCATCCAAACTAGGGGTTTAGGCTGAACTAAGAAACTATTGCCCAGCCTACTCTGATGCAACAGCAGATCTAGAAACAAGTATTTGGAAATAATTGGCCTTCAATATAAAGGTCTTCATAACGTAGATTCAACTTATCTTCCCAGCACCATGTTCATGGAGAAATAATTAAAATGTCCATCAGCAAAGTGTTTTTTCCTTGGAAAAAATAGAAGGCAATATAGCTAATAACAGCAAACATTTTTGGAGTACTTAATATATGCAGGCATTGTTCTAAGCATTTTACATGTATTAACTCACTGAATCATCACAACATCCAGTGAGGGAAGTATTGTTATCCTGTTTTACAGATGAGTAACCTGCACACAAAGATTACGTAGTTTGCCTAATGACAGAAATATAGCTATGTATTGCACCAAGATTAGTGGTTTAAAATCATGACTGTTACCCTAAGTTCTAATTCTGGCTCTGTCATTTTACAGGTATATGATTTTGGATAATATACTTAAACACTGTGTGCCTTGGTTTCCACTTCTAAAAGGGGTGATAATAAAAGTACCTTATTGTAAGGATTAATTGAGATAATGTATGTAAAGCCCTTAGAGTAGTGCCAGGTCCTTTATAAGCACTCAATCAATGTCAACTATAATTTTACTCAAGAGACTAGAATACAGGCTTAGTACAGCATATATACATTACAATGAAATTACCTTCTAACTATAGTTTTACTGCCTTTTTTAGCTGATGACATTCCAGAACTGCTTAGCTCTTCCAGTCTGTTTTCCATGCTGCTTCCCCTTATTATAGCCTACATAGGACCAGTAGCTGCTGCTATTCCCAAGGTGTGTGATTTAATTCTCTAACTTTGAATCTTTTTTGTAAATATAATTTTATTTAGACTTTATATCTTTCCTTTAAAAATACTTTAATATTTGAGGCATCTGGGTTACAGGTAACAAGCAGGTAGACATGTAAATAGTAGAAGTTATTAGTTAAATAACTAATTCTCTGATCTTAGTATTGTTTACTGGATTATCATGCTTACTTATTGGCTTTACATTTGAAGAACTTGGGAATAGGAAATATATTTAGAATGTGATATGTAAGGAAAGCTTAAGTTCACTGAGATCTTTAAAAGTTATAATGTCGATGCCAAATCTCCATTTTGAATAAAAATAACAATGTTAAAGGATAGGAGTGTTGTAAAATTGTGAAATATTCAAGACATGGAAGAAATTATAAACTACTGATTCTTTGGCATAATTAAATTTGAGTAAAACCTGGTTTACTGCAGGTCCCAAAAAGGCAGAAGGGTTTAAAAACATGGACTAGGCTATATGTAACATCTAAGATAAATTTAAGATAAGTCTTTTTTTTTTCTTTCCATAGAACAGATTTCTCTTTGAACGAAAACTTAGCTAGAAGAAACTCTAAATAGAAATTCCGAATAATAAGTATAACCAACAATTATAGTACTTAATCATTTTAAAGCAACTTTCACACTTATCTCATTTAATCATTTTTTTTTTTATACTAGGTGGCTGTAGAAGTCTTTGGCCTTGTCCAACAGTTGCTTCCTTCAGTTGCCATTCTGAATCAGAAGTATGCACCCCCTGCATTCAATCCTAATCAGTCAACAGATAGCACCACAGGAAACCAGCCTGAACAAGGCCTCTCTGCCTGTACAACCTCTAATCACTATGCTGTCATAGAGAGCGAGCACCCCTATAAGCCTGCATGTGTGATGCACTACAAGGTGGGCACCAGTTCCTAGGGACAGTTTAAACTTAAAACTTGATTTGATGTTCTATACTGATATCTTAAAGGATACTTGGTCTCTGTTCAAGTATAACTTCTATATGTAAATAGAATCAGCAGGTGGTTAGACACTGTCAAATACACACCAGGGTTTAAGACAATCTTTACTGTTAAAGAGTATAGGTTTATAGGGTTTAGGAAAGTTGTTCTCATATCTTTTTTGTAAGTACAGGGCATGTGTAATGCTCAACTGCCAATTATATATTGTAATAGTGGATATCAGCATTAAAATTTAAAAACCACTTTTTTTGAACTGATATTATTTCTACCACAGCCTGAGCTCTGAAAATTTACATACCCAGTGTAGGATTTAAAATACTACACATAATGTTAAAATGTACCTATAAAATATTTATAAGTATAATGTTATTATAGAATATCCAAAATCCTATTCCTTGCTTTCTAAATTGTATCACTTAAATTAAGGGAGAGCAAGAAAATTTGCCACTTAAATTAATTATAAGTTTAAGTTTTATGTGCTTGTAAAATATTCAGCTTTTTATTGTAGAATATGGTAAACATATGAAAGGTCAGCCTAGTACAGTTTACCCCTTTTCTCCATCATCCCAGATTCGGCTGTTATCAACTCTTGGTCAGACCTCTTTCATTTATTCCCCACCCTCTTTGTCCCTTCCACATTCATGGATTTTTCATTATGTATCTCAAAATGTAAGGACCTGTAAAATATAACCATGTTATTATCACACTTTAAAAAACAAATAATTCCTTTAGGTTATCAAATGTGCACATTTTAAGCTGTTTGAATTAGAATCCAAATAAGGTTCATACATTGTGATTGGTTATGTCTTTTAAGTCTCTTTTAATCTGTTGATCCCCCTCCATCTCTCTCTTTTTTGTTTCCTTGAATTTTATTTAAAAAACTGGATCGTGTGTTTTTTTGATAGGATCCTCTTCAGCTTGACTCCTGAGTCCTTTAGACACACCCCTTGTAGTCATTCATAACATCCTCACTCTCTGGTGTAAGATGTTGTAAGATGTTACAGGCTCTGGTATAAGACGTTATAAGAGCTTACACATTTCCTGCCTCAAATCTGAAACCCACCGTTTTTTCAAGGTGCCGTGATTCCTTTAAATGGTAATGAGTCTTTAAAAGCCAAAATATGGCACTGGGAATGCTCATTTCTCCTGGGTTGTCATTGTTTCTAGATATTTATAGTGTGTAGAACTAGTGCATACACTCACACATAAACACACACGTATTTATATACACAGGCATATATTATTTGTATATATATTTATGTATGTGGGTATATTTATGAACAGACACATCTATGTGTATACGTATTTTTTTAAAGACAAAATACCTCATGAGTTTGTACTGATGATACTCATTCAAAATAAGGACCACAGGATGTTACACCTGAATCTCCTTTCTCGTAAACTGAAGGTTCCTGTTCTCGATGGCACTGGGAATGTTAGAATTAGAAAATCACTTAATTATTCATTCACTCTGTGTGTGTGTGTGTGTGTGTGTGTGTGTGTGTGTGTGTTTTGTCTTTTGGGCATATTCCCAACTAGGAAGTACAGAGAAATGACCATGTTTTCAAAGTAAGTGGGTATAGTCAACTACTGTGTTTTAAAGTAAATTGGAATAATCCCTCTCTCTGTGATTATGCCACTAATTGGATGTACATTTGGCATCATTTATTTTATTTTATTCTAGATTTTTAGGAATTGCTTTTTAAGTTTTGTTTGATAATAGTTCAATTACATAGTTTTAAGTCAAATCTGTAAAACAAAGTGTATTCAAAGAAATCTAGCTTTTATCTCTGTCCCCTCATTCTGTTCCCTTCCTCCCTGTCATGTCTTCTTCTCAGGTAACATTTCATATTATTATAATTTTATAGTTTAGCCTTCCATTATTTCTTTTCATGTAAGCATAGACACACAAATACAGATGCAGATGTGTATGTGTATTCATTCCTCATGTTTTTCAACTTTTTATTTCGAAGAATTTCAAACCTGTATAAAAAAGTAATAAGATTTGTGCAGTGAACACCCCCATATGCCCGTCACTTGGCTTCGTTAGTTAACATTTTGCCATGATTGTTTTATTTATCACTATTTATTATTGTCAGACCATTTAAGAGCAGGTTGCAAACATCATGACCCCTCACCTTGTTCCTAAGAACAGTGAAGTTTTCTGTATAACCCTAATGTACCAATCGAATTTAGGAAATTTAACATTGAAACAGGGTTATTACCACAATAAAGAGTAGTAGTATATCATGTTATAAGCTGAGCATTTTGCCTTTTTTCCCAACAATGGTGCTCATAGAATCTTTTTAAACCCAGACTGGGATCCTATTGGGTTCAAACATTGCATTTAGTTGTCAGGCCTCTTTGATCTCTTTTAATCTGCAGTAGTTCCTCAGCCTTCCTTTGTTTTTTATGACATTGGCATTTTTGAAGAACACAATCAGTGGTTTTGTAAAAATATCCTTTTTATTTGGATGTAATTGATTGTTTTTTAATGATTAGATTCACGTTTTGTGTTTTGGGTGGCAACACCACGTAAGCGATGTCCTGTTCTCCTCAGTGCATCCCATCAGGAAGTACTTAGTCACTTGATTAAGGTGATAGCTCCACCAAAAAAGCATCTTTTTTTCCCTTTGAAAGTGTCTATGGGTAGATATCTATGGGTTAAACACTATGTAAAAAATACTGTCTTTCAACAAATTTTAATATCCATTGGTTATTCTTACCCAAATCATTCATTACTATAAAGACAGTGGCTTTCTAATTCTATTATTCCTCCCAGCTGGTGTTCTGTTGTAAAGGAGAATTTTCCCATCCCTTCCCCTTTAAAAATTATTTATTTATTTATTTTATGTGTTTATATCAATATGGACTCAAAGATTCTCTTTTTTGCTCAGTGTTATAATCCTTTGCTGTCATTCAGTTTGATGCTCAAATTTTAATTGATTTGGCCAGGGAAAATCTGTTCAAGCTGGATTCTGTGTCCTTTTTCTGTTTTCATCAGATTTTGAGCACTTCATCTTAGTTCTAGTCAGCACCATTGAGGTCTTTTCTTTATACCCTTTTCATTTACGTATGCCACTGTGGATAATAAAAATATTGAATACTATATAAAATTAACAGTTTCTTTGCAAAAATTTTGTCTTTTGTTAATCCCACTGACATTAGGATAATCAAAGTACTTTATTCAGAAGTTGCTTGGGGTAGTTCATTTTATGTATATGTGTAAGTGGGTATATGATCAGTTTAATATAAAGTTAGGCTTATTTGTTTATTTGTACTTAATTTTTATGAGTCTTTTTCCTATCCTAGTTGATTTAATTTTACTTTTAAAATATGTGAAATATTAATATGGATCCAGAAATAAAATTATACAAAATAACATAATCAGAATTATGAGTCCTTTTCCTTCTCTGCTTCTCACTTACTCCAGTAAGTATCCTGGTGTATCCTTCCTGCGTTCTTTTTTGGAAAAAATTAGAACGATAGATTGATTTAGTTGTAGTATTATTTTCCATCTTTATTTTAAAAAGGTAGCACACTATGTATACTACTTGGTACTTTGCTTTTTAAATTTAACACTGTGTATAGAAATCTCTCCATATGCATTTACAGAGTTCATCCTCATTCTTTTTTTACAACCTCATAGTTCTCCACTGTAAAGACCTATCATAGTTTATTCAGCCAATCTTATTTGTGTGAGCATCTGGGGTGTTTTCATTTTTTTGCAATGAATAACTTTGTGCCTGTGTTTGGAGTTTTTTGTTTGTTTTTTTGTTTCCGTATTGTTAGAAGCATATCTTCAAAGTAAACTCCTAGAAGTGGGATGGCTGAGTTAAACAAATATAGAATGAGGAGGCTTGTGCTCAATAGATCTGGGATTGCTGATTCAGAGGGTGAATGCATATGTAGCTTTGCTAGATGTTGACAGTTCCCTTCCATAGAAGTTATGTCTCTCTTTTTTTAAATATTTTGTTTATTTATTTGGTTGCTTGGGGTCCTAGTTGCAGCAGGCAGGCTCCTTAGTTGTGGCATGCAAACTCCTAGTTGCAGTATGCATGTGGGATCCAGCTCCCCAACGAGGGATCAAACCCTGGGCCCCCTGCACTGGGAGTGTGGAGTCCCACACACTGCGCCACCAGGGAAGTCACAGAAGTTATGTCTTTTTGTGTCCCACCAACAATGTATCAGAGTGCTTGTTTTCTCACAGCCTCCCCAAAAGAGTATGTGGTTAAATTCTGGGCCTTTTGCCAATATAATGGGAGGAATGGTGGGAAAATGGTGTCTCAGTTTAGTTTTAATTTATGTTTATGTTATTATGAATAAAGTTGAGCTTTTTATTTAAATAGAGATTGTAAAAAATCCTCTACTAAAAGTATTTGCCATCGTCTGAGGTAATTTTTTTTTAGATTAATATAATATTTAGAAAATTTCTTAAGGTTTATATCATGTCCTACAACCAGTTCATAGTTTACTACTTGACATGGTCCTACTTAACTGTAATTTGACTACCGTTACAGCATTCCTTCTACCATAATGGTGACAGAAGCTTAAAAGTGGCCTTAAAAATATATATAATTATGTGCCATCATAATCTCATATATACAATAAAATTTCAGGTTAGGAAAATATAAAAATCTAGGCTTTTATCAAGTGTATAAGTGTGTGTGTGTTTATATTTGTTCTCATAATGTATGAAGTTACAAAGTTTTTTTGTTAATGAAAAGAAACATTTGTAATGGATACTATGAATGGTAGAATGGTAGATAACCTAAAAGTGACTAAAACTTTACATGTTAATGATTTATTAATTTCCATCAGTGTATCTTTATATTTTACCTATCAAATTATATTGTGAGTTACCGACTTACATTCCTTAAATGCATACTGACTGAAGTGGAAAATTCATTATATAAACTCTTCCACAGGAAAGTCAGATAGCTGAATGTTTATGGAAATTAAGCAGCTTTGTAATTGTTTTTCTAATGATATCAGTGTGTACTTAAAAACATTAATGCAAATATTAGATAGAAAGCAATAGATATTTCAAGTGAGGAGTCGAGACAATTGATACTGACCATTAATACCTTGATTTCTGATCACTTAATTCCTTACTTAAAATTTATTTTACAGTATGTTGAAGGCATCATCTTTACAGTATGATGTCCTGTTTCTAAACTAGACAAAACGCTAAAATCTAATTCATCTTGTGCGAGTGACTTCTTGCCTGTTGACCTCAGGTGACATTCCCAGAGTGTGTACGGTGGATGACAATCGAGTTTGACCCTCAGTGTGGTACTGCACAGTCAGAAGATGTCCTCCGCTTGTTGATTCCTGTCAGAACTGTTCAGAATTCAGGATATGGACCAAAATTGACATCTGTTCATGAAAATCTTAATTCCTGGATAGAATTAAAGAAATTTTCAGGATCCTCTGGGTGGCCTACCATGGTTTTAGTGTTGCCAGGTAAGTTATTCTTTTCTTTTTTGTTTTATATGGTAAAATATATGCATTTATGATAATTATGTTTAGTAAGGATACATCATTGAAAATGTTTATTTAATTTTTAGAAGAATTTCTTCAAGACCTACCCTGTATCTGGATTGCAGATGGGTAGTAAAGAAGACTCTCTGGGCATGGGGCATAACATGACCAAGTTTTAGGAAAGAGAATGTTTTGAGGATCTTGTGAGAAGAGATTAGCTTCACAAAAGCAGAGAGTTAATACTGAGGAGTGGCTGTCTGTATAGTTGGGGCCAAACTATAGAAAAAGTGGATTAGGTATTTTATTTTCCCAATAAGTGCTAAATTTTGAGAAGTTACCAAGGACTTCTTCCTTTCAAGAGAACTGGTGAACCACCGAACCCACTGTGTTATGTGAAGTTATTGTTTTCGAGCTTGAGGGTGTATGTGGCCGGGTGGGTGGAGGCACTTTTGCTATTACAGTCTGTTGTTTTTTTTAACCAATTAACCATAACTACTCTTGTGATCTCTCAAACTAATAGCCAATTTGAATTTAGAAACTTCTTTCTTCTAGGCTGACCTGCCTTGTTTGTTTGTGAAGAAATCACACAAAGCCAGATTTTAGCCTAGAGAGGATTGCTCACTCTGAAACAGAAGAGGCTAACCCAGGTCACCTTAGTAATTGACAGATAATTGACAGTGATCGCTGGTGTAACTTAACTTAGGACATGTGATTAAGGAGAATTACATCATAAAGAAAACTAACAACTGGCATGGTTCTATTGTTTCTACTGTTGTTTTTAAGCACAGCTTTGTTCAAGTAGATATAGGGACCGCAAAAAAGACTTGGTTTTTTTAGTACCTGATTTGTATTGCCACCTATCTTGAGATAGATAAAAGTAAGGAAATTTTGATAAAGTTGTTTCAGATTTTGAACTCAATGTTAGCTTTTTTCTTAGGAAATGAGGCCCTTTTTTCACTGGAGACTGCATCAGATTATGTGAAAGATGACAAAGCTTCTTTCTATGGTTTCAAATGTTTTGCAATTGGATATGAGTTTAGCCCTGGACCTGATGAGGTGAGAATGAATTATCTTCTCATTCTGTTAAGGAAGATTGTGTTTCTAAGAGCTGCTGTTGACTTAAATTGTGTTTGCTCTCTGTATTCAAGAAGTCTGAAATTTATTTTAAGCTATAGTGTATAATTTAAAATACTCTGTAGTTTAATTTTGTGCAGTGGTCTGGTTTTGCTACTTTTAATGTGTGAAGAGAATGGAGTCTGTGCAACATGACCCAGCCTTTAAAGACTTAGTATAGTTGTGCCTGTTCCAAACCTGCTCTGGTAGCTATACCTTTCTAAGTAAATTATAGAACCTAATTTCACCATGGGACGAACTTAGTATCTCTTCTAAATGTCTCAAATCGTACAATAAAAAAAAAGTCAAGGTGAAAGACTGATCATGTTCCTTCAAAGTAATGAATGAAAAATTCTTTGGACAATGAACCTGTAGGTCTGAAACTTACAACCAGCATGAGACATAATATTAAATCTCTTACACTCTTAATTAACCATTAGCTCCTAACATATGCTTCTTTTTAATTTCAAACATTACACTTGAATGCAAGTCACATTTTTTTGATAATCCACATCATCTTTCAAAAATTTCATCTTCCAAACGTTTTTTAAAGCATCTGATTTTGTTTTTGCAATTCTCCAGGGAGTCATTCAGTTGGAAAAAGAACTAGCCAATCTTGGTGGGGTTTGTGCAGCAGCTTTGATGAAAAAGGATCTAGCACTTCCTATTGGTAAGTGTGGTCAAGTACTAGGTGTTTGTTTATGATTTAAAAAAAATTTTAAGAATAGAATATGTTCATCGCAGAACATTCTGAAAACAGATTAGCAAAATGAATTCACATACATTCATGAGCAACTACTTAATATACTGGTTGTTTGGGTTTTTTAAATGGAGACTGAAGAGTACCTCTCTAGTTTTTTTATTCACACACGTATATGCGTACAAGCACTTTCTTATGTACATACATGCTATGTGCCAGGCCCTGGGTTAAGCACTGGAAATAGAGTATTAAACCAAAAGCTTGAGATATCTCTCAGAAATCCTAGTGGACATATCAAATAGGCAATTGGATGCTTATTTTCTGGAGCTCAGGGGGCAAGTCAATAGAAATGTCATTTGGACGTAGTTGACATTTAAAGACCATATGAAAGAAACATATGAAAGATGAGCTAGGAAGAGAATGCAAATGAGAAAGAAAATAGCCAAGGGTCAAAGCTGGGACTTGTCAAAATTTCAAAGACCGATGGAACAGGAGGAAGAGGCTGCAGAAAAGACTGAAGCAGCAGCCAATGAGGTAGATGTAAAACCTCAGGAGAGTGGATATTGGTGGGGTTTTTTAATGAAACTGAGAAAGCAATTAAAATTTGTCACTGGGTTAAACTTGTTGGCTATTTATATACTCAAGAAGAAATATATATATATATCAGTAAAAGGAGAGAAGTATAAGGACTTTTAGAGTGGGGTGAGACAATGGAAAGTCAGGAGGGGGAGTCAGGTTGAACATAGATGGCTCTTTAGAAGAGTTTTCGTGTGATGCACAACAGAGAAATGAGGCAATGGCCAAAGAGTACCTATTTCTAGGATACAGAATTGTGTGATACATGAGTTGATTTATTATCAGAATTGTAAAGATGAAAATAAGGCTTAAAATATTTACTAATTCCATGATGTTTATCCATGATCAAACATTTTATTATTACAGTAGTTGGGAATAAAAGGTATTATTATTGTATTTCCCCAATTCTCACCTCCAAAAGTCCATCTGTATCTCCTCCCTCTGGGGCTACCCTTCCCACTTTATTCTTTCTTTCCTCCCTTCTCTTTCTTTACTCCTTTCTTCCCTATCTAATCTGTCTCCTCTTCCTGCTCCCTTCCACCCTTCTCTGTTCCCTCGTTCCTGCTTCGTGTTGACACATGATGAGGAAATGAGACAATGAGACATCTGTGTTCTATTCATATGAGGGAAAATGGCACAGCCTCTTTGAAGGAGATGTGTCAACAGCTATTCAAATTTTACATGCATGTAGCTTTTGATGTAGCAATTTTTTATGCATACTTGCACAAATGCTCAAAAAAGGTATGTTGTAAGATAGATTAATATAGCAGTATTTGTGATTATAAAATCTAGAAGCAACCAAAATGCCTGTCAGTTGGGAACTGGTTCAATAAGCAATGGTAAGTCCATACAGTAGGAATGTATGCAGCTTGTTAAAAAGCAGCAACAAAAAAGTAGACCTCTGTGTCCTGGCCAAGGAAGATGTCCAAGTTATATTAATTAAGAATAGCAAGCTGTGGAAGAGGGTCCTATTTTTGTGAACATTATATTGTAAGTATATAAATATATGTGTATGTACCCACATGTGTATACGTTGACACATACGTATATACACATTATTTGCACACAAAATTTCTAGAACAATACGTAAGAAACTGTTGATGCTCTTTATCTTTGGAAGGGAATGGTAGCAGAATTTTTCATTCTACACTTTTGCATACTTTGAATATTTCCCTTTGAATATGTATTACTTTAGTAGTAATATTTTATGAATTAATTAAGCTATCAAAGAAAATTCAATGAATAAAATATATTCTGCATCAAGCAGTAAAGGAGAAAATGGCTAGAGAATACAGTCACTATCTTACATTTTCCTCTAAGTAACTGTTGTTTACTAAAGGTAAAGCTCTTCTACAATATAGGCAAACTAGAAAGGCTCGGATTCTGAAAATTCAGTTCCCTCATTTTTCTTTTTTTTTTTTGGTCAAAAAGTAAATACACTAAAGTCAAAAATACACAGTTGTGTACATAAATATAGTATATATCTTTTGAAAATCACTTGGTGGTTGCTTTTTGAGTATTGTCTTGAGAATTACAGCTTATATTCACACTGAAAATAGCATTTGAAAATTTAAGCCACTGAGATTTATCCAGAATGATAATAGTTCTCTTCAATTTGGAATATCAAATTTGTGGGAAAGATGTCATGAATGCAAAAGCCTAGAAAAATAAACTAAGGATGAATATATTTTAGTAAACCTTTTCATTTACACAACAGGTAATGAATTAGAGGAAGACCTTGAAATTCTTGAAGAGGCTGCATTACAGGTATTGTCCTGATAATTGTAAGGGTAAACTTTGTACATTAATTTTAAGCAGAATTTTCACTCAGATCAACCTTATTTTTCTTGAACATAGCACTCATTCATGTAGTATTTCATTCCATAATTGGTAGTTATAGAGATAAATAACTCATAATTTCTCCCCTTGATGGGAGAGACCCACCACATGAGCCCTTGTTGTACTGTGTGATGGGTGTTAACTCTGGAGTGAGATGAAAGCCCTGCTGGAGGAAGAAGAGCTACCAAGTGCCAAGGGCCCAGGGGAAGGCTTTGCCCAGTGGAGGACATTTAAATTGGATCTTGAAAGAAGTTTTATTGACCAGTGAGAAAAAGGAGAAAAAAGCTGTTAGTAATGGTAATTTAAATAACATCTGTAGAGCACGTTATAGTTTGCCATGTCTTTGACATTATCTGTCTGTTTCTGCAGTTACACTATGAGGTCAGTATTTTCTCTTGTATCTTACAATTATAATAACTTCAGTTCAGAGACGTTTTGTGATTTGTCTAAGAATTCAGCTAACTGGGAGATACAGTCTAATATCCAGGTCTTCTAATATCAATACTTAGAGTTAGTGGTTTACATTTTATTTATTTTCTGAAATGAATTGATCACAGCAGTAATAATAAAAACAAACATTTATTTGATCTTAACTTTATCACTTACTATTCCAAACACTTTTCACATTTTTAACTCATTTAGTCCTCACAGCAACCCTATGAATTAGAGACTCTTATTTACAGAAAAGGGAACTGAGTCACAGAGAACTTAAGTAACTGGCCCAGAATCATACAGCTAGTAAGCAGCTAGGCTAGAATTTGACCTCTGGCAGTTTGGTGACAAAGTCCATGGTCTTGATCACTGTGCTCTAATCATAGGGAGTCATGGTGTCCTCAGTAATGTTAAGAAACATCTGTGTCTTAAAAACCCACCAGCTTTTGGTTTTTTTTTTTAATTTTAAAAAAGTTAAATCTCTGTATCTTAAGATACAAAAATAAAAATTAATTTAAAAAATATTTAATAAACATACTATGTGTCAGATAACATTCTAGCTAAGGAAAACCACCAAGTAGCTCATATTATCATTACAGGGATTATTACAGCTTATAGAATGTCATTTAGGCCAGATAAAAAGAGGTCTTTATCGTACCTCTGTAAAGAGAAAAGTGATTTCCCAAATTACCCACCGTTTTGGCATGTAAGGTCATCACTGTGATGGTCTAACACCTACTGCTTGTTAGGCAGATGGTGGGCATTTAAATGTGCTATTTAATTTAAATTTTATAATAACCACGGAAGAGATATCATTTGATCACCAGTTTATACCTTTCACTGATTCAGGAATGGTCTGTAACTTGTTAGCTTGAGAGCACACAGCAATAACTTGTACAGAGTCAGGATTTGACCTCAAGTCTGTTTGACTTTAAAGATTACGACTTTGAAATTGCATGGCTTATAGAATGCAGAAGTTACTTGTGGTAGAAATTGATAGAAATAGAAATATAATCCTTCTCTATGAAAATATTATGTTTTGAAATTTATTATATGGTCATTAAAAGTTTTCTAGAGTTTTAGCCATTAAAGCAAGTCTTTCCAAAATATAAGGCTTGCTTCTCATATAGGTGAGAACTAAAATTTCAGTTTTATCTGCCTTTTTTTCTTAACTTTAATAAGGCTTACACAGGCTAATGCAGTGTATGTGCAGCCACAGTCAGACTTCCATCTACTTTTTGCCCAAGTCAAGACCTCGGTACCCACCTGCCCAAGAGAACAGACACAACGTACCCAGGATAGCTGCCAGTAATGGAGACACAAAAAGAGGGAGACCTTTACAGCTGTCTTCAAAAGGGAGCCCTGGCCCTGACAAAGAGGGATGTGGCACATGTAGAATGCTAGAATGGGAGGAGATGCACCATTGCATCTAGCATGCAGATCTCTGATAAATCACTTCTTTTTTGTGGGAAGAAAGACACTGGAAATATTATCCCAAGTTTTTCCCTCCTGAAAGTGTTCTACTTTATAGGCTAAAGGAGCACTGGGGCATGGAAAGAAAATTGTTTCCCCAAAAGGCCTATCTAAAATTGGGTGCAAATACAAAAAAATTCATGTAATTAAAGTTTTATATTTTAAAATATACAAATGTCAGATAGCCTTATCCACCAGAGGGCAGACAGCAGAATCAGGAAGAACTACAGTCCTGCACCTGTGGAATGAAAACCACATTCACAGAAAGATAGACAAAATGTAAAGGCAGAGGGCTATGTACCAGATGAAGGAATAAGATGAAAGCCCAGAGAAACAACTAAATGAAGTGGAGATAGGAAACCTTCCAGAAAAAGAATTCAGAATAATGATAGTGAAGACAATCCAGGACCTCGGAAAAAGAATGGAGGCAAAGATCGAAAAGATGCAAGAACTGTTTAACAAAGACCCAGAAGAATTAAAGAACAAACAAACAGAGATGAACAATACAATAACTGAAATGAAATATACACTAGAAGGAATCAGTAGCAGAATAACTGAGTCAGAAGAACAGATAAGTGACCTGGAAGACAGAATGGTGGAATTCACTGTCACGGCACAGAATAAAGAAAAAAGAATGAAAAGAAATGAAGACAGCCTAAGAGACCTCTGGGACAACATTAAATGCACCAGCATTCGCATTATAGGGGTTCCAGAAGGAGAAGAGAGAGAGAAAGGACCCAAGAAAATATTTGAAGAGATTATAGTTGAAAACTTCCCTAACATGGGAAAGGAAATAGCCACCCAAGTCCAGGAAGCACAGAGAGTCCCAGGTAGGATAAACCCAAGGAGGAGCATGTCGAGACACACAGTAATCAAATTGACAAATATTAAAGACAAAGAAAAATTACTAAAAGCAACAAGGGAAAAACAACAAATAACGTACAAGGGAACTCCCATAAGGTTAACCCATAAGGTTAACAGCTGATTTCTCAGCAGAAACTCTACAAGCCAGAAGGGAGTGACACGATACATTTAAAGTGATGAAAGGGAAGAACCCACAACCAAGATTACTCTGTCCAGCAAGGATCTCATTCAGATTCGATGGAGAAATCAAAAGCTTTACAGACAAGCAAAAGCTAAGAGAATTCAGCACCACCAAACCGGCTCTACAGCAAATGCTACAGGAACTTCTCTAGGAAGGAAACACAAGAAAAGGAAAAGACCTACAAAAACAAACCCAAAACAATTAAGAAAATGGTCATAGGAACATACATACCGATAATTACCTTACATGTGAGTGGATTAAATGCTCTAAACAAAAGACACAGGCTGGCTGAACGGATACAAAAACAAGACCCATGTATATGCTGTCTACAAGAGACCCTCCTCAGACCTAGGGACACATACAGACTGAAAGTGAGGGGTTGGAAAAAGATATTCCATGCAAATGGAAATCAAAAGAAAGCTGGAGGAGCAATGCTCATATCAGATAAAATAGACTTTAAAATAAAGAATGTTACAAGAGACAAGGAAGGACACTACATAATGATCAAGGGATCAATCCAAGAAGAAGATATAACAATTATAAATACATATGCACCCAACATAGGAGCACCTCAGTACATAAGGCAAATGCTAACAGCTGTAAAAGAGGAAATCGACAGTAACACAGTAATAATGGTGACTCTAACAGCGCACTTACACCAACGGACAGATCATCCAGACAGAAAATTAATAAAACTCAAGCTTTAAATGACCCAATAAACCAGATAGATTTAATTGATATTTACAGGACATTCCATCCGAAAACAACAGATTACACTTTCTTCTCAAGTGCACACAGAACATTCTCCAGGACAGATCACATCTTGGGTCACAAATCAAGCCTTCGTAAATTTAAGAAAATTGAAATCCTATCAACCATCTTTTCCGACCACAACACTATGAGATTAGAAATCCGTTACAGGGAAAAAAAACATAAAAAACACAAACACATAGAGGCTAAACAATACATTACTAAATAACCAAGAGATCACTGAAGAAATCAAAGAGGAAATCAAAAACTACGTAGAGACAAATGACTATGAAAACATGATGATCCATAACCTGTGGGATGCAGCAAAAGCAGTTCTAAGAGGCAAGTTTATAGCAATACAGTCTTACTTCAAGAAACAAGAAAAATCTCAAATAAACAATCTAACCTTATACCTAAAGGAACTAGAGAAAGAAGAGCAAACAAAACCCAAAGTTAGTAGAAGGCAAGAAATCATAAAGATCAGAGCAGAAATAAATAGAAACAAAGAAAACAGTAGCAAAGATCAATAAAACTAAAAGCTGGTTCTTTGTGAAGGTAAACAAAATTGATAAACCTTTAGCCAGACTCATCAAGAAAAATAGGGAGAGGACCCAAATCAATAAAATTACAAGTGAAAAAGGAGAAGTCACAACGGACACCACAGGAATGCAAAGCATCATAAGAGACTACTACAGGCAACTCTATGCCAATAAAATGGACAACCTGGAAGAAATGGACACATTCTTAGAAAGGTATAAACTTCCAAGAATGAACCAGGAAGAAATAGAAAAGATGAACAGACCAATCACAAGTAATGAAATTGAAACTGGGATTAAAAATCTTACTACCAACTAAAGTCCAGGACCAGGTGGCTTCACAGGTGAATTCCATCAAACATTTAGAGAAGAGCTAACAGCCATCCTTCTCAAACTCTTCCAATATTGCAGAGGAAGGAGTACTCCCATACTCATTCTACCATCACCCTGATACCAAAACCAGTCAAAGATACTTCAAAAAAAGAAAATTACAGATCAATATCACTGATGAATACAGATGCAAAGAACCTCAACAAAATACTAGCAGATAGAATCCAACAACACATTAAAAGGATCATACACCATTATTAAGTGGGATTTATCCCAGCAATGCAAGGATTCTTCAGTATACGCAAATCAATCAGTGTGATACACCATATTAACAAATTGAAGGATAAAACCATATGATCATCTCAGTAGATGCAGAAAAATCTTTTAACAAAATTCAACACCCATTTATGTTGAAAACTCTCCAGAAAGTGGGCATAGAGGGAACCTACCTCAACATAATAAAGGCCATATACAACAAACCCACAGCAACCATCAGTCTCAATGGTGAAAAACTGAAAGCATTTCCTCTAAGATCAGGAACAAGACAAGGCTGTCCACTGTCACCACTATTATTCAACATAGTTTTGGAAGTCCTAGCCATGACAATCAGAGAAGAAAAATAAATGAAAGGAATAAAAACTGGAAAAAAAGAAATAAAACTGTCACTGTTTGCAGATGACATGATACTGTACATAGAGAATCCTTAAGATGCCACCAGAAAACTACTAGAGCTAATCAGTGAATTTGGTAAAGTTCCAGGATACAAAATTAATGCACAGAAATCTCTTGCATTCCTATACACTAAGAACAAAATATCAGAAAGGGAAATTAAGGAAACAATCCCATTCACCATTGCAACAAAAAGAATTAAATACCTAGGAATAAACATACCTAAGGAAGTAAAAGACCTGTGCTCAGAAAACTACAAGATACTGATGAAAGAAATCAAAGGTGATACAAACAGATGGAGAGATATACCATGTTCTTGGATTGGAAGAATCAACATTGTGAAAATGACTATACTACCCAAAGCAAACTACAGGTTCAGTGCAATCCGTATCAAATTACCAATGGCATTTCTTACAGAACTAGAACAAAAAAATCTTCAAATTTGTATGGAGACACAAAATACCCTGAATAGCCAAAGCAATCTTGAGGGGAAAAAAACTGAGCTGTAGTAATCAGACTCCCTGACTTCAGACTATACTACAAAGCTGCAGTAATCAAGACAGTATGGTACTGGCACAAAAAAACTGAAATCTAGATCAATGGAGCAGGATAGAAAGCCCAGAGATAAACCCATGCACCTATGGCCAACTAATCTATGAAAAAGAAGGCAAGGATATACAATGGAGAAAAGACAGTCTCTTCAATAAGTGGTGCTGGGAAAACTGGACAGCTACATGTAAAAGAATGAAATTAGAACACTCCCTAACACCATACACAAAAATAAACTAAAGAGATGGATTAAAGAATTAAATATAAGACCATAGGAAGAGCACTCTTTGCCATAAATCACAGCAAGATCTCTTTAGACTCACCTCCTAGAGTAATGGAAATAAAAATTAAAATATACAAATGGGACCTAATGAAACTTAAAAGCTCTTGCACAGCAAAGGAAACTATAAACAAGACGAAAAGACAACCCTTAGAATGGGAGAAAATATTTGTAAACGAATCAACAGACAAAAGATTAATCTCCAAAATATATAAACAGCTCATGCAGCTCAATATTAAAAAAAAAAAAAACCAACCCAAAAATGGGCAGAAGACCTAAATAGACATTTCTCCAAAGAAGAAATACAGATGGCCAAGAGGCACATGAAAAGCTGCTCAACATCATTAATCATTAGAGAAATGCAAATCAAAACTACAGTGAGGTATCACCTCACACTGGTTAGAGTGGGCATCATCAGACAATCTACAAATAGCAAATGCTCTGGGGTGTGGAGAAAAGGGAACTCTCTTGCACTGTTGGTGGGAATGTAAATTGATACAGCCACTATGGAGAACAGTATGGAGGTTCCTTAAAAAACTAAAAATAGAAGTACCATATGACCCAGCAATCCCACTACTGGGCATATACGCAGAGAAAACCATAATTCAAAAAGACACATGCACCCCAATGTTCATTGCAGCACTATTTACAATAGCCAGGTCATGGAAGCAACCTAAATGCCCATCGACAGATGAATGGATAAAGAAAATGTGGTACTTATATACAGTGGAGTATTAGCCATAAAAAGGAATGAAATTCGATCATTTGTAGAGACGTGGATGGACCTAGAGACTGTCATACAGAATGAAGTAAGTCAGAAAGAGAAAAACAAATATTGTGTATTAACACATATATGTGGAATCTAGAAAAATGGTACAGATGAACCAGCCTGCAAGGTAGAATTATAGACACAGAAGAAACGTACGGACACCAAGCGAGGAAAGCGGGGTTGTGGGGAGGTGGTGGTGGTATGAATTAGGAGATTGGGATTGATGTATATACACTAACATGTATAAAATAGATAACTAGTAAGAGCCTGCTGTATAAAAAATAAAATTTGAAAAAAAGTCTATAATACGATACAAGAATATATATATATAAAATAAATTTAAAAATAAAATATACAAATGTTCTCTTTTACCCAACAGGTGTGCAAAACCCATTCTGGTATTCTTGGAAAGGGTTTAGCGCTTTCTCATTCACCAACTATATTGGAGGCACTAGAAGGAAACTTACCACTTCAAATCCAAAGCAATGAACAGTCCTTTCTGGATGATTTTATTGCTTGTGTCCCAGGATCAAGTGGTGGAAGGCTTGCGAGGTAATGTATATTAAGTACTACAATGACTTCCTTTCAGGGCTTGCCTCAGTCTTCATTTCTGAAGAGAAATGAGAGGGGAGTCGTTAGGATGTTACGGTGCTGCCTAAGATAATCTAGTTTGTGTTTTGGACTTGCCGAAGTATAAAATGGTAGTTAATATTTCAAAGTATTTTTAAAATATATAGTAGTTGTTAAAAATACATAGAACACCTGGTAAAATTGAGAAGTCTGTGTACTTGATAGTAGTGTTTAATATCTACTAAACTCCTAAGTTTATCACTATATTTACTTTAATATGAGTTTTTACCAAATCTACAATTAATGCAAATATAAATTTAGAATTTAAATTAAATCATTTGAGGTTGTGGATTTCTCATTTATTTTGTTGCTATCTGCTTTTTTGTAAAGATGAAAAGAACAAATATGCTGACTTGTGATTTTACTAGTAAATATAGAAATATGACTTTTTTCTGGCTTTAATTTTAAAACTACAGAGATTACTCTTTAGTTTTTAAAAACCAAAATGGTGATTGGAGAAGAATAGAAAATCTTTTAAGTCAGCCTCCGTGCTATCTTTATGGACTTCTTATGTAATGCATGGCAAAATTACTCATTACTCATCTCACAGGACAACTGGAATGTAGATCATGGATATGATGATCATGAATTCAGGCATGGATATAACAAAGTACAGAAAATAGGCCAAATTTACATGGAAGAGAGGGTAGAAGGGAAGATAGTTAAGAAATTGTGTAAAGGGAAGCAGCCGCATAGCACAGGGAGATCAGCTTGGTGCTTTGTGACCACCTAGAGGGGTGGGATAGGGAGGGTAGGAGGGAGATGCAAGAGGGAGGGCATATGCGGATATATGTATACGTGTAGCTGATTCACTTTGTTACACAGCAGAAACTAACACACCATTGTAAAGCAATTATACTCCGGTAAAGATATTTAAAAAAAAAAGAGAAGCTAGACAACGTATCTTTAACCTGCTTGCTCTCCAGCAAGCAGAATATCACTTCTGTCCCTGCTTTGACAGACACCCTGCTCTTTTCCAGGCTTTCAGGTTGGCAAATTCAGCAGGCCTCCCTTAAGGAGTGTATTTGGGACTTCAAAGTATATGCAACCTAAATTCATTTTCTTGCTTATTTTAAATCAGCTATAGTTAAAATTTCAAATTTCCTGATTTTAAAATTATTTCTATTTTATTTGTAATCATCAGAAATCTAATATGCTTCAGCATGTTTTTTGATGAATTTGTCATTAACTATTTTCAAGGGATACACTTGTGGTCATTATCACTGAATCAGAAATGAAGATACCATTTTAGCATTTTGTTAGATATAAGTTTTATTCATTTGGCTTAGTTTCATGTTAATCATTGAAGATGTTGATGAATGTTTGGTTTTTTGTTTACTTGTTGTTTTCATTACTGCTAGGTGGCTTCAGCCAGATTCCTATGCTGATCCTCAGAAAACATCTTTGATTCTGAATAAGGATGATATTCGTTGTGGTTGGCCTACCACCATCACTGTTCAAACAAAAGACCAGTATGGAGATGTGGTACACGTTCCCAATATGAAGGTAATTATATTGGGATTGTATTAGTAGACAACTATGTACTGACTGTTGTAACTAATAAAATTTTAGAAATGGCAAGTGCTTACAGTCCCTATGCAGTACCCTCTTTAGATACACGTAATGAAGGAAGCCAAAAAATTGTTTAAATGGCTTGTTTATATTAATCAGTACTCAACTTTCCAAGGTATCTATTTTTTGGTTTGTCTTTTTACATTTTGCTAGGTGCTGTGGTGATTCCAAGGAAGGATAAGAAAGTGTCTGTACAAAGAGTGCTAAGCACACAGAGGGAAGGCCATTAATACATAAGTGACTGAATAAATCAATGAAAGAATACATTTTAAAATTGTGTACCTATCTTTTAAAAGACTCAAATACATTTTGCATTTGGTACTGTTGAAACAAGCTTTAAAATATAATATTGATACTTATTAAATAAATTAGAAATGCATAAATTTGGATTGTAAAAGAATGAGGATTGGAACTAGTCATGTGCTATATTGAAGGATATAGTTCTTTGGATACCTTTTCCCTGAAACATGAATTAATAATGACATTTCAGAGCATATTGTAATGCATGATATTAAGTCCTTTGTGATATAATCTATTAATTAAATACCTTAAACTTTTATTATATTTCTGAAAATAGTCAATATTGAACGAAAATTTGTATAGGCAATCCCTAGCCACCCCTGCCCCCCAAGTTGTATTACAAAGTGATTTGGTTGTTTGGAACTTAGAGTTGATTAAGTCACAAAATCTTTTTTACTCACAGAGCAGCTGATTTTAGCTCAATATTACCTTTTTTTTAAAGACTTTTTTTTTTTTTTTTTTTTTTTCTGTACGCGGGCCTCTCACTGTTGTGGCCTCTCCCGTCGCGGAGCACAGGCCCCGGACGCACAGGCTCAGCGGCCATGGCTCACGGGCCCAGCCGCTCCGCGGCATACGGGATCCTCCCAGACCAGGGCATGAACCCGTATCCCCTGCATCGGCAGGCGGACTCTCAACCACTGCGCCACCAGGGAGGCCCAAGACTTTTTTGATGTGAACCATTTCGTTTTTTCTTCTTTTTTTAAAAAAAAAATAAATTTATTTATTTATGGTTGCGTTGGGTCTTCGTTACTGCACGCAGGCTTTCTCTAGTTGCAGCAAGTGGGGCTACTCTTCACTGCAGTGTGCGGCCTTTTCATCACAGTGGTTTCTCTTGTTTCAGAGCACAGGCTCTAGTGCTTGGGCTTCAGTAGTTGTGGCACATGGGCTTAGTTGCTCTGCAGCATATGGGATATTCCCAGACCAGGGCTTGAACCCATGTCCCCTGCATTGGCAGGCAGATTCTTAACCACTGCACCACCAGGGAAGTCCCAGAACTATTTCAACTACTTGATTTATACCATGAAGAAGCACAGTGCCACTGGAGCCTCTAACTTGACTCATAGTAAAAAAAGACAAGAGACATATAGTTCACATGTCTTAAGACCAGTAAGTAAAACTGTATGGAAAAGTATTTGACCCTGATACTAAACAAAAATCAGTCTCTTTACCAGTGGCTTTCAAGGTTTTGGCCATGACCCCCAGCAAGGATTTGCATTATGACCCAAACGTACATATATAGGGTGGAAGAGTATGTACTCTTAGTTACATACAATATACATAATACACATTCATACAGTATGCTGCACTCTTATACTTTCCCTTATATCTTACTTTTGAAAGGAAGATCACACCCCATCAAAGCAATTTCAGGCCTGCTAAGAATTACTCTTTAGAATGCAAAAAGCATCACAGATTATAAGAAAAAAATTGAACAGAGAAAAAAGTAATTCTGAAAGTGATATAAAAAATCACTCCACTCAAGGACAGAGTTTTGATCACAATACAGTATACATTAATATATTGAGGGGTTTGTGTATTCACTGATGAATTTCTCACTTAAGTGTATGTAGTGAGTTGTTAAATCCAGTCTTTGAACCCACAGCAAGTTCCTTATTCATGTGACTACGTTGTAGTTACCATTTTCCAGGTCGGCATAACATTTCATTTCTTTTTAATGTTCATACTGTTATGCCTATAGTGTATCTTCCGCTGTATTTTCCTGTGTTTCCACCTTGCTTTGTTGTCTCTTACTCCATTCTGGTACCTGGGTTGTTTACATCTTACATTTCAGAGTCAGACTTTATGCTTTTATCTTTTGTTCTCCTCTTTGGGTTCTTTTTTTAGCCACATGATCTGTCTCTCTTTCTTTACTTCCTCTTTTTTTTCCCCTACATATTTTGCTTCTTGAGGGCGAGAAGCCCTAAATCTCATACTCAGTATGCTCAAGTTCATATCAGATTTATGTCTAATTTAGAAACCGTATCTAGGAAACTCCAGTAAATACTATTTAGGAAAAGTGATTTGCATACCTCTTGATGTTTAATTTATTATATCACATTATCATACTAGCTGAAAATAAAATTAGTTCAATCTGTTTTGTTTTCAGCCTGATAGCACAAGAAGTTTTAGGAGCATTTTAGACTTCTCAAAAACTACTGAAGTATCCTTATGTAGTAATAACCAATTATTTGGAACAAAGAAGTTGGTTTGCAGATAATATTTCAGTGAGATCCAAAATCCTTTTTAAAGCAGCAAGTGTTATTGTTTTTTTTTAACTTATAAAATGATTATTCCAAGGAAACCTTATTTAATGAAAAGAGAAAGTTGTATTGGAAATAAAAGAATAACAAATTTTACAAAGAAGCACAGTTTATGAAAGAAAGCAGGATGGTTATCATTTTATATCTCAGTACTCCTAGAGTATGAAATTATTCAGTGATTTACTTCAAGGTTCGTAGTACATAAGCAGATGTACTTCTACTGTTAATTTACTTAGGGTAAATATAGTTGTTTAATGAAAGATTAAATCAAAATAGTACATATAAAAATAGTGGCTATAATTTAAAATCAAACGTCTTAGAATTTGGAAGCATTTGCTTTTTTTTCCTTTTTATTACATTTAAGTTTAAAGCTTTTAATGGTGCCAATGTATATGAGCTGAAGAATTTTACCATGTACCTTTAAACTTCTGTGTTTTAAATGTAAGATGGGTTTTTAATATTTTCAGAGCCTTATATCAATCCAAATACTGATTTCTCATAACCCCAACTAAAGATGGTGGTTATTTAATGGAATGTATTTGCTAGCTACACTTAACTTTATATATAGACACTGAGAGTCTCAAACTACTGACTCCCTAGAATGGCATTAATAAGAATAATACACGTTAAAGACATTCCACATTTCTGGGGTGTCTCTCAAATACTTAAGTAATATTGTCACTTTCTTTTATGCAATCCTTTCTATTCCTGTGAAGAGCTTGATGTTGAATTACCTGTTCTTGCCAACCACAAAAGTAGTGTCTGAAAAGAACAGAAGAAATTTTGGGAGACCCTCAGAATGATAAAGAGCTAAAGTGGTATTTAAATTGTTTGTAACTTTGTGGTTGCCTAGGGATTGAGTGTTTTTTGCCAATGCATAAACAAATAAATAACAATAAAATGTTTTGTTATAATTCCTGGAAAGTATTTCTGAGTATTGTTTATGAGACAATTTATACTTTCAGTGTTTTAAAATGCCTTAGGAAGTCTGTTCTTTGCATCTCTACAGTAAAGTATAGATAAAAGATATCCCCATATTATTGTTGAAGAAGCTGAGTTGGAAAGTTTAATTATTGATAGGTTGCTTAGCTCTAATAGTTCGTGTTGGTGACAAAACTATCTAATAGTACTCTTTTTGCAGAGTAAATAAACATCTTTAAGCTTTAGGTATAAGATTTGTTTTATTAGCTGTTAATTTCTAAGATACCTATCAATGGAGTACTTTTTCTTCTGCAAAGCAATATAGCTAAAATTGAGATCAGTGCTTTAAAATATGTGAAGATTGCTGGCAAGTATTTATACCTGAATTACCAGATAAAATAATTTAATGTTAGCCCCTGCAAGAATGTAGATTCGTTTGACTGTCCTTTCCTGGACTTTATTAATGGCGGCCTTTGTTTTTATTTTGTGTTTTGATATTTATGATTATTTATTCCCAAAAACAAGGCCTCTCTTTTACACTGTGTTCAGGACCCCTATTGAGGTGGAACCATCTTGATCATTCTGGCAATGTTAAATAATCTTTGAAAGGAATGCCCAAGAGGGACGAGTGATAACATAAAATGTATAGAATTGTGAGTTTATAATTGTGTAAATTGCTTCTTTTGATGTGTTACGGACAGTTATATAATAATAGCATTTGGTTTTTATAATATCATGGTTAGGTGGAAGTGAAAGCCGTTCCTGTTTCTCAGAAAAAAACATCTTTACAACAAGAGCAAGTAAAGAAACCTCAAAGGATTCCTGGCAGTCCTGCAGTAACAACTGTACCTTCTAATACTGACATGACTTTTGGTGGGCTGGCATCACCAAAGCTGGATGTTTCATATGAACCAATGATAGTGAAGGAGGCTCGATATATTGCCGTAACAATGATGAAGGTAATCTGTTTTACTTATCAGAAAAATTTTATTTTTTCACCGTTCATTCATTTAACACACATTTCAGTGATTCAAACTCAGATACAAATCACAGGTCTGGAGAGTTCTTGATAGATGTCAAACTTGCAATGTTTTTTTAAGGATAATGTTATTTTCCTATGGAGGATTTTCATTCGTTCTTGGCAGAAGTCTAGAGAGGTTTCCAGTTGTAGATCAAGTTAATTCAATCAGAGATTGAGATGTTTGGAAACTGGATTTCATTTCCTGCAGACGTACTTGTCTATTTTCAATTTACCAGTACTCCTAGGACATAGCCCTTCAGGGATTCAGAGTTTACCTAGGCCCCCTTTAACTTTGGGTTCTTCCAAATGCCAGGCTCATCTCTTTGGGTTTCTTACTCCTTTAGGCTTTTTAGCTCTTTGGTGCCTTTAGACAGATTAAAAAACAATTTTTTTTTTGTCCAGCTTTTTTAGTTATCTTTAGAGGCAATGTTAGTCTAAATTATCAAGATGGTTGTTATTTGAAGTAGAAGTTAGGAATTATGCTATTTTCAGAGAGCAGTGGTGAGCCATTGAAGGCTTTCAGTTGGAGGAATGGCATGATTAGATTTGTGTTTTATAAAGATCATAGTGGAATATGGAGAATGTAGTTAGGAGGATAATCAAGAGACATGGTTTGGTTTAAGTCTCTTTAGGAGACTGTTGACTTAATCTGGTGAGATATACTGATCCCTTGGACTAGTGAGTTGTCAATTAGGGTAGATTCAAGAGATATTTAGGATAGATTAAGACTTAGTGGCTAATGGATATGGGGTAAAGAGAAAGGTAGGAAATAAAAAATGGAGTTCACATTTTGAGCTTGAGTAGTGAGGCTGATAGTGTTGGAGAAGGGGCAGATTTTGGTTGAGGAAGATAACAGATTCAGCTTTTGATGTGATGAGTTTTAGATATCTCTGAAATATCCATATGAGGATATATAAAAAGAAGTTGGAACTAAAAACCTGAAGTGATCGCAGTCTTACCTCAAGAAAAGAATTGGAGAATCATCAGTACTTGTATTACTCATGAAATTATGGAAACAGATGATCTCTATCTAACGTGGCGAGAGGAGAGGGAAGTTCCAGGACTGGGTCCTGAGGAACATCAGTATCAGTGATTCTCAAACATTTGTCCACATCAGAATCATCTGGAACTCTTATTTATTTATTTATTTTTCTTTAAAAAATAAATTTATTTATTTATTTTTGGCTGCATTGGGTCTTCATTGCTGCGTGCTGGCTTTCTCTAGTTGTGGTGAGCCGGGGCTACTCTTCATTGCAGTGCATGGGCTTCTCATTGCGGTGGCTTCTCTTGTTGTGGAGCACGGGCTCTAGGCACGCGGGCTTCAGTAGTTGTGGCACGTGGGCTCAGTAGTTGTGACTCGTGGACTCTAGAGCACAGGCTCAGTAGTTGTGGTGCACGGGCTTAGTTGCTACGCGGCATGTGGGGTCTTCCCACACCAGGGCTTGAACCCACGTCCCCGGCATTGGCAGGCATTCTTAACCACTGCGCCACCAGGGAAACCCCGTGGATCACTTATTTAAAACGGAAATTTTCCTACCATCCAAAGATTTAGATCCAGTAGGTCTGAAAAGAGGTTCCAAAACTCACGTGTAAAACAAATATGCAGAATGATTCAGGTTCAAAAGCTATACTTTGAGAAATACTGATTTACAAGATAGATAAATTAAAAAACAAAAGAAATGAAAATGGAAACAACATTGGCGAGAATACCAGCCAAAGGGCTAGTACAAAGTAGGACACCAGCTCTTAACCTTTGCCACTTTTCCCCCCATGTTGCATATGGCAACTCATTTCATCCTCATAACAACCCTATAAATGACTGTTTCTTATTCCCATGTTACACATGTGGAAATTGAAGCACAGAGAGGTTGAATAACTTGCCCAAGGGCACACAATGACAGAGAGTCTGATTCCAGATTTGATTTTCCTACTTCCCCCAACTACCTTATGCCATGTCCTGAAGGTCATAGAAAGCTGTTTAAGACAGGTTAACAATGTTATGCTGCAGAGTGAAGTCTTGAAAAGGATCTAGCAGTGATCAGTGATCTTGGCAGGAGCAGCTTTAGAGGCATAGTCAGTTGATTAATTTGTAGATGAAGAGGAAGTGAAGATAGCTAAAGGCAAAACGAATATAGATAAGTCTTTCAAGGTGTTTGGTTATAAAAAGAAACAGAGGAAATGGGATTGAGTGAAGGCTTTAGAGTCTGAGACTGAATATAGAAAGACATGTTTTAATATTGATGAGGAGACGATTGAGAAGAAGGGAACAATGAAGATACTCCAAGAGATAAAAATAGTATCTGTAGCTCAGGTGGAGGGATTGGCTGTATGTAGGAGTATTGCCTCTTTCACTGTACCAGGAGAGGGAAAAGAAAAGAATTAATACAATTGCTAATAAATTTGTAGGTTGTGCAGCAAAGAATTATTTATGATAGCAATTATATGTTTTAGATCGGAGATGGGAGTGATGAATCTTAGGGTCAAGATTTTGAAACAAAGGGAAAAAATGAAATAGTCATTGTAGAGAACGAAGAGAAACTGATCAGAAAAGACTTATCAGACATCCTTGGAGAATCAGTTGAATTGAAGATCCTGTATTAACAGTGCAATGTGAGTCTTATGAACACGAATAAGATAATCACTTGGATTGATTCGGCATGGACCTTGTGCCAGATAGTTCAACAAAAGAGCAGTGACTGAGAAGGAAGCTGAGCATATGGTGGTTAAAGAAAAGACAGCGAAACCCAGCTGGTTTGGAAGGGAAAATAAAAGTGGCTTCAGAGAGAGAAATTTAAGGAGGTGAGAAGGACTAGAAATCTAAGAATAGATGCGGTAGGAGTTATGGAGGCAGAGAGCAGAGCAGGCCATTTTATTTGGATATCAGAGATTGATCAGTTCTGAGTAACATCACAGGTCTGTGCATTGGTACAAGTGGCTGAAACAAAGTTAAAGTTGAGATTATTGAGGTTGAAGAAATAAAGGAACTGAAAAGCTAGAGTTTTGGATGAGTTGTCCACAATTAAAGAATTTGAAGCTAAATATTCTCATTCATTTCAACTTTTTTTAAAGAGATTTAGTTTCTGGACTCCTTACCTCCCTAATTATTCTTTTAGTTTCCTATGAATATACTTAGGTTTGTGTAATTTCTTTTGAAAATCTAGTTACCAGAACTGAATTCAGTATTTCAGGAATGTTCTGAGAGGCCCAGGTTAAGGCAGTTACAGAATACCATTCCCAAACTGTCTCTCTGAGATATTAATTCATGTTCCAGGAAAGTGGATCCTCTTGTATCAACCACTCACAGATACCGTGCTACCGGTACGTGTGCTACCCAGTAGTGAACTAAATATGGTGGAGGATGTAAAAGTGAGATATGATCTATCCTTTCATTATTAAATAGAATAATATGTATTTGAGGGAAATTGTTGGAGTAGAAAACCCATTGTACTGTGAATCTGGAAACCTGAGTTTTCCTGCTATTAACACCGTTGTAATCTTGTTAGACTTACCCTGAAATTGCATTTTCCTCACTTGTAACTTTTTAGTAGGTGACAGAAGCTAGGTCATTTCTAAATCACTTTCATGGAAATAGCGAGGGTGGGGCGAAGGAAGGGGGCTTGTGAGTGGTGTGGGTGTGCTTCTCTTTGCTGTAACTATAGTAGTAGTTAGAAATGAATGAGCAATTGGAGAACTTTACCTGAACCTTGAAAGGTTTATTTGGAATTGCTGCAGGAATATAAAAGTATTGGAAATAATGTGACAAGTTTCATGTACCTACAACCCATTTTTATCTTTACATTTAACCAAACTTTTTCAGATCTTTTTGTTATTTCTGTTAAGAGACAGATTGTTAACAGTACAATTGCAACCCTCTGTAAACCCTTCTCCCTGGACCCATTCCCATCCCGTCCCTAGAGGTAACCACTGTCCTGAAGGTAATTAATGGTTCTTCTTCCCCAGATACATTTTTTGTATTTTACTGAGTACAAATTAATCTATAAGGAATATAGTATTTAGAATTTTGTGTATTTTTCAGAAGTTTATAAAAATGGTATCATATGCATCTATCACTTTGCCAGTGTTTGCCCAACATTGTTTTTAAGGTTTAGTCATGTAGCTGTAGTGCATTCAATTTATCTGCTTTGAAGTATTCCAGTGTATTACTGTTCCATAATTTGTTCATTCCCCTACTGATGGGCCTTTAGGTTGTTTCTAGTTTTTTCACTACTGTAAATTGTATTGAAATAAACATCCTTGTATATGTCTCCTTTTGCACATGAGCGAGAGTTTTTCTAAGATATATATCTAGAAGTGGAACTGCTGGATAGTAGGACATACCTGTCTTCAGCTATATTAAATATTGCCAAAATTTATATGCCCATGAGCAATGTATCAAAATGCTAGGTACTTCATGTTCTCACCAGCATTTGGTTCTTACCAGCACAACTTGATGACTGTGATAGGATCTCTTGTTGTTTTAATTTGCATTTTCTTGATCCGCAGTCTAGTTGAATAACTTTTCAAATGTTTATTGGCCTTTCAGATTTCCCTCTTCAGTGACTTGCCTTTACTCACTTTTCTTTTGTGTTGTTTCTGTCTTTTGTATTGATTTCTTCTGTATATATTATGGATTCATATCCCGTTAAGGTTAAATGAATTACGAATCCCCTTGTCCCAGGTGAAGGCTTAACTTTGCCATTTCTTTATAGTGTCATTGTTTTGGAGAAATTTAAAATTTTAATGTGCTCAAAACATATTATCTTTTTCTTCTTCTGAATTTGTTGATGTTTTATTTGTTACATCTGGGTCTTTAACACACCTAGAATTTATTTTTGTAAATGGTGTGATGTAGGTAATTGAGTTTTTTCTTTTTCTCCTGTATGGATAACCAGTTGTCTCAGCACCATTTATTGAATGTTCTATCAGTGCGTTAGTTAAGAACGTTTCTAATGATTTTGTGATTCTTGCTCATCTCTTTCTTAAAGGTTTATGAAAATTACTCATTTGAAGAACTGCGTTTTGCATCACCGACTCCTAAGAGGTGAGGATAATTTTCTCAAAGCATAGCCAAAACATGTGTTGCCAACTGCTTATAACTAAGATCACCCTGCATTCCAACCTTATTTTCTATAAATAAATATAGGATTTAAAAATTCCTGGTAGAGATTTTTTTTTTAACATCCTTATTGGAGTATAATTGCTTTACAATGTTGTGTTAATTTCTGCTCTGTAACAAAGTGAATCAGCTATACGTATACATATAGCCCCATATCCCCTGGAAGAGATTTACGACAGGTTTTATAATGTGTAGATTCACAGGTAGAATGTATTTATATTGAACTGTAGTACTGCCAATATGTTACATAATACTAAGGTACTAAAGTATCTAAAAGTATATAAATTGGCTTGTAAAGCATTGGTTAGTTTGTTTTTTCTCTTTTTGTTGCCCTCTCCCTTCACCTAATGAGTGGCAGAGCGATTTCAGTGTATGTTGTATTTGTATTTTCAGTTATGAAGTCCTTTATTTTTAAGCCCCTGGGTAATTATTTTAACTCCAGATTGAAGCAGATTTTCTGAAACAGAGTTTTTGGCTTACTATTTTATTTGCTTGTTAGGAGAAGTACTTTTTAAAACAGTTGCTTGGAAAAACTTATTAGATGGATTGTACTTTAGACAGACCACCTCTGTAGAATTTAGAAAAAGCTCTGAAGTGAATCTGAAACAGCATTAACTTAAAATTAACTTAATTAGAAATTAATTAACTTATTAGAGATTATCCAGCAGAAGAGGGGTTTGCCAAGATTGGCCGGCAGACCCAACCAGGCATGTTTTTGTAAAGTTATATTAGAACACAGCCTTGCTCATGAGCTGATGTATCGTCTGTGGCTGTTTTTACACTACAGTGACAGAGTTAAAAAGTTGTGACAAAGACTGCTTGGCACAATAGACTAAAATACCATTAAAGAAAATGTTACTGATCCCTGGTATCATGATTTTTATGGGGATCAAAAAGTCTGAGAAATGAGCAAGAGTTTTTTGTTTTGCTGGGTGCTGGGGTGAGGAGGAAATAATAATTCTTCTTTGGGTATATTAAAATTGAGATGCCAAGATGCCTCTTAGTTATGCAAGTGGGGATATTTCCAGGGCAGCGGGAAATGCCAGTTCGAAATTCAGGGGAGAAATAAATGTTTGAGTCATCTTTATACATATGGTATTTAAAACTGAGGAATGGATGACTGGTCAACTAGAGAGATGACACTGAAAGAAAAAAGAAGATCTAGACCCAAATCCTGGGGCATTCTGTAAGTTAAAGGGTGCTCAGAAAAGGGAGAGCCAACAAAACACTGAGAAAGAATGGCCAGTGAGGTACAAGAAAAACCAGAAAAGTGTTGCAGAAGGTTTTTCAAGAAAGGAGGAGTTGTCAGCTGTTATTAAATGCTACTGAGAGGTTGCTGAGGATGAAGAAGCAATGATTGGATTTGGGGACATGGTGGTCATTGGTGACTGTGACATGATCAATTGCAATGAAGTGTTGGGAGCAAAAGCCTAGTGAGGATAATAAGCTTTGGAAGAGAATCGGAAATGAGGAAACGGAGAGTGATTGTAGGTAATTCTTTAGATAAGTTTTGCTGTAAATGGGAAAAAATATATGAGGCCATATTAGGGAAGGCTGTAATATCAAGGGGAGGTGTTTAAGATGGAAGATTCTGAGTTTGTTTGTATAGAAAGGAAAGAGAAATAGAAACGATCCAGTAAAAGTGGGAGAAATTGACGGTGAATGAGAGAGAGCAAGATAATTGCATCACAGAAGTGCTGACGGAACGAGATTCACAGCCCAAATGGAGTGGCTGGCTTTGGACAAGACCCAGGACACTCCTTCCATTGTAACAGGAGGTAGATGAAAATAGGTTTAATCTGATTGCAACTTTGAGGTTGTATCTGATTGCTTCTGTTTTTCACTGAAGAAAGTGATGAGGTCATGATCAGCTGAGAGTGAGGAAGAGTGGTGCTAGAGGTTTGAGGTGAGGAGGAAAAAGTAAATTCAATCATGGAGAGTAGGAAAACATGCTCTGACAGTAGGATTGCTATTCATTGTGATAATACAATCAGAAATTTTATGTTTGCTGATACATGTTAATGATGATGTCAGCTGTTTAACCAAAAGTAAATGTTGCATTACCCATCTTATTTCCTTTCAGGCCCAGTGAGAATATGCTGATTCGGGTCAATAACGATGGCACTTACTGTGCAAATTGGACTCCGGGGGCTCTTGGACTCTACACCATTCATGTTACAATCGATGGCATTGAAATAGGTATTTTTTTTTTTAAGTTGTGAGCTACTTAGTGCAAAGAGCTAGAATCAAAATCCTCTTTCTGTTCTAGTTTGCCCTTGAACATGTGTCACAGACATGGACAGATTTCATAACTTTTAGGGGGCTTCATATCCTCCTTTAGAATGAGTACTTAATTCGTGCATTGTTAAGGTCTTAAAATGTTGTAATAATTTATGGGTCATTGTAGCCCTCATGATTCCTTCCCTGCATTCCCTGATGTGGCTGGTCAGGTTCGATCTCCTCCATGCTGTGCTATAACCATGTGCATGCCTCGTCTCCCTACCCCGTGGTATGTCTGTCTTCCCTTCCTGGCTGTGAGCAGACACCTCTTTCATCTTTGGATCTCCCAGTCTGGCTCAGTGCCTGGCGCATGATGGCTGCTCAATAAATACTTGCCGAAAGGATGAATTTTTTTTACCTACCACTAACTTTGAAAAATATATTGCTTTTCCTTTGGGCATTAATCTTTCTCTTTTCTTTATTTTTAAACTATCCATATAATAGGACAACAGTAGGACAACAAAGCTCTAATAAGTGTTTATCAATATGAATTCCTTATAACACTGTCTTTCCTAATGCTCCTCAAGCAAAAGGGTTCCTATAATCAGGCAGATTTAGAAAGCCCAATATATTGTAGTCCCATCTTAGACATTAATACAATTCATATTATCATATTTGGGATTCTAAGAAATCTTGAAATTAAGAATCCTCTCTAAATTTGTTTAATCCTTATCTTGAGAACCTTACATGTAGGGAAGAGGAGGCAGGTTAGAGATAAAAGTAATACTGATTAACATTCCACCAAAATACCCTTTGGGAAACTTTAAGTAGTTTGTTTTTACAGTGAAGATAAAGAGGTACTTTACATTGTTGTAACCATAGATGTATAGAGTATACATTAATGTAACTATAGGATCAGATATATTAGATTCATCTATACCATCCTAGAGACATTTAGTGGCAGCCTTTGCTGCACTCTTTTATTTCAGCATATCTTCAAAGCCTTTAGTTCAGCAAACTTTCGCTGTTTCTGCGCAAAACATGTTCTAGGTAAGACAATTCCTGGCAAGTGTTGACAACTTACTGATGATTGTAAGATAAAACAGCCAAACAAAATCACATGAAGTAGAATATAAGTAGTGATGTGCAAGGGACACACATTACAGCCGCTCAAAAGTGGAGATAGTCAAGAATGGTTTCTTCTTGACTAATAGCGGGTAAAGGAAACTGATACAAAGTAGATAAGAAAAATCCACTTATATTTGTTTTCTGGAAAGACACTGAAGAAAAAGATTCATAGTTACTTAGAATCATTCATTTTGTTCCCCACCTTCTTAACTTAGCTTTCTCCAAAGGTGACCAAACTGTTAGTAGACTAGGATCTTGCTTGACTGCAGTCAAGGACAGATAATAATTCATTAGAATAAGGAGGATGATAATAGCATTTAATATATATCTAAAAATTTTTATACACACCTTACATATTTTATATATATATTTTTTAAATCATTTCATTCTCACAGCATCTCAGTGAGATAGGTGCTATTCTCATCCCTATTTTATAGATTAAAAAAATGAGGCACAGAGAGTCAAACAGCAGGTGGCAGATGTGGGAACAGCCAAGTCTAACATGAGAAGCCCAGCTCTTAAACACCACACTGTGCTGCCTGTTACTCATGAGATGATTGGTATAGATGATGAGTAGTGTTCTGATTGGTTGTTATGAGATAACGTTTGATCACACAAGCGTTTCTTTTTGATTATTTTGAATTTTTCAGTATTATTTTACATATTCTATAGCCCCTCCTCTTTGCCTTGAACCCCTGAGACACCCCTTTGGAATCTTAAGGTCATTTTTCAGATATTTCTCTCTTAGCTATTAAATATTAATCACCTTAAAAGGACAGAATTCAAATATTTGTTTTAATTGTTTAAAATAGCCTGTGAATGTGTATTAAGTTAGGTTTAAGGGTCCTCCCTCCCTTGTGTTCTCAAGTGTTACAGTTCCCTTCCTTTTCTTACAGATGCTGGCCTAGAAGTAAAAGTAAAAGACCCACCAAAAGGGATGATACCACCAGGAACTCAGCTGGTCAAACCAAAGACTGAGCCTCAACCAAATAAGGTTAGGGTAGAATGAAATCAGAACATGAACTGGTCTGAGATTTATTAATTTTCTTCATTGATGCTTCAAGGTAGCCATCAAACACCTCATATTTTATTTTATTTCAGTATTCGAATTCTGAGTATTCCTAAATGAACTTGAAGAATAGTTCATGGTAATTCTAATCATTTCTCAATTGTAGAACCTGTACTTTTTGGTTTCTTTGTATAATGCTATAGTAATTTATAGGCCTTGTGTACTTTCTGTTATTGAAAGTTTACAATTGGGACTTCCCTGGTGGTCCAGTGGTTAAGACTCCGCACTGCCAATGCAAGGGGCCCAGTTTCGATCCCTGGTCAGGGAACTAGATCCTGCATGCCGCAACTAAAGATCCCGCATGCTGCAACGGAAGATCCCACATGCTGCAATGAAAGATCCCGCATGCCACAACTAAGACTTGGTGCAGCCAAATGAATAAATAAAAGCTACCCTTAAAAACAAAAAAAAGAAAGAAAGAAAGTTTACAATTCACAAAACGTCTACCGAAATTAAGTGTATAAAGTTGACAAAGTTAACGTATCCTGTGCTGTTAAAAGAAAAAATTCATTTCCTAACATCTAAAGAGTAAGCACTATAGGAGTTTTAGTAAACTACTTATTAAAAATCAAATATGGATAATAGAATTTATATACCTTCCTGAAAGGAAAAAAATGGCTCTTTTCTCCTTTTTATCATGTCTTCAAAGTTTAGAAAAGAAATTATAAACGTATATTAATAATTTTCTATTTTTTCAATAATTTACATTTTTACACATTTTAAAAAACAACATTTTTTAAAAATGTTGTTTTTATAAATGTTTTCTCTTGTTTTTTATAAATTAACCACTGTTATTTGCACAGGGAAACCAGCTACAAATAATTTTGGAAACTTTATCAGAATTATACTTTCAAATCTGTTTAATTTTCTCTCTTACCACTTACTTATAAGGACTTCTGTTCCGTGATTTCCCCTGTCTCACCTGTCTGTCTTTGCCTTTCTCAGGTTCGAAGATTTGTGGCCAAGGACAGTGCAGGGCTCCGTATCCGTAGCCACCCTTCCCTTCAGAGTGAGCAGATAGGCATAGTGAAGGTCAATGGAACCATCACTTTCATTGATGAGGTAATTTGTAAGGAAACACTTGGTAACAAATTTTGGACAGAAAGTTTTTGCATTGTTTGCACAATGTAAATTTACTAAATTGTTTGTTAGAATGTGTTTTAAGCAGTTTGGGTAGTGTTTGGGAAATCATTTCACAGAATTTCAAAATTCTGTTCATTGAGTTTCAAACATTGCATTCATTTTTATCAATAAAAAAAGTAACTAAAATTATATTTTTAGCATAAAAGGAATTCAGTTAACATGGTAGTCAGAACCTGTACAAGGATTCAATGAAAATGAGTACAGTTTTTCTTGAATTTTTAGAATGTGGTTTGTTTTTGAATGTGTTTATTATATTGCCTTAACTTTGGACAGTACATATTTCTAATAATTCAGTCAAGTAACTTCCAATTATGAAAATCTAAATTGAGGGGAAGGAAGTCTTAAGTTCTTTTGGGAAACATCTGATTTTCTGTTTGAAATATTTATCTTAAAGTGCGATTTTTTTGTGTGCTTTTACTCCTAAGTGACATTGTTTTTTACAATCTCACCATGTGAATCATCATGTTGCTTGGCATTCCTTGCTGGTTTTTTCCTTAAAGGTTCTCTCATTCTTACCTTCTGCAAAAACTAGATGCTTAATCTCCATGTCCAGCATTATTTGCCTGCTTTGTAGCCTTTCAGACTTTGCTACCCTCATAGGAGTTACAGGAGGGCGTGGCTTGTTTCTGTTGCATATATTCTGTAGATCCACAATGATGATGGTGTGTGGCTGAGGCTGAATGATGAGACGATAAAGAAGTATGTTCCTAACATGAATGGTTACACTGAAGCCTGGTGCCTCTCTTTTAATCAGCATCTTGGGAAGAGTCTTCTGGTCCCTGTTGACGTAAGTAAAAGGTGGTTTTAAAAAGCTTTCTAGGTATACTGTGTCCTCATTACAGGGCTTTCTTTAATTAAGGCTTCTCAGTTCTGAGGTAAACCACAACTAAATAACTTTAAGTGCTTGAATTCTGAGAGCTTCTGTGTAATAAAGAGGGAGTTTGGCAAGGCTAAGGACCTTACTACTTACTATGGTCCGTCACAAGCAAGAAGTAGTAAATTAAAACTAGGCCTGCTGAATTCCTTACACAGAGGTAGGGAACGAGAGCGGTTTCGTTTTTTTTCCCTTTCTTATTCACACTACTGTTTGGAATGAATTCCAAACTAAAATTTAAGAATTCAGTGTTACTCTTCATTTCAGAAATATGTACACTGTATTTTTTTATGTTGGCATTTTGTAATTCTGTTGTCTAAGTTTGGATCTTTTCTTTCTTGGCATTGATACTGCTGTGTTAAAATACGGTGGATTTGTAGACTTGTGGTGCTGTAGTGTTCTGGGTGAAGTTAAATCTTAGTGTCTGAGAGAATTCACTGAGCCTCTTGGACAGATGCAGTAGAATACTTAGAGTGTTCAAAGGTTTGCTATATCAGTAAATATGATAGGAACCCACAGCTCTTTTTATAATTTAAACAGAAATACATGATTTTTTTCTTGTCCATTTCCATCAAATGTATTCCTTCTGACACTGCTAATGAATAGAACAGGTAAATTTTTATTTTAAAAAAACCTTAGTATTTTAAACAGTGGAATTTCTTTAAAATAAGTATATAAAACTAGCTCTTTACATCAAATCATTTAATATATTGTTTGTTTTTCTCCTTAATAGTTCAGAGTAATGTTCTCCAAAGGGGTGTATACAAGATGATTCTTTGGGAAAGAAAATAACAGAACTTCTATTTAAATTTATTGATTTCATTCTTTTCTCTATTCCTTTGTATATGTTTTATAATAGTACAGTGGGGAGAGATATATCTATCTGTATACTTTTTACAAATAGATGCATGATAAAGTTTGGAGAGTGTTGGTCTACTGCTTTTTTGATTTTTTTATTTTTTTCATCTGTGGCTCGAAAGTTGGCCTTAAATGGTTTGAACCCATCTCTCATTATGGTAACCAAATATTCTTCAGGATTACGAAAATGATATTTTAAATGAGATAATTATAATAGCCATTTTGTTTATTTCATTAACAGCACATTTTAAAAATTTTGACCAATTTAGAGTTTTGTGTATTTTAAGGCCCTAATAAGGCATTATATTAGATTATATTATCTTTACTACCTTCCCCACTTCAATATTTTCTTCCTAATTCCTTTGTTTGCTCATTTGAGAAGGCGGTTTTGGAAGAGGAAGATATTCACACAGATAGAGCAAGAGAATAAACAAAGGTAGAAAGGAAGAGCAAGAAGTGTGCTGTGTGTTGAAGTTCTGAATCCCATGGCTTCATTTTGGACCACTGCTGTTCTGTTATTTGATGCTTTTAAACTCTAGCCAAGAGACAGTTTTTAATAGACAGTCTTGAGGTCAGAGAGAGAGGACATCATAAAGGTGAGAGGGAACGCTAAATGGAGTGAGCCGTACAAATACTCGTTGATGGCTTTTCACTGGTATGTGAATGAGGAGATTATCACTGACTTATTTGAAAAATCTAGATGAAGAATATTGGAGATAGAAAGTAAAATGAAGTAGCTTTTGATATTTTCTAGCTTGTCTTTGTGTTGAAGAATGACATGAGTTCTCTTTTAACATTAAGTAACTCAGAGTATCTGGTATCATTAAGAAGGCTGAGGTTTTTCTGGTTCCTTTATTTCAAGGATGGTAGTGACTTGAGATCCTTACAAATTAAAGGAAAGATGCCAGTAGAAAAGGGAGACATTAAAGATGTAGATAAGAAATCTGAAGGCTGAAAGAGGAGGAGAAAATAGAATTGAGGGCACATTGGAGAGTTGTTTCTGTGAAGGAGGAGGGGGTATGTATGGCAGTGGGTAAGTTTTTAGGGTTGAGGGAGGAAGGGAATAGGTTGAAGGAGACCATGATTTCCATATAGAAGGGAGAAAAGTCATCAGCTGAGATTGAAACAATTGAGTTAAGCTAGAGAGTTTAGAAATGCCATAAAGATTTGGAGTAATGTTTGAGAGAAATAGCGGGATCTGACAAAAAAACTACTTGTTTGGGGATTATTGGGCCACTAAGGACCCAGTGGGACCACTGGATAGATCCATTCTGGATACCCTTCCTCTCCCATGGCCCTAAGTATCCAGCATTAAAGGAGCCAGGAAAACAGATGATAGCATTGGCTGGAATTTCCTGGGCTGCTATGACAGGAAAATAGGGACAAAAGGGAATTTCAGATGCTGATGAAAGAGCAATTGAGATCACCAGCTGTGGGATCCAGCCTGAGTTGGAAATGTGAAAGGACAAATGGACGGTCCAAGGGACTTGGAGGACTTAATAAAATAGAACAATATACTGAGTGTACTATACTTGAAGAGCTGGAAGGAGATAGGCAATTTTTGTGATAACATAGCATGTTTGAATTTGATTTCATACTTAGAGCATTTTATTGAATAAAATGGCTCATTAATGTGGCCATGAGAGGGCAGCTGAAGTATGTTGGAAGTAAAGGTCATTGGAACTTCCCAAGTCTAAGAACTAAAAGGCTAGGCAGTTGGATGATATCCCCATCGACACGAAGACGTACCAGTGATGGCAACACTGTGACCTGCAAGGTTTGAAAGAGAGTTTGTGTACCATTGGAGGAAGAGTCCCATTAGATACAATATAAAGTCATGGGACAAATGGGAATAATTAGATGTTGGATCAGGAAGAAGCCTAGAGTAGTTTTGGTATAAAAAGAGAACAGGTAGATGACATAAGGGTTTATATTTTATGTGGTGACCAAAGAGGGCAGAGGGGATGTGTGACAACTGGCCTAGGGCTTCAAATAGATCTGGTATAAAGTTGCTTCAGTGAGGATGTTATATGAGGATCCACAGAGTCAGAGCCTGGCATAGGCAAGAACAGGCTGGTTTTCCAAGGTTTTGATTTTAAGGACCAGGACAGCCTCTCATACAGTCACTAAGTTTTTAATGAGTACCTTACTCTACAGGGCAGAGCATGATAGGACATAGAGGGGATAATGATTCCATCTCATCTCCTCAAGGAACTAATAGAGCTGAACAAACGCATCTTGCTGCTTCTTCCCTTTGCATCTCTTACTTCATTTACTACTAGAAAAATGCTGGCCACCTATTCTCCCTTTTTATACTTCAGTTCGTTTGTGAGTAAATCAACTATAAATTATGGCTACCCATTGTGAAACACTACTCAATTAAAAAAAGAAAACTTGGAGATTTGAAATAAAATTAGAAATTATCGAGGACTAATGCCACTAACTTAAAGAGATGCAAAAGTACCAAAAAGTTGCCTTGAGCAGCCCTTACCTCAACCTCTGCAGCCTTTTCTAGTTACAACAATTGTATTCACATGAATGCGTGTACCTTGTTTGGAGCCTGACTCAAACAAACTGTTGGAGAGAATGGGGGTAGGGATTGGAAATTGAACACTGACTAAATATTTGATGAACTATTTTTTTTGGAAAAGATTACCATAAATAGTCATATTTAGAATGAACTTAAAAATTATTTTTGTTGGACTGTCTTGTTTATTTACTCATACTGTAGAACTATCATTTTCATTGTAGATAAGTACTTTAGCTAAATTTTGGCCTACCTAGCATTAGTTCTATCTAAACATCATTACTTTACTAAGAAATGACATCCTAACTTAGTTCAAATGTGACTTTAACTGTGTTTTAGTACTTTAGTAATGCTCTAGTTTAGAGATTAAAAAACATTAGGCATCCATATTATGACTATGTCTTTTTTAGAATATTTTTAAATCAAAAAAATTTTTTTACGTCAGTGGGAAGAATAGGGATAAATATGAAGAGTGCAGATTGTTTTTTGTGAGCTGCTCACCGTCTGTTAGAACTTGTTGCCCCTTTTAGAACACACTGTTTAATTTTACATCTTAGAGTCTTTGTTTATGTTGTTTCATTTGTCTAAAATGCTTTTGCTTCCATTTTTTTTCTAACTTTTCTAATATTTTCCTAATTGGACAGGCTCAAAAGTTTCTGTCAACGTTTCTCATCCCTGTACATCCCAATAATGCTGTAGTTATCAGTTCATTAATTGTTCACTCAGCATATATTTATTGAGTCCTTATTTTATTATGTACCAGATACTAAGCAGGGAAGTAGGTGTTGGGTGGAGAGGCAAAGGGGAGGGATACAAAATAAGTAAGAGTGCAGTTCTTGATCTTGGGGTACTCACTATGTAATGGGATAGACATACAATATTCAGGTAATTAAGTTGCATTATGTTAAGTTCTAGAGTGACTTTACTTAGGAGGTGACATTTGAGGAAATCTTAAGGAAAAATTGCCAGGACAAAGTAAAGTAATTTCACATTAGAGAGTCAGGTGTCCAAAGTTATGGAGGCATGCTATGTATGGGAACTAAAAAATGGTTGATACGGGTGAAGCAAGAATTGAGGGTAAAAAGCATATAAGTATTGGGGACATTAGCTTTTTCTCTCCTTTCTCAGGTAGCACTTTGTCTGTAAAAGCAGAAAAGGCTTATAAATGTCTTTCTCCAACTACCCATAATGTTTAGTTTGGATTTTTTTTGGCCTTTAGGGCATTTGTATTTATAAACCTCTTATTTCTATTAAGCTCCTCAAGGGTTAGGGCTCATTTAGGATCCCTTCTTATATTTTTTCTTCCAGAGTGTTAAATATTACATTTTGCTCGTGGTAGGCTTTCAACATTTGTTAAATACTAAATTTTACTTCTTGGCATTTGGTAGGATCATACTGCTTAAAATAATTTCTGACCCTCTTATGCTCCATACCTTAATTCTCTCATTTAATTTTCATTGTGCCCCTTTGATGTTAAGTTTTTATCATTCTCATTTTTCCAGTGACAGAAGAGAGCTATTCTCCCAAGATCATAAGTAGTAAGTAGTGGAGCTAGCTCTGGAACTCCAGTTGATGTGATTCCAAAGCCCATTTTTTTATGTTCAGTCTACCTTAATCTAGTGGAGCCATAAGGATAAATAGTTATAAAAGGATAAAGTAAATATAGCTATAAGAATCATATTACTTTGGCTAGAACTCCACAATTAAATAAATATGAATACTAATAACCTTAATGGCTGAATGAGGATGAATATCATGATGTATGTTGAAGGTATACCTGGGGAAGGCTGATTTTAAATTAAAATTCTTAAGATTTGGAAACTACAAATATAAGCCAATAGAGTGTTTCAGATACCAAGGAAAATATGTTTAAAAAGAGAGAGAAAATCAGTTATGCACGTGACTTGGGAGACATTTGACTGCCTATAATAGAGCCTAAATTTTTTGGAAAGCAAGTTTACTTCTAAAATAGGAGATATTACTGATCTGAAACTTATAGGCCCAGTTCTTTGGATTCTTTGTCAAAAATGAGGTCTTTTAACATTGTGAATGAGGTTGAGTGATAGAGAAAGTTTATATCAAGGAAAGAAGATGATACCTCATTAGAAGTATTCAAAGATATCTTTATAATGCCCATATTATCCAAATTCTTGCAGAAGCAACTTGAGTCTCCGAACACACCGTACAATTATACAAACCACTTTCTACCTACTTAGGCTGATTGGTGTTCACATATAGAAAGTAGGCTGATTTTTCTGAATTTGGGGGCTCTGAAGATTTGGGGGAGAGATGAAGGAAAAATATCATTTGGTATTCTCTCTTATAACATTACTCAGGGTAATTGGTAAAATTAGCAAATGTTTCTTGCATTTTATGTCAGTTTCATTCTTTTGGAATACCTAATGATGCCTGATAGTCACAGCTTTAATATACCCCAAATTTCTTGATTTTGTCTCGCTAATAAATTTGTGTGTATATGTATGCATAACCTGTTTTTCAGTCCCACTAAATACTAAGTATTTACTTAATACACCATTAATAAATATGCTGTCCTTAGATGGTTATCAAAAGCTTCATTTCATACTTTAGCTTGATGTTTAAGTTTCCTAAACAGAATGGAATTAAGGCTTAAATTCCATTTAAGCCTTAATTTAAGCCTCTATTAAAATAACACTATAATTGTTTGTATATATGCTGTATTTAATTTCTCTGAGATATTTTATCTTTTTCACTTTAAAATTGGCAATTTTTAACTCTGTGATCATCCAGCACAATGAAACAATCACTATCTTTTTTTTCTTTTGCATGAGCATTTGGCATGTTTGGTCATGTATTTCTCCATGAAAATTATTCGCTTATTTGGTCTCTTCTATGCCTTGAAAGATTATTGTCTTAGAGTTGCAATTTGGTGCTCATCAGTTTAGTTAGGTTTTTAGCATGCTTCAGTTTCTAAGTTTCTTGACAGAACTTTTTTGCCTTCACAATAGTCTTTGAGAATAAAATGATTTAGATTATTGTAGATATGTGTGTATTTGTATATGTGTGTGTGTGTATATATATATACACACTTTTACATACATATATAGTGGTTCTCATATTATTCTATAAAATTATACAATATGAAAGCTAATTTATATATTTTAATAGTGAGAAATTGAGACTTTGGAGAGATTAATATTTTCATGCATGTTCGTATCTTTAGACTAAACTTTCCTAAATTTTCGAAAGAAAACTATGCAAGTACATTTTAATTTTAAACTCCAGTTTTCTATCTGTTGCTTTTTTGATACTTGATAAATGCAATTTTATTAGGATAACACATTTTAAAAATAATCTTATAATAAACCAGCATAGAAAGAATTTTCTACAAATGCAGAACAAAAGCAAAAAAGTCAAATTTGAATCCACATATAATTAACATGTACAAAATTGATTTTATTGGCAATTTGTTACCATGGTTAGCAGTTACATCACTTTAAGGTATCATTGTACATGTTAACTCATGTCCTCATACTGAGGAAACACTTGAGTTTGCACATTGAAATAAGAGAGGGAATTCCCTGGCAGTCAGTCCAGTGGTTAGGACTCCGCTCTTTCACTGTCGAGGGTGCGGGTTCAATCCCTGGTCGGGAAACTAAGATCCCACAAGCTGCATAGCGCAGCAAAAATTTAAAAAATAAATAAATAAAAGAGAGATACAAGCTTTAAAATTGTCAGTCACCACATTGCTTCTTTATTCCTAACTCATCTGCATTGCTTTTTACAACGCTTTTCACATTGCTTTTGATGCTAGAAAAATTTATGCTAAAAAATAGAATATGCTAAAAATATTAATATTGTTTTATGTCAAAAGGTTTGCACCGCTATTCTCTGCAAAGGAGAAAAACCATTGAGCAAATACTCCACAAATTCTTACATACATGGACGAACCAGTAAGGACATCTTTTTCCCCCCAAAATAGCATTTCAAAATACTTTGCAACATGTTTCCACTTCACCTAAAGAGAAAGTGCCCTGTCTGCTGTCTATTTTTAAATGTGAAGGGGGCTTTGGTTTTTTGTTTTTTTCTTTTGTTTTGCATTTATCTGTAGGCACACTAATAGAAGCTCATTTTTTTTCTGGCTTTTATATGTTTTATATTTCTGTATTAGCATATATGTATGTATATGGGTCTGTATCTACATCTGTCCCTACATGTACATACATGAGGAGAATACAGAACTGGAGAATATTAAATAAATTCTCGTTATCTAAAATGGCTTACAGTTGGTTGGGAATTGTGTTGTTTCTTTTGTGCTGAAGTCTTGGATAATGACAACTTTCATTAACATTTTGAATGTCCTCTTTTTTGTATTTATATAAGCAGTAAAATTGTGTAATTGCTGGTTTCTGGAAGGATTTTAATTTCCTATCAAATAAATATGTTCAATAGGATGATATGTCTATGTAAATGTATATCATTTTAATTTTTATGAAAACATTTTGTGAAAATGTTGATTTTTCTGGGACCATGTTGCTGTGAATTGGTTGTTCTGTAACAAAATATTTTTAGACTCTAAAGTAGAGATCCTAAATGCTCTGTGCATTTCCTAAACTTTAAGATGGAGAAAACTAGGTCTGCCTTTTGATAAAAGTTCAGATTGTATGTTTTTTCTCTGTGCTTTTCTTAACAAATTTGCTAACAGCTTTCAGTAACATTTCCAAGTGACTGTTTTCTCATTTGTAGAAGAGAGCAAAATTGAAAAATGACTTAGATTTTTTTTTCTTTTTGATTTTTTTTGTACTTTAAACAGAGATAACTAATTCACATATACTACATGCCATTATTATTCATAATAATAGTTGCTCTATCTATACAATCTGTGTTAGTCACATTTTCTTTATAAAACAGCAGACTGTCTTCTGTCATAAAACAAATCTGGCTTGTACTGGAATAGCCACGTCATCATTTAAAGGAATTTGAAGGTGTCCTCCTTGAACTGACTGTCTTAAGGTTTAAATCAATGTCTGGCTCTTAATTGTAGTAAATGGCATGACACACTATATCCATGGAGAGCTTTTGACAAAAACTTATGTATCGGAATTTCTTTGCTGTGTGGTTTACTCAGGTGGCTTCAGTTTCCCTTTAGTGAAATAATATTCCAGTGCTGGTGCTAGAGTATAGAACATTGTTGTTACTGTGAACGCATCTTCTGCAGATGATATCCTGTTCCCTTTCTTTGTTGATATTTTTCTTTCTTAAACTTTGTTGCTCAGAATATCTTTAATGCTAGCCAAGGAGTCAGGGATTTGGACGTATTTTCATGGACTTCCAAAGCTTTTTTCCCCCAGGTGAGTTAACTGTAAGGAACAGTCATACATTATTCAGGTATTTCAGCTTGTATAACAAATTTTACATTGTATCTTTGAAGCCTTTACTTAAGATTAATTTTTAAAACAATTCTTTTTACCAAAAACGATCTATACAGAGTTCTGCAATTGAGTTTCCCCATAAACCTTTCCCCTCTATTTCTGCCAAAGACTGTATTACTAGTGTAAGTTAAACTTTTACTTGACTTCAAATTTGGTATATTTAACTTTACGACTAGCTTCTCCAACAATTATATACAGGTCTAGCTTTTTCAGAACTTACTTATTTAGGTGGGAGAGTTCCAACCCTATGGCTCTTCTGTTTTTTTCCTAGCCTTGCACAGTGGCCTTTTGAATGTTGGGGTGGGATTGCAGGGAGCAAAAATTAACATTGCAGTTCATCAATTTCATATGCTGGTACCCAGGTCTTAAATTTCTGTATAGAATAAAACATGCATTTTAGGATTTCTTGAGAATAACAGATACAGTTCTGTGATTTTAGGTCTATCAGTTCTTTTTATACTTTTTAGTATTAAGAAAAAGGATAGACTTTGCTGTACATTTATTAATTTATATAGTTTCTTTAACTAATCAATAAAATATTAAATATTTTACGATAGTTTTCCTATATTGACTTTCAGTGAATAACTTGCAATTATTATAATTATTATTAGTGTTTGCCAAGACTTTTCTCTCACTGTTACCCTGAGTGGTCAAATTGGAAATATTGTTATAACTTAATTAAATGCTCGAGATGTATCATCAAAGACCAGTGAAATTGTTTTTTCACTAAATCTATGAATATTTGTTTAGTTTTTACATCATGCCATGTAATTTTTAAAAGATCATTTGTACATATGACTAATTTGACTCTTCCATCTATGAAATAGCATCATGTATTTGCCAAAATTGATCATTCACAATGACATTTTTAAATATTTACTGAAAATCTCATGAGTAAAACAGCACAATTTAAAGTTTAGACCTTACTCTCCATTTTTATTTTGAGTGCTCTCTTTGTATTCATATAGTTGTACACATATATAACTTTTTACAAATATGCATGCATGGGTATATAAAATGCATATTTTATTTTAGATTGTAAATCTAAATTTTTCAGGTACTTAAAATTCTCATTTCCATTAAATTGCCAATATATAAATAAGAAATGTTGGACAAATATGGTACAGTAATTATAATAAATGTAAATAAATACTGTCCGTAGTACGTATTTGTATAAGTAAAAATTGATGATTATTCATCACCACAATGAAATTTACAAGATATTATGTGAAGGTTAATAATGGATTTAAAATTTTTTCTGACCAACCATATATTAAATTAAAGTCACAGGTACGGAGAATTCTTGAATCCACATTTTTTTAACCTTACGACTTGATTTTTAATTTTCCACTATATAATGGGCATTTCTTTTGGAATGAGACTACTCATAGGGATTAGAGCTATTCAGTAATATTTTATCTTGCATAATATGTTAGTGGGTTTTTTCATTTTTATCCTATTTATAACATAACTAGATATTAATTTAATTTTAACCTAATGTTTGAATAAGTGTCCCATTGTGATCTTTTACTGTATTTGAATAAAACAATTCGTAGAGTCTATATCGCTGTATTTAAACCGTTTAAGTCTGTTTTAAAGAAGTAATAATGACAGTGGAAGAATTTCCAGTGTAGAACTTTCCTTTACATTTAATTGGGAAAAAGAGCAAATATGGGAAGGTTATTATTTCTCTTTATTGCATTCACGTAGGAAGTAATTTCATCACAGCATTCAGATTCAACAGGAAATTTAGGGTATGTTCCTTTCTTTCATCTTAGAAGTGACTCTTTTATATCCAAATATATTATATTTATATAAAACCACATCTTTAATGTTAATCTCTCCTCTCTACTGAAATATAATCATCTTTTTCTGTTAAAAGCATTAGTATATCACTGTTTAACAATGGTCTAGCAAGTCTAACAAGCCATTTTTATTTGTACTGTATTAAGCAAGTGTGAGTTGTTAAAATCCTATAAGCATTCTTATTTCATTCATAACTAGTAAATATTAACATGTAGCTATATTTCATGCACATTTTTTCATCAGTTATCTCTGTTTATAGATAAGTCTCCAGAATCTTCATACCTATTTTCTCTATTAATAGCTGTAAACAAAAGTACAAAGAAATGAAGATTTAGACTTTTTAACCCATACCGACAGGCAGTAATGCAGTAATAATGATTCAAAATTATTCAGTTGTGGTTCATATAGTAAATTATTTTTGTTTATCCTACTATTAAATATTTCACTAAAAGATAAAAGTAAAATCAAGTACTACTGTGTTTCTCAAATTATGGTGGACAGAAGCTAGAGGTTCAGTTCCTCTCCTATCTTTTCTTCTCTTCAACTCTATTTTAAATATTATTCATAATTGAATAACTGAAAGATTCTTTAATAGTAGTATTAACCAACCCTTGAGCTATCTTTGGATATGTGTTCTTTTTCTTAATTGATGCATTATGGACTTTCTGTAAAAGCAATTAAGAAGGATGTTGAAAGTGATAATAGATTGTATTTTGTTTACTTTTTTTTCCTATTCAAATTTTCAGGAACCTAAAACTAGTACTGATGACTTTTTCAAAGACATAAACTCCTGCTGCCCACAGGAAGCAACAATGCAAGAGCAGGATATGCCGTTCTTGCGAGGAGGGCCAGGCATGTACAAGGTAGTGAAGACGGGACCTTCCGGTCACAACATCAGAAGCTGCCCTAACCTTAGAGGTATCCCAATTGGAATGTTAGTTCTGGGAAACAAAGTCAAAGCAGTGGGAGAGGTATGGATTCTTGTAGCTTCATGACTTCTAAGATATTCATTTTTAATATAATACAACCAAAGCATCTCTTTCTTCCAAAGGTTGCCATTTCCATCCCAGGTGTTTAAATGTTAATGTTCTTTATCTTTACCTGTATTGAAAATACTAATGCAGTTTTTCTGTGCTTCTTTTTTAATAATTTTATTCTCATAATTATCCTTGTGAAAACAATATTTATATAACAAAGTGATTTGTATTGTATATATAAATGTTTGGTATTTGCAAATATCTTTTCACTATTGCAAATGTGTACTGTACTGTCATGGATGAACAGCGCTTCGAAATATTTGCTATGAATCAGTTTGGAGATGTGTTATATTCAAAGGGTTTCATTTCTTCGTTCCCATATATGGGTGTCACTGAAGTCCTGAGCAAATAACATTACTCTTTAGTCAACTGTGGCATTTGCCTCAGCTGATGAGCTTAAAGATGTAGTGTGTCATGCTATTTCTCAGTGTCAGGGTTACTTTCAAGTTGCATTTTAGGCACTACCAACCTAAATAATAGAGAATATGCTGTGTTAGGACATTTCAGGTGCCAAACAAAGAGCCGTGTGTTTTGGGGTAGCATTTAAAATGATTAAGGGATTATCCTGTGCCTTAAAAAAAAATATTGTTTTTACTGAAGTCATCAGTGAGCATTATTTTACAAGACTGTTTATTGATTTCTGTCTTACCTCAGGCTGTGGTCTTAATTTCAGAAACTAATTTGATGATAGAGATTTTTTGGAATAATTACTCACTTAAACTTTTTGCTGGTTTTCAGCCTGAGTGCCCTGAAAGGATCAAGCCAATCAATCATGCTTTTTGTTATGTACTAGGTAACCAATTCTGAAGGTACATGGGTGCAGCTGGATAAGAACAGCATGGTAGAGTTCTGTGAGAGTGATGAAGGAGAGGCATGGTCCTTAGCTAGAGACAGAGGCGGAAACCAGTACCTCCGACATGAAGATGGCAAGTTGGCTTAAATTTGTGATTTATTCCGATTTACCTTTGCAGTGCAGAAGTTTAAAGTGTACCGTATTTCTTTTGTTGTAGAGAGCTTTTTTGTGTTTATTTTTTAAGTAAAATCAAAACTAAAGGTTTAAAAATCTTGCAATTGTTAAAATTCCTATGTAAAATACATAGGTACTAAATGAATACCCATAAAAGAAGAGAATTAGAAGGAAATGTGAAACATATGAATTGATCTTTGTAAAACATGCTTTTTATTTCACTAATATGAATTTAAATGATAATTCTTCTGTGCCAGTTCGGGACTAAACCTTTTACTCTTTCTACCACTAAATGGAAGTTCAGTTTTCAAACCACTGATTGTAGTACTTCTCCCAGGCAATTTCATTCTTTTGAATTCTGTCTCAGGAAAGGAGCATTGAATATATGCTTAGCTTCTTCTGGGGGTTTCCTATTTTGTTGTTAGAGTTTCAGCTTTAAACTTTATTTTACCATTTTTCAAGAATGACCTCCTTTAATAAAAGATTTTCCTTTTTGTCCTCTTCTCTTCATTCTCCTAGTGGCAAAATCTTGTTCAGACCGTGTCATCACTTAGGTGAAGCTTTAACTGATTCTCACAGAGTGAACAGTTACCTCTCATCCTAAAGAACTGAATTCACCACTAGAACAAAACTGATATTATATTGAAGTTAATTTTTATTTCTTTGTACCCAGATTGTGAGTCCCTTGTGGACAGGCACAGGTGTTTTATCTTTGTATTCCTAGTTCTAAAGCAGTTTTCGCACATACTGGTTGCTCACTAAGTTTTCTAAATATACAAGTTGAGTCACAAAAGTATTAGTTAGGACATCAAAATAAGTGGATAAGCCAAACATAGACTTTTCTACCAAATCCCAGAATTTATAGGAGAGGGTAAGACAATTAAATGAATATGCTTCTTTATCCAAAAGAGTATAAAGTTATAATAACCATTATCCAAGAGGTAATATGGCCATAGTATATAAATAGATTCAAGAAAGGTTTGGAATTTGTGTGAATAACAGAGTACGTTTAGATATATTAACATGGTACATTAAACATTCTCCCCTTTTTCCCCACAGCAAGCCTTTGAGATCAGTTATATAATCTTCATTTTACATTTCTAAGCTCACAGAATTTAAAATGACTTGCCTATGGTTATACCACTGGAAACAGGGCAGGTGAAAGACTTGAGCCAGAATCTTCATTCATATTTCAAATGCTGTGCTCATTACACCACACTGCATCAGTAATCCACTGAACCCAATTTGAGAACCTACTTCCTCCCTTGTCTTTACAGACCAGTTTTTCTTAGTCAAAGATGATGTCATCATAAAATAATGTCCTGAGATGGTAGAACTATTATTCATTATGTTTTGAAAAGCAAAAGTCTTCATTTCATGTAAATCAGACATTTTACAAAATAACTTTCCCATTTACAGTATACTTACTACATATATAATTATTACATATTCATAAATTCTTAAACATTTTCATTATATAGGGATATTCAGATATAAATGAAAATAACCTAAAGCAAGATCAGCTTTATATAAGACACAATTAAATAATCTGAGAATGGTTTAAGTGACTGTCAGGGTCTTTCTAGCTTAGTAATCATTTTAACTAGCACTGAGCATAATGTGTAAGAGTAGACTCTGGGACTGGACTGCCAGGGTACAAATGCCAGCTCTTAACTTTTCAGTTGTCCAAATTACCTAGTATCTCTGTGCCTTGGTTTCCTCATTTACAAAGTGAAGATACTTTATAAGATCTATATGAAAGCTAAGTGAAGAAATAACAAAGCTATCAGATGGTAAGGTTAGCTATTATTGTTAAAATGTAAAATGCTTTCCATACTAAGGAGTGAGTTTTACCATAGGAAATTGTATTCCCATGTACTTAGAAGGTAGAAGTTTCTTTTTAGATAATGCTTCTTAAATTAGGATATCGTTTCTACTAAGATATGTACTCGACCCGAAAAAAGGTGTAAGAGAAGTTTAAATTTCTCTGTGATCACTTAATGATTTTTTGCCATATATATATATGGCACAATAAAAGCAAAAAAAAGCAATAATAGCAAATGTTAATAGCACAATAAAAGCAAATTGACTCCATAAGAGCATATCCCATTTCTAAATATTATAGTGATTTTGACTGATGAAAACAAAAATTTTGTCATATACTTTGTTGGTGTCAGTGACCAAATTGGTAGACCAGTTATCAAATCTAAATGTGAGGTTATTTTAAAACTTAACCATCATAAAAATCTTTCTTGCAATTTTCTCTCTTTATAAATGGGGAATAGCACATAAGAAACTAATTTTATAGATGTTCCTTTTATTGTAGAACAAGTTCTTCTGGATCAAAATTCTCAAACTCCTCCTCCAAGCCCTTTCTCAGTACAAGCTTTTAATAAAGGGGCAAGTTGCAGTGCCCAAGGATTTGATTATGGACTCGGAAATAATAAAGGTAGGTGTTTTAAGTGAGTCTTTTACTTACCTAACTGTAATATTTTTATTACCTTCTCTTATAACCATTTTTATTACTGTTCACCCACAAAACTTTAAGTTTGTTCCTAGAAAACTAACAATCAAAATGTTTACGACAGTGTTCTTTTTACAGTATTGGTTTTATCCATTTTATCTTAAGTTTATAGTTCTTGCTTACCCGGTCTTATTTTGTAGACACTCATTTTGAATTCACATCATAAAGATTCTGTGTCACTATATCCAGTAGAAGAACTTTTCTTTATCATCCAGTTATTATTAAATGTTAATGAGCAAAAAAGAACTTCCCCAAATGATCCATTTAAAATCAAAATATTTTAAGTAATATTTTTAAGTAATATTGCACATCAGCTTTATTAAACGTGTGGTTTTCAATGTCTAATCAAGTTATCTTAGTTAATTTCAAATTACATGAAATGATAGCTTTGGGTTTGGTATGTATAATGAAACCAAAAAATTGTAAAAAGAAAAACAAAACCCCTAAGCCATATGGATATAAAATGTATACAACTTGTTACGGTTGCATTAATAGAAGAGACCAGCATCAGGGACAGTCCAAATAATAATTGTTTTGGAGTAATTTATGCTCGAATTTCATCCAAAATTCCATTTGTATGTAAATTTGGACACATTCACATGCTTTCTTATGAACCTGCTCCTAACTCTTAGCTTCAAAATCGACGATATTGTCAGAAGGTAGCATATAGCTGGACAGTGGGTAGGAAGAAGATAGCCTACATGGAAATACTTTTACTTTAAAATGTTATTTAAACTAATTTATGAGATTTGATTTCTAGACACAAATACAGTTGTTTTAATACCTGACTTGCAGAGCAAGTGAAATAATGAAATAGTCAACAAGATACAGAATTACATCAGTATAGAGGAAATATTCAATTTAAAATAAAACCACTTTCTGTTTGATACCTTTATTACTTTCCACAAAGTGTTTTTATTAAGAAGGAAGCCTTAGCTACAAGATTTCTTTTTGGCTCTTCCTCCTACATCGGGTTGCTCTATCCTACAGGCTTGGGTACTATCTGCTTGCTCATTTCTGGTAGCTCAGATTTCAACTAACTTAAACTAGACCTTCATGCTCAAGTAGGGTAAATGCTTTGTGGTGTTTTCTTCATGTCCCTTTCCTTCTGCCGCTCCCAGTCCTTAAAATCTCAGTGTTTACTTACCACTATATACTTGTATAGTAGTCTGTTTTAAAGCCATGTTTAATTCAAATTGTATGCTTTCAGTCTCTAAAATGTCTAAATTGTACTGGTGGCTATCACATTAAATCAGTCTTTAAAACAGAATTTGTTAAAACATCATAAGAATAAAAATCAACTTTCAATAGAGACAAACATTGCTGAGAACATTTACTAATTAGAAATAATGTATTACTTTTTTAAACTGATTTTGCTAATATTGTTCAAAAATAGCATGTACTTCTTAGTAGGCTTTTAAAATATTTAGATGGAGTGGAGAAATATTAAGAAACTTTCATCTGATTAAATATATCTAACCTTTATTTATTATCTTACCTTTAATTGTAGTTCCCATTTTCTTTAACTCTTTATGCTATCCAACATCAAGCAATTGTTTTTTGCAAAAATTCTTTTTCCTTAAAACAATTTTATAAAATTCTTCATCACCTCTAAAATCCTTTTCTAATCACAGCATTAATTTTTTTAAGTGAAGAGATGTAGCTTGTGTGCACAGTTCTTTCCATATTAATCTGTTTCTTGTTGGTGTTTCATTTAAAATTTTATTTATGAAACTTTATTATATCTAGAGAATATGCCTGGAAAGGTACTGTTTTCCAGTTTCTGCATCAGCTAGTCTGGATATGGTTTCCCCCCCCCAACCCTTCTTCTTCAGCATCATTTAAACTATTTAATATTTATATTCTCATAAATTAGGAGCTATCATCCATCCAATTATATCATTTCATATTTTTAATAGTATTTTTCTGTTAATGTCCTTTGTATTTAATTTTGAAGAAAATATCAATTCATGTTTGAGATACTATTCAAATAAGGTACCTCATATTCCTTTTTTTCTTATAGGTCTTTTATAAATTTTTACATTGCCTATCCGAGCAAAAGAGTTCATGCTTTTAAAAATGTATAATTTCTTTGGCAATAACAACTTTAAAAAAGAAAATATTCATTTATAAATGTATTACTAAATTAATAACATATACTTTGCCTCCCTTCAGTCCTGCATTGAACTGTTCATATTATTTGCATATTTTCTGCATGAAGTGTACTGCGTATGAGGCAGGGTGATAATAGTCAATGTCAGGTACTGCACAGAAGACATCATCGACTTAGATCTTCCTTTATACTTGTATGTTATTGAATCAACTTATCATACTTACTTCATAGACTCTGTATTCTCTCGTGCTGCTGCTAGATGTTGTATATGAATTTAAATGGATTTGGTTTTGTAAGTGGGCCATTATATAAAATTTGTTGGGGTGCTTCCATTATTAAAACAACATACAACATTCGGTCCCTAATTTGAGAATAACAGTCACCAACTTCCACAACAGTTCTGAATTGGCATTGTTTTATTTAGTGTTGAACTTTATCTGAATGTCATAAAGCACCATTTACTTTGCCATTTTGGATGTTAATTAATAACAAGTTGTAGTTTTGACTGTTTTGCCCACTGCAGGTGACCAACTGAGTGCCATATTGAATTCCATTCAGTCACGGCCCAATCTCCCAGCTCCTTCCATCTTTGATCAAGCTGCAAAACCTCCCTCTTCCCTAGTCCACAGCCCATTTGTGTTCGGACAGCCCCTTTCCTTCCAGCAGCCTCAGCTTCAGAGTAAGTCTTGTCAGCCTTACCTGCCTCATCAAACCATTTCTGAAGCTTTGTTCTGAGTTGTTTATCAGTTACTAATTATTTATCAACTCACCTAACTGGTTTTATTTAATGAGGACGTTATCCCTTCCCACATTTTTGAAGCACTTAAGCTATTCTGACCTAAGACATTCTGCAGCTAAGACATTTGTTTTTAATCACATTTTTTTATTAAGTGTAGTTATTAAAATATGACTTTTATGTTTTCTATTCTAATTCCAGAATAAGCAAATCATACTATAAAATATATTAAGAAAACATTGATTTAAAAAAATTTTTTATAATATGCACGACTATGGTAAGCATCAGTTATAAGGATAACTTTCATTGTTTTACACTGAATTTTTGTTACTTAGAGATGCCCCAAGAGAATGAACCTATTTCACTATACCAGTGGGTGGAGGAGAGGCTGTACTGGGCAGGTTTGTTTGTTTCTTTTAAGTGAACTTGGTGTCTGTGAAATGTATAGCAACTTAGGTTTCCAAATGTTCTCACATTGTTGTTTCTTCTCTTGCTTTTTGTTGTTGTTGTTGTTGTTCTTGTTCTTGTTCTTAATAAGTTAAACCAATCAGCTGATTCCAGTTCTGCCTTCTAGGATTATTCTAGCCCTTTATCCATGATAGTAATTCATACTGATCTGGAAAACAGACCCAAAACAAATTACATTTACCTGAGTCTTCTTTTTTCTTAATAAGTTCCTGAGGCTTCCCCATAAACTTCTCAAACCTCCTAGTATGACAACAATATGCTCTTCTTGGCCTTCAGTTCACATATTGGCTCTACAGTATATAAACACACTCACTGAATTGAGAGAGTTTTTGGAAGTCTCAGCTTGTACACCCATTTGTTTGAATTCAAATGCATGACCTCTTTGCTTTACTTTAATAAAATACATCCACACTTAGATCTAAGTTATTTTTCTACAAAAATACTTTTATAGCTATTATTAGGATTACTTAAGAGAATGCCAGCTGGTTTAGTTTTTATTAGGAACCAGGGTAGTGTATAGTTAGCAAATGATGTTATTCATTATGATATTATTACCTATCTTCAGAAAAGAGTATATAAGAGTATAAACTTTTTTAGGTTTGCACTATACATTAGGCAAATTCAATTAATGAAATTAGTTTGTAGATATAAGTAGTATCAATTTCTAGCTAATCATCTCTGTTCATGTGTAATATTCACTTTAATGTCTCTTAAAAGAAGAATTTCAAGGAAACATAATAGTGTCATGTGTGTGAAATAGTTTTTTCTTCCTTGATAAGCATTATAGAAGAATGAAAGAGAAGTGAAGGCTCAGTTTCCCCATTTAATGGAGTGACAGACACTTTACATTTAGATGTACCCAGGTTGCAGGAAGTTTTAAAAGTAAGGACAAGGAAATAAAAGGGAAAAAACCATCATAACCAGGCAGAAAATTCATATTAAATATAAAATTACCCTGATAATGTCATAGTGGCAGCAGACAGGAGAACTAAGGAATAAGAACCATTTTGTTTTACCTAAAGGGTTACTGCAAGTCTTCTCGTAAACTTCTCTAAAAAAAAGTATAATTACTGTTTTCATTTTACCAAATTACTTAATAAAATATTGTAAAACAAAATGTAAAGACCATAAGAAAATCAGATTTGCCTCTTTTAAAGGATAATAGGTTTCTAACTGACATTGTGTCAGTATAATTTTGTTCATATTGTGTCTAAGTGTTATCAGTACCACCACTTCCTTTACCACCATCTTGGAGCAAATTTGAAATCATGGCCTAGAAATGTCTCAAAATTACCAGTTTTCTGAATCATTACCTACATGTACTCCAGTGATACAGACTTCTTATTCTCAGCAGAATATCACTGAAGTTTGACTACCCAATTCCAGAAACCAGAAGGCTTAATCTTTAGCACAACTAAAAACAAGTATGGAATCTAAAAATAGTTTAATGTTTTATAGATATATTAGAATTGTAGTGATTACATCATAGGAAAATTAAATATGGCAGAGTTAAAACTACCTGAGTAAGATATTCTTTCCTGAATTTCACTGCCGTCCATCACACTAGCATTTCATCTTGCTTTAGAAGATGACTTATTTATACTGAACTTCCCTTTACTAATTAGTAAAATGAGAATCATTTTTGTCTTACACTTTTGTGATTCTAAAATATTGAATAAAATATTATGTATAGAAGACTGTATTTACTAGTTCTTGCTTATTCTGATAAGTCACCACTATGTACTTACTACTGTCCTTGAGCACTTTAGTACATCCTCATTTGAGATAATGTCTCCATTTTACAGTTAAGGAAACAGAGGCTTAAAGAGGATAAATGATATGCCCTAGAAATATACATAGTAAATGGTAGAGTCAGAACATGAGCCCAGTTCTCCTGACTACAAAGGAGGCCATGTTTTTAAATATCTAGCTTTGCCTACTAATAAATAATGTAAAAATTTGCTCTTTAATATATAGTTTTTAAATTTCTGTTTCCATTTGGTTCTAGGATCCAGAGTATTAGCTTTGTTTGGATTGGTTATTTTCCCCTTCATAGTTTAAGAATGTAGCACGGTTTAAAAGGAGAAGGTTTCCTAAATACTGTAACTCAAGTTCCCAGCTAAGTAGATGACATACATAAAGTAGGGACATACATAAACTGCTCCCCATGTCAGCTTTATGAGCATTATTAATCAGTATTTTTTAGTTTTTTTATTCCCCTGAAGCGTAGGGTTTTTTAAAATTAATCTTTGGAATTGAAAGTAATCTGGCACATTAAATTCATTTGGTAATTTTTTTAAGTTGCAAAATTATTTTATACATGCACACATACATATATACATACAAATTACTTCACCTGTTGTTCTAGTGAAATAGAATAATTATAGAAATAAAAGTCACACATTTTCCTTGTCTTAACATATTTATATGTGTGCAAAGGCATGAGAGAGAAGAGAGGTGTGTATATAAACTTTTCCTTTACTGTTCCATAAGTTACTTTTTTATTTCAGAAGTATTTATGTAGGTTTTAGAATTGGTAAGCAATTTGGCAGTAAATTTCTAGTGGACTGAGGTGGGGAATGATATAGGTGCCCGCTTTCTTTTAAGAATATTACATTCTGTATTTTCATTATCTTTCCTCATTTCTTTTGAAGGCATCATTTTATTTGTCCCATATCCTCTGACAATATCTTACACATCATAAGCATTCAGGGAGTATTTATTGACTGTAAATGCCTAAGATGATCATTTCTTCAGTGTAAACTATGAGTTTAAGATCATGTATTTCTTGTTATCTTATGATTGATATTCCTGTCTTTACTCAGAGTACATCTTCAAAATAGAGGAAGAATACTTCAGTAGTAATTAAATTTAACTATAATGTGATGATGTGATATCTAATAATTCTGAGTTTATACTGATGGAATTTTATGAAAGATCCTCCAACTGAAAAACTGTATTTCACATGACTGTGTTTAATATAAACATTTTTTAGCTACTGTTCAGGGAGCTAAATAATTTGCTTTTTTTTTGTAGAAAAAAAAATGGTAAATAGAACATTAAGACAGTTGACGATTCTCCCAGAGATTTTAAATATGTAACATATATATATCAAAGTATGTCGTACTTTCAAGCCCAGATATGAGAGCTCTAGGTTACTTTGCAACGAGTTTTTCTGTTATACCCATAATCACATTCTCAAATGAGACAAAACTTTTGCTAAATGTGACAAAAGAGTCCACCTGAGTATCTGTATGCATATTGGTTTGTGTTCAAGAATACTAACATATACTAAAGCACTGTGTTTACTTACTTAGCTTATAAAGATATAGTGATGGAAAGACGTTAAGCTCAGATTTCCTTTCCAGCCACTTAAGTTACTTGATGCATCTGAGCCCTTTTTACCTCATCCATAAAATGAGGTGCCTAATAAACATTATCTGTTGATATTGATATTGCCTTTTGATGCAAACATTTAACATCTCGCATGCTGCAAGGAAAAGTGGAGGAAATCACAGTCTCAGAGAGAACAGTCTATTCTCTGTGGAGGCACAAATGAGGTTTCCTAGCTACTCCTCAGTACATTTTCACAGCTTAACTTCATTATTTGCTTTGAGATTAATTCTTCATATGGTAACACCACATTCAGATGTTAGTATGAATATTAGTATAAAAGCCAGGTTTTTTCCTAAGACTTAGACTTCATTTTTATCCTGGATTATAATCCCAGCCCAGAATCTGTCTACTTATTTGTTTGCCTGGTGTGAGCTGTGGCGTGGATGGAGCCCTTGACTTGGGAAGGAGACCTGTGTTTTAATCTCTGTTCTCCCTCCGGTTAGTTTTGTGACACTAAGCTGATTTCTCAGACCCTTTTCCTCTTTATAATTTTTATTAAGGAAAATTAAAGGATGATATCAACAAAGATTTCATAAAATCAAATAGTCAAGTGCAGTAAAATTTTTCATACTTGAACCGATAGCATCTGTCACAATGGCCAATATATTTATTTCGATTTGGGCTCTAACATCTCTAGCATCCCTACAAATCCTTGTCATTTCAGTCATGGGCCAGAATTTATCTTGACTCAGTGTCTCCATCTTCTCTGTGGTAGGAAAGCTTTGACCCATGTTCCTTTCCCTCTTCATCAGCCCTCACTTCATCCTAGGAATTTAGACCACAGAGAACGCTGCTGTTGTTTATAAGACAGTGTGCCCGAGTGCATCTGTTTGCTTTCTCCTGACCAGATCTGACCTTTTGTCTCTCCCTTTGCTCCCATCTCCTTATTGGCTACTAAATTTATTCCACCCCTTATTACCATTTTTCTTCAGATGGGTCATTTATTCTTCCATCATTTATTTACCTGTGTTTGTTAAATATCTAGTCTATGCTAGGCTATAGGGAGCAATAAAGTAAAGAAAATATTATCACTGATCTTGAAGGGCGTTTGAAATACTGAGGAAGGCAGCCATGTTGAAAAAAATGATGGTATTATTTTAAGTCTGCAGGAGCAATATTCACAGGATGCATTGGAAACATAGGAGAAAAAGCTGCTGACTCAGCTAGGAAAGGTTAGAGAAGGCATTAGATAAAGAGATGGCCCCTAATCAGAGTGTTGAAGGACTCATAGGAATTTATCAGGCAGCATTGGGGGTGTGGAAGGAGATTACAGGTGTATTTCCTCTCTAAGAATAGCATGAGCCAAGTTTGGGGGATCCATTGACTCAAAAATATTTATTGACCACCATCTACATGTCAGGCACTCTTCTAAGTAAGTACTGGTCATGCAAGGAGTCCAGTTTGGGAGGCTTTCATAGTAATCCAGGTGAGATATGATGGTAGCTTTACCAGAGTAGCCTAAGAGATGGTATTAAATCATGGAATACTGGATATATTTTGAAGGGGAATCAACAGGATTTGCCTAAAGATTGAATAACAATGAGAATACCAAAATAGTGGAGGGCAAATCTAAGATTTTTGCATAGGCATTTGGAAGAATGTAATTTCCATTTAATATGGGGACTGTAGAACTAGGTCTGGGGGGCAATAACAAAGGCTTAATTTTGGACATTATATTGGTAAGCTACTGTTGCATAGCAAACCACCCCAAAAGTTAATGACTTCAAACAAGCACTCTTTCACTCACAGTTCTGTGGGTTAGCAGAGTAGGCTGGGTTCAGCTGGGTAGTTGTGATCTTGCCTGGGATCCTTCATGCATCTGCAGGTCAGCCAGGTATTTTTTTCATTGGGGACTGGCTGGCATGAAAAGGGTGACTAGGCCAAATATCTCTTGTCATTCAGTGGGCTAACTTGGGTTTGTTTGCATGGACATTGCAGGATTCTGCGAAAACAAAAACATGCACAGTCTTTTGAGGCTTAGGCTTGACACTGACACAGCATCACATATGCCATACTCTGTTGGTCAAAGCAGGACACTTATGTTCAAGGATGGAGAAATAGACTTCACTTCTTGATTAGAGTTGCTGCAAAGGGGCATGGTACAGGGATAGGAATAATTGTCACCGTGTTTGCAAATGATCAGATATGTTAAGTTTGAGGTTCCATTTAAGTCCAGTGGAGATATCAAGTTGAGATCGATGTAAGACCCTGGAGTTCATGGGAACTGTCTGTGCAGGACACATAAGTTGGGAGTTCACTGGCTTATAGCAGAATAATTTGAGAGTTGCCCTAAGGGTGGATTAAAGCAGCAGGAAAGTAGGTATAGGGAGAAAAGAGAAGATGCCTAAAGACTGAGCGCTGGGGCACTTCAGGGTTTAGACATGGGAGAGAGGAGGAGAAATCAGCAAAAGAGACTGACAAGTGGCCATAGAAATAGGAGGAAAACCGAGTCAGTGTGGTGTTTCTAGAAGCCAAATGAAGAAAGTATTTCAAGGAAATAGTGACAAGGTGTATCAGATGTTGCTGATGGGTCAGGCAAAGTGAGGATTGAGAATGGACCATTGGATTTAGCAATGTGGAGGTCACTGATGATCTTGATGAGAGCAACTCTAGTCGGATGAGATGCCAAAGCTCCATTAGAGTGGGTTCAAGAGAAAGGGGGGAGACAGTTGTTATAGATAAATTTGTCAAGTTTTACTGTAAAGGGAAGGAAAACACATAAAGTGAAACCAAGGCAGAGGATGTGAGATCTAGAGAGATTTTTGTTTGGTTTGGTTTTTAATGGGGAAAAGGTAACATCAGGGTTGTTTTTTAATGAGAATGATCCAATAGAGAGGAAAATTGCCAGTGCAGGAGAGAGGGGAGGATTGCTTGAACAGTATTCATCCGTGGGAGAGGGGATGGGATGTAGTGCAAAGGGGAAACGTTGGCCAAGTAGGAGCAGAAATAGGTGATCCATCATAACAGGAGAGGAAAGAGTGTGTAGTGTTAGCAGCTTGAGAATGTTGTCCATTTGTTTTTTGTTTTGTTTGTTTTCTCAGTAAAATAGGAAGCCGTCATCAGCTCAGAGTTAGTATGGGGCAAGTGTTGGTGGTTTGAGGAAAGAGAGATATGAAATGGTAATTGCTAACACATGGCAGTCATTTACCACATAACAGGCACCATTTTAACCACTTCAAATGAATCAACTCATTTGCTTATGTTAGGAAACATGATTCACTTGAGAAACTTCACGTGTTTGTAGCTTAGAGTGTTAGTGTCCTAGTGGCAGTTTCTTACACTAGAGAGGGCGGGGCCACATCATGAAGGGTCTTGTAAGCCACTCTTAGTAGTTTAGACTTTATCCTGTGAGTAAAGTGAGTAAAATGGAGGGAGCAGATGGAGGCATATATAGTTCTGCAGAATTTTAAACAAAGATAATGATATGCTCAGTCTTACATTTGTGAAAGATAACTAAAAATATTATGAAAACGGTTCTGGAGAAAGGGAGAGCGTTAGAGGTAGGGATTCCAGAGAAGAGCTGAGTAGGGCTTATACTAAGGTAAATTATAGTGGACGTATAGAAGAAGGGACAAGCTTAGAAACATGTAGGCAGTAAAATTGTACAGGACTTGCTAATCACAGTTGAAGGAGCCAGTCTAGAATGGCGTCCAGTTTTCTGTCTTTGTTTTGAAAGATTATATGCTTACCTAATGCCAATACACAGAATTAAAAGCAGATTTTAAGAAAAAATGAGTTCGGTTGGGTAACTTCGCCTCCAGTAAGCTGTAATATAATTCGAATGTGGGAAGCATACTTAGCATTTCCATAACTGAAGATGGCATTGTTGACTGACAGTTTGAAAATACATCATTACAGATTTTCATCCATCTTCCATTCCACATTTGTATCATATGGATGAATGTTATATTCTAGTGAAAAGCTTATTTCTATTTTAGCCTTAAGTTGGAAATTTTGTTCTAGCTGTCATTCTTTTATAATTCATTTAGTATACTAACATTTATATAAGTAAATTTTAGTTGCTATTCTGTGTCTTAAGCTCTTTTCCTTCTGATACATTTAGTAGGATTCCACATTCTGTTAGTGCTTATACATATCTACATTTATGTGTGTATATATTTTTTAAGATATAGAAAGAAACCTAATTCTATAGATCCTTCACAAACAATGATAATAACATTTTGTCAAGTTTACAGTAGAAAAGCAGGAACAGTGTTTCTGACTTTCTTCACTCAATTTAAACCCTGGTAATTGTACATTTGCATTCTTCTCTGAATAGTACTACAGATATTTTGACAAATAGACTCGTAACACAGGCAGTAAATGGTTAAGCTTAACTTATAATTCAGATATTCTGGAAATTACTTCTTTTAAAACTATTTATTTCTAAAAATATAAAAAACTAGTTTATTGGTTATTGAGGAGACAATATATAAACTATACCTTCACCCTGGCCAAAAGATGTGAGCAGCCAAACAACATGCAGATAAGAAATAAGTACAATTAAGTGTAAGTATTATTCCCACGTCTGTCTATTGATGTTTTGGAGGATTGAGAATAAGGTGATAGTGATGATAATTACGTCCTCTAGCCAGCAGCTGCCCGGACTGACAGCTTTAAATGCACATTCACTGGGTATAATCCGAAGAAAATGAAAACACTTACTTGAAAAGATACACGCACTCCAGTGTTCATAGCAGCATTGTTTATAATTGCCAAGGTATGGAAGCAACCTAAGTGCCATCAACAGATGAATGGATGAAGAAGATCATTACTTCATTGTTGACTCAAACCTGAAAGAGTATACGCCCCTTTCTAAATCTCAGAACTGCACTTTTGTGTACTGCCACCAGATGGTGACAGGTGCCTTGATTCTTCCAGTGTATTGTCCCAATAACAAGGTCAAGGTCCTGATACAGCAAAACCACAGTTTGTCTTTGTCCAACTGAAATGAGGATGCTTTCCTTATTAAAAAGAAAAGTTATACTGTTTTATTATTATCATTAGCCTAGGGAATAATTTTTTTAAATACAATTTACAATGAGCTCAGAGTTTCTGTGACCAGAGGCTGAATGAAGTACCCCAGGGAACTTGATACTCGGGATTTAAAACAAAGAAAACAAAGAATAAATGACATGTAAAGAACTGTATTGTTAATAAGGGGATACTTTATACCAAACAAAAAACGTTGACTTCAAATGAATACTGGAGGAAAAAATCCAGCTTTTTATATTGTTTTAAACATTATTCTCCTTAGTTAACTATATTATGACAAAAAAATCAAAATTCTACAGACATTAATTTAATAATTGATTGTTTTATCTATAAAGCAAGGTAAAAAGGAGCATGATTAAGCCTCATCAGATGTCTAAAAGTTGATCAGTTTTTTCTTCTGTGCATAGATAGCAAAGTATCTCTTAAGGATTACTTCCCTTTTTAAATTGAAAGATATAAATCTTTTTAAAAGTTAACTATTTCAAAGTATTTTAAACATGAGCTTGTGAAAATTAAATGTCTAGAACAAGTGTTGTGTGAATTCACAGCTTACTGTACTTAGGCATTTAACAGTAACCTTTTGTAGACTTTCAAAAGATGTTTATTTCATCTTATTCACTCTGAATCATACCTAGGAATCCAGTCTCTTTAGGTTTTGTAACATACTGGAAAGACTTCAAGGATGATTTGGCTTCAAAACTTTTTCCAGGAGTTTGTCCTTAAACCTCTAACATCTTATCTAATAAGTGTCCATGTAGTTTTGTACTTTTATGTTACGGGTGCTTTTAGTTAAGATAGTATCTGATTTCCTGCTCCTGTGTCCTCCTGCAAACCCAGTCTTCACAGATTTTAGTGACCAAGCTGCGAGACTGTATCCTTACATTGGCAGTTTGAATCCTTGAATTCCAATCAAAAGCTGGCACTCTCCTAACTGACATTTTCAGTGAGAGTTGCAGAGTAAGTATTATATGAGATTGAAATAGCATAAGACCTCATTTTGCAGCTCCTGGTGCCTTTGAGTTTTACACACTTTAAAAAGAAGAATGTTCAAAAATATTAAAATTTTAACATTTCTTTAACTTAAGGAACATGACTTGTTGGCATGTGTCTCCATCCCTCCATCCACTCCTACCATTCTCTCTTGAACCAACTACAGGGTTGAAATTGAAGTTGTCCTTATCCACAGAAATTGCTGTATTCAGTTTTTGACTTTTGTTTTGCTAAGTTCAACTGTCAGTTCTAAGATTTCTTTTTTTTGGCGGTACGCGGGCCTCTCACTGTTGTGGCCTCTCCGGTTGCGGAGCACAGGCTCCGGACACGCAGGCTCAATGGCCATGGCTCACGGGCTTAGCCGCTCCGCGGCATGTGGGATTTTCCCAGACCAGGGCACGAACCCGTGTCCCCTGCATCGGCAGGCATACTCTCAATGACTGTGCCACCAGGGGAGCCCCTAAGATTTCATTTTACTTGCTCTGTTGTCAGTGTTTGACAGGATTGATCTTTCTCTTTTCCTTGAAACGCCTTCTTCCTTTGCCTGCTGGATGTCTCCTACCTCAGCTGTTCATGTCCAATCTCTTTTCTACATCCTCCTCTATTCTGTATTCCTAGGACTGTCCCAGGGCTTTGGTCTCTTCTAGGCCTTGCTACCTAAGTTGTCTTATCCAGGCATGGAGTATTACCCAAAATCTGTGTGCTTATTACTCTCACGTTTATCACCGCTCCATCTAGGGTGTATTTGTTCATTGTCTCTCTCCTTTTACTGGAAGATAAGTTCCATAAGAGTAGGGACTTCATTTCTGTTCATCATTTTATGCTCGATTCCTAGGACAATGTCTGACACATAATACATACTCAGTACCTTATATGGAAGGATTCTTGGTTTTATGAATAGTTCATCTTTAATCTTGGCCATAATAATGAATCCGTCAACTATTACTTTTTCTGTTTTGAGAAAAGTGTGTGTTGTATTCATTTTTTTAATTTCAATAATGTTAAGAAAGTTATCTCCTTATTACCGGAATTTATTTCAGCTCACTTGATTACATTTATTTTCATTGCCATGAGTTAAAATTTTAAATAGTGGATTTATTTTCAGATTTAGATAGAGATTTTTTTTTTAGCATACTGCTTTTGAAAGACCACTTTAAAGGTTCTGTTAATTTTTTGAAAAGTAATTTTTTTTAATTTTAAGCACTTCATTTTCTGCATGGTGAATCATTAAGGTGTCTAACATTTCCAGTGACTTGTAAGTCTTTTTTGCTTTGTTTGTGTTGTGAGACTTTTTATAAACAGAATTTGGTATCTCAGTAATAAGATCGACAAAACAAACACTAACTATTGGGATTAGCACTAACATTTTTTACTGAGGATGGACTCAGAAAAGTAGTTGACCATAAATGTCAACTTGGGTCCATTCTGAGATACATACTGGAAAAATTATAGTCATGTGTCCATACAGAAAACCAGGTGACAATAGGTTAAACTGTAAGTAACATCTCTTTATCTCCCACTATTTACAAAAAAAAAAAATTACTTATAAACTTTTCATTTATAAGTAAGTGAGCACCAAGTTAAAGAAAACTGAGTTAAAGAAATATTAGTCTGAAAAGAAATGCTCAAATTTGATTTATCAGTGCTATGAATGTTATTTAACTTTTAGGCTAATACATTTGGCGCTGTCGTTATTAGTCTAAATTAATTAATTTGATCTTTGTATTCAGTTTTTAATTTTAGAGAAATAATAAACTTGCTGGAAAATTTAGCAGAATATAAACTTTTTGATAAGTTAGTAGTCGCGCATACCATTTGAAATGCTTTGTTTCTGCTTGTGTTCTCTGCTAAATTTTTTTTCCATTGAATCTGTGCTGCTTCTTTGCCAATGTTTTCCACTGTAGAATCTCCATCTCGCAACCTTGCTTCTCGTGAGCGCATTTACAAAAATTATGGTGTAGCTGGGCCTGCCTCTGCTCTCTCATCTCTGTCTCACAAACTGAAGGGTGGGTATGCGTGCCTTCACGGATGGGCCATTCTTAATAAACCTAGGAGGTTTCAAGAAAGAAGTTTTAGTTCACCTCAGTCATTTTCATCTCATTCCATTTAAGATTAAAGTTTATAATTTTATTTAAAATTTGATATTTTGGGGTAATTTGTGATGTATCTGTTCAATATTTATTAATTATCCTAATTGATATGCCTGTTTACTATGTGTAGGTTAAATAGAACTCTTGCTTAATCTCAAACCTATGTGAGATATTAAATAAAATAAGTATGTAGAAATAAATGCCTTTGGGGAATTGTAACACCATTATTACCAGAACGAGGTGGTACATGTGTAAGCCATAAAGCACATTGTGATCTATAAGAATATAGTATCTCATGTGACAGGTTAGTCTTCAACTCATTTTTTCTGTTAGGTAATGTAAAAATCATTTTCCTGTTTTAGTTTTTTTATGAGAAACAGTTTGATAATTAAATTCTTTAGTTTACCTTAGTTTTCAGGGCTGTCCTGTCTGGCATGAGTCATCCTTCTAGTATTTTCTTAGCTGCTTAGTTTTAATACTTTAAACTTAGAAATGTTTAAACTATTGACAATTGATAAAATGCCAGACGATTTTAAAATATGCTCTGGTCCTATAAAATACTGTAGATACCTAGTCACATATTTTTGTCTTAGTGTAATGTTTAATTAAACTTTTAAAATCTTGTATTCCTAGAAATGAGTAAAACAGTTTTACATTTCTCCTTTGTACAGTTGACAGTGATACTATATAATATTGTAGTATAATTATAGAACCTGATCTCTGTAGTATATAGTCTTGTGTAACCTGATATATAGTATATACTATGGCATATCATATTACAGTAGAGTATTATATTATGATTATATTATAGGGTGGTATTATATAAACTTTTATTTATAATTTTGGCATAAAAATATGCAGGTTATTAATGAATACCTAATATTTAATATTTTTACTAATCTGTTTGAATGTACTAAATTTTTATCCTGTCCTGTATTATTTTTTCTTTAGAATCTTTTGAGATTAAAAGTGTCCATTATTGCTTAAACTTACATATGATAAACATTAAACAAAATTAAGTGACGAATGTGAAAGTATTTACGATCTAAAGCTTTTTAACAGATTGTGTTGATATTTATTGATACTTAAAGCAGCCACATGACCAATTTTAGTAATACTTACTGCAAGCCTCAAAACTTTTGAAACCCAAATGAAGAAGATAAACATCAGTTAGTATGTGGGTTTACCACACTTCACTAACTTGACGTATTTGTTTTTTAAAAATATATGAAATATATTTTGGAAAAGTAAATTTTTTCAGCAGGATTTAATTGTAATCTGACATCTTGGGAAGAAATAATTTTGCATTATTTATGTGCCTAGGCTCCAACAGGTATTCAGCTGTCACCACTTACAGATCTTAAAAAAATATTCACCATTACTTGAAGCATAGAAATAAGGTATACAGCTGCCCATACTCTGTGGCCCTCTCTATATAACAAACATTTTTGCTAGCATATGACAGGTGGTGTTCCTGATATTTGGAAGATTCAATTGTTTAGCCAGTCACAGTGGAGATTTCCTTTATGAGGAATTGTGCATCATTAATTACAAAGCAAACCTCTTTCAATTCACGAACTAATCTTGTAGAGAGAGGGGTGCCAAATATTAAAGATTTACTGCTTATTAGTCTAGATTCAGCATTATGTATGGTTCAGCTCATGAAATAAATGTGATGATGAAGGCATTTCCAGCTGTCAGAGTAATAACAAAAACTAGTGCTCCAGACATCAGTCACTCCAAATTAGTGGCCAGGACTAAGCTGATGCTTGATTCTACCAAATACAATATATTGGTTTATAAAATCTGACCCTCACACAACAATGGCTACTGTCGCCTCTTGCCCTGTGGCCGTGGGAGCCATAAAAGTAAAAAATGAGAATCTGAAGATTTGTGACTAGCAGAAAGGAAAGAAACTAAGAAAATAGGAATTTGTTTGCTCATTTAACAAAAACACTTACTATGCTGACCCGTTCTTGACATGACATCAGTGGAGTGTAGTAATGAGCAAAACTACCAGCCCTTGCAGGCCTTCCATGAGGAGGCAGATGCCATGGCAAAGCTCTCTTGACGTATAGGCAACTAGGCTGCGACTCTACACACACACTGCAAGCAAGCCCCAAAACACGTTTCTACTTTATCCATATTTGTTCATATCCCTGTAAAAAGGAAAAAGAAAGAACTACAGTGTAACCAGAGTCATCTCTGGTTTTTACTAAGTATCCTTCTTCAAAAAATATAAATGCTTCTAGCAAGGTTTATGGATTTTCAGTTTTTCATGTCACTTGAATCACTTCAATCAGGTTGCTTTCCTCCTAACAGTGAACTAGTATCACTTGCACTGAGGGTAGAAGTTTTGATTTTAGGGAGGAAAGATAATCTTGAAGGTTGTACCAGGGACTGACAGCAAAGACGACCTGGCTCTAAAGCCTCAAAGGAAAGCGTTAAGTAGTAGGAAGGAGAGACACTGAATGAGGGCCAGGATGCCAAAAGCAAGTGGTGCTCATGTAGAAACATCTAATGCTTTACCTAGGAAAGAGCGAGATTATTTTTCTTTTTATCTTTTTTGTTTCTTATTCTCCTGACTCCTTGTTGAAAGGCCCCAGAATTCAGACTTGTAATTCTAATTCTGAGGATCCCACCATTTTTCTTCTTCAAGCTCTGAGTTCTAACCAGCTAAACTTATGAACTAAATAAGCTGTTAGAACATAACCTCTTTACAAATAACAGACTGCCTGCATTACATGTAATTAAATAATAGCCTTAGGGCACTCATACATTAATTATAAATTATTCTAATCCAAACATTAGAATATTAGAATTATAAAATGATATAATAGAAATTTGACGAGAATTCCCCCTTTTTTCTTTATTCTTGAAGTATTTTTGTCTGTGACAAGCAATACAAATTTTTTTAGCTATGTTTTCTTATTTCATTGTTTAGTGGCTAAATCATCAGTAAGTTATAATTATATTAACAAGTTTCACTATGAAATGGACCATACAGGTGACCGAGGAAGCATCTCAACATCTCCTAGACCAGTCTGTACATCAGGAAAATCAGAACTGTCCTCCAAACACAGCAGAACACTGAAACCCGAGGGACGTATGAGCCGGACTACTGCTGACCAGAAGAAGCAGAGGGGTACAGAAGGGCTGTCGGCTAGTGAATCTCTCATGTTGAAATCCGATGCTGCAAAGTTGAGGTCAGATTCTCACAGTAGGTCATTATCCCCCAACCATAACACCTTGCAGACACTAAAATCTGATGGGAAGATGTCTTCTAGCTTCAGAGCCGAATCCCCAGGACCAGGTTCTCGGTCATCATCTCCTAAGCCAAAGACTCTCCCAGCCAGTAGGTCTAGCCCATCCAGTGCTAGCTCTACACGCTCCTCCTCACCGCATGATAAAACTCTACCTCAGAAAAGCACTGCTCCTGTTAAGACGAAACTTGATCCTCCTCGGGAACGGTCCAAATCGGACTCTTACACCCTTGATCCAGATACCCTCCGCAAGAAGAAAATGCCCCTCACAGAACCATTAAGGGGACGATCAACGTCACCGAAACCAAAACCAGTACCAAAGGATTCGAAAGACTCCCCTGGATCCGAAAATAGAGCTCCTTCTCCCCACGTGGTACAAGAAAACCTCCACAGTGAGGTGGTTGAAGTCTGCACTTCAAGTACTTTAAAAACGAATAGCCTAACAGACAGCACCTGTGATGAAAGCAGTGAATTTAAGAGTGTGGATGAAGGTCCAAATAAAGTTCATTTCAGCATAGGAAAAGCACCACTGAAAGATGAACAGGAAACGAGAGCATCCCCCAAAACAAGTCGGAAATGTGCTAATAGGCACACCAGGCCCAAGAAGGAGAAATCTAGCTTTCTCTTCAAAGGAGATGGATCCAAACCTTTAGAGCCAGCCAAGCAAGCCATGTCCCCTTCCGTGGCCGAGTGTGCCAGAGCCGTCTTTGCCTCTTTCCTGTGGCACGAAGGCATAGTGCACGATGCAATGGCTTGTTCTTCTTTCTTAAAATTTAATCCTGAACTTTCCAAAGAACATGCTCCTATAAGAAGTAGTTTAAGCAGCCAGCAGCCTACAGAAGAAAAGGAAACCAAATTAAAAAATAGACACTCATTGGAAATATCATCTGCACTGAATATGTTTAATATTGCACCTCATGGACCAGATATATCTAAAATGGGCAGTATCAACAAAAATAAGGTATTGTCCATGCTTAAGGAACCTCCTCTGCATGAAAAATGTGAAGATGGGAAAACTGAGGCCACTTTTGAAATGTCCATGCATCACCCAATGAAGTCTAAGTCTCCTCTTCCCCTGACTCTGCAACATTTAGTGGCTTTTTGGGAAGACATCTCTTTGGCTACTATCAAAGCAGCTTCCCAGAATATGATTTTTCCAAGTCCTGGTTCTTGTGCAGTCCTTAAAAAGAAAGAGTGTGAGAAAGAGAATAAAAAGGCCAAAAAAGAAAAAAAGAAAAAGGAAAAGACAGAAGTTCGGCCCAGAGGTAATTTGTTTGGTGAAATGGCCCAGCTGGCGGTAGGAGGACCAGAGAAGGACACCATCTGTGAGCTCTGTGGAGAGTCACATCCATACCCAGTGACATACCACATGAGACAGGCTCACCCAGGTAAGTGATGTTATTGAATATATGTAAGTACTTTGTGTAGAAAAACAAATCAGGTCACTTTGACTTAAGCTGTTCCATGAATTATGTTAAAGTACAGGGAAACTTCTGCCCAGAATTTATAGTGTCTTACAATGTAATTTTTCAAGTGCTTTATCAATACAGTATAGGGTTTATGAAAAATAGGTAAAGAAATCTAATAGTATGGTGGTAAGGCAATCTAGTACTATTTCATTTTAATGTATCACATTCTGAGATATTGTTAACTTTTTAAATATTTTATGTGTTACCCAAAGGATGCTGTTAAGGTGTCTCACACAGTAGAAATAAGGACATGTCCATTCACACAATAGAAATAAGGACATGTCCATACACACAGGAAAGATCACAACATTAGGTCTCCTTTGATTGTATTGTTTTCCTGTTCAGAATTGCAAATTCAATTAGATTATACTGATTTCTTTGGGCATTTTCCTGTGGAAGAGATATTAACTGTTTCATCAGAAGACAGTTTTATGTTTTAGGTAAATGTAACGATTTCTGTAACAATTAATATTCCAAAATTCACTTATTATGGATTTGGGTAAATGTTTTTCTCTTCCTACATATTACACTGCAACCTTTTGTAAAATACATGATTTGTAAAACATTATTCTCACAGAGTGTTTTATACCTAATACCTGTCTTCTTCAATTTTTTTAGCATACTTAAATAAATCTGTATGTACCCGTATCTTAACAGTTCTTCTCATCTGCCTGTATAGAGTATCGTCAGTATTTTAGGCATCGTTTTCTTGATTACTTTTGGTTACACCTTCAATTTTGCTGCTATAATTAACAGCCCAGGTGGCAGTTAGATATTTGCTTCAGTATTTTGCTTACTTTGAAAAGGAAAAGTTGTCATTTATGTACAGGCGGCAAGGAGCAAACTATTAAGGACACTTAAAGTGTTAAATTTTTATTTATGTTCTTACTTCAAGGTTGTGGCCGGTATGCTGGTGGACAAGGTTACAATAGCATTGGGCATTTTTGTGGAGGATGGGCTGGTAACTGTGGTGATGGTGGCATAGGGGGAAGCACGTGGTACCTGGTGTGTGATCGCTGTAGAGAAAAATACCTCCGTGAAAAACAGGCTGCTGCAAGGGAGAAGGTATTTTTATTTTGTTCTGGCTGTGCTGTTAGTGATCAGAATAAACCTTATAAAAATCTCTTTTTATGATCATATTATTAGACAACTCCACATAATTGATATTAAAGATCAGCCTTCATAACAGGAATAATATATAAATTTAATTTATGTACCAGGTCAGCTGTTTTTAATTACAAAAACAAATTATATCTTGGGATAACACAAAACAGCTCTCCTGTAGCATACATACCTTATTGACAGATGTTTACTGCATAATTTATTATTAATTTGTCTGCTATTGTGCACATATATATAGCTTTCCCTCTTCACCTTTATCTCTCTTAACTCTCTCTTTCTCTTTTTCCTTTTCTTTTTCTACTCTTTATCTCCTCTCTCTTTTTCTTTTCCTGGAAAGTCAGGATCATTCACACTAGTGACACACCTAGGTAAAAATATTTGCCAAATATACACACACATGCACGCACACACAGATTATTTACTCTTTTATTTAGATAACTACATTTAGATTTTACTACTTAGGTTTTTTAACTTTCCCAAGGAAAGAGAAAAATATAGTTTGCATTTGATATAAATTAGTTTTAATAAGTTTAGGAGAAGCATGAAGTGAATGTTGTTTTGGGGAATCACTATTATTATTTTAAAGCAGTTCTACAGTGTTTAATAATTTTTATTGGAAATTCGAAATATTTAGGTTAAGAAATTTAAAATTTGAATAGAAGTAGGAAAAGATCCCTACAAATTTTCTTCTCAGGTCAAACAATCTAGGAGGAAGCCATTGCAAGTCAAGACTCCTCGTGCCTTGCCCACTATGGAAGCTCACCAAGTGATTAAAGCAAACGCCCTCTTCCTGCTGTCCCTGAGCAGCGCGGCCGAACCAAGCATTCTGTGTTACCATCCTACAAAGCCATTCCAGTCTCAGCTTCCCAGCGTGAAAGAGGGCATTTCTGAGGATCTTCCGGTTAAAATGCCTTGTCTCTACCTGCAGACATTAGCTAGGTAATATAACTCGGCTGTTGTTTTTTAAATCACTTTGGATTAACCGCTACTGTTTAATATCATGCCCTGAATTTCCACACTACAGTACATATTGTATACAGTAAAGTGACCTCCAGGAATTTATTTTCTGAGTTGCCTTAACTCAGAAATATGACTGGTAGAGGTATAAACTTTAGAGTAGTAGGTATTTGAAAAAATATGTAAATACTATGTTGATTTGTATTATTATTAATATATAGTATGTCTTAGTAAGACTTCTGCTATCTTTTACTCTTTGCTAGGCAGACGTCAGTGTGTTAATAGTGGGAAATGCTAAAATGGAAATAAACTGATATTTGCTATCCAAAATCTTTCATTTTTCAAATTATTAATTTTATTAGCGTTTAAATTTTGGTTAGCTGAGTACCAGCTTTGTGTTACACTAAGATGAATATAATAAAATCCTGACGTCGTGTGTTCACACTCTGGTGGAGACAGATATGTAAAGGAAACATTTAAAATGTTATGTGAGGAGTACTTATGATAGAAGTGTGTATAGAATACTGTCACAGCATAAAAGGTAGAGAGTACCTGAGTCTTGCCAAGGAAATAAGGAAAGGTTTCCCAGAGGATCCGACATTTTAGCAGTCTTGAAGGATAACTAGAAATCAGTCAAGCAGGAAATGAGAGGAAAGCAATTCCTGACATAAACCACATATGTGAGGACGCAAATGAAATAGCATTACCCATTTAAGGAATACAGGCTTATTAAAGTATTGGTTACCAGGAGAAATATATGAAGTGTTGTTTCCCAAGACCAAGTAATGCGTGGCTCTGTAGCCCATGCTAAGGTTGGATTTTATCCCATTGAGGAAACAGTGGATAAAGAAGAATTTTAAACAAGGAAATGCATGAACTGGTTTGCAGCTGGAAGATCACTCTGCTGCTAATGTGGAAACCGGATCCAAGGGCATAAGTGAAGATGGAGAGAAGCCTGTTAACAGTGTACTGTTTTTCCTATATTGGGCTTTGCTGGTGCAACCCATATGTTCATGCATTGCACACTGATACTCTAAAACAGCCTTGCATAGGCCAAATTCAGATTTTTTTCATCAGCTGACAAATGAAGATTTCTAGAAATTGCCTGCTGCCGTGGCTTACCAACCAACAGTTCCATTTTGAGAAGCAGAGTTATGTAGTTTGTTTGTTTGTTTTTGTACTTATTATTCAATAAAATGAGTGGGAAACAAAAATGAAAATGTGAGACTAAGTACATTTGGGACTGCGGAGGAAGTCATCAGGAATGCCAAGTACAGCAAGCCTTCAGCTTCCGTCACCTGTTTACTGTCCTTAGTTAGACTAGTACCTCTCTGTTCCAGTTTGAAAAGGGTAGGATCAAATGGTAAAACATGTAAAAAATGCTGGCATACTCTAATTATGGATTTTATATTTTTAGCCCTGTGGGGAATAGATATCCCTGTAACCCATGGAACATTTCATATATCTAATCTTTTTCAAATTTCACTCTTAAAAAACAAACAAACAAAAAAATGGTCACCGCCTGTGCTTTAGTGGTCCATGCAAGAAATGTCATGAGCCTGAAGCAAGGCAGTGATGATGGGGAACAAGAAGGGGAATAGTGAGAGGGAACCTGGTATCCACAGGCCTAAGTGACTGGTCGTGGTCGAGGGCTGAGCCTGCTGTGACACCGAGACACCTAGAGAGCTGGTGGGATCACTCACTGAAGCTAGAAGATAGAAAAGTTCTAAAAAGGAGAGAAAAGAAATTCAATTTTGGATTTGAAATGTTTATGGTACCAGGAATATCTATGTGTAAAATTATCAGACTTTTATCTCCTTTGGCTTACATCTACAACTATTTTAATACTTTAATCCTCAGTTACAGACTTAATGAGTTGCTTTTACTTTTACGAAGGAGATTAAAAGTAGAAAGTTATCTGTATTGCCGTCATACTTTTTGAGTTATTCTGTTTGATTTAATGCAGGCATCATCATGAAAATTTTGTGGGTTATCAAGATGACAACCTATTCCAGGATGAGATGAGGTACCTGCGTTCAACATCTGTACCTGCCCCGTACATATCAGTAACTCCTGATGCGAGTCCTAATGTATTTGAAGAGCCAGAGAGCAACATGAAGTCCATGCCACCCAGGTATTTGAGTTATTGTCTTTCTGTTGAGTCCAGTGTTTGGTGGGAGAAAGACTGTAAGCTAGAAGAGAATGCTCTAGAAGTTCTTTCATACATACCTCCATCTCGGGAAGGAAGTCGTGTCAACTCTGCTAACTGTTAGAACAGTAAGAAAAAGCATGCATTCATGAATCAGGTAAGGTCCTTGATAGCAGAGGCAGATCCAGTTGGAGAGAAAAGATCAACTAGTGAAGTAATAAAGGATTCCACTTCTATTGTGTATTATATCATTTAGTGCTGTAGTAAAGCAGACTAGAGAAAAGTCACTTTGAGGCAGTACTTAGAGAAGGTTTCATGGGAGATATAGCACTGAAAGTAGATCTTGAGCTTCTTGGATTATTACTTGCAGAGCTCCCCCCGGCCCCACCCTACCCCCTTATAGTATCAGAGTAAAGGGCTTCTTGAAAACTGAAGAGAAGCATATATATATAATGCAGAAAGAAACAGGGTACCACTGAGAGTTTTTAGAGGAGGAATGACATGGTACAAATGCAGAAATAGTCTCACAGCGTCAGCTGAGAAGCTGAACATTTCAATCAAAGATTTCAGCTGTGTGTGTGGAATTGGATTGTGTTGGCAATGGTTGTTAAAGACAGATGGGTAAAGGAAATATTTTGGAGGAAAAATCAGTGTGACTTGTTGAGTGACTGGATAATGAAAAGAATCAGTTTAGGATAGCATCAAGTTCAGGCATGAGTAACTGTGAACATGATGTCATTAGAAAGGTAACCTTTGGGTTTTCTTGTGTTGCTTGAGTTTCTTCACAAGCTTGATCAATTTTATAAGAACAAGTCACTATTTTTTAGGTTGTACAGCAATTTTTTATGTTGATAGGTAAACTTCCTCTAAAAGCAGAAAAGGTGTCTTGTGCTTTATAGTAACACCATATATAAAGTGAATTAAATTAACATATCCCTATATTCTGGTCATTCTGGAGCCAAACAGTGGAAACTGACATCCAGGCACCTTTACCCCAGTTAGTTATCATCATTAACTAAATGATTAAAGAGTCAAATTAAAGAGTTAACATTTATAACATTTATAATTAAATGTTTAATATAATTTATAATTAATTTAATTATATTAATATTAATATATATAATATATAATTATATATATTATAATATATAATATAATAATAATAATAATAAATTAAATTTAATATAATTAAATTTAACATTTATAATTAAAGAGGTAACATTTATCATCTGTTCAAACAAGAATGTGCGCACACTTAGGCAGTGAGGAAAGAAAATGGCCAGGGAGTTAGCCACTTACTAGAAAGTATATAAGCTTTACTGAGGGACATAGGATTTTTAACCTGGCTTGAACGATGGAAAAGAAACAACTCTAGAACTCAGGGTGAGAGCAAAAATAGCCCAATATGGAATGAGGTGACAGAGAAAAGAATACATGAAAAGAATAGTTTATAAATTTGCCTTAGAAAGTAAAGAACGGTATTTCTCTTTTTTATAAAATGTCTCAATAAAGGAAATTATATAACCATCTTAATACTTTTTCAAGTGTTTTTTAATGCCGCTATAGTAAATAGAAAATTGTTGGTTTCCTAAAGCCCGCATTAAAACCATTGAGTTCTCATATGGATGTAAGTATAATATAACTGACACTGGAATTCAGTTTGTCACCTGTCAGTACACTTTGGTGCAGCCATGCTCTGGATAGGGCTTTGGGCAGCACCCCCAAAGAATGAGAAACCTCACAGAACACTCAGCACCAAAGGAAAATTGCGTCCTTTCACTTTCCATTTTATTAGGTCTCTGTATGTACATATCCTTTTTCTTTCTATTCAGTGCTGTTATGAATATATCTGCCTGATTTTCCTGAATATCATGACACACGTCTTCCACCACGGTGCTTTTGATTCTGAAAGGAGCTTAGAACATTTGAAGCTTTTTCTTCTTTTTTATTTGAAATGCAAAGTAGATTTAAGAAAACTGAAAGTTTTAAGATGCAGTTCTGAAATCAGTCAAAATGTGGCTACATTTGGAAAGATCAAATTGTGATTTAAAGAGAGATTGTCAAGTTGGCTTTGAATTTGTATTCTTCCACATGAAATACGGGTTCCCGTATTTGACTACACTATTAAAAACTAAATAAACATAGTTGTCCCGTCATTCACTTTTTCTCTTGAGTTTTTATCTGTCACCTTGTTCTGTCTGCAGTTTGGAAACCAGTCCCATAACTGATACTGATCTTGCCAAGAGGACTGTCTTCCAAAGGTCATACTCAGTTGTTGCTTCTGAATATGATAAACAGCACTCCATTTTACCTGCACGGGTTAAAGCCATTCCTAGAAGAAGAGTTAACAGTGGAGACACTGGTAAGTATAAAATAAAAGAGAAGATTGAGTGATCCAAATGGTTTTATTTGTAGATATTGTTTTAATCTAATTTTTTTTTTTTTTTTTTTTTTGTGGTACGCGGGCCTCTCACTGCTGTGGCCCCTCCTGTTGCGGAGCACAGGCTCCGGACGTGCAGGCTCAGCGGCCATGGCTCACGGGCCCAGCCGCTCCGCGGCATGTGGGATCTTCCCAGACCAGGGCAAGAACCCGTGTCCCCTGCATCAGCAGGCAGACTCTCAACCACTGGACCACCAGGGAAGCCCTAAAATTGAATTTTTGAAGGCAGAGAAATGGATTAATTTTAAATTGTGGTAGACATTCCTTTTATGTGACTTAGCCATAAATGTGCCTCTCTAAATTGCACATCTCAGTTGGAAGAGACACCCAGAGACCATCCAGTGTTATTTAAGAATAAATTGACCTTTAAAGTATATTACTTGTTAGATGTCTAAGCCAAATATTGCTACCAGTCTCCCTTCCACTAAGCTTCAGTGAACCAGCAGGTCCAGTGACTTAACACTTTCACAGTGATCTTCCCACTCGCAATAGAAGCTTATAACTCCTGTAGCTACTACCACTCAAATAGATAATAAAAACTGGGGATATGGCTAGCTCTTAATCAGTAAAAATGTTAGATAATCTGGACCAATTGGTATCAACAGTCTCAAACTGGGGCTGATTGATTCTGTCTCAAGAATTAGGAAACCCAAGGAAAAAAAGGATAATGTGTTAATGATTTATCAGGCCGACCACTTAGTAAATGAAGATCTGACCTAATATTTATAGGTAAATAATTATGTATCTTATTGAAGATCTTCAAGGAAAATATTGAGGATAAATCAAATATTAATGATTTATAGGTTCATTCAACAAGTATTTTTGAGCTCTTATTGAGGTACCATTTGTTATAAAGCAGTCCTGTAGAAAATGATGGGGATAAGATGTAGATTCCATTTAGGGAGAAAATAAATCACTTCGTGTTTAGTGTTTTAGAAAGCATAAACTTTAGATTCAGACCTGCAAAAATAAAAACAAAAAAACCGCAAAGACTCTAAAGTGAATAAGCTAGGTACTATTCATTAATATCTTCTTAAATACATTAATCATATGTATTACCTATAAAAGTTAATAATTTTCTTTTTTTTTTTTTCCTTTAAATAGAAGTTGGTTCTTCCCTCTTGAGACATCCATCTCCGGAGCTTTCCCGGCTAATCTCAGCCCACAGCTCTCTTTCCAAAGGAGAACGAAATTTCCAGTGGCCAGTTTTAGCCTTTGTTATACAGCATCATGATCTGGAAGGTCTTGAAATAGCAATGAAACAGGCCTTAAGGAAATCTGCTTGTCGAGTTTTTGCTATGGAGGTAAGAATACATTAATAGGATTATTGATTCATTCATCATACAGTTCATGTGATGATTCTATTTAATGATGTCACTTTTCTACCAAACAAATTGTGACAAATTAAGAGACTTAAGTGAATAGAAAATATCATGTTCACAACAAAATTAAACTCAATTTTATGAATATAAATGAATTTAGAGTTTCATAGTTAAGCGCTCTAAAAAACTTTATTTCTGCATTGCTTCATTATTTGAATCCTGATAATATCTTTTTAAAAAAGCTTTTTGTAATCACAGAGTCTTTTCAGTTAGAATAATCCTGCAAAGGGGATGAAAAGTGAGCTTTTGAGTTGTAAATTTAACAGTAATAACTTATCTGAGTCTCTGGAAATGGATTGCTATATATCATAGACTTGTATATAATAAATTTTTTTTCTTTATCATGGGTAGGAGGTAACCTGCCATTTCATCAGTGGGAGCAATATGAGTATATTTAAGTAAATGGTAGCTTGTGTAGAACTTAAGAAACATTCTGTGTTGATCCTGAATGCAAGTTGGAAAAAAAAATGTGCATGGGTAAATTAATATGAAGACAAATTTTTGAAATAAAAAGTATTTTGGGAGAGTATTTTGGTATTGCATTTCATAGGTATTATTTTCCCTATTATTATTAATTTTTTAATTAAGCCCAAAATTATTGACTGTGTAAGTTCAGTGTACTTTCAGTGAAATGAAGATCAGACTTCCTAGTATCTTTCCTTAAAAGACTTAGTCCAGGAAGGTTCTTTGTTTCTGAATAAGAGAAGTCCTGCTATGTTCACTCATATATTTTCTTTTTATCTTGGACTTATTTAACCATCATTTATTCAGGCTTTCAACTGGCTTCTGTGTAATGTCATCCAAACAACTTCTCTCCATGATATTCTGTGGCATTTTGTGGCATCACTGACTCCTGCTCCAGTGGAACCAGAAGAAGAAGAGGATGAGGAAAATAAAACAAACAAAGAAAATGCAGAACAAGTAAGTGAGGTTCTTGGTTTTTTAATTGTCCATATTTTTATAGAAGAGTAGAACTACTTTCAGATAGTGCAGTAATTTTCATGAGGTCATTCACAGATTATATAACCTAAAGACAGGAATAAAATTTCAGTGCTATGAGCAACATATTAACTATGCTGAGTGAAAGTCTTCTGTCTCCAAAAACGCTGTCAGTCAGTTCTGATTTCTCACTAGCCATCACTGTCTCGAAGCAATCAGCTGCAAGATAAACACTATCACAGTGCAGTATAAGACAGATAAACAGGGCAACATTATTACAGAGAAGATCAGTCTACTTTACAACATTACTGTAAGGTACAGAGCGTGAAAATGATACTGTGTAGGGACATGAAATTCAAAAATCTTTGGCTAGAAGGGACTTGTATTTTATAGGAGGCAGCCTGTATCATGGAAAAGCATTGAACTTGGACCCTGGAAGCCTGGATTCCAGCCCCATTTCCACCTCTGTAGCTGTGACTTGTGGGCCTCATTTCTATTTCTAGAATAAAAAAGAGGACTAAATCCTCCATTTAAAAGACTGTCAGAATAGGCAGAAAAAAACAAAAGCTAGATACAGTTTATAAGCATCACATCTAAAACATAAGGGTAGAGGAAGATTAAAAGTAGAAGAAGATATACTGGGTAAATTCAAACCAAAATTAGCTAGTTGAACATCAGAAAAAAACAGACTTCAAGACATAATTATCACTAGGGATAAAGAGGCTTTCTACAAAATGGTAAGAGTAGCTCTGTGTAGTTAACGTAGGTTTGTAGTTAATAATATAGCCTTTAAAGAAGTAAAAATCAGCAGAGCTGCAAGGAAAAACAGAAAAAAATTACAATTACAGTGTGAGATTATCACGCATTCACAAGAGCTGTCTATTCCTGTGTAACAAACCACCCCAGAACCCAGGGGATGAAAACGTTTGCTTATTGGCTTACAGCTCTGTGGGTCAGCAATTTGGGTGAGGCTCAACTGAAGGGAACGGCTCATTTCTGCTAGTAGACTAGTGAGTACACTGGAATTGATACTCACATGTGGCATTTATTTGTTTGGTGATTTTATTTATAGGTGACCTTATCACTTTTTCCCTTAAAATAATACAAACATAAATAGTTAATCTTAACGGATGCCTTGGGTATGGTTTGATTTTGTTTACATTTCTGTTACATGAGTATCCTTAAAGTATACATTTTTTTGTGTGGGGAAAACTCCTTCCAGCAGACAAATGGATCAACTTGTTTTCAATTTCTGTCTTAGGAGAAAGATACAAGAGTATGTGAACATCCACTCTCAGATATAGTGATCGCAGGGGAAGCTGCTCATCCTTTACCACATACATTTCACCGCTTGCTTCAAACGATCTCTGATCTTATGATGTCTCTCCCCAGTGGCAGTTCATTACAGCAAATGGCCCTGAGGTAATCTTATATCTAAGTATTGTAGGTACCCTGGAAAAGGGATTTTGTGGAGTAGTCAAAGCACAAAATGCTTGAAAGACCTCTTTAAATAGTAAGATAGAAAGAATACCTGCATTATGTGAATGGTGCCTCCCTCATGACTGTCATAATTTAGAATTGTCCTTCTTCTTAGTTCATGCCTGTTGGCCCCTCTGTAAAACATGGGTAATATACTACTTAGTCCTCTAAATTATCACAGTCTGTAACAGTCTTCCTCACTTTCCCCTCTCTTCTACCCGAAATCACGTCAGTGCTACTCAACAGTAGAGTCTTAAATGTCACAAAAAGGGAGAGGGAATGAAATCTCAAAAACAGAAATCAAAATAGGATTTTGAATTGAAAAGAATATCAAGAGAAATAGAGCCGAGTCATATGCAGCCAATCCTAAAACTACATTGAAGAGCATCGCCTCCTTTTAAGTCCAGACCTGCTGAGATTCAACATTACTTTTACATTGTGGACCTTGTCATTAGAGCCATGTACTAGACTACACATATAAATAAATCCTCCACTGATTTTTATAAGAAATAGGTTGAAGGAGTGATTTTGGCTACCCACATCCCTAACGATAAGACCAGCAGAGAGGAGATTTTGTTTCCTCCTCACAAGATTTTTGAAGTACAAAGTGTGTTATACTATGATGGATTAGTACAGAATTGTAAGACTAATACATTTAAGAGGCTTTTATAGTTGGGGTAACACTTGTCTACAAAACTGATTTATTACCTTTTTTGCTTCTGTAACCTTGACCTTCATGTATCCAGTTTGAAAACGGGTGAACTTTCCTTAGAATTTATATTGTTTGAAAGAATGACCTTTATTTCTCACACACACACACACACACACAAAATAGAATGAATAAAAGCCAGTAGAAGGCTCCCCTGGTGGCGCAGTGGTTGAGAGTCTGCCTGCCGATGCAGGGGATGCGGGTTCGTGCCCCGGTCCGGGAAGATCCCTCATGCCACGGAGTGGCTGGGCCTGTGAGCCATGGCCGCTGAGCCTGCGCGTCTGGAACCTGTGCTCCACAACGGGAGAGGCCACAACAGTGAGAGGCCCGCGTACCGCAAAAAAAAAAAAAAAAAAAAGCCAGTAGAAATAATTTTGTTTCTTGAATTTTTAAAATTTGTATTTTTTGTACCTAGAGCATTAAGATTTCTTGAAATATTAGCTACAGAGTGCTTTTTTCCAGGAATTCCTTAGAGGTTCCCGAAAAAGAATCTTTTAATGTATTACTTATGCCTTTTTAGATGCTGGAGTCTGAAATTCAAGCAATCTGATCACCAGTTCCTCCATCAGAGCAACGTCTTTCATCACATTAACAATATTTTGTCAAAATCAGATGATGGAGACAGTGAAGAGAGTTTCAGCATCAGCATACAGTCTGGCTTTGAAGCTATGAGTCAGGTCAGTTACTTAGCATTGTTACTACTCAACGATGTATTGAAGGAGAAACTGAAAATTACTTCTAAATAATTTGACTCTTACTGCTATTTCTTGTCTCATGTCTGTTCGTTTTATTATCATGGGAGATGTCCATTTGAGTGTTATAATTATGTATATTTGTTTCTGGTAGGAATTATGCATTGTAATGTGCTTAAAGGACCTAACCAGCATTGTTGACATAAAAACTTCTAGCCGACCTGCCATGATTGGCAGTTTGACAGATGGTTCCACAGAAACCTTCTGGGAATCAGGAGATGAGGATAAAAACAAAACTAAGAACGTCACCATCAACTGTGTGAAAGGAATCAATGCCCGCTATGTATCTGTTCATGTGGACAATTCCCGAGATCTTGGGGTAAGAAAGGAAACTTAATTTGTGGTTCGTTAGTTCTTTTCAGACCTTAATTTATCATGCAGTCTCATTTCTGAGTTTTAGCAAAGAGATTTTCATCTGGAATTCACCAACCAAACTATATTTTTATAGTTCTAAAATAAATCTTACATCTAAAGATAGATGAATATGACTGGGAGCACTGTGGAATACCAATTCTAAGAAAATGTCTGATTACAAATATACCATGGCTATAGCTAAGCAATATAAATATCCATTCCATGATTTTTTACCTCCATGCCCCCTGTTCAGGCTATTTCCTTGGCCTGGAAGTCCTCTCCTTAAACTCTGCTTTTCATATCCTTCCCAAATCTAAGACCTGATAGACAAATCCTCTCCCAGTACCTCATCTATAAAAATTACCCTTTCTCTCCTCTGGGTTCTTTTTTATATTACTCTGATGGCACTTAATACACTTTGACTGATAGTGTAATTAGCTTTCAGTTTTTTTTTTGGGGGGGGTACGTGGGCCTCTCACCGCTGTGGCCTCTTCCGTTGTGGAGCACAGGCTCCGGACACGCAGGCCCAGCGGCAACGGCCCACGGGCCCAGCCGCTCCGTGGCACGTGGGATCCTCCCAGACCGGGTCACAAACCCGTGTCCCTTGCATCGACAGGCGGACTCTCAACCACTGCGTCACCAGGGAAGCCCTAGCTTTCAGTTTTTAATCCTCACCCCCGGCCATCATGAGGGAATTGGGGGAGGTTCCTGGACTAACCTAAGTAATCATACTTTATGTTCTCCCTAGCTCTAGCCTGTCTACATGTTTCCACTGAATTGAGCACTCTTCTACAAAAAGCACTGAAGAGGAAAAAGCATCCTATTTACTTGAGTGTTCAGAGCCGAGAAAAAAGTAGCCCCAACTACAAAACTCCCACGCTTTTACCCCATTCCTGGGGAAGAATACTTCTTGGTATTTTTTTCCCTCTGAATGGAGGTGGCTTGCTAGCAGATATAGTATTAGTAAGTCCCCTTGGGCCATTGCCAAGCTGCTCTGATCCCATTTGTGTATTTCCTTTCCCAGGGACAGCCAAAGTGATGGGTGTGGGTCTCCTGTCTGGAGCACGCCAACCACAGAAGTTCAGTGTGCAGTCAGAGCGCTCCTTGCCGTCCACGGTCACCCCAGCTTCTGTCCATCAGCTCAGATTGAATAAGGAATAAAGGCTTAGCTAATATATCACTAGCTTACCTCCTCTTGAGACCCAGCAGTTCAGTTGGTACAACTACTTTATCTTACTTGAAAGTCAAGTATAACAAATCAAAACATTTTTCTGTCAGGAACTCACTGCTCAGTACAGTGTTATCTTTGATGCATGTTGTAAGCTAGGACACACTTTTCCCTCAAAACAATGGTTGCACTCAATTTGACATTTTTGTCTTTTATGAGAGATAATCATGATAATATTCATTTTTAAAAGCCCCAGTATGTATGCTGACATCAGCTTTTCTTTTAGGAAACCTCCTCTAATTTATATGCATCATTAGGACTTACATATCTCTGTGTCCCCGCAACCTGCCCACCACACTGCCTTAAACACAGCACTTGTTGATTTGAATTGCATCAGCCTATAGCACTGAAAGTATGCAGCTCTCCAAGGAATTAGTGTGTCAGTCTCTTTCTTGATGTGCTTGGCATAAAACTTACTCAAACTTAAGGTCTCTGGCTCTAGTACCAGTGTGACTCTTTTCAGTACTTAAAGGTATTGAATTTCTTTTGATATTTTACTTTGTGTGTTAATGTTCCTTCCCTAGTTTGACAAGGATCTCGAGGGGATAGAACCCATCCCTCTCATATATCCTTCTCCAAGTCCCTAAGGCCGTCTGGGTCCATCATGATACTCACAAGTATTTGTTGCCTAAGCTACCTGTCTTCCTCCTTTTTACAGCCGGAAACAATGAGAATAATGTGATAAAAATGGCACATGAGTAGCAAGGCAAGTTGCTGAAAGGCTTCATGAGAAAGATAGAATTTAAATGATTAGACTTTGGATGAAAAGAGGGAATGCCAACCTCCTCTCTCAGAGCCCATAGAGAAGGGCTGAAATGTGAGATTCAAGATGGAGTTTGTGAGAATAAGAAGACTGGAGTTGTAGGAACTGTCGTTGGTTGGACAGATGGAATGAAGTCAGTTCGGAAGGATCGTAAAAGACAGGCAGAAGAGTTGATGTTATATTGATAGGCTGTAAGAAATCACTGTCAGTTCTGGAGCCAGTAACATGGCATAGTAACTATTTTGAATTGTTTATTTTAGAATAAAGTTACCTCGATGACCTTCTTAACTGGCAAAGCAGTAGAAGATTTGTGCAGAATAAAGCAGGTAATTAAAACTTTGTCATTAAATGTTTTACTGCCCAGGGAGAAATTTTTTCTTCTCAGTCTCCACTGTTGAGTTCTAATTTTGGCATGCCACCCAAGTACAAGTATTATAGGAAATTGTCTATTTACAAAACACTAAATTGGCAAATGGTCCATGTATAGGAATAGTTACAACCATCTCTGTTCTAAACATCTTACCCATTATTTCCCTGAATCTCCCTAGTGATGAGCAGGTACACTGTGCTATAGCCCTCTACCCTGACTCCTGCTCCCCTGCGGAGACTCAGGGTGCCTTAAAATTCATCATAGATCTGCTTCACAACTGTCACCTTGATTCACCCACACTTCAGGTTGAAATGTAGGTTATTGTCCTGTAGCTTGAAAATCTTTCAGTTACAACACTGCGACTGTATCCAGGTTGAAAGTCAATTTACAAACCAACTCTAGAAACAAGTTAAGTTCTATTTGGGCATGTGACCGAGATTCTGTATAAACTCACTTACTTGTGAGTGAATAGTGTCAAAAACCATTTTACAGTACACTGGAATTTAATCCTAAAAAAAAAGTTGTATTCTCAATGAAATATACTGAAATAAGTAATGACCAGTATGAATTTACAGATTATATAATTTTTCTTCAAAAGTAAAATATATTAAGTAACTGCACAGCAAAAATCCTTGCTTTAAATGTGCTTTCATGTGAAGATGCACAAAACAGGACTTCATTACAGTCAGTGTAGGTACAGTCATGTAAATTGTTTGCAGTGGTTTCACTTACGTAACTTGTGCTCGGAAGCCATATAGTAAGCAGACCTGCATTTTAATTCTCAACTCCATCACTTACTAGATGTCTGCCGTCTGTGTTAATTAACCTCACTTTCTTCATCTGTAGCTACTAGAGTATTATCCTCACAAGGTTTAAATAAGATAATCAGTGTGAAATAATCTAATAAGCTTTTCTGTGGGTACAATTATTTGTTATTTGAGCTTGCTGTTATTAATGCAAAGTCTAGGACAGTGATAAAACAGTAGTACACCTGTATCAGGTTTCTATCCCTTTTCTTCTCTCCTAGGTTGATCTGGATTCCAGGCACATTGGTTGGGTAACAAGTGAACTTCCAGGAGGGGATAATCACATCATCAAAATTGAATTAAAGGGCCCAGAAAATACACTGAGAGTTCGACAAGTTAAGGTTCTGGGCTGGAAGGATGGCGAAAGCACAAAAATTGCTGGCCAGATTTCAGCCAGTGTGGCCCAGCAAAGGAACTGTGAAGCTGAGACTCTACGAGTGTTCAGACTTATTACATCACAAGTGAGTGTCCTTACTACACATTTTCTAGCACAGGATAAATTGAAATAATATACTACTTCAACAGTAATATCAAAGGTTAACAAAATATTTTGGAAAACTTGTTAGAGATTGCTGGCTACAAACGTGGCCCGTTTTTTTCTTCTCATAGCCCTGAATTCTTGTATTTCACTTTGCGTTCATCTCCTGAAGAGTAGAGGTGTGCAGTAGGAATAGCCTAGTAGCATAAAGACCACAGAGCCAGCTACTGACTCCTCTAGCCTTCCCGAGGAGGTTCTGCCATTGAGTTGTTCTCACCTCCTTCTCTTCTCCACCAGGTATTTGGAAAGCTCATCTCTGGAGATGCTGAACCCACACCAGAACAAGAGGAAAAAGCACTATTGTCATCACCTGAAGGAGAAGAAAAAGTATACAATGTATTTATTTATATTCTAAAAATATTTCTTTCCCTTTTTCACTTTGTTACTTTTGTTCACTGAAATAATCCATGTATTGCCGTGTATTTTAATGTATATGGGATACTAGTTTCTGTATCTTTAACTAAAACTAAAGTTAATAGTTTTTACTCTACTTAGAAAGAAGATGAAGGAACTACCAGAAGATACTCACTTTTTGTTCATGTACGATCTAGCTGGTATTTTAAGTAACAACAAAATTTGCTCTAAACCTTGGGGCTGTGTGTTTAAATGTTTGCACTTGTAAAATCAGCTTCGTCATTGACTGTGCTGTGCGCCTTCCACCATCTTCTCTGTCCTTCACGGTTCAGCTCAAAAATACTGTCTTCTCCATGAGCCTCCTTTGTGATGGTTCAGGGGAAACCATAAAGAAGGTCGCGGAGAAGCCACAAAGTAGTATGTCCTCTGCTAGGCTTCATAGTAATTTCTGTGTCTCTTCTTGGTTTCTCTCTCGTTAGGTTTATTTGTATTCATGTTTTATATCTTCTACTTAATTATACCTTCTTAAAGACCAAGTACATGTCTGGTTTGTCTTTATATCCACCATGGCATAAACACACATGTGTTCAGTAAATTTTTATTGGAATAACCTGTTCTTTATACTGTTCTTAAAGTTTCTTCTAAAATGCATTTGCCTAACTTATCTGGTCTAAACTAAAGCACTATATCTAAGAGGAGAGCCTCATCCATTTTCAAAAAGAGAGGTCAACCCTGACTAGTCTTCATATTCTTGTGTCTTTAGATGCTGTAAATAATCAACTTGACAGCCCTTTGAAAGATAATTTCAAGGACTTACCTTGGCTGACCCTGTGCCTTCTGATACAGTAGCATCTAAATCATCCACATTTTTCTGTTTGGGTTCTGTTAAAAAAAAAAAAAAAGGGATTTCATAAACTCTGGTAATTTTTTTCAGCATCTTTAGGAGATATTTGCACGACTGCAAGACTGAGTAACTACTCATTAAATCAGCTGAATTTTAACAAATGTTAGTTCTTTGCTAAATAACCTTACAAGCTGGTAACAAGCCCTGAAAAAGCTTACCTTCTGTTCTTAGATGTGAACAGTCCATCCGCTCCCTCCCAAAAACAGATCAACAGGAATACTCTACAGTGTATAATCTACTTATTAAATGTGTGGAAAACTGCACATCAGTTGCATGTGAGGATTTCAGAGTACACTGAGGTTACTGTTTGTGCCCTGGAGTGGTCAGAGAAGGCTTCTTGGGGGATATTAGACTTTGAGTTAGACCCGAAAGAGAATGGATGAAAGTCAGATTACTAGGATGGGAGCACGGGCGCCTTGAAGAGGCTGGCCTACCTCTGGGCGAGTGTATGCTGAGGCCTGAAGGTTGAACGGGAAAGGCTATGCTAGTGGCGCGATGGCGGCGAGATAACACGACTGTGAAGGGAATCAGTTTATATCAGGGTTTTGAAGTCAAATTCACATACAAAAAATTCATCTTTTTAAACTGCGTCGTTTCAAATCTTGACCAATGTATACAGTGGTGAAATCATTACAAGCAAGTTTTAAAACACATCTCTCCCAGAATTTCCCAGTTGTTCCTTTGCATTCAATCCCCTCATCTCATTCCTAGCCCCTGGCAACCACTGAGATATTTTCTGCCTCTATAATGTTGCCTTTTCCCAGGTGTTATTTAATGGAACCCTGTAGAAAGTAGCCTTTTTATTTTTTTATTATTTTTTTGAATATGGTCTTGTTTTATAACATCTTTATTGGAGTAAAATTGCTTTACAATGGTGTGTTAGTTTCTGCTTTATAACAAAGTGAATCAGCTATACGTATACATATATCTCCATATCCCCTCCCTCTTGCGTCTCCCTCCCACCCTCCCTATCCCACCCCTCTAGGTGGTCACAAAGCACCAAGCTGATCTCCCTGTGCTATGCAGCTGCTTCCCACTAGCTATATATTTTACATTTGGTAGTGTATATATGTCCATGCCACTCTCTCACTTTGTCCCAGCTTACCCTTCCCCCTCCCCATGTCCTCAAGTCCATTCTCTACGTCTGTGTCTTTATTCCTGTCCTGCCGCTAGGTTCTTCAGAACCACTTTTTTTTTTTTTTTTTTTAGATTCCATATATATGTGTTAGCATACAGTATTTGTTTTTCTCTTTATGACTGACTTCCCTCTGTATGACAGTCTCTGGGTCCATCCACCTCACTACAAATAACTCAGTTTCATGTGTTTGTTGGCAATCTATATGTTCTTTGGAGAAATGTCTGTTTAGGTCTTCTGCCCATTTTTGGACTGGGATTTTTTTTTTTTTTTTTTTTTGATATTGACCTGCATGAGCTGCTTGTAAATTTTGGAGATTAATCCTTTGGCAGTTGCTTTGTTTGCAAATATTTTCTCCCATTCTGAGGGCCATCTTTTCATCTTGCTTATGGTTTCCTTTGCTGTGCAAAAGCTTTTAAGTTTCATTAGGTCCCATTTGTTTATTTTTGTTTCTATTTCCATTTCTCTAGGAGGTGGGTCAACAAGGATCTTGCTGTGATTTATGTCCTAAGACTGTCCTGCATATGTTTTCCTCGAAGAGTTTTATAGTGTCTGGCCTTATTACATTTACGTCTTTAATCCATTTTGAGTGTATTTTTGTGTGTGGTGTTAGGGAGTGTTCTAATTTCATTCTTGTACCTGTAGCTGTCCTGTTTTACCAGCACCACTTATTGAAGAGGCTGTCTTTTCTCCATTTTATATTCTTGCCTCCTTTATCAAAGATAAGGTGACCATATGTGCGTGAGTTTACCTCTGGGCTTTCTGTCCTCTTCCATTGATCTATATTTCTGTTTTTGTGCCAGTACCGTACTGTCTTGATTACTGTAGCTTTGTAGTATAGTCTGAAGTCTGGGAGCCTGATTCCTCCAGCTCCGTTTTTCTTTCTCAAGATTGCTTTGGCTATTTGGGGTCTTTTGTGTTTCCATACAAATTGTGAAATTTTTTGTTCTAGTTCTGTGAAAAATTCCGTTGGTAGTTTGATAGGAATTGCATTGAATCTGTGGATTGCTTTGGGTAGTATAGTCATTTTCACAATGTTGATTCTTCCAGTCCAAGAACATGGTATATCTCTCCATCTGTTGGTGTCCTCTTTAATTTCTTTCATCAGTGTCTTATAGTTTTCAGCATACAAGTCTTTTGTCTCCTTAGATAGGTTTATTCCTAGGTATTGTCATTCTTTTCGTTGTAGTGGTAAATGGGAGTGTTTCCTTAATTTCTCTTTCAGATTTTTCATCCTTAGTGTGTAGGAATGCAAGAGAATTCTGTGCATTAATTTTGTATCCTGTTACTTTACCAAATTCATTGATTAGCTCTAGTAGTTTTCTGGTAACATCTTTAGGATTCTTTATGTATAGTATCATGTCATCTGTAAATAGTGACGGTTTTACTTCTTTTCCGATTTCGATTCCTTTTATTTCTTTTTTTGTCTCTGATTGCTGTAGCTAAAACTTCCAAAGCTCTGTTGAATAATAGTGGTGAGAGTGGGCCACCTTGTCTTGTTCCTGATCTTAGTGGAAATGGTTTTAGTTTTTCACCATTGAGAACAATGTTGGCTGTGGGTTTGTCATATATGGCCTTTATTATGTTGAGGTAAGTTCCCTCTATGCCTACTTTCTGGAGGGTTTTTATCATAAATGGGTGTTGAATTTTGTCAAAAGCTTTCTCTGCATCTATTGAGATGATCATATGGTTTTTATCCTTCAGCTGGTTGATATGGTGTATCACATTGATTGATTTGCATATATTGCAGAATCCTTGCATCCCTTAGATGAACCCCACTTGGTCATGATGTATGATCCTTTTAAGATGCTGTTGGATTCTGTTTGCTAGTATTTTGTTGAGGATTTTTGCATCTATGTGCATCAGTGATAATGGCCTGTAGTTTTCTTATTTTGTGACATCTTTGTCCGGTTTTGGTAGCAGGATGATGGTGGCCACGTAGAATGAGTTTGGGAGTGTTCCTCCCTCTGCTTTATTTTGGAAGAGTTTGAGAAGGATAGATGTTAGCTCTTCTCTACATGTTTGATAGAATTCGCCTGTGAAGAAGCCATCTGGTCCTGGGCTTTTGTTTGTTGGAAGACTTTTAATCACAGTTTCAATTTCAGTGCTTGTGATTGGTCTGTTTATGTTTTCTATTTCTTCCTGGTTCAGTCTTGGAAGGTTGCACTTTTCTAAGAATTTGTCCATTTCTTCCAAGTTGTCCATTTTATTGGCATATAGTTGCTTTGAGTAATCTCTTATGATCCTTTGTATTTCTGTGGTGTCTGTCGTAACTTCTTTTTCATTTCCAATTCTATTGATTTGAGTTTTCTCCCTTTTTTTCTTGATGAGTCTGGCTAATGGTTTATCAGTTTCGGTTATCTTCTGAAAGAACCAGCTTTTAGTTTTACTGATCTTTGCTATCATTTCCTTCATTTCCTTTTCGTTTATTTCTGATCTGATCTTTATGATTTCTTTCCGTCTGCTAATTTTGGGGGTTTTTTTGTTCTTCTTTCTCTAATTGCTTTAGGTGTAAGGTTAGGTTGTTTATTTGAGATGTTTCTTGTTTCTTGAGGTAGGATTGTATTGCTATAAACTTCCCTCTTAAACTGCTTTTGCTGCATCCCATAGGTTTTGAGTCGTCATGTTTTCATTGTCACTTGTTTCTAGGTATTTTCTGATTTCCTCTGATTTCTTCATTGATCTTTTGGTTATTTAGCAGTGTGTTGTTTAGCCTCCATGTGTTTGTATTTTTCACAGACTTTTTTCCTGTAATTGGTATCTGGTTTCATAGTGTTGTGGTCAGAAAAGATACTTGATACGATTTCAGTTTTCTTAAATTTACCCAGGCTTGATTTGTGACCCAAGATATGATCTATCCTGGAGACTGTCCATGAGCAATCGAGAAGAAAGTGTATTCTGTTGTTTTGCGATGGAATATCCTATAAGTATCAATTAAGTCCTTTTTGTTTAATGTATCATTTAAAGCTTGTGTTTCCTTATTTATTTTCATTTTGGATGATCTGTCCATTGGTGAAAGTGGGGTGTTAAAGTCCCCTACTATGATTGTGTTACTGTCGATTTCCCCTTTTATGGCTGTTAGTATTTGCCTTATGTATTGAGGTGCTCCAATGTTGGGTGCCTAAATATTTACAGTTGTTATGTCTTCTTATTGGATTGATCCCTTGATCATTGTGTAGTGTCCTTCTTTGTCTCTTGTAATAGTGTTTATTTTAAAGTCAATTATATCTGATATGAGAATTGCTACTCCAACTTTCTTTTGATTTCCATTTGCATGGAGAATATCTTTTTCCATCCCCTCACTTTCAGTCTGTATGTGTCCCTGGGTCTAAAGTGGGTCTCTCGTAGACAGCATATATACCGTCTCATTTTTGTATCCATTCAGCCAGTCTATATGTTTTGGTTGGAGCACTTAATCCATTTACATTTAAGGTAGTTATCGATATGTATGTTCCTATTATCATTTTCTTAATTGTTTTGGGTTTGTTATTGTAGGTCTTTTCCTTCTCTTGTGTTTCCTGCCTAGAGAAGTTCCTTTAGCATTTGTTGTAAAGCTGGTTTGGTGGTGCTGAATTCTCTTAGCTTTTGCTTGTCTGTAAAGGTTTTAATTTCTCCATCGAATCTGAATGAGATCCTTGCTGGGGAGAATAATCTTGGTTGTAGGTTTTTCCCTTTCATCACTTTAAATATGTCCTGCCACTCCCTTCTGGCTTGCAGAGTTTCTGCTGAAAGATCAGCTGTTAACCTTATGGGGATTCCCTTGTATGTTATTTGTTGCTTTTTTCCCTTGCTGCTTTCAGTATTTTTTCTTTGTATTTAATTTTTGATAGTTTGATTAATAAGTGTCTTGGCATGTTTCTCCTTGGATTTATCCTATGTGGGACTCTGCGCTTCCTGGACTTGATTGAGTATTTCCTTTCCCATATTAGGGAAGTTTTCAAGTATAATCTCTTCAAATATTTTCTCAGTCCCTTTCTTTTTGTTTTCTTCTGGGACCCCTATAATTCGAACGTTTGTGTGTTTAATGTTGTCCCAGAGGTCTCTGAGACTGTCCTCAATTCTCTTTTTTTTTTCTTTATTCTGTTCTGAGGTAGTTTTTAATTTTGATAAAGTCCAACTTATCTATTTTTTTAAATGACTCATGATTTTTGTGTCTTATCTAATTAAGGTCACAAAGATTTTCTCCTGTTTTCTTCTAGAAACCTTAGAACTTTAGTTATTTAGAACTCTATACATTTCAAGTTTTTCTATACAGTATGAGCTAACGGTTGAGGTTCATTTTTTTGGCATGTAGATGTTCAATTCTTCTACTGCCATTTGATGAAAAGTCTATCCTTTATCAATAATCAGTTCACTGTAAATGTGTAGGTCTGTTTCTGGACCCTATTCTGTTTCATTAATTTACACGTATATTCTTACACCAGCATCAGGCTGTCTTGATTACTGTAGCTTTATAGAGAATCATGAGATAAGATTCCAACCAAGTTCTTTTTCAAAGTTGTTTTGGCTATTCCAGGTCCTTTCCATTTCCATAGAAAGCTTAAAATCAGATTGTCAGTTTCTTCCTCCCCAACAGATAGATAGATAGATAAATAAATAAATAAATAAATAAAAAGAAACCTACTGGAATATTGATTGGAATTGCACCAAAGTGCTAAGTCAGTTTGGGGAGAATTGACATCTTAATATTGAGTCTTCCTGTCCATGAATATGATATTTAGGTCTGTCCATTTATTTAGATCTTCTTTAATTTCTGCCAGCAGTGTTTCATAGTTCAGTTCTGTGTACCTGTCTTACACATTTTATTAAATTGATCCCTCAACATTTCATGGTTTTGATGCTATTGTAAATGATATTTTTAATTTCACTTTCCAGTTATTCATTTCTAGTGTATAAAGATACAGTTGACTTTTTGTATTAAACCTATATCCTATGGTCCCCTTAAATTCACTCATTAGTTCTGGAAGCTTTTTTGTAGTATCTTTGGGATTTTCTTCATTGATAATCATGTAGTCTTCAAAGAAAGTCAGTTTTACTTCTTCCTTTCCAATCTTATGTTATTGCACTGGCTAAGACCTTCAGTACCATGTTGAATAAAAGTAGTGAGATTAGTCTTCCTTTCCTAGATCGTAAAAAGAAAGTAGTCTTTCACCATAGATTTTTTGTAACTGCTCTTAATCAGTTTGAGGAGGTTCCTTCTGTTTCTAGTTTGCTGAGAATTTTTATCAGAATGGATTTCTTATGTATTTTTCTTTTTTCATTTTCTTTTATTAAGTAACATAATCCATATATTGCTATGTATGTTAATGGATATGCTGTATTTGCTTATATGCAGTTTCTCTTTCTTTAATAAAAAAGAAGATTAACTAGAGACGTGATAGATGAATGGCACAGTGTTTCTTTTTGGGGTGATGAAGATGCTCTAAAATTGACTGTGGTGATGGTTGCACTGATTTGTGCATGTATAATATATAAACCATTGAACTGTACACTTTAAATGAATGAATAGTATGGTATGTCAAAAAAGCAAAGTGAATTATGAAAGAAGTTAAAAGGCCATTCTATCTAAAAGGAATTCATTTGTTAATGTATAATCTACTAGTATTTTAAGTAGCAAAAAAAAAAAAATTCATTCTACAAATTTACTTTCCTTAGTAGATACAGGGATATTGCAGTTACCCATTCTTTTTGAGTGAGCTTTGGTAGTTGTGTCTTCCAAGTAATTTGCCCATTTCATCTAAGTTGCTGAATTTATTGGCATAAGTTGTTCATAATATACTCTTATTATCCTTAGACTCTATAGTGATGTATCTTCTTTTATTATATCTTTCCATCTGATTGCTCTGGATTTGATTCGTTCTTTTTCTGGTTTCCTAAGGTCCTAATATGATGACTCGAGACCTTTCTTTTCTCATATAAGTAATGCTGTAATCTTCTTCTAAGCAGTGCTTTAGTGTCACACATTTGAGTGCATTGTTTTTTTCATTTCATTAAATTTAAAATATTTTCTGACTTCTATTTTGATTTCTTCCTTGACCCCTGGGTAATTAATTTCTAAATATTTGGGAGATTTCCTGATAGCTTTGTATTATTGATTTCTAGTTTAATTCTATCACGGTAAAAATACATATATAAATTTCGTATAATTTCATCCCTTTTAAAACTGTTAAGACCTGAATTCTGGCTCATAGTATGGTATAGTTTAGTGAATGTCCATGCACACTGGAAAAGAATATGAACTCTGCTGTTGTTTTGTTAAAGGTTTTATAAATATTGATTAATTCAGGTGGCTGATAGTTTTGGTCAGATCTGTAAGAACCTTGCTGATTTTTGTTTCTTTGCTCATTTTCTTGTTCTGTCAGGTACAGAAAGAATTTTGAAGTGTCCGACTATATGGATTTGTCTTTTTAGATTTTAGTTCACCTGGTTGCCCACCTCAGCTCTCTGATGGGCACCCAAAAAGTTATGGTTTTGTAGATTATCAGCTTTTCTCATAGTTAAGGTGGGAGTGACATTCTCTTGTGGCTTTCTCTATCCTAAGAAAAGTGAAACCAAGAGTTATTTTTAATTCTAATACAAGGGTGGTTTGCCTCAGTTTTCTTACCTGTAAAACAGGCAAAACATCAGATCTTACCTTATGGGGTTTTTGTGAGGATTAAATAAGATTGTGTATTTATGTGTTTGCATATTTATCCGCCACTTGAGAGAGTGCATAAAACTTCAACCTTCATTTTTCGTCTTACGATATGCTTCTTTGTTTACTGTTGGTGTTGGAGTAGCTTGATTTAAGGCCACCGTCATCAGAGAGTTTTCTTAAGACACTTTCCTTTTAACCAAATGTCATTTTCCTGAGTTGCTCTTCTAATAACCAAATGTAGGATATGAAGTAATAATGTTCAGAGTTCAGAAATAGATTCAATCAAACTGGCACAGATTGACTAGATTAAAGAAATCCATGAAGTATACTTCTCTGGATTTCTTAAATTCAGAAATTTTGCCCTTTTTATAGCCACCTTAGCCAACAGTGATTTCTTCAAACTTTTTATCCTTTGTCCTAGTATTATAGATCTCCATTTAAAATAAATTCACCTTGTAAAAATACCTGCATAATTATTTCTCAAGATGCTTCAAAATGTCAAATATACAAATTTTATTGAAAGAGCCCGCTTCCTTTTTTTCCTTTTTGCTGTATAAAGGCAACTTCAGATGCTGACCTGAAAGAACATATGGTTGGAATCATATTCAGCAGGAGTAAACTGACTAACCTACAAAAACAGGTTGGTTAACAGCCATTTCATTGTCTTCATCAATGTTTGTTTGTTTGTTTTTAGGGTGTAAAGCATTTTCCAAAATTTATGGAGGCTTTTCCATGCTGACTCTTTTATAGGTCCTGCAGAATGTGTCTGCCTTTTTCTAGAGAGGAAGGAGTATATTGGCATTCCTGCATCACTTTAAAGATTTGGTTATGAATGTTAACTTTCTTACCTTGCTGCTCTTTGTTTTTATCATTTTCAGGTAGCTTGTTTCATTTTGGTGTCAAGTACCCAGCTATATCAGATTTCATTTGCATTTTCTGTGTTCCTCCCCACCCCCATTTTTTTGTTTGTTGGTTGATTTTTTAAAATTATTTTGCTGAGCAATTATAATGTGAACTAAACCAGTGTTATTATTTTTAACTATCAGGAGATGGGGGAGTAGCACTAGGTCATTCATATAATGGGGGTTCATTTAGGGGTGCCTACGTAACAACATTAGCCCTTCAGAGGTCAAATAAGATATTGACTTTTGAATTAGGTTTTAAGTTGGCCATTATTTTAACTTTCAACACCATTCAATCTTTTAAATAAATCACATAAATTTATGTGTGCTTTATCTTTAACAGCATTCTATTGAATCTTAGAAGCTACCAATTGTAAAATGTGCTGTTATTTTATATATCACTAAAAAAATGTGCTGCCAATTAAATTATGAATTGCATCAATTATAAAGCACATTATGAATAGAAATGTTAGCGTGTGGGGGGAAATGTGCCTTAGAAGTGATTAAATATGGTGATTTGTTTTCATTTCATGTCTTAAACCACAGGCAGGGGAATTGGTAACTAGTATATAATTTGTTTCTATACTAGTTGATTTAAATACTCAGATTTTTAATCATGGTTTGCCTAGTTTTCCTTAATTGGTTTTAATATGAGTTAAGAGAATGGTATGATGGAGAATTAACTGGGAGGAAGAGTATTAAATTGAGTATCAACTAGTATTCTTGTGTTGTTTTGTTTTCAACTAGGCCTTACAAATAATGTTTTTACATTTTCTTTATGTTGCCCTCAAATAGGTGTGTGCTCACATCGTCCAGGCTATTCGCATGGAAGCCACCAGAGTTCGTGAAGAATGGGAACATGCCATATCAAGCAAAGAAAATGCCAATTCGCAGCCCAACGATGAAGATGCCTCCTCCGATGCCTACTGCTTTGAGCTGCTCTCCATGGTGTTAGCCTTGAGTGGCTCCAACGTGGGCCGGCAGTATCTGGCCCAGCAGCTGACTCTGCTCCAGGACCTCTTTTCACTGCTCCACACCGCCTCTCCACGCGTCCAGAGACAGGTGACTGATCACACCACTTACCTGTAGGCTTATTTTGTTACTTGAAACATTGTTAAAAATTACTCTAGCAAAGAGAATCGGGGTTTTGTTTGGTTATTTTTTGTTGTTATGTTTTGGTTTGGGGATTGTATTTTAACCCCATGTTTTTTCTTTTTGACTCATTGCAATGAGAATATGGAAGAACAAAATATGTTCCATTTTAGTAATGTGTTATTGTGATAAGAGCGTATTCTGCTACTGAATATCTTATTCATGAGGTATATAATGTATATAATGACCAAGTAAGAGACGTGTTTTTTTTTCTTGCTGCCCTGGAGTGGTAGTTACCACTTGAGAAATTAAATCATGTTTAAATCATTTCTCTGTCCTTCTCAGAGCTTTTGAAGTCATAGAACATCAGCTAGACTCATTAAAAAAGATGAAACCTTTAAAACACCGATCTTTTTTTTTAATTTTTATTTTATATTGGTGTATACTTGATTAACAATGTTGTGTTAGTTTCAGGTATACAGCAAAGTGATTCAGTTATACATATATACGTTATCTATTCTTTTTCAAGTTCTTTTCCCATTTAGATGATTATAGAATATTGAGGAGAGTTTCCTGTGCTGTACAGTAGGTCCTTGTTGGTTATCTGTTTTAAATATAACAGTGTGTATATGTCAATCCCAAATCTTTAAATAGGATTCTTTTATTTTTCATACCAGGTGACCTCCTTACTAAGACGAGTTTTGCCTGAAGTTACCCCTAATCGTCTGGCCAGCATTATAGGAGTGAAATCCCTCCCCCCAGCAGATATCAGTGATATTATTCATTCAACAGAGAAAGGAGATTGGAATAAGCTAGGTATCTTGGACATGTTTCTAGGATGCATTGCCAAAGCACTCACAGTACAGCTAAAAGCCAAAGGAACCACCATCACAGGCACAGCTGGTACCTCCGTGGGCAAAGGCGTTACAACAGTTACCCTTCCAATGATTTTCAATTCCAGGTTGGTCATTGCATATGTTTTGGTACAAAAATAGAACAGAGTAAGCTACTGTTTGAAGAATTCAGACCTTTCAAATTCCCTCTTATTTGCTTATTTACCAGAAATAGAAGCCATAAATGACTGGCCCATGTATGAAAGAGAATGCTGTGTATAATAAAAGTGTCTTTTCAAATTAGGGAGGAGGGGCTTCCCAGGTGGTCCAGTGGTTTAAGACTCCGCCTTCCAATGCATGGGGCGTGGGTTCTATCCCTGGTCTGGGAACTAAGATCCCCACATGCTGTGCAGCGCAGCCAAAAATTTTTTTAAATTAAAAAAAAAAATTAGTGGGGAAAGGAAAATCTGCTGAGTATATGATGTTAGAGTACTTCCCAAATGCAAAAGAAAAAAAAACCTCACACCATTACAAAATAAACTTGAGATCAATTAAAGCTTTGTGTATTTTTGTTTTTACACTCTAGTAGGACAAATTATAGAAGAATATTTTTGTAATCTTCAATTTGGGAAGACGTCCTTAAATAAAACACAGAACCCAAAAGTAACAGGGGAAATGACTCAGAGATTTGGCTACATAAAAGTGAAAATTAATTGATAGACAATACTTTTAAAATACAAACAACTGACTTGGAAAGAAATATTTAACACTTATATAGTGGGCAATGAATTATTAGTCCTAATATTAGAAGAATGACTATAAATCAATGGAAAAAAAAGACAAACATCTGATACAAAAATAAATGCCAAGAGTAGTCACTTCAGAGAAGAAAAGTTACAAATGCCAATAAGTAAATGAAAAGATACCTCACTGGTATTCAGAGAAATGTAGATTAAAACAATAGTAAAATATCTTTGCATTGGCATAATTATGAAGAAATAGACAGTTTTTATGACATCTAATGTAAATTGCCATAACCTTTTTGGATGTCAGTTTGATAACATATCACTATATTTAAAATGTGCAGATCCTTTGACCTACCAATTCTACTTCTGTAGAACTGTTTGTCTCAAACATGTTCATACATGTGCAGAAGGATATATATACAGGGCTGTTTGTTATAGAACTGTGTGTAACAGCAGAAGATTAGAGACATCTGGAATAATGTTAGTCAAAGAGCCAACTCATAACATTAAGCGAATAGCACTAGAATGTAAATAAGTATATTGCTTCCTTCATCTGGATAGTCTTCCTAGGGGAAAAAAATGTGAGCTGAACTAAACAGTAGTACAGTAAGTCCCCTACATACAAATGAGTTCCATTCCAAGAGCGCGTTTGTAAGTCCAGTTTGTTCGTTAAGTCCAGCAAAGTTAGCCTAGGTACCCAACTAACACAAGCGGCTATGTAGTACTGTACTGTAATAGGTTTACAATACTTCTCACACAGATAATACATAAAAAACAAACAAACACAAAAAATAAACATTTTTAATCTTACTGGGTACAGTACCCTGAAAAGTACAGTAGTACAGTACAACAGCTGGCATACAGGGGCTGGCATCGAGTGAACAGACAAGAAGAGTTACAGACAGGAGGAGGGAGAGGAGGTGGGAAATGGTAGAGCTGAAGGATCGTCAGCAGTAGGAGACGGAGGGCCAGCTGCAATGTCACTCAACGCCTGACGCTGATGGCACAGGTTCTGGTTCCTTGCTGGAACCAGATGCACGTTTGCATCTTTCAGAGTTTGTCACTTGAAGGCTTGTATGTAGGGGACTTGCTGTATGCTCAGTGATACAGTTGACATATTCTGGTGCAAGCTCTTATCTTTATGTGGACTGGTAACAAATAGTTTGTGTTCTATTGATATAGTTTGAATAGTACTGTTCTAAAAGATGCATATAAAATAATATGTAAACAGTGAAATATTTGAAAGGGAACACATATCAGAATAGCTACTCCCTTGGGGTTGAAGAGATGGATTACGACTAATGTTGTCATTAATTTTCTTTTAAAAATGTCCTGACTGGTTGAATCATTTTAAAAATTAAAATGCTGCATGCTGAAATAACAGTTTTCATCTTATTCACTTGTAACTCTCACTGATTGGTTTACAAGCGCTGACTTTTCTTGTAGTTATATCCGACGAGGTGAGAGTCATTGGTGGATGAAGGGCTCAACTCCTACGCAGATCTCAGAGATCATCATTAAACTTGTTAAGGATATGGCGGCAGTAAGTTCCCATCCTCCTGATCATTATGTCAGTGAAGTACAGTAGGAACCTGATTGGCAAAACGAGTAGCATAATCATTCTGCTGAATTGAGAGAACATTCGTGTTATTTTGCTTTGCTTACAAGGTCCATTTAGTAGGTTCACTATTGCACGATGTCTTTCCAGCTGGTGATAAATTTGCCCTTTGTGTAAACTATGTTCATTTCAAGCTTCCCAATTAATTTACTTGAGAATTATTACATAAGTCTTCCAAGACTTTGAAACTTAAAAAAAAAAAAAAGTATACTCTTTGAACCCTAAAAAAAACAGCCTGAGCCCAAGAGCCTAAAGGGAAAAAAAGGGCTTTTCAGAGCAAAGTTTTCTTGCTGTCTTTTAGTTCTCACAGTTTATGAACGTCCTGTACTGCTGTCTTTAGGTGTTGCTTTTGCAGGGAGATCCCAGAGTGCGGAGGAAAGGGAATTACTTCTCAGAGTCCCTGGCTCTCACTGGTTGCTCCATGTTAGTTTCCTCACATCCCATTGTATTTCCAGGAGTTCAGCCCCAGGAGGGCAGGACACTGTGGATGATAGGTTCCTGAGAGGTAGAGTAGACGGCAAGCATTTTGGAAGAGGAGGAATTGGAACTTGAACTCTGTCCCTTTAAAGATTGATAGCGTGTGGATATGAGACGAGTAAGGATATTCTGGGGAAATAGGAAGTTCTGTCACTTTTCCCAGCAGTGTGGACATTTCCTCAATCAGAGAAATGGAGAATTTTTTCCATTCTCAAATAGGCTTTCTGAGTAAATAGGCTTTTCATTGGATGAAAATATTTATGAAAGATGTTTAGGAACACTCTCTAGGAGTAACGTGTTGGTGTTCAGTAAAAATCACGTTAGCAAATTAAGGTAGTTGTAATTTGAACCCATTTATGCTCTCGGGTTCCAGTAATACTCTTCTAAAGCGCTTTAGCTTAGCTGTGTGAGCTCCGTGTCAAATAACAGGGTTTCATGATCAGAATTTCTCAGTCATAGACAGCCTAGTATTTGTTATGCTTTTATCTACATGTAAGATGAAATGCCCTTGAACTCTGTAAGAAAAGAGTATTGAGAACTTAAATTTTTATTGACTTTTGTTTTGAATCATCAAAATAGTAAGTAGAAGTTGAATTGTTCATATAGTTGTGAAGGATTTTTATATTAAAGTATGCCCCTTGATCTAAGATTCCACTAGCAAATAAATTTTCCTTTTTGGTGAAAGATGTTCAGAGAACAGAATCTGCTCCTTTGATTATACCTCTCTGGTTGTTTATTAAATTATTCTGTCCTGCTCATTAGGGTCATCTGTCAGAAGCGTGGTCCCGAGTGACAAAAAATGCCATTGCAGAAACCATCATTGCCTTGACCAAGATGGAGGAAGAATTTAGATCTCCAGTGAGATGTATTGCAACAACTAGGGTAGGTTTCCTTTCATTTGGTCTATATTGTTGCATGTTCTTTTTCAGTAATAGATTTGAACAAATTTTAAAAAATAAGCCAGCTTAATTTACTTTTCTAAAAAATTTATTAAAGTATAGTTGATTTATAATGTTGTGTTAATTCCTATTGTACAGCAAAGTGATTCAGTTATCTATCTATCTATCTATCTATCTATCTATATATATATATATACATATATACATACACATTCTTTTTCATATTCTTTTCCATTATGGTTCATCCCAGGACATTGAATGTAGTTCCCTGTGCTATACAGTAGGACCTTGTTGTTTGTCAATTCTCTGTATAATAGTTTGTACCTGCTAATCTCAAACTACCAATTCATCCCTCCCCTACCCACCTCACTCTTTTTTCTTACCAAATATTGTATTTATTGAAAAAGTATGAAGGGCTTTTTTGAATTATAATCTAAGCCTGATAATTTTTAATGTTCACTGTTATGTGTTCTTTATCACTTGTTTTTGTTATTATTTAGGGAGCTAAGGATATACTCATTAAAAAAAAGCTAAATTACATATATGTCAGTGTACTGTCTTTCTAATGATGTATTTACTGTTAATTTTAGTGTCAGCATGACATTGTGATAGACTGAAGGTCCTTTAAAGACAAGGCCCCTGCCTACTCCTTCTGTAATAACTCAGTTGTCCTAAAATAGAGTCCTGTGGCCTACTTACTGAATGTGTAGGCCTTACTTTTCAAAAGCAGAAAGTGTGTGCCCAGGGCACAATGGGGCAGAATCTCTTAGGAAGTGAGATTGCATCCTTCAGATAAGATGCAATCTATTGTAAATTTTAGTCTACCAAATTTTATGTCCCATATACTTCCAAAAGAGATTTGAGATTTCCTTGAAGCAGGGCAGTTGTGACAGCATTAGGAAGAAGTCAAAGCTGGTAGAAATTGCCTAAGTTAATCCTCAGAAGTCTGAAAAAGAAGATACATTTTATCTCCCTTGGGCAGAAAAGGCCAGTTCCTGCCATGTTGCCAGTGAGTGTGACTCTGAAGCAGCTGCTCTGACAGTCACCCTTTCCCACCACGTATACGCTGCACTCGTTCTTCAGTCGGCTCTCCCCTTTCTCCTTGCATAACTTTAATTTTCTTCTGGCTTCTCTTTTCCTATTTTATTTCCCCCTTACTTTTCATGTCCAGTGATACTCACATGCACTTCTCAGAGTTGAGACAGTTAAGTATTATTTTCTATTTTTCAGTAATGAAGAAATATATTATTCTGTGTAAAAATGAAGCTTGCTCTTTAAGCCTCAGAAAGCTTTAAAGTATTTTTGAGGGCAATTTTCTAACGCTTGTAAGATGTTTACTTATTTCTGACAAAGTGTACCCAGCATAGTGCTCGACTGTTAGAGGCATAGAGATTTCCTTGGAATTTAATGCCTCAGGCAGATATTAGATGGAAAATGTGTAGAAGGCGTTGGTATATTAAATATGAAAATTTATGTATTGATATGTTGTTTACATATCAGAATAATAAAGGTTAATTTTATATGTCAGGTAGACAACAGAATGGTTCATCAGAGCAACAGTCATTTACTCAGTATGTATTTCAGTGCCTACTCTGTGCATGGCACACACAGTAGAGGGCGTGGGTGCCTGGTACCCCACCAGGAAGACTTGAGAGCCACTGGGGTTGTACGTCTTTTCAAGTCCAGCTAGCCTGCACTGAGCTGTGGCGGTGGGTGCTCTGTAAGGCGTTACCCCACGCTCTGTAGTGTAACAGCCTTTCCCTTCGGCAGCTCTGGCTTGCTCTGGCGTCGCTGTGTGTTCTCGACCAGGACCACGTGGATCGCCTCTCCTCAGGGAGATGGATGGGAAAGGATGGGCAACAAAAACAAATGGTAAGATCAGAGTTACTTTATAAAAATTTAGTTTGTTTTTCTTTACAGTAAGCTTTGGCTTAGCTTTAAAAAAAAAAAAGGACTCTAGGGGTTTCCCTGGTGGCGCAGTGGTTGAGAGTCCGCCTGCCGATGCAGGGGACACGGGTTCGTGCCCCGGTCTGGGAAGATCCCACATGCCGCAGAACGGCTGGGCCTGTGAGCCATGGCCACTGAGCCTGCGCATCCGGAGCCTGTGCTCCGCAACGGGAGATGCTGCAACAGTGAGAGGCCCGCGTAACGCAAAAAAAAGAAAAAAAAAAAAAGGACTCTACATGTCAAAGTACACAGTTAGTGGACCTCTTGAAAACTTGCGTCACACTGCCCAAGTTCATCTCACAAGTCTGTTTCACTTAGGGTTCCCTCTGCATAGTATATTAGGGGATTTAATTACATAAAAAAAACTGTTCCCTTCTTCTCTGAGTCATGTGTGCATCATATCAAAGTTTGGTTTTAGCCAGACTCTGATTCTATATCTAGATTTTGTACTAAAATATAATCAATTTTATGATAAGGAAATAAAGTAGTAAGAGAACAACATGCTATACCATTTATTCACAGATGTACTTAAAGTAGGTTTGATAAGTATCCCTTGCTTCACTGGAAGGAAAAACTTTATACAGGCCCTTTCAACATTTTCTTTTTAACACCCAAGTTTCAAAAATGCATTATTTATTCATTTAGCATACAGAATGTTTGAACATAATGGGAGAAATTTTCTTAAGTCACTAAGAAGAGTATGCATGTTTATTTTGTTAATCATTCAATGCCCATAGTGCATTAATCATTGATTTGGGGATTTTGAGGCCTTTTTTTAATATGTATAAATTTATTTATTTATTTATTTATTTATTTATTTATTTATTTTTGGCTGCGTTGGGTCTTCGTTGCGGTGCACAGGCTTCTCACTGCGGTGGCTTCTCTTGTTGCGGAGCTCTAGGTGTGTGGGCTTCAGTAGTTGTGTGGCACGTGGGCTTAGCCGCTCTGTGGCATGCGGGATCTCCCTAGACCAGGGCTCGAACCCATGTTCCCTGCATTGGCAGGCGGATTCTTAACCACTGCGCCACCACCAGGGAAGCCCAAGGGCTTTTTATAGTTAAGTACACTTGCCATAATTCTGTTTAATGTTCAGATTCTAAATTCTTATTCAAGTTCAGAGTAACAGTCTGTTCCTGTTGTAAATAAATCACATTCAATTTGTATGAGTATTTAAGACTTTCTTGTTAATCTTTTGTAATGTATGGAAATGTCCTGTTCTAGCCTATGTGTGATAACCATGATGACGGTGAAACTGCAGCAATCATTTTGTGCAACGTATGTGGAAACTTATGTACTGACTGTGACAGATTCCTTCATCTTCATCGGCGAACCAAAACTCATCAAAGACAGGTGAAGATTTCTGCATTTACATGCAGAATAGTATCTGTAACATAAAGTATATACAGTAAGAAATAATGTGGGAAGGAGACTTGGTGTAATGGGAGAAAAATGAACCTTGGAATCAAAGACCTTGGTGGAGTTCCCAGCTGTCTCATTTACCAGCTGTGTAAATCAAGCATGTTGTTTAACCTCTGAGACTTGGTTTCCACATTTATAAAAATGGGGCTGTTGTGAAGATTAAAGACAAGACTAGAGATACCTGGAATTTCTTAGGGTGCTTAATAAATAAAAGCTGTTTTCATTATTGAATAATTAAAATGTATACTTCTTTCATAGTGCTATATTTTCCCTTTTTATTTAATGATACAATAGGTCTTCAAAGAAGAAGAAGAAGCTATAAAGGTTGACCTTCATGAAGGTTGTGGTAGAACCAAATTGTTCTGGTTGATGGCACTAGCAGATTCTAAAACCATGAAGGCAATGGTGGAATTCCGAGAACACACAGGTAAAAGGATTTAAGAGTGAACCGTGCCTGACAAATAGATTGAACCATCCCTACTGATTACGATTAAACTAGATGTTAGTTTAATTTAATTATTTAATGTGAATAATTTTGAGTGTTTTCTATTAAGTGATGATGAGATCATTGATCACTGTATTTTTATATTTACTAGACAGTGTTCAGTGTTCTATTGTAGAACATTAAATTAAAAGTCAGGAAAGTTGGTTTGCCATGAACTAGCTGTGTGACCTTGGGCAAGTCATTTTATCTCCAAAATATGCATTTTTCATTTTGATTTTTTTTTCTAAAGTCTGGTGTATTCCCAGCTTAAAGGTACATTGAATCGTACAGATTCTCAATTTTCAGCACCTCTGTAGTCTGCCGTTTATCTGACACAAATTTCTGATTTTGGTGTTAGATGTAAATCTGACAAATTTAAATATGAATAACTTTTCATGCTGCAAGAGCATGGTCTTTTCTTTTCTCACAGCTGATTTTTTTTTCTCCTATTTTCCCTCCATACCATATTACATTAATGAATGTTCTAGTGTTTGAACCATCATTGTATTTATGACCTAAACTATCCTTTTTAAAAAACATTTTCTGTAAATATTGCTAAGTTCACTTATCATATTTAGAATTTTGTACCTGTGTTTTAAAATGAGCTTGGTCTGTGTTTTTCAAATCTTGTTCTTTTTCCTTTTGTTCTTTGTTTTATTGGTTCCATTCCTCCTTTAACTTTTCAAACATATTTAAATTCCTTTTCAAATGTTTCTATTATCTTTAGTTCCCTGGGTGGGGATTCTTCTGTTATTCACGTTTCATATTCTCTGCTGATAGGTTTTCTCCTATACCTTGTAATGTTGTCATTGGGAAAGGTACCTAATGATTTCCCTTTTTTCTATATATCTTTATTTAATTTTTGTTGTTATCTTTTGTCTGGCATTGTGCTTTTGTAATGAGGGGGCTTACCATAGCTGCTCGACCTGCTGTCTTAACTAGAAGCCTAGTCTGTTTCTGTGTACTGAAGAAGTATAAATAAATCAGTTAATAATTTATTTGGCTTCAGGTAGCTCTTTAGTCTCTTATCCTTTTTTGTGTGTGATTATTTACTTTATAATTAGGGCAGCTTACAACACTTCAGCTGCAAAACTGCCAGGCTGATTTCTCAGTGATAGTAACTGATACATATCCCTGCTTGCTTGAGTTGTTTTCTTCAGTTAGTTGTATTAAAATATGTAGAAAACCTATACTTAAGGAGGATTTTTCTTTTCTGCTTAAACCTAGGTAAACCCACCACAAGTAGCTCGGAAGCATGCCGTTTCTGTGGTTCCAGGAGTGGAACAGAGCTGTCTGCTGTTGGCAGTGTTTGTTCTGATGCAGATTGCCAGGTGCGTGTATAGTTAGTTAGGCCATCATGTAAGGAATAGCATGTGTTCCCTCCTGACACCTTCACTTCATATAAATAGGACTCTGAGCTCAGCATCACTTTTGTTTTCTAAATTAGTGTATTACCCATGTCAAGAGTTAAATGCTTTATCAGAGCTGGAGAATGGATCAGTTAAAGCTCTCAAACCCAAATCAGTCTCTTTTGTATGTTTCCCTGCTACCACCATCATATATATTTAACATTTACTTCTGTGCTAGAAGCAGATAAAAATCTATGGGCTGCCTTTCCTTTTCTTCTTACACATTTTATTCACTTGTTTCCTTAAAGTTGTTTATGCATGAACATCTGTACACATTCCATGCTATCCAAATATTCTTGATTCCTCAATTTAGTTAACAAGAATTTGGATAGTGTCCAGATAGTGAAGGATACCTGTATATTTTTTAATCCCCATTTCATTTTGGAGAGAGGTAGGTGGTGATTGGATGATTATATGTCAGGAATTTTTTTTGCTTCATGGCTATGCATGATAACAAATAGATTAAAATTGCAGCTCACTTTTTAATTAGCATTCCCTTTATGTGGAGTGAAATTTTTTTAAATCACATTAGACTTTGTTAATAATCCTAAGTTATATGCAAACAAAGAATAAAAATAACTTTACTTTGTGGTTACTTAGCCTTATATCTATTTCCCGTGGGAAGGTATCTTAGAAAATTAATATAATGGATGTAATTACCAGGATGTGTGCCTTTTTTGATATTTTCTGTGCTGCTGTAATTCACCTTTAACAGGAATATGCTAAGATAGCCTGTAGCAAGACACATCCTTGTGGCCATCCATGCGGAGGTGTTAAAAACGAAGAGCGCTGTCTGCCCTGTCTACACGGCTGTGATAAAAATGCCGCAACCCTGAAGCAGGACGCTGACGACATGTGCATGATCTGTTTCACAGAAGCGCTCTCCGCAGCACCTGCCATTCAGGTTGTCTCCGCTTTTAACGTGTTAAGTGTGCCTAGATTTTTCAATAGGAAATATAAATATACATGTCAAATAAACAAACGACTGGGCTTCCCTGGTGGCGCAGTGGTTGAGAGTCCGCCTGCCGATGCTGGGGACACGGGTTCATGCCCCGGTCCGGGAAGATCCCACATGCCGCGGAGCGGCTAGGCCTGTGAGCCATGGCCGCTGAGCCTGCGTGTCCGGAGCCTGTGCTCCGCAACGGGAGAGGCCACAACAGTGAGAGGCCCACGTAACGCAAAAAAAAACCAAAAAACAAAAATACCACTGAATCTTTCTTATACCATTGGGAGAAAATATCCCACTAATATCCACCAGTTTATTACAGAGTAAATGCTGTCTCTTTACGTTCTGTCTCCATTTTGTGCAGTGAGCTTTAATCTGTGATTTGTGTGAGCCTGTATAATCAATTGAATGTATAAAATGCTCATAAGGGAGAAAAAAAAATAATTAGATTATCCAGTAGCTTCTCTCTTCTTAATTTCCAGAATCCAGCATGGCCTTTTATAGCATTATGTAATTGATCTATGCATGATGATACATACCTCTGTATATAATATATATACATATATCTATAATGTTAGTAATATTATAGAAGTTACAATTTGCTAAATAAGTTTTTTTTAACATTTACTGGTTGTTTGTTTATATTTCCAGTTCTTGTGATTCCAAGACAATAAATATTCTCAAAAATAAATTTTAAATCTTTAAATCAGTAGTTTCCTCTTCTTCCTGTGAGATACAAAATTGAATAATTTCACAGTTCTCCCTAGCCAAGCTTACTCTCTATAAGGTGGCGTTAATACATGAATGGTAAAAATTGGGAGAAGCTGAAGATATAGTTCGTAATGTCGCATGAATAATAGAGAAGTGCCGAAGTTTCAGTGTACTGAATTTCTAGATTTTTCTCTTACCTGCCCTAAGTAGCACCTTACATTGACTAATCTGCCAGTTACTCGTGTTTATTGTTATTACATTTGCTTATATCCTTCTCTTTTCTTTATTTAAGCTGGATTGTAGTCACATATTCCACTTACAGTGCTGTCGACGAGTTTTGGAAAACAGATGGCTTGGTCCAAGGATAACCTTTGGATTTATATCTTGTCCCATTTGCAAGGTATGGAAAGAATCAGAAATTACCTGCTTTCTATTAATTTTCATCTTTGTCTTCATCTTTCATCTTTCAAAATAAACATGGCAGCATCTCTCAGTGTCCTTCTTAGTCTGCTTTGTACCACCAGCCCCCATCAGTTTCTGCTCTCTTCACCCAGGTAGTACCTGAGAATAAGATCTTTCTATCTATTATACTACATTTCAAGGCATTAATTGTCCATTAAAAGCTGATTAAATTAAACTATTGCATCAGAAAATTCATTTAGATATCATCATGCATTGAAGGGCACGCATCATTGCTTTCAGACCCCCTGAGAGTTCAGGCCATGTGACTTGTCAGTGGGTGACTACCAAAAAGAAGAATGAGCCTGTGGTGCTTGTAGGTACTGATACCTGCCGTGAAAGAGTGAAACCGGAACTTTTTAAAGTGCCATTAGGACAGATTCTTTAGAGCTCAGGTAAAATAAGGAGAAAATTCTTGACATTTTGACACGTCTCTGCAAAGATAGTAACCAAAGTAGCAGGTTATTTTGGCAAGCTAATAATGTTTAACAAAAAACTTTTGTTTAAGAATGGCGCAGTGGTTGGGAGTCCGCCTGCCGATGCAGGGGACACGGGTTCGTGCCCCGATCCCGGAGGATCCCGCATGCCGCGGAGCGGCTGGGCCCGCGAGCCATGGCCGCGGAGCCTGTGTGTCCGGAGCCTGTGCTCCGCAACGGGAGAGGCCGCGGCGGTGAGAGGCCCGCGTACAGCAAAAAAAAAAAAAAAAGAATGTACTGCCAGACTGGTGTTTAGGGTATAACATGGACTTAGCACAGTCATTGCTTAGACGGAGCAATATTCAAAAAGATGATAGGATTTTCTCTCCCTTCTCTTTTGTTGCCACAAAGAAAAGTCACATTCAGGAAATGATAGATGAAAGGGATATAGAAAATACTACTTGTTCATTTCTCTTATCTAACATTCTGCCCCACCCCCAAGGAACCAAAACACACACAGAGGGGTATTTGTGGCAGCAGGGTAACCTTTTATTCCCAGAACAGCTACGGCAGCAGGAGATACATTTCATGCTCAGGAATATGAAGCTCATCAAATGGAATTTTCGTGTTCTGTGCCCCACTTGCCGCCACTTTCCCTGCTCTTGGGAAACTATAGGCTTGTGAGGACCTTACAGGATTATTTTTAAATGGCATTTTATTTAGGAAATGTTTGGTTATCTCCTGTCCTAGCACGGTGCTTGGCACTTAGGTGAATACTAAGTGTTTGTTGAATTAATAAATGAAGTGATTCTGTTAAATAAAGAATGTTCATATTTCAAAATTTCAGAACAAAATAAATCATATCGTGTTAAAAGACCTGCTTGATCCTATAAAAGAGCTCTATGAGGATGTCAGAAGAAAAGCCCTAATGAGGTTGGAATATGAAGGTCTGCATAAGAGCGAAGCTATCACAACCCCTGGTGTGAGATTTTATAATGACCCCGCTGGCTATGCCATGAATAGATACGCATATTATGTCTGCTACAAATGCAGAAAGGTACGCTGTTAATCATACTACGAATTATTAAGATTACCTGTGTGATTAAGAAGTTGAATAGTATAGTGATGTCTAATTATTCTGACGTTTTAAGTCTAAAGTTAAAAATGAGAAAGTTTGTTGCTGTGCTTCAAGTAGAATTTATTTTCTTAATTTGTTTTGGGGCGCTTTTTTAAAACATATACAGACTATTTCCAAAACAAACATGAGGTGTTTCTCTACACAAGCTATTTCCCATCAGCAATCCCCTCTTGTTTTCCAAATCCAGTTGGCTCTGGAATAAACTTCTTTTGCTTAACTCTTTTGACCATTCCCTTCTTAAAATTCTTACCTCCTTGGCTCCCAGGACAAGACTCTCTTTGGTATCTTCCTTCCTTTCTGGTCACTTGTCTTTAACCCCCTCACAGAGTTCCTCTTTATTCATCTACTCCTTACATATTTGTTTCCCCAGCCCCCATTCTTGCCTGATCATACTTCCTCACCTTTGGTGACCTGTATACCCATGCCTTTGCCCACCACCTGTATTGTTCTGACCCTCCAAAATTTTTCAGATTTGGATACAGATACCCAACTGTCTACCAGACATTTAGATTTCTCACAGATACTTCTGACTCTCTCAGTCTCCAGTCTGTATTAACAAATGAACAAAGTCATTTCTGCCTCCAAATCTCTCTTGAGTTCTTTTTTCTTTCTATTATTATATCTTTAGCAACCCTCATCATTTTCTTTGGTAACTGTTAGTAGCCTTCTTACTGGGCTCCTTGTGTGGAGCCCCTAAGCTCTCCGTTCCATGCTTCACACTTACACTTACAATTTCACTAGCAGATGAACATTTCTAGATCCCAGATCTGATCGTGTCACTGTTCAGCTTCTAATCCTGTGGCCCCTCCACCTCTCTAGTCTCATCTCCCAGCATGCCACCACTTGTGCCCCGTGCAACGGAACACCGAACAACTTGCAGTGCCCCAGACTGGGCTGTGTCGGCTCACTCACCCACACCTCCACGCTGTCGCCCGGGCTCTTCTGTCCGTGGAATGCTCTTCTCTGCCTCCTACTCTGCATCTTACTCTCGCTTGCCACCCATGCACACGCTTGTAGGCACGGCCAGATCTGTGCAATCACACTTCTGGATTCGGCTCCGGTTTCGCCTCCTCTGCAGCATGCCCCGACCTCCCCACCACCGCCACGCCATTTGGACATCTCGCATACGTCCGTCTAAGCGCTCATTATTCTGCGTTAACAGTGACTGGTTCACGTGTCTCTCTGTCCCCCTTGATAAGTTCCATGAGGACGAAGACTATGTTTCTTAAGTTCTCTATCTCTAGTACTTGGCACTTATTAGACACTAATTTATTTATTTTGTGCCCAGAGCAAATAGAGAGGAATTACCCATGATGATAACTTCATATATTCAAGTATCTGTATTAGATACTGTTGAGTCCCTACATGTAGTGCAGCTCTGTAAGTATGAGCAATGTCCTGAACAGAATATCCAAATTTGCCTTTACTTTTTAAACATTTTTATATGATCAAAATTGATTTTTTTCTTTCCCATTAGCCTCAGGATTATAATTTTACACTAATATTTATTTTAGGCATTTTTTTAGAGTAGTAGAAGGGAATATGTTATTTCATATTTCAAAAAGAGAAAAACTAGTCAAACTTTGCCCTGGAAAATCATGGCTTCTCTTTACTACTTAATATCCTATTCTTGATATTTATTTGGAATATTATACATTCTTTTGTTATTTTGCTTTGACAGTACAATGTTTGAACTTTCTACTGTAAGTATGAATCCATTCCAGAACTGAAGTAGCTTTATTTCATACCCTGATCTATTTCTTCCAGGCAGCAATATGGGTATCCACTGGGCATTACAAGGGAATGTCAATAGACAATAGTATTTCCTGAGGCCTCTCGATCTCACTTCCATTGCACCCACACTGAACCTCCCATGGCAGAGTTTTCTGTTTCTTGCTGTGATCTGAATACATTCCCTCCTTAGGCATATTTCGGTGGCGAAGCTCGCTGCGATGCTGAGGCTGGACAGGGAGATGATTATGATCCCAGAGAGCTCATTTGCGGTGCCTGTTCTGATGTGTCCAGGGCTCAGGTGGGCAGAACATTTTATTAGAAAGGACAGTTTAGAAATGTTAAACTTCAGTGTTTTTGAAATAATAATATAATGAATATGATGGGGATAGTATAGTACATTTTTTCCCCCAGTGCTTTCTGATGTTTGTAGGGCAGTGTATAATTTTCCAGATCATTTTGTATATATTATTTCTTTTGGACGGTATTTGCATTTTATAATTTTGTCTCCCATAAGATAATCACCATATTTCAACAAGTAATAAATTTACTTATTTCATTTTCTTAAACCTGCAGTCACTCTTTTAGGTTTTCCCATCTTCAGTGAAATCTTAACAATACATCTATGAGATTGAGAGATAGAAGACATACTATTAATTTTTCAATTTGGCTGACCAAGAAACATTCACAAGGAAATTAAATGGCTAGCTTATTAAATAATATTGGTTATTATGGAGCTGGGATTTAAACTTGGGGCTTCGTCCAAACCTTTCAGGCCAAGCCACACATTTATTCAATATTTTAATGTGTGTATCATCAGTTTTTCGAGCTGTGTGTACTCTAAAAATATGAATCACTGAGTTATGTGTATGGTTTTCTTAAGTATAGTTGAAATAGACTCGTCATAATCTTGTATTTATTTTCTTTTGCTGTAGATGTGTCCGAAACATGGCACAGACTTTTTGGAATATAAATGTCGCTACTGCTGTTCAGTGGCAGTCTTTTTCTGTTTTGGAACAACACATTTTTGTAATGCTTGTCATGATGATTTTCAGAGAATGACTAGCATTCCTAAGGAAGAACTACCACACTGTCCTGCAGGTATGCTTTTAATATTTATAAATATGGTTATAATGTATATGGTATCTCATTTTATTTAATGATCATATGAGAACACTTTGTTTCAAGTGGCAGAAACCCAGTTCAAACTATCCTAAAGAAACAAAGGGAATTCCTCGGCCCTTGTAAGCTTCTGACTTTCTGAGTGGAGTAAAAAGTAAGATGACCATCATGAATAAGGGGCTCAAAGCTGTAAGAAGCAATTGTGTGGGGACTGAGAAGGAAGTCAGCTAAGGATTACTAGAAGGACTGCTGTTCAGCACTAAAGGGCCATGAGAAGTTTGAAATTATAAATTGATAATAGAACCATTTAAAAGGATTTTGTGATTTTTTTTTTTTTTTTTTTGGTCACACATCTGCCTTTATTGTGAGCAGCTGTGATATTTTTTAAGAAGCCTGGAACCAGCACCATAAAATGGACAAGTGATTTGATCTAGAATGGCTGGGAATGGGCAGCATAGTGAGCATCAGAAAGCCAAGGGAATTAAAGAAGCCACTGAGAATACAGGAGAGATGATTGTCTATGGAGGTCAGGCTGAGAAAAAGTGAATATGAAACCAAAAAGAGACAGAAAATTGGAAGAGGTCAGGAGGCTGGTGATCACAGAGGGGTGGAATACCAGGCTTAACAGAAGTGACAAGAGTGGAAGGAGAGGTAAATGTGACCAAGAAGAGACAGATCTGAAACGAGTGGAAATACATGCAAGAGCACATACACTGCAGTGTACAACGTTGTTAAAGCTGGGAAACATGCGGTCCCATCCATTGCTTATCAGAGTGCAAATGGCAGAACCCTGCGGTGCCTCTCAAAACTGCCAATATACCTGCCCTTTAGCAATCCCACTTCTGGGGTTATACCCACATATGTGAGAAAAATAAAAAAGAGCAGATAGGAAGGTTATTCATTGCATCATTGTTTATAATAACACAAGCTTGTAAACAATGCAAGGATCCAGTAAGAGGTTGGTTAAACACTCAATACTACACACTATTAAAAAAGGAAGGTGACTGAGGATGGAGTTTCTGTGTACTAATATGGAAAGATCTATAGCAGATACTGTTAAATGAAAAACCAAGTTACTGAACAGTGTGTATAGTATGCCGCCTTTTGTAAGAAAGGGGGAAATGAGAATATATACTCATATGCATTTAAAAAAAACACTGGGGAGATTGACAAGAAACTAATAAAACTGATTAACTATTGGGGAAAACAGGAAAAAATGGGATAAAAATGGGGGAAAGGTGACTTCTTTTTGTATGTAATTTTTTTTTAATTTTGATTCTTAAACCATGTGAAGTATATTATCTGTTCAAAAACAAGGATACTAAGATACATAGGGTTTTTTTTAAGTACGTCTACTCTTTTCTATTTGCTCATCTCAAGTAAAATTTGTTATACTATTCTTCCTCTACTTCCTTTACAGTAGAAGTACTTTAGGGCTTTTCAAGGAGCTTTAAAGAAGCAAGATGAGAATAACGTGAGGCTATAGTGTTTAGGAAAATGGCCAGAATAGAGGCGTGAGCCACGACGAGCAGGAGGAGGGTAGTGAGCTGGAGGTCAGCGAATGAAAGGAACGAAAAGGGGGCAGTGTTGTATGGATGAGGACAAGAGTCCAGATTAAGAAGTTGAAGGAGATAATCCTTCTGGACTGGGATAGGGACCCTATCCCTTTCTGTTGCATGTATGTGTTATGTTGAATTTTTTATAGTGAATGTTTTTATTTTTGTGGTTAGAAGAAAATAATTTTTTAATTTTACATTTAATTTTATATTTGCATAACCACAGTCACATTATTTCTCTAAGTAACTTATGGGTGATTAATATTTTCATTAGGTTTGTATGTGTGTGTGTGTTTTAATTATATTTTTTTGCCTCCTTCAAAATGTATACAGGTCCCAAAGGCAAACAATTAGAAGGAACTGAATGTCCTCTCCATGTTGTGCATCCACCCACTGGAGAAGAGTTTGCCCTGGGTTGTGGAGTGTGCAGAAATGCTCACACTTTTTAGAACACTCAGATTCCTTTGTCTACAGAGAGAAAAGTTGCCTTCATCCCCCCAAGTGGATGTGGTGAAGTTTAAACTCTGCTCAGGATAAGGACGGGACCATTTATACATCCATCAAAATGAACCATTCACAGTGCAAGAAGGATGCCAAATACCATGTACATAATTCTTGCTATGGAAAGTTTCCCTATTATTTCAGTTTATCTTCTTTTGAACCAGGACATCAAACTTGTGAGGTGTTTGCATGTGGCCATTATCGTCACTGGCCTGTGAAGCATTGGACATTTATAGATAATTGATAACAAAGAATTGCCATGCCCATGGACTAAGAATGATGCTGGCTTTCAAGCAAAAGAGAAAAAGTATCATTGTTTATTGTATACTGCCTTTTTGTAATCCTGTACAATTGCATCACGGGTGGGGATAAAAAGAGGAATATTCTGGTTTATTTCCTAGACTGTTATTTAAAAAAAAAAATGTGTTAGGACGGCATATAAATGTAATAAGTATCACACTGTATATAAAGATATCAATGTTTGTCCTGTATAAGAATTACTAAATTACAAATGCAGTTTCATTTAAACTTCTAGGTTAAGTTTGAGCCTGAAATTTTAATGAAGTGCAATACTGAGTGTGCCTCATTATCTTGCAGCTGTAAACATATTGGAATGTACATGTCAATAAACCACTGTACATTTTTATACAGTGATAAAGTCTAACAAGTGTGTAAGGTGTTGGCTTGAGAAACAGAATTTAAATACCTAAGGTCTAAAACTCCATCCAATTTTCCTTGGAAAGAAATTTACTAACATAGCACAATCATAACCTTCAAAACTGTTTGTTGGGGAAAATAAGAGTAGTAATGAAGTACAATGTTGGAATCTTAACACTGGAGAGATAGATAGATAGATATTCATAAACAGACATATGCGAAAGATAGAAGAAAATATTTAGGAAATTCAGCAACCTCCACCTTATTAACCAGCACCTTTTTCAACGTATATAACAATCAACAGAATCACTAGTCTTTTCTTTATCTATTATAGACTGTGTGTTTTAGTAGATGTTTTTTACAGTTAACTCATGAAATTGATGCATTGTTGACTTACGATGAGTCATAAATCAGATTATATTTATTTCATGAGACAGACTGATCAAAAGTTCTGATCAGTTTTGTTCTAACTTCCTACTGTTGAAAATAGATAATTTGTCAATAACCATTATTTTAATGACTTTGTTAAGCATTTGTGAGAAATTTAAAATAATCTTTGCCTTGAAGCAACTTAAAATATAAAGAAAAGATCTAGCCTGAGCACAGATAACTATTTAGAGAATCTTCTAATAAATTGCATAAAAATGTCCACACCAAATGCTTCAGGGTTTAGGAAAGATGGTTATTAGTGTTTTTTTGTTTTTGTTATTGTTGTTGGGAGGGAGGCGGTTAGCTAAGAGGCCCCTTGAGCTTCCCTTTGAAAAATAAGTAGCATTTCAAGCGTGGAGATGTAGAGAAAGGCAGGAGGAAAAAAGTATGTGTGTAGAAAATTCTAGAATGTGATAGAACAGTGTGAATAGTCCGACTTTCTGTGTGTTGCAAAAAAAACAAAAAAATCTGAAGATCACAAAGACTGATCTCTTCATGATATAATTTGTGGATCCACTGTTTGTACAGGCGCGGGGCCTTCCTGAGCAAGAAAGGACTTTGAAACAGTACAGAGGTCCCTCTTCATCTAAATAAGATACATCTGAACCATCACTGAAAAAGTAATGATAACACTTTCTTTTAAAATCGCTCAAGAGAAGGACATTATGCAAACGTCCTTTGTTATTAGTGACGATGCCCCAGAGTTGCAAGCAACTTTTAACTGCCCAGTGCGTTCAAAAGCCAGGAGAGTGATTTGTTGTTACTGAGGGCACTTCTGGGTGGTCCCAAGTCAAGCTGAAACGGTTGCAGGCAGGGCTAGTTCAATTTCAACCTCCAGAATACTTTGGATTTATAATTCGGGAAGAAGCAGAAAAGGGTCCTAAAGGCACTCACATGTTTATATCCGCCCCCCCCCCGCCCCCCGAACACACACACATTTCTCTTTCTGACAAAGGGCTAGCTGGGATTCTCTACCCATGTTCAAAAGAGGTTCCAGAACCTTCAGGGCAACACAGTTGTTTTCTTCAAAGCGATCATTCTACCATGAGGTTGTTGGGCAATAGGCATCAGGAAGGGATGGTGACACTGCTCCCAGACAACCCCTCAGCCCCAGCTTCTACCTCTCAGCACCTGCTCGCGAAGCTCTGCCTTTCACAGTAACCTCGTAATCTCGTTTCATGCCCAAGCCTTGGGAGAACACTGAGGGCACAGATTCAGGATTGGCTTTCAGTGTTTCCCAAAAACACAAAGTAGGTCAGAGACAGAAGCAGTTCGTAGGTTTACCCCAGAAAACCAGATGTGATGAGGCCATTGTGAACATATCTGACTTAAATTCATCGGCCACAGTAATGAAACTAACCTTGAGAATGCCGCACAGATAGGAGGCATCATGGACACCTGAGAAATGTAAGCTGCAGTGTGTAAATGGGAAGGAAAAAGAAGGGGAAACTATGGAGATTGCTTGACAGTCATGAGCCATCTCAAATTAATACGCTGGTAATAGAAGGGATAAAAACAACAAAGTCCTAAAACATTCTCACAATGACTCCAGCTTATCTTCGTTTATGAGGAAGCTATTTTTAGTCATATTCCAAGCATCTCAAAACCAGAAAAGTCTTTTATGAATAAATACGTTCTGACAAAGCACAGAAGGCAGATGGCTTTGGCATACGTTTGGCTCAAGCATACTGTGCCCAAAGGTTTCAAATGCTGTGCAGGATACCAGGCAGGAAACAGAAAGCAGAATCATGAGAGCAGGTGTTGGGGAATCTGGAAACAAACTCTTTTCCTGTTATATTTTCAGGCCTGGGAAAAGCCATTTTTCTTAAGCAGTTTTCTGGCCAGTCTGTTTAAAACCTCCTTACTCCATCAGTAAGCATATTTGAAAAATATACACAGTTCACTATTAACTTCTCATATACAACGGTTACTTATTCACCTACTTTTTCAGATTTTTCAGCCCAACGTTTCTCCCTGGCCACTTTGTCACTGAATTCCACCAGTACCTAGCCACACGTGTTTCTGACAGATGGAACACCGCCTCTTGTTTTCCTGAAAACTGCCAACAGTACGTAAACGGTGCTGAAACAGAAGCCTGGGGACTTGGGTTCAAGCCCTGATTCTGCCTCGGTTTTGGCTGTGTGACCTTGAGTCAGCCACTAATTCCTTTCGGTCACAACTTCTTGGAAATAATAATACCTAATCTAAATCAGCTGAGGAAGCATTTACAAAAGTGCTTTATCCCACATAAAGCATTATTTGAAAGTGAAGAGTAAAGGAGAGAACATTTATTCAACGCCTCCTCAACAGCTGCCACTGAATTATAAGCATTTTATTTAATCCTCCCAGCAACTCTGTTGCTTCCCCCAAAAGAGCTGCTAGGCAGACAACTGAGTAGGTAAAACATTATTAATCTCATTTCAGCTGCTTAAAGAAGTTAAAGAACTTGCATTAGATGCCAGCTGATCTAATACAGCTTTGGCTGGAAAAAACCTGCGATGTGAATCCGGATCTTTCTGTGTCTCAAAGCCAAGTTCTTCCTACCCCATCGTGCTATTACTATTACATTACCAACTGGTCCTATGAAAAGAAGTAACTCATGAAACGGTCACTGGACACCGGTAATATGGGCAAGATTGCCAAGGGAACAAGACAGGCTTTGCCTCAAGGACCGTGCAGGGAAGATCCAGAGGGAGCCAGCACCCACCTCCTTCATGGCAGGTGTGGGCAAGGGGTCAGCTGCCAGCCTGCACCTGCCCCACCTAGGGGATCCGCCACGGCATTTGATCCAAAGCCACACTCTTCCCCTGCAGCCCTGGCCGGTGACAGAGCATGGCAGGGTACCAGGGCCCGGCCATGTCTGCCCCAAGAAGCGCTCCTTTGTGTGCCATCTGTACACCAGGACTCAGGCTAGCCCAGCTGAGAGCGGTTCTTTGGAGCCGTGCTGAAGTCAGAGCCTTTTCCTGCCTGGCACTCCTTCTCCCTGTCCTGGGGTAGATGCCAAACGTGCGTGGCAGTCTGAACGCTCCCTCGCCTACTCCTGCCCCCTCACACCTGGATCTTTCAGAGGCACCACTCCCAACACATTTCTTGCACTTCTAACTTTATCTTGGCATAGAGGACTTGGCTGAGTGAAACAGAAGGATAATACATTTTAAATGACTGACTTAACGGCTGCTTCATTTCACGAGTGACATAAGGGAGCTAAGAAAAAAATGCATAGGCTATAAAAGAAGTACTGGAGGGAGGTACAGTGAAGAAAAATTATGAAACAAAATCAAAGCCGAGGTTAGAGGAGAGTGTCCAGTAAGTGACTGTATAAACTATGGTTACACAGTCTTACATAGTTTCTAGAGAGAAGGCCATCAACTTCACAATATGTTAGTTAACAAAGCAGGACAAGAAACATGTTCGGTTAGGACTTACAAGGTCCATTTCCTCAAAAAGAGCAAAGCTGGTATTTCAGCCCAGTCTTGCAGGATGGATAAGTTTTGAGAGGCACAAGTGAAAAAGGCATTCCAGGGAGAGAGTGTGGTGAAAACTAAGGTGTTGGTGTGTTCCTCCAAAGTGGAAGTAAGCTGTTTTGCTTCATCAATTCATTTAATAAACAGTTGAGCACCTGTTCTATTTCCACTTGACAGTACGTGCTCACAAGGATGGGAACTGTGTTCCCACTTGCTTAGTAACCATGAGTTACACACAGAAGTTGCCTGATAAGTGAACTGTACAAGTTAGTAAACACATGCAGCACTGGGCCAGGTGCTAGGGATGAGACGGCCACAGAACACAAATACGGAACCACGTAAGTAACACAATGTTATTCAGAACTATAATCAAAGTTTTCTAAGAATAAGAGAGAGCGTTTGTTGAGGGCTTACAGTGGCCGATCTCAAATATGGCCACATCCTAATCCCCAGTGGGTGTGAATATGTCACCTTACATGGTGAAAGGGACTTTGCAGATGTAATTAAGGGTACAGACTTTGAGATGGGGAGATTTTCCTGGATTAACCTGGTGGGCTCGATGGGGTCACAAGAGTCCTAACGTGGGAAACAGGAGGCAAGAAGATCAAAGTCATGGAAGGAGATGTGGTGACAGAAGAAGAGCTCAGAGATAGAGACTGGAAGACCCTACACTGTTGGCTCTGAAGATGGAGGAAGGGGCCAGGAACCAGGGAATGCAAGCAGCCTCTAGAAGCTGGAAAAGACAAGGAAACATTTTCACGCAGAGCCTCCAGAAGGAATGCAGCTCTGCCATCACCTTGATTTGAGCCCATTTGGACTTCTGACCCCCTGAACTGTGCAATAATAAAGTTGTGTTATTTCAAGCCACTAAGTCTGAGGTAATAAGAAACAAACACAATGGGCTTCACGTGCATTATGGCATTTTCGTCTTCCCACAAACCTATTAACTCTTATTTTCCTTTTGCAGACGGGGCAATTCCAGTCTCACAGAGGTTAAACAACTAGCCCAAGGCTTTGTAAAGACTTGGTATCAAAAGACAAAGTATTTAAGATATCTCAATAATCTTTTAAATTGCTTACATATTGAACTGGTGATATTTTGGATATACTGAGTTAAATAAAATATTTAATATTAAAATTAATTTCACCTATTCCTTTTTAGCTTTTCTAAAATGTGGAGTCTAGAAATTTTAAGTTATATGTATATGGCTTGCATATATTTCTAAATGAACTATCCTGGCCTAGAATCTCCTTCTCAACTGTTTGGATTTTATCACGCATCTTTGGATTTTTTTGAGAAAGAGACAGGGGCTTTAGGAAGGTAACGCAAGAAGCGGGTTAGGTGGTCTGAAAGACACTGCCCTTGGAGAAGTCTCAGGAAGAGTTGATAAAGATTCTTGTCACAGGTTCTTAAAACAGACTTCTTTCGTTTGAGGAGTCTACAGTCTAGCCCTAGATAGAGTTAAAATTCCAAGAGACAGCCTAAAATGAAGTAGTTTCATTGGGCTAATCTACTTGAGATGGAGAGGTATGCTGGCGTAACTCAGAGGAGAGAAGTGGGGTTGCTGAGGTAAGACGCCAAAGAGGCCTGAGTGTCCTCATCTGCGGAGTTGGAGTGGTGATAATAAGAGCAACGTAGCTAACACTCACTGGGCGTTGACTACATGCCTGCGACTGACGTATGTGCTTCACGTACGTTAACTCATTCGATTCTAATGGCAACTCTATGTGGCAGATATAAAATATTAATAATAACATTATTATTCCATTTTATAATTATTAATAACATTATATTATCCTACTATTATTATTCCACTTTACCGATGAGGAAACTGAAGCACAAAGAAATTCAGTAGCTTGTCCATGCTTGCATATCCAGTAAAGGCAGAACCAGGATCAAAACCTAAGCCCCCGCCCCAGGTGCCAGACCTTCTCCATCCCACTCTGGAGCAGCTTCGACTGAGCAGTGGAGACTTAACGGCTCTCAAGTTTGCAGGACCCCAGAAAGGCCTGAGGAGACGCCAGTTCCTCCTCTAGTGGGGAAACGCCAAACTGGGGGACCTGAAAGGAAAGAGCTTCAGAGAAAGGAGAGGAATTGGGGAAAGAGAAAAAGAGGTCAAAGAGTGGGAAGGAACCTGTGGGCATCCTCCGTATAAAACCGTACATCTACAAGGCCCTTCCCTCGTGTGATTCAAAGGGATGACTAAGTTACCGCTAAAGCTGCTGTCCCTCCCCAGCTCAACGGCTCCTCGGGGAGCTACCTGACCTCGGAAGAGAACTCCATGCATCTTTCTCATACAAGATCTGTGGCTGAGCTGCCCACTTGGAAGGCAGGAAATCCTGCAAAAAGAGGCAGTCGTGGGCTTCCCTGGTGGCACAGTGGCTGAGAGTCCGCCTGTCGATGCAGGGGACACGGGTTCGTGCCCCGGTCCGGGAAGATCCCACATGCCACGGAGCGGCTGGGCGCGTGAGCCATGGCCGCTGAGCCTGTGCGTCCGGAGCCTGTGCTCCGCAACGGGAGAGGCCACAACAGTGAGAGGCCCACGTACTGCAAAAAAAAAAAAAAAAAAAAAAAAAAGAGGCAGTCATCAGGCCCACTCATTTTCCTAGAACTCCATCCGAGAGGAGCGTACCCCCAGCCACCACCCCTGTGTTACTTGGCAGAGTCATGCTTGGTTAATGGCAGCTATGGAGAGATGCCACCCCTAGCCCCACTCCCAGACACAGGACACAGCGGGAACAAATTCCATGATCGCCCTTCAGTTAAAAGGAAATGCCGAAGAACCAAGGAGGAGCCTTTCCAGGTCAAGTCCGCACTGGTAAGGAGTTTTGGTTGCACGCAAAAGAAAGCAAATGCAGAGTAACTTCAGCAAGCCAGAAAAAAGGCAATCGCTGGGATACCGCCAGGTCTTGAGAACAGATTAGGACCAGCGCTCGGGCTGTGGTTTCGTCTCTCCTCTAGGTCCTCTCTCTGCGTCCATCTTGCTCTTCTTCCTTCTCACTGCAGGCCACGCTTCTCTGCTTTCCAGACCATGTGGTAGAAAGTGACCACCTATAACCCCTGTGTTTGTATGTTCCCAGTCCAAACACCCAAGGAAGGGACTACTCTCTTTCCTTCCGTATTAATTCCAAATTCCCAGCGGGGAGGACTGTCTTAACTTGAATGACGTGTCCATTTCTGGACCAATCAACTGTGGACAGGGCCTAGGTTCACGTGCTACAGGAAACCACTACTAAAACCAAGCAGATGGTGGGGGGCTTCTCCCCAAAAGAGCTACTAGGCGACAACTAAGAGTTCACTACAGATTTCAGTCTTGGGCAGGTGTTGAACACAATGACCTTCTAATTATGATTCTATCATCTTACCAAATCCTGGCCTTGTGCTTCCCTTGCCAGTTGGATAGACTGCCTGCCTCTGTTCTCCCTAATTCCATTATTTTCTTCGAGATTCGATTCAAAACTGACCTTGATCAACGAATGAGCTCTGCCCATCTATCCCCATTCTACTCTGCATCCCGTGCCCTCAGCACTCTTGTATACTACCTTATTAGGAACTTATTAAGACATCGCTGTACAAGTGTTTTCTGTTTCATTGGTGGATGTTATCCCTTTAGACGGCTATAGAAGGACACAGACCTTGTCCCTTTCCTCCTCTGTCACACCAAGCACCTTGTAGACAGTGGAGGAGAAAGAGGAGGACCACGATAGTTAGAGTTTCTTTCTCCTGTTCTATTAACAGATTTCCTGTTTTCTGTGAGGGGGCTCCCCGTTCCTTGTGGGACTTGTCATACTGGTGAATCACAAAAGCACAGGGTTCCTTGTACGATTTGGAGCCTCTGGTCCATCATCAAACTCGCTTATCCCCATTTACCTTTCAGGATTCTCCCTCTCCTGCAACATCTATCTGCTCGTCTGCTCCCCATGACAGATTTATTTTAGTTGCAACATGGCTCAAATCCGGGACACTACACCATGTAATACAAACAGAAGCCCCATCCTGTCACGTTCTTTCACGCTTCAGAGAAACACTTACCGAGCCAGGAACTGTTCCGGGAGCCTAGGATCTGCGAACAAACCAAACTAAGACTCATGTTTTCATGGTGCTTATTATATCTGAGTTGGGTCATTACATAACAGACATACAATATGTAATATGCTAGGAGGTGATAACGTGCTGTGATAAAGGAAAAAGAGGTCAAGGGGGCTCCGGCGTGCTATTGTCACTGTTTTGTCCTCGTTTTGTTTATTTTTTTGGTTTTGGTAGTACATTGTTGAATTTGATTACCTAATATTTCTTTTTAAATTTTTGCACCTATTTTCATAAGAAAAATGGGGCTTCGGTTTTCCTTTCTTTTCCATTTTTGGTTTGGGAGTGATGATTATACTAGCTTCATAAAATGACCTGGGCAGCTTTTCTTCTTCAAACTTTTTCTCAAACAACTTGTAGATGAAAGGATTAACTCTTACTTGGGAGTCTGGTAGGGCTCACTTATAATTCCCTCCGGGTCTAGGGTTATTTGGGAGGAAAGGGCTTTGCCAATTACATCAATGTTTATTGATCTATTCAAATTTTCTACTTCTTCCTGCCAATTTTGGCATTTTATATTTTTCTAGGACTTTACTTGTTTTATCTAGGCTTTCAATTTTATTAGCTAATAATTATTTACAACATACTTTTATTGTTTTAAATACCTATGGTGGCTATATTTGTTCCCCCTTCAAAACATTTTGTATTTTGTTAATTTGCAACACTTTCCTAACCAATCTGACTAGAGTTGTATCTACTTTACTTTTATTTGAACCAGCTTTTGTTTTTGATAATCTTCTCTATTTTCCCCCCTATTTTGTTGATTCCTGTCCTTATTATTTAATTCTCTTCCAGTTATCTACTATTGCATGACAAACCACTTAACGCCTTACTGGACTGAAACGGGTATTTATTATTGTCTCTTGGAGTTCACTGAGCATTGCACTGTGATGCTTTGTTTTCTTCTGACATGGTGACTGGTTCTTCTGGCACACTGTCTGAAGAGTAAGCATCCCAAGAGACCCAAATAAACGCTGTAAGGTTTCTTAAGACCTAGCCTCAGAAGTTTTAAAATGTCACTTCTGCCTCATGCTACTGGTGAAACAAATCACCAGGGCAAGCCCAGGTTCAAAGGCAAGGGAACTGGACTTCATCTCTCCTTTTTTTTTTTTGGCCTTGCCATGTGGCTCGCAGGATCTTAGTTCCCCAACCAGGGATCGAACCCACATCCTCTGCAGTGTAAGCGCAGAGTCCTAACCACCGGACCGCCAGGGAATTCCCTGGACTTCATCTCTTAATGTGAGAAGCAGCATTTGACCATACGCAAGGGAAGAGTAGGTGGTAGCCACCTTGTAAACAACATTATACTATCCTTGATGCTTTGGATATTTTGTTGTTTTTTCTTTTGATTTATTGAGTTAAATATTTGGCTTTTGTTGAATTGTACTTGTTTCTGAGTAACTATATTTAAAATTATGAATTTCACTCTAAGAGTTAGCATAGATGTTTTTCACAAATACTGATATATATGGTATTTTCATTATCATACAAGAAAAATTTTCTTAATCTCTGCACTGGCAATTCTGGCAACCCTGTCCAACAGGGTTGGTAACAAAATACTCTTCGCTGTTGGACCACACTACTCCACCGCCCCTTCTCCCTCCCTCCAGACTCATATTGACTGACACAACGGTAAATTTAAATAGGTATTGAATGATTTTAAAATAAGCACAAGTTGCTTTTTTTCAAAAATGTAAAATAAAATCTTTCAATAACAAAAACAGGAAAGAAAAGGAAGCGTTAGATAGGCAAGGTGTGCCAAGATCCCATGTTTGCCTTCTTTAGGGAGAGGATAGACTGTAATGAGGAATTAAAAGGGGACTACAATTACAGTGTGAAAATTTTAATGTGATGTAATATATACTATGTTTGCTGATTTGGTTTAATGTGTTTTGCTGATCATTTATTCTGTTAACCTAGCTTTCAATAAATGGGCTTGTATTTGACTTGTTTTTTCTTCCTCTTATAATGATCACAGCCTGTCTTCCTATTGTCCTTCAGCATCCAGTCACGGAGGAACCTAAAAAATGTTGCAGTGCAGGTACACATTATTATGTTGCTAGGGACTTTGTTCCTTGTGACCTGATGATCAGAGAGCCAGGCCCTAACGAAGAACAGTGGCATCTTCCCGTGTTGAATCTTTTTTTTTTTTGCGGTACGCGGGCCTCTCACTGTTGTGGCCTCTCCCGTTGTGGCCTCTCCCGTTGTGGAGCACAGGCTCAGGACGCGCAGGCTCAGCGGCCATGGCTCACGGGCCCAGCCGTTCCACGGCATGTGGGATCTTCCCGGACCGGGGCACGAACCCGTGTCCCCTGCATCGGCAGGGGGACTCTCAACCACTGAGCCACCAGGGAAGCCCCCGCGATGAATCTTGCTGTCATCTTACACATGGCTTCCTAGCTCAGTTTTGTGGAGGGCTGCCTGGGCTTCATTGCCTTCCAGTCTCTTACACATGGGTCAGATCCTTGAAAAGACATCCATGTTTGGATGAAAAATTACTTTATTTTTGAGGGAGGGAAGGTGCATGATTCAAGTTATGATTTTGCACCTAAGGACAGTTCTAACTTTAAGAAAACCCAGTATCCCCCAAATCCAAACCTTTAAAACAAGCTAACCAGGTAGCAGTTACAAAGATGCCTCTACTTACAAAAGGCTTCACCAGAGTTTTCTTTTAAATAGCCATATACTCCCTTACACTCTCCTCATTGTGTTTCAGAAAGCAACTTACAAATTTCAGGAGTCTACTTCATAAAGGCGATTTTTAAAAAATCACCTGTAATCCCAGAGTTAACACTGTCACCATTCTGCTTTAATTCCCCGCAGTTTTAAAAGACACCTTATGCATACATGATGCATATTATTATGCTATACCTGTCATGGTCTATATGGTGTGTATTATTACAAGCTGTATTTTACCCCCTCGGGTTACGCGGTGCAGGTGTGGCTATCGGAGTTCCCGCCTCGCGCGCGGAGGTGTGTCCGCTGCAGCAGCTACTGTTTATCCTTCGGCCCGAGCCAGCTGCTGGGTTACAGCCGGCTCCAGAGACTCGCCCTTCTTTCTTCTCGCTGCTCCACCTCCCTAAACTTCTAGTTTCCACCGCAGAGAGTCTCTTAGGCATCTAGCTGGCTCCAGCCCTCCCACCTTCGGTTTGAAGACGAAAAACCCCGAAAAGCCGCAGTCACGTCTCCGGGAGGAAAGCGGCAGCTCCTCCTGCCTGAACCAGGCGACTGAGGCCCCCGGCCGCGCTGGGCGGCGCGCGCTCCCACGTGGGCGCGGCCTCCTTCCGCCCCCGGCCTCGCCCTCCGCGGACGCGCCGCGGCGGAGACGCGCCCGCCCCCCTCAGCGGAGACGCGCCGGGGGAAGCGCGCGGCCGCGAGCGCGGGCGCCATTTTGGATTCGGTGTCTGGCCTGCAGCGCAGGGTACCTACATGGTGGCTGCGGCTCGCTGAAGGCGTCTCTCGCGCGGCGACGAGAGAACCTGGGAGAAGGACGCGGACGGCGCGGGACTGAGAAGGGCGGCTTCTCCCTGGGCAGCCAGAGCCGCAAAGGCGGAGCCGCGTTGGCGCCCGCCCCGGGACCAGCGCCTCGGATGCGGGTGGAGCACGGGGCGCCGCGGCGGCGGGAGCGCAAGGCGCGGGGCCTCATGTGAGAGCCGCGAGCCAAGCCGCTCCCGGAGCCCGGGGTGGAGTGTGGTGGAAGCCGCCCCCGGCAGCAGGTAACGGCCGAGGGCCCGAGCCCCAGGGCGTAGGCGGGGCCGGGGAGGGTCGCCGACGTGGGCGGGCGGCGGGGCTGGCCGGGGTACGCGGGGCCCCGGGTGCACGCGCGCCGCTCCTAGGGAGCGCGGGGCGGGACGCGGCGCGGCGCGGCGCGGCGTCCGGACAGCGGAACCTGCTCCGGGGCATTTCCCCGCAGAGCCTGCTTTAAAACATGTCAACAAGGGTGGTGCGTGCGCGGCGGCGGCCTGCAGCCTCCCCGCGACACCGCCGAGCCTGTCGCCCGGCTTTGTTAACCCTCGGCGGGGGCTGGTGACCGACACCGTTGAGGTTGCGCTCTGTCCGGCTCTTCCCGGTGTCGGCTAAGGCCGTGCTTGTAGCTTGAGAACTGAGGGGCATTAAGATGTCAAAACAGACTGCCCGGGGTAGGGCGCAGCAGAAATGTCAGGGAAAGCCAATCCGTGGAGGTGGCGCGGGAGGAGGGGACGCCCGGGCCGCGCGTAGCCACGTGGAAAAGTTGGTCAACTTGTGATGAGCAGCTTCACGCCTGCTTTGAGCAAGAGCACCGCTTTCAGGTGGGGTTGCGTACAGGGATCAGGAAAACAGTCTGTTAAATGATTGGCCTGTATCTCCAAGCTAAGAGATGAGCTATTTTCTTGCTGATCATGTTCAATCGAACAGCCCAGATCTTTTTTTTTTGTTGTTGTTTTTTGCGGTACGCTGGCCTCTCACTGTTGTGGCCTCTCCCGTTGCGCAGCACGGGCTCCGGACGCACAGGCTCAGCGGCCATGGCTCACGGGCCCAGCCGCTCTGCGGTATGTGGGATCCTCCCGGACCGGGGCACAAACCCGTGTCCCCTGCATCGGCAGGCGGACTCTCAACCACAGTGCCACCAGGGAAGCCCGGCCTAGATCTTTTAGAGTCGTCTTCCTTCTACTCCTGAAATCTTTATAAAAACGCCACCAACTTCTAGTATCTACAAATGATCGCTCCACCACACTCTCTTATACCATCTAGTCCTGAGTTAAGCTCTTTGCGCTGTTTTAGTCTTGTGTTCCAGCCAAAGAATGCATATTAATTGTGATATTAGTCAAAGAAGAACATAAATGGAAAGGAAATGTGTTGCCCAAAACAGGCTTTTTAGAGCTAACTACACATGGGCTTTTAAAATTACTACCAGTGCGATGTACTAAAAATACAACGAGGGGCACACGGCTAAGTGTTTTCTTCTGCTACTTTTCATCTGATGAGCAAGTGGACTGCTCCTTTCAGAGTGTATGGAAATGTGAAGAGTAAATTGCATAACTCCCTGTGCTGCTCAACGAGGCTAGAGTCTTTGCTCATTAGTTTGCTTTTTGGTGCTTCGTAGCGGTATAAGTCCCTCACCAGATGCTTTTAGTGGCCTAAGTTGCATCGATTATTTGGGGCCTGGAAAAGTTACAGTTTGAACTGAACTGCCGGAGGCATGACGAGGCCTAGTTCGGCTGCTCTACAAAATCTAAGAGATGTTGATCATCCAGCTTCTCTGCACTCCTGTTCAAGTGTGAGAGGTATTTTCACTTTGACTAAAAGTAGGAGATGAGATAATCCATTGAAGTAAATTCTTTGCAGACTGGTGGATGCTCACAATTGTTTAACTTTCTGTAAAACAAAGCTTCATGTGTAAATAGATTTAATAAAATACTTTTGAAAGCAATGTAAATTTTTGCATGAATAAATGAGATCATCGTGGAAAAAAATTAGACATTAAAATTTTTTAGGCGCTTACTATGAGCTCACATTTTTTATGCATACATGAGGATAATACAGAGACATTTATATTGGCATTTGGTCTTACATTTTTTTCTATTGCTTAATATACTGTAATTCTGACATATTACAGTCATATATGACAATTTACAGACTAGTTCAGCTAGTCAGAGACTAGTAAGTGTTTAAAATATACTTTGGTGATCATATAGTGTTATATATCTAGTCCAAGAGATACTTTTCCTCAATGTTGCATACTCCTTTTTAATATGTCAACTTTTCTCCCCTCAACTTGGAAAGGTATTGAAATATACTTTATTTAAAACAAGGCTGCAACAGACAAAAGAAGGTATTTGTTAGGATCAGCAAAGATAATTGTGTAAAAAAGGCTGTCATTTTATTTTTGTTTGTATGTCCATATACTTTAAAGTAAAATGAATCATTCTGTCTTTTTTTTTTTTTTTTTTTTTTTGCGGTACGTGGGCCTCTCACTGTTGTGGCCTCACCCATTGCAGAGCACAGGCTCCGGACGCGCAGGCTCAGCGGCCGTGGCTCGCGGGTCCAGGGTCCAGCCGCTTCGCGGCATGTGGGATCCTCTGGGACCGGGGCACGAACCCGTGGGGACTCTCAACCACTGCGCCACCAGGGAAACCCGAATCATTCTGTCTTTAAGTTGAATAGTTCTGGTTTTAGAAGACTTTTCTCCAGAAATAGATCAGCATTCTATAATAAGTAGAAATTATAAAGATAACTTCATTATTTTTTGAATCTCTGTTTCTCAAAATTCTGAGTAGTTTTAGGTAGTCAGAAGAGAAATTATAAGCCCTGAGTAGCAAACTCTTTGTTCTTTGACCCAGATTTTATATGCTAAAACTAAAGTAAGCCTTCAGGATAAGTTAAAGCAGAAAAATGGGTCATAATGACAGTGTTATCTCAACCTCTAGTGAGAATTATTCCTAGGAGAGACTTTTTTTTAATATTAAAGATGACATTGTAGATTATACTGCCTTTTCTCTAAACACGTTTTAAAAATGTATTCTTAGATTCAGATGTAAGTTTTAGTCTTCTATAAAACTACCCTCTTGCTATCACCTCTGTCATTCTGTTTTCTCCCTTCCTCTCCCCCTGCACAATATTATATACATCATTTAATTTACGTAACTTAGAGTTGGAAGTAGGAGTAATGAGGAATAGGTGGTTTGCTGCACGTGTACTAAGACCTCCTGGGCTGAGTTTAATGGCATGAAAGCCAGGGTCCTCTGCCATTTTCCTCCAGCCCCTAATCCTCCTTCACAATTTTAGCTAGCTACTAGAGAGAGAGTCTGCAGAGACATATTTGGTTAAGAGCCATGCTTGTGTACGTGTGTCCCACACAGGAGTCAGAATTCTTACATACTGAGGTGCCAGAAGAAGGGAGCTAGAGCTACAAGCCATCCTTTGTGAAAAAGTTGTGACTCTAAATCCAAACCATACCCTGCCAGAACTGCTCTCTAGAGACAAAAGTATTGCAGGCTCTAAATAGGGATACCAGTGAGTGGTCTGCAGTTATCCCCATTTAGTTAGAGCCTGCAGTATTTATTTTTCCAAATAAATCAAAACAAGACCTTTTATCTGATTACAGTTTAATTCACTGACATTAAAAGAAACGTGTAAAATATAGGGAAGCATACCGGCAAAAAAAAAAAAATCACCTGTAATCCCACCACTGTTATTGTCCCACTATTATTATATAATCCCACTATTATAGTTACTATATTAATGTGGTAATCTACTTCCAGTGTATGTTTCTCATACATAAGCTTGCGTTCTTATTCTCTCTCATACACACTTCATTTTAAAACAAATCTAGGATCATTCTTTGCCTTCTGGTTGGTAACCTCTGTTTCTTCTTGTGTTGCACTTTAATGTCCTTAATACTAGACTGCTTTCCTATACCTGAGTTCGGCAATCATCGATATCTCCTTTCAAAAGCCCTAATAACTGTTTAATTCCTAACAAGAACCCTGTGTATTTCTGTTATTCCCATTTCACAAACTGAAGCACAGGCAAGTCAAGTAATTTGTTCAAGGCCACATAACCAGTGAGAGTCAGAGCCAGGAATTAAACCAGGGAGCTTGATTCCGGAACCCGTTCTCTTTAACCGTACTACTATTTTACACAACAACAACAAAACTACTTTCAAAAAATCAAATGGAATGAAGGTTGTACAAACAGATAGAATAAACACTTAACTCTCATTCAGAAATACAACTTGGATAAAACATTGCAGCAGCAAGTGATGTGTTGGAAGAAGCAGCCACATTCCAGACCAAATACGCACAGTGGGGATGAGTTTGCTCATCTTAAGCAGAGATTGGGTCTGGCAGTAACACGTATCACAGGCTACCCAGTGTGGCGAGATCTGTTGATTACTTAATTCTGGTCTTCTCTGGAGGTTCCTGGGACTCTGCCATGAATTCAGGAATTCAAATATAGTAGGTATCCTTAGATGACTTTTAAGAAATCTTGAGAAAGTGTCACTGTAGGTTCTCTTTTGTATTCCTTCTAGTTGACTGCAACTTTTGAAATATAGATTCTTGGTTTAGCTTCAAAATTATGATCAACTTCTCCCCCCAGGTAGTACAGTACAAATGTTTAAAAGCACCTACCAAAGACAAGTTTGTAAAATGACAGTTGGTCTCTGCTGGCGTTTTTCATTATATTTTGTTTTGACGTTCTTCTCCTTGAATTACTGATCCAGTTCTTCCTGCATGTTTCTGTTGGTATTTGTATACACATCTCAGTGACAGAAGAATGAATTTTGGATTTATTTCTGTTGAAAAGTTAAGTATAAAAAAATGATGCATTTTTTCTGAATAGGATGAAACGAGGAGGAGGAAGAGATAGTGACCATAACTCATCAGAAGAAGGTACTGCAGAGAAATCCAAGAAACTGAGGACTACAACTGAGCATTCTCAGACTTGTGATTGGGGTAATCTCCTTCAGGACATTATTCTCCAAGTGTTTAAGTATTTGCCTCTTCTTGACCGGGCTCATGCTTCACAAGTTTGCCGCAACTGGAACCAGGTATTTCACATGCCTGACTTGTGGAGATGTTTTGAATTTGAACTGAATCAGCCAGCTACATCTTATTTGAAAGCAACACATCCAGAGCTGATCAAACAGATTATTAAAAGACATTCAAACCATCTACAATATGTCAGCTTCAAGGTAATACTTTAAATCCTTCTTTTAAAAGTAAAGCATATTTAGTGGCTTTTGTGTCCTAAACCAATACATCTTCTCATGTCTTTAAACGGTTGCCTTTTTAGGGAAAGTGCTGAAAGATTTAGAGTAATCGTGTACCTTAGAGGCTATCACAAATAACTATATTGATCTAAATTATTCCATTTTATTATAAATTTTACTAATTTCTTAAAAGAGTAGAAGCAACCATTAAATAAACATAATCATATACCAAAGCTGTCACATTGAATTATGGTGAACAAATTTGAACCAAAAGAAATAATACAGTAAAATAAATAAAAGATGTGGAAATTTTCACTAAAACTTAATTGTTATTTTTATTTAATAGGACTGAGTTTTGCTTATTGATGGCTTTGTGATATGGAGGCTTTAAAGAAAAAAGAGATACAGAAACTCTATGTAAAAGGTTTGGATGAACATATTTTAGAGAGAAATAGAAAAAGGTACATGGAAGAATGCCAGAGAGAACTGTTTGTTTCTTTTCATTGCCAGCAGGGACATACTGGAAATTAGGCAGTGATGAGATAAATGAAGAGGGGTGGCTTTTTGAGGTGTCCAGAATAGTTTAAGGAATCATAGTGGTTTGTATGAGTACAGAGGCTTGTAGCGTTTTGTTTGGGGGTTCAATAATGAAATGTGGGTATGTTCACTAAATCCTTAATACACCTGATAATTATTGTTGAAAAGTAACACATGAATACCTGATTTGCCATATACAGCTGTTGTTAAACAGGTCACGTTAAACCCATATATAGCAATGGTTCTTAACCCAGAGATCCTTGCCAAAACTAGTCTTGTCTGCTTCCAAGACTGTCATTCCTTTTAAGATGGGGATTACCTGTTTATTCTCCCATATGTGTCACAAGAGGAGAGAGACCTGGTGTTGGGAATGGTTGGGTGTATTATGGCTGTCTTTCCAGAAAAATGCACAAAGGCACTTAGGCCACCAAGTGTAGGATTGCTAGATTTAGCAAATAAAAATAGGGGATGCCTAGTTAAATTTGAATTTCAGATAATCAATGGATAGTTTTTAGTGTAAGTATCCCTGGCATTATTTGGGACATACTTAATACTTATTTAATTGGATGTCCTGGATGTTATGTTGCAACCCTAACTGAGGGCAAGGGTGGGGGAATAGTGGGAGGATAGAACAAACAAAAATCCAGGAACTCCTTACGTGTTGTCCCTCTCCGCCTGCCCATGAGGAAACCTGAAGAGCCTTCCCCTCGGTTTCAGTCATCTTTGAGTTGTCTAAAAGTGTTCTTATGGTAAATCCTATAAAAAGATGGGTATAATACATTAACCTCCTGGGTCTAAAGACCAGTTCCATCCAATGGATTGGCTGGGTCAGTGTTAACCTGTGACACAATTCAGCTGTATCCAACATGTGTAACCTTCACAAAACCATTTGTCCTATAAGTTTAAACATTTTTATTAGGGATTGTTTATTTTTCTGAGGAAATTTCTGATTTGTAGAAAGAGCCACATCCCAGGATTCTTCTGAGCTCTCCTGATAATATTTGTGTTTAATTCATCACTGACCATAGGCCAGAGTCTTATAGTCAGAGTTATTAGTGTAGAACAGTGGTTCTCAGATTTTATGTGCATCAGAAATGCCTGGAGTGCTTACTAAGACAAAGATTGCTGGGTTCCAGTGCTCCGTTACTGATTCGGATAATCTGGATTGGGCGTGAGAATGTGCATTTCTAACAAGTCCCCAGCTGATGCTGCTGGTCCAGAAGCACAGCAGTTCTCAAAAGAACCGCTGGTGTAGAGAAACTTAGCCAAAGGGTGGGATTGAAAATAGTTCTGAAACTGTGTAATGTAAATTGGTATATCAGTTTTACAACGAGCTCTTCAGGACATTTTTGGGTTAAGGTAATGTACATCAATCTGGAAATTAAAGGAATATTACTTTTAACTACTCTAAGATGCTTTTTAGCCCAGGGAACAGCTTCCTTTTTAATAGAAGAGCTCCTTCTTATATCCTTAAGGAGTTTTTTGGCCATATTTCCCTTCCCCCAGGAAATGTCTATGCAAAAGAGTGAATGGGAGCAGCCACTTCTCATTTGGTTCAGATTTTCATGCTTGACTAGTTGGACACCCTTATTTTACTTCACATTCATCTTTCAATTAACATTAATGGTAAATCCCAGGTTGTGATTCACTAGAACCTTCTGAGTAAATACTCATTCAGTTTGTTTTGAAGCATTTGTACCGTAGCCACTGTATTTACATGTATGATCTGATCCACTGCCAAATATATAATTATTTTTCAAAGATTGTAAGTTCATATTACCATTAGGTTATATAGTCCGTTCGCAATAAATCAACTTAAAAGCCAGGTCTTTTTAACATTAAATAGATATCTTATCATAGTGAAAGTTAAGTCTTGACAGTTGCCCTTACAATCTTTCAGGGAGATTCAGAGAAGGTTGACATTGTATGTGAGGGTAGATGATTGAAAGGATAAATATTCTTTAAATTATAATGCAATAAACTAATAACTATTTCTTGCTTTTGTAAAGTTAAAATATGCACGGAGAAATGTGACCATATTCATGTGTAAAGGACGTTTTCTTTTCCTAGGTGGACAGCAGCAAAGAATCAGCTGAAGCAGCTTGTGATATATTATCACAGCTTGTGAATTGCTCTTTAAAGACACTTGGACTTATTTCAACTGCTCGGCCAAGCTTTATGGATTTACCAAAGGTATCTGCTGGTTTTGTTTTATTAGCTTTTACTGAGAAATCCAGTGAAACCCTACCCATTTCTTGTACTGATAATGAGAATGTAAGAAAAGTGGTATGTAAAATGGAAAACCAGTTACTATTTAGAATGTTAAGTATTATGATTTTTTTTTAGAGTACTTTTCCGTTTTTTTAAACTTTGTGTTTCTTTATGGGTAATATTAAAGAGTGAGTGAATTTGCAGAGGATTCTATAAGAAGCACTGAAAGAGACTAAGTAAAACTGAGAAATAAACGTATTAGAAAAAAAGAGACATACAGATGCTCCCTTTTGGACTTTCAGAGCAGATTGGTGAGATTATAATCAAAGAAAAGTAGACAGTGCCAGTATTAAGAGCAGCTAGAGCTCGCTTAGAAAATCTTCTGGTAAGTGTGTAAAGATTTGTTCTTGAGCAGAGTTAGTGTAAGTACAGCTTAGATTAATTTACAGACTTAAAACTTTTTTTTGGTGAAATTTACATTTATATAAATTTTATATTCATATATATGTTCTAACATGATCCTGCGTGTAATTCGACATAGTCTCTTTCTCTAATAACTATTCTCTTAAAATAGAAAAATATGAAGTGTGCATTTTTAGAAAGGCAACTGATAAAATCCCTGTGTATGTCAGCTCATGTTCAGTTAGGTTAGTATCCAGCAGTAATCTGTAAGATTTTATCAGAATATGCCACAAACTAAAATATAGACACCCCTTTAAACACCTAATCATGTAATTTACTAGGATGATTCAGAAAGAAATATACCTCCTTTTATTGCACTTCACTTTATTTCAGCACTTCACAAATAATGCATTTTTTACAAATTGAAGGTTTGTGGAGTGTCAGGCAAGTCACTTGGCACCATTTTTCCAACAGCATTTGCTCACTTCTTGTCTCTGTGTCACATTTTGGTAATTCTTGGAATATTTCAGACTTTTTCATTATTGTTTTACTTGTTATGGTGATCAGTGATCTTTGATGTTACTATTGCAAAAAGATGACAACTTGCTGAAGCCTCAGGTGATGATTAGCATATTTTAGCAATAAAGTATTTTTTAATGTACATGCATTGTGTTTTTAAATATAATGCTATTGCATACTTAATAGACTACAGTGTAGTGTGAACATTACTTTTATATGAACTGGGAAACTAGAAAACTTGTGTGACTAGCTTTATTGTAACAGTCTCTTTATTGTGGTAGTCTGGAACCAATTCCTGCAGTATCTCCGAGGTACGTCTGTATTACTAAATTGAATTTATATTATAACCCAGGTTGTTCAATGGAATATCAGTAACAAATGTATCACCAGTTGATTTCAAAGTCTTAATTGATTTTTTAAAGGGTTCATTAAATATGTACATTTGAGATAAATTGTTTTCCTCATGTGTAACATAAGGGAAATCAGCAAGAGTCTGTTCATGTCAACATTTTAAGGTTCTAAGTATAGGAGTTCAGTCACTGTGGTTCTCAAACTTAATATGCATAAGAATCATCTGAGGAACTTCTAAATTTGGGGTATCCTTCCAAATTTCCTTTTCCTAAGAGCAGTCCAGGTGGTTCTGATTAAGATGGTTCATGGCCCTCTAAGAAGCACTGAGTTATGTGGTATAGTAGTGCCTTGTTCAAGCTTCATATGGGAAATGAAATACTTTGAATTGATTTTTCTGTGTACATATTATAGTTAAAAGACAAGTACAGTATGTAAAATATACCATAGTAAAATGTATGTTGAACATAATTTCCTTCTTTTTTATTACTCAGGATAATCATTATGCATATCTAGTACTAGCATTATACTTACATGCAGTCATTTTGGTTTTGGGAACTATGGGTGCATCTGGGACTCTTCCTTATTAAATGGGCCTAGGATGTTTATGCTGTTTTTCTTTCTTTTCCTATTACGCCTTTCGTAGAATATTGAAAGCCTATATTGCTATATCTTGGAAATCCTGGGCGAACTGAAGAGAACGTGAAAGAACTGTATTTGACCAGAGCTAACTCTGAGGGAAATGGGAAAAAGAAGGCAGTGATGGAGTCATGCATATACTAATACAGATATAGTTGAATTTAATATGGAAATATTAGGAGAAAGATGTTAACATTTAAGTTGTTAAACAGATACTTAATCAAAATTTAAGTAGTTATTTAATCACAGTAGGAAAAAAGTAATTTAGGGAACGTGACCAAGAAGATAATGTTTCATTGTACTTTCTTGGCTACTAGCCTGCCCTCATCCCTCCCTTTCACTGCTGTGGTGAGTCCATTGGTTATGGCTTATTAGCTCTGATCCAGAGTCCCATACTTTGTGCTTTAATTCCTGTTTCCTACAATGGTTAAGAAATGGTTTCCTACAATGGTCTTTAGATCAGATTCTGTGTCCAACAGAATATCGTATATATATAGATAATTGTAGATAATTTAGCATATTTAAAGGAGGTTTATTTTAAAAAATATTTATTTATTTGGCTGCTCCAGCCCTTAGCTGCGGCACACAGGATCTTTAGTTGTGGCATGCAAACTCTTAGTTGTGGCATGTGGGATCTAGTTCCCTGACCTGGGATCAAACCTGGGCCCCCTGCATTGGGAGCACAGAGTCTTAGCCACTGGACCATGAGGGAAGTCCCTAAAGGAGTTTTAAGTTTGGAATTTTATTTAGTTATGATTTTTATTATTTTAGAATCAAATTTTGTATGAGTTTCCATATTCCAAATAAGTCTTTCATAGCTCCTAAGTTGATTGACTGTTGTTTTAATTTTTGATGATTTTGCTAATAGTTATTAACTATTTTAGTGGTCATTACTATCACCAAAAAAGAATGCAGTTCAGTGTTATAATACACTGGAGTAAGATTTCCAGATAAGGTGATGTGAAGTGTCTGAGAGGTATTCTCATTCTGGGTCCCAGAGTTCCTCTTTTTACTTACCAATGACTGTTGTGCTTCAGAGACACCCATCCTGAGGTTTGAAATCCTTTTCCCCCCACGTAAAAAGGTCGTTCTCAAAGATGGTGGGAAGTCACCTCTCTTTTTTACCATATTCCCACAGCAGAGTGAGGGGCTGCTACCCCAAAACAGTTGTGAAATATATTAGGGTTCAGATGAACTATGTGTGTATTATATGAAAACCCCTCAATTCTCATTTGTAAAAATTGAAACAGTGTTTTAATTTTTTGTTTTTCAGTCTCACTTTATCTCTGCACTGACGGTTGTGTTTGTAAACTCCAAATCCTTGTCCTCCCTTAAGATAGATGACACCCCAGTAGATGATCCATCCCTCAAAGTACTAGTGGCCAACAACAGTGATACACTCAAGTTGCTAAAAATGAGCAGCTGTCCTCACGTCTCTCCAGCAGGTTTGTGTGGCTTTTGCCAGGTAATATTTTAGTAAAATATATTGATGTGTTTATCAAATTAAGGAGAATCATGATCATTAACCTTGAAGGTGAGTTCATATGATTATTTCCTCTATTGCATAAAAATATTTTTATTGTTATACTACAATAGCATAAATTCTGTAGCATTCCTAGTGTAGACACTTAACTTTCAACTTATTTTCTAATCTTTTTATTTGGCAATTTGTGTCCAACCTGTGCTAGAAAATGGATAAATTTAAAAAAATAAAAGGAAAGGACACTGCGAGGTCAGCCTGAGGTGGCCCTTTAGGTAAAGTAGAATTTTCTCTAGTTGTGGTTGAGCTAACAGGGTAGGTTTTGAGTCATAGAAATCTCACAGTTGCTTTTTGTCTCACTACGTGGAGGGAGAGGAGTTGTGCTGAAGTTATCGCCTTACATTTTGCAAAATAGTCCTTTTCCTAAGTTGAGTTTTAGAGCCGAGTGCATCAAATGGAGGAGTAGCATTATTAATGCTCTTCCCAGCTTTTCTTGTATAGACTAAGCATTACTAGATTATTCACTTTGAGAGCATTTAAATTCCAAATGGTTTGTATTATAAAGCAGTTATAAACCTACACTTTGTGTTAGTCTGCTGCTTCATTCCTGACTTGCCCTCCAACTGTTGACATCTCTCCCAACCATTTGGCTGTGTTACTTTGGAAAACCTGTTTTGATCTCTTTACAGAACACCTCCCACCTTTTTGCCATAACTAAAGCCTGGCCTTCCCCCAAGAAAATGATTCCCTCTTGAATGGAGATTACTTTCTATCCTCCCATGTCTCCCACACGGAGGGTCTGGTGATGGGAATGATGAGGTCTGTTGCAGTGTTTTCCTATCTTTTTCTGCCGCTTCTAGATTATCATTGAAGGTGATAATCTCAATAAAATAGAAGTTAAGAAGATCGGGCATTGGCAGCTCCTTATGTGAGCGTGGTCACGTTTTACTGTCTACCGTATATAGGTTCCTATGAGAGTACGGTCCATACTTCATAGTGTACAAAGATCTTTGTATCCTGACCCCCACCTCTCTCTTAAATCTTGTTTGCTTTTTACTCACGTGTAGCTTTTATTTGAGCCCTATGTAACAACAGTTCTTTGTATGTGTGTGTGGCCAGTACACTGTACCTTGGAGAATGCCTCTATAAAAAAATTTGTTTTTACCTCTTCACCTGGCTAACTCCAGTCCAGCCTTCAAAATTTAGTTCAGCTGTTCCAGTTTCTTCCTCCTCCCCTCTGGTTTAGAAGCCCCACTTGCTGTTTCCATAGCACTCTCAACATAGCTTGTAGCACTTACCACACTGTACGAGAAGCTTTGGGTCTCTGGTTTCTCTGTGAAACTGAGCTCGTTATTCTCTTTATCCTGGTACATCTCATGCTCGTTTATTTTTATTAAATATACATATCAATGCTCATAATACAGTATAAGCTTGCTTGGTCTTACTGAGCTTTAATGGCATTTGGATTAGTTGTTGGGAAGGGAAGAGAAAGAGCACCTGTAATACTTTTTAACTTAAGAGTATAAACACAGGATTTAATTTAAACTCTAACACTTGTGTATTGTTTTTCTATCCATATTTTGTATATTTAGATAGTTTCTTTCTCTAAGTTGTAATTAAGGGCAATTTTCTACGCCTTTTTCTTCACTGAACAGTTTTTCAGTTCAATTTTTATCAAAAAATTTTTCCCATTTCATATAGTCCTTACAATTGTCTATTACTGGACCTCTAAGCACCATTTGACACTAGTGACTTGATTTTCCTCCTTCCTCTCTGATTGTTCCAACTGTGTTTCCTTTGCTAGTTTCTCTTTTCATTCCTTAAATTTTGGTGTTTCATTGTGTTCTGTTCTGGGCCCTTTATTGTTTTATTCTGTAAACTCTGGGCTGTGTCATCTTCATCAATGGCTTCAGTTATATTTTATATGTTAACACCTCCTACGTTTAGTGTTTCTGGAACTCCAGAGCTATGTGTTGAGTTGCTGATGGCTTAGTGCCTCTAGAATGTCTCACTGGTACGTCAGATTAATGAACTTCCTTTTCCCCCTATTGAAATCTCTTGCTTCTCCCTTTTTACTGTCTCAGCGAATGGTACTGCTTGTTTGGTTGTCAGGGACCGAACAGATATCCTTGATCTCTTCTACCCTTACTTTCTACATCCCTTTAGTCACTGAGGTCTAGTGACTCCATCACTGATACATGCTTTGAATCTCTGTGCTATTTAGTGAATGTTTGTATTGTTCTCCTCCACCCCTCACCCACTGCCCCAGTTCACATGTTGAAGCCCTACTCCCCAGTGTTTGAAAGTGGGTTGGGAGGTATTTATAGGTCATAAGGGAGAAATCCTCATAAATGGGATTAGTGCCCTTCTAAGAAGGGATAGGAACGATGATCTGATCTCTCTTTCTGCCATGTGAAGACACAGCAAGAAGCCAGAAAGAGTTCTGGCCCTCACCAGAACCCAACCTTGCTGGCACCCGATCTTGGACTTCCAGCCTCCAGAACTGTGAGAAATAAATGTTTATTGTTTAAGCCACCCAGTCTGTGGTATTCTTTTAAGCAGCTGAAACTAATACACCCTACCTTTCTTCATGTCCACTCTAATCTAGCTCTGTAATCTTTCTGAGTACCCTCTTAACTGGTTTCCTAACTTGCAGCCTTGCTCTTCTCTAATTTGATTTCCATGGTATAGCCAGAGTAATCTTTCTAACATATAAATCTGATTTTTTTCCCTCCAGTTTCCTTCAAAACTTTGCACTATACTTTAGGTAAGATCCAAACTCCTTACTGAGGCTGACAGGGTCCCATATGATCTAGTCCTTGCCTGTCTATTGGATTTCGGCCTTTAAGATACTCTTTTACTTACATACTGTATGTTGAGCTCCCTTCATTTCTTACAGTGCTTGTGTTTTCGTCCATGTCTGAGAATTCGCACAGAAATGCTATTCTCTTTGCTTCTTTACTCGCCTTTTGCCCTAGCTTGATCCTTCTGCATTCTGTAGGTTTGTGTTAGTTCTGTAAATTCTTCCCTGATTTCCTTGCTGTGACTCCCAGAGCATTCTTGTTTAATTATCTGCTGGCTTCTGTTAGGATAAGGATGTCTTGTTTCTGTTGACTCTTTACCATCCTAGCACCAGTTGTTAGCATATAAGACGCTCATTAATTATCAGCCGAACTAATGAACATTTAGCTACTTAGTTTTCTGTCTTGTTGATAGGCCAACATTTCCCTCATAGTTCTTTTACAGTTGATCACTTAACTTGTTTCTACTATTTGCTGTGATTTAAAAAATGAACTATTTTAGCATATAGTTTGCTTCTGTTAATTTCTTCTTTTGGACAAGTTATTAAGAAGTGGAAGAGCTAGGTCGAAGGGTTTAGATTTTTTTAATGCTTCTTGCTGTGTTTTTTTCCAACATGAGTTGTATGAGTTTATACACCACCACCAATGGATTTCTGTACCAGTTTTGTAACAGCTTTATTGAGATACAATTCATATGTCATACAGTTTACAGTGTATTGACTTTTAGTGTATTGACAGAGTAGTGCATCCATCACTACAGTGAATTTTAGAACACTTTTACTATCCCCAAAAGGTCCCATGTACCTCTTAGTTGTCACTCCCCAAAACCCTCATTCCAACCGCCCTATGCAATCACTAATCTACTTTCTGTCTCTGTAGATGTACCTATTTTGGACATTTCATGTAAATGCAACAGTATGTGGTCCTTTGTGACTGGCTTCTTACACTTAATGTGATGTTTTCAAGGTTCATCCATGTTGTAGCGTTATCAGTATTTCTTCTTATTGCCAAATAGTATTCCATTTATGGATAATACCACATTTTTCTGTTGATCAGTTGATGGATATTTGGGTTGTTTCTACCTTTTGACTATTATGAATAATGCTATGAAAATGTATATGCAAATTTTTGTGTGGACACTTTAATTTCTCTTGGGTGTATAACAAGAATTAGAATTGCTGAATCATATAGTTAACTCTGTTTAACCATTTGAGGAACTGCTAGACTGTTTTCCAAAGCAGCTGCATCATTTTACGTTTCCACTAGCAGTGTTCGAGGGCTCCAACTTTTTCACATCCTCATCAACACTTATTTGTCTTTTTGATTATAGCCATCCTAGTGAATGTAAACTGGTATCTTGTTGTGGTTTTGATGTGTATTTTCTTGATGACTCAAATGTCTTTTCATGTGCTTATTGATCACTTATATATCTTCCTTGGAGAGATGTCTATTCAGATCCTTTGCCTATGTTTTAATTAGGTTACTTATGTTTGTATTATTGAGTTGTAATAGTTTACCAGTTTTATCTTTGTCACTATTTCGTGTTAAGTATTTAAGCACTTGTAACTGTGTGTTTTCTATTGCTGCATAACCAACAGCTACAAATTTAGCAGCTTTAACCATCACCCATTTATTGGCATCCCAGTTCTGTAGGTCAGAGCTAGAGGCATGGCTCAGCAGGGCTTCTCTGTTTAGCTAGAGAAGCTCTGAATCTGACTTCCTCTTCTGCAACCAGCCAGAGAAAACTGTGTGTATAGGGCTCATGTGATTAGATTAGGATCGCCTGGCTAATCTTACTTTAAAGCTAACTGTGCTGTCTATAGCATAACAAAAATCATGGGAGTGATCATCCTATCACATTCACAGGTTCTGGATGTTAGGGCATGGAATCTTGAGGACAACTTTTAGAATTATGCCTGCCACAACTGTTTTAGTAGTTATTAAATGATACCTCAAGGTTTCTTTTATTTGCGTCTTTGGTTACCATTTCCCATGTGTTTATTTTCTTTTTATATCAGGCTTTATGAGATTGCAAAGAACAGAGATGTGTCCAGGTTACCTTGGATGATCAGGGTTTATTTCAAAGTATATCCATACCTTGTGGAGAACAGAAGTTTTGCAGTGGCTGAATAGTGAAGCACAGATGTCTTTTACTCCCTCTTCTGGTGACTCTCTTATACTGGTGATGCAGTTTATCACGTCATTGATTCTGTTGCCTATATTCTCTTCCCACAGCTGTATAAAGCTTTGGCTTATTGGTGACCTGTCTTGTTGCTTCTTAGGCAGTAGGTGAACACGTGCACTTAAGAGTCACTCAGTCTCTGTTTGAATTCCAGCTTTGCTATCTTTAGCTAGCTGACTCAACTTCAAACTAAAAAAGACACTTATTTTTCTAGATTTTTTTTGAGTATTTGTGGGATAACATATCTAGAACCTAACATAATCATACTTGTACAATAAATAGTAGATAATATGTTTTCTGTTTTGTTGTTCCTAACCTCGTTTCTAAACGCAGAAAAGAAATGGTTTGAGCGGGTCATTTATCAAGTAGTATCAGGGTGTGTCCCTTTGGGGCAGAGTTCTTAAACTAGACCACTTCAGAGATCAGATACTGACCTTTGGTAAAACCTCCTACGCTAGGGGTTTTGGGCAGTTTTGAAGCATAGTGCCCGAAGTATAAGGAACCATATAAGGAATTGCTTTCTGAGAATGTTAGAGGTTTAAAAAAGTCATAATGTATATTTCCATTGATGTGAATTGAGCAGTTATCTTTTGATTCATCTATCTAGTTGATATCTTGGTATTTTTTTCTTAGAAATTTGACAGGCTTGTTACATTATTATTAGCAGTTAAACTCTTTGCTCATTTGATGCAAGTTTTTTTTCTAATTTTTCAAATGTCTTATTTAGTTATATAAATCATATTTTATCTGGTTTTACCTTATTTTTTCATTAAGATTAGATTTTGAATTTCAAAAAAATGTCTTTTAGCCTCTGTCACAATGATTATGTGATTTTTCTTGCTTAACCTATAAACTTAGTGTTAGTCATCAGTTTTTTAAAAAATATGACACTGCGTTACTGAGATAATTCTTCTTTAGTCATGGTATATTTTTAATGATAGTGAATAATTTATGATTTTTCTGAGTTGGTAAGTGAGCTTCATTTCTTTTAAGGTATCAGATTTAGAATTGGTCTCATTTTCTTACGGACAGAATTGGTAATAGATTTTTAAATGTGTGTGACTTCCTGCTGGTTCAGTCAGTACAACTAGATTTTAATTGTATAGCTCTGTGGTAATGAAACGTAAAATTTTATTGTAGGCCATGTACTTGATCAAATTCTTGGAGATGGTGGACTTGTAGAAAACTTTATAAATAACTGGGTCTTCTTTCTTCCAAGGTGTCCTTTGTGTGGCAGATCGGTGTCATGGCTTACGTGAACTGGCCCTGAATTACCACTTGCTAAGCGATGAGTTGCTGCTTGCTCTATCTTCTGAAAAACACGTTCGATTAGAACATTTGCGCATTGACGTGGTCAGTGAGAATCCTGGACAGACACACTTCCATGCTATTCAGAAGAGCAGCTGGGATGCTTTCATCAGACATTCACCCAAAGTGAACTTAGTAATGTATTTTTTTTTATATGAAGAGGAGTTTGATCCGTTCTTTCGGTATGAAATACCTGCCACCCATCTTTACTTTGGGAGATCGGTAAGCAAAGATGTGCTTGGCCGTGTGGGAATGACATGTCCTAGACTAGTTGAGCTAGTAGTGTGTGCTAATGGATTACGGCCGCTTGATGAAGAGTTAATTCGCATTGCAGAGCGTTGCAAAAATCTGTCGGCTGTCGGACTAGGGGAATGCGAAGTCTCATGCAGTGCCTTTGTTGAGTTTGTGAAGATGTGTGGTGGCCGCCTGTCTCAATTATCCATTATGGAAGAAGTATTAATTCCTGACCAAAAGTATAGTTTGGAGCAGATTCACTGGGAAGTGTCTAAGCATCTTGGTAGAGTGTGGTTTCCAGACATGATGCCCACTTGGTAAAGACCAGATGACACAGGGCATGATGAATAATAGCACCTTAATTTTAAGCATATTATATTATAATAAAAGTTTATTTCCTGTAGGTCTGATATAATTCTACTATTTTGTGGCACAGAAATTTGATATCTTCATTGAGTATATAAGGATTGTTTTTTGGAAGACTCATGGACCAGTTTTGGTCAGAAAAGTTCATGTACTTCTTTAGCCTAATAGCAGTTAAATCTCAAAAAATTAAAAAAGTGATTCAGATCTGAAAGTAATAAAGATTAAGCATTTTACAGTCTGAAGGAAACAAAACATATATATTGTAATATCTAATAAGTGAGTACTAATAGGTTTTCCAAAATGTTATGTTCTCTATGCATTTTTAAAAAATGTAAACTTGACATTTTAGGGTCTTCAGTTATACATACACCTGTTCTAAGGTGTTTAATATAGCTCAGGAAAGTGAGCATTTTGTGAGAAAAATGTAGGATGTATTGTATCTAATGAAAAAGTTTGGTTCAATGTTCTAAAATGTTACAAAGCTGTTTAAAGAAGTATATACAGTTAATTGGAACACTTAGAAAAACAGATAAATGTCACACAGTGGTTATTGTAGAAAGATAATAAATAGAGCCAAGATTAAATTAAAAGAAAATGAGTGGAATAAAAGGGAGGCAGTGTTTAGCTTTGTATGAACTTTTAGGATTGCTCTATAATCTGCTAAAGTATATAAATTCTTTTCTGTGATACATTACTATGTATGTGGCACTTGGGGCATCATATGTAAAGTAAGGAATGCTTTTACTAGTTCTTCTTGGGTTTATCTTTGTTTAAACTAGTTTTGAAGTATTACACAATAATTTAAATGAGAAGTTTTATCTATTTTAAAAAGCCAAATTGAAATAATTAAAGGTAGAACTTTAAAATGTTTATAAATTGTTTCCATGAAAGAATATTAGTCTCCAGTGAATTTTAGTGATGGCTTCTTTTTACATTTTGGAACTATATAGTTATGTAAGTAGAATTTTCAAAAATCATAAAACACCAATGTACAGTTCAGCATAAACAGTAAATTTAAAAGAGCATATATTTAAGTTAATAATCATATTTTTGAGTAAATATTGCTCAGTGGACTGGAAAATTTTAATAGAAAAATGTCTGCAGTTTTGTGATAGTTAATCTGGTTAAACTGATATTTTATATTATTTAAGTTAGGCAGCATTTTTATTACTTTCATATGAATAAAGGTAATCCGTACATTGTAGAAACTGTAAAGATATTAAGTTTGGGGCTATATTTAGGTTTTTTTAGATATTATATGAACTTGATTCTGAGCACTAGTGCTAGTAGATATTACCCTCCTAAGGGAAATTAGAAGTGATTTACCCCCAGTGGGATGTATTAGTGCTTGAAACTTAGAAAGCATCTTGGTAGATATGGAAGCTAACAGTCTTACGGATCTAATCTATTTTTAAAATACATTACCTTCCTAAGAATCAAGTAAAAAGGTGATTTTCTGCATAATTTATGCTTTCAAAAGTGATGGTATTCTGAGCGCATATAAATGAGAAGAAAAAAGGCTGGTTCAGACATGGAAATCAAAAGCAATTATTGTAATATTCCTCCCTCTTATAAACAGTGAAAAACTTTGTACAAGAAATACCTGTTAGTGGATGAAGCTTTTTTCTTTGAACAACTTTGGAAAATGGATTTGACAGTATGTAATCAGTTCTACTAACCAAAGCTTTATTTGGAAATTTACTTTCTGTACAAATTGAATTATATAATGCTTGAAAAACTTCAAGTCACTTCTTAAGCAAAATGCATAGCACTTGTTTATACTGTAAAGTATATGTTAAATGCTTTTATCAGTTTTAGAATAAAGATAGTTATAAATGCTGTTGTATTATTTTTTAAAACTACCCTAGCAAATGTACTTATTTGATTTTAAAACAAGTTAAACTTACAGATTTATAGTTTCAAATCCATATCTGATGGATGTAATGTTTAATATTAAATACTTATGATAGAGTGGTTTTTTTGAGATACAAGATTAGACATTTAGAATAAGAATTTAAAAAACAGATTGTTTAGGAATGGAATTCTTAGGATCCTTGAAACCAGCTAGCATTTTTAGAGAGAAACACCTTTATATAAATCCATACAATCAGAATAGTTTTTAAACTACTGAAATTATTTTCCATCTCCAGCTTCCATAAAATAACTTCAGTTTACCTTGGTAATGTTAATCTGGGCTATTTTATTAACAATATTATCAGTAAAAAGGCATGACTAAAGATTAAGTCAATTTATTGCAATCAAAGGAGAATTTTTTATATTTATGGAAAAGCTTAGAAGGCAAGGGTTGGTATGAAGAAGGCTCAGGCCTGAACTAGGTCCTTTAATAAGCTGTAATCTCTACCCCATACACAGTTGGGCACAATCTTTGCACAAATTCCAGCTCAGTTTATCTGTGGGGCTGGTTTTTAAATGTTACCAAGCAGCCAGAAAAATTTTACCTACTTGGTGATACCCAACTTTCCTTTAAAAAAAAGGACATATCATATGATATATAAAAACACAAAGCCTTTTACTCCAAAGTGAATTAAGAGCTTATCCTTAGAATAATCAGTCCAGTAAAAGAATATATGATTAACATGCTATCTTGTTTTAAATAGGGGAGAGAAAATGTAGAAGGTTTAAGAAGCAGGATGCTATTTGGACAATAAAAGGTAAACACGAGGAAGATGCTGGAAACAAACTTTGGCCAACTCATTTGCTGTGAGGGGAAAAGCGTGTGTGGGATTTGGGAACGTTGCTGTTTTTGTAACATACCAACAATTTCTTCTAAAAAAAAAAAAGGTCGTCTTCTTAAAGGAAATAGTCTTAGGGAATTCGTTAAGTGCCACCAGAGCAGATTATAAAACTGGATGAGACTTCTTAAGATTTTTTTTTTTTTTTTTGCTGTACGTGGGCCTCTCGCTGTTGTGGCCTCTCCCGTTGCGGAGCACAGGCTCCGGACGCGCAGGCCCAGCGGCCATGGTTCACGGGTCCAGCCGCTCCGCGGCATGTGGAATCTTCCCGGACCGGGGCACGAACCGGTATCTCCCGCATCGGCAGGCTGACCCCCAACTACTGCGCCACCAGGGAAGCCCAACTTCATAAGATTTTAAATTTTTATTTATTTTTCTGATTTCTAATAAGGAGCCAGTATTGATTGAGGGTTCCAAATATTTACAGTTTGAGTTATTTTCACCTTTTGCCTAATTTTCCTGTACCTACAACTGATGACACACTGTGGGTATACTTACCTAATATGGAGCCAGAATTAATAAGTTATTAATAAGATTATTCTAAAGCCCTAATATAACTTAGACTTCAACTAATGGTTTCTTGTAGAGGAAATTTTATACCTTTACAACTTAACGAGAAAAACAGAAATCACATTTAAGTTAGTTATATAGAAGTTCAAAGGACAGCAAAATTTAATTGGCAAATTCCTGCCTGGCTTGTGTTTTGGTTTTCCAGCTACCATTTTAAAAGCTTTTTCCTGAATCATCTCTGCTTCAAAGCCCTACCTCAACTTGTTGACAGGTTTGATAAATTCTTAAGAAGTACTTACTTATATGAATGCTACACACTCTGTTATAGTATCCTGAGTCTGTATGTCAAATTCTCAGTAGACTTTCTTCACTTATCAGTATTCTTAGGAACAGTGGAAAATCATGAATGCTTTTTAATGTAACTAGTAGATTCTTGCTTTAATATTCAAGTTCCATGTACGGATGTCCTCATTTGTTGTTGCCGTGGAACCAAGTTCTGTGATTTACAGTTAATACAAACTTGGCATAGGAGTTTCTGCTTGTTACCCCAATGCAGTTCTGGAAATCCAAAACACTTTTTCCAGAGCAATTTTCCTGAGAATCCGTAGAGGTTGACATTGCCCGATTTTAGCCACTAGATGGTGCTAGTGCAAAGATCCAAGTTTTCTTGTGACATATTCCGAAGACAACAGTAGGTTAAAGAGGCTAAAGTAATCAGGAATGTTTGGCGCTATTAACATGAGTAGACAAGGCTGAACTGTAGGCAGTGAAAGCCAGTTCTCCCTGTGCTCGAGGGTGAGACATCCTCTGTGCAGCAGGCATCATCATAATGGTGCAGCGCTTACGCTATCTGTGCTGAAGGGCTGGGTTTTTATTTTTAGACTGCGTTTTAGTGCCTGTAGTTTTGAAGACAATAATGAATTCCTAGACAAATGAAATAAAAGCAAAGTACAAGCCCCCGGTTTTTTTTTAAATTAGATTCAACAGAAACAAAATTAGTCCAACAAGTTGCTTTAACAGTTCCTCCTCACAGACCAGAACATATGCGTGTTAGTAACTTATGGTCCAGGCACTGGTCTGATGCAACGCTGAAAAACCTGCTTGATGGTGCATCCCAGTCAGTCAGCAGAACTTGGTTCAGAATGAAGCTCCATTACCACTAGGTGGGTAGCTGTGGAAAGGTCACGTAACCTTTCTAAGTCTCAGTTTACTCATTTGAATCACGTAGAGTACCTACGCTTAAGCTTTTTATGAGAACTCAATGTACTAACCTCTTAGGAGGCACTCAAATGTGGGCAGAAACTGGATAGAATTGGTACATTTACATATTAAATACAGATAGTTTTCTCTGATCTCTGCCTCATCATTTTCCTGACTGGTAGGTATTTTTTCCATGAATAGAAACAAGGTGTTCAGTTATCAGACACTTAAAGGACCTTGAAACCTTGTTTGGTGGCCCTAATGGAAGCATGGCTACTTGGAGATCCTTGACAAAAACCTGCCCTCTCTCTGGGAAGTGTACCTTCTTCCACTGCTGGCAGCTTTAAGTGGGCGGCGGAGGGACTGTGAAGCAGTGAAGGAGTTAGTTAAAGGGTACCTGTTCACCCAGATGTACCTGCAGTCAGATACTTCCATGTTCCATGTGTGTGAAGAACCACAGAAGCACTATGCTGCCAGCTCAAAGTCTAGGTGATTATTACAAAACCAGGAAAGGGTGGCATGTAAACCACATTAGGCAAGATCAATGCAGTTTGTTCTTTGATCAATCGTTATAGTTACTACTTACTGTGATAACTTACTAGGCCAAACTATACATGGCTTCAGTCTTTACGACAGTCATGACAGATGAATCATTTTCGAGATAAGGAAACTAAGGTTTGGAAATGATAAGTTGCTTAAATCACAAAATACCAGTTACTGGCTAGTTCTAAAATGCTAGCCAGAAATGTGTGCTCTTTATCACTGATTTTACCACATCTGGAAGCATGACCACTCTAGCTGTGGTGTCCAAATTACTTTTTTTTTTTTTTTGCGGTACATGGGCCTCTCACTGTTGTGGCCTCTCCCATTGCGGAGCACAGGCTCCGGACGCGCAGGGTCAGCGGCCACGGCTCACGGTCCCAGCCGCTCCATGGCATGTGGGGTCCTCCCGGACCGGGGCACGAACCCGTGTCCCCTGCATCAGCAGGCGGACTCTCAACCACTGCGCCACCAGGGAAGCCCCCAAATTACTCGTTAAGTGAATAGAAGGAAATCAAACTACTAGGACTAGCTGTATAAGTTACAAAGGCTGTAAAGTCAGTCAAAACTACCAGAAAGTACCTAAATGAAAAAGTGTAACTACCATATCTGCAAAAAGTAGCTCCCACCATGACAAAGTCACTGACAGTATTTTTAAAGTTTTGGCACAGCATATCCACAATTTCACATTCTGAGTCCAAAGATCCTGTATATCTGATGATATGATATAATTCTCCATATTAACAAAGCCTTGGAGATTGAAATCAAGATCACCTAATGGTTTCAACTTTGGCCAACACAATAAGCGTTTTCATCTTCTTTCCAAAAAAATTCCCGAGATATTATTATGCAGCAATTCTGCCCCTGTATATTTTACCTTTCTGTCCCAAGGAAGAAAGGCCTAAGAAATCCACACATGTAAAACCACTCCCTGAAAAACTGATGTGCTAGTAGAAAAAAAAAGCAGTAGAATTAAGGTTTTATAAACCAGAGAGTGTTCTGTTTCTGTTAGGTAAAGGGATTTCTTCATATGTTATTTTAATAAAAGGGAATTTCATAGGTAAAAACCAATATTCAAAATTATAAAACAAATAGAACTGTCTGTGTATAATCACGGCATCAAAAATTTGCAAGAAACTCAAAAGAAACTCTTTAGTTGACAAATGTGGTTTGAAAGGGTAATAAAATCTTTTTATGGCTAAAGCAAGAGTCTTGTTTCCTGTTGGCCCAAAAACAGATGTTTCATTTCCCAAGTAAGTAGGTTCTCCACTGTAAAGAAATATTCTTGTATAGTTGGTTTCTGTCTTCTTGAAGTCCGCTCCAAGTTCAGCCAACTTCTTATACATCCTTAACACAAATTTGGAACAGTCGTAGGATTCAAACCACGTCTCTGCCCCTTCTTCTGGGCTGGCTTGGACAGTCCATGTCTCATAATAAATCCCTGTTTCATTGTCCTGTTTTACCCACTTTGCCATTTTGTTAAATATGTCTCCTAGTTAAAAACAAACGAACAAAAAAAACAAAGAACAACACTATGTGAACATCAAAGCTAATCATGTTAGTTTTAAGTAAAATGCTCTAACCAGATCAAGGCCATGACTACATGATTAAACAACAGTTTTTGAATTTCCAAACCTGCATCTCACAAAAGGAATCCAAGCTCAGCCAATTTCTGTTCCATTTTTCAAGGCACAAGGTATTTCTGAACTCAACAGTAGATATAATAGGTATATAAAGAGGAGTCTTACATACAAATTCTATAATCATTTAAGCTACAGTCAGAAGCTAATTGTACATGTGCCAAAGCCCTCTTTCTCTACTCCACTCAACAGATCTTGGATTCAGAGGCAAAAGAGAAAAAAGAAGCAAGGGAAAAATTGTGGAAGAGGAAAAAGTGAATGAGGCAAAGACAGTGTAAGAAGAACTGAGGAGGGTGAAACAAAGCTTTTCTGTGCAAAGCAAGGTATGAATGGCTGCCCTGAGGAACAGCTACTTGAGAAGGAAGCACCGTGCCCCATTCACCCTGAATATCTGCTATCTCCCTTTGCTCCCTGTACTGTGGCTACTGCTTACAACCTTTCTACCCACTACACAAATTCTTCCAGTGAATCAACTAAACTGGAAATGTTTTTGACCAAGTTCATGGATTATACAGACTCCAGGATGGCTAACACTCTCTCTTACCACCTTGTACCAGACCAGAGGAATCTCTCCAAATATTAACAAAATACTCTGCATGGTTGCAACCACATCTGGGCCTAAAACAGCATGGCCCCAACATTTCACTTTGTCACTGTGTGTGAATCTTTCTTAGGTTATTCCAACTTGAGTCCATAAAATCAATATTTCAAGCCCTACAGAATGAACAGAGTGGCTGCTTTTATCAATTGTATGGTATTAAAATGGTGAAATAATATAAATCCTGTTTTCTTAGAGCTGGGGATACTGTTCTTAGTGTTCTTCAACTTTGAAAAGCCAGTGCTTGTAATGAAGAGAAAGAACGCTTCAAAACCCTACTCTGTAATGTGAAGAAAGGTCAACGAACAGGATTAATCACAAGGCAGATGGATAACTTACAAGACTTAAGTACCAGCATATTGCAAACTCTTCTACAGAAAATAGTGATCACACTTGTTCATATGATCATACTTTGATGTCAGAAGGAAGATTTTGTGGATAATGAGGTAGGTGGAAATGGAGAAAGGAGAGATGTGAACTGGCCTGGAATGAAAGAAGGATAGCTATTTACCACACTGAGCATTGCTAAAAGAGAAATGGACTTTCATATTGTTGGATGGTTTGGGGCACATCAATTAGAAAATAGGAAGAAAGATAGAAAACAGCATGATATATAGTTAAAAGATTCCCAGATTACATTTAAAAGACACAATTCTGCAAATCAAAACCACAATGAGATATTACCTCACACCTGTCATTATGGCCATCATCAAAAAGACACCAAATAACAAGTGTTGTTGAGGGTGTGGAGAAAAGGGAACCCTCATGCACTATTGATGGGAATGTAAATTGGTGCAGCCACTATGGAGAACAGTATGGAGGTTCCTCAAAAAATTAAACATAGAACTACCATATGATCCAGCAATTCCACTCCTGGGCATTTATCCAAAGGAAGAGAAAACACTAACTTGAAAAGATATAAGCACGCCTAAGTTTCCTGCAGCATTATTTACAATAGCCAAGACATGGAAATAACCCAAGTTTCCATCGAGGGATGAATGAATAAGGAAAATGTGGCATGTACATACAATGGAATATTATTCAGCCATAAAAAAGAATGATATCTTGCCATTTGTGACAACATGGATGGACCTAGAGGATATTATGTTTAGTAAGTCAGACAGAGAAAGGCAAATTACCATATGATTTCATATGGTATGCAGAATCTAAAAAATAAAACAAATGAACAAACAAAACAGAAACAGACCCACAGATACAGAGAACAAACTGGTGGTCACCTCTAAAATAGAGATTTACCTCTATTATTTTATTTAGAAAGTCCAACTTAATTGTACAGCTTTATATCATTTATTTTTATTATGAAAATAGAAAAGATAATCTGTAAATAAGGTGAAGTTTTGCATGAGTAATAGTTTGGATCAAAGGTTAGTGATTCCAGAAGTATATTTTATAAGTTGACCTCTGACGAGTAGACCATTACTGAGAAGCCTCAATGAAAGTAATTTCTGTCATTTTTGGATATTGATACAATCATCAAATGCTGCCATATTTTTGAAACTTACCTGATATGGTTGCTACTAGAACTAACGTCCCATTTTCCTTCCAGTGAATATCATCAATTCCTTCAAAAAAGCAGGCAGCTCCTTGATTACACCAGAAAGGGGCATTCATTTCAGGTCGGAGATGGGGAAATGTGCAGTTTCCAAGCTGGAAAAGTTCATACCATTCCATTGTGTAGTTCTTTCCAGTTAAAGTACTCCTGAATCCAATGGCATCGTGCATAATTTTCTGTGTAAAGATCATACATGTATCAAAGCATCTGTGACATAACCACTGGTTCAGGAGCCAGATGGGAGAAAGTGCGATACCACAACTGCATATAGAGTAGACCAGTTATTCGCCTTCCCTGTTGCTATTCTCACGTTGAGGAGCCTCCATGCCCCAGACTCAGGAAGGAAGTCTGTGTACCTCTCAGGTGATGAGAGGCTTAAATGGTGAGCTAACCTAGGAAAAGTGTGCACAATAGGAACTGGATATGAAGAAGTGATTCCCACCTGCCTTGCCCCTTGCTCGGGGCCTCCTCCTTTCCTTCTTTCCAGGATCTGGGTACAGGAATTGCGTTTGGATTCATAATATTAAAATGGATTAAAGCAATTGCATTGATTATTGTCAGGCTCATAAAACCTGATTTTTTTTGGACTACTTATTTAAAATTCGCTAAGAGGAACACCAATAAACATAATCTAAAACTAGTGACTGAATAGAGATTATTCCCTCAAATCCACTTAATCAAATCACTTAATTAACCAGCTATAAGATCAAGATGCAGCCTTACCAAGTGTCCCAGGAGGTCTCCATATTTAAATTCCCACACTGGGGCTTGTAATCGAAAGACTTCAATGACATCATCATCCTTCATCACTGGGATAGGGGAGCCAGTGGGACAGAAAGTGTATTTAGCTTGACAGTAAGGATCTGGTTCTGGACGGAAGGAAAAGCGTCTGACAAAGAAAAAAAATCATCAACTTAGATTCTAATAGGAATTTGGTTCTCGCACATTGTAGAATCCAGATTTTAATTTCACTGTCAATCACATTTTTAGAAAAAACACCCAAAACTCAGCCATAGTGTATAAATATACATTTTATAAGTTATCCTGTGAACAAACTCCAATGATGTCTTTAATAGCAAATGATACATTGAAAGCCCTGATAATTGCATGCTTCCTGGTTCCCCGCTCCCATTGTGAGAATTCTGAAGACAGGGACCACATGTGAAAATGTTTATAGCCCCACATCTTATTTAGTAGACAGATATTTACTGAATAAAGGAATAGCTTTCAAATGATATTGAACTTCCCAAACAATCCATATGTTAAGATTATTCAAAGATAATCATAATTAAATAGAACACATTTTCTATTTTCTTGAGGATTAGCCGACATCCCCTTCAACCAATATTACTGAGGATCTACAACTATACTAGAAAGGAGGGAAACAAAAGTTAAAATGCTGTTCCTCCCCTCCAGGAGCTCTGGGGGAGGGCTGCTAAGACATTAAACAAGCGATGAAGCGCAGCATGGTGAGTGCTTACAAAGAAATAAATACACAAAGTCCTGAGGGTGCAAAAGAGGGAGAAATCATTTTTACCTGCTGCGGGATGGCTGGGGGTAAGGAGGCAAAGGAAGAGATGAAGGCCTAGCCTAGGTTTTTAAAATACTTTAGGAAGTCAGTACGGAAAAGGAAACAAAACACTAAATACTCTAAGACAAGCATGACACGCTGGAAGAGTCTCAAGTGGGTAAGGAAGACTGGAGTTCAGGCTTCAAGGCAGCAGCGGTGAGAGGAGAGGGAGGCAGGGACTGTCACTTCGCCCTAATTCAGGTGCACCTCGGAGACAGCGTGGGTCGCTTCCAGACCACCACGATACGTCGGATGACGCTGTAAAGGGAAGGGAGTCACCCGAGCTTTTTAGTTTCCCAGTGCATATAAAAGTTATGTTTACAACATACCGTGGTCTATTCAGCGTGCAATAGTATTATGTCTTTAAAAACCCAACATATTGTATGTACCTCAATTAAAAAATACTTTACTGCTAAAAAATGCTAACTACCATCTGACCACACAAGGTTGCCACAAATCTTCAGTTGGTAAAAAATGCGGTATCTGAGAAGTGCAATAAAACGAGAGGTATGTCTGGACAATGTGAAGGACACCCTCTAGAGTGCCACAGCTGGGGAGGGCTGAGCCCGGGAGGGAGATCAATGAAAGGATCTGAAGTAGCAGACGTGATATAACTGAATTTGCTCTAAATAAGCCTCACTTTATGAATTAGAAAAGGGCGGGGAGAAAGGCCAAATTAAGGCTGAGAGGTCAGTGAGGAGCTCAGGGCAATAATACAAGAGAGAAAGCAGCCTGAGAAGGCCAAGGCAGTAGGACCGGGGAGCGGGGACTGTGGTGATTTCAGATCAGCAGACACTCACTACACACCTTCCACTGGAGAGAAAGATGAAAGAGAAATCAGCTTCCTCTATCTAGCCTCTAAGAATCCTAGATTCCCTCAGGTTCTAGCCCAATCTATTGCTTTACAGTCCTAACACATCAACAAAAATGTCTATTCTAATTTAAAGAGTTAAAATCTTGATTTAGGGAGTTCCCTGGTGGTCTAGTGGTTAGGATTCGGTGCTTGCACTGCCTTGGCCTGGGTTCAATCCCTGGTCAGGGAACTAAGATCCCGCAAGCCCTGCGGTACAGCCAAAAAAAAAACTTTATTTAGACAAAAATATTGACAACCTCTCCTAAAAGCTTACGAGTCTTGGATATACTTAACTGTTTTATAGGTGCTTACCTGGTTTAAGCAAATGGGCAACTACATATAGGTTTCACTTACCCACAGCAAAATCTATTTTAGGTCAAAGGTAATTTCAAAAGTATGATTTAAGTGTGAACTTAATAAAGTTAAAATTTTATGATGGGGATTAGATGAAGGCATGTACTTAACACTTCAAACTTTTAAAGAAACATAAGAAGTCATAGTCAATATCTTGTCCTTAAATCAAGTAGTTTTGGATTTCCAATCTCTTCCTTGTTTTATTGAATATTAAATTTTTACTTCTTTTGAACATTTTATTAACACTTTCAAGAAAACCAGCTTCAAACTCAAATTTCTCTTTTCATGTATATCAAGCAAAACAAGGAAGTACTGCGAGCCATTTAGTGAGCAGAATACACCAATACTGTATTCAGGTTTGAAAATAGCCGGCTAGCATTTACTAGATTTAATCCCCCCAACAAACCTGAAGTAACTACTGTTCCTACTTTTTGACTCAGGACATGTGGACACTGAGATACTGAGCAACTTTCCCAAGATCACACAGCTAGTGATGGTGGAGCCTGACTTGATCCGCAGTGGTCGGAGCCCAGAACTCACTCGCGACCCCTAGGTTATCCTGTCTCCCAACTCACTATTTCGTCATCCAAAATAGTTGTGCATTTTCAAAAGCTGCTGGCCCTTCTCCTGCCTGATGTTGACACCATGTTTTCTTTCCTTCTCTCTGCTTAGCCATCTCTGACAATTAGGCCATGTAAATACTCTTCTAGTTCAAAGGCTCAAATATGCTTCGCATATCTGCAGTCTCCCTGTCCTCAGCTTATGACCAGCGTCCTACCTCCAGGCTAAAGACAGTGGACAAACGAGGTCGCCAACCGAGGGGGCGAGTGGATTCCCGGGTCGCCGGACTTCTAGTGCTAAAAACGGGAAGTCCCAGGCAAACCCAGGCAAGCTGGGTAAACTGGACACTTGACGCGCAAATGTTATGCACTCAAGATAACTAAATGAGAGGGCATGACACAGTAATAAATGCGATATTAAAGGTCTCCCAAAACTATTCGAAGTGTCAGCGACTTGTATCCGACAGTCACGCGACGAAATAACATTACTCCGTTTTCATCCACGATTCGGGGCAGCCCTGAGTCTAGGTCATCTCGTAAATGGCTCAAGGGTCCCGGGAGGAGGTGACCCCAGGGCGGCGCGCAGCAAACAGCCGCGACTCAACAGCTCTCTACTTCATTCAACGCCGCGCCCTCAGGGTCGCCGAGCGCCGCCCCCGCACAACTGCGCGACCGGGACACAATCCCCTCCCCGACCCCCCCGCCTTTGACCCGCGAACTTCGGCCGCGCGCGCGAACTCCCGCCCCGCCGCGCCCGCGCACTCACTTGTAGGGCACCGGCCACTGGCGCCGGGAGGGGCCGCTCGCCGCCGCCGCTGCCGCCGTCGCCAGCCAGAGCAGCGCGGAGGCCCAGCGCCAAGGCGCGCAGACCGGAGCCGCATCCCCGCCCGCGCACCGCCGCCCCCAGGCCCCCGGACCAGCTCTCCCCGCCTGCGCCATGAGGCGGTTCCCGCTGCTTGCCCCTCCCGCGCCCCACGACGGCGGAGGGCCGGCGAGCCGAGCATGCGTAGAGCCGCGCCCTCAAGCGAATCCGGGACCCGGGCGACTGTCCGCCGGCGGCTCCGCCCCCTGCCCGGCGCGCCCCTCCCGGCGACTCGGTCCTCCTCACGCCGCCCGGAGCCCTAAGGGGCGAGGCGCAGGGTCTCCGCGCGGGCCCGTCTCCTCTCCTGTCCGGTGCCCCGAGCGCGGGCGGCTTCTGGACTTGGCCGACCCGGAAGGCGCTTTGGTCCAGTTCCCCCGAGCAGCCCAAACAGGCCGTGGGCCTTGTTTTTCTCTGACTCTTAATGCCGAGTTCTTTTGGCCTCATGTCTCAGTTTAAAGGTCACCGCTTCTTTGGAGCTTCTGCTGACCTCCCCCCTACAGTCACCACAAGCAAACAGAAAGTCCAGCTTTGGTCTCTTTTGGATTCTCTAGCACTGAACACTTACCTCATCCCTCAGGGCCCAGACTAGGAGACAACAGACATCTGAGTGAAGGAGAATATATGGGGGAGGTGAGTGCAGTGAGGAAGACAATGATGCGGGAGTGACTGGTCCTCACCTGACTAAGCCGGTGATGACAGTGGCCGCACTAACAAGTAGCTCACATCCACCCACCTCCCCCGCCCGCCCCCCCACCATGTTCATCCTTATATCTACCGCTTCAGTTGCGAAGGAGATTCTGCATTACTCTGTCTTCTTTGACCCTTGAACCACCTGAAGAAAACAACGGGATCAGCTGCCCTGCTTCTGATGAGGCACTCACGGCCTGCCCTGCTCTCATAGACAGAGGTTGACGTATGTCTATGAACAGTGCATTAGGGACTTCCCTGGTGGCGCCGTGGTTAAGAATCCGCCTGCCAATGCAGGGCACAAGGGTTCGAGCCCTGGACCGGGAAGATCCCACATGCTGCAGAGCAACTAAGACCGCAAGCCACAACTACTGAGCCCGCGTGTCACAACTACTGAAGCCGGCGCGCCTAGAGCCCGTGCTCCACAACAAGAGAGCCACCGCAATGAGAAGCCCGAGCACTGCAAGGAAGAGAAGCCCCCGCTCACAGCAACTAGAGAAAACCCGCGCACAGCAACGAAGACCTAATGCGGCCAAAAATAAATAAATAGTGCATTAAAGACACTTATAATCATTTATAGTCACTTATGGTCACTTACAGTCACTCGTTTCACAAAAGGGCAGCCTGCAGGACTCAGACCAGGGCTTTCCAACGCTTTCACGTCACCCACACCATGAATGAACCAGCATAGTATTTGTAAGTATGTTGGAATGAGCAGGGTGACTGCAATGGCCAGAGGGGACTGTTGTGACCCGGTGGGCGGGGGGTCGGGGGTGAGGGCACGGTGAGAGGTGGGAGTGTCATTGGCTTCCCCACGCCTGCCAGGCCTTCTGAGGGTCGATGGGAATTGTTCCCCTCTACGCACACATGCACACATGCACACACGCCTTTGCCCACTTGCTGCGGCAGGTTGGGGATTCTGGGGAGGTTCAGGCGGGGCTTCATTTTAACCCTCATTTACCTAAGCATTTAGATGGCTCCAACCCTAGCCCTCCTCCGAATACCACCACCCAGTTCAAAATCACCAAACCTAAGCAGGCTTCTCCAAAGACCCACCCAAGATGAGAGGGAAACTCATCCTAGCGGTGACAGCGGACGGGTACTGCTTGATCTGAAGGGCACCTGCAGGATTCTGAGTGGGCCCGCACTTGAGCATGGCTTAAAGCTAAAAGCAGCAGCTCTCCGAAGAAACATTATAGACTTTACAAATAAGGAGGCCAGACACTAGAGGGCCACAGTGGAACTTTCTATCCTGCTCAGGATTTCCCAGAGCTACAAAACCAAGCTTCAGATCGACCTTGGTTTGTGGTGGGGATCTCCCCTCTTGGGTGTGCAGTCTCTCCACTCTGTGTGCAAGGAGCCCTAATGGTTAACAAAGCGTTTGCTCATATTAGCCCTGACTCAGTCTCTCGGTAGCTCCCATCTGCTCTGCTATGGTCTGCCTTCTGTTCTTCTTGGCTATGACCCTAGCACCCCAGGCTAAGGAGGCTTCCAGACTATTGTTGCCTGAGCCCTTATCATACTTGCTACTTCTTTCTAGTCCGACGTTTTTAAACTTTGAGGGCCCAACAAATAGACTGAATTTTAATCCAATTGGTTTATTTTGCAGGCTTTTCCAATTAGCCTAAGACCACAATAGTGGAACAATACTGTAGTCTAGTAAAATCAGGTTTATTAACCGTTGCATCGTGGGAGGTTGCTCACAGAGGAACTGCGTGGCATCTCCCCAAGCAAAGGAAAAGATAGAGTTATAGGATTCTGAGGTAAGGTGGAGTTTAAGTGAAATTTAAGTGAGCAGTATTTTGGTAGGCTCAAAGCAAGGCTGTGTGTCAACACAGAGTCAACGTGCAGCTTAGATGACAAAGTGGACCTGGGGTCCTATTTCCTTGGATACTACGAAGTTTAAATAGAGATGGAATTTTTGTGTCTAGAAACCCCTTATTGCAAGCTCTGCACCTGGGTTGTAAAGGTTGTAAATTGAAGCTGCTTCTCTGTGTTAAGGGGCTGAGAATCTCCAGGTAAATGTGAGATATTTCATTTTTACTGATGTAATTTCCAACAGCAAAAACTCTCTAAGTCTTTAACTTCAGAGAACAAATGTTCTCAGTGAGTCAGAAAGCAGGAGGTGGTTATGACACTTTACAGCTCTGTTTGTGGAGAAATATTGCTTTATGTTAATTTTGCAACTGATTTTATCAGCCTTTTATTCCAGGCTCCTGGATGGCAGGGCAGATTTTTACAGTCCAAGCTAATTTTACTTTCTCACTTATGATGAAATAAAAATTCATATTTTAAGGCAAGACAAGAAAAATTTAAATGTAAATATTTTCTCTCTCCATCTGGGCTTCCTCGCTCCCCTCTAGTGTGCACTGTGCATCTGCATTATGTGTTAACGAGACCTCTCCGGTGGCAGAAATACCTGCTCAACATAAAGATCAATTTTTCTCCTTCTGGCGCCAGCCATGTTGTAACTCCTTAGAAGATATCATTCCTTTCTCAATCCCGTAAGAGGTCACGATGACTCACCACTGGCCTTATATGGGCAGACATCTTTAATGAACTTTATGTACAATGCCAATATATCATTTCCCTTAAAGATAGGGATTGGTACAGAACAGACTGGTCAGAGGATCTGGGGAGATCCTGGGCCACACCTAATGGAAGTTCTTAGCTTAAATACTTATATAAGACCTATTAATGTTACTGGCTATGTTAGTAAATATTCTGCCTCTTTTACAAGATTATTGTTTCTTGCATTACCAAATGTGTGACAAGCCTCAGATAAAATTAATGGTGATGATGCGACTTAAAATGATTGGCCAAATATACAGTTCCGTAAGATCAATGATTGTAATAGTGTAACTGTAGATATGGGAAGAAGCAACAAGAGGGGACCATGTCCTGGACCATAACAGACTAATAAAACAGGTGGTACAGAAGCTTTTGCCTATGGTTAACAGGGCCTAGTTTAGTAACAACACACTAAGTGGCCTACCAAGGAAATCCTTGCCTAACCTGAGGATGAGCATTCCTAGCACCTTGGGACAAACTGGTCATGAAATGCCTCCCAGACCTTGGCTGAAATTAAGACTGTAAGGGAAGGGATTGGAAAACAAAGAATGTTGCCCACCATCCAGTTCTACAAGAATCATTTCATTAGCCACTGCAGTCCCTGACCTACAATACACCCTAAAAGGAATTAAGGGTGAAGATCAGGATAAGGCACTCTGTGCTCTGGGAAAACTGACAGAACTGGCCTTCAGAGAGTTAGATATTTTCAGAAGAAAAAATTTTATGAACCTGGATTCTTACATCTTCCCATATTTAGAAAAATACTAAAAAAAACCATTAACTAAGATATCTGTTCCTCGTGACTAGCAACAAACTTCTACCAAGCTGTGCACTTGATTGCACATGCTGGCTTCCCCAGAATCACATATATACTGACCTCCCCTCTTAACTCTTTGGAACAGTTCTCAGAGCTCTCTGAGAGACTGTCTCCTGGGTTATAATCCTCAGTTTGACTTGAATGAGATTTTCCATTTCTTTCTTAGACTGTTGATTAGTTTTTTCATTGACACGTATAATGCAGTGTCAATATTGTAAATCCAGTGTTAATATTATTTTAGTTACTAAAAAACATTAGTCTGAGAAGGGGTTTAACCAGGCTGCCAAAGAGATCCATGGAACATGAAGAAAGGTTAAGAGCCCTTGCCCTGGGCACACTAATTTCCTGTACTAATTTTAATGCAAGAGGTTAATAGTATCTTGATGTTAATCAAATCATTAACAGCCCCCCCTCCCCCCAAAGCTATGAAACTTGGGTACACGTACCTGTTTTACAGGTGCTTAACTGGCTTAAACAAATACAATCAACTATATAGCAATATATAGGCCCTATTTTCAGATTTTTATTGGCAGTTTCACTTACCTACAGCATAACTTATTTTAGGTCAAAGATAATTTAACAGTATAATTTAGTGTGAATTTAATAAAGTTACAAATTATATCCACTTGAAGGAATTAGTGTCACATACTTAATATGTGATACTTTAAAACAAACGACTGTGGAGCTATAGTTAACCCTCTACCCTAATCCTAAATCAAGTAATTCCAGATTTAAACTCTTTTACTTGTTACTTTAAATCTTTTAAACAATTCTTTACAATCTTCTAGTTATTTATTGCATATATTTTTACTTCTGTTGTGAACAGTTTGTTAATATTGTCAAGAAAGCTTCAGAACAAAAACGTCTCTTTGCTTTCATGTATATCAAGCAAAAGGAAGCAGTGCCTACCATTCAGTGAGCAGAAATACATGATTATTAAGTTTTTTTTTGTTTTTGTTTTTGTTTTTTGTAGTACGCGGGCCTCTCACCGTTGTGGCCTCTCCCACTGCGGAGCACAGGCTCCGGACGCGCAGGGTCAGCGGCCATGGCTCACGGGCCCAGCCGCTCCGCGGCATGTGGGATCTTCCCGGACCAGGGCACGAACCCGTGTCCCCTGCATCGGCAGGCGGACTCTTAGCCACTGCGCCACCAGGGAAGCCCATTATTAAGGTTTTGACACACTTGACATTTACTATATTTAATCCTCCCAACAGCCCTGCGAAAAAGGTGCTACTTCCCTCTTGCAGATTGCGGAAGTGTTGACACAGAGATATTAGTAACTTTCGCAACATCACTCAAGGTAGATCCCCAGCAGGCAGACATGGAACTTGCTCCGGCCACCCGGTTATCCTGCTTCTCGAGTTGACTAATATCTCCTCCTCCTTCTTCTCCTGTTCCTCCTTATCCTCAATGATGTGGGCGGATGCCTCTGCGTTTTCATAGGCAGCTGCTCTTTCCCCTGCCTGATGTCGGTACCATGTACACTTCTTTCTAAATTTAGGCATCACTGACAGTCTTAGGCTATGAAAATGTCCTTCTGGGTCAAGAGTTAGAATCAGCCTCATGGGTTTGCAATCTTCCATCCGTGACTTATGACCAGCATCTATCTCCAGGCTAAGAAAGGTAGGTTTCTTCTTGAAAGTAGATGTAGTCCTTTATTTATAACACTGCACATAACAAGGGCTTAGTAAATTTTTGTTGGAGGAAGATAGGGTTAGTAATTTAAAAATCTAACAGGGGAAGTAGAGATGTAATTGATGGAGATTGTAGATTTCACCCTTTAATAGTACAAGACTAAATTTCTTTCAAATATCTGGTCAATATATGAGGTCATACAAAAGAAACTCGGGGAGCATCCTAGCTAAACAAGGTAAACATATTCTTTGCTGTTGCTTTCCTGTGATCGTAGAAGAAAACTAGGTTACAGATATGGTTATTGGACTTTCTAAAAACTTGCTACATTTGTGAAACGCAAAATATCAGGAGGAGCACAGCATCCTAGCCAAGACTGGCTCCTTTCACCGCTCTCAGTTACAGTCCACACTGTATCTGGTCATCAACCTTTCCATTTTAAGTGACCTAAGAAATTATTTGTCCTTCAGCTCTGATGCAGATGAAAGGGTGCAGTGGCACTTCTCGTTCAGTTTTTTTTTGTGTCAAAAACACCACTTCAACTTCTGCTTTTCGAGCTGAGCAGTTAAAAAATCTATTGAACACGATGCAAAAAATTGTTTCAATTGAAATATAGTTGATTTACAATAGTGTATTAGTTTCAGGTGTAGAGCAAAGTGATTCAGTTATACATATATACATATATACATATATATATATATGTATTTCAGATTATTTTCCACTATAGGTTATTACAAGATGTTGCATATAGTTCCCTGTGCTATGCAGTAAAACCTTGTTGCTTATCTATTTTATGTATAGTAGTTTGTGTCTGTTAAGCCCATACTCCTAATTTATCCCTCCCCCCTCTTTTCCACTTTGGTACCGTAAGTTTGTTTTCTATGTCTGTGAGTCTATTTCTGTTTTGTATACAGATTCATTTGTATTATTGAATTTTTTAAAATTAAACAATTATTGTATATAAATATTGATGTTCTCTTTTGGAATAAATTGCATGGAAGTTACTTTGGTCCAGCTAAAGGTAGGATTCCGTATTTTTTTCCCCTCTTAAATTTAAAGATAATTTTGAAATGAAACATTCTGGTTAATAAAATCTGGGTTACGGCTGCCTGGCACACCTTTTCTTCCTTCCCAGCACAAGGGACAATAGCTGCAGCTTCCCCTAGTCCTGATGTGCAGTTTCATCAGGCGCGCTCTCTCTCCCGCCGGACTGGTGACCCCTGGCCAACACCCTCTCCATCAGGCTGTGCGCGAGGCCGGTCCGCCGCCAGGCGGCGATCGAGTGCAGCCCGCTGCCGTCCCATCCCGCAGCAAGGCTCAGCTGTCCCACCTTCGTCCTGGCGGATGTGGCGTTTCTGTGGCAGCCCTGGCAGCCCCTTTCTATGGCAGCCCATCAAACTCTGGCGGGGCTGAGGCACCAGGGCAAGGTCAGGACAGCCCGAGGGCAGGAGGAGGGCGCGCTTTCCCTCTGCGGAGTTGCGGGGCAGACGCATCCGTGAACTTTTTCCTTTCGTGCGGTTTACTTCTTTCTAATTTTGAACTGTATTCAACTCTCCCCCTTTGTCCCCTCCACTCGGTCGCCAGCTACTGAACTGCGTTTTAGACAAAGAAAAGCGGGCTCCCTGGGAATGTTAACCATCCTAGTGTGAAGGCAGGGCTTCAGCCTAAGAGGCCCGTCCTTCATCTGCAGCAGCCTGACAGGCACCTCCACGTGGTTGCCCATGGCCAACAGCGTGTTTCTGGTTTGGTTTGGGTTTTCTGGCAGTAAAATATACATAACAAATTTTATCATCTTAAGCATTTTTAAGTGTGCGATTCAGTGCCATTAAGTACATCCACAATGCTGTGCCACCATACCACTATCCATTCCCGGAACTTTTTCATCATGGCAAACTGAAACTCTACCCGTTTTTGATATTGTGATTTTTTATAAATATATATATGGTCGTCCTCTTGTTTCTGGCTCAAAGCACCTAAAACCCAAGGAATTTCCTAAGTGAAGTGAACTTTAAAGATGTCTTTTGTTATGTTTATAAAGTGACTTTTGGATGCACCTAAGGGGGCTGGTTGCCAGGGGAACGAACCAGATGATTAGAGGATTGGAACTTCCAGTCCCACCTCCCCTGATGTCCACATTAGAGGAGAAGGGCTGGAAGTTGACTCAGTTGTCAATGGCCAATGATTTAATCAATCATGCCTATAAATGACGCCTCCTTAAATATCCAGAAGGACAGGGTTGGGAGAGCTTCTGGGTTGGTGAACACGTGGCAATTTGGGAAGATTGGAAGGTTCAGAGAGGGCTTGGAAAGTCTGCACCCTTCCCCATACCTTGCCCTACGCTCCTCTTCTGTCTGGCTGTTCCTGAGTTATATCTTTTTATAATAAACTGGTCATCTAGGAAGTAAAATGTTTCTCTGAGTTCTGTGAGCTGCTCTAGCACATTAATCAAATCCATGGAGCGGGGTGGGGGGGGTCATTGGAGTCTCTGATCTATAGCTGGTTGGTCAGAAGCACAGGTGACAACCTGGACTTGAGACTAGTGTGTGAAGTGGGGGCAGTCTTGTAGGGTGAGTCCTTACCCTATGGGATCTAACGCTATCTCCAGGTAGATCGTGTCAGAATTGAGTTGAATTTGTAGGACACTCAGCAGGTGTTATGAGAATTGCTTGTCGGTTCAGGTGGAAAAAACCTGGACAGTCTGGAGGTGGGTGCAGAATCTTACCATTGAACAATAATTCCCCATTACCCGCTCTCCCAGCCTCTGCTAACCTCTACTTTCTGTCTCCATGGATTTGACTACTCTAGGTACCTCATGTAAATGGAATCATACAATATTTGTCCTTTTGTGGCTGGCTTATTTCACTTAGCATAATGTCTTCAAGCCTCAGCCAGGTTGTAGTGTGTATCAGAATTTCATTCCTTTTTAATGATGAATAATATTCCACTGTATGCATCTATCACATTAATTGATCCGGTCACCTGTCCAAGACATTTGGGTTGTTTTTATCTTTTGGCTATAGTGAATAATGCTGCTATGAACATTGGTGTACAAGTATCTGCTGAGTACCTTCTTTTAATTCTTTTGGGTACATACCTATATGTGGAATCATTGGATCATACGGTAATCCTATGTTTAACTTTTTGAGGAACCACCATACTGATTTCCACAGCGGCTACACCATTCTTTTAAATAATAGTTTAAGATATGCTACCCATTCATTTTTTTGACTGCAAGACTTGAAGTTTGAAGTCAGAGAATATTTCTATTCATGAGGAACTCACTGACTTTCCCCAGGAGGAAAAATGACTTGCTTAAAGTCATTACTAGGTAGTGACAAAGCTCCTCCTTTCAGAAACAAGTCTCTTGCTTCTAAAACTTAGGAGAAGAAACCATTTAAACCTAGCACCTCTTTACCTTGAAGGGTATTAAAATTTATGTGGCTGTTATTCATTCATTTGTTCAACAGGGTGTTATTGACTTCCTGGAGGGTGCAGGGCAACATCCTACCAGCTCTGGGTTGTTGTTGTTGTTTAATGAACCCAGGTGTCTGTCCTTGAGGCGAAGTTCCTCAGAAGTAGAGGGACTTGTTTACTCATTTTTTATTGAAGTATAGTTGATTTACAGTGTTGTGTTAATTATTGCTGTACAGCAAAGTGATTCTGTTATACATATATATACATTCTTTTTTAAAAATATTCTTTTCCATTATGGTTTATCATAGGATATTTCATACAGTTCTCTGTGCTATACAGTAAGACCTGTTGCTTATCCATCCTGTATATAAAAGCTCACATCTACTCACCCCAGCCTCCCACTCCATCCCTCCCCCAACCCCCTCCCCCTTGGCAACCACCAGTCTGTTTTCTATGTCCATGATTCTGTTTCTGCTTCATAGACAGGTTCATTTGTGTCATATTAGATTCCACATATAAGTGATATCATATGGAATTTGTCTTTTTCTTTATGACTTCACTTAGTATGATAATCTCTAGTTGCACCCATGTTGCCACAAATGGCATTATTTTGTTCTTTTTTGTAGCTGAGTAGTATTCCATTGCATGTGTGTACCACATCTTCTTTATCCATTCAACTACTGATGAACATTTAGGTTGTTTCCATGGTTTGGCTATTGTGAATAGTGCTGCTATAAACATAGCGGTGCATATACCTTTTTGAATTATAGTTTTGTGCAGATATATGGCCAGGAGTGGGTTGCTGGATCATATGGTAATTCTATTTTTAGTTTTCTGAGGAAGCTTCATACTGTATTCCACAGTAGCTGTACCAACTTACATTCTCACCACCAGTGTAGGAGGGTTCCTTTTCTCTACACCCTCTGTAGCATGTTGTTTGTAGGCTTTTTTTTTTTTTAACATCTTTATTGGAGTATAATTGCTTTACAATGGTGTGTTAGTTTCTGCTGTATAACAAAGTGAATCAGCTATACGTATACATATATCCCCATATCCCCTCCCACTTGCATCTCCCTCCCACCTTCCCTATCCCACCCCTCTAGGTGGACACAAAGCACAGAGCTGATCTCCCTGTGCTACATGGCTGCTTCCCAGTAGCTACCTATTTTACACTTGGTAGTGTATATATGTCCATGCCATTCTCTCACTTCATCCCAGCTTCCCCTTCCCCTTCCCCATATCCTCAAGTCCATTCTCTACGTCTGCGTCTTTATTCCTGTCCTGCCCCTAGGTTCTTCAGAACCATTTTTTTTTTTAGATTCCATATATATGTGTTAGTATACGGTATTTGTTTTTCTCTTTCTGACTTACTTCACGCTGTATGACAGTCTCTAGGTCCATCCACCTCAATACAAATAACTCAACTTCGTTTCTTTGTATGGCTAATATTCCACTGTATATATGTGCCACATCTTCTTTATCCATTCACCTGTCAATGGACACTTAGGTTGCTTCCATGTCCTGGCTATTGTAAATAGAGCTGCAGTGAACATTGTGGTACATGACACTTTTTGAATTATGATTTCCTCAGGGTATGCTCCCAGTAGTGGGATTGCTGGGTCATATGGCAGTTCTATTTTTAGTTTTTTAAGGAACTTCCATACTCTTCTCCATAGTGGCTGTATCAATTTACATTCCCATCAAGAGTGCAAGAGGGTTCCCTTTTCTCCACACCATCTCCAGCATTTATTGTTTGTAGATTTTTAGATGGTGGCCATTCTGACTGGTGTGAGGTGATACCTCATTGTAGTTTTTTTTGTTTGTTTTTTGGGTTTTGTTTTGTTTTGTTTTGTGGTACGCGGGCCTCTCGCTGTTGTGATCTCTCCTGTTGCAGAGCACAGGCTCTGGACGTGCAGGCTCAGCAGCCATGGCTCATGGGCCTAGCTGCTCTGTGGCATGTGGGATCTTCCCGGACCAGGGCATGAACCCGTGTCCCCTGCATTGGCAGGCAGACTCTCAACCACTGCACCACCAGGGAAGCCCTGTTTCTAGGTATTTTTTGACTTCCTCCTTGATTTCTTCAGTGATCTCTTGGTTATTTAGTAGTGTATTGTTTAGCCTCCATGTGTTTGTATTTTTTACAGATTTTTTCCTGTAATTGATATCTAGTCTCATAGCGTTGTAGTCGGAAAAGATACCTGATGCAATTTCAATGTTCTTAAATTTACCAAGGCTTGATTTGTGACCCAAGATATGATCTATCCTGGAGAATGTTCCATGAGCACTTGAGAGGAAAGTGTATTCTGTTGTTTTGGGATGGAATGTCCTTTAAATATCAATTAAGTTCACCTTGTATAATGTATCATTTAAAGCTTGTGTTTTCTTATTTAATTTCATTTTGGATGATCTGTCCATTGGTGAAAGTGGGGTGTTAAAGTCCCTTATTATGATTTTATTACTGTCGATTTCCCCTTTTATGGCTGTTAGCATTTGCCTTAAGTATTGAGGTGATCCTATGTTGGGTGCGTAAATATGTGCAATTGTTATATCTTTTTCTTGGATTGATCCCTTGATCATTATGTAGTGTCCTTCTTTGTGTCTTGTAATAGTCTTTATTTTAAAGTCTATTTTGTCTGATATGAAAATTGCTACTCCAGCTTTCTTTTGATTTCCATTTGCATGGAATATCTTTTTCTATCCCCTCACTTTCAGTCTGTATGTGTCCCTAGGTCTGAAATGGGTCTCTTGTAGACAGCATATATATGGGTCTTCCTTTTGTATCCATTCAGCCAGTCTATGTCTTTTGGTTAGAGCATTTAATCCATTTACATATAAGGTGGTTATCGATATGTGTGTTCCTATTACCATTTTCTTAATTTCTTAGTTTTGCGTTTGTTATTGTAGGTCTTTTCTTTCTCTTGTGTTTCCTACCTAGAGACGTTCCTTTAGTATTTGTTCTAAAGCTGGTTTGGTGGTGCTAAATTCTCTTAGGTTTTGCTTGTCTGTAAAGGTTTTAAGTTCTCCATCGAATATGAATGAGATTCTTACTGGTTAAAGTAATCTTGGTTGTAGGTTTTTCTTTCTCATCACTTTAAATATGTCCTGCCACTCGCTTCTGGCTTGCAGAGTTTCTGCTGAAAGATCAGCTGTTAACCTTATGGGGATTCCCTTTTATGTTATTTGTTGGTTTTCCCTTGCTGCTTTCAATATATTTTCTCTGTATTTAATTTTTGGTAGTTTGATTAATATGTGTTTTGGCATGTTTTTTCTTGGATTTATCCTGTATGGGGCTCTCTGTGCTTCCTGGACTTGATTAACAATTTCCTTTCCCATATTAGGGAAGTTTTCAACTATAATCTCTTCAAATATTTTCTCAGACCCTTTCTTTTTCTCTTCTTCTGGAACCCCTATAATTTGAATGTTGGTGCATTTAATGTTGTCCCAGAGGTCTCTGAGACTGTCCTCAATTCTTTTCATTCTTTTTTCTTTATTCTGCTCTGTAGTAGTCATTTCCACTATTTTATCTTCCAGGTCTCTTATCCGTTCTTCTGCCTCAGTTATTCTGCTATTGATTCCTTCTAGAGAATTTTTAATTTCATTTTTTGTGTTGTTCATCATTGTTTGTTTGCTCTTTAGTTCTTCTAGGTCCTTCTTAAACTTTTCTTGTATTTTCTCCATTCTATTACCAAGATGTTGGATCATCTTTACTATCATTACTCTGAATTCTTTCTCAGGTAGACCCACTGTTTCCTCTTCATTTATTTGGTCTGATGGGTTTTTACCTTGCTCCTTCGTATTCTGTGTATTTCTCTGTCTTCTCATTTTGTTAAACTTAGTGTGTTTGGGGTCTCCTTTCTGCAGGTTGCAGGTTCATAGTTGCCGTTGTTTTTGGTGTCTGCCCCCAGTGGGTAAGGTTGGTTCAGTGGGTTGTGTAGGCTTCCTGGTGGAGGGGACTGGTGCCTGTGTTCTGCTGGATGAGACTGAATCTTGTCTTTTTGGTGGGCAGTGCCGCGTCTGGTGCTGTGTTTTTGGGTGTCTGTGAACTTATTATTATTTTAGGCAGCCTCTCTGCTAATGGGTAGGGTTGTGTTTCTGTCTTGCTAGTTGTTTGCCATAGGGTGTCCAGCACTGTAGCTTGCTGGTTGTTGAGTGGAGCTGGGTCTTAGTGTTGAGGTGGAGATCTCTGGGAGATCTTTGGCCATTTGATATTATGTGGGGCCGGGAGGTCTCTGGTGGACCAATGTCCTGAACTCGGCTCTCCCACCTCAGAGGCTCAGGCCTGCCACCCGGCTGGAGCACCAAGGCTGTGTCAGCCACATGGCTCAGAAGAAAAGGGAGGAAAAAGAAAGAAACAAAGAAAAAATAAAATAAATAAAATAAAGTAATTAAATTAAAAAATAAAAAAATATTATTAACAATAAGAAAGTAATAAAAAATAAAAGAAAGAGACGGCAACCAAACCAAAACAAATCCACCAATGATAAAAAGTGCTAAGAACTATACTACAACAAACAAATAAAACACGGACAGACAGAACCCTAGGACGAATGGTAAAAGCAAAGCTATACAGACAGAATCACACAAGGAAGCATACACATACACACTCACAAAAGGAGAAAAAGAAAAAAATATATACGTATAAAAAAAAAAGGAAGAGAGCAACCAAATCAATAAACAAATCTACCAATGTGAATAAGCTCTAAATACTAAACTAAGACAAACATAAAACCAGAGAAAAATTAGATGCAGAAAGCAAACCCCAAGTCTACAGTTGTTCCCAAATTCCACCGCCTCAATTTTGGGATGATTCGTTGTCTGTTCAGGTATTCCACAGATGCAGAGTACATCCAGTTGACTGTGGAGATTTAATCCACTGCTCCTGAGGCTGCTGGGAAAGATTTCCCTTTCTCTTCTTTGTTCGCACAGCTCCTGGGTTTCAGCTTTGGATTTGACCCTGCGTCTGTGTGTAGGTCGCCTGAGCACGTCTGTTTTTCACGCAGACAGGACGGGGTTAAAGGAGCCGCTGATTCGGGGGCTCTGGCTCACTCAGACGGGGTGGGGGGAGGGAGGCGTACGGAATGCGGGGTGAGCCTGTAACTGCAGAGGCCGGCGTGACGTTGCACCAGCCTGAGGCGTGCCGTGTGTTCTCCCGGGAAATTGTCCCTGGATCACGGGACCCTGGCAATGGCGGGCTGCATAGGCTCCCAGGAGGGGAGGTGTGGATAGTGACCTGTGCTTGCACACAGGCTTCTTGGTGGCTGCAGCAGCAGCCTTAGCATCTCATGCCCGTCTCTGGGGTCCACGCTGATAGCCATTGCTTGCGCCCGTCTCTGGAGCTCGTTTAGGCAGTGCTCTTAATCCCCTCTCCTCGCGCGCACCCCAAAACAATGGTCTCTTGCCTCTTAGGCAGTTCCAGACTTTTTCCCGGACTCCCTCCCGGCTAGCTGTGGCGCAGTAGCCCCCTTCAGGCTGTGTTCACGCAGCCAACCCCAGTCCTCTCCCTGGGGTCTGACCTCTGAAGCCCGAGCCTCAGCTCCCAGCCCCAGCCTGCCCCGGTGGTTGAGCAGAGAAGCCTCTCGGGCTGGTGAGTGCTGGTCGGCACCGATCCTCTGCGGGAATCTCTCTGCTTTGCCCTCCGCACCCCTGTTGCTACGCTCTCCTCCGCGGCTCCGAAGCTTCCCCCCCTCCACCCCCGCAGTCTCCGCCCGCGAAGGGGCTTCCTAGTGTGTGGAAACCTTTCCTCCTTCACGGCTCCCTCCCACTGGTGCGGGTCCTGTCCCTATTCTTTTGTCTCTGTTTTTCCTTTTTTCTTTTGCCCTACCCAAGTACGTGGGGAGTTTCTTGCCTTTTGGGACGTCTGAAGTCTTCTGCCAGCATTCAGTAGGTGTTGTGTAGGAGCTGTTCCACATGTAGATGTATTTTTGATATACTTGTGGGGAGGAAGGTGGTCTCCACGTCTTACTGCTCCACCATCTTGAAGCTTTCTCTGTAGACATTTTTTTTTTTTTTTTTTTTTTGCGGTACACGGGCCTCTCACTGTTGTGGCCTCTCCCGTTGCGGAGCACAGGCTCTGGATGCGCAGGCCCAGTGGCCATGGCTCACGGGCCCAGCCACTCCACGGCATGTGGGATCTTCCCGGACTGGGCACGAACCCGTGTCCCCTGCATCGGCAGGCAGACTCTCAACCTCTGTGCCACCAGGGAAGCCCATCTCTGTAGACTTTTTGATGATGGCCATTCTGACCGGTGTGAGGTGGTACCTCACTGTAGTTTTGATTTGCATTTCTCTAATAATTAGTGATGTCGAACATCTTTCCATGTGCCATTTGGCCATCTGTATGTCTGCTTGAGAAATGTCTACTTAGGTCTTCTTCCCATTTTTGGATTGGGTTGTTTGGTTTTGGGGACTTGTTTACTCTTGATTACAATGCAACACGTTGTTAAAGGGTCCAAGGGGCACCCTAGTGGTGGAAGTATGTTTGACCTTCACCTCCACCTTGGGCTGGTGGATCCAATTAATTCCATGAAGCAACTGCAGGCCAATCTGTTTCCAGAATTATTGGTTTAAAAACCAGTTCATGTTTGTTTGCATCTGTCTTTCTTTCCCTTCAGAATGTTCTAAGTCTTTTCACAAATAATGGGATATGTATGTGTTTAGAATCTCTCTCACATATATCAAAGATAGGAGATATTACTCAATTTTGTAAAAACAAAACTATGGAGCAGAGAGCATGTTTAGAATATTAATATATATTTTAATCAAATACAAAGTTTAGTAACAGAAGGCTGAGACTCATGACCTTATGCTTTCTAGCCCTAATGATGCCTTCTCAGAGTCAGGGGACATTTGACTCAGACCAGCCCTGTCCACCTCCAGAGGAACTGAACCTCAAGCTTGAGAGTAGACAAGAAGGCAGTGAAGAAGGTATGACTCAAAGGCTCTCCCCAATATACAGGTGCCTGCCCTGAGCCTCCAAATTCTCATATCTCCCCACATCAGTGCCCCTGCAGGATTTAAGGGTTGGGGGCAAGGGAACTGCAGTGATTCCCTCCCCGTCCAAGCGTTTCTGATGGCAGGTGGGGGTGGGTGTTAATCCAGAGTTTGGTGTGGCTAGATGCATAGAAGTGGGGCAAGTGAGACCTTCCAAATCTGCTTTGGGCTCTTGGTATTAAAAGCCCTGGGATTTTAACTCAGAGCCCTGAGGTTGTGAGTTTTATATCTCATTTGCTTTAAATCCTGGATTGCCAACCTGGCAAATGATGGAATCACCTGGGGAGGTTTTAAGACATACCATTGCTCAGGCTAGTGCTATACTCCCAAAGATTCCCATGTAAATAGTCTATTTGGGCCTCGAACACCCCAGGGGATTCTAATATGCAGCCAGGGTTTAGAGTGACTGCTTTGGAAAGATTTCAAGGGCTGATTTAATCAATTCTCCCATGTTTTGGAGCCCTATTTGTTCCTGTCTGTCAAATTGGATCCTTTCATCCATTTAAAAAGCATATATATATTCTTTAAATACACACACACACACACACACACTCACACACAATACAGGCAACCAACCTCTTTCTGTTCGGCTTCCTTTCTGGAAGCTAATTTATAGCTCTATTTTTTTTTCCTCTAGAAATCCCCTGCAGTTTCTCCCTTGCAGTTGACCTGTAATATTTGCAGTTGGTGTTGGCCGTGAAGACACACAGAATTACTTAGTAGTTTTCTGACTTTCCTTTCTGGTTTAGGATGTGAGATTGATTTGCTTAATTGCTTTCATAGAGGTAATGACATCATTTGTTTTTATTTCTGTTTTTGAAGGTGAAGATATTTGCTCCTAATGTCGAGCAGATGCACATTATTAATCACTTGAAAGAGAGCCCAACAGAAGAGAAGAGAAATATGCCGGAGGAGAGTGCCAGGAGGGCCCATGGAGATGCACAAGACTTGGCAGACCTGAACTTCAGCAAGCTCGATGCAGTCAGGATACCTGGTGAGTGAGCTGAAAACTGTGAGGCCAACTGTTCATTTTTATTAATGCTCCCTGACTTCCAAACCATCTTCCTGAAAGAGTGGTGCAGGCTCAGCTACCATTTTGAACCTCTGTTCCAGGCTCTGGGTCTGCAGCACATGAGAAACACTTGGAGAATTTTTAAAACCTCCCAATGCCCAGGTAACACCTGAGACCAGTTACATAGGACTCTGAGGGTAGAGACAGACGTTAGTGGGTTTTGATGCTCCCCAGGTGTCTACTCTGTGGCCGAGTTTGAGAACCAGTGCTTTACCTAGAGTGGCCAGTGGTTCTCAGGCATGGCTGCACCTGAACTTACCTGGTGGGCTTCAAAACCATCAAGGCCTGTGGCCTTAGGGCCTGGATTTTGGAATTAAGGTTCCCAGATGAATTTTATATGCAAGCAAGTTAGGGAGCCACCAATCTAGACCTAATGAGTATACGAATCACTTGGAGATCTTGGTCCACTGTGATTCTGATTCAGCTCTTAGGTGACAGGTGGCATGTGGCGTGCGGCCCACATTTGGGTTCTGGGAATCACAGTGGAGGACTGTCTGTTTCTGGACCTTTTCTGTGCAGGAATCATTTATAAATAGGTGACTCCATCTTTTAAAATAAAAGATTGATTTACAACTATAACTGTCAGATATTTTTTATTGCTTTTCATGGAGTCCCCTTCATAAGGAGCTATATGTTATATATTTCTTTTTCAAACTCAACAGCTAAAACCAGTTTTAAGATTATTTTAAATGTTCACAATATTCTTGATATTTTGGGAGGCAATTTGGAGATGTCCCACAGTGAGAACTGGGAGTCATTATTTTAGATTAGGAGTGTGTTGCTCCTAACCCTAATATGTGGATACTTATCTATCTAAATAGGTTGCTTACTGCTCCTTTACATATACAGTATTCCAGATATCTATTGCTGTGTAAAAAACAGCGCCAAAATTTAGTGGCTTAAACAGTAATTTATCATCTTTCCTGCTTCTGTAGGTTGACTGGGCTTAGCTGGGTTTGCTTAAGATCTCTCACGCAGTTGCAGTCGGGTAGTAGCTGGGGCTGCAAAACACCACAATGGTGTCTTCACTCCCATGTCTGGTACCTGAGCTGGGACTGGCTGGCGTGTGGCCACGTGGCAGTCTTGGGCTTCCTTATAACCCATAGACCTCAGGTGCTTAAGTTGCTCATGTGAGAGCTGGCATCGCTCAGAACAAACATTCCAAGAGACCGGGGCTTTCCTCTTACTATCTAACCACAAGAGTTCCTCAGCATCATTTCTGCTACATTCTATTGATTAAAAGTGAGACCAGATTCAAGGAGGGGAGACTATAAAAGGGCATGAACATTGGGAGGCATGGATACTGGGACGCCATTTTTGGAGACTTGCTACACATTATGTGTACACCAAGTTTATATGTATAAACAAATTTAAATATCTATTTACAAAACCCCAGGGAGGGTGAGGGAAATTATTGTATTTGAGCTGCTGGTGTTTTGACAATTTACTCTTTTCTTCCATTGTAAATAGGTTTGCCCTAAGACAACTTTATAAAGATTATTGCCTGGCAGGTCTGATGCTAAAATTAGTGTGTTCACATCTAAGACAGTATTACTTGTAAATCAATAAAAAAAATTACTGCTATTTTTAAAAAACACTTTTATTCTAGCACATAAAAAGAGGTTTTTGTTTTTAGGAGAAATGAAATTATCTCAAATGCTTTAAAAATATATATAGTTCAGGCTTCCCTGGTGGCACAGTGGTTGAGAGTCCGCCTGCCGATGCAGGGGATACGGGTTCGTGCCCCGGTCTGGGAAGATCCCACATGCCGCGGAGTGGCTGGGCCCGTGAGCCATGGCCGCTGGGCCTGCGCGTCCGGAGCCTGTGCTCTGCAGTGGGAGTGGCCACAGCAGTGAGAGGCCCGCGTACCGGGAAAAAAAAAAAAAAAAAAATATATATATATATATATATATATAGTTCTACTTTGTACCAAACTTGAAATATTTAGCAAAAATTAGCATCATGATGGGTATTCCAGCTTGCGATTCAGAATTTCATACTGTTGGTGCAAAATGTTTATTATTTTTATTATTATTAGGTTAATATAAACCCTTTATGTCTGTCTATAAAGTCCACTTGCTACAAGGGCTACAATGAAACCATAATGATTAGGTCTGTATTCTAGCATTTTGCACCAACTTTTACAAAAACATGTCTGAGCCACTTTGACAAATATAAATTGCTATCCTGACTTTAAAACCAAGTTAATGAGGAACCCCTGTGGTGGTCCAGTGGCTAAGGCTCTGGGCTCCCAATGCAGGCGGCCCGGCTTTGATCTCTGGTCAGGGAACCAGATCCCACATGCCACAACTAAGAGTTTGCATGCTGCAACGAAGATCCTGCATGCCACAGCTGAGACCCGGTGCAGCCAAATAAATACATAAGTAAATATTTTTTAAAAACTAACTTAATGAATTAATTAAAGTCATTACCAACTCCAGAAGACTTTAAAGAAATGCTCTTCTGCCATTTGATTCACATGTTATTGCTCTTATATGCCTTAATTCTTTGCTTAAAAATTAATTGATCATAGGTTCTGCCTCAAATAATCCCAGGCCCCCTGTCTTTGCAGGTGGTTTTGTGGTGACCCAGAACTGCATTGTCAACAGTTCTGTAAAGGACATTTCAGCCCTTCCACTGTGCTAAGAAGCCCATGAGCTGGTGCTGCCTTTCCCTGTGCTGGCAGCTGAAACCCTCCTGCTTGTGAAGTCACAGTGGGTCAGGATAATATTGTGGATGGAGAAGAAAAGGATGAAAGGCTTCCTGTCAGGTAAGCACTCTCCTGTTTCCCTTCCTCCAGATGAATATGTGTGACTGCTTTTCTAATAGCTTAACAAAGTATCTTTTATGATGGGGCTGCAGTATTTGGTGATTGGCCTTAAGGTCGGGGCGGCCATGGCAAGGGGCTGTGGTTTAAAGTGATAAGACCAGGTGGCATTGAACCGTCGAGAAGATGTATTCTTACAAAATACTCTGGCTTAGTCTGTAAGGAAACAGCTTCAATGTAGCAGTTCTCTTGTATGATATCATTCAGCTACATGGATCCAATAGTGCTTGCTTGAATTATTTCCTCTTGACCCTAGTCCATATAGCCTTCCTTTCTCTTACTAACTGGCTATTTCAATGAAGCCTCACGTTGGAACAGATTTCTTATGTGCACAGTGCTTGTGAGCTTTTGTTCCAAATATTGTAGTGTTTGAGAGGCTGGTGTGAGCTGATCATTTTAACTCTCTTCACAGTCATGCTGTCAGGTGCCTAAGAAACATTTTCTCCCCCTCAGTTAGAGTTCCTCTTCTGATAGGTTTGCTGATGCAGACCCAGCCACTGCCACCCAGAAGCCTAGATGCAAACACAGCTATGGGGATGTGAGGGAATCCTGCCAGGATACTACCAACGAGATGGTGCAGACATGCGCCTTCGTGGCATGGCCCCTCGCGTGAAAATCATGATGGAATGGGGAAAATGATGTGAGGAGTGCTTTATGATGTATTTGAAAAGTGATACTTCACAGTCTTTGGAAGAAATTGTTCAAGTAAAAATAGTTGAGATCCAACCAACTGAATTACACATTTTACCACTTGACGATAGGTACTTTCAATGGGATCGTGACTCACGATGAAATAACTGTCACTGAATTATCCAGATATCCGTGGTTTCTAGACAAGCACCTTGTCTTTTTTATTTTTCATTTGTTAAAGTCGGAAACAATACTTTCATGCCGTGTTTTAAACAGATGGGCATTGGACCATTGCAAAGGCTTTTTACTGAACCTCCAGGTTGGCTTCCGTATGGGCACCAGCCGTAACTGGAATGGGTTGACTTGTTTTTAGAATTAACTCCAACAAAGGGCAAGGAGAATTTTTTTAAGTGAGACAACGATATCTGCGTGTAGATATCTGCATTAGCAACTGAACTTGGCGACTAGACAAATTTTCATTATTTCTGTGAAGGTATTTATTCTGTTCTGTCTGATTCAGATAAAGCCATGACACTTGAAGCATCATACATTCTTTTAATGTGCTGTGCAACTGTCAACTGTTGGGCAGGGTTTCATCAGGAGCCAGAGTAGTGGCTTCTGAAACACCTTCTTTGGATGCCTTTTGAATGATCACTTTCTGTGAACTATCACTAAGCTATTATTTATTTATTTATTTATTTATTTATTTAATATTTATTTTTGGCTGTGTTGGGTCTTCGTTTCTGTGCAAGGGCTTTCTCCAGTTGCGGTGAGCGGGACCACTCTTCATTGTAGTGTGCGGGCCTCCCTCTCACTATCGCGACTTCTCTTGTTGCAGAGCACAGGCTCCAGACACGCAGGCTCAGTAGTTCTGGTGCACAGGCCCAATTGCTCCGCGGCATGTGGGATCTTCACAGACCAGGGCTCGAACCCATGTCCCCTGCATTAGCAGGCGGATTCTCAACCACTGCGCCACCAGGGAAGCACACTATGCTATTTTTTAAAATGTAGGGTAGGAGAAGAGAGGAATAATAGGGCAATTTCACTAGTGCATAATAAAAACTGCAGTGCTTCAGATAGATTTCAGTGGTAGGAAGAGACCACACACCATGGTGGGTGCCCGCACACACATGTGCACCTCTCCTGGTAGGAAAACAGTGCATCTGGTCGTGATGTTTCCTCCTTCCTTCAGTTCCCTGTAGCTTTGCTCTATACAGGGAAGTCCTGCCAGAATTGACAAGGAAGATACACCCCTACAGTTCCTTTGTTGTCACAGATTATATTCTTCCAGAAGAACTGGGGCTATTCATTCACATGCATTGGGCTCCCTGGTCCCTGAACCCAACTCAGGCTCCAGAAACTCACATTCCCACCAGGGGAGGAATGAAGGGAGCACAGCTGGCCCAGAAGAGGTGCACAAAGAGCACTTTCTTTGTCCTGTTGCTTGTCTCTGTACTCATTCTAGGTTTTAAGCTCACAGTTGTAAGGGGTTTTTGCCTATTTTGTTCACTGCTCTAATCACCTGCACCAAGAACATCCTCTGGCACATATTAAGCCTTCAGTACACATTTGTTGAATTGAATGGACACCCACCATTTACTTCACATCCCCAAAGAGGTTCCCCTACATAAACTAGCACAGACCTTAAGGTGGTCCCAGTTTTCGTACGGGACTTATCTGTCTGAGATATTTTTTAGATAGGACTTCAAAGTAAAGTTGTTATAAAATATAACATATAAAAATTCCCTTTAAACTCACATTCTCATTTTAAATGCCTGGGTTAAAATGAGTACAGCTCTTTGGTCTGTGGCAGCTCTAAGCCTACTGGAGATATCAGTTTTAGTTAATGCAATGATAAAACACACCGTTTATAGAGCTCAAGTGCTACAGGGCAGAGACAGTTCTTCAAGTGGAGGCAATGTCCAGTTTTCCTGTATCGTTAGTCTACCCTACAAAGCCACACGAACAGGAATGGAAGGCATTTCAGGATGGGACAAGATGTGCAGAAAAGAGAGAATATAGCAGGTTGGAGGCCACTATCTTAATTAGGACCTCTTTACAGGGTTGGTACTTGGCTGGCATCTGGGAACTTGGCACTTGACCCATTCCCTAACTGATAAAAATGATCCACTTTGCCTATATGGTTCAAACAGTGTGAATTATGCTGAATACCTGCTTTCCTTCTTGGAGTTTGGAATTATCACTGTTGCTGGGCAGAGGGTGCCTTTATGACCAGCTGCTTATAAAAACCTTGGGTGGTAAGTCTCTTCCCAGGGCAGAAACATTGAACACATTTTACTGAACTTTTCTCTGCTGGAGAAAGGAGCACATTCACCTCCCTCCTCAACCTGGAGGGAGGGAGCGTTGAAAGCCTATGCAGGGGTTTCTCCAGACTCTGCCTGTGTTTTATTCTCTTGTGGATCCAGTATCCTTTCACTGTAGTAAATCTTAACCATGAGCACAGCTATATGCAGAGCCCCATGAGTTCTTTTGGCATGCACCCGAATATGTGCCTGGTCTTGGGGATCCCCCAAATATATGCTAGAGCACCAGGGGTCCCCAGAGTGGGCAAAGGTGCGCCTGGGGACTGAGGCACTTTGGCTCAAGGTCATGAGTATGTGCTGAGGATGCAGAAATACAGAGAGGGAGCTGGAATAAACCTCTCTCTGTGAGCTAGAGCCTTTGTCTCAGTCTCATGGTGGATTTCTCCCTGGCCATCTGGCCTGATCCACGTGGAGGACTCATTTGCCTACACACAGGGCCTATCACACTAACAGTGGGCTGAGCTGCATCCTTCATTGCTGTACCCAAGGAAAAGGAAAGGAAGAAACAAGCATTTGCCATAATGCCTAGACATCAGATCAGAGCTGCCGGAGTCCCATCTTGGGCTTTCTCAGGATAGAATAGCTCACAAGCTGTCCTTGCTCCCCAGCCTCATGGAAGGAAGAGACGCTAGCTCAGCTTTAACTCTCTCATTCCATCCAAAGTCTCCACCAGCGCAGTGGCCCTAGCTTTTTGAAAGGAATCATCTAGAAAAGAATGTGGGGAGCCAATCTCTCTCTTCCTCTCTCTCCTCTATTATTTGTATGTGGTAAGATGGGGGTGGATGGTGTGCAGGGTTGTCAGTGAAGAGGACCCTTGAGCTCTCTCTACAGACTCATATCCCCCCATATTTTCTCCTGCCTTCAGTTAACTCAATGGGCATAATAGCCAATATCAAGGTCACCTTGAGTGCTGTTGCTCCCTCAGGAGAGACTGTCTTCCGCAACACCTGCTGTTGGTCCGAAACAAGCTTTGGGGGTGTTACAAGTTAAACTGAGTCATATTAAGATTTTTTTTAAAGAGTTTAGTTGAGCACAAATCTATTTGAATCATGCAGTACCCAATCTAGCAGGTAGAAAGGGGATCTAAAGAGCTGTGCAAAATGAAAGACTTTTATAGGCAGAAGGGAGTGGAAACAAGGAAGTTACACTAGGCAAAACAAACAAACAAACAAACAACAAATTGGTTATTGCAAGGTTCTTTTCCTTAGGGGATGGCAGGGGTCTATCAGGCAGATTACCTAACTAGTGCTGATCAGAGATTCCTGATTTGCTGGTTCAAGATTCCATTTTTGGAAGAACCAAAACTGTAATTCAGTTAGTCTCGATTTGGTGGATATGGGGTTAGCATAAACAACTCCATCTGGGGTTTGTTGTCTTGTTTTTAACAGGGGTTATCTGAGGATATTATTAATGGCCCTCAGATCTTGACCCTAGAAACTTCTGAAATGTATCAAGATAGGATAATTAAATTTAATCTCAAGGTCACAGTAGAAACCACCTCTTCTATCTCCTCTTTTATCAACCTTGTTCAAATTTATAAGTGTTACCATGATGTGTCCTATGGAACAATATAATCCATGTAATACAGAGCCAGCAATAAAAAATTCTACCCATTTCTAAGTACTGCTTCTGCTACATACTATAGATTTTGATACGTGGTATTTTTGTTATTGGTTAGTTCTAAATGTTTTATAATTTTCTCTGTAATTTCTTTTGTGACCCAAGAGTTATTTAGAGGAATGTTTATTACTAAACACTACAGGCTTTTCTAATTGTCTTTTCAATTTTGATTTTTAACTTGATTACATTGTGATTAGAGAAAATGATCTGGATGATCCAGTGCTTTGAAAAGTTGAGACTTGCTTTATGCCTAAGTATATGGTCCATTTTTGTAAATGTTCTGTGAGATTCAAAATATTGTGAATTCTCTAGTTTTTGAGTACAGTGTCCTCTATATGTCCATTAGATAAGACATGTTGATTGTGTTTAAATCTTATATAGTCTATTTATTTTTGGTTTCCTTGAAATATAAATTACTAAGAGAGAAATGTTAAAATTCTCAGTATAGTATTGGATTTATCTGTTTCTCCTTGCAGTTTAATAGTATTTAGATGCATGGAAGTTTAGAATTATTTTAGTTACCTAGTGATTTGAATTTATCATTATTATCTCTTTTCTAATAATGCTTTTCTGCTTGAATTCTTTTCTGTTTAATATTAACATTTATTTATTCTAGCTTTCTTTTGTTAATATTCCATCCACATTTCCCCTGTATTTTTTACTTTCAACTTTCCTACATCCTTGTGTGTCTTGAATAAAGTATATAACTGGATTTAAAAAATGCCTTCTAGGGACTTCCCTGGCTGTCCAGTGGTTAAGACTCCAAGCTTCCAGTACAGCAGGGGCAGGTTCGATCCCTGGTCGGGAGACTAATATCCCACATGCTGCGTGGCACGACCAAAAAAAAAAAAAAAGAATGCCTTCTAATAACACCAGAAGTAGGAACAAAATTTTTTTTAAAAAATAGCAAAATGGACTTGAACAAAATTTAAAACTTCTGTTCTTCAAAAGAGACCATTAAAATCACAGTAAGACAAGCCACAGACTGGGAGAAAATATTTGCAAAAGAGATATCTATTCAAGAACTTATGGCCAGAATATAAAATGAACTCATATAGCTCAATAAGTAGACAACCTAATTACAATAATAGGCAAAAAAGGGCAAGAGTTAGTCATTAGGGAAATGCAAATTAAAACCACAATGAGATACCATTATACACACACTTGACTGGCTAAAATTATAAAGACTGATAATTCCAAAGGTTGGTGAGGATAAGGAGAAACTGGAACCATTGTACATTGCTGGTGGAAATGTAACATGATAGAGCTACTTTATAGAAAACAGGTTTTACTAAAGTTAAACATGTACTTACCAAATGACTCAGCATTCCCATTCCTAGGAATCAACCCGAGAGAAATGGAAAGATACGTTCATAATAGCCCCAAACTGGAAACAATCCAGCCACTCTTTAATTAATGGGTAAACAAATGTGGTATATCCATACAATGGAATGCTACTTGGCAATGAAAGGGATTAAAGTACTGATACATATGTGGAAAAATCTTAAAACTATTATGCTAAGTGAAAGAGCCAGACACATAAGACTATATATTGTATGATTCCATTTATATGAAATGTTGGAAAAGACAAAACTATAGAGATAGAAAGCAGATCATTGGCTGCTGAGGGCTGGAGATTAGGAGTGGGAATTGATTGCAAACAGGCCTGAGGAATGTTTGGAAGTGATAGAAGTATTCTAAAACTGGATTTCAGTGATATTTGCACAACTCTATACATTTACTAAAACTCATAAAATGTAAAATGGATGAATTGATGATACGTACAGTACCTGTTAATAAAACAAACATTTAAAAATGTGTTCATAGTCTTTGTATTTTTTAACTGGAGCATTTAGTTCATTTACTCTCTTCATAGTTATATATATATTTGCATTTTTCCTATCATTTTTAAAATTTATTTATTTTTAAATAAATTTATTTATTTAATTTATTTATTATGTTTTGGCTGCATTGGGTCTTTGTTGCTGTGCACGGGCTCCCTCTAGTTGTGGCAAGTGAGGGCCACTCTTCGTTGCAGTGCACAGGCTTCTCATTGCAGTGGCTTCTCTTGTAGAGCACGGGCTCTAGGTGCATGGGCCTCAGTAGGTGTGACACGCAGGCTCAGTAGTTGTGGCTCGCAGGCTTAGTTGCTCTGCGGCATGTGGGATCTTCCTGGACCAGGGATTGAACCCATGTCCCCTGCATTGGCAGGTGGATTCTTAACCACTGAGCAACCAGGGAAGTCCCTCCTATCATTTTATATTGTGCTTTCTGTCTGTTCTGCCTTTTCTATATTTCTTTTTCCCCTCCTTTCTTACATTTCTTACATTTCTTTGGATTATTTTTTCCTAATTCCATATTTCTCTCTCTATTAACCTGAAGTGATACGTTCCACTGCTGTTTTATAATAGTCACTCTAGAAATGTCAACATACATACTTACAAATCAAAGTCTAGAGTTAATAGTGTTGCCCTTTTCTTGAATAACATGAGGAATTTAGAATACATTAACTATAATAACTCCCTGCTTGTATATATATATAATATGTATATAATGCTAATGTTGCAGTTTTTAACCCCACAAGACATTCTTATTACTTTATACAGTTTAATATATATCTGACTACCCACATATATACTATGTTTTGGCTGTCATTCTTTATTACATCTCAGACTCTACATCCATGATATTTGTCTCAAAAATTTTTTTGTAATGAAAGGTGATCTATTGTAGTGGTTAAGAGCATGACTTCTAGAGCCAAACTGCTTTATTTTTTAGACTGTTTTTTATTTATGCTTTAAAGATAGAGAAACTTAAGTAGAGGGTTATCCAGAACCATGGCCAGGGTCACATCTAGTCAATGGTAGAGTCAGGATTTGTAGCCATGAAGACCTTATTTTAAACCCAATGGCATCCCCTCCATTGTGAAGGGCTTCTGATAACCCATAGTGTAAGAAGTCCATTGGTGGCACAACAGACCAGAGCCCTTCTTCTGTCAGCAAGTTGTATGCAGAAGCTCAACTCCCTCTCAAACCTTGAGGTTCATGAAGTTCATAAATAACTCCTCTGAAAAGATTAAGCAAATCACAGGTGACCTGAATTTCAGCCTTATGAATGCTTATAAAATAAATTTCTCTGTGTTTCTTGCACCATTATCTTGCTATAGGTAACTGGCACTGTATTGCAAAATTTACAGGACAAGACTTCTTCCATGTATATCCAGTTCTGTGTCTGGACTGTCTTCAGCATGCTGCATTTATTCCCAGGCAGACCAAGAACAGACCCTTGCTCTGTAAAGCAAAGCATTGAATTTTCCCCAATATAAAGTCATTTAGATGTTGTTAAGCCTCAGGAGAGACTGCATGATGGAACTGTTAAATGCTAGAGAGATTTTGAAACTATCTCTGGTGGAGAGGGTTCTTTCAGAAGTGCAGTTAACATGGAGCAGTCTTCCAGGTCTTCTAGGTTTTCTACTATCTCTATAAGCCTTTCTGCAGTGTGGCAGGACAACATCCTGCAGGCATTGGCTCTGAACTTTTCCTGTAGGTCTTTCTGGCTCAGAGGCTTCCTCCAGTGACCGTAGAAGGTATCAGAGCGCTCTGTGAAGAGGGAACCATCCTTGAGGGCAACACTTATCTCACAGTAGAGGGTGTTGAAATTTGGTAGGTTGTTCCGAGGGTGCTCCAGCTCTACCTTACCAAGCAACTCTCTTACCCGTGGCCTGTTGACCTGGTGTTTGTGGAATGATGAGACAGTGATGGCACCGTCCAGCAGCATGGCGCAGGCCACATACTGGAAGGAGTGGTGGGCCTCATGCTCCGAGTCTGGGAAGGGCCTGTTCACATACCGGACATCTGGAATTCTAAGCACAATTCTCTCCATGTGGTCAGTGGGAAGCAGGGCTCTGTCTCTTACAAGATGTTTTCTCACAGATGCAGCTGCGTCTGCCACCCAGTGCGTGGCCAAATGGGCAGGGAAAAGCTTGAAGGCCACATCCTGCTGGTCCAGCAGCCAAGTGTGTGAATCTACGTCTGGAAGGATATTGGGGGCATAGTTGGCATAGAAGGCCCCAAACCCTGACTCCATGTCCAAGACCTGTTTGTTTCCCTGGAGACCCAGCATTGCCAGAAAAGCAGCTTCTAGCCCATGCCTGGCAGCATTGCCGACGTGAAGAGGCTTGGTCTGAGTGGCGGCATTCGCCATGGGTGCCCCAGCATGAGAAACAGCAATAGCCAGGGCCTCTTGGCACTCTGTCATGCTGAGCCCCAAAAACTTAGATGCTGCAGCAGCACTACCCAAAGTTCCCACCACTGAGGGGGGATGGAATCTGAAAAACAAAAAACACAAGAGTTGGAGACTTACAAACTTCAGCCCCCAGGGGGCAGTATAGCACAGTGGTCAGGAGCTTAGCTAATGGAGCAGCCCTAATGCCTAGTTTCAAATCTCAGCTCTTCCTCTTATTAGCTGTGTGATTTTTGGAAAAGTTATTCGGCTTCTCTGTATCTGTTTTCTCTTATATAAAATGGTCATAATAATAGTATCTACTTCATAGGGTTTTGTGAGTTTTGAACGAATTTGCATGATTACAACAGTGCCTGACATAGTAAATTATTTATAAATGGTACTTTTGCAATTATTGCCAAAAAGGCAAAAGTTGTTGAGTGCTGAAAGCCTATGTAAGTAACTGTAACAATTTAGGGCCTTGTAGAAACCGTGAAAGTTCACTCAGTATTCCGATTTATTCCTCCCCCAGCAGGCTGGACCAAGGGGCAAAATAAATATTAGATTGAACCATATGATACAGTCAGCGTTTGACCATTTTTGATCTATGGATTGAACAGTCGGGTTTAGGATATTCTGAATGTTCCCATTAGTCTGAAGGACCCTAGCAAATACCAAAGTAGACTCTGCTTTGAGATGAGATGAGGGATAGAGTACCCACAGAGGCCAGAATGACATCATCCTGGGGTGAGAGGCTCCAATTTAGTCTATGGTCCTTGTTGCTTGATAGGCTCTCTAAACCCAGAGGAGACTTTTCACTAGTACTTCTGAGGTCACACCTTTGTATATGGATGTACAGTTTGATATGTGACTGGTTGAGTTGACTTATCTGCCAGCACTAACGTCAACATCTCCAACGGAGCCAACCTCTGTATCAGAAAGATCTACAGAGATAACGACTAACAGATGAAGGGGAACGTGGCCGCCTCACGATGGGGCGCATTTTCTCCATACCTCTTTGGTATGTCCTTGGCTTCCTTGGAGAAGTGCATTAATCGGCCTTGCACTTCAATACCAACATTGAAAGCCAGCAGCAGGTCAAGGCCAGAACACTTTGAACTTGGAGGCAGGGCTTCTGATAAAGCCATGAGGACAGGAAGGACAGCTCCAGAAGGGTGGGTGGCAGGGTACCATGTGTCATCAAAATCCATTGAGTGAATCTATGTGAACAGATACATAAACAACAACCAAAACCTAAATGTATTTCCCTGAATGCAATGACTTTTGGACCAGTCAGGGTTTAGTTCAATAATAACCTTGTTTGATGTGAGATTTTTAGATCTGATTCTCTGAAAATTAAACCTATGAACTGGCTGCGATTTTTTTTTTTTTTTTTTTTTTGCGGTACGCGGGCCTCTCACTGTTGTGGCCTCTCCCGTTGCGGAGCGCAGGCTCAGTGGCCATGGCTCACGGGCCCAGCCGCTCCGCAGCATGTGGGATCTTCCCAGACCGGGTCACGAACCCGTGTCCCCTGCATCGGCAGGCAGACTCTCAACCACTGCGCCACCAGGGAAGCCCTGGCTGCGATTCTTAATCACATGACTTGGCACTAGGCAGGCTGTCTTATGTCCAGATCAGGTGCGACCTCGGGGAGCAGCTAGTGAACCACAGGGAGCTTGGGTCTTACTCAGGTGCCACAGCCCTTGGAAAGATCTTTATCTACCTTACAAACAAAGCTGTAGAATTAGGGGGCTGCTCCTCCCTCCCTCCTTCTTCCACCTTTCAAACAAGTCACATGAAAAGTTTAATGTCATTTATTCCACATCAGGCCATATTTTTTGAACCCTTTTATTATAAATAATTTCAAACTTATGGAGAAGTTGCAAGATCTCTTGAACCCAGTTTAACTATTAAGCTATATTTTAAAATCATTTGGTTTTTCCTTATACGAAATAGTAATAACCAGAAGTTCATTTAAAAATAGATTTTTGTCTACTAGTTGTGGCTGGTGCCCTTCCCACTGTTTACTTACTGGATGTTTACTTCTGGATACACCATTAGGTTTGACTTTCAATATTCTGAACTACTGTCCCATAAACCATAAAAATATCTCAGAAATCCCAACAGGTTCATGTCCAAATTATATCTTTTAGACTGCCCTTGACACACAGAAAAAGCATAAAAATTGTCAGATGAGAAGGGCTGATTTTTGGTTCAGAAAATGTAGACAACTTATGGCCATTGTTTCTTTCTCAATAAATATCTGTTGAATGAATGAATGAATGAGAGGCTGGTTACTGGATAGAAGCTGATACTGCCCACAACAGAAAGAACTGACAAGGAATTGAGTCTGGATATTTAGTTTAGAGTTGAGATACCTTAGGGGCATTTTTATCTAAATACTTCCATCTTATTTCCTCTACCTCACAATTTGTTTGAAAAGCATCAATTCACTGTAAAAACGTGAAAACTGAAATTACTACAAGGAGAGAGGGCAGGCCACTTCACCTCTCTGAACTTCAGTGATCTCATCAGTAAGATATGGAAACTGGGCAATTTCTGAGATGTTTTCTGGCCCTGAAATTGTTCTGATTGTTGAACAGTTACAAAAACATGGAAATCTCCTTACAGCCACACCGTTAAGGAAAGCAGCGTATGTTGGTGGGAGCCTGAAGTCTGGCTGGCCCCAAACAGTGCTGGATACATTGGAAGTATAGATCTGAAACAAAAGAGTATCAATCAGTGATACAGAGTGTGAATCCAACATGCCAAGTCACCATCACAAGAGTTGTTCTTCAACTCTTGGAGGCATTACTTTAATACTTCTTATTGAGCCCTTTGTGCTAGACTGAAGCCCTAGTCATTGGATTTCTTTCTTCCTTGTAGAAGAATATATAACTTTTTCTGTGGAAGGGAGAGGAGAAGCTGTTGCTCAGCCCCAGACTATGATCCATAAGTGCGCCAAGGAATGAAGTCTGAATTTATCTTATTTACTCCTGGAGGATAAATACTAGGAAAGGTGGACTCATCGTCTGTAGACCAAGCATATTCTTTGGAGAGTGGATGCTACATCTCTCACGTAATCACCTACTCTCTGCTCAGGGTGCTGGCCCAGGCTTTTCTCCAGAGAATCCTGAAGTCTTTGCATGAACAAATGGCCTGGGGCTATGGCTGCTAAGACTCTCAGGTAAAAATGTGCTTTCAGTCAGACTAGTAATCAACTTTGAGATTTTGCTAGCCTTGAGATTAAGACTGGTCTTAAGATAGTGACTTAGTAAAGGATGTGGGTGAATATTAAGACTCAGGTAATAAAGCATAGAAAAGCATAAAACTGTATACAACAATGCTATATACACCAAGCACTATCTCTAAAATGAAGAGTAGGGCAGTAGAACACAAACGCACATCCCTGGGCGCGCTTCTGGGTACACCTCACAAAAAGGCACATGTGCACACTTGGTTTTAGCTCTAAAGTAGACATTGAGCTTCTTACTTTACTGTATTCCCTGGCTTTGCGGAACACTTCTGTACCGGTTCCCAGGAACCCAACCCCCAGGGTGTCCAGAATCATCCTCTTGCTCCTCTGGATAACACGATCTGTCAGGTGTCCCACTTTCAAGCCGTGGATCACTTTGGCAAAGCTCTCTGTGACAGACTTTAAAGGGAAGAGTGTTAGAACAGTGCTTCACTCACTCTGTATTCACACACTTCCTTTCTACACGAGAACTGGAGGTACTTTTACGCAAAGAGTTTATACTCCACTATAGGAAACGCAGTTGGTTAAATTAAGTTCAGTTCCTAAAAAATGATGTGTACTGAACACATGTGTGAGGCAGAGGGATGTGGACATGAGCGATAGCCAGCTTCTGTCCTCAGTCGAGTGGAGGACACAGAGTAGCAAGCAGATAATGTGTGCTTGGGTGGTGGGCTCTGGTGGAGGCATGCAGAGGCTCAGAGGGGGAGCAGGGGAGGGACGTCTCGCCTACCACGTGGGCACGCCTGGGCGTGGGGTGCATTCAGACAGGTAGGAGCTGTCACTGGTAGACACGTGCCAGGTGTTGAGCCGAATGTTTTAAATACAATGTCTACTTAATACCCACTGGTCTCTAGGTATGTATCATGAGTCTCTTTCTGCAGGTGAGGAGACCAAGACCCAGAAAGGTGAAGTCCCCAAGTCCCACAGCTGTAACTTACTTAGTCTGGACACAAACCCCTGTAGGACTAACTCCAAAATCAATGCATCTAGCTCTTAAGCCCCCATTTCCTGAGGAACACATACATTAGAAACCTGGATTTCCTGCTGAGAATGCACATTTCTGGTTCTCCATCCCACACCTCCAGAATCAGACCCTCCTCAGAACCAGAACATTTGGAAGCTTAGTACAGGGTTCTAGGTTTCCATTAAGCTCTCTAGGTGATTCCTAGGTGACTCCTGAGATAGCTCCAGTGCTGTTGTGTCCAACTTGGTAGCTACTCTCCACATCTGGTGATGGAGCGCTCCATGTGACTAATCCAAACTGAGACGTGTCATCAGAGGAGAATAAACACTGGGTTTTGAAGACTTGGTAGGGAAACAAAGGAATATAAAGCATTTCATTAATAATTTTAAAATATTAATTACATACTGAAATTGATAATATTTGGGGTATATTGGTTAAATAAAATATATGATTAAAATTCATTTCATCAGTTTCTTCTTTTTTTTTTGTACGCGGGCCTCTCACTGTTGTGGCCTCTCCCGTTGTGGAGCACAGGCTCCAGACGTGCAGGCTCAGCGTCCGTGGCTCACGGGCCCAGCTGTTCCGCGGCATGTGGGATCTTCCTGGACTGGGGCACGAACCCGTGTCCCCTACATCGGCAGGCGGTCTCTCAAACACTGCACCACCAGGGAAGCCCCATCAGTTTCTTTTTACTTTTTTACAATATGCCTACTGGAAACTTTAAAATTACACTCGAGAACCACTGCCTGCTCTTTCTGTTGGTGGAGTCTTGCTGGAGGAGTAGATACCTGAGCTGCTTATGAAAACTTCTGGGAGTCAGCCAGGCGAAGGTGCTGAGAATGAAGATGGAGGTTAAAGGCAGAGGTAGCAGCGTGGGCTGGGGCTTGGGGGTGTTGGTACGGGGCGGTGCCGTGAACTGGGCAAAATCCAGCCACAGGGCTGCCCACGAGGGGCAGAGATGACAGGGAGAATGGATTTGCAGGCCAGGGCCGAATGGTGAAAGTTTTATTATGCTAAAGACCGGGACGTCATCAGGGAGCCATAGTGCTGTCTTAAGAGGGGAAGAGGCGTGATCAGAGCTGTGTTTTGCAAAGATCTCTGTAGGTACTCACGTAAAGAATAGATGGGGAGGGGTAGACAGGGCAGGTAAGAGACCGACGCCGCAGGTTCTGGATGGGGAAACGGCAGTGCCATTTGCCGTGAGAGGGAACACAGGAAGAGGAGCAGACTTCTGGGCAACGATGCTGGGCTTATCGTGAACTTGTTGAATGTGAAGTGCATGTGGTCATCCTAGTCGAGAAGACCTTATGTTTCTACCCACAAACCAGATAAAGAGCATGTCTGTTACGTAGTTAAAAACATCCTTTCATGTTTCACTCTATGCCTAGCACTTTGTACCACTTAGTAAATGTTAGGTCTCTTCCCTTCCCTGCTCTGATTACTGCGTCATTATACAACTTCTTTGTCTCTGTGAACATCGGATAACTCATTTTAAAACGTGAGCTATAGGATGGGGGTGGGGGCTTATTAGATAGAGGATCTGGGGTGTCTGGGGCTCTCTAACGCTAAGCTCAGTGCAAGAGCAGAGGTGCAAAGATAGAACCAGTTCCCAGCTGAAAGTCCTTCAACCTGGCCACCGACTTGTCGACTTGTCCTATATTTTCAATCCCTAGGCTGTCAAGCCAGGGAAACCTTGCCATTTGCGAAACAATGGGTTGCTTTTTATGTCTCTGAAGCTTTGCTAGAACAATGAGAGGACGCTGATGTGGGAGGAAGCAGGTGAGGAGATGGCTGGAACAGAGAAAGGGGTCTGGGATGCAAGTTTCAGGTTAGGGTGGAGAATAACAATAACTTGGACTTTCATGTGGCTAGAAATCTGGGTAAACATTTTAGGGACAGAGAAGGGAAGGAGGGAAAAGAACTGGCTTGATTATTTACCAACTAAAACTTAGAGATTCAAGCACTGGTTGGATCCTTTCTTATAAGCAAAACTACCTCTTTTTGACCTCTCTTCTCATCCCCACAATTCCCACAGTGGAGGCAATTAATGATGGATTGTTCATCCATTCAGGGTTAGATCTGACCTGGGAGTGCCTTCTGGGGCAACGTCTATGCCTGGGGAGAATGTATTTGCAGGGCGCCACCATGGAGCGCGGGAGGTGATTGGGGCATCCATCCACACAATCCCACGGTGCTAGTGACTTCTGAAAGTAGGGCCCCAATGGACCCCCTGACAAGTCCTGAACACCACCCCATGTCCCAAAGAACAAACAGCCTCCTTCTGGCCCCTGAGGAAGGGAACACTAGGAAATAAACATGCAGCTGCTCAGCTGTCTTTAGCCTTGTGCCCATCTATTTCTAAAATATCTTTTTGGTCTTTTTTTTTTTTTTTTTGTGGTACGCGGGCCTCTCACTGTTGTGGCCTCTCCTGTTGCGGAGCGCAGGCTCTGGATGCGCAGGCCCCGTGGCCATGGCTCACTGGCCCAGCTGCTCCGCGGCATGTGGGATCTTCCCGGACCGGGGCACGAACCCGTGTCCCCTGCATCGGCAGGCGGACTCTCAACCACTGTGCCACCAGGGAAGCCCCTTTTTGGTCTTTTTGATTTTCTCCTGTCATTAATATCTGTTCTTAGTAAAATACTATGATTAATGTAAAAATTAAGGTGAAATATGCAGTTATTTAATAATTATTTCAGGAGTTCTTGTTATGTGTCTGCCCTGTGCTAAGCACTCTAGAATACCAAACCAAGATGTCATGGCTCCCACCACAAAAGGCTTATCTTCTCCAGGGGACTAAGGACAGTAGACAGATAATTAGAAAAGCAATCTGGCAATGCCATAATGGATACATGCCAAACTAGAAGGTTAAAATTCTATGAACTTATAATGATTTGTTTTCTTCCTGATTTTATACCAGAGAATTATGTCTATTCTTGATAAAACATTGATAAAAAGCAAAATACAGTTAAATAGACCACCCAGAGGCTATGAGAAATATTAAAATCACATTTTTAAAGTAGAAGCAGGTAGCTCTTAAAAGGAGAGGGCAACTGAGGAAATCGAGAAGGAAAGGAAAGCTAGAAAAATCAGTTTAAATAAGCCACATAAAAGGAAACAATACCTTGAGCATCATGTTGTTCTAAAGAGGAGGTCTGTCTCAGGAGTGAAGTGGGGAGAAATTTGGTTGTTGACTGTCTTTATACTCCTCTCTTCTCTCAAACTCACTCTCTTTCACTTTGTTCTAACGTGAAAGTTTCCACCATTTCAACACCTCCCAGCTAAACTTACTTCAACTTCCTCTGCCATGAGTTGTTTAACTTACCAGTAAACTAAATAAATAAACCTAAGAAGTACAGGAGCAATGATCATATGATTCCTCACAGATATCAGAAAAGTACATTGAGGGCAAAACTAGGCTTGCGTCTTGTGGGCTTCCCTGGTGGCACAGTGGTTCAGAATCTGCCTGCAAATGCAGGGGACATAGGTTCAAGCCCTGGTCCAGGAAGATCCCACATGCCGCGGAGCAACTAAGCTCGTGCGCCACAACTACTGAGCCTGTGCTCTAGAACCCGCGAGCCACAACTACTGAAGCCTGTGCACCTAGAGCCTGTGCTCCACAACAAGAGAAGCCACCACCATGAGAAGCCTGCACACCACAACAAAGAGTAGCCCCCGCTCACCGCAGCTAGAGAAAGCTGGCGTGCAGCAACAAAGACCCAACACAGCCAAAAATAAAGTAAATAAAATAAATTTAAAAAGAAAAACAAAAAGCTAGGCTTGCATCTTGTGCCTAGATGCCATATGTCAAAATCAGAAAAATATTCACACTCTTTTATCTAGGTATTCTACTTCTAAACATTTATCCTAAGGAAATAGACATGGCTTTATGGGAAAAAATTAGCAAATGAAATAAAATAAAATTCATAGACTTACAATATTAAAAATTGGAAAAAATCAAATGCCCCCCCCCAATAGTGGCTTGGTTAAGTAAAATACGGCATGTACGGTATTTAAGGTACACTCTCATTTTTCCCTTCCATTTCACATCTGCTAGTCACCATTGTCAAGGGACAAAAGTACCAGAAGTTCCTGGTAGCTTGTGATTAAGAACTTAGAAGGGCATTGGACATTAATCACACTTCTTCTCAGGTGTTCCTTGATTTGTTCCTGAACTACGTTTTTCAGTATATGCAGATCTGTGGTTCCTGGTCCTCTGCCTGGCTTCTGGGATCTATTGCCTGCCGCCCTGCTATTGCCCAAGTGGGCTTCAACACAGCTTGTCCAAGCCTTTTTGTTTATAATCAATCACTGTGGGTTGGCTAGTCTGAACCCAGCTCTGGTCCCCTAGGGAACTGTGATTGCCCTTGGGCTGTCTAGTCCTGGCCAATTGGTTTGTACTTACAGTGGGTACCAACAATCAGGTTATTTAAAATTTGAGCTTGTTGTTCCAGGTGTAGTGGCGGAATTCTTCTTTGAGGGGGTTTGTATTTTAATTTTAGAGGAAGTCTCCAGGAGCCTTGTGGCTCTACCCCCATCCTGTTATAGAAGGGAGAGTTTGAGACAAAGAGAAACTAAATGGCTCTGCATAAAAATGCAAAAGGCTGTCTTTCTTGTGGTCAGACAGTACCTCTAGGAGAAGAGGTTAGGTGGTTTGCTTCTCTTGGTTGGAGCCTGTGAAGAAAGAGTCTGGGGCTCTGGAGACAGGGTCAAGGGCAGGGTCAGTGGGAATCCCCGTGGATTGTTGGGGGTGATACCCTGGTTATAAGTCAGAACTACACACAGGTGAGGGGTGAGGCTGGAGGTGAGGAGGTGGTCAGTGGGTACCCCCACGTGGAAGGACTTAGGCAGACAGATTTAAGGAGCCGTGGAATCAAATATCTACTTTGAAGTTTTTCTTTACAATATAATAATTGTTTGTCATGCTCAGGAAAGTTTGTTACATGCTACAACCTAGTGTCAGCCATGCTTTGGGGAGTGAAGGCAGGGCGGTTGTTTGTGCATAAAGAAGGCTTGGAGGGTGGGGGGCTTCCCTGGTGGCTCAGCGGTTGAGAGTCCGCCTGCCGATGCAGGGGACATGGGTTCGTGCCCTGGTCCGGGAGGATCCCACATGCCGCGGAGCGGCTGGGCCCGTGAGCCATGGCCGGTGAGCCTGCGCGTCCGGAGCCTGTGCTCCGCAACAGGAGAGGCCACGACAGTGAGAGGCCCGCGTACCGCAAAGAAAAAAAAAAAAAAAAAAAAAGAAGGCTGGGGGTACCAGTCAGAGGGATAAGTGACCGGCAGCAGACTGGGGGTGGAGGTACTTTTTGGTTATCCTAAGTAGTAGAAAAGTCAAAAGAAGGGGGTCTGATTGTACCTAGTTGAATGATACAAGAAAGAGGGACTTGAAAGGATGACGCTGGGAGATGTTTGGATTCTCTTCTTAAGCCAACTGTGGCCTGAGGTGGGCTTCCCAACCATGGTCCAGATTGGGGAAACCCAGAGCCAGGCTCAGGATTGGCACCCACAGTGGTTGTGGGCAACAGGGTACCATTTCAGACAATCTGTTTTAGATCAGTGGACTCCAAACCCAGGTTCCAGTGGACGGGTGAATTTCTGTATCCAAAAGTAAAATGAATATTTGGGAATAGGGAGCAAGTTGGGTATTTGGGGGCATTTGGATAGACTCCAGCAAGTAAGAACAATCGTACTATAAGATTTTGTGATTTATTGCTAGATAGTTTACATCAATTGGTGTTAAGAGTAATCTCATCGAGTTGAAAGGAAACAGACATCTAGTTTGAAAAACACTCAAAATAGAACTCTCTAAGAATTATCTCAGTTGGGAGTCCTGGAGTTTTCAGCTTACTTAGATATTTAGAGACTCCTAAGACCACTTCTACATGAAAGTGAAGAATGGGCTATGCTGGCTTCAACCGTCTCACCATGGAAAAACTTTATAAAGTGATGATGAGCTTTATCAAGTCTGATGAGCTTTGATGGAGGTGCTGTCACGTAGTGACTCTGGGCTCTCACTTTTTGTCACTATTGAATTCGAAGACGCCGTTAGTTCAATTATTTGCTTGCTTAATTACTTTGTGTTTTTATGGAACTGTGACCGATTTAAAGACTAAAGCCCTCTGTAATTAGAATCACTTTCTAACTATCTAGGGGCTTAAATGATAAATTGTAGATTGACTGGCACCTCTCTAATCAAAAACAATTGATGGCTTCCAGTTGCCTCCTTGATCCTAGCTCTAAGTAGAAGCCAGATTATTTTTAAAAGCAAATTTTATCTTCCATCACTGTCTGGAGGGGAAGCAGTGTAGAGAGCAGCCCCATGAAGGCCCACGTGGGGCGGAACTGAAACCTCCTGCTAATGGTGGGTTTGGGTGAGCATCTTTCCATAGCAAGCCCAGTCTTCAGAGACCTAGCTGGCAACTTAACTGAAACCTCCTGAGAGACCCAAAGCTATGCCTCCCAGCTAAGCTGCTCCAGGAATCCTGACCCTCAGAAACTGTTAAGATGATAAAGGTTTGTTCTTGTAAGGGGAAAAGGCTTGAGGGTAATTTGTTACACAGTAATAGACAATACAAACTCCAACCTGCTAATATGCCTTACACGGGCCCTTAGGATCGGACCTGAGTTCTCTCTTCATTCTCACATTGGGCCACCCAAGGGGCCAAGATCTTCATGCCTTAGGGACCTTTGTACCAGTGATTCCCTCCCACTTCTTGTATCTTCTCCCCACATCATACTCCTTTCTTCTCCCCTCACCCCACAACTTTCTTCTCCTCATCTTCCATCTAAGACAGTGGTTCTTAGCCAGAGATGAGTTGTCCCCCAAGTTGTCTGGAGACATTCACCAAGTTGTGGCATCTAGTGGGTAGGGCCCAGGGATGCTGCTAAACATCCTACAATGTAGAGAACAGCCCCCTACAACAACAAATTAATTGGTCCAAAATGTTAATGGTATTGAAGTTGAGAAACCCCTATCTAAGTGTGGAGGTTACATCTAGGAGGGCTCCAAAACATGCCAAGCTTAGGTCAACACGTTCACCTGCATGTACCTATAGGGCACAAAGTTTCCCTCTTTATATTCCTTATTAGATAGGGAAGTTCTGTTTAGGAAGGGAACTGATATACCCCATTGATCACTACATCCAGAATCTCACACATAATAGGTACTCAATAAATTTTTGTTGAATGAATTAATGGCTTTCTATAAGTCAATCATACTAACACATGAATGAAATTCATGAAATTTAATCCTTCTTTATTCCCAGTGGAAATGTGTCAGGAAGGTATTCTTTTTAATGTCTGTGGGTTTTTTGGGTTTTTTTTGCAGTATGCGGGCCTCTCACTGTTGTGGCCTCTCCCATTGCGGAGCACAGGCTCCGGACGCACAGGCTCAGCGGCCATGGCTCACGGGCCCAGCCACTCCGCGGCATGTGGGATCTTCCCAGACCAGGGCACGAACCCATGTCCCCTGCATCAGCAGGCAGACTCTCAACCACTGCACCACCAGGGAAGCCCCCTTAATGTCTATGGTTTTATACTACTGTGGAGTGCTGGTCTGCCAGCAAGTAGAATACAATGAACAGATCTTTCTGTTTCTCTTGACAACAGCAGGTCCAGCTATTCGGGATGGCTTGTGAACATGAGCTATCAGAGTAAATCAGGAATATTTGAAACAACAAATGAGAAATGTGAGAATGCAGACTATTTCTAAAAAGGAAAAACCATTTAATACAGTCAACTTTGCCCAGAATAGCTGATTTTGCATATTTGAATTTTGGTTTTCCTTTTTCTGCCTTGCCCTTCCTGTGTAGTCTGATGAGTCAATCTCCAGACTGTAATTACTAAGTTTCATTTTTGGGGAACGCTTATGTTTTTTCAGAGAGCACAGTGGTAGCAGCCAGGGTTCCTTCCCCTGATTAGTTCTTTGTTAGTTCCTTTGGGATATTGAAACATACTTACCATAAGAACGTTTTGTAAAGGAGAAAACTTTGGGGCAAAGTGTATTTAATTTCCTTAAAAGAGCACCACAGTAATAACAGCCATCAAAATCTCCAAGGCTTACGCCATTATCTATCTGCCATTATTCTGGTTCCATTTTCCCCAGGCCCTAGAGAATAAGATAAAACCAAATTTTAACGTGAAAACTTCAGTAAGACATCAAGAGAGAATGTTTTAAAGCAATATTTAAGAGAATGTCTCACAGAGTCAATGGTTACCTTGTGTATATGTTCTTTATATGTTCTCTCTCTGTGTGTGTATGTGAACTTTTTACCAACTTATTACATTTTGGATGGAATTTTGAAAGTGCTCAGGAAGGAATTAGGTTCCTATGAAGTGAGGACTTTAAAATAGCGAAGGAATGTGTGGCTGTAAAATCATCGCTTCAATATAATTGACTCAGCATAATTTTTTGTGAAAACATTTTTCCATTTGTGGAAGCTGAGGGTGGTTATAATTTATCCTCTAAAGCACTCTACCTCAAAGAAAAGTATTGTTTGTAGCTTTTCTCATAAGCACAAAATAGCTTGTTAATATTTCTTAGTTAACTCGTAAATGCTGAATGATTATCCACAGGCTGTATTGCTCTGCATCAGATGTTGGCAAAAAGAAGAATAAAATGGATGGATGCCTTATTTGAAGAAATCTGGTAGACATTTAAAAAATATTCCTTCAGAAATTGTGTATGCACATTTACCAGGCAGAATAGATTCTAAGTACTTCCTCCTCTTTTGAAGCTAGAATTGTTGTGGACCTCAAAAGAAATGTGGTTAAGCATTTCAGCAGCAAAAGTCTAGTTATTTCCTTTTGATAATCCCATTTCACACCAGAGACTCTTTTTCAGATGATCAAGCTTTCTTCAGCTCCAGGAAATTTTCTTCTGTTGTTTTCCTGATTCAGTTCCCTGTCTATTCTCCTTCTGAACATGTATTAGGTAGATATTGTTTCTCTTGCCTTTATCCTACATATCTCCACTTGATTCTCGTAATTTCCATATTTTTACATTTCTGTTTAATGTTCTGATAGGACTGCATGACTTGGTCTTCCAATCACTAATTTAGTCTTCATTTGTGCCCTTCTGCTATTCAGCTCTTTTAATGAGTTTCTTATTTTGGCAATAATTTTTTTATTTTATTTTATAAGAACTCTTATTGTTCTCTGGTTAACATTTTACATAGCATCATTTTCTTATTTTATGGCTACTGTAAGTTAATCTCCTTGAGAAAATTACTTTAAAATTTAAAAAATAATCTTTTTTTTCTGTTTCTTCTGGGATCATTCACAATACTTCTTCATCTGGTACCTCTCTTTCAGGCTGTTGGTTTTCCTCCTGTTTATTCATGATGAGTCCCACACGAGTCAGACAGCTCACCAGTGTTGGGACATGACTCTTGACTGCAGCATCACTCTGTCTATGGTGGATGCTCTTCCATCCCTTCAGCCCCCCGATCTAGAATGATGACTCCTGGGCTTGGAGACCATGGGGCCTCCCTGGCCAGATCTTAAGGTAGTTCTCAAACTTAGCTAAGGTGAGAGGTACTGGTCAGGATACAAAAATATGAGGGCTGGGCTTCCCTAGTGGCGCAGTGGTTGAGAGTCCTCCTGACGATGCAGGGGACACGGGTTCGTGCCCCGGTCCGGGAAGATCCCACATGCTGTGGAGCGGCTGGGCCCGTGAGCCATGGCCGCTGAGCCTGCGCGTCCAGAGCCTGTGCTCCGCAACGGGAGAGGCCACAACAGTGAGAGGCCCGCGTACGACAAAAAAAAAAAAAAAAAAATGAGGGCTAACATGGTCAGCCATGCTTGCATATTACAGTTTTAACTCACAAAAAGAAAAAAAAAATCTGCAGACCACAGAACCTACAGAGAGAACTTCACGTTTACTCAATGCCATCTCACTTTGGTAGAAATTTTGGATCAAACCACCACCAGACCACTGGTAGTCTCTAGATTTCTCTCCTTAGGTCAGTGTCTACTGCTTGGCCAGTCAGTCATGGCAGGGGTGCTGGGGTCTTGTGGGACCTGTGTGGTCACTTAGTCTTCAGAGGGGGACCATGGGTGTGCCATACATTATTTGGCTTGTCTTCTCAGGTGTGATGATCTTCCAATAATTGTCATTGTTTACTTTTCATATTCCTTTCTTATTTTACGTGTGGCTTTGACTGCCCCCATTCAGTTCAGCATAGGCCACTAAGCAGGATATTTCGCTGATGTCTCAGTGATTTTATCCCCTTGTCCTCCGTTTGCATATTTTCCTTATGGTTGATAAACTAGAGTTCTAAAACTTGCTTCATGAAATTAGAGCAGGGGGAGAGAGAGAGAGAGAGAAAGAGGGAGAACAAAGAGACATCAAGTGACAGCTGGGGCTGGGCCCCATGGAAACATCAGCTACGGGCTCACCTTGGTACGTGAGCACATTCACAGGACTGGTTATCAGTTTTGCAGGTCTTTTTTTTTTATCAGTGCACCCATGACTGACTTGAGTCTTGGGGGCTCACTCACACTAACCCAAATTATTTGAGAATAGAGAGTTAATCCGAATGCCAGTTGGTTAATTTGCATTGATCAGAATTCCATAGGGTCTTCCATTTAAGCCCTTTTCTTTATCAGGGTCCCCAGGAAGTTAAGTTAGCAGTGTTCACCTGGTCAGAACCGATTTGGCCCAAGATGGCAGAAGATTTGACTTCCAGCACACCTTGAGGAACGGGTGCTGAGAGCTGCCTGTCCAGGCTGTGGAAGAACTGCTGTCCTTGCCCCATGAAATCTCCCACCTCCCTGGTGCCCAGACACATGCATCCACCAGATTCTCTGCTAGATACACTTGGCCAGATTCTTACTTTGCTCTCCATAAATTACCTTTATGTTGTTAGCCTTTTAGTCTTTGCTCTGTGAAGACATGGTACTAACTTACAGCACAATGCAATCAGACATTCCTGGGTTTTTCACTTTATGCCCCAAACACATCAGCCTTGTCTGTTGGCATGCTGGGTGAGCTCTATACCCTCTTCACTTACTACACAATAAAACACAGTCTCTGGGTAGCAATAGCATGACAACTAATAGGTAAAACTCACTGTTGTCATGTTTCAATATGAGAAAAATTCCTGTCAGTTGAAATGTCTCTCACAATTCATTCAAAGTATACAGAATTAGCCATGCATTTCAACATCTTAGTATTTCCTCAAAATTTTAGAAAAACACTTAAAATGAATGTGGCGTCTTCTGATTTTTCTGAGACTTGGTATTTTCCATATGACTACTTGGGTTCTGCCTTCTGGAATTTCTACTTATCCCTGCTCCTTTCCTTCCTCCCTCTATAATTCACAGAGAACATTCTTCTTTTTCTGCAGTTTAACAAACATAACAGAATCTAGTTTGCAAAGATTTTTAAACTTTCTGACTGGTTTCATTCCTTGAATCAGTGTTATTCTTTTTTCCATCAACTAAAAAAAAAAAAATCTGTCTTGGTCTCAGATGTGTGGAAAATGGGAAAAGGAATGGTCAAAATCAACAAGAATCTTCTGTATGTGGGAGAACACTGCGCTAAGGACTGTGGATGTGGAAGTGAGACAGGAGGGAAGGGGGGCAGGGCACAACCATTACTGCTGAGGGTAAAACAAAAACCAGTCAGAACCGATTTGGCCCAAGATGGCAGGAGATTGACTTCCAGCAGACCTTGAGCCTCATTATACGCTCGTTGTAATATATTAGCATGTGCTAAACAACACACCCACAGGTGCCATGACAGTACCAAGGCTGACCATAAAAGGCCAGAAAGTGGGCAGTGGCCCAATTCCTGGAAAATCACCACCCCTTCCCCAAAATAGCTGGAATAATCCACCTACTCATTAGCCAATGAAATTACCCAGCCCATAAAAACTAACCACCCCATATTTGGGGGCTGCCTCTCTCCTTCTGAGATGGCCCAGACTCTGTCTATGTAGTGTGTATCTACCTGAAGAAACTTGCTTTCACTTTACTATGGCTTGCCTTTGAATTCTTTCCTGCACAAAGCCAAGGACCCTCACTTGGTGGCCCCATCCTAGGGACTCACCCGAGACCTGGGACATGACCATCCTCTCTCATCCCATTTTCCTGCAACAGAATAATAAGATGGTGGGAAGATGTAACTAAAATCAAAATCTTCTCTCAACCCTGAAATGCGCTCCACAGAGGTAACAGAGAAAGAAAACACTTTAATTATTGAATAAGCATTAAACCAGAATGTGATGCCCCTCACAGGCAATCCCCAAAGAGACTGCAAAGACAGAAAAGAATCTCACCCCCTTCTGTAGCCAAGCAGACACTATGCATTGCATACATGTTCTCGAGATAAACAATAACTAGTCCTCAAGTCAGAGGACTTGATAGCACCTCTTGTCATACATACTTCATTCTAAATTTACCTGGTAACTGAGGTGACCGTTGGCTAATTGACTTTATCCAGAGGAAAAACACACTTCTCATCTCTTCATGAAAGGAAGTAGCTTGCAATTTGGAGCAAGGCACCCACCAAAGTTAGGCTCCAGTACCTATCAGCAGTCTCTGCCCCATTCTGGGTGCTGTGTGAACAAATGTGTGAGGGAGTGTACATCTGGACCCTAGGTGAGTATGGTGGTTCCAAGTCCCTACCTTGTTCTGTTTTTTGACCAGCTGAGAAATCGCATTTTAGTGCTGGGAGTGACATTCCACCTGTATATCCCACGATGGACAGTGGGGCTTTCCTGAAAGGCTCTGGAATTGCTCTGCATCCATGGACTTCTGGAATGTCAGGGACAAGTTTCAGTTTGGGAACTCACCTGGGGGAAGGAAGAAAGCTGACAGTGGGATCAGTTGCCATCAGGGAGTAAAGAGGGAGAGTTTAGAGAGGCAAGCTGGCCACTCCAGCAGGTCCCTCTGGGAAAATATCTCCATGGGGTTACCTGAGTGAGTGGGCTGGATCCAGCCCTGCGTGCTGAGCTCCTCTGGTGAGGGATCTCACCCCTCACAGGAGGCTGAGGCATGGACCAGAAGGCCAGTGTGTCATTTTACACTTTGGATGTTCCTTTACGTTGCAAAACTGGATGTATTCACTGTGTAGGGTCCTTCCCTATGGCACTGTGGCTGGGACGTCAGATGAGTAATGGGATGTTGCTTGCTGAATGTGAAACTGGAGTCAGCAGTGGCAGAAATTTGAGGGACATTTACCAAGACTTTGGGAAAGCTAGACATCCCTGTTCCACACGATGGATACTTCTCTTTGGTCTTCCCCAAATGTAAGATCTTGCCTTTGTTTGCTTTTTTACTTTGTTCCTCTTTGGAAATTCCATATTGATCATCTTCCTGTTGCTGCAACACACAGACACGTGACAGCACATTGTTTGGACACCTTTTCAGTGTAGTTCTAATAAGTTAAAACTGAGTTCTGGTAACTGGGAAATTGGCAGCTTACTTTGGACTATCATGTGTCCCTGAAGTATCCTTGTGTCCTGAGGTCCTGTCATAACTCTTAGAAATCTCTCCTTTCCTCCCTTCCTTAGCACAGGTCATTTGTGTAGAACTCAGTCATTATGTGTGGATTTTGCTAGTGGTAATCTTTGAGTGGTAATCTGTAGAATCAGTCCCAGTCTGGGAGGCACCTTATGTTGCTCCAATGTACTAATAATAAGGATTAGACCCACGAGTGTATGAGACTAATCATGTCTGAAAGTCTCAAAGTCTTAAGGTAAATAATTAGTGGAAAGTTGGGGTGGAAGATAGAAAATGATTAGGAATGAGATGACTGAAAAAATAAGTCCAAATGCAAGGTTGCATAAGGACCAATAAGGATAGAGTAGGAGAGTGAGATAAAAAAATAAGGGCTGAGATACAATGCCCCAGGGTACAGATGTGCAGGTTGTGAACTGTTCAATGATGCCATACATAAGAGCGCTCCATTCACACCATAGGCATTGTAGTTTTGCGTATTTATTATGATAATTGCAGAAGAGAGGACATAACGTTTTTTAATTCTAATAAAATCAGTATATTATAACAATTTTTCTGACAGTGAAAGTGTGCTGGGAGATAGTTCCTCATGGGTCTCACATGTATCTTCACATTTTGCTAGCAGAGGCATGGACTGTTTATTCCGGATTGTCTTTTCAAGGATGTATGGAGCAAACAGCCATGGAAAGTAGAAATATTACCTCTCTGGAGTAAAGGATAGGCAGGCTTACTGGTCATGATAAAAGGTTTAGGTTCCCTAAGTTCAGGGGTCTTCTCCTGTAACAAAGCCCACGCATGTGCAGATGTCACCTGGCCCTCTGTGCATTGTTGTGAGAAAAAGAGCTTGGGGAATTGGTGCAAGAAAAAGCAGACACTCTGGCTACAGCTATTTCTGTGAGTAATAAAGTCCTTTGTCTCTGGCCCAGGAGTTTCATGGATGGTCTTCTGCCACCATCCATGAAACTGGCTGGCTAACATGTTAGCTTGCATGTAGGTCTGACACCTCAGACCCTTCTCAATTATTAACACAGTGTCTTAAAGAAGGGAAACCTTTTTCTGAATCGCAAAAGTCACTATATAGACTAGCAGTGGCTGGAGAAGGAGGTAAGCCCAGAGCATAATTATGAAGGAGAGAAGGAGGAGATAAATACACAGGGATTGTGTTTTTCTAGCCATTTTGTTTCTCATTTACCTATGTTTGGGTCCATCACAACTTCCAGGATCAATGCTGACAAGCGTAAAGGAGTGTAAGATGCTCAATCCTGGCTATTTAATAAACTCACTTAGGGAGATTTCAGAAATCTGACGCCCAGACCAATGAACCAGACTCTTGGGGGGAGCCCCACGCGTCAGTAATTTTTAAGGCTCCCAGGTGATTCTGTTTGCAGCTAAGGTGTGAGCCAGTGGTCCAGCCTAAAGTTCTGAGGCTTACTGATGCTGTTACCCCCTCGTGGGTGGTCAGCACTCACAAATGTCCTGGCTTATACTCCAGGATTGCAGGCTTTTCTGTTCCTGATACGTGCCTGACTTTGTGCAGAGCCCCACTGTTCCTCTGATTCTACCCTGCTTTTGCTGCGTCTTTCCCCAGGACCCACAGAACCCTCCAGATGCTGTCTCTGTCTCCTTGCATTTCTGAATTTGTCTGATTTCTTACAAGTTGTGTCAGGCTCCACTGGGGAACAAATGAATTCTTTGAAGACCCCAAGCATTGAAAAAAAAATGTAGGGCCTTTCTGCTCTTTCCCCAACTTATAATAAAAATTAATTTTGATGAAGCACTTACTGTATATCATGCACTATTCTAAAAGTTTTACATATGCTGTATTAAAATAATGTTTAATTTCCACAAAACATCATTATCCCCATTTTATAGATGAGGCAACTGAGGCAGTGAGAGACAAGTAACTAGCCCAAGACAACACAACTGGTACATGGTACAGCCAGGACTTTGAGACAGGCAGTCTGGCCCCAGAGACTACACTAAGCCATGCCAAACAGTAAAATGAGTTTAAAGGAGGCGAATAATGTGATTTTCCCATTGGGTCTACTTGTATGCTCTTTTTTTGGAAATGTCAAATTCTTTCAAAAATTTTTTCTCATCCTTTTGGTGTCCCTGCTTAGCAGATACCTTAAGCACATGCCTATTCCTACTGTCAGGTGATCCACCACTGCTCGGCTAACCCATGTCAGGCTTCCCTGATGTTGAAAGCTTGCGTCAGTGCCCCCCACCAGCCCCGGATATTTGCCTGCAGAGAATGCACCCACTTGATGAGGCTTCAGCCAGTCCCTGGCAGGGCCTGTCTCTCCAAAGCCCACTCGCCAAACTAGGCAGATCCGTTACAAACTCCTTTCCTGCAGCTAACTGAGCACTGGCTTGTCTGCCCTGGTTGTCTCAGCCCCTAGACAGCCTCGGTTCCCTTCCTCACGGGAAACAATGCAATACCTGGTCCCTTTAGGCAAGGAGATTACTTGTTTAGAGCAGTGGTTTTCAAACTTTCTGTGTGTCAGAGTCACCTGGAGGGCTTTCTCAAACCCAGACTTCTTCTAGTCTAGGATGGGGCCGGAGAATTGGCATTTCTGACAAGTTCCCAGGTGATGCCCATGCTGCTGGTCCCATGACCACACTCTGAGAACCACTGCCTTAGACCCGGGCTGCTGCGGTGTGGTCCACAGATTGGCATCACCTGGGAGCTTACCAGAAACGTAGAATTGCAGGCCATAGCCCAGACCTCTAGACTCAGAATCTGTGTTTAACAGGTTTCTCAAAATGTGCTATGTATGCACATTACAGTCTGAGAGGCACTGGTTTAGGTCACCTGTCTTGATTCCTTCTGGGACTTTTAATGTCAAACAAAGATAAACCTTATTTGACAGCCATATCCAAAATAGTTACCACATTAAACTATATTCTGGCCACAAACAAGACCAAATAAGATTATATGGGTGATTTGGGACAAATCTATCACAAGTCGTTCCAAGCTCCAAGTGACTCAGCGTCATGTCTCTACCAGAGGGAGGATGATATGTTCAAAGTGATAGCAATTTAAAAGATTGTTAATATGCACATGCTCAATGCAGCCTAATGCTGGGGGATGGGGGAAAGAGATTTTTAGCTCCTTTTCTATCAGTAAAACAATGGCATAAAATATACACTACATTTAAAGGTTATTTAGAGTTCGAATACTTTGAAAATCAGTCAGTCAGAAATGAAAACTGCTAATTTTGGGTCACTGAGGGTAAGAGGTGAGGAAAAGGGAAAGCTATTTTCACTGTTTCTTTTATATTTTGGAAAAAAAGATAGGCAGACAAGATAAACATCAAGTTCTTTTTTTAAAAAATAAATTTATTTAATTATTTTTGGCTGCGTTGGGTCTTCATTGCTGCACGTGGGCTTTCTCTACCTGTGGCGAGCGGGGGCTACTCTTCATTGCAGTTCACAGGCTTCTCATTGCAGTGGCTTCTCTTGTTGTGGAGCATGGGCTCTAGGTTCGAGGGCTTCAGTAGTTGTGGTTCTCGGGCTCTAGAGCTCAGGCTCAGTAGTTGTGGTGCACCAGCTTAGTTGCTCTGCGGCATGTGGGATCTTCCCGGACCAGGGCTCAAATCCGTGTCCCCTGCATTGGCAGGCGGATTCTTAACCACTGTGCCACCAGGGAAGTCCAAGTTTTTTAAAACATGAAGAAAATAGTTACTGAGATTACTGTTATTTCCCGTCTTGATAAAGATTTTTGGATTTTGGAAGTCAAAGGATGAACAATCAGATAAGTCTCCAACACTGTAAGAGAAAATAACTTGCATCTGTCAATAGATTCTGACAAGCTGGGTGAGAACAATCAAGCAATATCAGCAAAGCTACTGCTTCAAACCAAAAAGTGTGGAAAATAGAGGCATTTAAAATGTTTCTGAAGTATAAAATCTAAGTGCTACAGCAATCTGAAACTTAATAATCAAAAATAGCTATCTTTCTTGGGTGCTTACTGTGTGCCAGGAATTAAGCTAAGTGCTTTATCTATATGTTCTACATGATCTTATTAATCCTTGCCAAAACCTTTGGGTTCTACAGCGATTTGTATTTTACAGATAAGGAAACCGAAGCTCAAGGAGGCTTAAGAGTGAGTATGTATATATGCATGTTAATACATGTATACTGCAGTTACACTCTGCAAAACCTACTTCCTGAAGAAATAATTATTAGCTTATTTTGCCTGAATGTTGCTGGTAGGAGGATAAAGAGGAATACCTTCACAGATTTACTTAATTTGCCTTTAATTAGGATGAAGAATGCTTCCTGTGACCAGCTGTCTTGTTTTTTTTTCCAGTGCTAAAACCAGAAAATCTCAGGCAAATTGGGACAGTTGATCAGCCTATTGGGATTTCAGGGAAGTGAAGCATTGGAGCCAAGCCTATAAAAGCAGATTGCTTGAACTTTTCTCGAGTTTTAGTTAACAAGCAGTTCTTATGACAAAAGCGAACTAAAAGCACTGAAGGTCTATGCTTAATGGATTAAAGAATGCTGAACCTGCTGTCACTAGAACTGGCTTTTTTTGGTTTTGCTTTGTTATTCTCAGCGGTAGTGATGAATGGCCATATGAGAATCATATTCTGAAGTCATAGATACTGTGATTTGCCCCTCCTAAGGGAACACAGGGAAGAAGTCAGCTTTGAAGGACCTTCACTCTGGATATGCCTCCAAGACTTTGTGCCCTTGGACTTTTCTAGCTGGGAAGTGAAAAAGCCTACCTTGCTTGCTGTACACAAGCACTCCCACTCCCACCTGTGTTTTGTAATTTGGGGTTGTGAGCTTATCTTTAGTGAGGCTTAGTCTGTGAACTTCCACAGTGGCCTGAGTTGAGGGTGTGACCCCTCCCCACCCAGAGTGGGATTGTATTTGCTTGTATTGGGAGTCCTGGGGTATCATGGTCTGAACATTTCTTATACTAATTTCTGGCCTGGTAGGTGAGGGTCATGAAGGTAGGATAAAAAGTTGAATCATAAATCCATGTAAGGGCAGGCCTATGACTTAATTCTTGGGAGGATACTCTCCCCACTGCCCCCCACTGATAGCCCATATGGAGATGCGCATGTATTCTTGTTGACTTCCTATACTGCTGAGTAATTTTTCTCGTGTACCTAGGGTGACCAGGTGAAATATAGAGCTCCCAGGTAAATCTGAATTTCAGGTAAACAACAAATAATTTTCTAGTATAAGTGTATCACAAATACTGCACCGGACATGCTTGTTTTAAATGTTTAGTTATTGTTCATCTACAACACCAGTTTAACTGGATGTCTTGTATTTTTTTGCTAAATCTGGGAGCCCTGGGTGTACCTTTTATGAGGCCGAGGTCCTTTGGGAAGTCTAGCTTTATAGGGGGTCTCAGTGGTAACTCCCCAACGTGAGGGGGGTGGGTCTCCTGCTTCCATGAAGCCTTGGAAACTTCAGCCCTGGGTTGAGTCAACCCACTTGACTGCTGCACTCTTGGTTCTCTGGATTCCTGCTGCAGTTTTCAGTTTCAGTTTCAGTTTCTGCCCCTTGGAGTTCTCTTATTTTCTTCCAAGTCCAGGCATCCCTTGAAGAGAATGTTTGTTACGTTTTGTCCAGGATTTTCAGATATTTTGAAGTGAAAGGGTTTCAGGTTATCTGGTCTACCCTATCACAGAAGATGGAAATTAGGACATAGGTTCTGAAACAGTCAACTAAGTTCTCTGATATTATATTGGTGTTGGGAAAGTTAACATGCTGTTAAAAGTTAAAAGTCTCCAGGCTTTCTGAGCTATTAATAAATAGGAGGGAGATATTATGCATGATAAATTATATTTGACCAAAGTATAACCAAGTCAGTGGTATGGTGAGATACTTTGAAGTCAGGTTATTATAAAACAAACAATTTCAAATGTACCAAGGGTTAAAGATACATGGGAAGAAATAATTGAAAGAGCACCTAACTAATTTAAGAACATGTAATTTGTAAGTCCAGGTGACTCAGCTCCTAGGGTAGTATTATAAACAGATGGTATTACGGGTCACCAAGTATTTGGTGTCCTCCTTGTAGTGCCCCTCCCTGGGAGGGGTACACACCCCCTTCCAGGCCATGTGACTGGGGTCTGGCTAGGGAAGCAGAAGTGCTAGGAAGTGATTTGTGGTTTGTCATATCTCTTTTCTCTCTGCCATGGCAATCTTCTAGCAGATATGAGGTAGACTGAGCTATATATAGCCAACCTCTATGATGGATATATAGTGTGAGCAAGAAAAAACCCTTTGTTCTTTTAAGCCACTGGGGCTTTCAGGCTGTTTGTTACTGCAGCACAACTTGGTCTATCTTGACTGACACAGATACCATCGGTCCTCAGGCACCAAGCCAGGCACTGAAGATGCAACAGTGAGCAGATTAGGTGTGGTCTTTCCCCTCAGGGAACTTAGGTTCTAAGAAAAGTAACAAAAATTAATCAAACAGAAAACGTAAAAGTAAAAGTTTTGAAGGAAACCAATTCTTGGTAAAATTAACATGCATTTCTTTAAAATGATACCCCACCTATTTCCAGAAAAGCCTGAAGCTGTTTGCAAAATCAAACACAATGTACAACTTAGACAAGAGACACATTAATAGAGCAGAAGAATCAATGTCATAGGGCCGTGAGATAAACCAATTACCGCAGTAGGGCACAATAATTATTTCTACTTTCTGGAGCTAAGGCAAAAAGGGAGATAGTTGGGTAATACAGTTCTTATTGTTTGACAGCAGAATGCGGGCTAGATCTTTGAGGAACTGAACTTTTTCCTGCCCTGAATCAAGAAGCAATTTATCAACTGGGTCTTCATATGAGAGGCATTTCACAACTTAACAGGCAATAACTCTAAATTTGGCCTTGCAGAAGTCACGGGAACATTGTTTAAATGGATATTCCTGGTATAAACTATCTATAAAGACTGAAAACAAAAATCTTAATTAAGGGAAGGCATTTCTGCAGGGAGCTTAGGTAATATAAGCCAGACTGATTGCTTTGTGCTGTCTAACCCATGGCAGGGGTGGGTGGGGGAGGGAACGGCGCTGCTGGAAGAGGGACAAGAAAGCGTATGTCGTTAGATGACCCTTGGAACTCTACTATCAGCGGCCTCACATGAGCCTATGGAAGGGGTTGTTTTCGAAGTGGTGGGTGTTTGGGTTTTTTCAACCCAAACCTAACCTTAAATTATGTTCTGTGTTGTTGGCAAGAAGAATCCATCTATCCATTCAATTTAGAGGCCATAAGGAGGCAGAAATGCCAACGTGTTGTAGAAGTTCAAGAGCCTGATTTCTGTCTTCTGTCATCCGTCAGTCCCATGGGACTGTGGGAAGGATCGATATTTTCTTCAAAAAGGAACATTAAATTTCCTTAAATACTTCATTAGCTATTTAAGCACCATAAAACATCCTGTAAGAGATTATTTGTGTCTGAACATTTTAAGGGCTTTTGATGATGGACTGCTTCAGCCAAATAAGGACCTGACAGGCCTTTCCTGGCTCATTAAATGGAGGGGTGGTGGGCATTTAGTCTAGATCAGCGCTGGATTTGGGAAAAGGCCTGCCACATAGTCCTGTCACTTCCTTCATGGAAAGCTGTCACCCTGTGTGGGCCAGGGTGATACCACAGACACTAGCACAGTACTGTGTGATTTCAGCAGGACGCTTGTCAGAGTTTCTCATGATTTCTGGGGCAGGCATGCATCTCCATCCATAAACACAGGTGTTTAAGGAGCGTATCTTCTGTAAAATTTCTATAACTGAATATCTTTTCTCACTGAATCTTTATTCTGCTGAATGTCAGAAGTTAAATCTCAGTTGGTGCCAGGATCCCCCCCTCCCTCATCTTCCTGTACCGAGTGGGGAGGTGGGGTGGCGCTATCTCAAGGGATTGGGTAGGAGACACCAGGTGTCAGCTGTCAGCGTGGCGTTGTCATCATCTATCTAAACTGGCTTCAGTGGAGACACCCCTGCTCTTTCTGGCCTCTGGTCTCTGGCCCTAAGCCTAGCGATGTGCTGTACAACGTCGTGCCTCTAGTTAACAAAACTGTAGTGTGCACTTAAAAACTGGTTGAGGGCTTCCCTGGTGGCGCAGTGGTTCAGAGTCTGCCTGCCAATGCAGGGGACACAGGTTCGTTCCCTGGTCCGGGAAGATCCCACATGTCACGGAGCGGCTGGCCCCGTGAGCCATGGCCGCTGACCCTGCGCGTCCGGAGCTTGTGCTCCACAACGGGAGAGGCCACAACAGTGAGAGGCCTGCGTACCGCAAAAAAAACCAAAAAACCAACAAACAAAAAAAACACAAAACTGTAGTGTACATTGGTTTGAGCGAAGATGTCATGTCAGATGTTCTTCACGCACACACACAAAAGGGTACAAGGAGACTTTTGGAGGTGCTGAATATTTCTGTTACCTTGATCGGGGTGATAGTTTCATGTGTGTATGCATATGTCCAAACTCATCAAATTACATACATAAAATATGTGCAGGTTTTTGTGTGTCAACTGTACGTCAGTTGATATACGACTCTTTTTAAAAAGCTGTTTAAAAAAAGAACATAATATGTGGCAGGTAGTGGTCTAAATGCTTTTTATGTTAACTTATTGCACTATCACAACAGACCTTATGAGATGGGTACCCATCAGTGTGCCCATTTTTACAACTGAGGCAACTGAGACCCGGAGAGTGAAAAATAATTTACTCTCTCTCACCCAACTAGTAAGTGCTGGAGCAGCTGGGACCAGCACAGAGGCAGACCAAAGTCAGAACCTATGCCCTTAATCCCAGTGCTGTGCTCTCTCCTGAAACACCCTTCCTTTGGACCCCATCACACCAGGCTGTCCTGATTCTCCTCCAGCCCCTCTAACCATGCTTCTCTGTGTCCCCCATGGCTCCTCTTCCTCAGCCAGCCCACTTCACCTGGTGCTGTCTGAGCTCCGCCTTGGCTTCCTTCTTCTCACGCTGAGCCCTCTCACCAGGGGCTCTTTGTAGGTCTCGTGGGCCCTGACTCCTTGATCTGTGTCTGCTTGGCTTGTTCTGCTACCCCAAGCTTCAGGCTCAGACGTTCCGCTGTCTCTTAGCTACCTCCACCTGGATGTCCTTAGGCACCGAATGCATCATCTTTCCCCCTAAAGTGACTTCTCCTGTGTGCTCCAGCTCTCACTGGGCCCATCCTCGCTGGAGAACTAGGAGTCACCTGGGCTTTCCTTCTCATCCTCCAGTCTATATAATCACCAAGTTTGGGGACTTTCATTTTCCCCTTGACTGTTGCTCTGGTTGGAGCCCTTATCGGTTCTTACTTTGACAGCTGAGAAGGCCTCCTAAGTGGTCTCTCTGCTTCCAGTATCATCCTCTTCAATGTATCTGCCTTTAAACCCAAAGAGTGTTCTCTCTAAAATACAACTCTTTGTTATTTGTTTGTGGAAATCCATCAAAGGCTTCCCATCATTTACAGAAGTGTTTCTTAAAAAGGTGGTTCTTGGGTAAGATGTATCAGAGCCACGTGAGAGTGGAAGATTTCTGGTCCTTGCTCGGAACTGCTGTGTCATCACCTCTGGGGCTGCAGCATAGGGATGTGTACTTTCATGATGCTACCAGGGTGATTCCTAATTTGCCACCTGGGTAAAATCTAAGCACCCTAAAAGGACGTGAGTGTTCTGATCTCTATTCATCTCTCCAAACTTCTCTCTTACCAGTCTCTCGGAGTTTCCCCAAATACCCAGCAGTTTATGTGTTCTACCCAACTCCATGCACACACAACTCACTCACTGGATGAAAGAGTGCACCTGCTGAGGTGTCCCTAATCCACCTGGCCTCTGTGGCATAGGCCACACTGCCGTCTGGGGCTAAATCCCCTTGTCATGCCTATGGGACCCTTTGGAGACCACCAGCTCTCAAGGTCCCATCTACCTCCCTTTCCTTCTGGGCTCACGAGGACTGTGGCACTGCCCAAGCCCATCTCCCATGTGTCCCCTGTGCCCAGAATGCCTTTTCCTTCCTTCAAGCTGTTGATTGCTCCTCCACTGCCCGTCTCAGGTACCCTTTCTTCTTGTGAAGTCTCTTGACTTCCCCAAGCACGCCACTGCAGGCTCAATAACTGTGCCCCCTCTGTGTTTCCCTAACACCACCTCTCCCACTGCTGCAAATCCTGGTCCATCCTCAGTGTACCATCCTGTAAGTATGCTCCTGTCCCCTGTCTAGTTTGCCAGCTTCTTGACAGGGGACCATTCATCTCTCCATTTCCAGGGATAGATAACAATGTCTGATCCACGCCAGATGCTCAATAAATATATGTTGAAGAAATAAATGGATGAATATAGAGTGTTAGTGCAGCAAAACAGAGGGCATGTATATAGAGCGCTGAGGAACCACTGAAGCAGGGATTACAGATTCGGCTTGGAAGACCCAAGCAGCTGTCACAGGCGAGGTGATATTTCATTAAGGCCTTAGGGAAAAGGATGAGGAGACACTTACTAGTCGAGCAAAAGGGAAAAGGGGATTGCTGGCAGAGGGGACTTTCAGGGCGAGGTGGGCACTTTGGCATGGCTGGGCCCAGAGTGACCCAAGGGGAGTGGCAGCGGGGGAGCCCGGAGGAAGCTTGCAGCAGGACCATGGATCACAAGGCCCCCTGGGGAGAGCTCTGGGACAGCCACGTGACGCTGACTGAGAAACCCGGGGAGGCGGTGCCCCCTATTGTGGCAAATTGCTTTCCCAGGCCCGTGCCTGGGCAGAAGCTAGTAAGTCACTCGTTTTCTGGTCAGCACAGCGAAAGTTTAAGTTAAAACCTCTCGTAGACTCAGAAAAGCCATGTGTGTGAAGTATAGAACACATTCACCACGTGATGATAAGCATTATCTTACTTGTGGCATTTTCTTGCATTCAGCATTTTTAAAAAGTCCCTGTCTTTCATTATTCTATGGAACGTATCTCATTTACTTGCGTGATTTTCCCTTTCCCTTTCTTGATGTTTTCATTCTAAAGTTATGTAAGTATTGGAGGCTTATAGTCACTGCTCCTACTTTTAGTAACCTTCTTTCACTGTTGAGATTTTTATTTCCATAAAATAGTGACACGCCAAGAATGACACCACAATTATTGATAAGGTTAATTGGAATCCAGCTCTTTCAGTATTCCTTGTTTTATCAGTAATGCCCAGAGTTAAAATGGTTACAAGCCGTATTGTATCTGACATAGTTCTAAGCACCTCGTGGGGTGCTTGATAAGCTGCAGTGAGTAGCAGGAAAGCATTGCTTTCAGTCCATCTGATCTTGCGATCTACCAGTGTTTGCATGCTGCTGTTTCTATGTAAGGCTACTTTTTCCTCCAAAATTTCAGAGGTAAGTCCTTAAAGCCTATTCTGGAGGGAAAAACAGGCAACTGTGAAGCCCAATTCACTGTCTGAGTCTTTCCGCAGAATCCGAGGTTCCTGAGGGCATCCCTTCTTTTCTACTTCCATTCATTTGTTAAAATGAGTTGGTTCTAAGAGTTAGACTTCTTTAGATTCCACATATAAGTGAGATCATATGGTATTTCTCTGTCTGGCTTATTCACTTAGCACAATGTCCTCCAAATTCATCCATGTTGTCACAAATACCAGGATTTCCATCTTATTTTAATGACTGAATCATACCCCATTGTATATTATAAACTACTTACAGAAGCAGAGAGTAGAATGGTGGTTGCCAGGGGTGGGGGATTGGGTGGGAGAAATGGGGAGATGCTGGTCAAATGATACAAACCTGCAGTTCCAAGATGAATAATTTCTGGAGATCTAATGTACATCAAGGTGACTGTCATTAACAACACCATATTGTATACTTGAAATTTGCTAAGAGAGTAGATCTTAAGTGTTCTTACCACACACACACACACACACACACACACACACATAACTATGTGAGGTGAAAGATGTGTTATTAATGTGATTGTGGTAATCATTTCACAATGTATATTAATGTATATTAAATGCCTAAGGGGCACTTAATCTAGTCTGCTCCAGGTCAACTCAGTCGTGTCAGTGATTTCTCATACAAACTGCCTCTAGCAGCTGAAGCTGCCGAGAGCCGCAGCGTGGTGACAGCAGGATCTTGTCTGTGGCCGTCTTGTGCTGACGTGCATTGATGTGCAGACTCAGCTGCTCCTGGGAACGGCCACCCCTTCAGACTGCACCTGCTGAGGTGTCCCTAATCCACCTGGCCTCTGTGGCATAGGCCACACTGCCGTCTGGGGCTAAATCCCCTGGTCATGCCTATGGGACCCTTTGGAGGCCACCAGCTCTCAAGGTCCCATCTACCTCCCTTTCCTTCTGGGCTCACGAGGACTGTGGCACCGCCCAAGCCCACCTCCCATTGTTTCCCACACTTCCATCTCTCCTCTCCCTCTCCGTGGTGGCTTAGAGGAACCACGGGTAGATCGCAGGGCAACGGCTTCTCTACTCTCAGACCCCCAAACTCACATGGAGCCCTCTGACATCTTCCCTTGGCTGAGGAGGTGGGAGTGGGTGCAGGAAACCTGCTTCCAATGACTAAATATTTTTTCTTTTTTCTTTTCTTTTAATATTTTTTCGTAACTCTATGCAGGTGGTAGCAGAAAAAACAAATGCTCCCTCATTATGTCTACCCCCAAATCTTTCTGTCTCGCACCATACAGGTCAAAATTGCTCTAAAGTCAAGAATGTGATAAATTTTTTCTTGCATTCCTCCTGGTTCTCTGTATAAGGGTGGGTCAAACGGTTAAATCCAATTCAGGAGAACCCACATCAGCTAGCAGTTTGAGAACATCCCACACTTAGGATAAGTGTTCTCATGGGAGCAGATGAGGTCACTTGAGTGTGTGACGTAGAGCCTGGCCCCTCTAACGTTAGAGAGCAGCTGCATGGCACAGGGAGATCAGCTTGGTGCTTTGTGACCACCTAGAGGGGTGGGATAGGGAGGGTGGGAGGGAGACGTAAGAGGGAGGGGATGTGGGGATATATGTATACGTATAGCTGATTCACTTTGTTATACAGCAGAAACTAACACACCATTGTAAAGCAATTATACTCCAATAAAGATGTTAAAAAAAAATCACCTGGAGGGCTTCTTAAAACATGGATTATGACTTCCGGGGAAGATGGCGGAAGAGTAAGACGCGGAGATCACCTTCCTCCCCACAGATACACCAGAAATACAGCTACACGTGGAACAGCTCCTACAGAACACCTACTGAACGCTGGCAGAATACCTCAGACCTCCCAAAAGGCAAGAAACTCCCCACGTACCTGGGTAGGGCAAAAGGAAAAAGAATAAACAGAGACAAAAGGATAGGGACGGGTCCTGCACCAGTGGGAGGGAGCCATGAAGGAGGAAAGGTTTCCACGCACTAGGAAGCCCCTTCGCGGGTGGAGACTGCGGGTGGCGCAGCGGGAAAGCTTCCGAGTCACGGAGGAGAGCACAGCAACAAGGGTGCGGAGGGCAAAGCGGAGAGATTCCCGCACAGAGGATCGGTGCCGACCGGCACTCACCAGCCCGAGAGGCTTGTCTGCTCGCCCGTTGGGGCGGGCTGGGCTGGGAGCTGAGGCTCGGGCTTCGGTCGGAGCGCAGGGAGAGGACTGGGGCTGGCAGCGTGAACACAACCTGAAGGGGCTAATGCGCCACAGCTAGCCGGGAGGGAGTCCGGGAAAAAGTCTGGACCTGCCAAAGAGGCAAGAGACTTTTTCTTCCCTCTTTGTTTCCTGGTGCGCGAGGAGAGGGGATTAAGAGCGCCGCTTAAAGGAGCTCCAGAGACGGGCGCGAGCCGCGGCTAAAGGCGCGGACCCCGGAGACGGGCGTGGGACGCTGGGGCTGCTGCTGCCGCCTCCAAGAGGCCTGTGTGCGAGCGCAGGTCACTGTCCACGCCCCGCTTCCGGGGAGCCTGTGCAGCCCATCACTGCCAGGGTCCCGGGATCCAGGGACAGCTTCCCCGGGAGAGCTCACGGCGCGCCTCGGGCTGGTGCAACGTCACGCCGGCCTCTGCCACGGCAGGCTTGACCCGCACTCCGTGCCCCTCCCTTCCCACGGCCTGAGTGAGCCAGAGTCCCCGAAGCAGCTGCTCCTTTAACGCTGTCCTGTCTGAGCGAAGAACAGACGCCCTCAGGCGACCTACACGCAGAGGCGGGGCCAAATCCAAAGCTGATACCCGGGAGCTGTGACAACAAAGAAGAGAAAGGGAAATATCTCCCAGCAGCCTCAGAAGCAGTGGATTAAAGCTCCACAAAAAACTTGATGTACCCTGCATCTGTGGAATACATGAATAGACAATGAATCATCCCAAATTGAGGAGCCGTGTGGATGAAAGGTTCTTGGTGCTGCAGCCAGGAGTCAGTGCTGTGCCTCTGAGGTGGGAGAGACAACTTCAGGACACTGGTCCACAAGAGACCTCCCAGCTCCTCATAATATCAAACGGCGAAACTCTTCCAGAGATCTCCATCTCAACACCAGCACCCAGCTTCACTCAACGACAAGCAAGCTACAGTGCTGGACACCCTATGCCAAACAACTAGCAAGACAGGAACACAACGCCACCCATTAGCAGAGAGGCTGCCTAAAATCATAAAAAGTCCACAGACACCCCAAAACACACCACCAGACGTGGACCTGCCCACCAGAAAGACAAGATCCAGCCTCATCCACCAGAACACAGGCACTAGTGCCCTCCACCAGGAAGCCTACACAACCCACTGAACCAACCTTAGCCACTGGGGACAGACACCAAAAACAACAGGAACTACGAACCTGCAGCCTGCAAAAAGGAGACCCCAAACACAGTAAGATAAGCAAAATGAGAAGACAGAAAAACACACAGCAGGAGAAGGAGCAAGATAAAAACCCACCAAACCTAACAAATGAAGAGGAAATAGGCAGTCTACCTGAAAAAGAATTCAGAATAATGATAGTAAAGATGATCCAAATCTTGGAAATAGAATAGACAAAATGCAAGAAACAGTTAACAAGGACCTAGAAGAACTAAAGATGAATCAAGCAACGATTAGAAACACAATAAATGAAATTAAAAATACTCTAGATGGGATCAATAGCAGAATAACTGAGGCAGAAGAACGGATAAGTGACCTGGAAGATAAAATAGTGGAAATAACTACTGCAGAGCAGAAGAAAGAAAAAAGAATGAAAAGAACTGTGGACAGTCTCAGAGACCTCTGGGACAACATTAAACGCATCAACATTCGAATTATAGGGGTTCCAGAAGAAGAAGAGAAAAAGAAAGGGTCTGAGAAAATATTTGAAGAGATTATAGTTGAAAATTTCCCTAATATGGGCAAGGAAATAGTTAATCAAGTCCAGGAGGCACAGAGAGTCCCATACAGGATAAATCCAAGGAGAAATACGCCAAGACACATTTTAATCAAACTGTCAAAAATTAAATACAAAGAAAACATATTAAAAGCAGCATGGGAAAAACAACAAATAACACACAAGGGAATCCCCATAAGGTTAACAGCTGATCTTTCAGCAGAAACTCTGCAAGCCAGAAGGGAGTGGCAGGACATATTTAAAGTGATGAAGGAGAAAAACCTGCAACCAAGATTACTCTACCCAGCAAGGACCTCATTCAGAGTTGATAGAGAAATTAAAACCTTTACAGACAAGCAAAAGCTGAGAGAGTTCAGCACCACCAAACCAGCTTTACAACAAATGCTAAAGGAACTTCTCTAGGCAAGAAACACAACAGAAGTAAAAGACCTACAATAATGAACCCAAAACAATTAAGAAAATGGGAATAGGAACATACATATCGATAATTACCTTAAATGTAAATGGACTAAATGCTCCCACCAAAAGACACAGAGTGGCTGAATGGATACAAAAACAAGACCCATCTATATGCTGTCTACAAGAGACCCACTTCAGACCTAGAGACACATACAGACTGAAAGTAAGGGGATGGAAAAAGATATTCCATGCAAATGGAAACCAAAAGAAAGCTGGAGTAGCAATTCTCATATCAGACAAAATAGACTTTAAAATAAAGACTACTAGGGCTTCCCTGGTGGCGCAGTGGTTGAGAATCCGCCTGCCGATGCAGGGGACGCGGGTTCGTGCCCCGGTCTGGGAAGATCCCACATGCCGCGGAGCGGCTGGGCCCGTGAGCCATGGCCGCTGAGCCTGTGCGTCCGGAGCCTGCGCTCCGCAACGGGAGGGGCCACAACAGTGAGAGGCCCACGTACCACAAAAAAATAAAGACTACTAGAAGAGACAAAGAAGGACACTACATAATGATCAAGGGATTGATCCAAGAAGAAGATATAACAATTGTAAATATTTATGCACCCAACATAGGAGTACCTCAATACATAAGGCAAATACTAACAGCCATAAAAGGGGAAATTGACAGTAACACAATCATAGTAGGGGACTTTAACACCCCACTTTCACCAATGGACAGATCATCCAAAATGAAAATAAATAAGGAAACACAAGCTTTAAATGATACATTAAACAAGATGGACTTAACTGATATTTATAGGACATTCCATCCAAAAAGAACAGAATACACATTTTTCTCAAGTGCTCATGGAACATTCTCCAGGATAGATCATATCTTGGGTCACAAATCAAGCCTTGGTAAATTTAAGAAAATTGAAAGTGTATCAAGTATCTTTTCTGACCACAACGCTATGAGACTAGATATCAATTACAGGAACAGATCTGTAAAAAATACAAACACATGGACGCTAAACAATACACTATTTAATAACGAAGTGATCACTGAAGAAATCAAAGAGGAAATAAAAAAATACCTAGAAACAACTGACAGTGGAGACACGACGACCCAAAACCTATGGGATGCAGCAAAAGCAGTTCTAAGAGGGAAGTTTATAGCAATACAATCCCACCTTAAGAAACAGGAAGCATCTCGAATAAACAACCTAACCTTGCACCTAAAGCAATTAGAGAAAGAAGAACAAAACACCCCAAAGTTAGCAGAAGGAAAGACATCATAAAAATCAGATCAGAAATAAATGAAAAAGAAATGAAGGAAACGATAGCAAAGGTGAATAAAACTAAAAACTGGTTCTTTGAGAAGATAAACAAAATTGATAAACCATTAGCCAGACTCATCAAGAAAAAAAGGGAGAAGACTCAAATCAATAGAATTAGAAATGAAAAAGGAGAAGTAACAACTGACACTGAAGAAATACAAAAGATTATGAGAGATTACTACAAGCAACTCTATGCCAAAAAAATGGACAACCTGGAAGAAATGGACAAATTGTTAGAAATGCACAACCTGCCAAGACTGAATGAGGAAGAAATAGAAAATATGAACAGACCAATCACAAGCACTGAAATTGAAACTGTGATAAAAAATCTTCCAACAAACAAAAGCCCAGGACCAGATGGCTTCACAGGCGAATTCTATCAAACATTTAGAGAAGAGCTAACACCTATCCTTCTCAAACTCTTCCAAAATAGAGCAGAGGGAGGAACACTCCCAAACTCATTCTACGAGGCCATCATCACCTTGATACCAAAACCAGACAAGGATGTCACAAAGAAAGAAAACTACAGGCCAATATCACTGATGACATAGATGCAAAAATCCTCAACAAAATACTAGCAAACAGAATCCAACAGCACATTAAAAGGATCATACACCATGATCAAGTGGGGTTTATCCCAGGAGTGCAAGGATTCTTCAATATACGCAAATCAATCAACATGATACACCATATTAACAAATTGAAGGAGAAAAACCATATGATCATCTCAATAGATGCAGAGAAAGCTTTCGACAAAATTCAACACCCATTTATGATAAAAACCCTGCAGAAAGTAGGCATAGAGGGAACGTTCCTCAACATAATAAAGGCCATATATGACAAACCCACAGCCAACATCATCCTCAATGGTGGAAAACTGAAACCATTTCCACTAAGCTCAGGAACAAGGCAAGGTTGCCCACTCTCACCACTCTTATTCAACATAGTTTTGGAAGTTTTAGCCACAGCAATCAGAGAAGAAAAGGAAATAAAAGGAATCCAAATTGGAAAAGAAGAAGTAAAGCTGTCACTGTTTGCAGATGACATGATACTATACATAGAGAATCCTAAAGATGCTACCAGAAAACTACTAGAGCCAATCAATGATTTTGGTAAAGTTGCAGGATACAAAATTAATGCACAGAGACCTCTGGCGTTCCTATATACTAATGATGAAAAATCTGAAAGTGAAATCAAGGAAACACTCCCATTTACCATTGCAACAAAAAGAATAAAATATCTAGGAATAAACCTACCTAAGGAGACAAAAGACCTGTATGCAGAAAATTATAAGACATTGATGAAAGAAATTAAAGATGATACAAAGAGATGGAGAGATATACCATGTTCTTGGATTGGAAGAATCAACATTGTGAAAATGAGTCTACTACCCAAAGTAATCTACAGATTCAACGCAATCCCTATCAAACTACCAATAGCATTTTTCACAGAACTGGAACAAAAAATTTCACAATTTGTATGGAAACACAAAAGACCCCGAATAGCCAAAGCAATCTTGAGAACGAAAAATGGGGCTGGAGGAATCAGGCTCCCTGACTTCAGACTATACTACAAAGCTACAGTAATCAAGACAGTGTGGTACTGGCACAAAAACAGAACGATAGATCAATGGAACAGGATAGAAAGCCCAGAGATAAACCCACGGACATATGGTCACCTTATCTTTGATAAAGGAGGCAGGAATGTACAGTGGAGAAAGGACAGCGTCTTCAATAAGTGGTGCTGCGAAAACTGGACAGGGACATGTAAAAGTATGAGATTAGATCACTCCCTAACACCATACACAAAAATAAGCTCAAAATGGATTAAAGACCTAAATGTAAGGCCAGACACTATCAAACTCTTAGAGGAAAACATAGGCAGAACACTCTATGACATAAATCACAGCAAGATCCTTTTTGACCCACCTCCTAGAGAATGGAAATAAAAACAAAGATAAACAAATGGGACCTAATGAAACTTCAAAGCTTTTGCACAGCAAAGGAAACCATAAACAAGACCAAAAGACAACCCTCAGAATGGGAGAAAATATTTTCAAATGAAGCAACTGACAAAGGATTAATCTCCAAAATTTATAAGCAGCTCATGCAGCTCAATAATAATAAAACAAACAACCCAATCCAAAAATGGACAGAAGACCTAAATAGACATTTCTGCAGAGAAGATACACAGAGTGCCAACAAACACATGAAAGAATGCTCAACATCTTTAATCTATAGAGAAATACAAATCAAAACTATGATGAGATATCTCACACCAGTCAGAATGGCCATCATCAAAAAATCTAGAAACAATAAATGCTGGAGAGTGTGTGGAGAAAAGGGAACACTCTTGTACTGCTGGTGGTTATGTGAATTGGTACAGCCACTATGGAGAACAGTATGGAGGTTCCTTAAAAAACTACAAATAAAACTACCATATGACCCAGCAATCCCACTACTGGGCATATACCCTGAGAAAACCATAATTCAAAAAGAGTCATGTACCAAAATGTTCATAGCAGCCCTATTTACATTAACCCGGAGATGGAAACAACCTAAGTGTCCATCATCGGATGAATGGATAAAGAAGATGTGGCACATATATACAATGGAATATTACTCAGCCATAAAAAGAAACGAAATTGAGCTATTTGTAATGAGGTGGATAGACCTAGAGTCTGTCATACAGAGTGAAGTAAGTCAGAAAGAGAAAGACAAATACCGTATGCTAACACATATATATGGAATTTAAGAAGAAAAATAATATCATGATAAAACTAGGGGTAAGACAGGAATAAAGACACAGACCTACTAGAGAATGGACTTGAGGATATGGCGAGGGGGAAGGGTAAGCTGTGACAAAGCGAAAGAGAGGCATGGACATATATACACTACCAAACGTAAAGTAGATAGCTAGTGGGAAGCAGCCGCATAGCACAGGGAGATCAGCTCGGTGCTTTGTGACCGCCTGGAGGGGTGGGATAGGGAGGGTGGAAGGGAGACGCAAGAGGGAGGGGATATGGGAACATATGTATATGTATAACTGATTCATTTTGTTATAAAGCAGAAACTAACACCCCATTGTTAAGCAATTATATTCTAATAAATATGTAAAAAAAATAAAAAAAAAAGAACATAGGGCTAGTAAATGGTGGAACATGGATTCAAAACCAGGTATAATTCTAAAGCCTTTGCTATTACTCTCCATATTGTAGTAGCTAAAGACAAGCCCTGTCTCTGAATCTCCTGAACTTGGGGGTGGAGATGGAGAGAGGAATATAAGATTAAGATGAGCTTGGGGAGATAAGGCAGTTCAGATTACTGATATTCTATTCCATGATTCCCACCTACCGTCAGGTATTCTATAGAAAGCCTTCCATCCAGCAAAGTTTTTCAAGTAAGTCTTCTTTGACCAAGGTAAATTTTTATGTCCCACAAAAGCTAAGACTCAGAAAAGAAAATGTAAGTTACAGAAAATTTTATTAGCATCTACTGATCAAAAATAAGTATATGGGACTTCCCTGGTGGTCCAGTGGTAAAGAATCCACCTTCCAAGGCAGGGAACATGGGTTCAATCCCTGGTCGGGGAACTAAGATCTCACATGCCGCCGGGCAGTTGAGCCTGCGTGCCACAACTACTGAGCCTGCACGCCTCAAATAGAGAGCCCGTGTGCCACAAACTACAGAGCCCACGCACCACAACTAGCGAAGAGAAAAAAACCCTCATCCCACAACTAGAGAGAGGCCTGTGCGCCGCAACGAAAGATCCCATATGCCTCAGCAAAAATCCCACGTGCCACAACTAAGACCTGACGCAACCAAAAAAAAAAAAAAAAAGTATATGTTGCCCTTTAGAGGTAAATTGATTTTTGATAAGCATATTCAGAGTTTGTGTAGGGTCTCCTTGAAAATGTCTTCTCACCACAACCTTCAGGAAATGAATGACTTTTCACTTTTACTAGCCTTCCACATTAAGAAAATAAATTGATTCAAAGTCTCAAGTAAAAAAAATAAATAAATAAAATAAAATAAAACATGGATTATGGACCCCATCCCAGAATTTCAATAGGACTGCAAGAGGGGCCAGTATTTTGCATTCAGGATGGCAGGATTTAGCAAACAAAAGTACAATATCCCAACTAAATTTGAATTTCAGGTAAATAACAAATCTTTAAAGGATAAGTATATCCCAAATATTGCATGGAACATACTTATCCTGAATTTTTTTATCATAAAATTTATTCATTGCTTATCTGAAATTCCAGTTTGACTGGGTGTCCTGTATTCTATCTGGCAACTAGATTTGCATTTCTAGCAAGGACTCTGGTTGCTGGTCTGGACACCGCAGTTTGGACGAGCGTGAGTGCAGAGCCCTGGGCAATACCAGGATTTAACCAGCAGAAGAATCTGAGAGGGAATATAAGGAAGGCAGCAGAATTAAGAGTGTTTTCTCAGAACCCAAAGGAGGAAAAAGTTTCAAAGACACGGAGTGATCAACAGAGTCACATGTCACAGAGAGTTTGCGGGAAGCTGAGGATTGAAAAGAAATTAGATTTGGCAATGAGGAGGCCTCTGGGGATCTTTGTCATTTTCAGCGCATTAATGGGGGCAGGAAGAGTGTACAGTGATGAAGAGAGTGGGAGTGGAAGAGTGGAGATGACAGTTTGCATGTGATTGTTTGGTGGGGCTCCACTGTGAAGCGATATAGCGGGGGATACAGGGGCACTTGAGGGTATCTTTTTTTTTTTTTTTTGCGGTACGCGGTCCTCTCACTGTTGTGGCCTCTCCCGTTGCGGCTCACAGGCTCCGGACGCGCAGGCTCAGCGGCCATGGCTCACGGGCCCAGCCGCTCCGTGGCATGTGGGATCTTCCCAGACTGGGGCACAAACCCGTGTCCCCTGCATTGGCAGGTGGACTCTCAACCACTGCGCCACCAGGGAAGCCCAAGGGTATCTTTTATGAAAGGAGACAGGGAATATATTTATGGCCAGACAAGAAGTCAGTAGAGAAGGAACGTCGGAGATTACAGAAGACAGAGAATAGCAAATGGGGCACAAGGGCAGGGGATCACCAGCTGGGATAGCAAGAGAAAGGTGGAACGAGGGAGAAAAGCTGGGAGGGTAGTAGCTGGACGGGGTGCAGACTCAGCATCCCAGCCCAGGGCAAACTGTTGGATGTCAGTTTTACAATTTGGCCCCTAAAGGAGAAAGAACATCTGCTTAGAAAAATCTCTGCTGACACTGAAGGTTACTATTGCAAAGTAGAAAACCGTGTGTGTGTGTGTGTGTGTGTGTGTGTGTAGGGGTGCTGAATAATACATTAAAAAATTCTGTGTGCTTAAAAAAACTTTTTTTGCTGTAATTTATTCTTTGAGTCTCCTTTGCATTCGGTTTTATGAGGCCATATTCACAATTTTCCAAGATTGGTTTTTCCTCCTCAGGGCATTCTTTTTCTCATGGAGTAAGCCTTTTTAATCTGCTTTTTGGGGCTTCAGATTCTCATTCGTTTGTACCTCGTGTATTTCTTTTCAGGGCTGCACTTCGCTGGAGCCCACAAACATCCCCACCCAACCTCACTGGTTTGTCTCTGATGCTTTTTCTTCTTGCCTTTCCCACTAATTTCTGTGTCAAGTTAAAAAACATTGGTCTTATATATTCAATAACCTAAATCCTACCATTAAAGCGTTGTTTTACTCTGTAGTATTAAAACGATCTCAAGCTCAGTTTGTTTAAAAGGTCAGAGTTTCTCAAATTGTAATCTTGGGAGCATCTGTCCCAGAATCATTTACTGACTTAGGCTTTAGGTGGTGTCTAGAAGGACAAATCTCTTATGAGCCACAGAAAACCATTTTGAGAAATCCTGGAAGGAACAGGAGTTTTGAGTCAGAGCCACCAGACTCTACCTCCTCTACTTTTGCCCAACTGGCCTGTTCTCTGCCGGGGTCAAGCTGACCGCAGGAAGGAATACTCCTTCTTGTTCTATTTCTTTCCTCCTCTCTAAAGTGCGTTAGGTGAATGTGGTGATTAGAGCTCTAGCAGGCTTTTCGAACCATGAGGGGAATTTGAGGATGGAAGCTAGTGATAGGGTAGACCAGGAAAAATAGAGGACCTGGGTCCTTGATTGTGTGGACACACACTAAGGTGACCACCAATGAGTCACACCCTCAATGAAAGTGTAATGCCCTTTCATTGAGTTAGGATGAAACCCAGGACTTGCTTCTTCTAATCAATTGAATATGGCAAGGGAGATGGAATATCGCTCCCATGTTTATATTACATTGTATGGCAAGGGTGAAGGAATTTTGCAGATGTAATTAAGGTCCCTCATCAGTTGTCTTTTAATTTGTCAAAAGGGAGATTATTCCAGGTAGGCCTGACCTAATCAGGTGAGCCCTTTAAAAGAAGGCCTATGCCTTCCCTGAATTCAGAGATCACAACCAGCAGGGAGTCTTTTCCTTTGTTTCTGGCCTTGAAGAAGTAATGCTTCAGGAATTTTACAGCTACAAGGCAATAAATTCTGCCAAAAACCTAAGGGATTTTTCCCTTGTTTTCAGAAGGGAATGCAGCCAAGCCAACACCTTGATTTCAGTCTTGTGAGAACAGCCCCAACTAAGACATAACCAGACTCCTGACCCATGGAAATTGTGAGATAATCAATGTGTGTTGTTTAAAGCTTTTAAGTTTGGGCTAATTTCTTATGCAGCATAGAACACTAATACATTGATGTCCATGTTGTTACTGTAACAGCCCAGGGATGCCTACCTCCAGGTTTCTTTTACATGAGCAAGAATTAAATTTCTTGCTTCTTTAAGCCATTGTGATTTTAGATTTTCATTAGGCATCTTAACCTAAATTTAACTGATTCATTGAGTAATGAGGAAGGACTTATGGAAGATCAATCATTTGTGGTTGACCTTGAAAAATGAATACAGTTTTAGAAGGTGGAAACTGGGTGGCTGGACGTAGAAAATCATTTTCATGGGACAGAATGAGTAAAGTAGAGTAGTAGGTATTTTGAAGAAAAAAAGAATAATTCAGTTTCACTAGATTGAGTGAGATGAGGATAGAAAGGTAGATTAGAGCCGAGTCACAAATCCAAAGGGGCTTGGGGATTATTTTTCAAACACTGGAGAACATGGAGATTTTCTGACCAAGGTAGTAGCATGATCAGAGCTATGACTTATTTTCATTTAGTTATTTATTATTTATTTATATATTATTTAAAAAATAGAAGTATGTTTATTTACAACATTGTGTTAGTTTCAGTTGTACAGCAGAGTGATTCAGTTATACAAATATGTACGTATGTGCTTTTTCAGATTCTTTTCCATTATAGATTATTACAAGATAGTGAATATAGTTCCCTGCAGTATACAGTAAATCCTTGTTGCTTATTTATTTTATATATAGTAGTGTGTATCTGGTAATCACAAACTCCAAATTTTTCCACCTCCCGCCCTTTCCCCTTTGGTAACTGTAAGTTTATTTTCTATGTCTGTGACTCTGTTTCTGTTTTGTAAATAAGTTCATTCGCATCGTTTTTTCTTAGATTCTACATATAAGTGATATCATAGGATATTTATCTTTCTCTGTCTGACTTACTTCACTCAGTATGATAATCTCTAGGCCTATCCATGTTGCTTCAAATGGCAATATTTCATTCTCTTTTATGGCTGAGCAATATGCCATACAATGTAATATAAACATGGGAGCTGAGTAATAGTCCACTCTATGTATGTGTATGTATATATGTGTATGTACATATATAATATCTTCTTTACCCATTCAACTGTTTTTCAATTAATTAATTAATTAATTTAAAAATTTTATTGGAGTATAGTTGATTTACAATGTTGTGTTAGTTTCAGGTGTACAGCAAAGTGATTCAGTTATACATATACATATATTCATCCTTTTTCAGATTCTTTACCCATACATGTTATAATAGAATATTGAATAGAGTTCCCTATGTTATACAGTAGGTCCTTGTGTTGGTTATCTATTTTATATATAGCAGTGTATGTATGTTAATCCTAAGCTCCTAATTTATCCTTCTCACCCATGTTTCCCTTTTGGTAACCAGAAGTTTGTTTTGAAATCTGTGAGTCTGTTTCTGTTTTGTAAATAAGATCATTTGTATCATTTTTAAAAATTAGATTCTACATATGAGTGATATCATATGATATTTGTCTTTCTTTGTCTGACTTACTTCACTTAGTAGGATAATCTCTAGGTCCATCCATGTTGCTACAAGTGGCATTATTTTGTTCTTTTTTATGGCTGAGTAATATTCCATTGTATATATTTACCACATCTTCTTTATCCATTCCTCTGTTGATGAACATTTACATTGCTTCCATGTCCTGGCTATTGTAAATAGTGCTGCAATGAACATTGGGGTGCATGTACCTTTTTGAATTAGAGTTTTAGTCCTTTCTGGATATATGCCCAGGAGTGAGATTGCTGGATCATATGGTAGCTCTATTTTTTGTTTTTAAAGGAACCTCCATACTGTTCTCCATAGTTATGCCTTATTTTTACAATGCAGTATGAGTCAGTTCTCTTCTTTTTTTTTTAACATCTTTATTGGAGTATAATTGCTTTACATTGTTGTGTTAGTTTCTGCTGTATAACAGAGTGAATCAGCTATACATATACATATATCCCCATATCCCCTCCCTCTTGCGTCTCCCTCCCAACCTCCTTATCCCACCCCTCTAGGTGGTCACAAAGCACCGAGCTGATCTCCCTGTGGTATGTGGCTGCTTCCCACTAGCTATCTATTTTACATTTGGTAGTGTATATATGTCAATGACACTCTCTCACTTTGTCACAGCTTACCCTTCCCCCTCCCCGTGACCTCAAGTCCATTCTCTACGTCTGTGTCTTTATTCCTGTCCTGCCCCTAGGTTCTTCAGAACCATTTTTTTTTTAGATTCCATATATATGTGTTAGCATATAGTATTTGTTTTTTTCTTTCTGACTTACTTCACTCTGTATGACAGACTCTAGGTCCATTCACCTCACTACAAATAACTCAATTTTGTTTCTTTTTATGGTTGAGTAATATTCCATGGTATATATGTGCCACATCTTCTTTATCCATTCATCTGTTGATGGACACTTAGGTTGCTTCCATGTCCTGACTATTATAAATAGAGCTGCAGTGAACATTGTGGTACATGACTCTTGTTGAATTATGGTTGTCTCAGGGTATATGCCCAGTAGTGCGATTGCTGGGTCGTATGGTAGTTCTATTTTTAGTTTTTAAGGAACCTCCATACTGTTCTCCATGGTGGCTGTATCAATTTACATTCCCACCAACAGTGCCAGAGGCTTCCCTTTTCTCTACACCCTCTCCAGCATTTATTGTTTGTAGATTTTTTGATGATGGCCATTCTGACGGTGTGAGGTGATACCTCATTGTAGTTTTGATTTGCATTTCTCTAATGATTAGTGATGTTGAGCTTCCTTTCATGTGTTTGTTGCCAATCTGTATATCTTCTCTGGAGAAATGTCTATTTAGGTCTTCTGCCCATTTTTGGATTGGGTTGTTTGTTTTTTGATATTGAGCTGCATGAGCTGCTTGTGTATTTTGGAGATTACTCCTTTGTCAGTTGCTTCATTTGCAAATATTTTCTTTCATTCTGAGGGTTGTCTTTTGGTCTTGTTTATGGTTTCCTTTGCTGTGCAAAAGCTTTGAAGTTTCATTAGGTCCCATTTGTTTATTTTTGTCTTTATTTCCATTTCTCTAGGAGGTGGGTCAAAAAGGATCTTGCTGTGATTTATGTCATGGAGTGTTCTGCCTATGTTTTCCTCTAAGAGTTTGATACTGTCTGGCCTTACATTTAGATCTTTAGTCCATTTTGAGTAAATTTTTGTGTATGGTGTTAGGGAGTGTTCTAATTTCATTCTTTTACATATAGCTGTCCAGTATTCCCTGCACCACTTATTGAAGAGGCTGTCTTTTCTCCATTGTATATTCTTGGCTCCTTTCTCAAAGATAAGGTGACCATATGTGTGTGGGTTTATCTCCGGGATTTCTATACTGTTCCATTGATCTACATTCCTGTTTTTGTGCCAGTGCCATACTGTCTTGATTACTGTAGCTTTGTAGTATAGTCTGAAGTCAGGGAGCCTGATTCCTCCAGCTCTGTTTTTCTTTCTCAAGATTGCTCTGGCTATTCGGGGTCTTTTGTGTTTCCATACAAATTGTGAAATTTTTTGTTCTAGTTCTGTGAAAAATGCTCTTGGTAATTTGATAGGGATTGCATTGAATCAGTAGATTGCTTTCTGTAGTACAGTGCTTTTCACAATGATGATTCTTCTTGTCCAACAACATGGTACATATCTCTCCATCTTTTTTTATCATGTTTAATTTCTTTCATCAGTGTCTTATAGTTTTTTGCATACAGGTCTTTTGTCTCCTTATGTAGATTTATTCCCAGGTATTTTATTCTTTTTGTTGCAGTGGTAAATGGCAGTGTTTCCTTAATTTCTCTTTCAGATTTTTCATCATTAGTGTATAGGAATGCAAGAGCTTTTTGTGCATTAATTTTTTATCCTGCTACTTTACCAAATTCATTGATTAGCTCTAGCAGTTTTCTGGTAACATCTTTAGGATTCTCTATGTATAGTATCATGTCGTCTACAAATAGTGACAATTTTACTTCATCTTTTCCGATTTGGATTCCTTTTATTTCTTTTACTTCTCTGACTGCTGTGGCTAAAACTTCCAAAACTATGTTGAATAATAATGATGAGAGTGGGCAACCTTTTCTTGTTCCTAATCTTAGTGGAAAAGGTTTCAGTTTTTCACCATTGAGAGTGATGTTGGCTGTGGGTTTGTCATATATGGCCTTTATTATGTTAAGGTAAGTTCCCTCTATGTCTACACTCATAAGTTTTTTATCATAAATGAGTGTTCAATTTTGTCAAAAGCTTTTTCTGCATCTATTGAGATGATCATAAGGTTTTTATCCTTCAGTTTGTTAATATGGTGTATCACATTGATTGATTTGTGTATATTGAAGAATCCTTGCATTCCTGGGATAAACCCCACTTGATCATGGTGTATGATCCTTTTAATGTGCTGCTGGATTCTGTTTGCTAGTATTTTGTTGAGGATTTTTGCATCTATATTCATCAGTGATATTGGTCTGTAATTATCTTTTTTTGTAGTATCTTTGTCTGGTTTTAGTATCAGGGTGAGGGCGGCATTGTAGAATGAATTTGGGAGTGTTCCTTCCTCTGCAATTTTTTTTGGAAGAGTTTGATAAGGATCAGTGTTAGCTCTTCTCTAAATGTTTGATAGAATTCGCCTGTGAAGCCGTCTGGCCCCGGACTTTTCCTTGTTGGAAGATTTTAGCCACAGTTTCAATTTCATTACTTGTGATTGGCCTGTTCATATTTTCTATTTCTTCCTGGTTCAGTCTCGGAAGGTTGTGCTTTTCTAAGAATGTGTCCATTTCTTCCAGGTTGTCCATTTTATTGGCATAGAGTTGCTTGTAGCAGTCTCTTATGATGCTTTGTATTTCTGCGGTGTCCGTTGTAACATCTCCTTTTTCATTTCTAGTTTTATTGATTTGAGTCCTCTCCCTCTTTTTCTTGATGTGTCTGGCTAATGGTTTATCAATTTTGTTTCTCTTCTCAAAGAACCAGCTTTTAGTTTTATTGATCTTTGCTATCATTTCCTTCATTTCTTTTTCATTTCTTTCTGATCTGATATTTATGTTTTCTTTCCTTCTGATAACTTTGGGTTTTTTTTTCTTTCTTCTTTCTGTAATTGCTTTAGGTGTAAGGTTAGGTTGTTTATTTGAGATTTTGTTTATTTTGCTTCCATGTCCTGGCTGTTGTAAATAGTGCTACAATGAACACTGGGGTGCATGTATCGTTTTGAATTAGAGTTTTAGTCTTTTCTGGATAAATGCCCAGGAGTGGGATTGCTGGACCATATGGTAGCTCTATTTTTAGTTTTTAAATGAACCTCTATACTCTTTTCCATAGTTATGCCTTTTTTTTTTTTTTTTTTTTTTTTTTTTTGCGGTACGCGGGCCTGTCACTGCTGTGGTCTCTCCCGTTGCAGAGCACAGGCTCTGGACGCGCAGGCTCAGCGTCCATGGCTCACAGGCCTAGCCGCTCCGCGGCATGTGGGATCTTCTCAGACCAGGGCACAAACCCATGTCCCCTGCATCAGCGGGCGGACTCTCAACCACTGCGCCACCAGGGAAGCCCTGTGCATTATTTTTAATATGCCGTATAAGTCAGTTCTCTTTAGGTTGCAGAAACTTATCTCAAAGTAAATTTTGTCTCAAAGAGATTTATAGGAAGAGAAACTGGGGGAGAGAAGCAGGAACAGGAAAGAGAAGCCACGGACATCAGCAACCACAACAAGAGACTCCTGTCCTAAGGGGTCTTTCTCCTCTCCTCTCCTCTCTATTTGACTTCATTCTCTGCTGTGCTAAGTTTCTTATGGCTGGAGCATCACCTCTTACAGCTGCCCATTAAAAGGGAAGAGTGGACTTCTCTGCCAGCTCTGGTTCAAGACATCACTTCTGGAAGCTGCACTTTGATTGGACAATCTTGGAATAACTCCCAAAGGCCAAGGGTGGGTTATGGTGATTGGCCTGGCCTGTGTGTGTGTGTGCACGCCTGTGTGATGTCTGCTACTAGAAAAAGGAGCTTGGGGAATAGAAACAAAATAGGTGGGACTTCCCTAGTGGCGCAGTGGTTAAGAATCTGCCTGCCAGTGCAGGGGACACGGGTTCGAGCCCTGGTCCGGCAAGATCCCATGTGCTGTGGAGCAGCTAAGCCCACGTGCCACAACTACTGAGCCTGTGTGTTGCAACTACTGAAGCCCACGTGCTGCACAACAAGAGAAGCCACCACAATGAGACGCCCGCACACTGCAGCAAAGAGTAGCCCCCCTTCACCGCAACTAGAGAAAGCCTGTGGGAGCAAGGAAGACCCAACACGGCCAAAAATAAAAATTAATTAATTAATTTAAAAAAGAAAAGATACAGAGTGAGCATCTTAAAAAAAAATAGGTGTGATTTGAATTTCACAATTTTTTGTTTTTATGTCAGGGTCTCAGGGACAGATGACACATTCATATGATTACACTTGCACCAAGGGAATAAAATTTTAGTTGAATTTCCATTTAATTTAGGAATTGAAGTATGCACAAACGCTTATTCATAATTTTTCCAATTATTTCTCCTTACCACTATCATCGTCAACCAAACTATAAACTATATAATTAAAACTAGTTTCCACTATATAAGTTTTTAAGTGTTCAATTATTAATTTACTGTGTGTCCAAAGTGTGTGAAATACTGTATTATGTTTATGATATCCATCACTGGAAGAAAAGAGAATTTCAGAGTAGCTATTTACAGGTACCTCCAAGTTCTCGAAATAATCTCAGCGAAATACAACTTCTTGCTTAAGGAAGCAGCACTCTTTCGCTCAAATATGTTAGTAGACTTACATAAGTAATAAATAAATTTTCAGATCATCTAAGAAATATACTATTTTAACCTGTACATTTTACTATACATGCTTTGGGTATCTGTGAAAAGTTTAGCGTCTTTTTCTAAATTCTTGGATATATTGATCATCTATACAATTTATTTGAAAATATTCAAACACATTAAGTTGACTCAAATCTGTAACTGACATACATGACAAACACCATCTTGGGAATTAAAGATACCAGCATTTAAGATGCCTGAAATGTATTTTTTTTTAATGTGGCTGAAATACTTCCTGGAAGACTTGCAGTCAGCTCCCCGGTGCGTGCAGCTGATACTTTTTACCACTAGGTGCTACTCTTCCTCCATCACATATGAATCTAGCCTCAAAAGAATGTTGTGCATGCAAAAGCAACAAACTTCTCTATCTCCTGGCTACTGTTTAAACCCAAGATACAGCTTTACCTCGAATACTTACTTATCGTCATAACCGTTTGAGCACTCAGCACCATAGACGGTGAAGTTTATTTCTGCTTTCTGTAGTATCATCCCACACCAGGTGTCAGAAAACTAAAGACTATCAATACCTCTAGTTGCTGTTAATTCTTCTTAATGGAAGGAAGCTACAGGGTTAAAAAGATAGTTGACTTACCCATGATTTCTCCCTGAAAAGGTGATATATTGTAGTATCTAAACAATTTTACATGTGAGATGATTAAAAATAGAAAATTCTGAGCTATGAATTATGTATTATTAATCAACCAAAGGTATTATTATTGATATACTTACTGTACATCCATGAAAGAGGGAAATGTATAGCATCTGTTTATAGTGTCCTGCTAACTATTTTGAGGTAGAAGATAACTTTTTGTTTGACTTTCTTGGAAGCATTTCTCCCACCCCCTGCCTGTGAATGCACAGTGAACATTTTTGAAGATGAAGAGGACATATACCACCCTCATATTTATGTCTACCAGGCCCTTTCGAGAAAAGAGTCATACATTTTACCAAGGCATCTGATTTTAAATTCACCAATTCTAAATATTTAAATTTTAAAATTTTCTCTCCCCAATGGATAAAAAAGTATGAGGCAGGAAATAAGTAGAAGCTAAATACACTGTGATCTAAAAATTAGAACGAGCCAACCCGGCAAATTAGACACTTGGAACATATTCATTCACTTCTTCCCTCAGATTCACCCATCTGGTTTAGTTGTTCATTCACTATCTCATTCATTCATTTATTCATTGAACAAACTTTTAGTGGGTGAGCTCATATATTTCAGGTACAAAAATGAAGTAAAATGGCCTCTATTCTGTGGAGGCTTAAAGTTTAGGGTGAAGTGGGGCTGGTAAGGAGGAGAAGGAGAGTTAGATTTGTAAACAGAAAAGTGGCACAGTGACAGCTCACGAGATCATCTTTTATTTGGGCACAACAACAAAATATGAATATAAGGGTCTTTTGGTGACTCTAACACGTCTTGAGACTAAGTGGATGAAAACGTTTCACTGACTGGACAGATGTGTTGCCGGCCCTGCTGGTGGCCTGCTGTCCCATTGCCTGACAGTCCTCCAGGTAGATTGCTCCCACCTGCCCACCCTTGTTATGTCACTGCCCTGGATGAGGCCACATGACTAAGTTTTGGCCAAAGAGATTGATGTGAAAGTGTTGGACGGCACCTCTGGGACAGCTGAGTTGCCAGGTGTTGTCTGCCTTCCTCGCTGCCACCACCAGCACGTGCCAAGGTCAGGAGTGGTGAGATCTACTCCCGTGGACTGTAATGGGATCAAGGGTAAGCCGGGAATAAAACCAGCACTGGTTTTTGTTTTACTCAAATCTGTCGCATCTAGCTTCCCCGTTAAGAACCTATTTTGATCATAGGAATAAACACCTGCTTTTTTTTTTTTTTTTTTTTTTTTTGCGGTACGTGGGCCTCTCACTGTTGTGGCCTCTCCCGTTGTGGAGCACAGGCTCCAGACGCGCAGGCTCAGCGGCCATGGCTCACGGGCCCAGCCACTCCGCGGCATGTGAGATCTTCCCGGACCGGGGCACGAACCCGTGTCCCCTGCATCGGCAGGCGGACTCTCAACCACTGCACCACCAGAGAAGCCCAACACATGCTTTTTTGTTCTAACCTTGGAAATAGGACATTAGTTTTCAGCCAGGCAGAAATAAAGAGAAACAACATAATGATCAAATCTAGCAATTCAACCTCTTTCATACAAGCAAGAGTGCAAGTCACCAACAAAGGTTATTTTTGAAGGTCAAAAGAGAATTTAAGTGAAGGAAATATTGATGAATCCAGGAGAAGCTGGAAAGGCTCTGCTCTCAAGGTGGACTCGGAGCTGCGGGCTTCAGACACGTGATGTGAAAAAAGGAGGCTAAAGAGATACTGAAAGACTGCAAAGGCGAGAGGTGGGGAACCATCTTCCCTTTATCCCCTCTTGGTTGGAAACCCCATTATATGCTCTGTTGGCTCCCTGAACTCCTCCTTTGAGGAGAAAAGAATATTGAAGCGTAATCCCATGTCTTTTAGTGCTATTTTCAGCAGGCCGTACTCGTGGCCTCATTTTCCTCCTTGCACGGGTTGGATTCATTCCATCATTTTAATCACTCCCTTGACTACACCTTCAACTCTCTCCCTGGGTAAATCCAACTCTTAGCTTCACCTGAGTAGCTGGAGGAAGAAAACATATGCCTTTTGATGTTGCTGTACAGGGTGCATTGTTATTGCCTTAACCTGCTGATAGGGCAGAAAAAATAAAAAAGAGTTACTCACTACTTCTCGGATTGAATATCTGAAGGTTTGATCAGAATATTTAAATACCTAACACATATTAGTATATATTTAGCTTTCCTAAAGTGCTCTGACAAAGCATTCAGGGATAATCATTTGGTTGGTTAAATTCACTGTATAACTCAGGAAAAATATTAAATAAAAAATACAGCTTATTTGAAACTTATCAAGTAAGTGGTTGGTTATTCCAATGTTTTTAAAAGATGTTCAGTTTTAAGGAGGTTGAATATGCATACGTTATTCGATTTCTTTTTTTCTTAGTAAACTCTTTCTAGGTGGTATAAAGAAAAATTTTAATTAAGTCCAAGTTATTTTCTTCATCAGTTGAGTTCATTCATTCATTTAACCAATATTTGTTGAGTGCACGTTATGAATGTAATAAACATAGAGTTGTTTATGTATTGTAAAATTAGTTTGTTCTCTGTCTGAATTCTCTGCTGAGGACATGAATTCTGCCTGCCTTAGACAGAGCTGTAGACCCAGAACTCAACACAGTGCTTTATGCGCTATAGGCACTCAACAGCTACTTCCACTGCCCAAAACAGCATCCTTGAATACTTAGGTGGCATAGGATGGGTCAGTGTAACTTCTAGTTAGATGGCTAGAAGAGTCAGAAGGATGATGAAGATTGTTTCAGGAAAAGGGATCAGATAATCCAAATATGTATAAAATTCTTAACCGTGGAAAAACTATCCCACTGTCCTTGGGATCTATATTAAGGACACCTGGTTTTATATTAAATTGGGTAAGGTTAAGTTAAAATTCCAGATTATGACAATGTCACTCATTGGAACTATTCCTGAGATAAATGAAAGCTGTTTCTTTCTATTTTTAGTATCTCTATGGATGAGATATTTGTAAACAATTATGAATGCAGGGTGGTAGACCCTTTTGGGGCATGGACCAAGGGTAAATTATCAGAGGGCTGATGAACTTTTGACTGCTTCATTTTAAAAAATTAATAGACTTTATTTCTTTTTTTTCTGTTGTTCCGTAATTTATTTAGCCATTCTCCTATTGATGTACATTTATTAATTCCCAACCCCTTGTGGTTTTGCTATTACAAACCAAGCTACAACAACTATCATTGTATGTATATCTTTTGCACATGGGCCAATATTTCTTCAAGCTGGGTTTCTGGAAGTGAAATTGCTGGGGTAAAGGGAATGCATTTTTTAAAACTGAAGTGTAGTTGATTTACAGTGTTGTGTTAGTTTCTGGTGGACAGCAAAGTGATTCAGATACACACGTACACACACATATATTCTTTTTCATATTCTTTTCCATTATGGTTTATTACAGGATATTGAATATAGTTCCCTGTGTTATACAACAGGACCTTGTTGTTTATCTGTTTTATATATAGTAATCTGTATCTGCTAATCCCCCTCAGACATGGAATGCTTCACGAATTTGCGTGTCATCTTTGTTCAGGGGCCATGCTAATATTGTCTGTATTGTTCTAATTTTTAGTATATGTGCTGCTGAAGTGAGCCCTAGAATTTATTTCTTAGAAAATTTTAAGTGTAAAGAAAAACTGAATAGAAAGTATAGGTCCCTGAAAATGGGAGACAAGTTTAGAAAGAAACAGCACCTGCTGTGCTCCGAAATTGTAGAAGCTTAGAAATAGAAAGGAAGTAGAGATCACTTAGTACAGCTCCTTAACTCAAATCATGAATCTCTTCTCTGTTGCCTGTCTTTGGTGGGTCTATAGCTTAGATCTACAGTAGGAATGGGAAACCAGCTCTTGTTGAAGTGGCCTTTCCCATCAATGGGTGGCACTAGTTGTTCAAAAAGCTTTCCTTAAGCTAAACCTGAACTTTTCCTTTTAAGAACTTCTATCTGTAGGCTCTAGTTTTGCCCTTTCATTTTGTAAAGAATACAGCTGCCATGCTGCCTCTAATAGTACTCCCTTCTATGCTATTCTACTATATTCTAGGCTAAAAAAACCCACAAAAAACCCTTGACATTTTATATCTGTTATATGGTTTTTAGGTTCCTCACAACCTTGCTTACACTCTATGAAAATACATTCGAGCCTATTAAAGTAACTCTTTTTCTTTACTTATTGTTATTATCATTTGCGGTAAGAACACTTAACATAAGACCTACCGTTGTAGCAAAATTTTAAGTATACGGTACAGTGTTGTGAACTATAGGCTCTATGATGTGCTGTAGTTCTCTAGGACATATTCATCATCTCATCACTTTATCAACCGAAATATTGTGTCATTTGACTAATACCTCCCTGTTCCTCTCTTCTCCCAGTCCCTGGCAACCACATTCTGCTCTCTGCTTCTATGAATTTGACTATTTTAGATTCCTTATGTAAGTGATATTATGTAGTATTTGTCCTTCTGTGTCTGGCTTCTTTCACTTAGCCTAGTGTCCTCCGGACTAATCCATGTTGTCCCCCAAATGGCATGATTTCCTGCTTTTTTAAAGGCTGAATAATATTCCATTGTATGTATATATACCACCTTTTCTTAATCTATTTATCTGTCGATGAATAGATTTAGGCAATTTATTTAGGTAATAAAAGCAAAAATAGACAAATGGGACTACATCAAAGTAAAAAACTACTGCACAGCAAAGGAAAAAGTCAACAAAATGAAAAGGCAACCAACAGAAATGGAGAACATATTTGCAAACCATATATCTGATAAGAGGTTAATATCCAAAATATATGAGGAACTCCTTTACCTCAAGAGCAAAAAAACAAGTAACCCAACTAAAAAATGGGCAAAGGAATTGAATAGATATTTCTACAAAGAAGACATCCAGATGAACAAGAAATATATGAAAAGGTGCTCAACATCACTAATCATTAGAGACATGCAAATCAAGAACACAATAAAGTAACTTTAAAGAGTACAATGTCTACAATAAAACATACATAAATACCAGATGTAGTTTTACTATCAGTTATTGTGTTTTTATTATTGCATGCTCAGCTTTTCTCTGCAACATGGGAGATTTGACTTGAATAATTTCTAAGGTCCTTTCCAACTTTTAAAAGCTATTTTATTTGGGTGTGTGTGCATGTGTGTGTTACAGCCATGCCATCTTATTGGCTTCTTGAACTTGCAGCTGATGCAGAGTCCCAGATAATTTTTCACATGAAGTTCTGCTAAGCTATATCTTAATCAGCTGCATAACTTTACATTTATCCTTATTATATCCTCTCTTGTTTGTTTCTCTGTTACTGAAACCCATGTGAATGATTTTGAACGTCAGTTCCCTATTTGTTGGATTGGTTAGCCCACCAAGATCCATGTCATCTATAAATACTTTTTAGCATGATTCCCACATATGCACTTAAGTTTTAATTTTGATTCATTTAGTTTTGATTGACTTAGTTGTTGATAAATTAAAAGTTCAGTAGAAAAGGGCTAAAACAAAATCTTATTTCTAGCTTTTCTCTTCAGTTTGACATTGTTCCATTCATTAACAATCTTTGAATAGACCTGTCTGATCAACAATGTGTCCATCTAATTGAAACTATTATCCAGCTTACACTTCTCATTGTCCAAAAAGATATCATGAATGAGCTGTGAAATCCTTGCAAAAATATAATATACTGTGTCTAGAGTATTACCACAGTTCATGAGATTAACAATGCTGTCCAAGAAGGGAAAGTATTTTGTTTGACCTGACTTACTCAGGGTGAGCTCATATTGTCTCCAGAAGGCAATTCTCTCTCTCTCTCCCTCTCTCTCAAAAGGTCAAAAACAGTCTATTTAATCATCCATTATGGAATTTTTATGGGGATGAATGTTAAGTTTTCTAGTCTCTATTTTCTGGGAACCATCTTTTCTCTCTTCTTGGAAAGCAGAACATTTGATCGTCTCATTCATGAGTAGGAAAGGTCAACCCTTAGACACGCTGTTCATATAGATGGAAGACATAGAAAGATCTGTAAGGGGTGGGAAAAGTGATTTTTGGAGGGAATTCGGGCATTGTCAGTTTAGTTACAAAATGCTTCCTTCCTCTGTGATCGCTTCATGCTTTTTGAATAGAGTCATAATAAATGATACATAATAGATTAATAAATAATAGAGAATATCTCCATCAATGATTGAGCATTTATGTACCTTATACAATGTATCCAAAACACCTAGTTTCTCTCTACTCATGGTACTATAAATACAGTAGAGGGTCTCCTCAACTCCCAAACTAATAAAGCTGAGAGTGGAACTGCTATAGCTCCTCTGTTAAAAACAGCTTGGACTCCACAAGTCTGTCTGAAATTTAATCATAAGTACAGGGGGACTAAGAAGACTAAACCACAGATGCTCTTACACTAAACACGAGTATAGTATCAGTTTTTTATAACTTATGAAGCTGTGGCTTCTTGCTGATGAATAGGCATCTTTCCTCAAAAGAAGCTCAGTTTCACTTCCAATAAAACACTGCTTGGAAATTATGATGGTTAATTTTATGTGTCAGCTTAGCTAGACTGTGATGCCCAGCTGTCTGGTCAAACACTAGTCTAGATGTTGCTGCAATGGTATTTTGCAGACACGATTAATACTTACAATTAGTTAGCTTTAAGTAGATTATCCTTGATAATGCAGGTGGGCCTCATCCAGTCAACTGAAGGCCATAAGAACAAAAAACTGATGTTGCTCAAAGAAGGAATTCCATGCCAATGTAGCATAGAAATCCTGCCTGAGCTTCCATCTTCCCTGCCTGCCCTACAGATTTTAGACTTAAGACTGCAACTTCAACTCTTGCCTGAATTTGCAGCCAACTGGTTTGCCCTACAGACATCAGACTTACCAGCCTCCACAATTATGTGAAACAATTCTTTAAAATCAATGAACCTCTCTCTCTGTATATCTATCATTTAATAGATATAGATACAAATGTATATACAGACTTCTATCCTATTGGTTCTGTTTCTTTAGAGAATACTGACTGACAAGGAAGGTAACTTCCCTCCCTATGATCTTCATATGTGACATGTGGAACCCCTGCCATTACTGGCCACTCACTTTGATATTTCATACTTTCTCAAAAATCATGGACCATCCATGACTTCCAGGAAGATCAGGCACATAGCAGCCACTTCATAAATACTTGAAGGGATGTTGAATACAACGTAAGGAGGAGCTAAACATCCCCTGCACTGTTGATATTTCTTCCAGTAATATCTGCTACAGTGATGCAGTCTGCATTTGTGTCTTCCTCTTGTGCCTCATCACAGCCTGGGAGATATGGGGAAACACCACAGTTGCCCTTTGGGATGGCATTCTTGCTGCTCTGCCCTCTTTAGTCTTGGATCTTCATCAGTTCCTGGAGGAAGTCACTCTCTTAGGATTCTGAGGACATCTGGAGTTTTTTAGGCCCCTCCTTACAACACCTCTGCCCATTTCTACCTAGACTTTCTCTCCCAGGTGTTGCCGATGGCAGGCTGAGTTTTTAGTTAGAGATAAAACTAAGCTATATTAGTAACTGTCACTTGAGATGCAAAGACTAGGATGAGAAATAAGCTCTGAAGTGGAGAGTCCCAAGCTATCTAGATTTTGATTACATCTTCCAACCAAAGAGCAAATTTGTGAGAAATGACTGACTCCTGGGAAGAATGAGGAACTGCAGATGAAATGCTATTGACCCTGGTCCACTATAGATACTGCTGAAGAGATGTCATCCAAGAAAAAGAAATAAAGCTAGGAGGAGAGCAAGGAAAGCACACTCAACAAGAAACTGTTTGGGTTATAGAAGTCAATGGAAACAGGGGAGTGGGAGGGTAGAGGCAGAAACTTATGTTTATGATGTGTCTGTTATGTGCTGGACAGTGTGAAATGAAATGCTTTATATCATCTCATTTAACTTCACAAGAGTCTGATGAAACAGGTGCTTTTGCTCCATTATAAGATAAAGATCTAAAGTTCAGAATATTTAAATAACTTCACCCAGTATCTTAGATTTTAAGTAACAAGGCCAGAAGAAGAACGTAGGTTCATCCAACTCCAATGTGTATGATTTTCTCATCTATACTTTACTGTAGGAAAAGAAACCTATTTTCTAAAAACAAATCCTATTATGTAATATAAATTTAAAGTTTAGCATAGTTTGAGGCCATTTCCCTACTGTGAAATATTATGCATATTTCTGGAAAGCAAACTGGGGAAAGGTGTTTTTCCCCCCTTAATTATATCAAACAAATGCTCTTACAATTACATAAGTAGTTGCCCATTATGTGAAAATGTTTATATACATAGTTACATACGTACACACAGTGAAATCTGCAGACTTTCTGGAACCACATATTAAAATCTTTGAAGTTGAATGAGCCTTTTTTCTTTCTGAGTAACCTAAACTCAATGCCATTCAGCTGATTAGGGAATTCCAGGGATGAGATCTTTAAAACCCAGTGTCAAAAGGTGATAGTCTTTACTGATTATCTGATAATCATTACTTTAGTTTCACACTCATGAAAACTGGCTTTGTCCTAATTATTCTCAGGCATGTGGGTGTTTCCTGCAGTGTGGTGCCTTGTATTACAGCCTCGTAAAAAGTGATCAACCCCAAATTTGGCATAGGTGTAAACTAATGAAATAATGTTCTTGTGTAAACTAGCCCTGAAGAAAATTCCTAAACAGATATGCCAAAAGTGGTGGGTGATTCTGACATCTCTCAAATAAGCCTATAGTCCCCAAGGTGATTATTTTGAGTGCCAGCCCTCATTGGGGGTATTAATGGAGCAGATTTGATAGGGCTGCTAAGGAGTTTGAAGAGCACTGAATGAGGAGTCAGGAAGCATCCATTTGCATCCCAGCACTGCATCCCAGCTACCTGAAAGGCACCATTTGCATTCTGGTGCTACCTGAGAGGCAATGTCAGTCGCTAACCTTTCTGAGATTCTTTCTTCATTTGTGACACTGTTGAACAATGTCCTCCAAAACTGTGATCATCAAGTGAACCTGACAATATGAAAGCCCTCAAAACAGTGAAGCACTAGAATACAATGTGATAACTCATTTATAATTAACCTCTACGTTTAATATCACAATTTGAAACCAAAACCCTCAGATTCACATGAAACATCAGTGATGTTAATAATTAGCCTCTGTCAGAAGTTCCAGAATCACCCATGTGCATGAGGGCCAGTTATTTTTGTGCTCAGTGTGACATCTAACGCCACAGTAGAATACATATGTTCCATTTTACAAGCTCCAGAAGACCAGTAAATACTACTTGCTTTTGAATACTAGAACCTAGGTCTCAACAGTTTCCATGGACTCACTTTATCCTAGTCCACAGTAAATGAGATCAGAATAAAACTGAGTAAACATACTACAAACCTGGTGCTTTGTAAACCATAATGGTACTTTAGAGAGCCAGAAGTAAAATCATATATTTATTGTGTGTAGGACTCAGGTGGAGCGTAGGACAACAATGTGTCCATTCTGTCTGTGGGCTCAATATGTCCTTGGAGATTCTTACTTGAGGCAGGATTGTGCCATCGATAGGAGAAATGAGAGCCAAGGATTTAACTCCTTCCTGATCCTAATTCTTCCACAGTAGCTACTTTGAGTTTCTGGTTACCAGTCCTGTAGAGCATAAGTCCATGGACGTTAGAACACCATTCTTGTGCTTAGCAGGGCTAAATGGCTGCATTATCTTGGTCACATTACCATTACCTAACCTCTCTTTGCCTTGGGCTCATCATCTGTAAAGTGGGGAAAATCATAGAACCTATTTCTTTCCTACATATAAAGCATTCATAGAAGTGTTTTTATATACATAGTTACATACACGCACACAGTATTTAAAAGCACAAATTTTAAAGTTAGACCGCCTGGGTTCAAATCCCAGCTCCACCACTTATTTGCTCTCATGATCTTCTAAAAATCAGGTAATAACAGTACCAACCCCATGGAGTTATTGTGAGGATTAAATGTGCTAATACTCGTATAGTTCTATTAACTGGGCTGGCACATAGTAAGTGCTATATAAATGCTAGCTATCATATTATTACCTGTTTCCTGGAAAAGCTTCAGATACTGTTTATAAGGATATGGAAATAAAAATTTAAAAATTTCCAACATTATTAATTTTTGTTTCTCTGGTTCTCTTAGGTATAAAAATCATATAATAGTGATGTTGGAATTTACTTTCTAGACCTAATATTTCGGCAATGTCCCTCACATAACGTTTTCACTCTCTTTTTTAAAGATTAGTTATTGACATATCTTTTACCAGATCTTCATTAGGATCGTTTTATCCCCTGGTTCATTTAAGCTTAATGTTATTTAATCTCTCTGTATCTAATTCTTTTCTCTCCCTGAATGCAAAAAGTCGATGATTTTTAAAGCCTGCATACAGATAAGATTCACACATATTGGGAGGATGATGAATGAGCTAAACACTTGTTTGGGACAATTTCTGATTCTGCCTCTTCTCCCCTTTCCCCACAGCATTCATTTTAATGTTTCTGCCATTCATTTATTCATTCAGTATTTACTGAGTAGACTTGTCAAGCATGATAGACAGTAGAAAATACTGATTCTGACACTTGAATGGTGTTTTACAGCTTACAGACCATTTTCACATATATTACATTTATTCAATCCTCAGAGGCACTCACTTCATTTCACTCCAGTTCTTCCTCCCCTTTTAGCTTTATATTTCTCGTAATCTTCCTCATTCCTTTCTTAAATCTTTGGTGTTCAGAATATTTACTACGTGCAGTGGAGGCAGGGTGGGAAGCTGATTGGAAGGCAATAGGTGGGGGAAGAGATACAAATCAGATGAGAATGTAGGTCCAGAGATGTTTCCAATAACCTACATTTAGGATAGAAGGACAGCTGTCTGTTATGTAGGAAAGTACACAGTCACTTGAAACAATGACCATCAACGTATCCATCACTAGAAGCTGGATTGAGATGAGACACAGAGCTAGTGGCTTCCCAAATCCTCCCTTATCCTCTGACAATTAAGCATATTTAACCTATTGAAGAAGCTAAAGAGTTATGGCCCCTCCCTTCCTCTATAAACACTCAGGCCCCTCCCTTCCTCTATAAACACTCAGGCCTTTAAGTCCCAGCATTGAAGTTCCCTATTTTATTTCCTCTTGAATTTCATGACACCAACTAGTAGGCAGGAAATAGAACATACAAAAGTAGCCAGAAAATTATTCCTTCAGTCTCACATCACCTGTTTCATTCATTATTATTCCTCTCATGCAGAACTGAGACTTCTGTAAGGAAATCCTGATGGCTTCCTGCAGTAGACCAGCCTATGGGTGATAAATATGGTAAGTGATGGAGAATGAAGGTAGTGTCTAGGCCTGCAGTATGGCTCACATTTGAGCTTGTGCTGATCTATTCAAAGGCACTCTGGAGATACAAGCAGATGATACAATAGACAAACTTCTACTTTTAGATGTACCAAAATCATTCCTAACCCAAACTCCTTTCACTTGCTTTGCCCTCTGCCTGGAATGTTTTTCCTCCAGAACTTCTCATGGCTTTCTTGCTTATTATTCAGCTCAAATGCCACTTTTGTGGGGAGGCTCCCAGGCAGTCTATATAAACTTGTATCCCTGTACTCAGTCCCTCTATCTCATTTCATAATCTTATTTTCTTCATGGCATTTATCTCTACCTGAAGTAGATTTACTCATCTATATATTTATTATCTGTCTCCCTCACAAGCCTGGAAGCTCCAAGAAAGCAGAGATTATTTTTTTTAACATGTTGCCTAGAACATAGTGGTGGACCTTTAATAAATATTGGTGGAATAAACAAGTGGGAAACAGATATTTATCCAATGTCTATTATATGACAGTTCTGTTCTAGGCACTGGGGATGTGGTGATGAATCAAGCAAACCCAAATCTATGCTCTCTTGGACTTTATATTCTAATGCAGGGAAACAAACAGTAAACAACTACAGCAGGGAAATGGATGCTGCTTGGGTGGCGTTGTGCTATATTAAATAGGGTGATCAAGGGAAGGTCTTGCTGCAGAGGCCTGAAGAAGGTGAGAAGGGAGACACCTGAACAAGATGAAGAAGATAAGAGGCGGAGGGGAAGTGAGTCTTTCAGCACAGGGAGCAGGGAGTGCAAAGGCCCTGAGCAAACAGTAGGGGGTGGGGGTAATGTGGTTAAAGCATGGAGCTCCTGGGAGAGTGGCAGGGGACGGGTCTGAGAGGTTCTGGTGGGACAGCTCCAATCTTGTATTGTAAGCAATGAAAGTACTTTGGTTTTTACTTTTGGTGAGATGGGAAGCCAGTGAGGGGCTTTGGACACAGTGACATGATCTGACTTAGGTTATAATAGGATCCCTCTTTTTGTTCTGGTGATAAAAGACTGTAGGAGGCAAAGGTGGAAGCAGTTAGGAGGCCAATGCAAGAGGTGATGGGTGGCTTGGTCCCGGGTGATGGCAGGGAGGTGGTGAAACATGTTAATAGCCTGGAAGAATTCTGAAGGCAGAACTGACAGGATTTGTTGATATGATGAACAAAGTAATGATACAAAAATATGTACGGAATTGATATGGAAAAGGCTTTTCTTGGATTTACAAAAAAGAGACTGGTTGCTTTAGGGCTTTGACACTGATATTACAAATAGTAGCCCAGCCGCCTAGAAATTCAGCTTTGGAACTTGGAACTTTTGCGTCAGCTATTATTCATACCAAAGAACAAAAAAAGAGTGGTCAGATATATTCAGTATCACAATCTGTACTTGCAGTTAAGTGAGCTGGTCTGGGGCTTGATCTTACTTCAGTACACTGACATGAATGAGATAACTGTTCAGCAGACATAAACATTTCAAAGTAAAAACGACACACATCCATGAGGAGACTGTAAAGCTCATCGGGTAGTTACACAAAAGGTGAAACATCATTATCAAGAACAAAGATCTCGCCTGATTTATACTGATTGACAGTCTGTACTTCAAACCGATCTGATAACAGCTCAGACTTCTGACCCTTGCCTACCGGGCTACACTGAAAGCTCTGTGGAGCCTATTCCGTCTTACATTATTCTTCTACCCGGGCGCGGCCGAATGAATAGCTGGCGCACAACAAATAACCATTGATTGATGATTGCTAAACATTCTTCACTACCCTCTCTTCCGTCCTCTTTCTGCAGTGCTCAGGAGACTATTTACCAAAGTCAGAGATTAGATAATCACTCACAGACGTGTAATGTCAGAATGTGTTGGGCGTTAGGGCGCGTGGAAGGGCCCATCCGAAGCCCCACCCACCTGAGAAGTCAGGGAAGCTTTCTCGGCGGAGGAGGCCTGGGTGCTGCATTGTGAAGGGCGAATACGAGTGCGAAGGGAGAGGACCGGAAGGGAGCTAGAGCGGGCCTTCAGGTGTACAAGGACCCTGAGGCTAGAGGGCACTCGGAAAGGGCTGAACAGAGTGACCCAGGCCCGCGGGAGAGCGGGTGCGCCTGGACCTTTGGGAGGATTTGAAAGGTAGGTTTTCTAAATTATATTTGATCTTCAACCCCTCCGAGTTCCATAGCGCGATTCACCCGGGGCTGATAGGGCCGCGGACACGTAGCTTTCCCTTAGGCCTCACAGTACACGCCCCTTCAGCTTGGCCAGAAAAGGGGCGATGGGGGAAGGTCGCGTCCGCCACCGGTAGGGGAACACGCCCCAAAGTCACTCCTTGAACTCACCCAAGTTCCCCTTTTGCCATTTCCTCCAATTTTGAGGTCTCCCAACTAATGAGTTTGCCTTTTTACCCAGAAAATAAACGATGGGAGAGCGTTCTACAGCAGGATACGAAGGTTAGCTTTTTGTTTCTAGGGTTTTTTCGAGGCTACTCGTACGCGCGAACAAAATCTAGCTGCCTCCAGGCCGGGTTGGCCCCACCGCCTCTCCAGATTTTTTGGGCTCTCTCTAGAACTTTCAGCAACGAGACGAGCCGCGTGTTTAAAGCGCCACAGTTACAGTGTTTAAAGCGGCTAGTCTCCGGGGGCAGCCAGGCCCTTCCACTCCCCGGGTGGGGGGAGCCGGAAAGTTCAAGTGCTCCTTCCACAGTCTCCGGCTGCAGTTAGGAGGAGAGGGGGCGCAGTGACTGTCCATCCAAAGAAGGCTCGTCTTCCGATGCGGCCAAGCCCAGGTTCTGTCCGCTTTGGAAGAGGAAGAAAGTTGGGCAGGAGCGGGAAGGGGCTAGAGCGCCGGGCGAGGAGGGGTAGGGAAGTCGGGGTGTCCCGGCAGCGCGCGAGCCGGGGTGGAGCCAGCAGCCGGTCGCGGCGTCAGCGTTTCAGATGCAAATCGATTCCCCGCCCCACCACCACCCCCCCTCCCGCCCTGGGAGCGAGGCTCCGCCGCTCCGCAGCCGCCCCCGCCTTCTGCGCGCCGCGGCGCCCGGGCGGGCGGCTCTACTTAAGCAGCGCGCCGGTCGCCACCCGGCACTCTCCTGGAGCGCGCGGGCGAGGCGGGAGGAGTGCAGCGGGGCTCGCGGGGGCGCACAGAGGCGCGCTCGCATCGTGCGCTCGGCTCCGCGCGGCTCTCGGCGGCAGCGGCGGGCCGGGGCGCAGGGCTGAGCGAGCGTCCGAGAAAGGCGGCGGCTCCGGCGCGCGGCCCGTCTCTCAGCCACTGCCCTAGCCCGGCCACCTCTTGGCCATGGCTCTGGCGGACAGCACTCGTGGACTACCCAACGGGGGTGGTGGCGGCGGCAGCGGCTCCTCGTCGTCCTCGGCTGAGCCGCCGCTTTTTCCCGACATCGTGGAGCTGAACGTGGGGGGCCAGGTGTATGTGACCCGGCGCTGCACGGTGGTGTCGGTTCCCGACTCGTTGCTCTGGCGCATGTTCACGCAGCAGCAGCCGCAGGAGCTGGCCCGGGACAGCAAAGGCCGCTTCTTTCTAGACCGAGACGGCTTCCTCTTCCGCTACATCTTGGATTACCTGCGGGACTTGCAGCTCGTGCTGCCTGACTACTTCCCCGAGCGCAGCCGACTGCAGCGCGAGGCCGAGTACTTCGAGCTGCCGGAGCTCGTGCGCCGCCTCGGGGAGCCCCAGCAGCCCGGACCCGGGCCGCCGCCGCCGCCGCACTCGCGGCGCGGGGTGCAGAAGGAGGGCTCGCTGGGCGACGAGCTGCTGCCGCTCGGCTACGCGGAGCCTGAGCAGCAGGAGGGCGCCTCGGCTGGGGCGCCGTCGCCCACCCTGGAGGTGGCTAGCCGCAGCCCGTCGGGGGGCGCGCCCGGCCCGCTGCTCACGCCGTCCCAGTCGTTGGACGGCAGCCGACGCTCGGGCTACATCACCATCGGCTACCGCGGTTCCTACACCATCGGGCGCGACGCTCAGGCGGACGCCAAGTTCCGGCGAGTGGCGCGCATCACCGTGTGCGGCAAGACATCGCTGGCCAAGGAAGTGTTCGGGGACACCCTGAACGAGAGCCGGGACCCCGACCGGCCTCCGGAGCGCTACACCTCGCGCTATTACCTCAAGTTCAACTTCCTGGAGCAGGCCTTCGACAAGCTGTCCGAGTCGGGCTTCCACATGGTGGCGTGCAGTTCCACGGGCACCTGCGCCTTCGCCAGCAGCACCGACCAGAACGAGGACAAGATCTGGACCAGCTACACCGAGTACGTCTTCTGCAGGGAGTGAACTCCCCACACCCCCTTGCGACTCCAACGCGCCCATTCCCTCTCCTTCTTTCCCGGGAGAGGGCTATAGATTTCCCCTCCCACCCCACGTTCTCCCATTCCCCTGTTCCCCACCTGCGGTAGACCCACTGACCCCTCACTTTAGAACCTGCAGCCACAGATCCTCTCGGCTTCTTCGTCTTCTCTGGACCCCACTAAAAGAGAGCGCCCAGACGTACCTCTCCACCCCATGCTTCCTCTGCCCCCCGGCCTCAAACCACCCCTCCCCCGGATTGTCCTTCAGTCTGGATGTAGTGGGGCAGTGTGGCTACGAAGTCACCTAGTACCTGGGAATGACTGAATTGTTCCGAACCTAACTGGACCCTGTCCAGTGTATAGAAGATTCCTTGAAATCTTCTCAAGCCCTGATGACTCACTCGCGGTCTAAGAGAGAGAATTGGTAGCAGTGTCTGGGAATAGTTTTGAAAGGTCATTTATTACGCAGTCTTTTGACCCTCTTTAAAGGTGAAGTTTTAGAAGGCTGAACGGAAGACTCCAGAGCTGGAATTAGGATCCCGCGGAGGCTGTTCAGGGACTATAAATGAATAAAGTTTTGAAAAGTTACAGGTAGAAGTAGGAGAAGAATATGGTGATGGCATAATGAAGGAGCGTTTGGTTTCCGTGCAGATTTAAAGGTCTTCTCCTGTGGTTTAAACTTGTAGAAAGTTCCCCTCCTGCCTGAAGAGGCACCCTTTCTCCTGGGCTCACCGCCAGAAGCCCTTGGTTCAACTGCTTGACATGGCAGCCGTTATTGGCAAGAGGGGGAGATAGAATGACAGCTCAGGTCGCCGAGCATTGCGGGAGGTCACCTGGCTGTGACTGTAAACGGAGCTGGGTAGTAATGCACGTCGTGGGTGTTAAGAAAACCTGTATTATTGCAGTGACTGTCAGTAGGACCTTAGCTCTTAAGCCTTGGGGGGTGGGGTGGGGAGGGAGGAAGGAGGGTAGGAGGGGTGGGAAGGGAGGAGCGGACATACTCATTTATTATTTGAAAGTTGGAAGTTTGTACCGTCCGTCTGAGTACATGCACATTAACAAAATAGCACACGAAAACATGCAAAGCATTTTGTAAAGGTGAGTCACAGATCTACTCTTACCTGGCAGTTTATTGAACTAACTGTTTTGCTGATACTTATGTAACCTAACCAAAGAGTTACCCAGTAGGGTTTTAGTTTTTGAAATTTATTTTCTTGTTGATTATAAGTCCTGATTTTAAAATCTATTTCCTTGAACAAAATATATTGATTTAGGTTACTTAGACTTAAGTTCTCTTATTAAAAATCCTTAACTGTCTGCAAGCCCAGCCAATGTTGAGTTCTGGGCAAACCTGAAAAATGCCACTTTGATGCAGGTTGTTTGAAATTAAGGTGGAATCTTTTCGAATGACAGAGCTGCAGAGAATAGAATCGCCAAGGGCTGCCATCTGTAGACAGCTGTAAAGTGGAATATTTTTAAATGAAGGCAAATAAGTACTTAAAAGTGAGCTGAGCAATAAAATGATGTTCCACGTAAATGCAACTGAAACAGAAGGAGACCTGGTTGCCTTATATCTTTACTCTAACATGGAATAAATCCCCACTGTATATTGTATCTACACTGTAAGTGAAGGGAAGTGAATCCTTGTCCTTCATGCTGTGAGGCTCCTTTGGATATTCTGTGATGACGGAGAAGCCTGTCCTTTTTCATTTGTTTCAGCATCATTCTCTTGAAGTAGGTTTTTAAAAGATTTTGTAAGAGTCGTTTTCAGTGTTTAAATTAGCACTATTTTTTCTTCTTTTTAAAAATGAATCTTGTACTGTATCTTACTATATGTCCATAACAGATGTTAAGAATTGGAACAGTTTTATTCTTAGACTCATGTGATCCAATCTGTATATACCATATATAAACATTTTACACGAATCACTTAGTTTTTTAATTAATTTACTAATGCTATAAACGTTCCTGTCTTTACCCCCAGTAACTTGCATCAGATGGTGTATATACTAAAGCAACATGTTTCAATGAGTTTCTTATATCCTTGTCTATGGGGAAATTGGGTTAGGAAAAAAATACATAGTTACAGAGCTGAGTTTGCTCCATACTTTTTGCTTGGATATTAGTTGTATACTAATATGTCGATTGACTGTCTACATAAACCACGGTACCTGTATTTTTAATCCACCAATTCTTTTTTTTTTTTAATTGGGGAAGAGAAAGATTTGAGGTCTTTTGTTGGAGGTGCCTGTTTAGAAAAGTAAAGTTAGCTTTACAATTACAAAGACCGTAATTGCAAGGGAAGCAGAAACATTCAGGAAGTCGCATTTGCTTATGTGTTGGGTGTGTTCTCGGACTAGGTAACACATCAGAACTTACCCCTGTTTCAAGCCTGAAATGATTTGGGAATGTCACTCACTGGCCAAAAGTAAGTGTCACAGAGATTTCTGCACCCTATGTGGTATTCTGCTAGATTGTGCAACAAAAAGCACATAATTGAGAACATCTTGGGACAGATCAAAGTCACTGACCTATGGCAAGACTCCGAGATTTCTGATTTGCCTTGTTAAATCTGCTCAGCTCCAGGAGTCACGGGAAATTGCTCAAGTTTTGTCTCTGCCATCAAAGTCTTAAAAGTTTTATCTTGTAAAACTTTGAGTTGAACTATTTCACAGCTTTGTGCGTATGCACATCTCACTCCTCCACACATCCTTGCTGCCCTACAGTACTCCCTAACCCCTTTCATTATCTGAAGGACTGGGAATTGAATGGTTAGAGATGGTAAGCCAACCTTTTTTTCTATGATGACTATCCCCTCTAAAGTTGGAAGTTGATACATGACAAATTCTACCTTAGCCCAAAGTAAAGGCTGGGTAGGAAACTCATTTTTACATTGGGTGGATACTATAACTGAGATAAGATGACTTGGCCTCCGCACTTTTGGGTCCCTTATTCACCATGTGCTCTGAGCCACAGAAGGACCCTTAGTGGTCTGCAGAGTGGGCTGGAGTGTTGGTTGTCATCTGTGAGCTTGGATGAGATATTGAGCATCCATTTGAGTAAGCTCTCCAAAGACATTCAGTAACCTGGGAGGGTGTTATAAATTATTCAGAAATTATGACTGCATTAATCTGGCTCAGTGTAGCATGCATTTACATATGTAATGGCTCTAAGTACCATTTGGTTCATAAATACAACTGAGTGACATTAGATTTTAATAACAAATTTAACTTTTTAAAAAAGAATGGCTGACAGTGGTGGTTAAAAAAACAGGTACCATGTTCGGTGCTTTTGCACCAAGTGTTTGACATATTGTCTGTTTTTTAAAACATGTAGCCTATGAACCATGTTCATTTTAGTTTTTCAAATTACGTGTTGTGGAAAATATTCCTTGAATGTGTGGGACTTAAATTTTTTCCCTTTCAGTACAATTTTTATTCTCGTGTTTTATTTGGTTTTTTCATTGATAACAAAGTGATAATTTATAATACTAGACAAAATTGTCTTCTCTTTCAAACCAGATCCATGTATATATGGAGCCTGTTGCTTTTCTGGGGAAATGCATAGTCTGTGAATTCTCAGACAAAATAGGCAACTGTCATGCTCATAACATATTCCAATTTTTATTGGAATTTTCCATGGAATGTTATTATTACATTAAAGCCATGTAAGGTGAGGCTTTGATAATTTTTTACTTTTTAAATTATGGTAAATTCTAATCTAATATTCAAAAACATTTTTGTACTCCACATGAAAAGTGATAAATGATAGTGCAGGCATTTAGAACAGTATTGACTGGAGGCATTGAATTCCTTAAGAATTTCTTTTATAATCTAAATCATAAATACTTTACTCAGTTGACTTAAATTTCTAAAATTGTAAACTGAATATTTGTATTGTAAATCTACCAGAGTAAATCCTTTGCAATTTTTTTCTGTTTTTCCTTATTATAACTCATTTAAAAACTGAATTAGTTTTCTTAGATGACCTAAATCTATCTTTTGAGAAATAAATAAAATAGTCTTGTGTTTCCAGTGGCTATAGTACCTAAAATAGGCTTTCCTAGAGCCAGAAACATGCTATGTTGAAGTTAACTTTTCTTTGTCACAGTTTTGGATGATAACATCTAAAAGTATTAATGTTTGAAGATTTCTATTCTCTACTGGGGCCCTTGAAACTAAGATGGAAGAAATTCAACCAGAATATTTACATTAGAGTATAAGCTCGTGTGGTAGGAAGCTGAACTAGTTGACCAAGAATTCTTGTCACCTTATACATTTTATGATTTTTTTCCCGTTTTTTTTTTTTTTAATTCTAAATGTGTTTTGAGGTATGTGAACATTAATTGTAATGTAAACTATTATACAACTGTCTTTCTGACTTTATAGGCCGGTGAATTTTGCTATTAATATTGAATACAAATGATGACAATTCATTTATGACCACCCAAACAGCATTTGTGACATTTAATGACAAAGGTTAAAACATCCATTTTGGATATTAATTTTGAAGATGCAAATTACGCGTTATTTAAATTTTTCTGGGCATCTGAAAAACTCTTACCTGAGAAACAATGTAAGATTCCCACAGAGTTATCTGGGATTATGAAATTGTTGAAAATGTTATATGCTAAGTGATGCATATCACTGAGCCATTTTCTCAAAATTGAAGGAGAAAGGGAAAAAATCATTATACAATTATCAGGTTTTCTAATGAAACAGAAAGCCAAGAAAAATAAAAAATCCTTTTATATTTTAAAAACTGAGGAAGTTTTTTCAGACATGCCCAAACTTTAAGAGAGAATTTCTTCAACCATCTAAATGCTCTAGAGATTTTGGTTCTCTCTCTGTGTTCACAGCCAGTTATATAACAGAAATCCTCAAATTGTTTTCCTCCCTTTGTGTGAAGTAATGAATCATTGATTATGTGACTTGTGATGTATTCTATTAAACACTAAAGAATAAAACATTCACCCTTTAATTATTCCTCTTGGCTCTTTGGTATGGATTGGCTCAAACACTGGTCTAATTTCAGGGGTTCTCTGAATACTGGGAATGCTTCCTAAATTGTTGTAGGGCTAATGGCATCAGAAGGACTCCTCACTGGGTAATTGGCTAGGAGGTCCAGGAATGAATGGGCCCTTTCCCCAGAGTTTATTGTCAAAAACCCCTGTTGTCAAGGTGGTTTGGTCCTCAATGTGGAGAAAAAGTCCTTCACAAACATTTTCTTTGACCACAGTCTTGGCAACACATGTGAATTACTTTGAACATGGGGGATGTAGGTAGAGATGACCTCTTAAAGTTTGTGGGGAAAAGGATATAGATGCTGTGAGATGGGCCTTAATCAAAAGTATAATGCATGAAGATAAAATTCTAAAGAATGTGGGGAGAGGCTCTGCATTTTGGATATAGGGGCTATTTCCTGAAACATCCTCAGTCACTGATGTCCCCTGTCTCAAGAGAAAGCATAGTGCCTCCCAGGTTGAGAAATCACAGAAGTTGGAGCCCATCACACCAGCCCCAGGCTGCTGGACTGTGGCCCAGGAAGCAGTGAGTCAGGTGGGCAGTGAGGCAGGCTTTGCCCTTCCTCTTTGCTTTTGCCTTTACTTCCTCCAGATAGCTTTTGTTTTAGTTTTTGAAAAGTTTATGGTGAAAAATTTAAGCAATATAAGAGTATGTGTTGTAAAAAGTAGATCTCCACTCTTCAGTAACCGCTAGTTTTTCCCAGGGATAATCACTAGTGCATCTTTACAGAGACATTACATATAAATGAATGAATATATGAATGAATGAATACATAAATAATTCCCCTCTTTTTTTGTATTCAGTAGAATTTATGCCTATTCCTTGCCTTGCTTTCTTCTCTTAACCACCTATCCTGGGAGCTCCTGCAATGCATGCTCGTACACGTAACAATGATCTATCTACCTCATCTTATTTGATGGCTACATGATACTGTGCATGAAATGCCGTTGTCTAAATGTGCTGTCATTTATTTTACCAGTCTTTTTTTTTTTTTTTTTTTTTTTTGCGGTATGCGGGCCTCTCACTGTTGTGGCCTCTCCCGTTGCGGAGCACAGGCTCCGGACGCGCAGGCTCAGCGGCCATGGCTCACGGGCCCAGCCGCTCTGCGGCACGTGGGATCCTCCCGGACCGGGGCACGAACCCGTGTCCCCTGCATCAGCAGGCGGATTCTCAACCACTGCACCACCAGAAGCCCCCCCTCTGTTTTTATTCTAGTTTTTTTTTTTTTTTTTCGTTAATTATGGCTGATGCTTGGTTTGTAAGAATGTAATACGGAAGAGGAACTACAACGTATCCCGTATTTCTTATCGAGGCACTTCTTGGGGGAGTTGGAAAAGGATGTGAAGCTATAAAATAAATATGGGACACCTTCCTGGAACATCAGTTTGGCTAATTGAGGTGTGGATGTATGAGTTGGGGAATTAAGTCGTTTCACTGGAAATTTACATGAATTTAAAAGACAAAAGTCCTAAACATTAAAGATATACCAACTTGTAGAATTCCAGGGAGGAGTTCACGTTCGTTTGTGGTTAAGAACTTGGTGGTGGAGGGCTGGGGTGGGTGGGGGCGTGGGGGGAGGGAGGGGGACGCGGGAGGGAAGAGATGTGGGAGCATGCGTATGTGTATAACTGATTCGCTTTGTTATAGGTCAGGGGTAGCACGCCATGGTGGAGCAGTTATACTCCAGTGGAGATGTGAAAAAAAAATTATATGAGATAGTAAATAAAAAACAGCAACACGTTAAAAAAGAAAAAAAGAACTTGATGATGGGGGTGGTGGTGATGGGGTTGAAAACTGCTGGTATCTGCTGGGCTTGTATTTGATGGATAGTTTAGGGGAAATATTAATCTCTCAAGTTCTCCGCTTTACTCTGCTAACAAAATAAGTTTCAAGGCCAATGCTCCTTTGGAGCCAGAAAGCACCTCTCCTTCTACTCACAGATAAGAGTGGCCTACGGGGCTAAGTCAAAAAGAGGTATCAAGGGCCACTTTAAGCCATTAGCTCTTAACTTGGCTCCTGCAACATTTCTCCATGTACAACCACTCCGTCACTCATTCATTCAAAATCTCTTGAGTACCTGCTATGTGCTGGACTGTGCCAGTCTGATCTAGATACACGAATGAGTAAGCACTGAGAATTAGTAAGGGGGCTGAATGCATAATGACAAAATAAGTAGGAAGTGCAGTGCTGGGACAGTCTGAGTCGTTATAGGAGTGAGAAAGGGGGATATCTAACTCCTGCCATAGGCTTGCTAGAGGAGGAGATGCCAGACTGAGGCTTAAAGGTAAAGAAGAGGAAGCGGAGGTGCCTTCTAAGCACAGGCCAACTTAATGAGGAAAGACCTGGAGATAGTAAGAACCAGCAACTCCTGGGAAAAAAAAGCCCCCCGCCCCCCCAAAAAAAACCCCACAGCCAAAAAAACCCCTGAAAAAGCCAACCAACCAAACAAAAAAACAGCTGAAGGGGCAATGAGAGCCTCACATACCATGTGAAGGATTTGGACATTAGTTGTTAGGGATGAAGAATTTTAAGCAAGTGTGAAGTAATCAGAGGATTCCTTTTCGCAAAGACCCCTTGAGGCTCTGTGGGGGATGTGTTTGCTGGGCATAGCAAGTTAGAAGCTAGTTAGGCAGCTGTTTATGGGGTAAGGTTTATGTACATTAAGTCACATGCAGAGCACCTGGCTGCAGGGGTGGGATAAGGTTTTGTTCACCTTTCTTCTCCCTTCAAACCTCTCAGGTCATGCAATTTTACATGAGACTCGGTTGCAATAATATTGGGAACACCGTGTTTGAATGAGAAACTCTTTTTTTTCTGCTCATCCCTAGATCTCATCATCAAGAGACATATTAGGGAGTGTTGAGAGAGACATAATAAATTATTTATTTAGTAGGTAGTTTATCAAGCACCTGCTGTAATGCATCAAGAACGCTGAAATAGCAACTCATCTGTTCAACTTTCAACAGTCGTTAATTGAGCCCCTAATATATTTGAGACACAGGCATATCCTTTCAGGTGTGTTTTCCTTACCTTCAACAACAGAGCAAAATGGTGAACAGCCCAGTTAAAGGGCCTTTACCTCTGGAACTACCAAAAATCACAGAAAACTTGACCATGTTTGGCCTTACACACTTTGCATGTTTGCACTTCCCCCCTACAATTTAAAAAATATTGATGCATTTAATAGCTACTAAGAATGATACCCTGTGCGTGTTGCCCCCCCTCTTCCCACCCACCTGGGTTTTCAAAGTGGAAAAGATGAAGCACAGTAATGGCAGATTCTAAAATTTTGGGCTTCTCTTTTGTTACAGAAGCTGACAACAATTTCCCAAATTATTTACAAATTATTCCTCATTAATTCATTCTGTTACTTTCTGAGTGGGTGAGAAAGAATCCAAGGTAAGAGCAAGCCCTCATTTCTGTATATAAAAGGAAAGGGGAGTAGAAGTATTTTCTTGTTTAGCCTTTATCTTTCTTCTTTGGAAAGCATTGAATAAAAGTCACAGGTTAGAGTGAGAGGAATGTAAGGGAAATGAAACTAGGATTTTAGATTTCCTGGTGACTTGGGTTGCTTGCTTCTACTTTATGGCGTGGTCTTAATATTCACTCACCTTTGACCTCTATCTGCCCATTCGTAGGAGGGGAAAAAAAGCATTTATTTCTTTATTTTTGTTTCAGGGCTCCGTGCTGCCTAGCACATAATAGATCATCAGTAAAAATTTGTTGAATAAATGAATGAATGCTTATGTTAATTTATGTATTAAGGAGAAAAAGAACTAACTTAAAATTGCCCTTTACTTTTTTGGTAACACTACCAAGAATCAATTATCCCTCTGTGTACCTATATATGTGTTTTTTTGAGAAATTTCTAACTAGTTTTCATAAATAAATACATAAAAATGACTATCCTTCTCTTTGACTTGAAAGTCACAGAGATTATGATGAGACCTAAACTGATTTGGGCATTTGTTTCTGAATAGTTATTAGGTGGCAGCTGCTCCAAAGCCCAAAATACTTGACAACATTTCCATTTTATGATGGAAGTTAAGTTCACTGACAGCCATATTATGGGCTTTCCTCTAGGGCTGTTATTTGTCACACAGTTTTGAAAATCTTAACTGGAAAGTTTCAAGAGGTGCCTCTTAAGAGTTGTAGGAAAGAAATTTGACTTCCCTGAAATGCTAGAGTATACTGTTCCAAATGTTCAGCTGGTGAGAGTTGTGGGTTTTTTAAATGACAGTTTCAAGGACTTTTAAAAAATAAATGACCTGTACAATGATGCTCTGACCTTACAATAGCAGATATGATTTTTTTTTTCTCTGCTCAGAACCATGTGTATTCAAAGTATAAATTCTCTCCCTGAGTTTATGTCAGAAACACAGCTGTAAGGTCAAAGTTTTATCCACGGGATCTGAGAGGGTTTCTTTTAAAACGTGAGCAAGAACCAACAACAGTGCTAAGGAATGAATGTTTATGTCCTCCCAAAATTCATATGTTGAAATCCCAACCCCCAGTGTGATGGTGTTTGATGGTGGGGATTTGGGGAGGTGATTAGGTCATTAGGGTGGAGCCCTTATAAATGAGGTAAGTGTCCTTATAAAAGAGACCCCAGAGAAAAGAATTGGAAAAGAATAGATACATATACATGTATAACTGAATCGCTTTGCTGTACACCTGAAACTAACACAACATTGTTAATCAACTACACTCCAATATAAAATAAAAAGTTTTAAAAAAGAGACCCCAGAGAGACCCCTCGTTTCTCCCACCATGTGAAGACACATGAGAAGACAGGTGTCTAGAACCAGAAAGCAGCCCCTCATCAGACAACAAATCTGCCAGCTCCTTGATCTTGGACTTCTCAGCCTCCAGAACTGTGAGAAGCAAATGTTTGTTGTTTAAGCTAGCCAGTCTATGGTATTTTTGTTACAGCAGCCCAAGCTGACTATAACAAAGTTTCACAACAACGAAACTTCCTTATATTGTTGTTATATTTCTCCCCTGTAATGCGTAGTCTTCTTCTACCCAGAGTCTTAAAAGAATTCTTAAAAAAGCTTCATGTTATTATCATCATGTAGTTTCATTCTAGGTTTGAGTCAATTTGGGGATACGTGAGGAAAATCACTACTTTTATTTTAGTTTCTGGATCTAACAGGTGAAAAGAACCTTTGGGGCTTGCTCATGTTAAGTCCGTTTAGGCTGTTGACAGGAAGATGGAGGATGGACAGGATTAGTCAGACATTGAGTAGTGGGAATGTTTGAAGCATGATTATGTAAGACAAGAATTCTCTTTTTGTATAAGAAAGTTGAATTAACAAACCTATATAAATGCTGTCCTTCAAAACAACTTTTGAACTACTGTTTTGGTAGACTTACATTTATTTCAATAAGAGCTACAGGAAATTAACTTAAAATGACATTTAGCGGATTATTAGTAGACAGAAGGGAGGGAGTATCTCTTAAAAACTGTTGTCAGTATATACACTACCAAATGTAAAATACATAGCTAGTGGGAAGCAGCTGCATCGCACAGGGAGATCAGCCCGGTGCTTTGTGACCACCTAGAGGGGTGGGATAGGGAGGGTGGGAGGGAGGGAGATGCAAGAGGGAAGAGATATGGGGATATATGTATATGTATAACTGATCCACTTTGTCATAAAGCAGAAACTAACACACCATTGTAAAGCAATTATACTCCAATAAAGATGTTAAAAAAAACCAAAAAACCGTTGTCGGAGAAGATGAAAAAGTTTTGGAGGTGGATGGTGGTTATGGCTGCACAACAATGAATGCATGTAATGCCACAGAATTGTACGCTTAAAATGGTTAATTTTATGTATAGTTTATCACAATAAAAATAATATGGGTTTAATAAAGATAATATAAAATATAGAAAACTATAAAGCAAATAAAAATTTTTATTTAACCCTACCACAAAAGTTGACATTAAAATCACCTCCAATTGTGATGAAGAACTATGGAAAGTCACTTCTCTGGCTGTGTTATGCCAGTAATGTAATTCTCAAACATATTAGCAATTCTTCATTTGGATGATTTATGAGTCACACAATAAAACCAGTCTAATACCTTTTAGTAACCTTTTAATTTCTGAAAATTTGAGAATATGTGTTTGTGTCAGCATGTGCTTAAATTTGTATTTCATGGATTTTCTATTTTTGGTGCTTCATTCCTCTCCATTAGCTCAAATAATTAAGATTTCTTACTCAAAATGAATTGAAATGAAATTCCACCCAATCTGGAATTTCAAAGGGCTTTGCAAGAACATTATAATTCATGTTCCACAAGTCAAAGGGAGGAATGAAGGTAAGTGTGTTCAGAGTCAGGAACTTAGCATTTCTAATGTTAAGAAAGGGTTTGGTCTATGTTCTGTCTATTAATATTCTCATTGTTATATAAATTAATTTAGTGTTTACAGGGGCTTATAGCGTAAGGCCAGTCTTTAGGGAACAAAGGTATGTAATGGAGAAGTCACAGTTGTTCCTCTGCAACAGGAGGGTTAAGGATGAGTAACAGATGTGAGAATCTGTTTTAGCTGCTTTGGGGTTGGCATCATTTGGGAAGCTGAATCAAAGCTGAAGGTTGTCAAGTCAGGTGGAAGTAGATGCTTCAGAGTAATGGATTATAAACTTGGGTGAAATTGAAACTGGGAAGGAAATACATACCAGATGGCAGAGGAACCAACTCTATTGAAGTAGTTTGGGGGATTAGACATACAGACAGAGCAGTGGTTCTCAATAGGATTTGGGGGGGGGGCAGTTCTTCCCCCTCCCCAGGGATCATTTGGTAATGTCTTGAGACATTTTGTTTTGCAAGTTGGGGGAAGAGTGCTCCTGGCATCTAGTGAGCAGAGAGCAGGGATGCTGCTAAACATTCTGTTAGTATACAGGGCAGCCTCCCACAACAAAGAATGATTTGCCCTTACATGTGATAGTTCTGAAGTTGAGAAGCCCTGTGATAGAAAGGAGAATGGCTAGGTGGACAAGGGACTGGCCAGGGTAAGACGTTTGGTCCAAATGTAGAGCAAGGTGTTGAATGGTGCTGGGTTCCAAGAAGAAAAGGTTATGTGGATTGTCAGGTTTGAGCTGGGCTTAAGTGAAGGAGGGAAATGGTGGGTGTGTAGTTAGACTCTTGCTAAGGTATTTTTGTAACCTTGGTGGGTGTTCCATTGGGAAAAGCCAGGAGAAGCCAGGACCTGGAAAAGAATGGATTGGAAAGTCATGCTAGGCTGTGTATCGAGTCTGGAGGAGAGCAACAGATGGCAAAAAGGAAGGTCAAGAGGCCCTAGGAAGATGAAAAGGAGTGGGTAAATATGGTGGGTCTGGGTAGGTGAGTGTGGAAGAAAGTCTGGGAAGAAGTGGAAGGTAAAAATGAACAGAAGCTAGCAAGGTGGAACAATGGTTCTCAAACCTTTTACACATTAGAGTCACCTAGAGAATTAAGAAACATGCTGATGCCTGGCCCCCATCTCAGACCAGGGTGGGTTCTGGACTTCAGGTATGTTGACAGACATTTCCCAAATATTTCTAACGAGGAGCTAGGGCTGAGAACTGCTGTCCTAACAGGTCAGTAAAGTCAAGGAGGAACCAACAGGGCGACTGACTAGAACAATACTCTGAAATAAGCTGCCATCTAAGATTAGGGGCTGTTTGTCCTGTATTGTGGTGTTTTGCTACCTGTCCTTTGCAGGGGTCTGTGTGGGCTGTCGCTGAGGTGCGTGGGCCAGGAGCTTCAGGCTGTGTTTTGCTTATAATTTGATATAAGGAGCGAGCAGGCAGCAGGGGCTCACTTCTTACTAGTGACTAATGACTGAGCTTTGGGTTTAAACTTACAGGGTCCCCTATTTACCTTGTGAAGGAAAGAAATCACTTAAAGTAAAAATAATATTATGTAAGTTACATGGACAATGAAAAATTACTTCACAGTCTACATATAAGAATGATGTTATAAAAATAAAGATGTAGACTTAAAAAAAAAAGAATGATGTTATAATAGAAGAAATGAAAAGTCATCTAACTATGGGTATCTTGGAGAAAGTTCATAATTTTCTCTACCAGTAGCTGATAAAGGCAGCCTGTTTTCTTACCTCGTTGCCCAAGGAAGGATGATGAACTGGCCAGAGGTTACCACTAAGGGCCTCCTTTTCAGAAGGTTATCCCTTATCTGCCTTTTCCAGATCTGAGAAAACATTCATTTCTAGTAGAAACGGAATATGAGTGAAAGCATTCTCTGTCTGCAGATTCTGGGGACATTTTCAAAGGGATTGAATAAGTGACTGGTGGTTAGAAATCTGTTCTGTTTTCATTTGTCTCTAGCAGGGCCTGGTGGCAATTTAATATTCTTTATAATTATTTTACATGTGACTTCCTTCCTAGCTTATGATTCCTGTCAGGACTGTGTATTATTACCCATTAGTCATTTTTCTTGGGTTGGCCTATGATGCTTCAAAGGAGGGCTGGTACATTTCAGTCATTTTGCTTACAATTTGATTTGTGTTCTCTAAAATCCCAATTTAGTTTCATCAGTACATTTCAACATACAACAGCTGGGCCCCTGGATGGGGTCATTTAAATACATTAGCAGCTGACAGCTAGGCACCAGTGACCCAGAAGCTGGCCTGATATTTTCCCAGAGACATTTTTTGAAATAAACTCTTCCTCCCTATTTGTAAACTATCGGTGTCAGTGACAATATCCTGTGAACAGTTTAAAAAAACTGTTGGTCTCCAGATAACTTTTAAGCTAAAACACTTTGATCAGAAACCTTCAAGGAGGGGCTTCCCTGGTGGTGCAGTGGTTGAGAGTCCACCTGCCAATGCAGGGGACACGGGTTCGTGCCCCGGTCCCGGAGGATCTCACATGCCGCAGAGTGGCTGGGCCCCTGAGCCGTGGCCGCTGGGCCTGCGCGTCCGGAGCCTGTGCTCCACAACGGGAGAGGCCACAACAGTGAGAGGCCCTTGTACCGCAAAAAAAAAAAAAAAAAAAACCTTAAAGGATAATCAGAGAACAGGTTTGGTCCTACTTTAGTATCGGGTAAGGATATTGCCTTCTCCCATTACAATGATCTCTGTTATTAGACAAATGTTAGAGAAATTGGTTTCTTAATTGGTCAGTGGCTGCCTAAAGACAGATAGTCCATTAATCCACAAACATCATTGTGACTGAGGCCTGAACATGACTCTGAACACCTGACATCACACAGTCATGACATAAGGACATGGTGTGAGGCTTATGGACAACTCAGGGTTTTGTTTTGTTTTGTTTTACCATTTTCTTTGTCTAAAGTTTGTTTAAATTTTTGAACTGTGGTCTTGGTCTGTGTGATAGACTGAAAAATACCACCACCACCCCAAAAAAGAGAGATACCTCCTTCCTAGTTCCTGGAACCTGTAATTGTGAAAAAAGTGTCTTTGCAGTTGTTGATAGAGTTAAAGATTTTGAGATCAGGATTTTTGGTTATATGGGTGGTTCTTCAATGCCATCACAAGTGTGTTTATTAGAGAGGTAGAGGGAGATTGGAACACAGACAGAAGAGGAAGAGGTCATGAGACTGTGGAGGTAGAGGTTGGAGTGATGGGGCCATAAGCCAAGGAATGCTGCAGCCACCAGAAGCTGGAAGAGGCAAGGAAAGGATTCTCCCCCAGAGCCTCTGGAGGGAGTATGGAGCTGCCAACACCGTAATTGCAGCCCAGTGAACCCGATTTTGGACACCTGGCCTCTGGACTGTGAGAGAATAAATTTCTGTTGTTTTAAACCACCACATTTGTGGTAATTTGTTACAGCACTCATAGGAAACTAATATAGTCTATAAGAGTCTATCCCATGGTTTTGGACAGGTAGCTTATTTTTTCTAGTACGTCAATGTCCATGTATGTTTTCTAGAAATTGTTAATTTTCTTGATATTTTTCATTTGGTATCTTATTTAGGATCCATTCATTCTACTGAGTCCTTTCTATTTGGGCAAGCAGAGACAAGTAGGGTAGATGAGCTGCAGGATTAGTTGATCTGCTAAAGAAACCCCCAAACATGGGGCAAAACATTTGTGAACAAGTAACCCAGAAGATTTGTTATTCCAGGAAAGAGAGAGAATATTCTCTGCTATATATTGAATGTTTATTGTTTCAGCATTTTACTTTCCAGTTTCCATGAGATGGATAGACCCACTGTATTTTATCAGTAAAAAGTAGTGTTCTACCTTAGAACTGGAATTATACTCTATGGAATGGATATTGGTATGAGTTACAGATTTTTATGATTCTGGACTGAAGTGGAGAAAATAGAACCAGGATGTCCTTGTCCTGTTCAGTCAATAGCAGAGTACTGTCAGACTTTGCTTCCTCTGCTGTGATATGACCATGATGCACTGGGGCTGGCTTATGAATTATGGGACACTGTAATACAGGTGTCACTGAGGATAATGTGGGCCCTTAGGGGAGCCTATTTATACATAAGATGTGATGCCCAGTGAAATGTTTCAGAAAAGCTAATGGGTTTTTGGTTTTAGCCAAAGGTCCTAGAGCTATGAATGAAACAAACTGCTGGAAATTTTAAAAATGTCCTTTGTAAAAGCACTTCATGAATTCTCCTGTTAAAAAGCCAGAGAGACATAATTCTTTTTTAATCATTGACCCCCTTGTGTGACAATAAGCACTTCTTAAAGGGAACGGTCAAAACTTTATAATAGGGTTGGAAAAACTGAAATGGCTTTGTTTTGCAAAGAATTTTAATCATGCTATGTGTGCCTATGTGTTTACCAAAAGATATCAATAAGCAATCATTTCTTTAAAGACTTAATATTATGACAAAATTGTTAAGTAAATTCTCAGTTAAATGTAAATGATTCTATTTTCCCAAGGACCTTCCTGTTGGAAATGGGTGAACTCCTTTTTTTTTTTAAATTAACATCTTTATTGGAGTATAATTGCTTTACAATGGTGTGTTAGTTTCTGCTGTATAAAAAAAGTGAATCAGCTATACATATACATATATCCCCATATCTCCTCCCTCTTTCATCTCTCTCCCACCCTCCCTATCCTACCCCTCTAGGTGGACACAGAGTACCGAGCTGATCACCCTGTGCTATGCGGCTGCTTCCCACGAGCTATCTGTTTTACAATTAGTAGTGTATATATATCCATGCCACTCTCTCACTTTGTCTCAGCTTACCCTTCCCCCTCCCCGTGTCCTCAAGTCCATTCTCTACCTCTGCGTCTTTATCCTCTCCTGCCCCTAGGTGCTTCAGAAACACTTTTTTTTTTTTAGATTACATATGTATGTATTAGCATATGGTATTTGTTTTTCTCTTTCTGACTTACTTCATTCTGTAAAACAGTGTCTAGGTCCATCCACCTCACTACAAAAAACTCAATTTCATTTCTTTTTATGGCTGAGTAATATTCCATTGTATATATGTGCCAAATCTTCTTTATCCATTCATCTGTTGATGGACATTTAGGTTGCTTCCATGTCCTGGCTATTGTAAATAGAGCTGCAATGAACATTGTGGTATGTGACTCTTTTTGAATTATGGCTTTCTCAGGGTATATGCCCAGTAGTGGGATTGCTGGGTCATATGGTGGTTCATTTTTAGTTTTTAAGGAACCTCCATACTGTTCTCCATAGTGGCTGTATCAATTTACATTCTCACCAACAGTGCAAGAGGGTTCCCTTTTCTCCACACCCTCTCCAGCATTTATTGTTTGTAGAATTTTTGCTGATGCTCATTCTGACCGGTGTGAGGTGATAACCTCATCATAGTTTTGATTTGCATTTCTCTAATGATTAGTAATGTTGAGCATCCTTTCATGTGTTTGTTGGCAATGTGTATATCTTCTTTGGAGACTGTCGATTCAGGTCTTCTACCCATTTTTGGATTGGGTTGTTTGTTTTTTGATATTGAGCTTCATGAGCTCCTTGTATATTTGGAGATTAATCCTTTGTCAGGTGCTTCATTTGCAAATATTTTCTCCCATTCTGAGGGTTGTCTTTTCATCTTGTTTATGGTTTCCTTTGCTGTGCAAAAGCTTTTAAGTTTCATTGGTCCCATTTGTTTATTTTTGTTTTTATTTCCCTTTCTCTAGGAGGTGGGTCAAAAAGGATCTTGCTGAGATTTATGTCATAGAGTGTTCTGCCTATGTTTTCCTCTAAGAGTTTGATAGTGTCTGGCCTTTCATTTAGGTCTTTAAAGCATTTTGAGTTTATTTTTGTGTATGGTGTTAAGGAGTGTTCTAATTTCATTCTTTTACATGTAGCTGTCCAGTTTTCCCAGCACCAATTATTGAAGAGGCTGTCTTTTTTTCCATTGTATATTCTTGCCTCCTTTATCAAAGATAAGGTGACTATATGTGTGGGTTTATCTCTGGGCTTTCTATCCTGTTCCATTGATCTATATTTCTATTTTTGTGCCAGTACCATACTGTCTTGACTACTGTAGCTTTGTACTAGAGTCTGAAATCTGGGAGCCTGATTCCTCCAGCTCCGTTTTTTTTTCTCTAGATTGCTATGGCTATTCAGGGTCTTTTGTGTTGCAATACAAACTGTAAAATTTTTTGTTCTGATTCTGTGAAAAATGCCATTGGTAGTTTGATAGGGATTGCACTTAATCAATAGATTGCTTTGGGTAGTACAGTTATTTTCACAATGTTGATTCTTGCAATCCAAGAACATGGTATATCTTTCCATCTGTTTGTATCATCTTTAATTCCTTTCATCAGTGTCTTATAGTTTTCTGCATACAGGTCTTTTGTCTCCTTAGGTAGGTTTATTCCTAGATATTTTTTTGTTTTTGTTGCAGTAGTAAATGGGAGTGTTTCCTTAATTTCTCTTTCAGATTTTTCATCATCAGTGCATAGGAATGCAAGAGATTTCTGTGCATTAATTTTGTTTCCTGTTACTTTACCAAATTCATTGATTACCTGTAATAGTTTTCTGGTAGCATCTTTAAGATTCTCTATGTATAGTACCATGTCATCTGCAAACAGTGACAGTTTTGCTTCTTTTTTTCCGACTTGGATTTCTTTTATTTCCTTTTCATCACTGATTGCTGTGACTAAAACTTCCAAAACTATGTTGAATAATAGTTGTGAGAGTGGGCAACCTTGTCTTGTTCCTGATCTTAGTGGAAATGGTTTCAGTTTTTCACCATTGAGAATGATGTTGGCTTTGGGTTTGTAATATATGGCATTTATTATGTGGAGGTAAGTTCCCTCTATGCCTACTTTCTGGAGGGTTTTTTTTTTTTTTTTTTTTTTTTTTGCAGTACGCGGGCCTCTCACTGTTGTGGCCTCTCCTGTTGCAGAGCACAGGCTCCGGACATGCAGGCTCAGCGGCCATGGCTCACGGGCCCAGCTGCTCCACGGCATGTGGGATCTTCCCGGACTGGGGCCCGAACCCGTGTCCCCTGCATCGGCAGGCGGACTCTCACCCACTGCACCACCAGGGAAGCCCCTCTCTTGGTTATTTAGTAGTGTATTGTTTAGCCTCCACGTGTTTGTATTTTTTACAGATTTTTACTGTAATTGATATCTAGTCTCATAGTGTTGTGGTAGGAAAAGATACTTGGTATGATTTTAATTTTCTTAAATTTACTGACGCTTGATTTGTGGCTCAAGACATGATCTATCCTGGAGAACATTCCATGAGCACTGGAGAAGAAAGTGTATTCTGTTATTTTTGGATGGAATGTCCTATAAATATCAATTAAGTCCATCTTGTTTAATGTATCAGTTAAAGCTTGTGTTTCCTTATGTATTTTCATTTTGGCTGATCTGTGCATTGCTGAAAGGGGGTTGCTAAAGCCCTCTACTATGACTGTGTTACTGTCGACTTCCCCTTTTATGGCTGTTAGCATTTGCCTTATGTATTGAGGTTCTCCTGTGTTGGGTACATAAATATTTACAATTGTTATATCTTCTTCTTGGATTGATCCCTTGATCATTGTGTAGTGTCCTTCTTTGTCTCTTGTAATAGTCTTTATTTTAAAGTCTATTTTGTCTGATATGAGAATTCCTACCCCTGCTTTCTTTTGATTTCCGTTTACATGGAATGTCTTTTTCTATCCCCTCACTTTCAGTCTGTATGTGTCCCTAGGTCTGAAGTGGTTCTCTTGTAGACAGCATATATATGGGTCTTGTTTTTGTATCCATTCAGCCAGTCTGTGTCTTTTGGTTGGAGCATTTAATCCATTTACATTTAAGGTAATTATTGATATGTATGTTCCTATTACCATTTTCTTAATTGTTTGGGGTTTTTTTGGTAGGTCTTTTCCTTCTCTTCCATTTCCTGCCTAGAGAAGTTCCTTTAGCATTTGTTGTAAAGGTGGTTTGGTGGTGCTGAATTCTCTTAGATTTTGCTTGTCTGTAAAGCTTTTGACTTCTCCATCAAATCTGAGTGAGATTCTTGCTGGGTAGAGTAATCTTGGTTGTAGGTTTTCCCCTTTCACCACTTTAAATATGTCCTGCCAGTCTCGTCTGGCTTGCAGAATTTCTGGTGAAAGATCAGCTTTTAACCTTATGGTGATTCCCTTGTATGCTATTTGTTGCTTTTTCCTTGCTGCTTTTAATATTTTTTCTTTGTATTTAATTCTTAGTAGTTTGATTAATATGTGTCTTGGCGTGTTTCTCCTTGGATTTATCCTGTATGGGACTCTCTGCGCTTCCTGAACTTGATTGACTATTTCCTTTCCCATGTTAGGGAAGTTTTCAAGTATAGTCTCTTCAAATATTTTCTCAGTCCCTATTTTTTTCTCTTCATCTTCTGGGACCCCTATAATTCAAATGTTGGTGCATTGAATGTTTCCCAGAGGTCTTTGTCCTCAATTCTTTGCATTCTTTTTTCTTTTTTCTGCTCTGCAGTAGTTATTTCCACTATTTTATCTTCCACGTCACTCATCCGTTCTTCTGCCTCAGTTATTCTGCTATTGATTCCTTCTAGAGAACTTTTAATTTCATTTGGTGTGTTGTTCATCATTGTTTGCTCTTTATTTCTTCTAGGCCCTTGTTAAACATTTCTTGTGTTTTCTCCATTCTATTTCCAAGATTTTGGATCATCTTTACTATCATTACTCTGAATTCTTTTTTAGGTAGACTGCCTGTTTCCTCTTCATTTGTTTGGTCTGTTGGGTTTTTACCTTGCTCCTTCGTCTGCTCTGTATTTCTCTGTATTCTGATTTTGCTTAACTTACTGTTTTTGGGGTCTCCTTTTAGCTGACTGCAGATTCATAGTTTCCATTGTTTTTGGTGTCTGCCCCAATGGGTAAGGTTTGTTCAGTGAGTAGTGTGGGCTTCCTGGTGGAGGGGACTGGTGCCTGTGTCCTGTTGGGTGAAGCTGGATCTTGTCTTTCTAATGATCAGGACCACATCTGGTGGTGTGTTTTGGGGTGTCTGTGAACTTATTATGAGTTTAGGCAGCCTTTCTGCTATAGGGTGGGGTTGTGTTCCTGTCTTGCTAGTTGTTTGGCATAGGGTGTCCAGTGCTGTAGCTTGCTGGTCATTGAGTGGAGCTGGTTCTTAGCACTGAGATGGAGATGTCTTGGAGAGCTTTTGCCGTTTGATATTATGTGGGGCTGGGAGGTCTCTGGTGGACCAATGTCCTAAACTCACCTCTCCCACCTCAGAGGCTCAGGCCTGACACCAGGCTGGAGCACCAAGACCCTGTCAGCCACACAGCTCAGAAGAAAAAGGAAAAAAGAAAGAGAAAGAAAGAAAAATAAAATAAAGTTATTAAAATAAAAAATATTATTAAAAATAAAAATATTTAAATTAATTTTAAAAAGAAAGAAAGAAAGAAGAGAGCAACCAAACTAAAAAACAAATCCACCAATGGTAACAGCACTAAAGACTATACTGAATAATACAACAACAACAACAAAGATGGACAGGCAGAACCCTAGGACAAGTGGTGAAAGCAAAGCTATACAGACAACATCACACAAAGAGGCACACACATACACACTCACACAAAGAGAAAAAGGGAAAGAATATGTATATATAAAAAGAAGATAGAAGCCGAATCAATAAACAAATCCACCAATGGTAACAGCACTAAACACTGTACTGAATAATACAACAACAACAACAAAGATGGACAGGCAGAACCCTAGGACAAGTGGTGAAAGCAAAGCTATACAGACAACATCACACAAAGAGGCACACATACACACCCACACAAAGAGAAAAAGGGAAAGAATATGTATATATAAAAAGAAGATAGAAGCCGAATCAATAAACAAATCCACCGATGGTAACAGCACTAAACACTGTACTGAATAATACAACAACAACAACAAAGATGGACAGGCAGAACCCTAGGACAAGTGGTGAAAGCAAAGCTATACAGACAACATCACACAAAGAGGCAGACATACACACTCACACAAAGAGAAAAAGGGAAAGAATATGTATATAAAGAGAAGATAGAAGCCGAATCAATAAACAAATCCACCGATGGTAACAGCACTAAACACTGTACTGAATAATACAACAACAACAACAAAGATGGACAGGCAGAACCCTAGGACAAGTGGTGAAAGCAAAGCTATACAGACAACATCACACAAAGAGGCAGACATACACACTCACACAAAGAGAAAAAGGGAAAGAATATGTATATAAAGAGAAGATAGAAGCCGAATCAATAAACAAATCCACCGATGGTAACAGCACTAAACACTGTACTGAATAATACAACAACAACAACAAAGATGGACAGGCAGAACCCTAGGACAAGTGGTGAAAGCAAAGCTATACAGACAACATCACACAAAGAGGCACACACATACACACTCACACAAAGAGAAAAAGGGAAGGAATATGTATATAAAGAGAAGATAGAAGCCAAGTCAATAAACAAATCTACCAAGGATGATAGGCTCTAAATACTAAACTAATATAAACATAAAACCAGAAACAAATTAGATGCAGAAAGCAAACCCCAAGTCTGCAGTTGCTCCCAAAGTCCACTGCCTCAAGTTTGGGATGATTTGCTGTGTATTCAGGTATTTCACAGTTGCAGGGTACATCAAGTTGATTGTGGAGATTTAATCTGCTGCTCCTGAGGCTGCTGGGAGAAATTTCCCTTTCTCTTCTTCGTTCACACATCTACTGGGGTTCACCTTTGGGTTTGGCTCTGCCTCTGCATGTAGGTCACCTGAGGGCGTCTGTTCCCTGCCCAGACAGGATGGGGTTAAACTAGCAGCTGATTAGAGGACTCTGGTTCACTCAGGCCTTGGGGAGGGAGGGGTACAGAATGCAGGGCGAGCCTGTGGCTGCAGAGGCTGGCATGACATTGCAACAGCCTGAGGTGCGCCGTGTGTTCTCCTGGGGAAGTTGTCCCTGGATCACGGGACCCTGACATTGGCAGGCTGCACAGGCTACCAGGAGGGGAGGTGTGGATAGTGATCTGTGCTCGCACACAGGCCTCTTGGTGGCTGCAGCAGCCGCCTTAGTGTTTCATGCCCATCTGTGGTGTCTGCACTGATAGCCGTGGCTCGCACCCGTCTCTGGAGCTAATTTAGGCGGTGCTCTGAATCCCCTCTCCTCGCCGAGCTGGAAACAATGGTCTCTTGCCTCTTTGGCAGCTCCAGACTTTTCCCCAGACTCCCTCCCGGCCAGCCGTGGCGCACTAACCCCTTCAGGCTGTGTTCACGCCGCCAACCCCAGTCCTCTCCCTGCGCTCCGACCGAAGCCGGAGCCTCAGCTCCCAGCCCCGCCCACCCCGGCGGGTGAGCAGACAAGCCTCTCAGGCTGGTGAGTGCAGGTCGGCACCGATCCTCTGTGCGGGAATCTCTCCGCTTTGCCCTCCGCACCCCTGTGGCTGTGCTCTCCTTCGTGGCTCCGAAGCTTTCCCCCTCCGTCACCCCCGTCTCTGCCCGCGAAGGGGCTTCTAGCGTGTGGAAACCTTTCCTCCTTCACAGCTCCCTCCCACTTGGTGCGGGTCCCATCCCTATTCTTTTGTCTCTGTTTATTCTTTTTTCTTTTGCCCTATCCAGGTACGTGGGGAGTTTCTTGCCTTTTGGGAGGTCTGAGGTCTTCTGCCAGCGTTCAGTAGGTGTTCTGTAGGAGCTGCTCCACAAGTAGATGTATTTTTGATGTATTTGTGGGGAGGAAGGTGATCTCCACGTCTTACCCCTCTGCCATATTGAAGGTCCCCCCCACCACTGAACTCTTCAAAGATAGACTTGAGTCAATGGTAGAGGAAATCTTTACTTAAAGATTAATTTTGTTTATGGACAAAATCTAGGAGTTTACACTTTTCAGATGCTCTCCCTCCCTTCCATAATTCAGTCCAGGGCACCTCAGTAGATACTGATTGATATAAATAAGGCATTGTTTTTCTTTTAAATGTTTTATCAGAGCACTCATGCATTTTCACATTCAAAGCATTTGTGAGCCAGGTGGGCCTGAGATCAGATTGAGAGGTGAGAAGCTGTTCACTTTGGAATGGATCTAGCAAAGACCAAGAATAAGTTATATTTCACTCCGTTGGGAGGTGGGTTACGCATGTGTAGTTTTTATTTGTAAAATAAACCTTCGATAAGTTAAATGCTGAAGATTTATGACAGGCTTTGCTCTGAAGTGTCAATCTGAGAATTGACCAGAGAGGTGGCAAATGAATTAAGAATTTTCCTTTCCAGTGAAATCTCTTTTATCACAGTTCCTTAGGAAATTTTACATTGTGCATATCGAAAAGAATGAGAATTAATTTAATTGTCCATTTTCTGTTGCTTATTATTTATTTTTTATCCAAAAGAAAACACTGAGTTTTTTTGCACAACTGACAATTTTGTTAAGTGAAACTATGGTGAAAGCAGATAGAATGTTTTTTTGTTTGTTTGTTTTTGTGGTACACAGGCCTCTCACTGTTGTGGCCTCTCCCGTTGCGGAGCACAGTCTCTGGACGTGCAGGCTCAGCGGCCATGACTCACGGGCCCAGCCGCTCCGCGGCATGTGGGATCTTCCCGGACCGGGGCACGAACCCATGTCCCCTGCATCGGCAGGTGGACTCCCAACCACTGCGCCACCAGGGAAGCCCGGTAGAATGTTTTTGTTATTCAAAATGTTCTAATCTATACAAGGAGTATGTTTTCTTTATCTGAGGCAATACACATTGACTTACCTATCTTAATATACTAAAAATATAAGAAGGTGGGTAGTGAAATGGTATCATCTAAAGTTGAAATTTGCTAAGTGATTAGTTGATTGAGTTGTGTAAGGAGATCAAAATAATAGAAAAGTAGTTTTTGTATCTGGAGTAAAATGTCTTTTATGTTTGGAGAAGTTTGTGTGGAGGGAAGGGGAGGGGGATTCAGTTTGGGGAGGGTGAGAAATAAAAGGGTTTTAAAACTCAGACTTAAGTGTTTCCTTGCAACCATCCAATGGTCCTGCCTTTGCTACACACTGAGTCCCGCTACTCAAGTCTGATTTCACAGTTTTGAGTCTTCAACACTGGCACCTCCCAGCTCCCACACTTTATCAGAAGTCTTGCTGATCTAGGAATCAGGCTGCTGGAGCTGAGATTCTCGCCTGATTGTCAGCTAAAGAAGGTGTGATAGAGTAGAAAACAGGATTTCCACACAGGAGACCTGGTTTTGAATCCTGGTTTTTAATCCTAACACTTATTAACTCTGTGATCTTAGTAAGTTATCTCTTTTGTGCTTCAGTTTTCTCACTATAAAATGGAAGTACTGCACAGTTTTGTTTCAAGTATTACATAAAATAATGTATGTAAAAACATCTAAACGTTATTTGTAAGTAGTAGGGACTCAGTCTTTTTCTTTCTTTCTTTCTTTCTTTCTTTTTATTTTTTGTAAAGAGCATCTTATTCAGTCAGTCATCAAAGCACCTCCTCTGGGTGGTGGTGTAGATTCCAATGGTTCCCTGGAGATATTTCACATATATTTTATTTATTTATTTATTTATTTTTATTTATTTATTTTGCCGTACGCGGGCCTCTCACTGTTGTGGCCTCTTCCTTTGCGGAGAACAGGCTCTGGACGCGCAGGCTCAGCGGCCATGACTCACGGGCCCAGCCGCTCCGCGGCATGTGGGATCTTCCCGGACCGGGGCACGAACCCGCGTCCCCTGCATCGGCAGGTGGACTCTCAACTGCTGCACCACCAGGGAAGCCCTATTTTATTATTTTGAAATAACAAATGAGCGGAAGAATTAAGGACTTTGTATGCGCATACGCCTGCATATACCTATATATGTATACGTGTATATATGTGTGTATATATATATATATATATATATATATATATTATATTTTTGAGGGGACGTCTTGTCTTTTCCTTCCTTCTTTTTTCCGTATTTCTCAGACTGGACTAGTTCAAATGTGGACATTGGCATAGGGCTGCTAACAGGGGCCTTGGACAAAGTTTTGAATTTTGTTTTGGTAGCAGCAACTTTTTGGTATCCCTTCATGTGTGAGCCCCACTTTTGCTTGTCACTGTTTTCCAATTCTGTCTCTAGGGATGACCAGCGTATCATGCTGCTTGTGGCAGTCAACGAAGCCAAAGATCTCAAAAACCCATTTCTGAAGACCTAGAACATGAATTAAGTTTGCATTTCCCAGGAAGAATTTTTCTGTGTAAAGAGGAGAGGGTTAGCCCATTTGGGAGGATAAGCAGGCTGGGAAAGGCCTTCTCTACTTGTTCTCTTCCTCCTAAGTGCAGTCTCTTCCAGGATTTGCCAGTGGAAGCAAGGATTTGCATATGTAGATAACAGACATGATTTATTTGACTTGCATAAAATTTAAAAAATGAATTAGCTGCAAAATTTTCGAATTCAATAGATTTAGATTCAGGTTTCTCCTAGAAAGATCTGGCAACATCTGAACAGGGTAAGGATCAATGGATGACAAATAGCTGCCTTTGGAAGGGCAAGTGATCCCCAGATCAGACAGTTCTCCCCTGACTTGTGTAATTGCCTAAATTAGCTGTTTGACCCTTGTAGACATTTGGATTTGTGACACCCACTCTACACTTAGCATTGCTTACCCACCTCTACCTGTCTTGGCCACATCTTCCCTCTTCCTGCCCTGACATCCACCCACCCATATATGTTTTTCTAACAGAGCCCCTGAGCTCAGTAAAAACAAGAACTGGTTGTCAGAGAAAAAACAGTGTTTACCATGGCAAACCAATGATATTCAAAACCACAAACCATAATTCCAGAAATGCTAGTTCTGTTTCTTGTTTCTTATGAGAAGTGAATACTCTTATTTTGGAAGTTAAAACTTGCTGTATTACTTTATTAAAAAATAGACTTTTGGGCTTCCCTGGTGGCGCAGTGGTTGAGAGTCCGCCTGCCGATGCGGGGGACACGGGTTTGTGCCCTGGTCCGGGAAGATCCCACATGCTGCGGAGCGGTTGGGCCCATGAGCCATGGCTACTGAGCCTGTGAGTCCGGAGCCTGTGGTCCACAACGGGAGAGGCCACAACAGTGAGAGGCCCGCGTACTACAAAAAAACAAAACAAAACAAAAAAATTTTTAAGGCAAAAAAGCATCACTAGAGATAAAGATAACATGCTCAGTGCCTTTGAATGATGTAGCAGTATTAAAGTTGCATGCTCCAAATAATACAGTTTCAAATGTATAAAGCAAAATCAATGGAATTGTGGAGAGAAATAACTTTACAGTCATAGTGGGAGATGTAACAAAAGTAGTTAACAACAGAACTAGGTAACTAAGTAACAGGACTAGTTAACAACAGAATCAATAAGGAGAGAGAAAATTGTGAGCAACATATTAACAAATTTGATCTAATGGTCACATATATTACATCCAAGAAGTGAAGAATACATTTTGTTTTAAGAACAGATGGATCATTTATAAAACTTGATGTATCCTGTGCCATAATGGAAGTCTAAACAAATTTAAAATAGTAAAATCATACACAACATGTTTTCTGACCACAAATGCAATTAGGTTAAAAGTCACTAAAAAAAAGATAAGTAGAAAAAAATAAATATATGTTAAAATTAAGAAACAAGGTTCTAAATAACCCATGGGTCAAAGAATAAATCATAATAGAAATTAGAAAATATTTAGAATCACACCTAAAAAAAGATACTATGTATAAAATCTGATGGGGTGCAACCAAAACTGTACACAGAGGAGAATTTTTAGCCCTAAATTTATATTTCAGAAAACTTTAAGCTAATACATTTGAAAATATAAATGAATTTCTAGAAAAATATAATTTCCAAAAACTGACTCAAGAAGAAATAAAAAGCCATCCTACAAAGAGCATTTAAGGTCCAGATAACTTTACGAGAAGTTTTACAAGATCTTCAAGAAACAACTATACAATACTATACAAACTTAGAGAATAGAAAAAGAGGAGTAATGTTTAGAATAAAAAGTGCTTAGAATCAATATAAAAAAGTCCTGTAGAAAAAGAGGCAAAAGACTTGAACATCTTCATAAAAAGACCTTTTTTTTTTTGTATTTAAAAATTTTTTTAAACAGCTTTATTGGGATATAATTGATATACGAAAAAAAAAACCTGGACATATTTAATGTATACAATTTGCTGATTTTGGAGATATGCATACACCTGTGAAACCATCACCACAATTAAGGCAATAAAATATCCATTACCTCTAAAAGTTTCCTTCTGCCCCCCCTTTCTTTTTTGTGGTAAGAACACTTAGCATGAGATCTATCCTTTTCACAAATTTTTAAGTGTACAATATTGAATTGTTAATGATAGATACTATGTTGTACAGTAGGTCTCATGAAAAGATCCTCAACTTCAACTTCTCCTCTCCCCTCCCCTCCTCCTTTACCCCCCTTTCTTGTCCAGGGACCCCAGTGGTCTTATTCATCAGCAAATTCCCAGAGCATAGAAAATGGAACAGGATCTGGCTCATACTAGTCCTTCAATAATATTTATGTAAACTGCAAATAAATACATGTAGGTGAAATCATCCAAGCAGAGGAGAGAAAGCTCGAAGAGAAAGTAAATGGAATAAGAAAAGAAGTAGGCCAAAGGTGAGACTTTCCGGAACATTAACCTGCAGGAGGTGGTAGAGTTCAGGAGAAGGCCTGTAGAGTAGGCAGAATGTAGAAGGGAGGCCAGGAAAGAAGTATATCAATAACAGCTAGGATCCTTTGCCTGCAAGGGACTGAACATCTAGCTAAGAGTGGCTTAAACAATAGGGGCTTATTATCTCACATAATAGTCTGGAGGTAGGTAGTTCCAGGGTTGATTAATTCAGTATTTCTTCAGTGTCCAAGCTTTACATTGGCTTCTGGTGATTCTTCTGGTTTTCCCCTCATGGTCACAAAAAGGGCTGTCACAGGGCCAATTGGCAAAAACTGAGATTAAAGACAAGAATTACACATCAGGAGGAACACATCCTCAGGTTCCACTGGCCAGGACCAACTCCTAAACCAATTACAGCAAAGGGGAATGAGATTCCCTTGATTGGTCTAGGCCAACGTGGTTTATCTCTTGGGGCTAGGATAGGGGATTACTTCCTCTGAGCATACTGCTGCCCACACCTGAACACAGCTGGCAATGTGCTAGCAAAGAAGTAGGGGTGTGTACATGGAAACTGGGGTAATGTCTACTGAGGAGACAACCAGCAGGGTATTCTGTCACAGGATTCAAGGAAAGAGATGTTCAAGGAAGGAGTCAGTTGGGTCATTGGTGACTGAGAGGTCATTCATATAAGACGAGGATTGAATGGGACTATTGGATTTCACAACAAAGAGAACATTGATGGTGGTGGTGAGAGAATCGCTCTGGAGTTGGCAGAGGAAATTAGGCAGAAGAGACCCGGTTATGGTGCATTAAAAAGTAAGTGGGGGATGAGAGGGTAGAGGTAGTGAGGGAAGGCAAATTGTCCAAGGGTCTTGGTTATAAGGTAGATGAGAGACAATGGAGCTGGCCTGGGTCTCTGTCCTGTTCCTGGCTGGGAATCCTATTCACTATGCTCCCCAGCCAGGACTGTGTTGGCTGTGCCATTCCCCGCCTACGCATTTCAGGAGTTTTTGAATAATTCCCAGATCTGATAATGTTAGTTTATCATCCATTCCTCTGACCATTCGAGTTACTTTTCTTTGACCCTCCATAGTGCCAACATTTCCTTTGTTGGATGTGGCAATAAGAACTATGTATATGCTTTTGTTGAATTTAGAAATGACTCTTTTCTCATGGTAAAAATGGTATGTATTCATCATAAAAAAATGAAAAATAAAACGATGCTGAAGGAAAAGTAAAAAAATATATAACCCTAATCCACAGAGATCATCACAGATATATTGCTGTTTTTCTGTTAGCTCTCCCCATCCACATTTGTATTATTTTGTATAGTGAAATACTATCTTGCTTTATACCTTGTTTTTTTCCTTAATATTATATGATGAGTTTCTCATCTCATGAAATGCTCTTGATGAATACAATTTTTTGACTGGAAAATATTCTATTGTATGAATAGGTCATTTAACATTCTTCAGTTAATGAACATTTACATTGTTTCCAACTTTTGTTTGCTACATTGTGCCTGCCTATGACTTACTAGCTTGGGATAGGTTTGTAACAGTGGGATGAGCAGTTCAAAAAGTGTAAGATAATTTTAAGGTTTTTATCAGGGCAGCAATTTGGTTAAATGTAGGTGCTCTGGGTCATGCTTGAGTTTTAACTCAGATTCTGCCATTTTCTAGGTATGTGACTTTGGGTAAGTAACTGACCCAAGTCTTAGTTTCCTAATCGTAAAATGTGGATCATAGTATCTACTTCCTGGGATTTATAATAGGTTAAATAAAATAATTTGTGGAAAGGTTTTAGTACAGTGTCTAACAATAAATATGAGCCTTTCTAGAAATGATGCATCAATTTACAAGTCTAAACAGAACCTATTTTATTTTTAATCTGCTCTCTATAAAGTTTAGCATATGAGTTTTAAAAAAATCTAAAATGATTTATGGCTGATGTGTTCAAAGACATTTATCTTAATAAATTTGGGGTCAGTAAATCTTCAGCCTTTATGTTTTTCCTTCAGGCCAAATATTTCAAGTTCAGAGGTAACACTGTGTTGGCTACAGAATGTTCTCTAGACACCTTCACTGGGTGTCTCTAGCTAGTGCATTCTGTGCATATTCTCTTACATCTGATGAAAGCATTTGAATTGACGTGAGTGGTGCTTAGACAACTTATTCCTCAAAGGGCTTTCCCCACCTCTAATCTATTTTAGTTTCTATTATGTATTATGCCATCAAGACTAAGCAAAGCTATAAATTGGCTTTGAATAAAACTAATGCTTAGATCTGTAAAAAAGCGCTGATACCAAATGTAACCTTTAGGTCTTCTGGAATCTCTCAGAACAGAGAAAAGACAATCTTAGAACCTTGCTGAATGCCAAAGGATTTTCAATAGCTAGTCAAGTGACCTTAGCTCTGATAGTATCTGACTTTTTCACTTTCTGCCCTGAGGCTCAGTTCCAGCTTGTGGAATTTTTCTGGCCCATGGATTTGCTATAGCATGGCAGTCATGTAACCTGGAGTTCTAACTCTATAATAATGTTCTGGGGATTTGAGAATAATCTTTGGGAGGATAGAATCAAGTTAGTTTACCTGGCACTTTTATGTCCCAGAAATAGCTCCTACTGAATTTTTAGTTACCAAATGGAAACTTCAGTGTAATTTTTTTCATATATAAGCTGATTTCAATCTATTTTTTCGGTGTATGTTTTTCTCCTTTAATGATAAAACAAAATTCCAATAATTAGAATGATTTTTTTTATGTGATTCCCCACCACCTGACCCCCCGGAACTTTAATTTCTGTATCTCTACAAAGGGTTTTACAGTGGTCTGCTGGAGCTGGCTCATATTGGCTCAACTGGAACAATTATTAAATTTTCACAGATTGGTTGAGGTCATGTTGGTAGCTTGAAGTTGTCTGTGGTGTGGGTGTTTACACCATAGAAATCAGCAATGCTACGAATCAGGACAGTCCCCTGTCCACATGCTCCCCTCCCCGCCCCCGCCAAACTGGTTAGTAAACATTTACCAGCAGACTACCGCTTTTCAGACAGTTTGAAAGGACCTAGAAAATTTAACCTCTCAGACTAAAGTTCCATATCATATAGTTGAGGCAGAATAAAAAGTTTAGTTATCAGGTATTGCACCTTCTACCAGTGGATGTTTGTGAAATGCTATCATTTATTAAAAAGATAGTCATTTAAAACATGACAGACAGATTGAATGTGGGAAGAAAGGAAACCACAAATAGAAGGCACACATTACAGTAAATGTAGAAAAATAGACAACAGAGTTAAGAAACTAGAAAGCCAAAGGAAACAATTTTTGAAGAGTGAAGGACAGGAAGAAGACAATTTTGCCCAGCAAAATTGACACTAAAATTGAATTGGAGAAGTACAGGGAGGTTAAAAATGGCATCAGAATGAAATAGTTTTGAAAATGGTCAGCAATACCAGCTTGGTGAAGTAATGCCTTCCACCCAAGGTGACATTTGCTGAAATGGAAGTGGCACTAAAACCACCAGCCACTGAAAAACAACACATTTTGCCTTTGGCACGTTGGAACACATTTAGAGAATAGCATTATGGGTAAGGAACCATATATTTATTGTCCAAACTAGGACTTCCGTGAGTGAAAGGGGGCTCTGTTAATAATTACTTCTGTACAACAACATAAACCAGAGCCATCGAAGCAAACCAGGATGTATGTACACACTAATTATAGGCTCTACCACTGGCAACCCAGTTTCCAACCCAACTGGTTAAAAGAACTTGACCGATAGATATTACAATGAAAAGGTTAAAATAAATATTCCAAGAGGCTATAGTGATATTAATTGTTTTCCCATTATGAGAGGGTTAAAAAGTAAAAGGAGGTGATTCATAGTAATGTTGAAAAAACAACAAAAAATATGTGAGGAACTGTGGAGCCCCATTTCCTTCTGGTGTCTCCTGACCTGGTGGAGGTGGTTCTAGGATAACTGTTCTTGTTGTACTTGTCAGTGTTGAACACTGTAGGCCCAGACACTCTCCAACTTCCAGTTACTCATTAAGTCCTCTTCTTTATGCTGTTTCCTGTAATATTTCTAGCCTTTTTTCTTTGTTCTGCTTGAAGGATTAAGCTTCTCAGCACTCCCGACAGCTGGGTAGGAACCATGTGCAAGAATGGCTGCCCTGGAGAGAAGGGTTCATGAAACTCTATTGAACTCCATGGTTTTCCTTCCTCAAACTTGACGTTGTTCATCATAGCTGTTTGTTTTGGTCAGCTTTCAGGAATCTTTCTCAGAGACTCGTAGAGGATTTCTCTTGAAAATCCCCAATTTTGCTGAATTACACACCCAACTTGTGCTCCAATATCTGGGCATACATTTCTCATGATATAATGGGGCTGCATTTGGCACTGCAAAGGTGATTTCATGCTCTGGGGCTTTGGCCATATTTCGCAGTGTATTCACTTTACTTTCCAGGAAATGGGTCGAACTTTAAAAATTCAGTATCAGAGGCAAGGGACTCAAACATTCTTTTTCTTGGAACTTTCTTCACAAGTATCTTCCTAGAAATCTTAAGGTCACTTTTCTGTAAGGAAATCTCTAGTAAGACTGTGTTCCCATTCCTTTCATCCTGAACATCAAGTGAGCGTGTCAAATGGCACTGTGTAACAGACCTTTCTGTGATGATGGAAATGTTCTGTATCTGGGCTGTACAATATAATAGCCATTTTCTTTTTTTTTTTTTTTTTGCGGCACGCGGGCCTCTCACTGTTGTGGCCTCTCCCGTTGCAGAGCACAGGCTCCGGACGCGCAGGCTCAGCAGCCATGGCTGACGGGCCCAGCCGCTCCACGGCATGTGGGATCCTCCCGGACCGGGGCACGAACCCGTGTCCCCTGCATCGGCAGGCAAACTCTCAACCACTGCACCACCAGGGAAGCCCCACAATCAATTTTAGAACATTTTCATCATCCACAAAAGAAACCTTGTACCCATAAGTAGTTAATTCCCATTTCTCCTCATCATATCACTCCCAGTACCAGGAAACAGTAATCTATTTTCTGTCATGACAGTTCTACCTATTTTGGAGGTTTCACATACGTGGAATCATACAGTATATGGTCTTTTGTGAGTGACTTCTTTCACTTAGCATAAGCTTTAAGGGTTCATCAGCATTATAGCCTGTGTCAGTACTTCATTCCTTATTATTGCTGGATAATATTCCATTGTGTAGATACGCCACATTGTAGTTTTTCATTCATAAGCTGATGGACATTTGGATTCTTTCGATTTTTTGGCTATTATGAATAATGTTGCTTTGAACATTCATGTACAGGTTTGATATAGAAAGCTGTTTTAATTCCCTTGGGTATATATCTAGGAGTGGATTATGGGCTCCTATGGTGACACTATTTTTAACATTTTAAGGAATAGACAAACTGTTTTCCAAAGCAGTAGAGTCCTAATGAGAATGCCAAATCCTAACCACTAGACCACCAGGGAGCATCGAGTCCTAATGATTTAAAAGCCAAATTGTCTACAGAAGAGAAAGCTTATGTGACATATCTCTCAGGACAGCCATCCTACACCTAATACTTCAGCCCATCCAAATGCATCATAATGATTCAGTGTGTTACGTCTTTGCCGTTCCTGAAATTACACATTCTTCCCCGCCACCCAGTTTTACTGAGAACTAATTGAAATACATCACTGTATAAGTTTAAGTCATACAGCATCATGGTTTGATTTACATATATTGTAAAATGATTATCACAATAGGTTGAGTTAATATCCATCTTCTCATATAGATACAATAAAAAAAAAAAGAAAGGAAAAAATATTTTCCTAGCCATGAGGAGTCTCGGGATTTACTCTCTTAACAGTTTTCCTGTATATCATACAGCAGTGTTAACTGCAGTCTTCGTATTGTACATTACATCTCTAGTACTTCCTTGTTGTATAAGTGGAAGTTTGTACGTTTTGACCACCCGTCCTCCAATTTCCCCTCCCCCGCCCTCTGCCTCTGGTGAACACAAGCGTCTGATCTCTTTTTCTGTGAATTTGACCTTTTTTCTTTTCGATCCCCCATGTAAGTGAGATCATATGGCACGTGTCTTTCTCTGTCTGACTTCCCTCACTCAGCATAATGCCCTCCAGGTCTGTCCATGTTGTGGCAAATGGCAAGATTTCCTTGTTTTTGTAGCAGAATAATATTCCATTTATTACTTCTTTATTCATCCATCCATTGATGGACACTTTGTTTCCAGGCTTTGGCTATTGTGAATTATGTTGCTGTGAACACGGGGGTGCAGATATCTTCTCAAGTTAGTGTTTTCATTTTCTCTGGGTATGTTCCCAGAAGTGAAATTGCTGGATCATGTGGTAGTTCTATTTTTAATTTTTTAAGGGTCTTCCAAGGGAAATTTTTTTATGGGAAGAAACAGTCTCAGGTGGCCATGCTAGGTATCACATGACTCTGGTCCCCGGTTGTAGTTCATTGTTCCAGAGATGGGTACCTGCCCCAAAGGCAGCTGATTCCCAGGCTATCCAGAGCCCTATACCATCAGCTGGCTCCAAAAGATGAGCTGTGCCGACTCAATTCTCTCTTTCAGGAAGGTGGTCTGTGAACTGTAATGATAGAGAAGAGGCCAGCCATGGGAGCTGAAAGTAAAAGACTGCTTAGAGAAAAGTGATGGAGTAGCGTTGACACCATGGGGATCATGACAAACCAAAGTCATGAGGAAGCAGAAGTGATGAGGAAGATGAAAAGACAGAAACTATGGGTAAGCAGGTAAGAAGATACAAGGCAGGGAACAGATAAACAGATCAGCATAAGAAGAGTCAATCTCTAGCTACTGGAGAATGATAGACACGGGAAGGAGTAGCAGAGCCACATTGATGGCAAAGCCATAGAATGAGAAGTACAAATTCCGGCTGCTGAGGCCCTCGGTAACTGGGCATCTAAATGGCCCTGGTCCCAGGAGCCTGATTCTCTTTCCTTTTCTGTGTGAGACAGGGCTGTTGGCTTCTCTTGGGCTACCTAGTATAGATCTGTATTAGGCAGGGTTTTCTAGAGAAACATATGATATATAATATATAAATATTTAATTATTATGTATGTATAATATATAGTAAATAAACATGTATAATTTATATATTGTATGTATATCTATATAGTCTATATAATATACATATAATATGTAATTTATATATATTTATATATGTAAAATATATAATATGTATTATTATATTGCATACTATTCTATATCATATATGTGTGTATATATATATATATATATAGAGAGAGAGAGAGAGGGAGGGAGGGAAGGAGGGAGAGAAAGAGAGAGAGAGAGAGAGAAATAGATTTATTTTTAGGAATTGGGTCGCATGATTGTGGGAACTGGAAAATCTGAGATTAGAAATTCTGGTAAGAGTTGATGCTGCAGTCTTGAGTCTGAATGCTTCAGGACAACAAGTTGGAAACTCAGGCAGGGTTTCTATGTTGCAATTTGGGGGGAGAATTTCTTCCTCTTTGAGGAACCTCAGTCTTCTAAGGTCTTCAGCTGATTGGATGAGTCACACCCACACTATGGAGAGTAAACTGCTTTACTCAAAGTCTACTGATTTAATTGTTAATAACATGTAAAAAATACCTTCACTGCAACATGTAGCCTGGTGTTTGACCAAACAATTGGGTACCATAGACTAGCTAAGCTGACACATAAAATCAACCCTCACAAAATCCTTACTAAAAATCTCCTCTTGCTTGAGGCAACTTTAATCTCTGCACTGTTCTCAAGTTTTTTCAGCTAGTAAGGATTTGAAGAAGGATTTGAACCCAGAAATCTGACTCAAAACTTGCATTTTTGACCACTAAGAGCTTACATCATTTTGTCTTATATCTATCATTTACTAACTCATTTCTTTATTCAGGAATATTTATTGGAGACCTCTTAAGTGGTTGGCATGGTATAGGCTTCTGGGGAGAGAGTAAATAATTGAAATCTATAATACTATATTTATTAAATATAATAATGGAATATGATTAAATACAATGTCTTAGTTAATGCCTATATTAAATATATTTTAAATATAATCAAAATAAAACATAATATATTTAAAATATAAAATTAGATCTAATGTGATAATAGATGGGAGAGGAAGGCAAAATCAGAGGGGCAACTACTGTGGTTGGGAGGTAGGTTTAGGAAAAGTTTCTACTGGGCCAAATTGGATGTTGGATGTGAAAGACGAATCAGCATTAACTAGGTAGGAGGAGAGAGTGGGGAAGCACAGAGGCTGAGAGAAAAAAATCACATCACTGAAATGTTAGCTGGAGGTCTCCATTTAGGATTTAAGTGCTTTGAAATAATGATTTGCATGCCTTCCCTCCTTCCTTCTTTCCTTCCTTTCTCTTTCCTCTCTTTCCTTCCTTTTATTTTTTCCTTTCTTTCTCTCTCCCCTAATTTCATCCCCCAGGCACTTAATTGATGTCTTATATATCCTACACTCTTTATTAAAATTATGGAATGAATAAATGAGTGAATATATGACTAATAATAAATATACGCTTCATCTTGATAAGCAAATTCTTCCACAAGTCTAGTTGCTGCTTTCAGAGACCAAAAAAACTGAGATCACAGGTCTGAGCTGGTATGATAGTTTTTGTTCTTTCAAATAATTTTCCTTTGATGATGATATTTTAAATTATTGTTACCCCTCCCCCCTTTCTGAATAGATAAGCAAGGATTGGTTGTGGCTATGAACTAGGTAGGCAGAGGAAGAGCCTGAAGACTGTGTTGAAACTTAAGCTCAAGCAATGGAATGTTGCAGTTGACTGGGGGGAATAGCTGCCACAAAGGGCTCCTTCTGGAAGCCAGCAATTAGGAAAGAGGAATCTCAGAGTTCAGTTTGAATAGAACCAATGTGCCATCTGGAGGGCCAAAAGACAAGGCAGTGAATCGTGATGAATATTGCAAGAAACAGTGTGTGTGCATCATACGTGTGTGAGCATACATGTAATGTGTTAGGAATGTCTCAGTTCATGAATGCTTTCTATTTAAAGGAGTGTTAATACAGAACAAAGACATGGGGAACTATTATCTTGGCTTAAATGGTTATTAAAATGTTTTGATCTTTTAATTATATATTTTAAAATGCAGAAGGAACTGAGTAATTGTATTTAATTCAATGCACAGCTTAAAGGCAATCTGCTTGTAAAAATATATGTTTTTTTCCCCCTATCCCGATAGCCTAGCACATGTGACATTACATAGATATGTATGCACTATCGGGTCTGTGCAGAATGATGAAAATAACTAGTCATAACTCCTAACTGTAACATTATAGTAAAGAATAGCCCACAGGTTCGTATGGGATTGAAAATTCTTTTCATATTGATATTCTTTCGGCTCTAGCTTAGCACTACTATTGGCTACTTATGAATAAGTTCTTTAGCTTTTCTGAGCCACAATATCTTCATCAGTAAAATAGGGGACCAGAGTAGTTGATCTTTCTAATTCATAAAATGTTTTGTTCATCAGAGAAGTTCATATTTTAAAAAGTACTTTGAAAAGGTAAGATTTCCTACAAAGATTCCTACAAAGATTAGAAGTAGAGCTAACTTTCATTCATTCATTTATTTAATATATTGATCACATTACACTGCTGAAATATGTATAGTCATATATTGTATATGTATAACTATATTATATGCTCATTCTGTGCTAATTGTTGAGGCCACATTGATGAAAAAGACAGATTTTTTCTATATGTGGTCTGTGTGGTCTCTTGGAAGTGGGTGAAGACAATTGGAAGATTCTTGTGAGTTTCTATGTTACCATTTAATGCGTGTGTGATTTCCACTTAATAGGTGTGTGATTTCAGGTGTATAATGGATGATTATACAGGAATATATCACAGGATGGCTATGAGAATCAAATGTGGTAATTGTTGTATAATGTATTAAGTGCTATACAGTGTGACCCAACTATGAAATATCAAGTGGAGAGAGACAAGAAATTGGAAGAAGGTTGAACCATGGAAACTTCCCTAACCTGAGGACAGGGATAAGAGAAAACACAAAAGAGAGTAGAGTAGAAAAGTGACAAAGAGAGAGGTAGAAAAGTGAGAGGAAATAATACATGGGAAGTATTAATAAGCCAGCTGTACTAAAAAGATTTTTCAGATTTTACCTAGTTTAATGTGTTAAATTCATATGTCTTATTCTAGCAATATTTCCTTCAAAATTTGGGTAAAAAGTACATTTTTACTTTTAAAAAAAGTTACAAAAAGAAAAACATCTCTCTGATTCTTGTATAGAAATTCTAAATTAGTTTCTTTCTAGCTTAAAGAAAGGTCAATTATACAAAATCAGTCTGTATTTGCCCTTTATCCTGAGCCTGTATTTTCAGCTACTTTGCTCAAAAAGATCTTTGCTTTGGACTTGGAGAAAGGGCAAATGGTGTTGCAGAAGAAAGATTCTATCCAGCTGACCATAAATTTCTGGCTGTGTGTGGGACCGCACATTCTGGCTAAGATCTGACACCAAAAGCTTCATATTTCTAAAGAACAGTTCTTGCTGGATGGTATGACTATTTCATTGGTTTTGTTGAAGAAGACAGGCAAGATTAAATGCTTCATTGATGTAAGAACAAAGGTAAGCCAGGGGATCTGGCAAAGGTTGAGCAGTATATTTTTCAAATGAATATGATAGCAATTTTTATGAGTCTGCTAGTCACATTTTGGTTGAAAATCTAATCTTTTTCAAAGACTGAAAGGATAAATTAATACCCTCTCGACAACATACAAGATGTTTAAAGGCAAAACTATTTGATTATTTTTATTCTGACATGTTGAGAAACTGTCATTTTAATCAATACAATGAATTAGTATGGCACTGTATTTGAAGCTTTTATAAAGTAAAAAACTTGTTTGTGAGTGGTTTTGCTGATATTTATCATTATCTCTCTTCTTTGGTCTCCAGTAATTTGGCTAATGATTTATAGTCCTTCTCTTGATTTAAATTCTAATCGTTATCTACTTTGAGTCACTCATGAATCTTATTTTGCTGAATTAGAACCTTTGATATTTAGGGCAAATTTTAATGATCTGTCTTCTTCTGAAGTGACTAATTTTAAAGGAAAAAATGCCGTCATACTCACCCTTTCCATGCATGCATTATTTTGTGACAGATTTCTTCTGAGCATAAAGAATTTCTTCTTAGAGAAAGAACTTGGAAGAACACAGGCACCAGGTCCAAAGCATCTACAAGTGGATTGTCTACAAGGGGAAGAGCTTATCTTAAATTTGAGCTGCAATCAAAAATAAAGGTAGATAAAACCTTTGTACATTGTCACCGTAGGAAGGAAAAGCACAAATGAATACTTATTGCTTTGTATCTCTTTTTACATATTTTGCGAGAAAAAGATTTTCCTGGTCAAATCATCTTTGCTAAAAAAAGTTACAAAAAGAAAAACATCTCTCTGATTCTTGTATCTCCGGAGGGACACTGCTGCTCAATCAAATCTTTGCAAGATTTTACCCTGATGTTCTAAAAAGAAAAAGTACTCAGTATGATATATTTTATTATTTTCTTTTGAATAATTTCAGGTATAGGTCATAAAATACTTTGGTTAGCAAGTGTTCCAGACTGAGTCTTGGAGATTAAGTTGTCAAATTAAAACAGAGAGGTTACAGAATCCTTGTCTGGTTTAACTGTTATACTGACATACTCATATGCTACCCAGAAACTGATTGATAGTATCTTTGTCACTTTAGATGAATAAAACAAAAAGTTTTTTTGTGTGTATGTGTGTTTCTTCCTTTTTTCCCCTCATTATTTTGCCTAATTTACTACTTGTAATTTAAAAACAAAAACCGGTTTCAAATGTTAATATCAAAAGTTGACTTACCTGTTAAGGTATATGAGCCCTCAACAATGAAATTATTCATCTTTAGAGCTTTTGTAGTTTCAGTTAAAGGTCTCAGTCTCCATGTACAACATATGTAAGCAGGATGAATAAAAATCCATTCTCAAATGAAAAAGAGTAATAAACACAACCCAAGTTTAAGAGAGGGAACTGCATAGAAAGACAAATATTAAAATAAATATGTTTAGTTAAAAATTAATTTCCTGTCAAGAATCCTGGTTCTACCAGAACTGTTTTTTTTTAATTAATTTTTATTGGAGTATAGTTGCTTTACAATGTTGTGTTAGTTTCTGCTATACAGCAAAATGAATCAGTTATACATATACATATATCCCTTCTTTTTTAGATTTCCTTCCCATTTAGGTCACCACAGAGCACCGAGTAGAGTTCCCTGTGCTAAACAGTAGGTTCTCATTAGCTATCTATTTTATACATAGTAGTGTATATATGTAAATCCCAATCTCCCAATTCATCCTACCTCCTCTTCCCCACCTTGGTATCTGTAAGTTTGTTCTCTACATCTGTGTCTCTATTTCTGCTTTGCAAATAAGTTCATCTGTGCCATTTTTCTAGATTCCACATATAAGCGATACTATACAATATTTGTTTTTCTCTTTCTGACTTACTTCACTCCGTATGACAGTCTCTAGGTCTATCCACATTTCTGCAAATGGCACTATTTCATTCCTTTTTATGGTTGCATAATATTCCATTGTATATATATACCACATCTTCTTTATCCATTCCTCCATTGATGGACATTTAGGTGGTTTCCATGTCCTGGCTATCATGAATAGTGCTGCAATGAACACTGGGGTGCATGTATCTTTTTGACTTATGGTCTTCTCCAGGTATATGCCCAGGAGTGGGATTGCTGAGTCATATGGTAGTTCTATTTTTAGTTTTTTAAGGAACCTCCATACTGTTCTCCATAGTGGCTGTACCAATTTACATGCCCACCAACAGTGTAGGAGGGTTCCCTCTTCTCCACATCCTCTCCAGAATTCATTGTAGATTTTTTGATGATGGCCATTCTGACCAGTGTGAAGTGATACCTCATTGTACTTTTGATTTGCATTTCTCTAAAAATTAATGATGCTGAGCAGCTTTTCACATGCCTCTTAACCATCTATGTCTTTGGAGAAATGTCTATGTAGGTCTTCCATCCATTTTCCATTGGGTTGTTTGGTTTTTTTTGATATTGAGCTGCATGAGCTGTGTTACAATTTGGAGATTAATCCCTTGTCAGTTGCTTTGTTTGCAAATATTTTCTCCCCTTCTGAGGGTTGTTTTTTTGTTTTGTTTATGGTTTACTTTGCTGTGCAAAAGCTTTTAAGTGTAATTAGGTCCCATTCATTTATTTTTGTTTTTGTTTTCATTACTCTAGGAGGTGGATCAGAAAAGATCTTGCTGCGATTTATGTCATAGAGTGCTCTGCCTATGTTTTCCTCTAAGAGTTTTATAGTGCCGGACTTAGATTTAGTCTTTAATCCATTTTGAGTTTACTTTTGTGTATGGTGTTAGGAAGAGTCCCACTCTCCATGGTAAATTAGTCAGTGGTGACAGTGGTCTGACCTTAGCAGAGGAAGTGGATAATGTCGGTTACTCTTCTCCCATATTCTCAGTTCGATGTTGCATAAGGTATAGAACTTGAGGATGTCTGGTGGTCTGAGATATCAATGAGCAAGATGAGCAGAATTTCACTTCGTAGAAGAAATAAGAAAACCCAAAAGTCAGTCATAGTTTGCTCAATCTTTTCTTTCCCCAACCTAATAGTTTTCTGAGTTTTTATGAACTTAGTGTATGAGTAATAATCAGAAAAATACTTGGGGATTATTTGTTTAGAAGCTTTTACTTTAACCAAAACTGCAAAGGACTTTTTCCTTGGATCAAGCACTGGGGCCTCAAAGCAATGTCATTTAATATGCCATTTTTAGTAGACTTTCATCTGAACAAGTTGGAATTATTAAAATGAAATTAGCCCTCCAATTTCATTATTATTTAATTATTTATCAAAGGAATCAGGACCAAGAGAACTTTACCTTTTGCTTTTACATGACTGAGTTTTTACTTTTGGTTTGATATTAGAACTTCAGTGCTTCAAGTACATCTTCTTTGAACTGATGTACTGAAACGGAATGGCATTCCAAGGAAATTGATGGCTGGTACTAGGGAGGCTACAGGTGATTGGAATTTTCCCATGGTAGTCACTTTTATATAACATTCTACAGTTTTGTTCTAGTTCCTATCCACTGTCCTAGCTAGAATCAGTCTCATTTCCTTTCTTCCACCATTTTCTTTTTGGTTATAGGTATCAAGAATTTTAATGATTTGTAAATAGTTTTCTAAACTAATGAAATAAATATGTGTCAAATGCATGTTTTTACATTTTATGTTTTAATAATTAATCCCCCTGAGTTCATTTTCTTGCCATGCTAAATGCAATTCTAGAATGGATTCTATTTCATTAGTGTTGAAATACAGGTCTTTGAAATCTCATGCTGTGGTACCTTATCACTTGACTGGTACTGTTACTGCCAAGGAACCATGTTTCATAACTTTTCTTAGTGAAGTTAAATTTGACTTGTGAAACTAACCAGAACATTTAAACCAAGAACTCTTATCTCCCCTTCCTCAATCTTAGAAATGGAAAAGTTAAAGACAATCCACGTTTCTGTGTTTTGTCCTGTGTCTAATTTATTGTCCTAAATGAGCCAATGCTCCCACCATTCTAAAGAGGCTCCACTTTGGCACTTGGCTTCAGTCCTTCCATGGATCCTCAGGCTGTCTTGTATCCTGGATGACTTCAACACCCGCCCAATGACACAGGCTTCTCGGGGTTTTTAGTTACTTATCTCCAATAGCTTCTACCATAGCCCCTCTTCATCATGTCCTTCTGTTTGCATACTCAGCACGTTTTCATCACCAGTGTCTTCAGTACTGAAAATTTATATCCAGACCTTGCTCTCTTGACATAGCCTCTGGCAAGTTTCATTCATCTTTGTCCCATTAGGCTCTCCAGACTCTAGATTCTTGTTTTCTCTGTTACCCACTTTCTATATTTGTTTCCCAAGCCATTTAGATTTTATGTTCCAACACTTCTGTCTCTCTTTGACAGTATCAACTCTTTTGCCCCATGTTCTTCTTTCACATCTGCTTAGCAAAATCCCAAGCCTGGCTGAATTCAAACCATCAGTCTTCCACACCTGAGTCATGCTGATTAAAAAATCTCCCCATGGGTAGATTGATGCTGCCAAAGGTTTGGATTCTTGGTATATCTTGGCCTTGACTCCTTGCCATTCCCAGGAACATGCCATGTATCTTCAGCTATTTGAGATGTCTTTTATTCCTCAGAAAAAGGAGTTGTGACTTTAGTTATGCATGGGTTTGCATATTTCTTCTTCAAGTTTTTCTTTAGTAACAGTAGTTCAAATTGTGGTGTTGAAAGATCCAGGGTAAATTTTGGCTCAGACTCCAATGTGGTGGGAGATCCATGGGCAGTAATACTGATATTGAAAGTCTAATGGGTGGTACATGGTGGTATGTGGAGGTTTTTCTGATTTATGGCTTGATCCCAGGTAATAACTGAATAACAGGGATCTGCAAATGGGCTGGGAAAGTTCTCAGGGCCTCAGCTAAGTGTCCAGGCTTAGGGAAGAGCTTCAACCCCAGTAAGGGGACAGGAAGGCTCAGTCAGAATCTGAGCAGGAAGGCCATGCACAGTGTGCTCAGCAGTTGGGTAGGATTAGCTCAGTTCTGGTTCCCAGGGCTCACCCAGGCACACGAGATACTAGTTGTCTTACCACGGGATTGGTTTAAGACCTTACCAACTGCCTCCTTTGTCAGGACTGGTTTTGAGACATGGATGGAGCTGAGAGTACAGGTGAGTGGGCTGGTGAAACTCTAGGGGTGACAGTGATGAAGTGTCATTAGAGATGAGGCAAGAGAGGTGAACTGGACTCAGCCTGTAGAAGGCTTAGCCTAAGGGCCTTACCTGGTAGAGAACCCTGGAGGACAGTGACCCAATTGTGGAACAAAATTAAGTGGAAACTGAACAAATAGGAGAGGGTCAGTAGTAATGTTTTTTTTCACAGTATTATTTCATTCATATAAAAGGGATGGGAGGGAAATTTTAAGCCAAGAATAAACTCTTGGTTTGCCCTCTGAGGATTGTACACTTTTAGGAGATTTTAGACCTGGGCGTAGTTTTTGGGTCTGTGGCCTCCCGGCTCTCTCTTCTACATGCTAATCTTCTGGTTGCAGTACATTCAAGGAAAATAAACTAATTTTAGTATTAGCCTAATCAAAGTACAGGAAGGCAGATCTGCTTTAATAACATAATATGATAGACTCCAAAGCTTAATATATGTTTCCTGCTGTAGACAACTATAATATGCTAATAGATAGTTACCAAAAATATCAATTGAAGGATAATTATTTGCTTTACAAAATTTGATCATAAGATTCCTGTAAAAAAAACGAATCTCGGGCCTCCCTGGTGGCGCAGTGGTTGAGAGTCCGCCTGCCGATGCAGGGGATACGGGTTCGTGCCCCGGTCTGGGAGGATCCCATATGCCGCGGAGCGGCTGGGCCCGTGAGCCATGGCCGCTGGGCCTGCGCGTCCGGAGCCTGTGCTCCGCAACGGGAGAGGCCACAACAGTGAGAGGCCCGCATACCGCAAAAAGAAAAAAAAACAAAAAAAAAAAAAAAAAAAACGAATCTCCTCTAGAGAATTTAAAATCTGATTTGGTGTACTACTGTGATTCCATTTGCATGCACATTTATCCTGATTAATAATCAAGTGAGACTTAATAGGGATAAATATACATTTTTGAGTTTAGGCTTAAAAATGTCATTGTAAGGATGGAGCTGAGTGCTCTGGCTTTTCGGCAGATCAAGAGGCTAGTTTTAAGTATAAGGCAGTAGTGTGACACAGATGCCAAAAAACGGGAGCGCCATCTGAGCCTCAGCTAATAGAAATCAAGGTCCAGAATGAGAGTGGCAGATAGGCTGCCACATGAATCACATCCCGGTACTTCCCACCCAACGTTCCTGGGGAACCGAACAAACTTGCTGTCTGTAGAGGCCAGTGTCCTAGATGGTGAGGGAGCTGGGGCCCCATCAAAGTCTCAGAGGATGAACAGATAGAGGATGCTTGGCTTGAGGAGAGAAGGTGATGGTGGTTCCTTAAAAATTGTGATGATTTGCCATGTGGAAGCAGACTTGGATTTATTTGTTATAGGTTCAGATTTAGAATTCAAGGTGGGAATTACAGCGAGGTATTTTCCAGTTTCCCCTTCCTCAGGTCAGAGTGTGTCAAGGTTTGTTTCTGTTTTAATTTTTTATACAATTTTAAAAGGTTACACTCCATTTAAAAATATTGGCTATATTTCCCATGTTGTACAATATGTCCTTATAGCCTATCTTGCACCCAACAGCTTTTATCTCCCACTCCACCACTCCTATACTGCCCCTCCCCAGCTCTCTGCTGGTGACCACTAGTTTGTTCTCTATATCTGCAAGTCCGCTTCATTTTTGTTATATTCACTAGTTTGTTGCATTTTTTAGATTCCACATAGAGGTGATATCATACAGTATTTGTCTTTCTCTGTTGGACTTATTTCACTGTGAATAATACCCTCCAAGTCCATCCATACTGCTGCAAAATGGCAAAATTTCATTCTTTTTTATGGCTGGGTAGTAGTCCATTGTATATATATACCACATCTTCTTTGTCCATTCATCTGTTAATGGATACTTAGGTTGTTTCCATATCTTGGCAATTGTAAATAATGCTGCTATGAACATTGGGACACGTGTGGCTTCTTGAATTAGTGTTTTTGTTTTTTTTCAGATATATACCCAGGAGTGGAATTGCTGGGTCATGCTTTTGGTTTTCGTTTTGGTTCTTAGAGGATTCTTGTGTGAGAGAAGAGGTTAGACTGGAGGCTTCCATAGCTCTTCCACTGACTGAGTAGTTTAAATTTATCCCATCAGGCATCAGGTAAGCTACACAGCTGCTATTATTTGTTATTTATACTTAAGTACCACTTATTATATGTTTGGGAACTGTTCTAAAACTGTAAAAATATCAATTCATTTCACTTATTTTAACAACCCTGCAGCATAGCTATTACTTGCACTTTATAGATGTGGATCCTGAGGCTCAGAGATATTAAGTTACTTGCACAATGTAACACAGCAAGAGCCACATCCACACCCAGGCTCTCTGCCTCTTTATTTTAGGAATACATGTCTTGAGGATTACATTATGCCTGAATTATGTATGTGGTGACTCCATTTTTGGTGTATTATGGAGCTACTGCCTGAAAATGACTTTTATCTTCATGATTATTATGATTTAAAGTTTTTCTGAGTTGGGAAGAGTTTCTGATTCACTTTGCTGCACATATGTATGTTTTGCTAGAAAAACAAGTAGAAATACTGTTTTGTGTTCCCTGTGGTATAAATCATTTTCAAATAGTAATTTGGATGATACTTTATCAACTCAGGTCTCTCTTATTTGTAAATTATAGTAAATTATAAAATGACATCTCTCACAATTGCTTCTATTCACAACCCATGTGATTTCTTTACAATCACAGGATCTTATATTATACCTCCATGACTTGGAAGAACTGTTTTTTTTTTCCCCAAATGTTAACTCCCTGTCAGGGGTCATCTCAGTACTGGAGGGTATATGGTTTATTAAACACAGAATGGTCTTTGCTGTTCCTTTGGCTCACAACCTCCAAAGCCTCATCTGTTAGCAGACAGCTGTAACAGTCTTCCCACTGTTTATGTTTAGTTCATGAAGCAGAAAATATGACAGGTTCTGTATCTTTCAAAACATCTTCCCCCAAATGCTAGTTAATCCCCTGGCTTTCAAAGGTCAACAAAAGTTATGTCTGCTGGCAGCAAGAATATAGGAGTTTTTTTCATTCTTATGTAGATGTTATTTATTGACACTATTGTTTATCCAAGATGACTATAATTTTTCATATGATATTAAACAGACAAACCTTTGTTTCCAAAATGTGAACTAAGTTGATGAAGAAGAAAATATCAATCACCAAGTCCAAGTTACAGTTTTTTCTTTGTTGTTAAAATGGTTGAATAACTTTAGAGCTGAAGAAGTACTATCTGAAATAAGTCCATAGACAATTTAAAAATAGTTTAATAATATAATTATTTCAGTGAACAGTTTGATTGTCTAAACAACAATAATACAACATGACAATTGGAAACACTATTTGCAAACTGTGTAGCTTTTACCAGTTTTATCGTGTATACAGCTGCAACTAGACTTCGTTAGTGAGCCGGAAGGGGCTGAGGAGTGATTGGGCAGGTGGGCTTTTTGAGAACCACTGGGGACAAGAAAAATTGGTCACAGTAATAAAACTGATAAGATGGAGAGAGACAAGTGATGGGAAGATGTCTGCCTCCATTACCAGGTGACACTGAAGAGAAAACTTATGAACTTGGTGTCAAGGGGAATAAATAGCACCAGTATAGGGATGCTGGTCACCCAGAGTGTGGCTTCCTGGAGGGCAAGAAATGAAAAGCCTGCAGCATGAGCAGCTGGAAGTGGGATCAGCACCTGGGAGCAGAAAGATGGAATGGGGAAAACCTAGAAGGAAGGGCTCCCCGGATCTTTCCAGGATGCAACTTATGCAGGGCAAGTTGGAACACTGAACACAGAAGCACAAGCACCAAGGACCTAGTTTTACCCTAGGAAAAGAAATCAGGTATCAGTGAGAATGACTGCTGCAGACTGAGATCTCTCGGGTCGTCTCATGAGCAACGTGGAGTCTATAAATGTATCGGTCAGGAATGCTTTTGGCTGCATGCATTAGAAAACCTGAATACGAAGTCTTAATTGTAAAGGGGTTTATTTTTCATATATGATGAAAAATCTGAGGGCGGGTAGCTGTTGGCACTGGTTGAAGGGGGGGTCAGCAAGGTTAGCATTGAGGTCTCTGATTCTTTGGGGGCTTCCTCCATAGGCTGGCGATCATTTCAGTAGGAAGAGGGGAAAATGCTTTTCCTGCTGCGCTGTGTCATGTGCACATTGCAAGCTGGAAGAGGACCTAGGGAAGAGACTGGCAATGGGGTTGGGTCATTCAACCAACAATGTCTGCCACAACATATTTTCTGCTAACTAATCTTTGTAATATCATCTCTTGAGAAGAGTTTTTTTTGTTTTGTTTTCTCTTGTATTTCAAACATCCCAAGAAGTGCTAGAAAAGAAGAGGACATGTGAATGTGAAAATACCTTGTGACATTCCATGAAACTATTTCTGAGAATTGAGATTAATGTATTGTTGTACCTTATAATGATGATGATGATGATGATGATAATATTAATAATAGCTAGCACATATAACTTCTTATGTGCCAAGCTCTGATTTAAATGCTGTGTATAAATTACTGTTAAAAATCTTATCAACTACATTAGAGATAGGAACTAGCATTATTATTCCCATTTTACATACTGGATAACTGAGACCTCTGAACGATTAAATGACCTATCCAAAGCTAGTATAGTATACTATACTAGTATAGTATAAGTGGGGAAACCAAGAACTACACTCTGCAGTCTGGCCCCAGGGCCCATGCCCTTCATCCCTGGTCTACTTGTTTTTTTAATTTTTTTTTTTTAACTATCACACTTACCTCTTTAATATTATTCTAAATTTTATCATCACTGTTATTTTTTCCTGATGATTGCTTAGTTCATTGGTCCTGAAAAGGCTAAAATTGTAAATATGGACATTTGCCCATCGCCAAAAAGTAAAATCACTGCTAGGAAAATAATACCTACACGGGTTAGATGGAAAGATGAAATGCTGAATCCAGATACAGTGAAATTGGCAAAAGATGGCTGGGTTAGTTTAGTTTCATCCATTTTGAGAAGTCTGGCCCAGATTAGGAGCCCTTAGAGGAAGCAGTGTGCAAGGTGCAGTTTGGAGACATGACATATTTAAAAGGCAGGCAGTTGAATGATTCCAGCTCATATATACCATTGGGTATAATGTATCTAGTCATCTGCCTGAACCAAACAGAATTATTTCCTGCTGGTATTTTTTTTTTCTGTGTTAATGATTTTGAACATCCAGAGTAAACAATTTATTTTTTATACTGAGGCAAAATTTCACAAAATGCCAACATTCAAATCAACCAGCGTCTTACCTCTCAAAATTGAGTAAAAATCTGTGTGTGTATGTGTGCATCAATAAGTGTAAAGCAAATAATTGAACTGTTTGGTTGCAAATGAAAAAACTCAGTAAATAATTTAAATTAAAATACTAAGAATAAAGACATAATAATCGCATACATTTGCCTGACATGGTGAGCTATAATTGGAGAAAAATATAGTTTGCTGGAAAGAGAAGTTAGCTAGAAGTGAGAAGAAGCAGTCTTCCATTCTATGGCACTTTTAATGCTCTTTTCACTTCACTATCTTAATAAGACTGTGGTATTTGTCCTGCGGTATGGTTTAGTGCCTTCAGAAGGACAGATCCATGTTATAGATCCATAGTTTTATTGGCCATTTAAAATCAGAAAATAGAATCTTGGCTGGAAGGGATTTATCTCAGAGGTCTTGTCCTCCAATATCCATCTGCAGAGATGATCCATGAAATGTTTGAATTAGTATCTAAGTAGCCATGTTGATGAGGATTCTATGGCTTTAATGTAGTTGGTTCATCTAGAATCAAAGCTGTTCTTATTTTGCTTATTAGATCTTGGAAGCTGCATGAAGTCTTTTCAAGCCTAGACATTTTCCATTTGCCTTTTGGATGAAGTCCCAAGTCTTTTGCCTCCAAGCTTATCAACTAGCAAGTGGTCACTGCCTCTGTAGAGAAAACCTCATCACTTCTGGCCTCGTACTATGCAGAACTTTCTAGGCTCCTTCCACATACCATGTTATCAGTGTCCTCTTCCCTCTCCTTACATACTTCCCCTTACCTGGAATATCAATCTTCATCTTTCAGTTGGCTAATTCCTTTGTCATCTCTAAGTCTCAACTCAAGTATCACCGCCTCCAGAAAGTCTACAATCTTGATTGCTTCAGGTTGAGTTAGGCAGCCCTTCCTTGTGCTCCCATAATGCCCTGTGTACGTGTACTCTAGTACTGTATGTTCCACATTGTGTTAGGATGATCTGTTTATGCCTTTTCCCACGAGGACTGTGAGCACATTGACAGTAAAGACATGTCTTAGCCATCTTTGTATTTCTATGACCTGCTATAAGACACATTGTTAAATTCTCAATAATACTTATGGACTTTATGAAAGGATAGAGAAAAACACCCCTGAATATTCCTGCCACAGTGTATGGGGTCATTCTATCCAGGAGTGGCATGGAATGAGTTTTGAGACTGCCTGTATCCTGGTAGACACAATTTTGGTCAGAAGCCCGGTATGCTTTTCTTTGCACATCATAGGTTGGGGTTGGCTGTCATTGTATTTTGGTCAATGGCAGCTGCTGATGGCTAAGGGATTTTATTTGTTTAGTTGTCCTTAGCGACAATAATATAAGATGTTTCTACTTACAGTGTTAGTTGATACCTGATATTATGTTGTCTTATTTTCATTTTTGATATTTATTTTCTCCAGTTATTTAAAAATAGTTCAGTATCTGTACAGTACATTACTGTGCAACTTCAGGGTTCAGCATATTGGAAGGTTTAATACCAGCAAAACTTGGAGGTTGTATATTTTTTACTAGTTTCTAGACTCAGATTTATAGGTTTTTCATATTATATAGTTTGCCATCAGAGATCCAAGTCAAAGCCAAACGCCAAATATTTGTTGAATCTATTATGTGCAAAGTCCCATGACAGGTGCAAAAACATGTAAGTGATAGACTAGCAGGAGACACAAAGCAGAAGTACTTGGAAAATTAAGAACAGAGTAAGGGTTAAATAACAGAACAAGCACAGCTAGGATGCTGGATGAAAGTGTAGCTAGACAGGTTCTGTAAAATTAGAGGCAGGTAAGAGCCCTTGGGCTATGGAGATCTGCGAAGGTTTTGGAGTTGAGAGACTCACCTGGGACTTTGAGAAATACGAGTGCTGCCTTTAGGCAAAAAGAAGGGGAGAGGACTTTGCAGATGGTGGGGAGGAGGCCTGAGAGGCCTGGAAACTGGGGCAGTGTGGTTTGGTGGAAGCAGAGCATTCATGGGGGGCTAAGAACACAAAGGGAGAGCCCTGAAAGAAGCTGCTCTAACAAAAAAGCAGATAAAAGTGGCTTCCTGGAGGGTGTGTCTCAAACGTGAGTGTAGCTGTGGGTTCTCCTGAGGCTCTAGTTAAAATGTGGATTTTGATTCAGTTGGTCTGGGGTGGGGGCTGTGGATTCTGCATTTCTACCATTCTGCTACTCCATGGACCTCACAGCAACAGATTGGAGGACTAAGTGAAAAGTTGTGAAGATTTAATTGGAAAAATGGTAAATGATATTCTCATTGTATATTACATAACCTGACTATTTCAGGCTTTTCCATAGCACTTTGGAGGCGTGAAAGCATTATGTCCAAAGGTGCATAATATTCAACCAGGGAGTCACATAGACAAAGTTTACATTCAGCAGGTAACGCAGTTTTATGGAGCTGTCCTGAAAGTGAAAAAAATTCGTTGGTTTTTATAAAATATCATTATAAAATATGTATTTTATTGAGTGTTAGACAAATGTAAAAATCTAGAGGAATGACTGGTTTGAATTAAATTGGAATAACTTTTTCAGTATTTGCCTCAACAGTCATAATTGAGCAAGAAATTGTGTTGTGCATTTGCAAATGGGCTCGGTACTCTGCTTGTCTTGGGTTTAGATCCTTGATTCAGAACTCTGACTCACCTTTGAACCACCTGCAGAGCTAAAAAAAATACTGCTCTACGCCAGACCAATGAAATCAGAATCTCTGGGGCTTGTGCCTGGGGGTTAGTCATTTTTAAAGGCTTCCAAGAGATTCAGATGTACATCCAGGATTGAGATCTACTGGGTTATCTGACCAGATTGTCTAACACTGAATTAAGACGCTGGCACTGGGGGGTTTGACTAACAGACTGCGGGCCTGGCAGGATTAAAATGAGAGTCAGTGCTGAGAGTCACTCCATGCTCCCAGAGGTGGAATCCCTGGGATCCCCCTCTGTAGGGTTCTAGGAGTTCACGGGGAACGCTGTGAACAGACAGGGTGGTGTCAGAGGTGTGCTAGGATGGGGAGCCCTGGTAGTTAGGGAAGCGAACAAGGTAAGCAGAGGCGTGGGTGTGGGAGCAGTTGCCAGGGACCAAGGCAAAAGCCTCCTGCCAGTTGGTGCCTGCTATCTCCAGGGCATGGAACTGCTTTCACTGGGCGAGCTGCAACACAAAGTCTTCAAACTGCCATCCTGGGTAGGTGGTTCAAAGCACAAAGCCCTTTTTTTTTTTTTTTTTTTTTTTTGCGGTACGCGGGCCTCACTGCTGTGGCCTCTCCCGTTGCAGAGCACAGGCTCCAGATGCGCAGGCTCAGCGGCCATGGCTCACGGGCCCAGCCACTCCGCGGCATGTGGGATCTTCCCGGACCGGGGCATGAACCCGTGTCCCCTGCATCGGCAGGCGGACTCTCAAACACTGCGCCACCAGGGAAGCCCCACAAGCCCTTTGATGTGGACGGGCAACGTGAAGATGCAGAACAAAGAGACGCTTCCAAGGGAGTCTACAGAGTGTAAGAGGGTGCAAAACAGAGAGAAGGGGACCCCCCGTACAAACCTCACATACTTTCTAAGCCTCCTTAGCGGTGCCGCGGTGAAATCCCCCGCTCAATGCCCGAGGCTGTGCCAGTACATGGTCATTCATAAAGCACAGATCCTGGTGACCAGATTCTTGACATGTGTTTGTATCAGATTTGAGCTAATGGTGTAAGGCACTTGCCCAAAGCTGTTCCTTAGGTTTTAATGAGCTTCCTATTGGAATATGCCAAGCTCAGTGATTTTGGTACTGAAACAAGTCTTTCAAAACAAGGTGCAACTCAATGGCTTGGCTTAATTCTTTGCTTTTTAGATGTAAAAATCTTATTTCATATAAGAAATAAGTTGTTCTTATTTTTCAAGGATTTATGGTGGCAAACTTTTAACAATATTCACATCTACCAGCAGCCACACCATGAAGTGAACTCGAGGACCCAGCCCGAATTTCAGGCTGCGTCTGCATGTGCCATAGTGATGCTGACTCGGGTCCTATTGAAATTAGAGGGAGACAGTTGCTATGGAGCAGATTTGACATCTTGGCTCCCCTCTGGGTTCCCGAGTAGAACAAACAAACAGGCAGCATGGTAAAGAAAAGCACTTTCAGGCTGTGGAGGAGTTAAGTACACGTAAATTATTATCTGTTCTCAGTGTGAGCCTGAAATAGGCACAGGGGAGACTATTCTTATCCTTGGCAAAAGGCTCTGGATTGTAATATGTGTTTTTCGCAGGAGATTCATCTGAGCACTCCTCATATGAGACCCTAGCTCTGACATCTTGTAGGGCAGGAGGAAAAGATCCCAGATGATGGTTTGGTGAAAGGATTGTGGCCAGGAGCTGAGCTGCAGCTGTCCCCACCTTTCCTTGCCTTGGACCTTGGATGTGTAGGAGGCCTCACGAGGGCTGGGCAGGGTCCCAAGCATGGGCTTGCTGGGAGTGGGGTGTGGGAGTAGGGGGCTGGGGGGATGGGCTGGGGGTGGAACACTCAGACTTCAGTAGGGGAGGCCAGTTTTGATTTAAAAAAAAACATTTTAAGGATGGGAAGAAAAATAGGTGAGGCTTTGTCAAACCATCAGCTTCTAACTTTGCAATGAAATTTAAGGCCAGCTATAAACTCAGTAGTTCCTTCGTTGTGAGATCTTGGCTAAATTTTTGTTTTTTTAGGAAAATCTCCCACAGATGGGAAGAACGTAGCCATTTAAAACAGTTATTCAGCAAAATGTTTCAAAGTTAGGATTGATCGCTTTTTTTAGAGACTAGTGCTTCCACCAGGCAGCCCAGACAAAGCCACCTGCAGAGGACATCTGTCGTCTCTACTCTCCCTCCTGCTTTTTATTCAGGCATTCCCGATTCTTCTTATTAAAATATGTTACCTGGGAAAAGGTATGAATGACTCATAAGAGTTTAAAATGTTCTCTGTCCGGGAATCACTTTTAACAGGAATCCAAACCTTAGGCCACAGGTTAATTCCAAATCTGACTAAGGGGGACTCTAGCTATACTGCCTCCCTGTCCCACGAACAGGAAACCTTCTCAAAGGGCAGTTGGGGGTAGTGAGACTAATTCATGCTGTGTGTTTAAATGCCAGAGTCTTTGCAGATTATCGGCCACCTTCCTTTCCATTCTTGTGCTGGTGGTGGTCTCCCTTTTTTCTTCCTTGCCATCTTCAGGCCTTTGGGAGACTGGGATCTCTCACGAAACAAGTCTAGCAACTCCTCTCTACCTAAGTGAGGTCATGCAGCCCTGAGACCCCTTGAGGAAGGAGTCTCTGTGGGGCTTCCGAGAGTTTGTAAACCCGTGAAACTGCCTGCAAATATGTTCCCTTATTTTTTAAGAAGAGGATTGATTAGATTCCTGAGTCTCAAAAGGCTCAGCAATACCCCCATACCTCCTGCTACCCCCACCAGCATCCCAGATGCTCCAGGATGGCATTTCAGGCAGCAGGTAGCAGGTGGAAGAAACTAGCTGAGGTCTCTTCTTGGTGCACAGCTCGCATGGGTCAGTGGTCAGGTCCTACCGGAATCTACCAACACACAGTCCTCCATTAAACTTCCTTACAGGCTTATTATCTGTCGAGTATAGACTCAGCATTAATACAGTGAGCCTCTTTTTTTTTTTAATTTAATTTAATTTAATTTAATTTAATTTAATTTTTTATTAGTTTCTGCTTTATAACAAAGTGAATCAGTCATACATATACATCTGTTCCCACATCCCTTCCCTCATGCATCTCCCTCCCTCCCACCCACCCCATCCCACCCCTCCAGGCGGTCACAAAGCACCGAGCTGATCTCCCTGTGCTCTGCGGCTGCTTCCCACTATCTATCTACCTTACGTTTGGTAGTGTATATATGTCGAGCCTCACAGCAGGCCTGGGAGTCCCAAGACTGAGGTCTGAATTATGTAGCACTCTTTCAGTTGCAAGTTAGTTTAAACAGAAGAGACGATTTATTGGCTCACAAAAATGGGGTATTTGCGGGGAGGAAGTAGATTTTAGGGATGATTCAGCTAATAGCATTAGGAATTGCTTTCCCTCTCAAAGATAAAGGTTGCTACCTAGACTGCCAACTTTTGTTCTGCTAGTTTAGAAGCCACAATGTAAAGTCTTTAATCCCTCCCTCCCTCCCTTCTTTCCCTCCTTCTTTCCTTCCCTCCCCCCCCTCCATCCCTTCCTCTTTTTTTTTCTGATCTGATAGCTCTAGCACAAGTCCTAGAGAACGCTCTCATCAACATTGTGCTATCCCTGAGTTCTTTGCTGGGACAAGGGGAATGAGGTATTGTGACTGGTTAAGCTTGGGTGACGTGCCCACTTCTGGAGTTGAAGGGAGTTGGTCCCCTTTTCTTGAATTGCGTGGACTAAGAATGGGAAAATGGTGGTTTCACAAAGGGGAACTAGTGCTGTTACCAAAAGGAAAGGGAAGGGATGCTGGGCAGGCGAAAGCGATGGCTGTCTACCACGATGTCCTTCTAATTCAGGTACCTTCACCATCTGAGAGATGGATGAGATCTTAGAACATCTTATAGTTGAGAAATGTAGGATTCCCTGAACTGAGGGAAAAGAGTCTTTTCAGACTCTTCTGAAAAGAGTCTGACACATATATAAATGTGCCTAGTTTCAGGGAGAGGATCCATGGCTTTTACCAGCTTCTCAGATAAGAACCACTGAATTAAGAACCCTTCACTTTTTTCAGATGAGGAAGCGAGGGCTCAGAAACTCTAGATGTCTTGGCCTTGGAGACACTGTATCCAGCTTTATCCACACCCCCCTGGGTTTTCTAGCAGGACACTGGCCTCTCGATACTGTGTTAAAAACAGGCTTCTCTGGTCAAATACATTTGGGAAACACTACATTACTACTACTATCTACCTCTGGAGATTCACCATACATTGAGGCATATTACAGGCTCTGAGAAATCTTATTCTAAAGAAGTACATTTGACTGTATTTAACCCAGAAACCTATTTGAGTACTTTTTCTTTTCACGTGCCACCAATAACACACTTCGGGAATCTGTGTTGCAGCACCTTGCCTCTCCCTTAGGCTGGATGCTGTGCTGTGTGTCCTGGTTGGGAATCTGGGGTACCCACTTTCCAGTGCCGTGTGCTCCCCGTTAATCTGGTTCAGTTTCAGAGATTTCAGGACACAGTCACTTTCTAAGGTATGGAGGCTCCTCCCCACCGCACTCTCCTGCATTCTATCACCCCTCCCTGGCCACAGCAGGGCCGAGAGACAAAGGCCTCTGGCTCAACCCTGCAGGAAAAGGAGGACCACAGTTCAGTGCCAGGCCCTCAGTGGGCCCTGGTCAGTGCCGTGGGCCTGGGGCATGGGCAGTGTCCATAGGATGTTCTGTACACTCTCGGATGGTAAGACAAGCTGGTCTGCTCTATTTCCCTTTCAGCCCACCCTGCACTTCCTCCACCACCCACTTCTTTTACCCCTCCCCTCATTCACATCACCCCATGGGGCCTTCCTGTTCAGAGTTCCTAGATCTTTTTCCTCTCCCATTAATTGTGTGTTTAATCAGTCGAAATAACAACAACAACAATAATAATAATAACCAGGAGCTTACTATATGTCAGGAACTGTTCTAAGCATTTTAGAGGTATTAATCATTAACTCTTCACAATGACATGACGTGCTAGGTGCTATTCTGTCTCCACTTTATAGAGGCAGATTCAGATTACATTTTACATCCAGGGATTTGCATGGCTCTGAGGACATAGCAGAGAACGAAACGAACATATGTCTATGGTTGGACTTATTCCCTTGGGACAGCTGACTAAGGCGACCACCAGGGAATACAACACCCAGTGCTCGTGAAAATCTTAATGAGCACCAAGGACACAGTGTTTCTCTTCTGGGAAGTGTTCTGCTTTTATCAAATGTCTTGGGAAGAGCAGATGTCTTTAACTTAAGAACGACCCTAATGACGGGAGTTTTAGACCTGAGGGGAGGGTTGGGGAGACGATTTTTCATGGGGAAGTCTTTACTTCACCCTTGAAGCACACCTGCGTGTGGCTGCCTAAGTGGAGCTGCCTCTTCCAGACCATCCAGCTTTTCCCTTTCTACTGGGATTTATAGAGCAGGAGAAGCAGGGGTGTCTATACTGGGACACAGAGAAAGGCAGTGCTTACATGTCCATTTTTGCTAAGACTTTAGGCCTATGACAAAACTTAGGGACCCCGCTCCGTTAGCTGGTTTTCCTTGGCTTGGGCCAGTTCGAGTGTACATTTATGTGTCTCTGTTCACACACATGTGCTCAGTCTATGCTTCTTCCCTTATGGTCTTCTTGTTCCACAGGGAGCACAGTGTCCTAATATGAACCCTACCCCTGCAATTCATACAAAGGAGTTAGTGGCAAAATGCATTACCCTTCCCTAAAGTTCTTTTTTATTTTTTTTCCGCATCTTTATTAGAGTAAAATTGCTTTACAATGGTGTGTTAGTTTCGGCTTTATAACAAAGTGAATCAGTTATTCATATACATATGTCCCCATACCTCTTCCCTCTTGCATCTCCCTCCCTCCCACCCTCCCTATCCAACCCCTCTAGGTGGTCACAAAGCACCGAGCTGATCTCCCTGTGCTATGCGGCTGCTTCCCACTAGCTATCTATATTACGTCTGGTAGTGTATATATGTCCATGCCACTCTCTCACTTTGTCCCAGCTTACCCTTCCCCCTCCCTGTATCCTCAAGTCCATTCTCTAGTAGGTCTGTGTCTTTATTCCCCTCTTGCCCCTAGGTTCTTCATGACCATTTTTTTTTTTAGATTCCATATATATGTGTTAGCATATGGTATTTGTTTTTCTCTTTCTGACTTACTTCACTCTGTATGACAGACTCTAGGTCCATCCACCTCACGACAAATAACTCAATTTCATTTCTTTTTATGGCTGAGTAATATTCCATTGCATATATGTGCCACATCTTCTTTATCCATTCATCTGTCGATGGACACTTAGGTTGCTTCCATGTCCTGGCTATTGTAAATAGAGCTGCAATGAACAGTTTGGTACATGACTCTTTTTGAATTATGGTTTTCTCAGGGAATATGCCCAGTAGTGGGATTGCTGGGTCATATGGTAGTTCTATTTGTAGTTTTTTAAGGAACCTCCATACTGTTCTCCATAGTGGCTCTATCAGTTTACATTCCCATTACTCAACATAGTTTTGGAAGTTTTAGCCACAGCAATCAGAGAAGAAAAAGAAATAAAAGGAATCCAAATCGGAAAAGAAGAAGTAAAGCTGTCACTCTTTGCAGATGACATGATACTATACATAGAGATTCCTAAAGATGCCACCAGAAAACTACTAGAGCTAATCAATGAATTTGGTAAAGTAGCAGGATACAAAATTAATGCACAGAAATCTCTTGCATTCCTATACACTAATGATGAAAAATCTGAAAGTGAAATTAAGAAAACACTCCCATTTACCATTGCAACAAAAAGAATAAAATACCTAGGAATAAACCTACCTAAGGAGACAAAAGACATGTATGCAGAAAATTATAAGACACTGATGAAAAAAAAATTAAAGATGATACAAATAGATGGAGAGATATACCATGTTCTTGGATTGGAAGAATAAACATTGTGAAAATGACTCTACTACCCAAAGCAATCTACAGATTCAATGCAATCCCTATCAAACTACCACTGGCATTTTTCACAGAACTAGAACAAAAAATTTCACAATTTGTATGGAAACACAAAAGACCCCGAATAGCCAAAGCAATCTTGAGAAAGAAAAACAGAGCTGGAGGAATCAGTCTCCCGGACTTCAGACTATACTACAAAGCTACAGTAATCAAGACAGTATGGTACTGGCACAAAAACAGAAAGATAGATCAATGGAACAGGATAGAAAGCCCAGAGATAAACCCATGCACATATGGTCACCTTATCTTTGATAAAGGAGGCAAGAATATACAATGGAGAAAAGACAGCCTTTTCAATAAGTGGTGCTGGGAAAACTGGACAGCTACATGTAAAAGAATGAAATTCGAACACTCCCTAACACCATACACACAAAAAAACTCAAAATGGATTAAAGACCTAAATGTAAGGCCAGACACTATCAAACTCTTAGAGGAAAACATAGGCAGAACACTGTATGACATAAATCACAGCAGGATCCTTTTTTACCCACCTCCTCGAGAAATGGAAATAAAAGCAAAAATAAACAAATGGGACCTAATGAAACTTAAAAGCTTTTGCACAGCAAAGGAAACCATAAACAAGATGAAAAGACAACCCTCAGAATGGGAGAAAATATTTGCAAATGAAGCAACTGACAAAGGATTAATCCCTAAAGTTCTTACATTTCAGTTAAGGACTTGGGCTTCCACATAGGACTGTGAAGGGCTTCCCTTTAGGTGAACTAAAATGTCCTTCTTACCTCTGGGCCCTTTTTTTTTTTTTTTTTTTTTTTGCAGTACACGGGCCTCTCACTGTTGTGGCCTCTCCCGTTGCGGAGCACAGGCTCCGGACGCGTAGGCTCAGCAGCCATGGCTCACGGGCCCAGCCGCTCCGCAGCATGTGGGATCTTCCCGGACCGGGGCACGAACCCATGTCCCCTGCATCAGCAGGCAGACTCTCAACCACTGCGCCACCAGGGAAGCCCCTCTGGGCCATTTTTTTGGGGGGGGGGCATTTTTTATAGATTGCACCTGTTTCACGGAGTATAGAGATTTTAATACAGCTGATAGATAGTTATGGGTCTTTCGTTAAGGAATCAGATTAAGAAAGAGGAAAACAGAAAAGTATCTGGTGAGTTCAGGGCTGGTAATGAGAGGCAAGGCCTGGAGCAGGTAGAGGCCAGGAGAGGCTGGAGGGAGCAAGGCTGAGGGCAGCCATCGATGCCCAGTGCCCAGAATGAGGGAAGCCGAGAAGAGTTAGGAGCTTTCTAAGTTATGGACTTACCTATGCTTTACCTCGATGGGTGTGTTTTGTAAGCCCATATTCCAGAATCTGTGATAAAGCACAAGTTGTACTCTAAAGAGCTAATTGATAATTCACTATGGAGGAAGGGAACTAGGCTGCAACCTCTAGGCAAAAAACTTAAGAGGGGGGCATTCTGCCCCCCAGAAAGGTATGTAGAAGTCCCAGCCCCCAGTACCTCAGAATGTGACCTTATTTAGAAATAGAGTCTTCAGAGAGTTAATCAGGTTAAAATGAGGTCATTAATATGGGCCCTAATCCAACATGACAAATATCCTTATAAAAAGGGGAAATTTGGAGATGGACATGCACAGAGGAAAGACCACATGAAGTGACACAGGGAAAATGTCACATGAAGATGGAGGCAGAAGTCGGAATTATGCTGCCACAAGCCCAGTCCGGGACTACCTGCAACTGGAAAGGGCAGGGAAGGATCCTTCCTCTATGGGTTTCAGAGGAAGCATGGTCAAGCTTCACCTTGATTTTAGACTTCTTGCCTACAGAACTGTGAGAACATAAGCTTCTGTTGTTCTAAATTACTACATTTGTGGTATTTTTTTGTGGCTGCCCTAGGAAACTAATATCAGGGGAGAAGGTAATTACATTTGCTAAGACTTCCTACGTGCCAGGCACTGTGAAAAGGATATCATAGTCAGTGGTCATCTTTATCTTCATGGCAACCTTGGGAGGCAGGCATTGTTATGATATTGAGGTTAGATAATTGCTCAAGGGTATATAATTAGTACTCAGTAGACCCCAGGGTTTCAGACAAAAGCCAGGTCCTCTCACCACACTGCAGCTCTCAGTTCCCTGGGCAGTGGTAATGGAATTGATGGTTAACCTTGGAAGTTTTCAATTTGCGGCCACACCGAGAATTTGGTCTGAGACTTTACTTCTTAGTCATCACAGAGCTCACTAGTCTCTCCTATATTCATCTGAAATTGTCATCCTCTGCTCTGTTACACTAGTTGGAAAATTTTGATTTGAGGAACACAATGATGAACTATTATTATCATGGATCTCTCTACTAGCTTTGTTATTCTTTGTACTAACATTGAAACTTCTAGAGTTCTTATTTCAGTTGTAGGAAAGTCTAACCTGGGATAGAAAGACCTAAGATCATCAACCTCATTATCTTCATCAAAAATAATCGGTCTAGGGCTTCCCTGGTGGCGCAGTGGTTGAGAGTCTGCCTGCTGATGCAGGGGACGCGGGTTCGTGCCCCGTTCTGGGAAGATCCCACATGCCGCGGAGTGGCTGGGCCCGTGAGCCATGGCCGCTGAGCCTGCGTGTCTGGAGCCTGTGCTCTGCAACGTGAGAGGCCACAACAGTGAGAGGTCCACGTACCACAAAAAAAAAAAAAAAAAAAAAAAAAAATCGGTCTACTGTATTGTGTCTGATTCTTTTGTGGAAAAGGTACACAGCAAATTAAATAGACATGACCCTCATTTGCATACACATTTCAGTGAATTAACAACCTTTAAATTCCATAAACACTTTAAAGTAGACTAAAGAAAGCATACACACAATAAAGTAGTAAAATCTAAATTTAAAAATAATAGAACCACAGTGTAAAACATTTTTGGGTAGATGTCAGGGTAGGAAAAAAACATAAAATGCACATGTGCTAAGCCTCTCAGTTTGGAACTGATCAGGAGAAAGAAACACAGTCATTTGAACATGGCAAGTTTAATGTAAAGAATTATTGACTGTAACAGGGAATTGAAGCAACAAAGCGTTGCCTGGGAGGAAGTCAAGAGAACTCTGTAGAATATCGGAATAGCGGAGATGTGGAGCAGACACTATTCCAAGGGTTGAGATAGAGTGGGAGGAGGACTCCCCCAGGACTGAGACCCAGTCCCGGTTGGCACGGCTGTGGCTGACTGGATAGCAGAGCAGTCACTGTGATACTGTGCTGTAGAATTATCTAGAAATTTGCCCCAGGAACTTGCTGGCAATCTGCCCTCCAGGGTGTTGAAGTAAGCTATTCACTGGGAGGTGAACACACAGGGAGGCTCCTGACGGGAGAAACTCTGACTCTGCTGTAAGTCATCCCAAAGGCATGCTGGGTAAGCTGCCGGCTGCTGGGCAATATTGACCACTGTGCCTTGCAGGAGTCCCTGGGACCTGGGGAAGCTGCTTCTGCTGCAGGTGCTGGGTGCTGGGGAAGCCACGTGTGCTGTCAGAGGATCCTAGAGAAGCTGTGCACCCTGCAGGAGCCTGGAGAGCAAGCACCAGACCAGGAAACAAAATCCTTTCATCCTGAACTGTCTCTCCAGAGCACACTGCTGATAAAGGTTAACAGGGCCAGCTGACAAAGGAAAAACATTTAAAGGGCCCATGCCCATTTTCACAGAGCAGACAAAAAGGATGCATTTAGAGCTGAGAAGCAATAAATTGTTAACTGGCCTACTGAGTCATAAATGGCTTCAATTCTAGTTGTATCTAAAATAAATAAATATGATTGGCCTGAGATTGGTCCTGAGTTTCCTGGTGGCCAAGGTAAAATGAAAAAACATGATCACTTTTCATTTTTTGTAAGACAAATGATTTTGAGGCAAAACTTTTTGTAGAACAGAAGTTTAGAGACATTTTCTCATGTGGTACCTGCTTCCAGAAAACACCAGAAGAGGGAAGACACAACATTCCCATAGTAAATGGATTTTCTGTAATTTTATAGTTTCCCCCAATGAAAGCTGAAAGCATAACATATTTATTGAGATCTTACTTTTTAATCGGACACTGATGTTTAGAAGCTTACCATCCTGTGTAGGAAACACTGAGGTAGGAAAAATAAAGTCAACTATATTTCTGATGAGAGAAGAGAGTCAAGCACCTAGAAGAGATTACCAATAACACTCTCCTTGGATGAACAGAGCATAATAGAACAAAAAAGAAGAAGGCAAAAAAGGGTTTTTGACTTGGGCCACTAGAAAATGTTAACCTTCCCATTAACTCTTGTTATAAATATTTGAATTCGTATTTGATTTCTAGGATGTAGATACCCATCTATACCACACTCTTAGTATTTTCTTGAAAACTGAGGCTTTTGGAGTTTATTCTCAGACATACCTCAGATAGAATGATTAGCATACCATTAATTTGAAGAGGTGAGGGCAAGTTTGGTTTCTTCATAGACACCTCTGAATGTATGAGATGTTTCTACATGAATCTCTGTGCCACAAAGAGGCAGATGTTTCTCTCACCTGTTTTATCTGACTTGGCTCTTTAGGAAGGGTGAGAGGAAGCTCAGCATGTGCTCTCTGAAGTCCCCTCAAATAAAATGAGAAACAGAGAAATATTGGTAAGGTTTCTTCTGTTGAACCATTCTCCATGTTAAAACAAAATGTTTTGTGAAATTTTTCTTTAAAATTCTTAGAATACACTCTGTAGACACCATGATTAAGTTTGCAATATGAAAGAGGGTATCTTGGTCACTAGCCAGTGGTTAAAAGCACTGCCTCTGGAACTGGCTTGTCTGGGTTCAATCCTGGGTCTGTCCCTTACATGCTGTGTGACCCCGGTTGAGTTTTACACAGGCTCCCCATCTGTAAAATGGAAATAATGTCATTTACTTGATGGAGTTGCCATAAGGACTTGTGAGCTCTCAGAATACCTAACACCTAATCAGCACTATTCCGATAAATATTGGGCCAATGTGTCCAGATGAATGAGAGATGCTGAGGTGTTATCTCTGTTTCTGTCAGCATGCTTGCTGGGGAAGAATCCACTGCTGACTTCTTCCTCCCTGTGTTCTACTTAAGAAAATGCACAAGTGTCAGCATGCAGAGCGGGGCCATGCTAAGAAGCAAGGGTATACATTTTCACTTTGATAAGTAAAAACTCGGTGGAATAAAGTAAATTTAAAGTCACATATCTTTATGGACTGCCTGCAATGAAGAAGCCTCATGTGAAATGCTATGGGTGTTCCAAGAAATCTAACAAGAGCTTCTGCCATTAAGGGCTTTAGTGGCTGATTGGGGAGATAAGATGTATTTATGTATAAATCAATAAATAAGAAAAGACACAAAGAAGAGTTTGAGACAATGATAGAAGTAATGTCACATGGTACATGATCTACTGACAATGGAGTATGGGGTAATAGTTACTCCTGGAGTTTTCTTAAATTAATTTTTATTGGGGTATAGTTGATTTACAATGTTGTGTTAGTTTCTGCTGTACAGCAAAGTGAATCAGTTATACATATATCCACTCATTTTTAGATTCTTTTCCCACATAGGTCATTACAGAGTACTGAGTAGAGTTCCCTGTGCTATACAGTAGGTTCTTATTAGTTATCTAGTTTATATATAGCAGTGTGTATATGTCAACGCCAATCTCCCAATTTATCCCTCCCCTTCCTCCCTAGTAACCACAGATTTGTTTTCTACATACCACTGGAGTTTGAGAAGTCCTTCCTATTAGGGAATTATGGAGGGTGATGGATATGGAACCAGAGCTGTGTGTTGAGGGATATACGGTTTGGGTAGGCTGAGCGGATGGTGGCTGGCCCTGTAGGGATATGAAACAAGGTGAAAGCACGTGCTGGGTCCCAGGATGAGCGGGCGGCAGGAGCTCACCAGTTTGGCTGTGGGAGGGTAGAGAATTTTGGAAGGTAAGTGGAGATGCTGGAAAGGCAGACCGGGAGCCTATTGTGGATGACTCTGAATGGTGGTCTAAGGACTTTGCTCTTTTTCCTGAAGGTTGTGGGTACTTTTGGTATTAGTGAGGGTTTTTTTTTTTTTTTTTTTTTTTTTTTTTGCGTTACGCGGGCCTCTCACTGTTGTGGCCTCTCCCGTTGCGGAGCACAGGCTCCGGACGCACAGGCTCAGCGGCCATGGCTCACGGGCCCAGCCGCTCTGCGGCATGTGGGATCCTCCCGGACCGGGACACAAACCCGTGTCCCCTGCATCGGCAGGTGGACTCTCAACCACTGCGCCACCAGGGAAGCCCCTAAGGAGGGTTTTTGAGTCTACATAATTGGCCTTTCTCAATTTCTTAGCAAGGATAGAATCTCATTTTCTAGGTAGCAAAGCTTTATGTGAGACACTGCTGTGGAGTAATAGAAGTAGGGCATTTTGGTGGCCGCAGTGCCCCCAGGCACATATGCCATTCTTTTTGAGTGCTCAACAGTCATAAGTAGGACCTATGAAGATTGTGCCCATGAGTGGAGAATTCGCCAATGAAGAGACCTACCAGTGCCCCCACCCTTACCCAGCATCCATCCAGTTAGGGCACAGGCATGTGACGTGGGTCCCACCGGTCAGACTTTGAACTGGAAGCCGGTAAAGCCAGGGATGGTGTGAGGTGCATTTTGGCTAGTGTTGTGGGAAGAGCATCCAGTTTCTGGAGATGGTTGCCACAGACGGGCGAGGGGAGCCTGCTGTGCCCATGCTGGCAGTGTTGGTTGTGGTCACCTAGCCCTCTGTAACCACCGGGCTGATTCAATGTGATTTGGGGCATCTTCTTGGCTGCTTAGCCCCCAAGCCTACTGAGGGGCTTTTCTAAATTTTCTGTAAGTGAATTCATCTCTTTTAATCATATTTTTTTTCTGCTTTAAACTCTTTAGAACTGGTTTTGGATGACCTAAAAGGAAACTAACATGGCAGGTGGCTCAGGGGGCAGAGGGGGCTGGGCACTCTGAGCATCATCATGGTAGAGAAGAGCCACGCTTTTGCATCCTTCATCTGGACATCCTGTGCCCTCTCTGTCCTCTTCCCCTGACCTTCTGAACAATTTATAGACCCAGGTGCCTTGATCTATAAATCAATCTAGGTGATTTATAGGCTTTTGGGCACCTTGGGTTAGCTGTCTTTGCCACCTTTATAAGCATAATGGATCACACATGTCCTACTGATTTCATATGATCTTATTTGACACACTTGATGCACTGCCTGAAACACATAGGATGTGGAGCCCAAACTCTGAACTCAGGCTTCCTGATGACTTGGAACTTCTAGAATGATAAAATTAATAGAGTGAGTGGACAGATGTGCAGGAAGGGAGACGGAAGTACAGAGAAGGACAGGGCATCTGCAGTCACTTAGTGCCTGAAGCAGAGCAGAAAGCGGGAAGAGTGTCATGATCAGGGTCAGAGGCATGAGCAAAAGAAGAGGGGCAAGCAGGTAGCAAAGGCATGCCCAGGCTTGCCTCCTGCCCCCTTCTCCGTTATCCGGCGTGTGGTTAACACAGAGAACATGTACCCCGGGGGCCAGCCCATTGTAGCACCCTCCTGACAAAGACTCCATTTGCTTCTCACCTGGGTTTTCTTTCTCACTCCACCGTCCTGGCAGAATTCTTGAGGGAAAGAGATGCCATCAAGCTACTTTTACCATAACAAGTGAACTTTTATTTTTAAAAAGCAAAAGCTCAGTTAAAGGGGCCAGGGCTTCCCCGGTGGCGCAGTGGTGGAGAGTCGCCTGCTGATGCAGGGGACACGGGTTCGTGCCCCGGTCCGGGAAGATCCCACATGCCGCGGAGCGGCTGGGCCCGTGAGCCATGGCCGCTGAGCCTGCGCGTCCGGAGCCTGTGCTCCGCAACGGGAGAGGCCGCAACAGTGAGAGGCCCGCGTACCAGAAAAAAAAAAAGGGGGGGGCAAAGCACAGGGCCAGCGTCTGGGGTTTAAGAAGCTACAGACTCCTGGGCTTTGTGGCCCTTGGTGAGATCAGCTGGCTGGGAATGGCTGCTTGGAGAGGAAGCTCCTGTGTGGAGTCTGAGAAGTTGCCCTAAGCAGACTTCGGGAGGAAAACAATTAGGGAGAGCCCTGGACCCAGCCCACCAGCCACATGGCTGGGCTAGGAGAAGTCGGGAGCTGTACTGACTTCATGAGGGGTCTGGAGGCAGAGAGGTGGACTCGGGGCATGAGACCACATGGTCACATGGAGTAGCCCTGTTTACCTTTTTCTCCCTGTCAGATATATCCTCTGAATAATATATTTTTGGGAATTCCCTGGCGGTCCAGTAGTTAGGACTTTTAGCTTCACTGCTGGGGACACAGGTTCGATCCCTGGTTGGGGAACTAAGATCCCACATGCCATGCGGCGCATTGTGGTAAAATATGCATAAGATACACTTTACTATTTGAACCATTTTTCGCTGTGTGCTTTAGTGGCGTTAAGTATATTCAAATTATTGTGCAGTCATCACCACCATCCATTGCTAGAACTTTTTCTTCTCCCCAAAGTGAAACTCTGTACCCATTAAAGCTTATCTCTCCTTTTCCCCCTCCTCCCAGCCCCCAGTGAATACCAGCCATTCTACTTTCTGTCTCTGTGAGTTTGACTACTCTGGTTACCTCATATAAGTGGAACTGTAGAGTGTTTGCATTTTGGTGACGGGCTTGTTTCACTTAGCATAATGCTGTCAAGGTTCACCCATGTTGTAGCATGTGTCAGAATTTCTTTACTTTTTAACACCGAATAATATTCCAGTGTATGCATGTACCACATTTTGTTTATCCTTTCTTCTGCCGATGGGCATTTTGGTTGTCTCCGCTTTTTGGCTATTGTGAATAGTGCTGCTATGAACTTGAGAATGAAGAGGGCTAGTTGAGTCCCTGCTTTCAATTCTTTTGGGTATATACCCAGAACTGGAATTGCTAGATTTAATTAATTCTATATTTAATTTTTTGAGGAAACACAATAATGTTTCTAAATAATATTTGTAATGAACTTTCTTTTTTTTTTTTGGCTGTGCCACACAGCTTGTGGGATCTCAGTTTCCCTCCCAGAGATTGAACCCGGGCCCCAGCAGCGAAAGTACCAAGTCCTAACCATTGGACCACCAGAGAATTCCCTGTAATAAACTTTTTTTATTAAGGGAAATGTTAAATACACAAAATAGAAAGAATAGCATAATGAATCCTCATGTGCACAACATTTGGTTTTGAATATTATTTAGGATGATTGTTTGATGTGCAGGTTGGATCACTTTAGTGATTCAGAAAACATGTGTTGAGCAGTTGAGTATCCAATGATGAATCAGGCATGATTCCTATCAGCTGCGGTACCTCTGGGTGCTGGTGATGAAAATGTGCAGCTCCAATGCCCTGCTCTGGGAGCATGGCTAATTGACGGCCCCAGTTGCTGCCCCCCCGATCTACTATCTACTATCACATTTGCACCTAGTACACACTTTTGGTGGGCTGCTACCAGCATGGTGCGGGCATTATTTCAGGACTCCTCCAACAGTGTTTTTGACTTGAGGACTTTCCACCAACCTGGCTGGATCTTTTGTAGAACTGCTCTGTGATCTGAGGCTCTTTCCACGCAATTTTCCTTCCTTTCCCCTCTTGTTTCATGAGTGTCAGAACTGCATCTCTCTCTGAAGTCTCTTCTTACTTTCTCCAGCTCCCTCCCCTTTACTCTTTCACAGATGTTTCCCCAGTAAATCTCTTAAACGTCCAATCATGTCTGCTTCTTGGCAGACCTAAGCCAAGACACTTGCGTTTTGGGATTTAAATAATATGGCCTTGAGCCTTTCACTGCACATATGCTGGGAAGCCTAACCTCATGACCAAGATTTCTGCAAATTCCTGAAGGTATATATTTTCATTTTGGCTCCAAGCTGTAAGCCTCTGAACTCCTACATTCACTTCTGTCTCATTTCCATGGTTCCCCTCTTCCCTCTACTTCATCTTAACTCCTGCCTGGGACTCGGCTTCATTTTCTTGATTTGGTCCCAAATCACTTCACACAAATCCTTTGTGTGTGTATCAAGCTTTACCCAAGTGTTAGGTCTTTCTCACGTCTCATAAATGCAAACAATTTGAACTTAAAGATGACCCATTACTGTTTTAAATGTCCTTCAGCTCCTGTCACCAGGAGTCTCTCACTGGCCACCTCTTTTCTGCAAGCTGAAATCTTTTTTCATGTTGTTTGACTGCCTTTGCCCCATTTACCCGACTTATTCTTCCCTGCTCACCCTGATCCCCAAATGTATGTGTCCCTCTCATGCAGAGGAACTAGATCTTTCTTTTTCTCGTTACAGTCAGAGTCTTTGGGACTCATCTTTCCTGCCAAAATTTACCTGTCAAGGTATTTTTCTTAAATGAAGACAATTTCCTATCTAAGTCTGCTTCTGATATCAGCTCTCAAAATATGTGTTTTTCATGAAATATTCTAGAAGATAATGTAGGAAAAAAGCTCCTTGACATGGGTCTTGGCAATGATTTTTTTTTTTGAATATGACACCTAAAGCGCTACATCAAACTAAAAAGCTTCTGTATAGATATTTTTCCAAAGAAGATATATGAATGACTAACAGGTACCTGAAAACATGCTCAACATCACTAGTCATTAGGGAAATGCAAATCAGGATCCCAGTGAGATATCACCTCACAACTGTTAGAATGATCCCCAAAAAGACAAGAGATAACAAATGCTGACAAGGGTGTGGAAAAAAGGAACCCTTGTGCACGATTGGTGGAATTGTAAATTGGTACAGCCATTATGGAAAACAGTATGGAAGATCCTCAAAAAATTAAAAATATAACTACCATATGATCCAGCAATCCCACTTCTGGGAACATATCCAAAGGAGATGAAAACACTAACTCGAGGGCTTCCCTGGTGGCGCAGTGGTTGAGAGTCCGCCTGCCAATGCAGGGGACACGGGTTTGTGCCCTGGTCCGGGAAGATCCCACATGCCGCGGAGCGGCTGGGCCCGTGAGCCATGCCCGCTGGGCCTGCACGTCTGGAGCCTGTGCTCTGCAACGGGAGAGGCCACAACAGTGAGAGGCCCGCGTACCACAAAAAGAAAAAAACAAAGCAAAACAAAACAAAAAACACTAGCTCGAAAAGATATCTGCACCCCTGTGTTCATAGCAGCTTTATTTACAATAGCTAAGACATGGGAACAACCTAAATGTCTGTTGATTGATGAATAGATAAAGAAGTTGTGATATATATACACACACACACACACACACAGACATACATACACATATATATAATGCAATATTCACGGAATGTATATATATATATATATATAGGAATATTAATGGAATATGTGTATATATACACACATATATAAACATATATATATAATGGAATATTATTCAGCCATAAAAACTGAGGAAATCCTACCATTTGTGACAATATACAAGGATGGGCCTTGAAGACATTATGCTAAGTGAAATAAGTCAGATAAAGACAAATACCATGTAAGTTCATTTATATGTTGACTCTAAAATAAGAAAAAAAAACCCCAAATTCATAGAAAAAAAGATCAGATATGTGTCTACCAGAGATGGGGGATAAGGGGAGAGGGACTTGGAGGAAGATAGTCAAAGTACTTCCAGTTATAAGATAAATAAGTACTAAGGTTGTAACATACAACATGATTAATATAATTAATGCTGCTGTATGTTATATATGAAAGTTTTTAGGAGAGTAAATCTTAAGATTTCTCATCACAAGGAAAAGGTATTTTTAGTTTTGTTTCTATATGAGATGACAGATGTTCACTAAACCTATTGTGGTAAGCATTTCACAGTATAAGTCAAACCTTTATTCTGTACATTTGAAACTCATACCGTCACGTAAAAAAATTATATCTCAATAAGACTGAAAAAAAAATTTTTAATGTGTTTTTCAGCTCCACTACACATGAATATAGATAGATAAATAAAGTCAAAAGTGCAGTAGGTACTGTAATAGAAGTGTCTACTGGGTAGAGTGAGCCACAAAGGAGGGGATGTTCGATTCGAACTGCAGGTGGGTGGCGTGGAATATACTAGAAGCAGGAAGCTCAGCTAGGATCCTACTCATTGCAGGTGACCTGGGGAGGGGTGGGTGTAGGAGCTGGAGAGGAGTAGAAGTGGAGGTTGTAAGGAAGGCACCGATCTGAAAAAAAAGATTCTTATCATCGGAAAAGCTGCTGCTATGTAGCATTTATTACGTGCCAGACACTGTTCCAAGCGCTTTCCATATAACTCAAGGAACCCACATAACAGGAGGTGTTACTAGCCCCTCTTTCCACAGGAGGAGAATGAGGCAGAGAGTGAGTGACTGAGCAGATGGTCAAGGCCATAGCGCTAGTAAGTGGTAGAGTCAGGATCTGGGCCTGGGCTGGCTGCAGACTGTGCGCTCTCCCCTGCGGCTCTGAGACCATGTGGCAGGTCTCCTTATGGTTTGCATGTGGGTGTGTGGGTGTCCGAGAGGAGGAAGGCTCAAAGTTCATCATCTTAGCAACTGGCACGCTCATCTTTCCAACTGACCTCAAGTGCAGAGACAGTGGTATCATTACTAATGCTTGCTCTAATATAAAAGACAACATTCAATATTTCTAGTAAGCCAAGGCCATTTATTTAAGCAAATGCAAAGAATGACATGAGTGTTATTTATCTGTTCCAATACCATATGCAAGAAATGATGGGTATTTCTGAATTTAATTGTCATGCATCTTTCAGTGCCCCCCATCCCATACAGCTCATAACTCACACAATCTTTGCCCTTCTGAACTGTAATAAAATGCCTTCGCCATAGTGTGTCATCTTTACCTGCAGTTAAAACGGAATAAGGACCTATGAGTTAAAAAACACATTTTAATTCTTTTCCAGTTCTCATCTCCATGAACTGTAGAATAAAATAACAAAAATGACTAGAGATGGTTGAAATATGAATCTGTGGGTTAATTTCTGTGTCCTATTTCTAAAGTAAGCCAGAAAGTATTCATATCAAAGATTTCATTTCCAAAAAAATGTACCTCTTCTTAAAAGATTACAAACCATTGACATATAATTGTTTATATGTCTAAAATTATTTTAAAAGTAAAAAAGACTTCCAGTTTATAAACTTCCTGTGCTATTCCTTCAAAGCCTTATTTATTCTCCCTGAAAGCACTCAGCAAACCACGGATGCAATAAAAAACAAATGTCCTAAATGCAAGATGGAATCAGGGCAATGGCTCTTAGTCTGGGGTGTATGATATATTGACTCAAGGCATAACATAAGCTATTTGTATTCTTTATTTACAGTCACTTAATTGCTTTAGAAGCTAAAGGTAATTTTTGACTGATGTAGAATACTTGGGGGAACAGTTTTGGAGCATTTTAAAAGCTATTCACAGCCAGGGTCTGAGTGTCTTCTTCAGGAGGATGTCCCATCCTGGCTCAAGAGTGTCTCCACCATTCTTAGCCCTATTATTTCTGCCCTCATTTTATACTCAGACCACAGCTATGGCTGTTAACCGTTTGTGGGTGAGGCTCCGTGCTATCACACTGACTCTGCTTCGTGGGCTCGATCATGGGATGCAGAGCCTTCTGGGAGAAGACCCCAACACGCAGCTGGCTCACCAGGGCGACCGGCTCTCTCCTCCCGCATCTCCCCCATTGAGTCATGCTCAACATGTTATCAGGCAAGCCAGTAATCCATGCACCATTGTGAAGGTTTTGTTGATTTCTTTCTCCAGCCTGTCTGTTTGGCTGTGAGCTTGATGACTCAGACACGGTTGGCTCCCTGTTATGGGAGCAGGTGATGCTTCCGTGTGCCGACAGGCACTCTTCCTGAAGCAGTTGCCTTCCACAGCCTCTGAGCCTCTTTTGCCCCTTCCTTCAGTGCCCTGGGAGAGAGGAGACCCCAACCAGTATCTGGTACCACCAGAGAAAACCAGTTCACAGAGACTGTGCTTCCCGTGTCCACTGAGTCCCCTACTGCAACTTGTTGGGAAATCTCAAGAGAGAATTCAGGTAAAGCACTCTGGATGCTTTTTACAGACCAGAGTTTCACAGGCCTTTATCCCATCATCATCATCATCATCAATCATCATCATCACCACTATCTCCAGTTAGAGCGCAAACATTTATTAAAGACCTAATTCTAAGTGATTTTCTATTTGATACTGAATCAAAAATTAAACAGTCTAGATTCCTTCTGTCTAGGATTGTAACCTCAGGTAAACCCATAAGTATGGCCACAAATGTTTAGGTGTTAGAGAAAGATGAAACCAGCCTGCTGGCAGCCAGCATGGGGAGCACACTTACAAAGTGGACCCCTGATTGGCATATCAGAAGAGCTTTTAGGTATCTCAAAGAAAAGGAGGTAGTTCGCCTTTCTCCGGTTAGCACTCAGTGGAATGGTGACAGTAGAGTTGACCTTTGCTGAGTCTTAGTGGTCCAGGAGAGTGTGGGGTGAGTGGGTGTACTGGGGGTTCTATGTGCTCAGCTTTACGGAGAGTAGGATTGAACTGACTGTGAGATTTGGCCAGCTGCACCTGAGATGGGTGGAAAGAGCCCAGCTTCCAGGTCCAGACCTGGTTTTGAGTCACCGCCCTGTTACCTGTTAGCTGTACGATCCCGGGCAAATCATGCAACCAGACATTCTCAGCCTCATTTTATTCATCTGTAAAACGGGAATAAGAACATGTACTCTGTCTAATGTATTTGAGGTCCCTGGCATGGACCACAAAGAGTGATTACTGTTATCTCAGTACATAAGAAGGGACAAAACAAGTAATATGACCCACATGACCCACATGAAAACTCCTGGAGGCTTGGATTTCAGTATGAATACATGTTACCTAAAGATGGCATGAGCCCCAGCTTAAAATCTAGCTTTTGTGTTGCATGTCGATCCACAATCTAAAGAAGAAGAAACTGTGCTTTTATTTTTAGACTCTCAAAGCCCCATTTTACAATGAGTTAATGGGACGGTTTCTGCCACAGGCAGGGGAATTCACCTGCTTTCACCCTGACTTTTGAACGGCACCTGTGGAGGCAGTAAGGCAGGGGCCTCTGCAGCCGTGGGTTCGCTGAAAGCCCTCCATGCTCCATCTCTGCATTTTGTCTGCTAAGGCTGAACCACAGCTTCCCTTTTCTAGGTTTCCGCTTGTTTCCACTGTAGCTGCAGGCTGCCCAGCCTGCAAGAAAGAGGCCCTGGGAGGCAGAGGGCTCTTTCTCTGTGCCTAGGGACTGAGCTGAGTTCTGTTACTGTTCCCCTGCATCCAGAGCTGGCACCACTCGATAAGGACAGGTCTTTGGAGGAGCCAGTCAGATACCTCGTGAGGACTGTGGGCAGAACAGATGAAAACTGCACAACTTCTGATTCAGAAAACCCTTGGATGGACGTTCTGACATGTTTCCACTGCAGGACCCCCTTTACCTTCTTTCTCTGTTCATCCCTTGCACCAGGAGACTGAGAGGAGGAGTAGATGGAGAGTCATTGGGAGCCTTGAGTTCTAGTCCTGGCTCTGCCTTTGTGTAACTGTGGGTTCCCACTGCCCCACCAGGGTAGTGTTTGCATCAGTAAATGATGAAGGTGGACCGAGATTCCCTTCTGTTGAAATTGAACCCTAAGGACACTTAGAACCTCCCGCAAATACCCCCTCCACCGCCACGGTGGCCCACATTCCTGTTGCCCGGAACCAGGGCTCTGCTTGAGTCTCTGCTGCCCTGACCCAGCCCAGAGCCTGGCTGTCTGCCACCCACCTTCTGTGTGGAGCTGAGGGTGCTGAGAGGAGTCAGAGCCTGTTGCAAACCCCTGGTGGGGAGGATGGGGCAGCAGAGAGTTTGTGCTCATTTCTATTTGCCTGATGGAAATTGAGCCGGGTTTCTGGGAGCCAGGAACCATCCAATAAGCACGATTTCCGGGGCAGGAGTCAGGGGGCTCCACTCCTGGAAAATTCCACTGCTCTGCTTCAGGATTTTTGCATGAAACCTTTCAACACTTGAGTGCTTAGCTAAAGCTTGGCGCTGTTCCTCAGCCGCTGGCCTTCCTGCTGGACCGGCCAGGCTGCCAAAAGTGGCTCATTGTGTTTTGAGGCAGTGAGGTTTGGTTAAACCTATGATCTCATTCTCATGCTTTCTTCCTCACAAGTCCACACTTGAACCACAAATCTGGTGCCTGAGATGGGGCCGAAGAGGCCGAAATGAAAGCTGGGTCAACACGTGGGTGATGGAAGAATGGATTAGGAGACATGTTATAAGAAACATCTCATTAATGTGGCAACTTCATTATCTGGAATATTCCAGATGAAACCTCCAGAATGGTTTGCTCCCTTGAATATAGATACAGCTAAAGACAGCGAGGACATTTTGTGACCCATGGTGTTCTCTGTCTGCTTCCTAGCGAAATACTTAACGGAGATAAACATGCAAAGTATGGCCTGTAAAAAACTTTTCTAAATGGTTTCTTAGAAACGGCTGCCATCCACGGCCCTTACCATGTGAAACGGCAGATGGAGTTGCATATTCCCCACGGGAGTAAGGATGTGTGTAGAGATTTCCTTCTTACTCCAGTGCATTTGTTACTGAGACAGAGGAAGGATCGTGGAGCTTGATGCCTTTGCTCATTACCGCTCAAGACTCAATTCAGCCCAAATTGCTTCTGTTAGAGAAGTGAACTTAGATGGTTCCTGTAATGGCAGGAAGGGGAAATTCCATTTTCTGCCTGGGCTGAAGGCGGCCTGCCCGAGGGCTGAGAGGTCCGGATGTGGTGCCCACCACCGACTTGGATTCAAGCGGAACAGAGTCAGCAGACCTGGAAGCTCAAACCTAACTTGGAAACAGATGCCATTAAAGCAGAACAGAATCCACTCTGAACAAGCTGCCACCACAGCTTTCATGGCCACCATCTGTGGTAGTAATGTCCCCACCATCATATCTCCCTGCTTCTTCTGGTACCCTTCCCATATGAGTACTGCTGCCTGGTTTGGGAGGCTGTAAGCTATAAATAATGGTGTTAGCGTCCACGCTCGAGTCTGGAGGAGAATTCTCTACTCTAGGACTGGTCCCAGCAAAGGGAGAAGTAGCTGGTTGTCTTCATCTGCCCTCCCCCTCCATTCTCTTTCCCCCCTCTTGTCAGTTCTGTCCTCCCAATCCCCACCCTCTCTCTCGTCATCTGCGGCTTGCTTGCCTTGCCGACTGCACCTAAGAGGCTAGCTTGGAGCAATGAGCTTCTGCGTCCCAATCCACTGGAGTTTGCACTTTGAAAGAGAGCCCCGGGGAGAGAGCAGTGCTTATTCCTGAAGAATGGACTTTCGAACAGTGGCTTAGCAGGTGCCCCGCTTACTAGCTCCTGGGCCAATGAGATACTTCTATACAAGGCTGCCTCTAGATGCCTGTCCTTCAGATCAGACCATCTCTAGGTCATTTGCTATGCAATCAGGGGTAGGGTTGGCACTGACACTAATTAATTTTAATCCTGCCTTCAGAGTAGCAGCACCCAAGAACGGGAACTCTTGGCATTCAGCTGACTGCCCTGGGGACAATTTCTTCAGACATTTCTGTAGTTTAATTCAGCCTCTGTTTTTAGCACAGAGTTCAGACGTACTAACTATAGGGCATTGGGTGTCTTAGCTCAGCTTGCTATAACAAAATACCACAGACTGTGTGGCTTAAACAATAGACATTTATTTCTTATCATTCTGGAGGCTGGAAGTCCAAGATCCAGGTGCTGGCTGATTTGGTTCCTGGTAAGGGCTCAATGCCTGTCTTGCAGACGGCTGCCTTCTTGTAGTGTTATGTCCTCACATGGCAGAGAGAGAAAGAGAGGGAGAGGGAGTAGGTCAGGGGGAGGGGGAGTCTCTCTTTGGTCTCTTCTTATAAGGGCACTAATCCTATCATGAGGATGGGCAGTGGTCCCACCCTCATGACCTCATCTAAACCTAATCATCTCCCAAAAGCTCCACCTCCAAAGACCATCACATTGAGGTTTAGAGCTTTAACAAATGAGTTCTGGGGGACACATTCAATCCATAACACTGGGCAAATCACGTAACAGCTCTGGACCTCAGTTTCTTTATCTGCGAAATGCAGATAATGATAGGACCTACTCATAGGGTGGTTTTAGGGACTGAATGAGATGGTGTGTGCAAAACACCTGAAACTTGGTAAAGATGTAGTCACTGGTAGTTCTTTTTTTTTCCATCTTAGCAATGTTTTCCAGTAGTCTGGCATGTCAGCTCAAGTACCTTAGAATAATAAAAATTTAGAGCAGAAGGGAACCCTGGAAATGATCTCATCTAGCTCTCTCACTTCTTAGATAAGGAACTGAGAATGAAAGTGTGAAAAACAGGCTTCCCAGAGCTTTAGTGGCTGCACAAGGTCAAGAACCCAGGTATTCTGAATTCCAGTCTATTGTTATTTCAACAACTTCCTTGTGCCTCAGGTACCGGTTGTTATTTTAGTTACAAAATCTGCCATTTCAGACTTCCTTTGGCAAGGAATTTGTGCTTATGAAGTGATTTTAATAAAAAGAATATTTGTCTCTTAGAAGAAAGTTGAATACCTGAGGATTTGCAGATGCGACCATCAAATGAGTAGCACTTGCATCAAAAACAGGCCAAATATATTCTTCTCTAAGGAAAAGGAACACTAGTTCTTCTAAGCAGAGGTGACAACTTGAATAAAAATATCACATTGTCCTTGAGATCGTCTATTGGCAATATTAACCTTAGAAGTAAGACATTTCACATACAATCAACACGAGGCTCAAGAACCTTGTTTGACTTTATCAATGTTATGAAGAATGAGAAAGAATATGACATCCAGGTTTAGGTGGGGGAGTAAAGGACAGGTGAGTGTGGGATGCAGGGAATCAAGAGAGGTCAACTTTGGCATTGACATTTCAGACTCTCTCCTGGGAAGGTGAAAGGTACCCATCTTCCCCGACTTGATGCACGGACTCCTGGAGACAGGTGTGTTCCTGTTGTGCTGATGAATGGACCAGAAGTCATATAATCTGAATCCTCAGGCTAGCTCCAAGGCTAGGCTCACAAAGTGAACTTCTGCTTTCAGTCTGTGTTCCGTGTTGTATTCATAATTGCAGAGGCTGGGCTGGCTTGAGGAGACAGGCATGAAGATCCTGAATGCTACATGGCTCAGTGTAAATGCACGTGCTGGCCTTTTTGTTTATCCCTCCATCTCCCATGAGCTTAAATCCTCAAGAGATGAATTCACTTGTGTGTGCTAACAGCGTGAAATATCAGAGCCTCCAAAGGGGAGGACTTGGAGAAAGCACCAAGGGAATGTAACTTTGTGGGGTCATTTGGCCCTAAGCCTGGCAGCTCTCCTGGTGACACATCTAACCTTCTTTCAAGCTTCATTTGATGTAATCAGGGCAATTATTTATATGCATGCAGTGTAATTGAACTACATTTCGTCCAACTACGTCAGAGCTTAACTTCATCCATTTTTCCTCTTTTCAGCTCTTGCTCTACCTTCTCCTCCCAATTCCTGTTTTTCATTTCAGAGGCTACTTATGGGTCTACTCATTGTTGAAACAATCTGAGAAAGTTCAATGGGGCTTATCACCTCCTAGTCTTTCTTGTGTGTGATACAGTCTTGTCCTGGACAAAATGAAATGCTTTATTACCCTATTTTCTAAGGGATGAGTCATTTCTGGGTGTGTTTCCAAGAAACAGTCAATTTAATAACAAAGGTATTTGTCTTTATGTAATATGTAATATAGGAATATTTGTCTTAATATTTTACTTTATGGTCGTGCCTCATGCAGGGAGAGAATATGACACAGGATATCCTACCAGATGAGGGGAAAGAATTCAAACCCTGAGAGTGCTGATAACAAAGATAACAGAAGATGGCTTTTTTGATAATAACAACAATAATAGTATCCTTCTATATATGTATATCATTTCACATCTATTATGGTGTTTGACCTTCATGACAACTTTGTGAGGCCACTGGGAAGGCTACATTGTCTGCCTTATTTATGCAAGTGGGAACTGGAGAATGCCTAGTTTTGAATGAGTGTTCTGTTTGTGGTGGGCAATGATGCCACATACGTAGTACAGGAGGTTTTGAAAATTCAGGCTACTACTGATTTGGAACCTAGATTCTCCTTTCAGGATCAGACCCATCTGCGATATAACGGTCACTGCCTCCTACCAATGCCCATAACCAGAATCACATCATCTTCCTACCAGTGAGAAACTAGTTTATTAATTACTATTGTTGAGTGCCTATTATGTGCAGGTCCCCCTCCTGGATTCTAGAGAAAGATATATAGACATGATGCTTGCTTTGGAGGTCACAGTTGGTGAAAATATTAATACTAAGGAGAGCTTCCTTTCACTGAAGTAATCAGCACTGTTCTAGATGTGGAGTTACAAAGATAAATTAGACATAATCCACATCTTCTAGGAACTCATGCTTGATGTTGAAGATAGAAGGATGAATAAGATATTGTTCCTATACTTAAAGGGTACAATCAAGTAAATGCTAATAGATATAAATAATAATACATTCTAGTAATTGAGGATCTACTGTGTACCAGGCACTGTGCTAAATGCTTTGATTCTACCCCTTAAACATTATGCTTTGCAACTCCAATCTAATATTTAATTGGGGCTAGTGATCCCAATTACAGAGAAGAGTTTGGGGTCAGAGAGATAAAGTGAGCTGATATTGATCACCTGGGCAGAATGTTATGGAAAAGGGATCAAGCTCAGTCTGACTCTAAATCTTACCCTGTTTCTTCTGTACAGTAATATAGAAGCCTGTTGTTTAGTAAAGTTTTATCATCAGTAAGGAACAAGTTCTCTTATACCAGCTGTATTATTTCAGAAGCTCTTAGTGATAGACAGTATAGGAAAGCACACAGGCCCCATAATGGGCAACTCAGAAAGAAGGTGCATATTAATTAAGGTAGATTCATTGCTGTAACAAACAAATCTGAGCAAAGAATGTAGAATGGCTCAAATACAATAGAAGTTTACTTCTCACTTATATAACACCCTAAAGGGTTTGATTGGAGGCTCCTAGGGGTGATTCAGAGACCCAGGCTCCTTCTATCTTGTGGCTCTGCTGTCCTCTCCATGTGGCTTCCAAAGTGGTTGTATTTGTTGCATCAGACTAGTGAATGGAGAAAGAACATGGATTACTGTGCATGGGAGTTTCATGGGCCAGACCTGTGAGTGCCACTCAGCCCTCACAATCCACTAATTAGAATTCAATTTTGTGGTTTTAACTAACTACGAAGGAGCTGGGAAGGGAAGTCCAGCTGTGTGCCCAGGAAAGAAGAGGGAAACGACTACCGGTCTCTGCCACAGGATGGTCTTGCTGCACCTCAGTACCAAAAAGCATAACTAACTCGGCAGCACCAGTGTGTCCCATGAAAGAGAACATGCTACTTTGGTTATAGCCTCAGCATAGTGGCCCAGAAGTTCTGGCTGGAGGATTTTGTGGAGAAACGTAGGGAAGAGGTTTCTGAAGGAGAGAGAAGGAAAGGTGAGGACGGGAGAGATTCAGCACCACTCACATTTTTAGAGTCCTCCTCTCATCTACAAATTTACGCACTCTTATTGGCATTTAATTGGTGATGTTTCTGCATCTGACTCAGCATCTCAGTGGGGCATGGGGAGTGTCTTCTTGATTAGGTTGCTGTGGACTGTACAGAGTGATGGAAGGCCACTGGGACCTGGACTCTCATTTTCCGACCTAACGTTCACTTGGCCTTTCAGGATCAGGCACACAGGACTCAGCAGTCAGCAGGTTAGGGTGGCAGAGAGATGAAGAAGTTGATCACTGGAGCAAAGCCAGAACACATTAGTTTTCCTTTTCCCCAGGTCTCTTTCCCTCATTTCTCTTCACTGAACATGAATTTTCTCTGAGAAAATAATGGTGCAGATCTCATACCTCATGGATTCCCCCTCCATCATCCAAGTTATGGAAAATGTCATCTAGGGACATGCTGTACAGAAGCTCCATGGGGAGAAGAGTTACAGCACCAGCCCCTGGGCACAGCCAGGAAGGGGTGACATTATTTGGGTCCCTTTTGCTTCTCCTTTCATTATGTGTCCCAGAAAGGTACCTTCCTCTCTCTCTTGACTGGAAAAGTATCTGATGAAAGAATCTCTATAAATTCTTAGCTGTTAGGTGGGGGTGGGTATTGCATTGTATTGAGTAGCTCTTCACACATCTTCAGAACAAATCCCCAGTGACAGGATTTCTTGCTCCTCAGTGACCTGCTGGGGGTTAGAGCCTGGGCAGAGCCTTCTAGGTGCTCTCCAGAAGCTACAAATGTCTTGAGATTCATATTCTTGAGATCTGTTTTTTTTTTTTCCAGTGACATTCAGTGATTTTATCCGAGCCCTGAGTCAGGTTTCTTTTCCTATATACATGGAACAAATCACTGAATAAATGTGAAAAAGTTCTCTGCTACCCCAAATCATTTCCTTTATAGGTCTGAAATTCTCATCTGTAGACAATGTACTGAGTTAAGCACCTGGTAAATTACGATTATTCAGTGGAAGTGGTGCTAGAGTTGGAGCATTTGATCTACACTCAACAATGAATCCAGAGGTTCTTAACATTTTTGTGTTCTAGGCATTAACAGATTGACAGCACACTGCAAGAGATTGAGGGTCTCCCAACAGCACAACAAGCGAGCAGCAATTACAGTGCAATTGCTATCGCGGTGTAGTGATGCTTCATGGTGTCCAGGAAAGCCTTCCCCTTTCTCACACTGCTCACTAGTTTGCTCCAGTGATGTTCATTTCGGTGGACTCATTGCTTGCCCTTCTCTCATATACTTACAAGGCAAAATTCTTGTGTTCTAGTGAGCAGTCTTTATTTGGATCCAGATAGATTATGTTCCTCACCTCTTATTCACAGCAAATTGTCTTCTACTCTATAAAATTTAAATTAAAATATGACAGTACATCCATGTAAGGCCCACATTGACTAAGAACCAGTTCAAGAAAGGGTTGAATATACAAAGAGGAACACGGAATAGCTAAGCAGTAGCACAAGGCTACTTTGTACTATAGAGGGTGTTGTGGGTTGTGTCTCCCAAAAAGACATGTTGAAATCTTAACCCGCAGTGCCTGTGAATGTGACCCTATTTGGGAATAGAGCCTTTGCCAATGTAATCAAGTAAAGATGAGGTCATCCTGGATTATGGTGAGGCCTTAATTCAATGACTGGTGTCCTTATAAGAGGAAGCAGGTTTGTACACATGGACACAGAGACATACAGGGAGAGTGCCATGTGGCTGCAAGCCAAGGAATGCCAAGGAATGGCAGCAAGCACCAGAAGACAGGAGAGAGGCATGGAACGGATTCTCTCTTGGAGGCTCCAGAAGGAACCAACCCTGCCAACACCTTGATTTCAGACTTCTAGACTCCAGAGCTGTGAAAGAAAAATATTCTGTTGCTTTAAGCTACTCAGTTTGTTATGCTTTGTTATGACAGCCCTATAGGAAACTAACACTTAGGGTGATATTGAAATGTCTTCTCCTATGCTACAGGTGTGCCTGGTATTCCTGGAAACCCTGGAAATGTCTGCTGGTGGGACAATGATTTTGGTGTAATACTGCTCCCTCTTAGAGCTAAGACAACCAACCCTCTCTTTCTCTCTCTCCTTTCCCTCCTTCCTTCTCTATTTCTCCTAGAATCTTAAAGGTCACTCACTGGTAAAAGCATCACAATGATACATGTACTTTCTTTTAAAATGTGTGTTGACAGGGGCCTATGTTTTTCTCTTTCTTTTTCAAATGCTGAAATTTTTAGTGAGCCCTTTCTTGTCAATACTGCAGGGCTTCAATCAAATAGCACTTGAAGTCTTTCAAAGGCCTACAAGATTGAAAAAGATTCCAGCCTGTTAGAATGGGGAATAATAGGTTTCACACACCCTCCTGATTCCTATAAATATCTCTCTTCCCTTGCTGGCTAGAACTCTGAAAGAGAAGGGGACCTGTGCTCAGAGGAGATGCGGGGGGCTTGGCAGTACAGAGCAGCACGAAGGAGAGGAACTGGCATTTTGTGGATTATATCGGTTTACTGATTATCCCAGAACTGTCTGTTGAATCCAGGGTGCCTGTTAAAGTCACCCCAGCAGTCCCACTGTTGCCTTTGATATTTAGAATTGAGAAGGTTAAGGTAAACCCAGTCCAATTAAACATGTAGTACTTTAATCAAATAAGGATTAAGGGCAAGCAAAGACAATAATAGTACCTTTACTGATTTCTGGGAGATAATTAAATCAGACTTACAGCACAGGGAGAGAAAGGGTATTATAAGTTTATAAAAGAGAAGACGTTAAATTCTGCAACATTAAGTTAATGCTCTGCATCAACAAAGTGAAGAAATCTCCTCTTTGCTGGGTGATGTAGGGGAATCAGGATAGTAAGTAGCTATTAAAAGAGATAGCAAGGGTGAACAATGAAATACTCTCAGCCATTTGAGTATAATAATCTACAAATATATTGAATAGTTGGATGAAATGTTCTTTAAACTTGCTGCATAAAGTACAAAATTTTTCAACACAGGGAGGTGACTCATTTCTTCACTATTGGAATTCTCACTGAAAAACCCTGTTGACAATTTTAATTGATATTCCATTGGAGGTACGGATGAAATTTCAGAACATATTGCTAGGTATATGTGTGTGTGTATCATGCCTGAAAAAGATGTTTTCTCAGCTCTTGTCATTTCCCTGGAGACAGCTCATGGTAGCCTTCCTGCTTGGAAATTCAACTTCCCTGGATCCTCTTTACTCGTCGATCAACTGGATGCATCTATCCATATATACTAATCACCCAAAATGTAAATAATATATTTGATGTGTGTTCCTACTCAGTGTTTATTTCATCAGTAACTGTAATGGTCAGAGTCCTTGGGTTGTAGGCAATAGAAACTGACTTTGGGCAATTTAAGAAGGGAATCTCCTGGAAATTGACCAGGAGCTCAGCAAATCAATTGGAAAGCTGAGAACAGGGTTTGGCAATAGTCATTTCTTAAGGTTGCTCTGAAGGGCTGAGAATGTTTCCAGACAAGGAACCACCATGTCAGGGAACCATAGCTGGAAAGAATGATTTCAAGAGTTTCCTCCATCCCAGCATCTCTCACATAAGATGTAAATCCTGGAAGACAGCAGCTGATTCCCTGGGCTTCTGACTCTTCTGAGAAAGTGTGAGGAATGCTGTTTTATTTGACATTCCTAGTGGGAGGCAGGCACTGGATTTACTGTTCCACTAAAACAATACTACTGGAAAGATGTAATTCTCCAAAAGAAAGTTTGTATTTTATAGAAAGGATAAGTGGATACCGAGCTGCCAAAAATATTAAACACACATGCACACAACTATCTACTGAAATAGTTTATACCTATGTATTTATATTTGATTTATTATATATATATGCATTTGTGTATATACACAGATATTTGTCACTTTTTAGTGATACCTTGCAATGGTAGTGCTTAATTAATACTTCACAATCAAAGTTTTACAGATTTGATGTAGATTTTTGAAGGCTATGAAACACTCCTTTGATGATTCTCTTCTGGAAATAATTTTCCCTAATCTGAATTACTTCTTTAGGGTCTAGCAGAGAAGGAATGAGGGTAATGTACTGAATCAAAAGTACATCTGTTGATTTACGGGGTGCTTCAGTAGTGACTTGGAGATGAACAGATCATTAATTTGATAACTGTTGAAAAGGTAGATGGAAACACATAGAGAGAGAGGGGTTGAAATTACTGGACCACTGGCCTTTTAACATATGCAGAAAAGGGATCAAAAGCAGGGAGGGGTATGGCTTATGATACAAAGCAGGTGGTTGGAAAGGAAGAGGAGAACGAATATGTAATCATCTAGTCTAGGTCATTTTTAAGACTTGTGCAGCTAAACTAAAAATTATCAGATTTTATACTTGACGAGTATATCCTTTGCTTGATCTTGTTCCTATAAGGAGTTAGTTGTTGTTTAGCTATATTTATGGGTAAACATCTTCATCAAATTCAATATAGTTACTAAAATTTTAAGTAATTAAAAAAGTAGGGTTATCACATTAAATTTATAGACAAATACAGTTGAGTTCTCTTTTTTAAAAAAGTGGTTGCTATTAAATGATATTCTAGCATTTTGAAAAACACTGACATCTGTGATCAAAAAAACTGAGTCTAAGTTGTTATATTTTGAATCGAGTTTTTGTCAGTGTCTTGACCTATAAGCACTGATACACACTGTCTGCAAACTAAGTGTTTTCAGTAGAAGAGAGTAGGCATTAACTACTAGTAGAAGTTATTAACAGAGTTAAATGTGATTTATTTGGGTGTACCAAAAGAAATGTGCTTTTCTCTATGTAATTTCCTTTTAAATCCAGTAAAGTTGTGGCTTTATTTTTTCACAATTCTGCCATGCTGGTGTTCAGTTGAGGTTAGTCTCTTTTGTTTTCCTTAGCTCTCCAGTGGTGGGTTTTACTTTATTCCCTCCAAGGCTGACTGTGTATGTAAGAATGACAGGATGGTCTACACTGGAGACAAGCTTTTGCTTTACTGATATGGGGCTATATGAGCTTGTCAACCATATTAAGCCTAAAACAGGAAGTGGCAGGTAATGTATTTGGTTTCCAAGGTGAAAAGTAAACAGATTCCACATCACTATAATTTCCTTAATGAAAGAATCTTTAGCCATGGCTTTCACATATTTTGGGTAGTCTTAAAATCAGCAATGCATTTATAGAAATGTGAGAAGCTCCAGCAAAATCTTAAGCAAGTGTTCTTAACATGGGATTTGTAGTTACCTGGGACCTACAGGAGGTCTGATGGAGAAACTGTTGGACCAGAAGAAGAAGTAGATCATAAGAAAGAGCTTGTACTAGAGAAAGATAATGTGGGATGCTATACTTGGGGGAGGGGTGGGCTGGGCTTCTTTCTCTCAGTTCCTTATATCATCCCACTCCCTCTGTGCTCCCTCCCACTCCTCCCAAATCCATTAGAAATCTTCATCCATGGGGGTGGTTGCTATAGATCAACTTAAAGTCTTTTCTTCTATTATTCTTACAAAGTCTCCCTGGAGTAGGCTAATATTATCACCATTTTACAGATGAAGGAACATATGTCACTAGCCCACAGTTATAAAGAAAATGGCAAAGCAGAGATTAGAAAATTGTTCTGTGCTAAATTACCTAAAAATGATTCACGATATTCATGTGATTAATCCCAGAGTAAGTGGTGTGAAGGTTCAGAAATATCTGGAAAATTGCACAGCCCCCCCAAGGATTTTTTTTCTTTTTTTTCTAAAAAAGTTTCAGTGAGAAAATTTCCAGTGATCTCAGAAAATGAGAAAGAAAAAAATATGTCCTCCCCACACTGGTACATTAAAAAAAATGTTTTCATACCTTAATCCAGAGAGGGTGGAACATTGGGTACTCCTGTCTTGAGAGCCAGTATTTTGTAAGTCCTATATACTTGCTGGAAATAGGTATATAGAGTCAGGTGTCTGTAGCAAGGAACAGAAGGAGGCGTGGCCACCAGCAGGTGCTAAGATAACCTTGCTGTGTTCGTGCATTATCAGAGCATGTGATGGCTTCTCATCACTGAAGCCAAGATTAGGGTTGGCTGCCAGGCAGTGCCCTGGGGATGTATCCTTCAGGACACATGTTTGCAACCTTCTTAGGATCCTTCTTCTCTTTTGACTTTTGCTTCTGTCACTTGTCAAAATCTAGGGCAAGTAAAAGCAGAAGTTAATTTTGTTATACTAGATCTCAGAGAAGAGAGGCTATAATAAACACTGAACACTACTACGATGAATACTTAGCATAGAATCCTGATTCAATGATTGATTTATTTCCTATTTTAACTCCATCTGGCACTTGTGTGAGCTTCATCAAGTCATAAGTCTCCAAGCCTCAGTGATCTCATCTGTAAAATGGAGCCCTTCTTCCTGGGTCTTGACAGGGTGTTTTGAAGGATACCGAGTTAAGATAGTTAAGGTACTATACACAGTAGAAGCTGGGCCTATACTGAATACTTCGGTCTGACTTACAATTATAACCCGGGTCTTTCAGACCAAGTCTGAATTCCGCCTTTTGGAGTTACATGTTAGAATTACCTATCTAACTAACAGTGTAGAAATGTGCAGACAGAACACCTTGTGTTTGGAACTCAGATCTGTGGTTTTCATAGTTGGTCATTACTTCAATATCTCCCAGTTTGTGTGATTGCCACAGAATCACTGAAAAATGGTATCTCATGTCCTCTGTTTGTAAAAGCATCACTTACCCACCTAGGGCTTAATAAACTGAAAGTTTTACTGCTTAGAAAATAATAAGGTGTTGAGAAGCACAAACTGTACGATCATTTTCTGAAGGTTAATAGGCTTTTTCTTCTTCTGTTTTTTCCTCCACAGCATTACCATCTAACATGAGGATACTTCTCCAGATGAAGGAGAAGTTGAAGTGTCACACCAGCATGATCAATTAGATGATAGAGAAAAGAGGCATTTGCTACCTGACCTTAATCTCCTGGGCAAGAATGACTGAATGGGGAAGGCCGAATACAGAGAGACTCAAAGGTGGAGGAAATCAGTAGAGTATCATTTAAAGAGACACAAAGCAGTATGAATGTTGACTCATGACAAAAGGGGCATCCTCAGGGTAAATGCTTATTGGGTTGTAGACTGGTTCACTTATTTGTTTAATTCGGAGTGACTGCAAAATGAATATAAACACCTTTAACAAAAGCAGTGTGGTAGAAAAGGAAGCAGGTACATTTTTCAAAATGTCTAGATTTTGTATGATTTAACTTGCTTAACCGAAGTGGCAAGGAGAAAGACGATACAAAACATATGGGAGCTGCAGGGTGTTCTATGAAGAAGACAGAGGAGATATGACTAAGAAGGGAATATGATAGCTGACTTCCTCTATTTAAAGATTTGTCATTGGAAGAAGGATTAGACGTATTTTGGTAGGAATGGCAGAGTGGAGGGGTATAAGGACTTGGCTTTGACTTAGTGTAAGGAATGGCTTCCCAACACTTGGAACTTGACAAGCATCGGAGCAGCCATGCTTAGCTTCCCATTTCTGGGTCGATGGATAACCATGGGTGTAGAGGGATTCTTGCATTAAACAAGATGACCTCAATCACCCCTTAATAGGCCTGTTCTGGAGCTTTAAATCACACTGGAGAGGTCTAAAATGATTCTGAAACTTCTGTAAGAGAAGAACTGAATGAACTTTGGAGCTGCTCAGGCTTTGATAGAATTAGTCCTTCTCGGCAGCATGCATGTATGTTGTAGGCCTGGGAATGGTTGCTGGTCTGCTTCAGTTATGGACATCTGGTGTTAGCCAAGGGATGTACTGGATTAGTCATCCCTAGTAACAATCATATGTGGTGTTTCTCCCTGGATTATTAGGTGATATCTTTTATGTTTACACTTTCAGTTTTATATTTATTTTTCTTTTCCATTCAAGCACAACTTAATGTAAAAGCATTGTGGTTGGGAATCTGCTTCTCAAAATAAACCACTTATTTTTTTCTAGAATCCATTTTGTTGTTTCTATTTGTGGAGTTCAATTGTGAGACATCAATTTATCGTAGCTGTGGAAAACTAGCAGAAGGTCCAGAGAAAAGCCATGGAAATGATGAAGAACTAGGAAAATGGAATTCAACCATGTATCCTGGAGAGGTAAGGTTGAGCATAACATTTACACTTGTTTGCATGCCTATTTTCCTAGCACAGATGCTCAGATAACTATGTGTCGATCAACTTATGTACAATTGTGGTCTTCTAGTTTACGAAGGCTACTGTAGAGGATGCTTTCTGCTGAGACACGGGCATGATCAAGATGGTTACATAGTAGGTACCCTAAATTTAACAAATATTTATTGGATTAACTTGAATTCATTGTTAGTTTCAGTATAAGCGTCACACTGATAGTGAAGGTCATTAAACTTTAAAATGTGTTCCCAAGGAACACTGTGGCATCTTCATCCGAGAACATCTTTTAAATTGGTTAGCTAATTATCTGTTTAGAAGAAAAGCAGAGGAACAATTCTGAGCACTTCGAAAGGGCTCATACAGTTCTTGATTTCACTTGTGCACTTTGCTTTTGTGTAAGCAAAGCACTAAATCTACAGCACTAACTCTATAACTCAGGGGTAAAATAACGCATACGTAAGATGACTAGGTAGAAAGAATCTTCTCATTTGAAATCTTGATTTTTCTCTAATCACAAAGTATATGATAGTCCTACTTCTGCACTATCAAATTTTCTAATTAAAGTAATTATCACCTATATGCCTAAGAGTGCCCAACATGTATTGCAAACCTATTGTCCCTAGGAAAAATTGATACTGGGGAAGAGGAGATAGAATAAAACTTTGACTTAAAAAAAAATGGTAACTACATGGAGGACATATTGTTTCAGAACAAATAGTGCCAATGGGAATTAAGAGTTTCAAGCTGGACTATGATTATAATTATACTGTTGGAGGACCTCTCTGTGCTTTTCTGGCTGATGAATACTGTAGTAGACACTTGGTGTTCACCTCTCCAGCATCCGTTATCCCTCAGGAAGTTTAGATGACACTGATCCTACTTATACCTCCAGGTATGTAATCAGATGGTTCTGACTGGCTTAGTCTAATCTGAATATTTCAGTTTCCCTGTCCATAAGGGAAGAGCATGTAACACAATCAGGCCAGTGAGAATGTGGATTCCAGAAGAGGGCTTCTTTTCCTCTGAATGGTGTGGTGAGGTGATGTAAAGACTGACACTACTGCAGCCATTTTGCTACTAGGAGGGAGAGCCAAGATCCTGTCGAGATGAAGCTGACTACCTCTTTGTTCTTCAGTTTCCTCATCTTTAAAATGGATATGATAATAGCACCTTTGTCTGGGTTTGTTGTGAAATTAAATTGTTTAACTTACATAAGATGCTTAGAATAGGAAGCACCAATAAATGATAGTTTTTATTAGTAGATAGAGTGTATTTCCTCTACTTTAACAGAAGCATCATTTCCCCTCCCTGAGCCTAATGTAATAATTTTTAGGGTCTAAGCTGTCTGGCTAATTGTATTTAATTCCTTACATTTTTCCCCTCTTAGGTGAGCCCTATACTTAACTGATCTCTGCACAGAGTTGGTTTTGCCAGTAATAAATTGTCCATGTTAGCATTTAAATAATGAAACCTTAAGGGCTGGTCCCTAAGTGCCATCTCTGGACTTCTAGTACCTGCAAAATACCTGATCCTTCCTCTGGAACCCGAAGCTCTGTCCAGGTTTTGCAGAGAAGCAAGAGTTGTGATGCTGTTTCCTAGCAGTGCCCACAGGCAGGATGTGTTGTCAAATGCGAACTAATCTGGGGCATCTGTTGAGCTCAGTTAAGAGTCAGAGCTAATAAGGGGGGCATATGCCTGTGTCTGGGAGGCCAAGAACGGTGCACGCAGAGGCTTCTGTGCTGTTCTTGCTGTCCTAGTAACATTTCTTCCTCTAATATCCAGGTTTATTTGCTTATTATTTTAAAGATAACAAGATTTAGCAGATATAGAGAATAATGGTCAGCATCAATTCTAGGAGCTATAAATAATGGACTTTTCTTTGAAAGGCAACTATTCCATTTTAGTAAGAAATTTGTCAAGTTTTTGGTTAAATTTGACAGAACAAAGACTTGTGATATTTATAGATATTCTTGTGGTGTTTTGGGAGAGACAGATAAGAACTATGTAAAGGTATGTACTTTTACAAGGTCTAAAACAAGTTACCTGTAGGTAGAGGAGTGGGTGGGCAGAGGGTGAGACTTGAAGGAGAACTTCCAGTTTTTACTCTATGTATATCTGTATGGTTTGAATTTTATTTTACAGTGAATTTATGTATTGCTTGTATAATTTCCAGAGTTTAGCTTTAAAATGTCAATAATCCCATCCAAGTTAAGGGTTATATTTTCTATGACTAATTGTTCAGATCAGGTTATTGTAATCATTCCAGGTGTTTATACTTGAGTCACCTGATGATTCAGATGAATTCAGACTATTAAACTTAAATATTAACTCCTTATTTATGTTTGGAATATTACATAATTTAATGTTTCTCAAAGACTACTTTGCCTATCTCTTTTTTTGAGCCCCCGCCCCAAATTTGGGCTGTATTTACATCTGCAATGAATATTTTGCCTGAGAGATTTGTTCTGAGATAAAACAGCATGTTGGATCTCCTGCATATTTATGACTCTTGGCTTTTACCACTTCTGGTTGCGTGAGAATAATTTGCTTTGTGAACAGAACTTTGCAGTAACCTCACACTCATGGCGATTAGAGCATTCTGCTGCAATTGGATCTAGCAGCTCATGGAAAGTAGAAATTTTGAGTGAGATGGGCCCAATCTTTCAGTTCATATATGGGGAGAGTTTGGCCCAGGATGCTCAGGGATTTCCAAGGCCCTGATTACTCTTGGGGGCAGGATGGGGACTAGGATACAGTTCTTCTGGTTCCTTCTGCTTCCTGACACATGATGCACTGAGTCACTCGGAAGTCAGCCTGCTTGCTTCATTTGCATCCCGGATGCTGGAAACAAAGTTGAACCATGTGTGCCTTGGGAAATCCAGACGATAGGAAGTGAAGTTAGTGGAGTAGAATGTGGTATAAATAAACAGTAACATGCAGGTTTAAACTGAGGACTATCTTACCTCCATGTAGCAGTTTGAAAAGATTATTTCTTTTCTGCTTATAAAAGTAATACATGCTCAATTTAGTAAATTTTTTTTTTTTGCAGTACGCGGGCCTCTCACTGTTGTGGCCTCTCCTGTTGCGGAGCACAGGCTCTGGACACGCAGGCTCAGTGGCCATGGCTCATGGGCCCAGCCACTCTGTGGCATGTGGGATCTTCCCGGACTGGGGCACGAACCCATGTCCCCTGCATCGGCAGACAGATTCTCAACCAAATTTAGTAAATGTTTGAAAGCATAAAGAAGAAAATCAAAATTACTCTTAACCACTTTGCCAAGAAATGATCAAGATTAATATTTTGGAATCACACACACATATATATGCATAATCAAATCAGATCATGTTGCATATATAATTTTGTATCTGGGTGTTTTCATTTAATATTATATGATGAGCACTTTCCCGTGTCATCAAATGTTCTGCCTCAGTATGGTTTTTAAACGGCTAAATAATATTCTCAGGTGGTTCCTTTTGGTTTTTGTTGTTTTAAGTGATGAACCATCAGACCTGGAGGATGTGGAATAAATCCTGGTATATTAAAAGAAAGGGGTGCTAAGCTTTGGTGCTACAATCTGAGGTGTCAGCGCGGAAGGAACGGTGACAGCAGCAGCTGAAAGCTGTCGGTCCTTTACAGGCAGCAACATGAGGGTGTTTAGAGGCAGGTGACAGAAAGTCAATTCAAGGGCACACATTTAAGACAATGTAATAGCTTCTTATTTCGTCCTCGCCCTCAGCACACATTTGTAACGCAAAGCACTACTTAGGCCAAAGACTGGTCAGTCTAGACTCCCACAAGATAATGACCTCATCTTGGAAGTGACTGAGATACAAAACCGACTCTTCAGAATTCAGGCGCCAATAGTCCAGCCCCCTTTGTGCTCTGTAGACATCTGGCCTTTAGACCATGTCGCTGTTCATTACTCTTCCACCAGAAGCAGGGCAATTAAAGGCGGAAGGGGTAAAATGTCTAACAGTCCACTTTGTTCCATGTTCATTGGTTTTGCTGAAAGGGTGTTGAAGGGTGAGGTAAAGTACTTGAAGGCCTTGCCTTCATTTGCTTCATGTGTCCCCTGTTGCCATGGATAACAGGGAACTTGCAGAGTGGCAAGTACCAACATAACCTGAAAGATGAAAGTCAAATCCAGCAGCGAGGGTGGTTTATCACTTGGGGCTGGGGAGCCCTACGTGATTCGAGAGGTCTCCTCTTCTGAAAAGTCCTGGAAGAATGGGGCTGGGACAGAGAGGAAACCCAGCCTCCCTCTAGTGCTCTGGATGCGGTAATGCCTTTCCTTCCCTCTTTCCTCATTTCCCCAGATTTCTAGTATATTTGATCATTAAAGAAGGGAATCATACCTCTGTTCTAATGAATTAAACAGAATTCAGGTAGGGAGCACAGGACTTCAGGTGAAAAGAGAGTTTATGTAATGAGTCCAGGAAATGTTCCTAAGACTGATACATACTCTCAACGTAGTGAGAGCAGTAAAGATGCAGCGTCTTTTGCTTGCTTTGTGTTTTCATTGTGGGTTGGGTGGATGAAGAGTCTGTTGCCAGCAGGCTATGGTTTCCTCCTGTGCAGAAATGCCACATTTGCAGCTCTTGGTGGGGGATGAGCTTGGAATGTGATTTCTTCCTTTTTTCCCCAGCAATTTTCTGCCTGCCTGCGTGAAATGCTAATGAACATCTCACACATGACAGAGCAATGAGATGTATCCTTATTTTACAAGTTTTGGCAGATTCGACTTGACAAAGTCTAAGTCTTTTTAAAAAAATTTAAAAAGTTTTTGGTTGCATTGGGTCTTTGTTGTTGTGCGTGGATTTTCTCCAGTTGCGGTGAGCGGGGGCTACTGTTCGTTGCAGCGTGTGGGCTTCTCATCGCTGTGGCTTCTCTTGTTGCAGAGCACAGGCTCTAGGCGTGCAGGCTTCAGTAGTTGTGGCACACGGGCTTAGTTGCTCTGAGGCATGTGGGATCTTCCTGGACCAGGGATCGAACCCGTGTCCCCTGCATTGGCAGGTGGATTCTTAACCACTGTGCCAGCAGGGAAGTCCCACAAAGTCTAAGTCTTAATGTGATGGTGACAAGACACTTCCAGCACACCCTTCTCCCATCTCCTTCAACTCTGCACTCCAGATGTCCCTCTCCCCACGCTGAGCTGATGTGTTGTGTCTCTGATTTGCAGTAAGCTCTATATTGCCGTGTCATCTCTGCATCTCATCCTTTCCCACCATGCCTCTGTGTCCAAGTCGCTGGGAAGAGTCTAGCTCCGGCAAAGTTAAGTCTTGAACTTCAATCTCAGACCAAGTCAGGTATTGATTATCAGTCGTTAACGAGTAGCATCAAACCACATTTTATTTATTGATTATTTTAACTAGTTGGGGGTGGGATGGGGCACAAATAGGGAGCTGAACAAGCTTATGGGCTGCAGGTTAAATGCTTAGATGATTTTATAATTATACCATCAAATAAGTTTACTTGTGGGGGAATGAAGGACTTGGCTGATTGATGGTGCCAGTGGAGAGCTTAGTTTGGGGCACGGTGATCTTTCTTTGTGGAACTGATTGCTCTGATAGTCTCGCCACATCTGCAGGAGGGCCACTCACAGATTCCACGAGTGACAGAAGTGTGCCTGTGCCTGAAGCACAAAGGATGCAACCTTGCTCACTGCAGAGACAAATAGAGATGCTCCTCTGGGGGAAGTCTTCTGTCAGCATTGACTGAGGAGGAGTCCAAGCATGTGAAGTTGGGGTTCATCCTGTTTCCTGTTTGCAACCCAAGGCTACCTGTGGCATTTGGGCACAATTTTTTTGCAACTGTAGAAGAATGAGAGAGACCAGAGAAGACAGAGACGGATTTTGTAAATGCAGTAAAACTTAGAAAGATCCAGGGCAGAGATGGGCCTGGGGATACATTCCCCAGCATGAATTCAGCTTGTCCAGAGTCCCCTGGTTCTGAGGTTTAATTCAGCCTCTGTGTTTCCTTATTTCTGTTCCATCTTCACCTTATGCTCTCCTTGTTCGTCTTCTCAGTGAACTCAGAAATTCTAGTTTATGATAGTAAGGTTACTATCAAAAAGTCCATGGCTGCAAACTATACCAGCTGGACAGCCCTTGGATCAATAATATACCCAGAAAAAGGATGTGTTTCCTCTTTTGTTCCTCTTAGTTTCTGTCATACAGAAAAGAAATTGAAAGATGCCACAATTGGATAAATAACTTAGGAATAAATGTGCTCTGCTATAGACCTGATCTCAGAATAGCCTAGGGTAGTGAACTCAAAATAATTATAAGTATTAAGAAAGATAAGTTGGAAAGATCCTTACTTTTTCTGAAAGAGCTTCAATATTTAGAAAAAATTTAATAAATTAGCATTTGTGGTTGGAATAGCAAAGGCCAAGAAAGTTTGATTGAACATTATGAAGGTGTGAAGAGTATAGATTGGGTTGACATGCACGGGCCCAATCTAGAAACACCTGGCAGGAGGTGGAACTGGAAGCTTATGAATTTCACAGAAGAATAAGGATATAAAATATAAACAGATTCAAAAAAGGCTTAGATAAATAACAGTCATGGTTATAAAGGGAGTGGTGAGTCCCTGGAGGGTGCATTTCCACCTTTGTTTTTAATATTCTAAATATTATTTTGAACTAATTTAAAAAACATTCTTTTTTTTAAAAAAGAATGTATATATATGTATAACTGAATCACTTTGCTGTACATCAGTAATTAACACAACTTTGTAAGTCAACTATACTTCAATTAAAAAAAAAGAAAAACATTTCCAATTTTACATTCTGTTACTAGAAAAAGAACATGGAAAGTTAAAAAAAACAATCTGGGCAACATAAAGAGGAAGAAGAAAATAAGGATTAATTATAGTCTCACTTTACAGAATTTTTAACATTTTAATATATTTTCTTTCACTTTTCCACACTATTAAAAAATTCTTTCACATAGTTGTGAGTTTGCAATTTTGTATTCTTCTTTCATATTTTTATTTAAGCCCAAAGTTTTCTCTAGGTCTCTAGGAAGTCTTTATTTTAAATGATTTTAAGATGCCATTAACTGTACGACACATTATTTTACATACTACTACGAAAGGAAAAAAAAGTTTCCAATTAAGCTATGACACAAAGCCTTAATGATCTTCTGAAACACATTTGTTGCTTACACCAGCCTTTTGATGCTTTGACATTTCTTTCATCTATCCTAAGCGTTTGGCAATGCTTTTGCCTTGAGTTGCACTACTTAGTGTGTAGGAGATGCTTCTTTTGCATATTCCTCAGAAAACAAAATGTAGCACAGTTTCATCTACTTAGGTTCTATAAAACACGCGATTTTTTTGCTTTGGAACAAAATATGGAATAGTGATCATTTCTCCTGTGATGAATATGTGCTTCACCAATATAAAATTTACCACTGCAGCTCTGTTTACATGCCTATTTGTGTACACAATAACTTTTCATCTCAATACTGAATCACAGTGTTACTTTTGAAGACATTTTAAATGGCAGGGAAATCAACATGTGTAGTACCAACAATGTACATCAGTCATTTGAGGTAATGACAAGATGAACATCTGTGACCAAGTTAACGCATGCCTGCCGATGACAGCTACTTTGTGGCTACTTCATAGCTGATGGTGATAATAAGGGGCCAGCTACCATAGGACACATTCCAATTTCAGAGATATTAAAATCTGGAGAAAAGTGAGTCTTAGTATCAATGAATGTACTGAATTTAATAGACCATTTTGTTATTCTGGATCTTTTATTTATAAAAATTTATTTATTTATAAAAGATAAACTTATTTTCTCTTATAACACAGATGTTTCTTTGCATCTGTGATTATTTCCTTGGAATAGATTCTGAGAAGAGGAATTATGCAGTCAAGGGATAGACATATTTTAAAGGTTTTTGACATGTATTTCCAAATAGCTTCGCAGAAAGGTAGTTGCATTTATATAGTCCTATGAACAATGCTATTTCAGCTTCCTAAACTTGACTTAATGGAGGAAAGCTGTGGTAGGTAGCCTGCAGGATGGCACCAAAGATTCAGAGTGGTGGCATGTGGCTTTGAGACTTGGTCTTACAGGATTGTACCTCCCCCCTTGCTATTTTAGACCACATATTCTTCAGATGACTGTAACATCTTATCAAGAAAAGAGACTTTCTGGATTCCATGAAGAAGGAGGAAAGTCTACATTAAATCCAGGTCAGTATCACGTAATATTACATCTCTCTATCAACATGAATTATCTTACATATTAAACAGAAACATTTAAGATAAGGCACATTCCTTTTCATGTGGAATGTTTCCATTTTCCTTGGGCTGATATGTCTGATCTGTGTGGCTTTGGGTCTTTGCCTTGCAGATGCTTAATGCGGGTGGGATCCAAATGCATGACAAATGGAATATTTGCTAGAAGTTAATTAAGAGTTCAAGAGAAAACAGGAGGGTCAAATATCTGTGCATTATGGATGAAGATCATAGTAGCAATTGGATTGAGTTCAATTCAAGAAACACTTACTGAGAGTTAACTCAGGCTGTGTCAGGTAGTATGAGTAGTGTGGTCAGTAAAACTGATGGTGTTCCTGTCCTGGTGGAGCTTACAACCAAGGAGTAACATCACTCATCCCAACTTTCTTGAAATGTACCCTCATCTTCTATCATAAAATGTAAGTATTTGAGGGGTTCAAAGGATGCTGAAGCTGGGAGTGGACTGTAAAATGTTTTACTGGGAGAAAGAGTTTTTCTCTTTCTTATATTCTATGGTATGCTGGACACAGTTGGTTGGAAACTCCTTGTCAGCTCCCATGATGTCCAGATCAACATGTCGCCGATATTGACTCTCTAAGGTTTTGAGAGTCAAACAGAATCTGTCTTCTTTAGGTTATCCCAGGACCCCAAAAGGTCTGTGTCTCCTCCCAAGAATAGAAACACTGTGTGTGTTTGTGTCTTGTTCTTCTCTGGTACTTTCTATCTGCATGTCATCCTGGGCACGCTTAGAGGCTGTGTGATATAGTGGAAAGTTATGGGAATTTGGAATTATAAGAACTAGGTTGGAATCTGATTCTTCCACTTCTTAGCTGTGTGTGACCTTAGGAAAATTGTTTAATTTTTCTTGGTCATCATCTTTCTCATCATTTTCACAGCCATCTTATGATTTTAGATACTATTAAGGTCATTTGACACTTGAAAAACCAGAAGTTTGGCAAGGTAAGGTAATTTTCTCAAGAACTAGGGTTCAAATACATGGGGCTTGACTTTAGTGTCCATACTTAAGGACTCATTTATGTCAATTATTAAGAGCTGAACACAGTATTTGGTTCATAGAGAATCCACAATAAAAGGCAATAACTATGATTATGGTTGTTATGACTCAGAACCAGGATAATGGGAGTATTTACCAAGGTGGAGGCAAAATCTCAAAGGCAGACCTGTGCTAGAGTTATTTTGGAGTAGAGAATCATTCTCATTCAACCTCTGACCCCAACCACATGTAAGACTAACCTTGATTAGAGTGGTAAATGTCACCTGTAATTGAAAGATCTAATTTTTATAATTCTACTTCTGCTGTAAAGAAAAATTACACTTTTGACATTTTAAATGAATGCTTTAGATAGCCCTGGATGCCGACATATGTGGTACGAGGGGCCTTAAACCAAGATCTAAAATATAGAGATGAATCCTTTATTAATGAGTTATGGGTCCTGAGAAGAGGTTAAAGTTAAATAAAATATGTGAAACTAGTGCTGTTTTGAGGTGTTTTAAAATGTTCCTATTTCACATCCATTTTAAAAAATAGGGCAAAATGTATATAGATTTTCATATATGACAACACATATAAAAGTTTTGGCTAATGATACACTGTTATCTCTTTGGCTCAGTATGGAGAAATGCAGTCTAATTTTCTTATCATTTCCTCCCTATCTTATTAGCATTTCAGAGGTTAATCCTCTGTTAACACATCTTCTCAGAGTGCTCTTGTTTTACACTCACAGGTTTTATTTATTTTTTATCCACCGTAGAGAGCTATTGTCCTCATTTTTTGTTGCATTTAGGTAAGGGATTGATGTTGTTCAAGCATCATATTTAAGGATGTCTTTCCCATTCTTTCCAATTTCATTCTTTTTTTCAAGTTTTCTGTTGCATCTGAAATAGTCTCTAAGTTTCTGGAGAGGATTAAAAAATCATTTTATAGCAAAATTTAGAGCAAAAACTATTGCAATTATTTTTTCTTCTTTGAAACACTATCAAGTCTCATTTTTCTGCATAATCGTGACCCAGATTATCTGGTTTGGGTAGACAAACAGGGCAGTGACTTGACCATGAACATGTCCACCCACACAAGTCCTTGGGGAGGGTGAAGAACTTGTGATATGGCCACCAAAACATGTGTGCTGCTTGATTTTCCACAGAACTATGAAAGTTCAATTCAAATAATATTCATTAATGGACCAATTTTTTTTAAACCTACACCAAGTAAAAATAAACTTATTCAGAAGCTGCTGGCAACACCTGACTGTGGCTTTGAAGATCTGCACCAGCAAATCTAACCCAAAATATTCCTGTTTTTGAAGGAAGTGAAGAAGAAAACTCATTGCTTCACACTTACATAAACACTTATAAACATGCAAGAAAACCAGTTTTGTTTCTAGAGTGTATGTCAGCTCTTTTGAGATGAAAAAATTCAGACTTCAGGCCTGGGACCTAACTGGAATTATTCATTGTTAATGATTTAGTGTTTTATTTTTTCAGAGTTCATTACTCTTCAAGGTCCAATAACAATAACAAATGAAACTAACACAATATTGTAAATCAACTATATTTCAATTTAAAAGATAACAATAATAAAAAAGAACTTTTTCTTTAATTTTACTCCACTGCCAATGAGACTGTACTGTGGATTTTGTCAAAAAAGAAGTAAGTAAATTTGAAAACTCAAGACATCCTACTCATCTGGAAGGGTCCATTCCATCATCATCCTTTAAATATGTTGTTCTAAATAAATTTAGACAAATGAACACATCTGAAATATTTTGTTTGGGAACTCATCAAGAAACTCCAGAGTTGTGAGTCTTAGTGTGTATTTACTGAAAATTGTAAGAGCCAAGAAAAGGAGAGTCAATTTTAGGATCCTAAGAATATATAATTAAATCACCCTGCTTTGTTCCATAAAAGTGACTGAAGATTAATGGAACCCATTTTCATCTATAGTGTGATGCTGTTTGTGACAGGGACAATTTGTATGAAATAGAAGCTAACCTGCCTCATGAAAAAAACTGTAATAAAGGTTTCTGTTTCTGCCACTGAATCACAATCCTCTCAAACTCCTCCTCAGTGCATTTATCCCTCCTAGAGAACTCTATCGGAACTCCCTATAATGTGTGTGTGTAGAAAGGTGTAAAAGTCCAGTGGAGTTACTAATGATGGGGGAGATGGAAGATAAACTTCTTTCTTAAAAACTGAAAGAATCTCAGAACATGTCCTTTTATTCTACATAGATATGAGGGTATGGAAAATGTCTTCTTTAAATATACAGGTATTTTTATAGGGCTCTTAAATCTTTGTCTGATACTGTAGTTTCCTCCCATATGTTTACTGTCAACTAATGGCTGAGAACTGATGAGCTGGGTGGAAATATTTTGTAAAGCAGCAGTTCTTCCTTTCTGACAACTGTTTCTTTTGTTTAACTAAAACTTCTTCTAAAAAAAGGAATACGATTTATTTGCATACTTTTTGTCGATAGAACATGACCAATAAGGGTAGTTTTTGCATGATGTGAAAGGGGGTTTTGTTAGATACAGTTTCTTGTATTGTGATTAGAATGGATGTGACACAAACATGCTGTGTTTTGGGAAGATCACTCTGGCCATAGCGACGGAAATAAGGTGAGACTGGAACCAAGGAGACCAGATTGAAGGGTAGTAGGAGAGGTATGGAGAAGAGGGAACAGAATTCAAGGATTTTCTAGGAAGTAGAGTTACTGGAAGGGAAATTTATTGAGGGGGGAAAGAGGATTTATTATGACTCAAAATGTCTTCCTTGGGTGATGGTAAATAACATTGATTGAGATTGGGAATGCAGAGGAAAGATGCTGCTGTGACATTTTGCGATTGAGATGCCTTTGGTACCTGCATGTGGTTCAGGTAGGAGTTGAGCTAAAAAGAGAAATCTGTATTGGAGATTCAGAACTGGTTGTCTTCATCCATATGACAGTTGGGAGTGTGTGGTTTGAGAAGACAAGGGAAAGGAAAATGAGAAAACCGAAACATGAGAGGGTGGGTAGAGAAGACGAGGTTGTGAAGGAGTGTCAGAGAAAGAAGGCAAGGATGCTTGAGTCTCCTCACCATCACATGAGGAATGCTTGAATGAACAGCCATGTTTGGTTCTAGGGAGAGCCGATCCTTCCAAGGGTTGACTAGTGTGCCTTTTAGTCTTTTAAAGAGAGACTAGATTTTGTCTGTGTTACTCCTCCTGAGGGTACTGAAGAACTTTATGGAAGTAAATTCTGCTTTTGTTTATGGGAGCACTTTCAAAGCATGGAAACACACAACAGGGGATGTAACTATCCCAAAGCCTCCTTAGCTGCCTCCCCATTAAAGAGAGCCTTACTGCCCATCAATGAAGAAGTAAGTCCTGATTGGAGGGGGCTGGTGGGGACACTAGATGACTTCTAAGATTCTCTGAATTCTAGGAGTTGATACAAAGACTAAAAAAAGTCATACTTTTTTATGAAAGTGCTTTGCAAAATTTAAGCTCAGCTTCAAGGGGACAGTACAATGCTATAGTGACAAACAAACACACACACAGTGAAGAGAAATGCCATTTCCCCTTCATGTTGGCATTCCCCCAAATTGTGATACCTTAGTCCCCCTTATCCTATGGTGTAATATTCAGGCTTAGAAATTATATAAATTATATAAATTAACCATTTTGAGGAAAGATCAGACAGCTTTTCTTGCCTTGTTATCTATTTGTATTTGAAAATAAGGAGGTACCTTTATAGAGGTCTGTAGTCTGATAGTCAAATGATTAATATTGCTTTTCCTGTAAACATATGATCTTTCATAATACAGATTTGTCACTGTGCTAATTCCACATCAGATCCTGAACATGTCTTAGGTTCACTCTTATTGTGGCACCATAATGCTGTAACTGCTGTACCAAAGAAGACTCAGAAACATATATTGTTCATGGGGAATCCTTGAGAATACATTAAATGAAACTAGCCCATAATAACCAATAATTTGATCCTATTAAGCCAGGCAGATGTGGCAGGGTTAGGAAGGCTATTATTTATCTTACAGAAACACATTTCTGATGGAATATGTAGATTGAAGTTAGCATGTTGGGATTAGAAGTGGGAGAGGACTTGAATGGAGTTCTGGTTGTTCATATAATTTCTCCTGCTCAGTCACATAGACTTTATTATACCAAATTACAATCTGCATCATTCAAATGCAAATGAATGTTCAAAGCCCTGTGTGGGCTTCATGTAATTCTTTTTGGGCAAGAGCTGCTCAACGCTTTACTCATTTGAAAGAATTCAGTGATGCAACTAATTCCAAGAGAAAAAAAAGATGTGAATTTGGAAGTGTTCCTCTTATTGGAAGGGATGATATAATCATATCAAATTCGCATCTGGTTTTATTTTGCTGTCTCTCCTCTTGGTTTCCCTAAGTGTATATGACTTATGGGATACATTATATCCCTTTACCTGACTTTCCTTTGTTTCCCAGTCTGAATCTTCCCAGAGTCATGATCCCACTTAAGTATTGACTATAAAAGTAAGGAACATAAAGTTTTGAAAAGCATAGCAAGCTAAGAGTGTTATTATGGAAATGTGGAAATGCATTCAATGGTAACACTTCATTTTGGACCTTTATGAACCAATCTCGCAGTCATCCAGACTGCTCATAATACGGGACACTTCATAAGTCACCAAACCTGCCTTGCCAGTTTATTTTAACATCTCTTGTTCTCAAATGTAAGAAAATATTCACACAGCTTTTAATACTCTCCAGCTGTTCATTGGTAAAGACCCCAACATGAAGCTTGTAGGGAGAAAATTGTGCTTGATTTAAATTCTAAAAGCGACTCTACAAAAAGCCCGACTCCCTTTAGCCTCTGCTCTCAGAAAATACATCTTCTCTCATCAGCCCCCTGACACTTGTCATGCTTCTCAAGGCTTTTCAGTGGTGATTATGTGGTCACCAGTTCAGTTTACTCAGTGAACAGCTAACTGGTGTGAGCTTCTCTTCAGATCTTTCTCTGACCAGGTCCTGCCAGGTGCAGAACATGGTTTGATTCTAAAGAGGTCCTGTGGAGACCTTATCATGTAGGATGCTTCATGGTGAAAAGGATGCATAGGACAAATCAGTTTGGGAAATGAATTTAGAGCTTATAAATAGAAGTAGTATATTAAAGGGTCTAAGAAATTCTGCAGTAAAGAATTTCTACTTAACTGTTTAACCCAGTAGTAGATCACCATGTTTGAGAGCGCAGATTTGAACACAGATAGACTTGTACTGAAATCCCAGGCTCACTATTAGCCATGAAACTTGGGCAAGTTACCTCCCTGTACAATGGGAAAAACCAGTCCCAACTCAGGCTGTTGTGGAAAGGAAAAATATAATGTATATAAAACATTCCTCAGAGTGCAGGATCATAGTCCACACTCAGTTACTCATTTGTAGTATAATGTTATTATCTTATATGGTTGTATGACTCTTTTCTAGGTAACATACAAGGAACTACTCTTCTAAGGAAAAGTGATGGGAAATGCTGATCTGACAGATTAGGATGTGTATCAATACTTCTAAAGAACTGAGAGGGTTAGTACCCTTTATATCATGAGAATTCTCTGTTAAGTTGGCAGATACCTCTGTCCCAGTGTTGTATCATAGACAAAACATATAGACTTTGGGGTGAATAATGTGAAATTGACTTTGAAATATAATACACAAAGGTTGTTGTAAATGAGGCCTATTTTCTGTCTTGAATATCAAAAGCTAAATTCTAGGACCTACAAGTCCAGAAAGAAGCCCCAAGAGGTGAGAAAAAAGGAAGGGAAATTTGTTTCCTTGTGCAAAGAAGTTAATGGAAAATTTGAACACCCGTGGGAACAGGCGTGGAGCCAAGTCATCTTTTAGAGCAAGAGATGAGGGTGTAACAAGGCTGATGATTAATTAGGTTCTAGTAGGTAATTGGTTTTTAAGCCCAAGTGAAATGTAGGGAGAGGTTTGTGTTCAACTCTAGTAACTGCCCTTTTTAGTTTTCTTCTTTCCCTCTGAGGTCTCTCCTGCCTTTTTCTTAATTCCTCCTCACCCAAGGCACTTTGCTCGATGAGATAAAACTGTACAGAAACCTGCTGTTAGTTAGCTAAATTTATGAAAGGACCTGATCATTAATTCGCGTGAAGGTATAAAGCGGAGTTTCTCAATCCCCTCACTCTTGACATTTGGACTGGATAATTCTCTGTTGTGGGGGGCTGTCCTCCACAATAGAAGACCTTTAACCAAATCTTTGGCCTCTACCCACCATACGCCAATAGCCCCCTTCACCTTAGTTGTGGCACCAACAGTGTCTCCAGACGTTGCCAGATGATTCCTGGAAGGTAATATCCCTCTCGCCCCTCACTGAAAACCCCTGAGTACAAAGGTTTTACAGCAGATAAATCTGTACCATTTTCTGAGTTAGATTCCCGTTTTATCGTGTGTAATTTCTTAATTTCCCAAGACAGAACTTGGAAAAGAAAATTCATTTATAAACCACAGGTCAGGGAAAAGTGGTTTTGTACAATCACATCGAAGAGGTGGATGCCTCATTTATTTAAACCAAATAGTCCAAATCTGTTACAGCAAGTAAACTCTCCTCCTCAGCAGATGGCTTGGGATAGGTTTGAGGCTTCATCCACATCTGTATTAAATTTGAAGCCTACTTCCCACCCTTCACTAGAAATATTTTTAAAGGCTGAGCATTAAGCAAGGAAAAGGATCTCCGATAGTCTATCTGACTTGGTCATAAATAAAGCAAGATAGCAAAATAGATTGACTGATAGTTTTTTGTCCTTAGGTGACTGAATTAGGTTTACTGTTCAACAAACCCTATGGCAGAACAGCACTTCCAACAAAGGCAAAAAGTAAATTCTAAACTGGGGATATTTCTTTAAATACACATTTGGCAACAAATGCAAAAGAATATGGGCCGAAGTCCAAAGACTGCTGTTTTTTTCCTTAATTTGCATTTGGCTTTTTGAGTCTGGTCTTTCAGGTGCCTGTTTCCCTTTCTCCCTCCTCAATTGCCATTCTTCTCTGTGAGCTTTTTGTTTAGCAAAGAGGAACACGTACTGTGTGATGAGAACATCCGCTGTAAATCATCTCAGCTATAAAATGTAGCAGTTTGGAGCCCAGTAATTGGGACTGTGTTTCTGAAAACAAGAAGGACAGCCAGCATCTGAGTGTGTCAGTTAATTGATCCACAGGGAGAGACTCTGGGAGTGTCCAAAAGACTGGGGGTTTTTTTCCACTTTTTATTGTTCTAATTTTTCCATGGCACCCACAGTTTTCCCTTGCTAATCATTTGCCACAACTAACTTTATTTCGTGTGTCGAAATTCCATGGGTACTACAGAATTCAGAGCTCTGACACAGGGTGAGCTTTTCAAAAGCCTGGATACTTGGCAGGCTTACATATGTGTGCTCTGTAGATTTGGTGCAAAGTGAGTGGGAACATCTCTTCATGGCCACAGTGCAGTTTGGGACACGAGCTACAGTTCTATCTGTGAAACCCAGGTTGGGAGCAAGGCGCAATCCTTGCTTTGGTCACAGAGCAAATAATTAACTAATTTATATTAGATATGTTAAATGTGCTCAGAATTCTCATTGTTTCATGAAATCCATAGTTTAAGAATATGGATATATGCTATATAAATGTGAAGATTTGGAGTAAAAATAGTCAACGCATTGAGTGAGCTGATATGTGTGTCAATGATTTGTTCTCTGAAAGTCAGGTATCAAGGAGATAATCTATTTTGTGAAGTTTGAGAATATGCATTCCCTGCACTGAAGTAAGAAGAGGGTTTAGTCTTCTTTCCTTTTTTGCCAAACCTGAGAGAATGTATTTAATGTATATATATGTGTACAAATACATATGTATATGTATTTAATTATATATAATTACACTTCTCTCTTTTAATCAGTAAATGTTAATCCTGAGACCCAGAAGGGTGGTTCCAGGAATGTTGGGAACTTACATTCTAGAAACAAAAGGAGATTCTGGGGAAGGTCAAAGTTGAGGTGAGCTGAGCCAATGGCTGAATGTCAACTTCTTCTTTAGAGTGTGGTCTAATGTTGCTTTCCTCTCCTGGGCATTAGGGTCTGATATCTCTGGCACCCAGCATCACATGGTCACAGGGCACCAGTAAATGAGAACTGAACTAGTTAACAGTAGTCACCCCTGTCATAGCATGCTTTTTTTTTTTTTTTTTTGTGGTACCCAGGCCTCTCACTGTTGTGGCCTCTCCCGTTGCGGAGCACAGGCTCCGGACGCGCAGGCTCAGCAGCCATGGCTCACGGCATGTGGGATCTTCCCAGACCAATTCTGCTGACGTAGTGTCAGCAGGGCCCAGTGTTGACCTGAGTCTTCGTCTTCACCCGGCAGCACTGAACCTTAAGGAGGTGGTACAGGCCAGGACTACTCAGCCCTCCACTTTCCCCTGGGCTCAGCGGGACCCAGTGGGGAGCTGAGCCTCCACCGGATCCGATCCAGTAGCAACAAGACAGAATTGGGAGGTTTGAGGCAGGGCTTGCTGGCACTACGCCCCACTCCCTCCCCTCCCCTGGTGGCAGCAGAGCCCAGCAAGGTGGGAGCTGGTGCCCCACTTTCACCAGGAAGACATCAACAGGGCGGAAGGGGGAACTGACTAGGAACCCCATCTGCAGTGACGCAGGGTGAGTCAGTGCCCTGCTCTTGCCAAGCTGGTGTTGGCAGGGCCAAGAGGGAACTTGAACATATACACTCTTGCAGTACACCTCACTAGGGGGGCTGTCTGCTAAAAATAAGATAAAATAAGATCAAGAGTCTCCTAGTACTATATCCAAAATGCTCAGAGAACAATAGAAATCACTTATACCAAGAACCAGAAAGATCAGAACATGAATTTGAAAAGACAGTCAACAGATGCCAATACCAAGATGAATCTGATTTTGAAATGATCTGACAACAGTTTTAAAGCAGCCTTCTAAAAGTGCTTCCCAAGGAATTACAAATTCTCTTGAAACAAATAGAAAATTATGAAATTTCAGGAAATAAAATAGAAATTATTAAAATGGAACTGAAAGGAAATTATAGAACCAAAAAAAATACAATAACCAATGTAAAAACTCATTGGGTGGGCTCAATAGTAGAGTAGAAAAGACAGGATAAAATCTGTGAATTCGAGAACAGATCAATAGAACATAATCGATATGAACAGCAGAGAACGTAGACAGAAAAAGAAGACTTTGGACAAGTTACTTAAACCATCTGGATTTCACTTTCCTCATTTTTAAAATGGAAGTCATGTTTGTAGCTATGTCAAAGGCATGTTGTGACAATTGAGATGTATATAAAAGGCTTATTTGTCAGAATGTCAGGCACATAGTAAGTCCTCAATAAAAGTTAACTATTATAATTATTATAATCACCCTGGGAAGAGAACCATGTGATTTCATCTCTTTGTACAGTTAATGCAATTTAATCTGTAATTCAAAATGATAAATGCTATCCTTAAGGGCTGAGGGAGAGATCAGTGTGAGGGAGTGCTGGATAGGGAGGCTTTCTTGAATGAAAGTGTTTTTAATCAGGGCTTGGAAGGTGTCATGGGCAGGGATGAACAGGTAGAGCCTGGCACCTTCCTCACAGAGGAGACCTAGAAATGAGAAAGACCTGGTTAGCAGCAAATAAGGGCTACTGATGGAGTTTGTTTGCCTTCTTAAGCTCATAAGGATAAAAAGAGCAGTGAATGGGGCAGTGAGGAAAGCAGACCTCAGCCTCTAGGGGACCATTTAGGAAATGACTCAGCACTGACGTGGTTCTGGTCTAAGGGATCTCATAAGAAGCAAGTTGCTATGCTACTTAGCCCCCAAATATCTCTACTCTTTGTCTCCTTCTAAGCCATGGAAACACCTTACCGTTGAGGTTATTAGAAGTGATCTACTGTTAGCAACAGCTCTTCCTTATGCTTTCATGTGCCCATGTGCACACACATGCACACTCACGTCACACTCACATATACACTCATACACGCATACTTACGTACAAACACATACACCCATATACATCCACATTCACACAGAGTTGTGTATATTCACAATTATACCTCCCACAGACACTCATGCATAGAGTCACCTACACTCATATACCCTGTCACACATTCACACACACAGGCCACACACTTACACAGCCATGCATATGCACGACCACACACATCACGCACAACCACATACGGGCACACTCAAGTCACGCAGACATAAGTAAACGTACCATAGACATACAAGCAGTCACCCACCTGTACTCACACCTCCTGCAGAACATACACACATAAACACACATGCGCAAGCACCTTTTGAAACATCCCAGCGTATTTATTTTCTTAATATGATGTAATATTAATGCATAGACAATTTTCATAAAACAAGCTAAAAATAGACACTCGACTACTTAGTTAAGAATGAACCTCTACAAGGTCATATAGTGAATCGCTTTCCTTTGTGTGATTTCTCAAGGTTTATTTTTGAAGGAAAGCCCCCAAGATTCTATAACTTCTCTTAATAGGCAACAGAAATGGAGTGTTACTGGGGTTTCTTATTTGCTTTGTGTCACCATAGTATTTAATAATAACATACATTTCTGGCTATCAACCTTCTTAAATAAATAAGTGCCGTTTTGTCTACCATATCCTTTCTACCTTCTCAGCATTTCCAGTTTTATTCTATTTTCTGAAACAGCCATCTATTTTTCAATTGGTCTTGTAGGTTGTTTTTCTCAGAACCATCTTTTTGTAGTGGTTAAATTAATCTCCCAAGCATTTGGATATTTTTTATCTTTGATTTTTGGAATCTCTGAGACTTTTTTCTTACAGTCAATTACTTTCCTTTCATTCTCTTTCACCTTTTTAAATAGAAATATTTATAGAAATATCCTTTTTTATAGAAATATCCTTTTTCTGCTTTTGGTATTGCCTTTAATGTTACAGCACACTGCTTTCTTCACTCTAGCTGTGAATAGCCTGCACGAGCAGATAGGGACTAAAACCCATGATGAAGAAGCTGACATCATTTGCACAAGGCCCCAGAGATACATTTGTCATGCTGTGTACCTAATGGTCGAATCTATCACCAAAGCAATAAAGGGAACATATTTAGCAGACATATTGGTGCTGAGGATGGTTGTTTAAGAGAGTATAAATAAGCACAATATTTTTCAAATAGATAAATACCACCTGAGTTTCCATCTTAGCAAAGACAACTGGGAGCCATAATGATAACCAGGAATTGCTTCTTTATTGGTTTCTTGGTTTTTAGTTAGGTAAGGAAGGGTCTGTAATTTAGATCAGGACGATTGGCTCTATAATGGTCAAATAGGGAATAATAATGCCAGTTAAACAAGTCATATACCTCATCTCTGATCCAGAATAATATGATTCAGGATGAGAAAGTACTTAGGTAACGAGGTATATTTAGCCTTCTTAAAAAACAAACAAAAAAAAACCCCCAAAAACTGGGTGTCTTAATTAGACAGTTTTAGACTAGCCCAGTAAGAAAATTAGGTAAATGTGCAGTGACCCAGAAGCCAAACTGTGCCTTCCAGGAGGTTAGTGTGGAGGGCCAGGGTCTGTACTGGTTTTCTTCAATGCTGTTTTCACTCCCCTACTCTACCTGCAAATGACATGATTTAGGATACTGTCAATTCTTAGGTGCCAGGCTGAGAAAGTAGTCCAGGCCTATCATTCTTCAACTCAATTTTTACTCTTCCCCTCGGTGTTGGTGTCATTGGTGATTGTGGTAGACAGAGCAGTAACAGCCTTTTCTATGGCTCCTTGCGGTGTATAAGTTCTTCACATTAATTCTCTAGCCTTGTGAGATAGCGTGAATCACCTTTTCCACTTGATCAATGAGAAAATGGTCTCAGAAAAAGTTCGATAACTTGTTCAATAACCATGCTTTTCCCACTCATGGCAGAACTATTTACTGAATAGGCATGCTCTCCCTGACATTTGCTAGTGCCCTTGTGGGAAGATGGAGCATTTAAGAACCAGTGCATGACTCTGTGATCCCTTGCTCTGAGAGTCTTTGTTGCCACCATGATCTAGAAGCCACATCTTGAGATGTTGGAGCCCCAGAATGCAAGTGGACTGGATTCCTGATTCTCTGCTTGAGAGGAACTGCCCTAAAGAGCTTCCAGACTTGCCAGGGATTTTGCCCGAGTAAGAAATAAACCTTTTATGTATTTAGTTACTGAGATTTTATTTATTACTTATGATTGCAACATAGTCTATCCACTATAGTAAAATGATCCTTATTTTTATCTAAGTATGTATCGTTTAAGAATATGTTTCTGTATATATCAAACTTAATCTCCACAAGAATTCTGAAAATTAAATATTATGTTTATTTCCACTTGATCAGTATAATCACAATACTTATATGTTCTGATTATTTTCTGCTCTTTTAGGACTAGAAACCTTTCACACATAATATTTATCACAGATGGGAGTTTATATGTATTTATATAATTCTTTGATCAATGGCTGTCTAGAATTCAAGCTCCACAAGGATACTATATTCTTAAGCCTGAATTAGGTGGTTAATGCTTATTTGTTGAATTTAGTTAATATATGAGTGCTGGTATCAGCAGATGAATGCATCTTATCTCTGTGGACAAGCCACAGATATTCTATTTAGAACCAGGAGGGTCAGTTGTGTGATTTGACTAATCCATGGCATTTGGAAAAAGGAGCTCGATTAATTCATCTTCATCGATGGGGCTATATCTACACTTGAGACACAGTGAGCCCTGTCCTTGGGCCAGAACATTCACTCTTCTGGCTGTTTTGATGTGGGAAATACCTACTTCAGGCTCCTTATGTTTTTTGTTAAAAATGATCTATATTGGTGATCAGCCTTCATGCTCAGTTTACTGATATAATACATTCTGATGGCATTCTAAACTTTGCCACAATTACTCTGGAGGCAAAGCCAATTTCATTGCATTTTCTGCTTTAAGACCATAGAGAAAATCCATGAAGGCTTTGGTTGTGGTGATGTTCTTAATTGTGTGAACCTTAGACTCTCATCTTTTGACACTGTAGATATTAATTACAGACATTAGGTATTAGTACAGGTGCTGGCTTGGAGTTGTGTACATAAACACTGGGTGAATGGCACTCTTAATGAAACACGTCTATAGTCAGTGCAACTGTTTTCACAGGACAATGACCCATTTCTTTTTGGTGGGATAGATGCTTGAATTGTTTCATCTCTTAGGATAGTGGATTTGTGCTGACCTGGCTGCATTTTCATAAGTTGGTCTTCTTGGTAACCTACTGTCATTTCTGAAACAATTGACTAGGACTAGTATAGTCTGTGACATGGAATTGAGTGACAATAACTGACAACTGAATAGATTAATGGCTTTGACCTTATTTTTTTTTTTTTTTTTTTTTTTTTTGCGGTACGCGGGCCTCTCACTGTTGTGGCCCCTCCCGTTGCGGAGCACAGACTCCGGACGCGCAGGCTTAGCGGCCATGGCTCACGGGCCCAGCCGCTCCGTGGCATGTGGGATCTTCCCAGACCGGGGCACGAACCCGTGTCTCCTGCATCGGCAGGCGGCCTCTCAACCACTGCGCCACCAGGGAAGCCCCGCTTTGACCTTATTAAAGTAATGTGCTTACCGCCACAACAGTGAGAGGCCCGCATACCGCAAAAAAAAAATAAAATAAAATAAAATAAAATAAAATAAAGTAATGTGCTAATCATCTGAACTGAAGAGTGCTGACTTCAAAGAGAATTCTTGGAACCAAGCAAAGCTACAGGGATAAAATGCAAAACAAGTGTATGTTTTCCCAGCAACGCAAAGCCTACTCAACTGTATAAATCTGGCTACCATGGACTTAAGGACACCCATAATTAGGTAACTTAATCCTTCAATCTAATGACGAAAATACAACAGCACTCTGCTTATTTGGACACAGCTCTTATCTGTGCCCGTGAACAGGCTGTGTGGTAACCAGAAGTCAAAGCAATGGTGGCACTGTTTGCACACAGAGGTTACAGTCAAAGACATGTGTGAGAGCCATTGACAGTGAGGGGGATGTGGCTGCAGACTGACCCCACTGAGTTGTCATTCTAGACGAGGCCCTCAGCCAGGCAGGTCTTACCCATGGGGCAGAATCACAGGGCTCCCAGCTGCGAATGGCCCAATGTCTTTTATGCCAAATACAGGCCAGACATCTGGAAAGGAAAGCCATGTGGGTACAAAAGGGGATCTTTTAATCAGATTGGTAAAAGAGGGGAGTCACTGTTGGCTAGACCTAGATGATTTGCCTCGGAGGGCTGCAGCTCTTGTCCTCGGGCTCACAGGAAGCAGAGTGCCTTATGATACCCTTCTTAGGCAAACCCCTTCATCTCTGACCATGTAGGTGTTTAACCATTTACCTGATTTCTCTCATAATTTCCTGAGCAAATCCTTTCACTTGAAGTTGCCATGTTGCGAGTTACTGCGGTGAATTATTATGGAAGTGTGTATTCAGATGTTTCTGAAGTTGTAGGAAGCAGAATGCATTTCCTGCCTATGTTTCAGAACTTAGTGCACAAAGTAAGGAAAAAGTTAAGTGTGAATAATTTAAAATTCAGGGATTGGGAAAGAATAGATTCTGGATGAGGAAGATGAACAGTACACTGAAGAAGAGGGAGGAAACGTAGAAGTTTCCAACAAGGGAGGTGAAAATTGTCAGTGGATTGTGCAAAGAGATGGAATGACATTGCTTAGCAGTCTAATTCTGCTAAATCTCCACTGAGGGAGTTAGATAAGAAAGGGATGCTTTTTTTTTTTTAATTGTGCTGTTCTCTTTTCTTTTCCTTCTCTTAAATTTCTTTTAAAAGAAGCCTAAGAAGCAGCATGCAAAGCATTCAGAATAATGCAAATTTACTCTCAAATACTGACAAATGTAAAAGAGCTTTTTTTTTTTTGCACTTGAACAAAGTGCATTTTCTTGTACCCTGCAAGTTCTCGTTTTGTGGTAGTTTGTGTCACGTTTCTCACAGTAAGCAGACTCTGACCAGCTCAGCGATTTCTGAAAATGAGGCCCACAACATTTCTTTTACAAATTTCCCATTAAAGAATCTTTCTTTGTTCAGGGTCATGGAAAGAACTGTTGGTTGCACAGAGGTCTTTCAAGGAAGAAAAACACTATATAAATAGCAAGTATTATTAAATCAACCCAAATTCTCCACTTCACGAGGCAGAAAGCAAGTTTTCTTGAAAACCCGTGGCAGAAAGTATTTCTAGATTGAGAGGAGTTTGGGAATGAAGAGATAGGGAGCCCATCTCCTCACCCCGTGCCAGGGCAGTGAGCCAGGCATTTAATAATCATGGTAACAATAGCAAACACTTCCAGAGCACTTACCTTGTGCCAGGAACTTTTCTAAGCACTGCTATTCTAAGCACTGTATATAGCTCAAGGAATCCTCTCACAGCCCACGAGGTAGGTGTATTTTTGCACATGGGGAACTGAGGCACAGAGATGATCTGACTTGTCAGAGATCCCACAACCAGTATGTGTCCTCCTGTGGTTTGGCCAGCTTTCCTTATAGATCAAGATGACTGCTCAGGGGATATGACTTATGGCCTATCAGAAAGAGACCTTCTTGGTCAAAAATACATCCATAATGCTCTCTGAGATTCTTACCTTAGTGTCTGAAGCCAGACCGATAAAAACTTCATTTGAGTTAAGTAGCAGACTTCATTCAAAGGAAAGCCTCAGTGAGACACGAGCCACGTTTCCTTTCCTACAGAACTGAGTGAAATGTGTAGGAAGGAGAAGTTAATTTGTGTGTGTGGAGGCTTGCAGTCTGGACAGAGGGCAGTGAGGGAGGGTAGCTAAGGGACAGCAACCTACCCTCCACCAGGGGAACCGCATAGGAAAAGGTAGTAGGGGCCGGAAGAGGCCGTGCAGATGGATATTAAGAGTCAGGCTGACTTGAGTTTGAAACCCTCGCTGCCACTTCCCAGGCTACTTAGTTCACCTCTCTAAGCTTCAGTTTCCCCTTCTCTTACCACTTGGTGTGGTTTTAAACATTCAATGAGATAATGAGGGTAACATGTTAGCAGAGACATTAGCACAAAATGGAGACGCAAAGTGAAGAACACAAATTCCAGACCCGGACTGCCCAGGTTCAAGTCCAGGGGGCCTCACTCATCGGGTGTGTGTCTTTGGACCCATTAGTAAAACTTTCTGTAATCTGAGGCTCATTATAGTATCTGCCTCCTAGTGTTGTCTTGGGCTGGGGGTGTTGATTGAGTTAGTAATCTGTTTAGAATAGTCCTTGGTACGTAATATGTGCTATATAATTGCTGGCTATTTTCAGAGGAAGCGCTCAGAAAACTAGCAATTGATATCAGTAAGTATAAATTTGCCTCAGCATTTTTTTCTAGCATGTCCATGCCATGCCTTGCTACCTGTCAGCCTATAAACAGGCTCTTTTCATTGGCTTTGAACTTTCTTCTACCCACTGTGAACTCTTTGTGTTTTGGTTAAATTTTATCTCTTACCAAGTATAAGGTTGGTTCCAAACTGTAATGCAGTGGGTAATGAGGTGAGATTTTGTTCTTTTAGGCTTTGAGAAGCAGTCATTGTAGGAGTGAAGGATTCCATCTTTGTGTTTGGATTGACAACCAAAGGGTGATGTGAATTGTATGTGTCCTTGTTGTCCAGGTTATCAGGGAATAAACTTGTGATTTGCTGTTCAGCTTCCTGAGCTGTGTGTACCAGTGTGACACTTCAGAACTGGGACAGTTCCAGAGTTTTGTTCTAGTGACACAGAAATGCAAAGACTCTAGCAGGGTGGCCCAGTGCAGTACTGATGAGCCCATTTACAGATATGTATTTGTCATTATTTCCTGGGAACATTTTTAAATGATCTTGATGCTTTGTTCTGGCTTCCATTTCAATGTGCTGCGAATGGCATTCCACCCAGGGATGTTGTGTACAAATATGAAATGCTGGCAATCACATTTTTGTAGTTAGTGATTATTGACTCACCTATCCATCCATTCACTTAAAACCTGTTCGTTGAGCATCTATTATGTGCCAGGAATTATTCTAGACACTGGGGATTCAGCAGTGAACAAAATAGACACAAACATCTGCCTTCAGGGTGCTTGCATTCCAGTGAAGGGTGAGAGGTAATAAGGTAAGTAAAGCATGTGACATGTTAGGAGGTGATAATGTATAAGGAGAAGAACAAAGCAGGGGAGGAGGTTGGTAGGGAGGTAGGGTGGCTAGGGAAGCCTCCCTGAAAGGGATGTTTGAATAAAGTTCTGAGGAGTCTGGGAATGGGATATGTGGGAAGGCGTTCCAAGCAGAGGGAACAGCAAATGTGAAGTCGACAAGAGTGTAGGGCAGGTCAAGGGGGCTGTTGTCATAGCTGGAGAGGAGTGAGTGATGGGGAGAGTAATGGGAAATAGAGTCAGAGGACAGGCACACCATCTAGGTCATGGTCAGGGATTTGGCTTTTCTCAGGGTGGCATGAGAAGCTATTGTATGGTCTCAGGCAAAAGAGTAACCCAACCTGAATTTCATTTCACCAGAATCACTCTGGCTGCTGGATTGAAAGTAGATAGAAGGAGTAGGGAGAGAACACCAAGTAGAGGCAGCAGTTACGGTGCTATTAAGGTGAGCCAGGGGAGAGAGGACATCAACTCGGATCAGGGTAGCCTCCTAGTAGTGAGAAGTGGTCAGATTCTGGAAAAGTCTGGGAAGGTAAAATGGTACAGCCACTCGGGAAAATAGTTAGGCAGTTTCTAAAACAAAACGAAAAGAACAAACAAACATAAAACCCTAAACATACATTTACCATATAACCCAGCAATTGCAGTCCTGGGCAATTATCTCTGAGAAATAAATGCTTATGATCACACAAAAACCGGTACAGGATTATTCATAGCTGCTTTATTTGCAATAGTAAAAAAACCGGAAACAACCAAAATATCCTTCAATAAGTGGGTGGTTAAACAACTGTGGAACAGCCGTACCACAAAATACTACTTAGCAATAAAAAAGGAACAAATTATTGTTACACACAATAACTTCTAAGGACCTCGAGGGTATTATGCTGAGTGAAAAAAAGCCAGTTTCAAAGGATCACATATGATATGGCTCCATTTATATGACATTAAAGAAATGACAAAAATCAAAGAGATGGAAAACAGATTAGTGATTTGCAGGGGTTAAGGGTGAGGGGAAGTAGATAGTATAAAGGGGTAGCATGAGAAATTTCTTTTTCATGATGGAATAGTTCTGTCGCTTGATTGTGGTGGTGGTTACAGGAATCTATATGTATGATTAAATGATATGGAGCAATACATACACACGGATGTCAATTTCCTGGTTTTGATAATGTGCAATAGTTATGTAAGATGTAACATCAATGGAAAGTGGATAAAAAAATACGTGAGATCTCTGTACTTTCTTTGAAACTTCCTGTGAATCTGTAAATATTTCAAAACAAAAAATTAAGCAATGTTATTAGCTAACGAGGGGGTAAGGGAGAAGTGTCAGGGGAGGTAGGGAATGAGGAGGGCTCTGAGGGTCAGGCACAGTTGTGGCTTTCTTGGGGTCGTCTGTGTTCTCTGGCATTCTTGACAGCATCTGTGGTTCCTTTTGAACTTCTGTAGTTGTGTATGGCTTAGACCTTTTTAATAATAATAGAAGATGCTGATGAAGGCAGAAAATGAGTGGAGTCAACAGGATTTGCTGACAGAGCTGATGTAGGGTAACGAGAAAAAGGAGCTGAAGATGACTCCAAGAATTTCTGATGGAGCAACTGAAAGAACTGAGTTGCAGTTAGCATCAAATGAGCTAATTTGGGGGTATGTATCAAGAGTTCAGGTTTAGACATGATAAGCTGAAGGTGCTAATTAGACATCTTTGGAAATGGCCAACATGAAAATGACATTTCAAGCTATAAATCTAAATAAGATTATCAAGGGAGTGAGTATAGAGAATTTGGGGTCTGAGCTTGGGATATGCCAACATTTAGAGATTTGAGAGATGAAGAGGAACCAGAAAAGAAGATCAGGATGGTGTGTCCAGACAGGTAGGAGAAAAATCAGGAGAGTGAGGGGTCCTCAAAGTCAGAGAGGGAGGTGACAGAAAAATATAGTTATCACCTGCCTCAAATGCTGCTGAAATATCAGTAAGATGAAGACGGAGTTTGGACCATAGCTTTAGCAACGTGGAGGGGGCTTGGGATCTGGATGGAGTTTTGAGGGTAAAAGTATGACTGGAGTAGATTCAAGTCACAACAGAGAGCATTAAGTTGAAAACACTTCTCATGCCAGTTCCTGGGGCACATTGCTATAAAGGGAAGGAGAAAATGTGGAAGTAGCTAGGGAGAGAGGTTTTTTTTTTCTTTTTCTTTTTTGTCAGGTGAGTGGTAGAGGGCATGTTGTTTTCTGATGGATGTACTCAGCGTAAGAAGAAAAAATTGATGCTGCATGAGACTGGGGAGAAGAGCTGAAGAAATGTCCTAGAAGAGGCGAGAAGGGTTGGGATCTAGTGCACAGGTGGAAGCGTTAGCCTTTTCCAGGATAGAGGAGGAGAGTCCAAAGGCACAGGTGTGGATGCATGGGGTATGTGTGCAGAGGTGCGAGCTTGTGGGAGTTCCCTTTGGGTGGATTCTCTTTCCAGTGAAAGGGCAAGCAAGATCACAGCAGCTGAGGGTGAGAATAAGGAGGCGGGGCTGGAGGTTTGAGGAGAAAGGGGTTAAGTAGGAAACTGAGAAGAAGGAATGCACCAGGGGCACCTCGTAAACTTCTTGGGTGGCACCAAGTGAGTAAGTGACCCTGAGTGTGGAGGTGTGGTTTTCCAGGGCACCTTCCTTCAGCTATAGCATGTGTATTGAATGCAGGGAGACCTCTCTACCATCAGTTTGGTGTGTCTGTCATTGCAAGAACTGTACTTCCTGTTTAGTCAAGGCTTCCACAATTTGTGCAACCCCTGTGACATCAAGTCCGTTTTAACCTCTTAAGTTGAGAGGTTAATTTTGAAACTGTAGATTTTGGAAGAAAGAAAAAGAAGTGAGGGGACGTCTCATGAGAGGAGGTATGAAAATCAGAGTCAGAACAGAAAATAACACCACTGCTTATTTCATCGGTTAAGGAACTCGTGAAAGGGTTTTAAGTCACTGACATGCAAACAGGGGCAGTTGTACCTAATGGCATAGCTGGGAGAGCTTTACTTGTGTTACATTCATTCAAACAAATACTTATTGAGAATCTAGTATTGGATCAGGCACTATGCTATGTCCCAGGGATGTGAAAGCAGATGGTCACTGCCCTCAAAGGGCTCTAGGTACCAGGGAAGCGAACTGTAAAAAGTGTGGTAAGTGCAAGGATGCAAAGATAGAAATACACACGTGGGAACCAGGAAGGGTGGCTCTTGAATCCCATCTGACAGTGGGTGGGAGTGATTCAGAAAGATGCTGAGCTAGGGAGGCCACAATTGAGATTTACAGGAGGGGGGGATAGCCAGGTGGCTGGATGGAGGGGCAAAGAAAGGCATTTCCTGCAGTGTGTGAGAGTAGAAGGGAAGGGAATCAGGGAAAGCAGGGCTCCAAGGGAGAGTCTATAGGGCTAGTGGTCACATAGGTCTACAGGTCCTAGATGGAAAGGACGAGAACACAGAGGAAGTGGGGTGAATAAGGAAGAGAGGAGAGGGGCCAGAGAAGGGCTTTGACCCTGGGAAGCTGCATTTTATTGCTTTAGCCATGTTCATGCTGTATCTTCTTGCAAGCCTGTCTGGGACCTGGGAGAGGAAGAGGAACTGACCAATAAGGAAGTAAGGACAGGACAGGAAGAAGGTCAGCTTGCTGGTAGATGTAGCTGGGATGGTCCCACAACGAGTGACGCTCCAGCCCTGAGCCTGCCTTTCCCTCCCTCTCAACCTGGGTCAGAGTTTGTACAACTTGTCAGTACAAGGGAGAGTCCTGGAAGTCATGGAAGAGTGCTGGACTAGATGTCAGGAGACCTGGGTTCTAGTCTCTGTTGTGAACTTCTGGGCAACTCATTTACTGCAGGGCCCTACTTTTCTCATCTGTGAAACCAGAAGGTAGCCCTGAAGCACAGATGAGTCATTCCTAAAGAATGTAACCTTGTACTAGATAGTAAACCTTAGTGACTTCAAGGATATCCTATTTCGTTCCCCTCTCAACTCTCCACGCAGGGCTTGCCCTCTTTCATGCTGGTGAACTATTCTACTTCAGACCCCCGGTAATGCATTTGTGGCCCCTCTGCATTTGTCCTCTTAGTCTCCTCTCACTTAGTGTCACCGGTTGCCATAGAAGATGATTTAGTACTTTCACAGAGAGAATGACTGTCAAGCTTGTGGGTGGATGTTCTGAAAGGAGTGAGGAATGTGTGCAATAATGATGATGATGAAGATGGTGATTCTAATAGCTAATGTTTATTGATCACCTATCTATTTTTTACATATGTTATCACATTTAATACTCACCACAAACCTTTGATGTAAGCATTTCCATTATCTGCATTTAACAGATGAGGAAACTGAGGTACAGAGAGGTAAGGTAACTTTCTCAAAGTCACACGGCATTTGAATTCATGTCATCTGACCCTGGCTGACATTTCAGCATCACACTAGGCTGCCTCCCATGTGCAGGAATGGCAGCTCTGTGCAGAGATCCAGAGCTCCACTGCAGGGTGTGGTAGAGGAGGAGAAAGGGAAAAAAGGTGAGGGTTGGGGAATCCCTCATTCCTCCCCAGTCGAACGCTGCCAGGAGATACCCTTTCTGTCAGGTGACTCTCAAATGTTTTAAAGCGATAGTATTGCGTAGCAAGATGAAGAATGGCTGCATGAAAAACAGAAGGACTTTCCAGGGGTCCAGGCTCTCCAACCCTGTTAAAATGGCAGAGGGGGAGGTTGGAACCAGCACCTCTTCCCTCACCTTCCTCCCCAGCTCTGGAGGGCACCTCCCTCTTAATTCGGCCTCTAGCCAGACAGGAAACTCACCATGACAAGACACCTTTTACCATGTGGGTCTGTTTGCAGAAAGGAAACATGTTATTTGGAAGAAATGAAAAGATGATTCTGTAACCATTCATGTCATACAAGGTAACTGGCATTTGTGTCATACTCGATGCTTGCAAAGTGCTCTCACATTATAGTTAATATTTTTTGAGTACCTACTGTGTGCCGAGTACTGTGCTAGTTACCCAGTTAGTACAGTTTTACATGTGTTATTTCACTTGATCCTCACAACAACCCTTTCAAGTTGGTTTCATTGTCATCTCTGTTTTACAAATGAGGAGACTCAGACACAGAAGTTGTGAGTTGTTTCCAGTCACATGACTAGTATACCAAGAATTTGACTCAGGCCCAAATGACCTACTAGAAAACAGGAATGCACATTTTCCTGTTCAGTATGAGGACATTATCTCTGTATGCCAAATTCAACTTGTGGCACCAGGGCAACTGTAAATGTTCGGTTTTCCCAGAGACTAACTACAACTTGAATGGAGAAGAACTTTGTAATCAGAAATCAAAACCGCCTCTATTCAACAAGAAATCTTTAATATTTTTCTGATCTTCTCTCCGGCAGGCTGTGAACCATTTCTGTAAATAATTATCCTTTCGTTGCAAAAGTCCTACCAAAGAGGCCAATGGGTGAAGGAAAGAAATGACACATTTCCAGAAATCTGCTTTCCTCTTTCAAGTTCTTTTCTGACCACTTCTTTTTCCTGTTGTGTAATTAGGCAACTCTCTGTCTGATGAGGCAAGTCTGCTCCCTCTTGCTATGGATTTTTGGTGGTTGGTCTTTTTGACATTTGGGGGCTGAAACCAGGCCAAGGGGCCCACTGAGTAGCTTTAGTCTCTGCCAGACGCTTATGTACCATGGATGCTCAATAAATGTTAACTACCAATGATGATAACAAGGCAGATTAGGGGAGGGAACAGACCAGCATGAAGCAGAAATTGTGGCCACTTCCTCCTTGAATGCAAGGCTCTTAGGGCACTGGCAGCAGCCATCCATTACTATTTGAATAATCTATTGTACTAAGCATAGAGGAACTAATTTCATTTCTACAATGCTACTAGGATCTGCAGTCACTTATTTTAGGATGCGACAGTTGCTTGAAATTGTCTTGCCAGAAAATGAAGAGGTGTTTGGAAAATCTTCTCCCTGGTGGTGATGCCGTGGTTCATATTTTGTTTTTCACTCTCCTGAATGACATTCCTCTCCCTTGGCCTCCAGAATGCTTTACAAAGCCTCTGTGTATAGAAGTGATGCCAACTGTAGGGAAATGAGTGCCCTACACACTTTCCCCTTGTTTTGTTTTCGGTCATCTCTGCCTCCTGACTTACTTTGTGGCTTCAGGGACCAAATTCACATGGCCTCTGAGTCTGGGAGGTATCTTCTTATATGTGTGTTTTCTCACTGCTATCATTTCTGTTACCAAAAAAAGTAGGGAATTGGTCTATTTCTGAAATGAAGGGTAAGCTTAGAGATTAAATGAACACATTTCCTGACATGTATAAATGTTGACATACTAAAGATGCCCAATTTTTAAGTAAAATGATACCAGTCTAGAGATCTCTGAGTAATTTAAGAATAAATACTTAAGAGTGTTCTGTTTGGATGTTCAAGAGACACAGTCTAGGGCTTCCCTGGTGGCGCAGTGGTTGAGAGTCCGCCTGCCGATGCAGGGGACACGGGTTCGTGCCCCGGTCTGGGAGGATCCCACGTGCCGCGGAGCGGCTGGGCCCGTGAGCCATGGCCCGTGAGCCATGACCGTTGATCCTGCGCGTCCGGAGCCTGCGCGTCCGGAGCCTGCGCGTCCGGAGCCTGCGCGTCCGGAGCCTGTGCTCCACAACGGGAGAGGCCACAACAGTGAGAGGCCCACATACTGCAAAAAAAAAAAAAAAAAAAAAAGAGACACAGTCTAAAAGTATGTGACAGGTGGATTTTGTGACTCTATCAACTGCCCAGTTCAATTCTTTTGGTGGGGTGATGGGGTTCTGTTATGATCTATGCAAGGGTGTAGGGAATGAGAACCCCACTCTCCATGTTCTGACAGCGTGTTGTGCTCTGGAGAGGAGAGACTTGCCCTTGGAATCTGGGGTGGCTAAGAAGTCTCTGGGCCTTTGGGATCCTTCACCGATGTTTGGGATAAGACTATGGGGTGTGTGTGTGTGTGTGTGTGTGTGTGTGTGTGACTTTGTTCTTATGGAGGCTGGATCAGCTCCCAGGCTAAGTGTCCTGGAGAAGAGGGGATAGTGCTTGGAGCTTCCTGGGAAGAGACCAGGCTTCTTGGAACCCATGGTGGTTAATTTTATGTGTCAACTTGGCTAAGCCATGGTTGTTTGGTCAAACGCGAATCTAGATGTTGCTGTGCAGGTATTTTTCAAATATGATTAGCATTTAAATCAGTAGACTTTGAATAAGGCAGATTACCCTCCATAGTGTAGGTGGGCCTCAGCTAATCAGTTGAAGGCCTTCAGAGCAAAGACTGAGATCCCTGGAAGAGGAAGGAATTCAGCTTCCAGTCTGCCTTTGAACTCAAGACTATAACATCAACTCTGCTGGAATTTCCAGCCTGCTAGTCTGCCCTGCACATTTAGACTCACCAGGCCCTACAATCACTTGCACCAATCACTTAAAATAAATCTACGTATACACATCCTATTGGTTCTGTTTCTCTAGAGAGCCCTGACTAATTCAGAAGCCCATTGGATCCTGGGTTGAGACTTCAGCATGTGTTCCTGGGACTGCTGGAGGGAACTTCATCTGGAACTGTGGGCAGCCATGGGGATTCCAAGGGTGGCTGCCCTTCCAAGCTGACCTCAAGTCCCCGGCTCACTCAGGCTGCCCTGTGGTTCAGACTTCAATGTCAGCAGATTGTGGTAGCTCATGCACCTTTGGCTTCCAAGTCTCATGGGTGACTGATGGGTTGTTTATATTTGCAGGTTGGGATTTATTTAGCCTACTACGAGTATACGGCAATGTCTCAGCATTTGTGTTTCCTGGCTCTAAAGTATTAGTGGCTGTCCTGACAAAGGTGGAGAGTCTGTTTGGTAGGGAAGATGTGGCAGGAAAAATAGAACATTTCAAGCTCTGAAGGTGTAGTGTACTTTTGGGGGGGACAGGAAGGGACGGGGGTGTTGTTGAAGATGGAAAATGTGAATTGTATTAAGTCAACCAATTAGATTAGAGCAAAAAGGGGCCAATAAGGAGACAGGTGAGGACTGCAAGTCTCAAGAATTTGGAGGAAGGGGAGAGCTTCAAATAATGAGCCAGAAGGGTGATAGGCATAGAGGGCAAATGAAGGCTGGCTCCACTCTATGCCATTTTACCCACCACATGCACTAGAGAATGCCCTGGTAGGCCTGCAGAGCCACAACAGGTGATTGAAATTTATTTAAATGAGGTCAAATCCTGTTCACTTTCCCCTCAGGGGCTTTTCCTCTTTACTTTTTTACTGTTTTCATTTAGTTGACTTGCTTGCTTGTCTTTAGGTTTGAGCAGAAGTTTCACTAGAAAACAGCCTCCATAAATGCAAATTTAGACAGATAGTTTGGAGGTGCTGGGGTATGTGTGTGTCGCCTGCTTTTAAAGCCTCATAGACTCAGGGCCGGAAGGTGAACTGCCCATATACATGGCAGATTTACTTCCGGCACCACCGTAAATTTATGTCTTGGCTTCAACTCAGTTGGGTGCAATTACTCCCTTACTCTAGATAAACATTGCAGTCTTATTTTAAAAATTAGTATGATTCTTGTTTGTCCCTCAGACATTTTTATGATATGTAAATGAGGGGTACTCCAGGTCATTCTCGTTATATTTACACTTGGATTTTTTGTGTAGCTTTCTTTCTAAGAGCAAAGTTATATGAATTATACCAAAGCTATCATCAGTGGTATATAAAGGAAAGAGTGGCGGGGCATCTGGGAGGCTTTTGTGGGACCAGAAAAGCTGCTGCTCAAGTCTGTTTGACAGGATGGTGTTAGGGAGCTGCAGACATTGATGGGTGTGGGATATTTGCCCATGTGGGAGATACATGTGGGTGCTGAGTATAACTGGTGATGGAGACCACTATACCATGTGGTCTCCGTTGCTTCGTGAGAAGAGCAGATGCAGGTGTGACAAGCTCGTTTGATCTACAGACAACATGTCGCCCAGTTATTTTGTCATTTTTGTCTGAGCTGTATGATGTGTATGGAATTTTCTGGGGTCTGAATTCTAAGTATGACTACACACTAGTCATTCTTGTGCCAGTTCACAAGCTAGTATAATAAGCTACTAGGGATGTCCCACCTTTTACCCTGAAATCACAGGGCAACTTGGTCAATGGAAAGAGAGACCTGGAATCACCCTGAAGGGGCAGACACGTTGGGGAGCCCTATTGTGAGCTGATGGATGTTAACTAAACTTATTGTGGTAATCATTTTTACAGTATAAACATATATCAAATCATTATGGTATATACATTAAACTCATACAATGTTATATATCAGTAAAACTGGGGGAAAAAGAGGAGTAAATGAGGAGGAAAAGCAAGGAATTACTGAATGTCTACCCTGTACTGGGATGGGGTCAGGTCCTATGGGAGAATTAAATATGACTAAGACAGAAATTAAAAATGACTAAAATAGGTCAGAGAAATGGAGATGCCATAGGTTGTGAGGCACAGTGTTATTTTAAGTACCATTAAGGAAGAAAACCACTGCCAGTTTTAATTGTAATAAATTTTACGTTGTCAGATACCCCAGCAATTCCAGAGATATTTAAATGTGGAAAAATATGTCTCTTAGAAATAATGCAATTAAGGGCCTCCCTGGTGGCGCAGTGGTTGAGAGTCCGCCTGCCGATGCAGGGGATACGGGTTCGTGCCCCGGTCTGGGAGGATCCCATATGCCGCGGAGCGGCTGGGCCCGTGAGCCATGGCCGCTGGGCCTGCGCATCCGGAGCCTGTGCTCCGCAACGGGAGAGGCCACAACAGTGAGAGGCCCGCATACCGCAAAAAAAAAAAAAAAAAAAAAAAAAAAAAGAAATAATGCAATTAAATACTTCAGAGTCTGGATTCTGGTATCAGATTTTTGGAGCAGTTTATTTAATCTCTCTAAACCTCAGCACCTCCATCTGAAAAATGAGCATATTAATAGATCCAAACTCATAGTGTTGCAAAAGGATTAAATGAGATAATTCATGCATAGCTCATAGCCCAATGTCAGACATATAGTGAATGCTCATTAAATACTGGCTTTTAATGGCTTTATTTAATTAATTTATTTATTAATTTTAATTTTTTATTGAAGCATAGTTGATTTACAATATTATGTTAGTTTCAGGTGTATAGCAATGTGATTCAGTTATAAATATATATTTTTTTCAGATTATTTTCTATTATAGGTTATTATTTTTATTAATTTTTGTTGGAGTATAGTTGCTTTACAATGTTGTATTAGTTTATACTGTATAGCAAAATGAATCAGCTATACATATATCCCCTCTTTTTTGGATTTCCTTTCCATTTAGGCCGCCACAGTGCATTAAGTAGAGTTTTTTTGTGGTATATAGAACGTTCTCATTAGCTGTCTATTTTATACATTGTATCAGTAATATATTTGTGTCAATCCCAGTCTCCCAATTCCTCTCACCCCCCACTCCCCCCTTGCTATCCATATGTTTGTTCTCTACGTCTGTGTCTCTATTTCTGCTTTGCAAATAAGATCATCTATACCATTCTTCTAGGCTCCACATATATGTGTTAATATATGATATTTGTTTTTCTCTTTCTGACTTACTTCACTCTGTATGACACTCTTTAGGTCCATCCATGTCTCTCCAAATGACCCAATTTTGTTCCTTTTTAAGGCTGAGTGATATTCCATTGTATCTATGTACCACATCTTCTTAAGTCAGTTGTCTGTTGATGGACACTTGGATTGTTTCCATGTCTTGGTTATTGTAAGTAGTGCTGCTATGAACATTGGGGTGTATGTACCTTTTCGAATTACGATTTTCATCTTTTCCGGATATATACCCAGGAGTGGGATTGCTGGATCATTAAGATCTTGCCCTCAAAATAGCTTAGTGAGAGACATAGCTAACATAAGAGAGCCAACAAAATGAGGAGATGAATGGGAAAATTCCCCAGCCTATGTGTTCCCAGTGGGAAACTGGTATTTGAGTGTGGGCTGCTTCTCCAACTCCAGAGAGAGGTGTGGTTTGTTTAAAAGAGGTCAGTTGGAAGAGTCTTTTTAAAATAGTTCTAGGACAGCTGACACGTGTGGTGAATATTATGCCTATTTAAATGGTCTGAAGAAAATCTCCCTAAGTAGCAGAGAGAAATATTAACTCTTCAGACAATTCCATTACATTATTCCTCAGTTCCCCTCATCTGTCTCGAGTGGACCAATCTGGGAAGACTGCCTCCTGCATAGAAATTTAGTCACTGGAAATATTTGAATGTGGCTGAGGGCATTAGAGGTTCCTCCCAATGGGAGACTTACAGAACATGTTCTTCTGGAAAGTTCTCACATTTTCACCAATGACTGGAGAGATAAGTTCCTCAGTAAAATTGTCCTTTGGTGACAAATATCCCAAGCAGAGAGAGAAACTCCCATTTGTTTTCAAGGAAATGTTGACAATTGTAAAAGAATGGAATCCTCTCCCCAGAAAAAAGCTGATTATAATAAGTTTTATAGTTCTTAGAATAAGAATCCTTTCCAAACACATTTTCTTTGCTATGCTTGATTTAGAACAGAGAGCCCCTCTTTCAAGTATGTTTATTCAGTGGTACCTATGACATTTATGGCGTAGAAGAGTATAACATATCAATTATGTCTCAAAGAAACTAGCCAACCTAAAGTTCACCAAGTTATCTCTGAGACTTTTTGGTTTCTCAAAGTACCTCATATGTTGTATTATGTAGTTAAAGTGTGAGACTAAAGAAGCTGAAAATCCCAGATTTTTAAATATATATCTCAAAATAGTATTTTATTGTATTCAGGGAAATTTTTTAAATGGATTAGTCTTGCTTAATAATGTATTTTTATTTATTTATTTATTTATTTATTCATTCATTCATTCTTTCATTCATTCATTGGCTGAGTTTGGTCTTCATTGCTGCACGTGGGCTTTCTCTAGTTGCAGCAAGCGGGGGCTACTCTTCGTTGCCGTGAGCGAGCTTCTCATTGTGGTGGCTTCTCTTGTTGCGGAGCACGGGCTGTAAGCACGCAGGCTTCAGCAGTTGTGTCTCATGGGCCCAGTAGTTGTGGCTCGCTGGCTCTAGAGTGCAGGCTCAGTAGTTGTGGCGCACGGGCTTCGTTGCTCCGTGGCATGTGGGATCTTCCCGGACCAGGGTTTGAACCCATGTCACCTGCATTGGCGGGCGGATTCTTAACCACTGTGCCACCAGGGACGCTCTTAATAATGTCTTTATTTCTAAGTTTTATATTACTTAAGGGCTGGCCTTGGGATATTGTTACTTAATAACATTCATATAAAATATTTTCATTTGTATCAATAGAAGCTGAGTATTTCTTAGATTCCACCAGCTTGTGGAAGTCCCCTGGTTGAGGTGACTTTCACAGTAGTAGTCTTCTCATTTAATGGGTCAATTACAGCTTCTTTTGAGAGGCAGGCCCTGATTTGTTATGGCTACTGTGTTACTCAGGGAATCCTCCAGAAGACAGAGGAAGAGAGGGCAGAAGCTGGCTGTCTGGGCCCTTCTGGTCCTGTAGGTTGGCTGCTGCCTCTCTGCTTGGCATGCCCAACTTGCCCTTGACCTCTAGTGACCTGGAGTGTTTATCCTCTGAGTTGCCATGGTCTGGAATTCTGCTGCTCCTGACCCAAGCTGTTCATTTCACCCTTCGGTCAACAGGAAAGTGTCCTCTCCTTCTAGAGCCCAGCTCTCTCCTTCTTGGGCACATGGGTGTGTGGGAGATAATTAGACTGTCTCATAAACAGACTTCAAGAGATACATCTGTTTCAATTATATTACAAGCTCTCCAGTGGCCAAGTGGCAATTCATACAGCAGAGTGGCTTAGGGTCTTACTGATACAGTTTTGCACAGAGGAAGACCCAGAGGAAGAGTAAAAATGGAGCTCCACATGTAAAAGTCTAAATTCTTGAGTATAAACCAAGTGAAAATACTGTTATATAAAATATATCTTATCCTCCTTTCTTGACAAATGTCCCTCCATTAAAATGAAATTTCTATTTTTAAAATTTCAATCTTTTTACTTTTTTGAACTCCATTTTGTATTTCTACCATGATTTTATCTTGTTTTCAACCTTGATGATCTAAAGTATGAAAAAAATAATTTTATTTATAGTGTACTAAATTTGAACACACTTTTTAAAAACAAATTAAGATAAATGTAAACATTGAAAAATAAAATATTTTCATATTTTCCAAAAGGTTCTTTTTTTCTTCTGAAATATTAAAGATCTATTGAAATTAAGAGGTAAAATTCAAATGGGAATTAATGAATATCATAAATTTTAATCAATTAAAAAAATAAAGCTGGTATTTTAATTTTCTGAATATAAATTAAATAATTTAAATATACCTATAAAAATAAAACTATTACTACTTCTAGTGTTCAATGTCCATCTAGTTGCCAGTGTAAAAAAAAAGATATTTTGCTTCATGCATGTTTTGTCTAGATCTTTATGCATAGTTTTAAAGTTAAACTTATATACATATAATTTAAGAGTAATGTGAACTATTTAATATTGAAGAACGTTTCTCATCTTGCATATGCAACTGCTGTAAGTGGTGTGATTTGTGAATGCCTCTAGAACCCCAATTTGAAACATGAAGAGAAGGAAGACAGTGGATGCTCAATAGTAATGGGAAATGATACTTCATTATGCAAGAATCCATTATATTCATAATATGGGGGATGATTGTGACACATTATTTAATATGTTTTTCCCTTCCTTAAGTACTTTTTGCTACTCACATCATCCCTGTGCTCTGAAGCGTTGTCAGTCTCTGAAGTTGGCAGGGGCATAGCCCACAAACCTTCATGGCATTTGGACAAAGTTGTCATTTCTTTCAAAGACAGGATGAGAGATGTGAAGAGTTTCCCTGAGGCTTGAACAAACTAGTGATGAGAGCAAATATGTAGGATTATGGATTGTGCTTAAATCCTGAGTCTTGGATCGCAAGAGACAAAGATGTCCAGGTGTTGTTTAGTGAATTCCTTTTGCTTGGGTTTAAGGGCTTAGGCACCATCAAGAGACTGAGTTTTAGGGCTTCCCTGGTGGCGCAGTGGTTGAGAGTCCGCCTGCCGATGCAGGGGACACGGGTTCGTGCCCTGGTCCGGGAAGATCCCACATGCCGCGGAGCGGCTGGGCCCGTGAGATATGGCCGCTGAGCCTGCGCGTCCGGAGCCTGTGCTCCACAACGGGAGAGGCCACAACAGTGAGAGGCCCGCGTACTGCACAAAAAAAAAAAAAAAAAGAAAGAAACTGAGTTTCAAAAGGCGTCAGTGCATCTCCTTGCTCTGGACCAGTCAGCACTGCAGCTTTGGATACTCAGGTCTTGTGCTACTTCTCATCTACCATCCCAGATGCTCTCCTTATTTACAGTGCTTTTCTTTGGGCACTTGGCTGTCCTTTCCTGACATCTAGTTTTCCCTGGACTTTTCCAGAAGACCTATTTTTAATGTACCTGAATATCGCCGTTGTCACAGTTTGAGTCCTTTCCATGTCTTGCATGTCCCTGAACATCCTGTGGTGCTGAAAGACAATTTTTTAGGGTCTTAGGGAAGATCCTAAGTACTTCCAGGAGTGTTGCCTAGATCCAGATGCTGGTCCAACACAACCCCTGGTCTAGCCTACAAAAAAAGATCCTGTTACATTTAAATTAAATTAAAAGACTAAATAGTCTTTTCTCAACACTGGTGGTCTAAAAAAATGACAAAATGTTCCAGATAGTGTGCTTTGAAGATAAGCATGATATTGTTGAAAGAGCTTATTCCTCTACTCCTTGGTTCTTCTGTTGATCTTATTTCCTCATATGAAAGTATAAAAATAGAGACCATTTCTCCTTCTTGGGCAACACCTCTGGAGCTTCTAGTCTATGGCTTTTCTGAGAAGGTCACTTTTTTCATTTTGACTATATCCATGCAGAGCAGAGCCCACACAGATAATTTATGGTAAAGATAGAGAATTTAAGAGCTTGGATTATCTTTTTTATTGAGATGTAATTCACATGTAACATTATATTAGTTTTATAAAGATTCAATATTTGTATTCATTGCCACATGTATAATGATCACCACAATAAGTCCAGTTAACACCTGTCACCTCATATAGTTACAAATTTTTTTTCTTATGATAAGAACTTTTTTTAAAAAATTATTTATTTATTTTTGGCTGTGCTGGGCCTTAGTTGCAGCATGCATGTGGGATCTAGTTCCCCGACTAGGGATCGAACCCAGGCCCCCTGCACTGGGAGCACTGAGTCTTACCCGCTGGACCACCAGGGAAGTTCCATGATGAGAACTTTTAAGATCTATTCTCTTAGCAACTTTCAAATATGCAATACAGTATTATTAACTACAATCACCATGCTGTACATTGTATCCCCATGACTTGATTATTTTATAATTGTAAGTTTGTACCTTTTGACTCTCTTCACCCATTTCTCCTACCCTAGATTGCCTCTGGCAATCACCAATGTGTTCTCTGTTTCTATGAGTTCAGGTTTTTTAGATTCCACATATAAGTGAGTTGATAACAGTATTTGTCTTTCTCCATCTGACTTATTTCACTTAGCATAATGCCCTCAAGAACCATCCATGTTGTTGTTAATGGCAAGATTTCATTTTTTTTTATGGCTGAATGATATTCCACTGTATGTATATGCCACATTTACCTTTCATTCATCCATTGATGGAAACTTGGGTATTTCCATATCCTGGCTATTGTAAATAATGCTGCAATAAACATAGGGGTGCTTATATCTTTTCAAGCTAGTGTTTTCTCTTCCTTTGGATAAATACCCAGGAGTGGAATTGCTAGATTGTAGGGTCGTTCTATTTTTAATTTTTTAAGGACACTCCATACTGTTTTCCATAGTGACTGCACCAGTTTACATTCCCACCAACAGGCTTTCCTTTTCTCCACCTCCTCGCCAACATTTGTTATTTGTTGTCTTTTTGATAATAGCCATTAGGACAGGTATGAGGTGGTATCTCGTGGGTTTTATTTTTTTATCTCATGGTTTTGATTCATGGGTTTTTTTTTTTATCTCGTGGTTTTGATTTGTATTTTAATGGCTCAGAGTATTTATAGCTGAGAACAAATATTAACTCTCTAGGTATTGCTCATCAGTTCTGTATCTCTCATCAGTTTTAAACTCTTTAATCCTGGTACTTATTCAGCGACCTTCTTGCTTCAGAACCATAGATCAGTCATTTTGACACCAGTACCATCTTTTCAGTTGTTCTCTTCTGTAACCCTTCTTCCCTTTCACTTTCTCCACATTCCATATTGAAATTTGCATGGTAGTTAAGGGCAGGCCTAAGCCTTGAATTCTAGCTCCATCACTCACTAGAATGTGACTTTGGGAAACTGCTCAACCTGTCGGTTTCCCTATTTATAAAGTAGGGATTATAATGCCGACCTCCTAGCATGGTGGGAAGGATTAAATGAGATAATGCAGGTAAAGTACTTGGCAGAGATCTGACATACGAAAGATACTAGTAAATCGTACCTATTGTTATTTGTCTTCCCTTTTATTTGTCTTCAGGTTGTTTCACAGCTTTACCTGAACATTGGTCCAATCGAAGGAGGAGAATTAAAGGGAAATTTCAAAGTTAAACAGCAGAGCCCAGAGTTTTATAGGTGTGGCTTTTTAGCACTATTTCCATTTCCAATGGAGTGGAAGTTAAGTAATTAATAGAACATTATCTCTATATAAAATACTAACAGGAAAATCCCACCAAACCCCCAAAACAGAAAAAGTCAAACCCAGCCCATATGGCCCTCATGCTTTCTTAGCCCTCCCCCACACCCAACTATTACTAGGCTGACAGTAGGGTGGGCAGGTGGTGGGAGGAACATGTGCTGCTAACACGTGGTTTCTGTAGGAAAGAGGTCATACTTTGGTTATGGAGAAACACTACTTCAGGTCTTGTATTTAGTTTACTACCAAAAAAGCTGTGCATTAAAGGAAGTAGAACTTGAGATAAATGGGGAAAAATACTCCATCTAGTCAGAGCGTTTGAAGCTGTAATGAGCAGAAAAATGTCCCCTTCTTAGAGTTGAAATAATTGAAACTCTCTTTTAACATGTTAATTGGCTTTCTCTGCTTGCTTCCTTTTAGGTTTACTCAGTGTTCCTGAAAATTCTCAAAGCAACCCTCCCACATGTCTTTAATCTTGCTATTCCCAGGCTGGAGTCCCTTGTCTACCTCTCCACGAATCCTAAGAGTTCAAGGTCTTGCTGGCATTTCTGTTCCTCCTGAGACCCCTCTTCCTCTTGCTTGCCTTTTCAAGGCTCTCGAAGTTGTTTCAGTTAAATTTTAAACTGTGTAGGAGCAAGGACCAAGTCTTGTATTTTAAAAATGCCACGTCCCTTATGGTGCCTGGGTATAGTTTTAGACACACTAGAGATGTAAATGGAATACATTTTGTCTGATGATTTGAAGACCTTCCTTTTACTTGACCAGATAATCAGACTAATTTGTCAAGACATTTATCCCTTTCAAAATATGATTAATAAGACTTAAGAAAAACTCTGTGTCTCTTATGTGTTAAAATTTCTCTGCTCATATAATTCTATGAGGTTAATGCAGGGCAGCCTTAGATAATGAACATTAGGTGTACTTTCATAAACAACAGGGGAGGCAATACAGATGCAATTGAAACCCATCTGGAAGAGTAAAGGTGATAGAAAGATCAAACTAGAAAATAAATTCATAAACATTGTAGACTTTGTTGCTACTCTGAAGAATCATCCCAAATGTAACAACAGTGATAACAACCTCCAATTCCCATGACCTAAACAAGCAGAGCCTCTGGAAGATAATCACTTTTGATTCAACAGGAAAAACAACATGGAAATGGATGGCAGGGTAGTGGCCAAAGGAAAAAGGAAAACCCCAAACCCAGAAGGCCACGAGTGTGAGATGACCTTTTTGTTTACTCTCTCCTTTTTATTTGCTGCTGTTTGGGATTCAGGAAAGACAGCTTTTCATTTTGTCTCTGCTAGATCTGCTGTAGCTTTTCCTTCCATTTTTAAAAGTCTCTCAGAAGATGCTGTCATCGAAACAAAACCAAACAAAACAGGACAAATCCACAGATAACCTCCCTTTTCGTGTTAAACCTGCCACATTCTGACGTCAGGAAAGAACAATTCTTTCTCTTTACTTCTCTATGTCCAATAGTAGCTTTGGGTGTGTGCTTATGTCTCTTAGAATTTTCTTATTTCAGGGTTTATACATTATGTTCTTTTCTGCAAATCCACATGAGATAATATAGATAAGGAGGGTTTCTGCTAATTACTGCATAAATCATTACAGTAGCTACACTAGAGGTTGTTGTTAGGTGGATTATTGAAGATGGAACACTATTAGCGTCCTCTATTCTCTTGGCAGAAATGGTATTTGTAGAGGAAAGTTGGCTTGGTTTGTTCTGTTACTGATTTAATCCTTCCTTCTCTTCCTTCCTTCTGTCCTTGCCTTCCATTTCTCCTTCCTTATTCTTAGCCTGCTATGCAGTGATTCTAAACTATAATGACCTCCCAGTGTCTTTTTAATATTTACCCACTTCATATGGGAAGCAGGACAGTGCCTGGGTTTGCTGCTTTCTTTAATATCTACTTATTCGGCTGCATTTTAGCTTATGGACACACAATCAGAAGTTTTAAGTTTGGCTCCCATGTTTAGCTTGACTCAGTGTGATCCTATTAAGTGTCACATAGATTTTCCACATATTTTAACATGCATTTCCCTCTAGTCCTTGTTGAATTAAACCTCACAAGGACTAGAGGGAGGGGAAGGACACGGGGAGGGGGAAGGGGAAGCTGGGACGAAGTGAGAGAGTGTCATTGACATATATACTCTACCAAATGTAAAATAGATAGCTAGTGGGAAGCAGCCACATAGCACAGGGAGATCAGGTGGGTGCTTTGTGACCACCTGGAGGGGTGGGATAGGGAGGGTGGGAGGGAGACACAAGAGGGAGGAGATATGGGGATATATGTATATGTAGAGCTGATTCACTTTGCTGTACAGCAGGACTTAACACAACACTGTAAAGCAGTTATACTCCAATAAAGATGTTAAAAAAAATAGAGCAAAAAATTCTTAGGGCATCCAAAATTTCACGTTGGTTAAAATCAGAAAGCTTAAGAAGTCCAATGAAAAGAGAGAATTTTTTTTTCATTTAACAAAATTTGATTGGAGACACAAGAACCTGGAGGTGGTTCTTAAAAACTAATAGTGACAATAGTAAAATACCTGTGAATGATATACTGGAGTGGACCAGTATAAGTCCCAGTTTCCTGGGGAGGAAGAAGGATGCTCATATTTGTGGAAGGGGAAAGGGAAATCATGCTTGTGGAGTGCCAGGCCCTGGGCTAAGCATTTTGCATCTTCAGTCTCATTTATTCATCACAACCCTGCAATTCACTATTATTTTTACTATTTTGCAAAAGAGGAAACTATGGTTCTGTCACTTAGGAACAAAAATATATGGACCATAAGTAATTTTTAAAGCAATATCTTCCATTCATTGGGTATCTGGGGTTTGGATTCAAACGTAAGTCTATAGCTTAACTTTCAAGGCCATGAGATTTCTTTTGAGAAATTGCCAGCTTCTCTCTTCTGTGAAAGTATGTTGAAATCCTACACTTCCTACCACTGCCACTACTTGGATGCTACTCATTTCAGCTAAGCTGGTAAGAAGAGCTGGAGACCTCCAAGCCGTGATGCCCTGCTATTCTGAAGCTTCGTCTACAGCCCTGACGGTAACACCTGTTGAAACTTGTTAAGCCTGTAGCCAGACAGTGGGACAACTTACTTATCCTTCTATTGACTCAGGTTAAGCGGCTCTCACACTTGTGATGGAGAGTCCCTGGGGAAGCAAAGTGGAACTGATGTCTCCCTCCTGGAAATGTCGTTACAGACTGAATTGTGTCTTCCCCTTCCCCCAGTTCATATGTTGAAGCTTCAGCTCCCGATATGACTCTATTTGGAGACAGGGCCTGTGAGAAGGTCATAAAGATTAAATGAATCATAAGGGTAAGGGCCTTAATCCAATAGGACTGGTGTCCTTATAAGAAGAAGAAGAGATATCAGATCTTTCTCCCTCTCTCTGCGCCTGTACACAGAGAAGAGGCCATGTGAGGATACAGCAAGAAAGTGTCCATCTACAAGCCAGGAAGAGAGGCTTCACTAGAAACCAACCCTCACAACACCATGATCTTGGACTTCTAGCCTCCAGGACTGTGAGAAAATTAATTTCTGTTGTTTAAGCCACCCAGTCTGTGGTATTTTGTTACAGCAGTCTGAGCTGACTAATATAGGTGGCTTCTGCCAAAAACAGAAATAAATGTTTGAGTACCAGTAGTTTCTTTGGGATGTGGTCCCAGAAAGCACTGTGAGATGGTGGGGATGTGAGACAAAGAAAAGAGGAAAACCAATGAAAAGTGCAGTAATGAGTGGACTGGGGGTATGAGGAATTGGGTCTCAGTCCTTCTGGGGGGCTTCTGAAGGACTGTGGAACACATCTCAGAACCCTCCTACTGCAGAGTATTTATTCACTGACTCATACCGCTCATTCATTGAGGGTCCCTCCTGGGGCAACTTCTAGCCTGCAAAGATTCTCCCAGAGTCAGAGACTGCCAACGCAGGCAGAGAGATGCGGGAAACCATTTAAGCATAAAGAGTCAATTACTTATCTCTTTTTTTTTTTTTTTTTTTTTTTTTTTGCGGTACGCGGGCCTCTCACCGCTGTGGCCTCTCCCGCTGCGGAGCACAGGCTCTGGACGCACAGGCTCAGCGGCCATGGCTCACGAGCCCAGCCACTCTGCGGCACATGGGATCCTCCTGGACCAGGGCACGAACCCGCGTCCCCTGCATCGGCAGGCGGACTCTCAACCACTGCGCCACCAGGGAAGCCCCATTACTTATCTCTTGAATGGGCAGAGGGTTACCTTAAAGAAATGTTAAACTTCCATCTTAAAAAGAAATCACTGTACAATATGTGTAATAGATACCCCACTCCATCTCTATGCCAGACTGTATCCTGGATCCTTTTCCAGTCATGGGCTTATCCCATTCCTGCAGCTCATCCTCTCCTGAACTGCTCAGGTGTGGGGTAATATTTCAGGATGGAGGGAAAGTCACAAATGTCCTCATGTCAGAACCACGCCATCAAAAATTCCCACATTGAAATAAAGAGTTTTGTTTCTGGTAGGATGGTCTAGACAAACAATTGACAAGTACTAGCCTGAGAAACTTAATTCAGCTGAAATTCCCCTGACAAGAAAGTCCCTGCCACTTCCTAGCAATGGTTTGAGAAATTCTCACCCTTATAATTTCCCCTTTATGTTAAGGCACGATGTCCACCAAAAAGCTAACCAAATGCATATTTCAAGGGAAGGAGTGAGCAACACAAGCATACATTGTTTCCCATTGGCACCCCTTATCAGAGCAAAAGGAAGGAGAAGTAGAATTGGTTGTATTTTGTTGGGAAAGAGAGAGATAAGCGCACAAGCACTCCTGGGCTCTTTGCTGGTGAGAGTGTAGCAGCAGGACTCTGGGCCAAACTCACTAATTGTTAAATGTGTGTTAGTCTTGTTTCCCTCAAAGGCCACACATGGCTTGAGTGTATGCAGTGAAAATTTCCTCTTTTCACACCTCCCTCCCTTCTTTTTCCTCTTCCTCCTGTTTCCTTCTCTCTGTACCTGATCATATAAAGAATACTGACATTATCTCTAAAAAAAAAAAATTCTTGCTCACCATTAAAAAATCAAACAATGCTGAAAAGTAAAAAACTGAAATTAAATATCTTCTTCAATTTCTCCACCCAGAAATAACCTATGGTTATTTTAGACACCTTTCTATGTATATTAGAAAGATAGATACACAGAGATATAAATACTTATAGAAAAACGGGGCTATGTTCCTACCTAAGGAGACAAAAGGTCTGTACTTAGAAAACTATAAGATACCGATGAAAGAAATCAAAGATGATGCAAACAGATGGAGAGATATACCATGTTCTTGGATTGGAAGAATCAATATTGTGAAAATGACTCTACTACCCAAAGCAATCTACAGATTCAATGCAATCCCTATCAAACTACCAATGGCATTTTTCACAGAACTAGGACAAAAAATTTTACAGTCTGCATGGAAACACAAAAGACCACAAATAGCAAAAGCAATCTTGAGAAAGAAAAATGGAGCTGGAGGAATCAGGCACTCAGACTTCAGACTATACTACAAAGCTACAGTAATCAAGACAGTATGGTACTGGCACAAAAACAGAAATATAGATCAATGGAACAGGATAGAAAGCCCAGAGATAAACCCATGCACCTGTGGTCACCTAATCTATGACAAACGAAGCAAGAATATAAAATGGAGAAAAGACAGCCTCTTCAATAAGTGGTGCTGGGAAAACTGGACAGCTGCATGTAAAAGAATGAAATTAGAAGACTCCCTAACACCATAAACAAAAATAAACTCAAAATGGATTAAAGACCTAAATGTAAGGCCAGACACTATAAAACTCTTAGAAGAAAACATAGGCAGAATATTCCTTAACATATATCACAGCAAGATCGTTTATAACCCCTCCTAGAGTAATGAAAATAAAAAAAAATAAACAAATGGGACCAAATGAAACTTAAAAGCTTTGGCACAGCAAAGGAAACCATAAACCAGACAAAAAGACAACCCTCAGAACAGGAGAAAATATTTGCAAACAAAGCAACTGACAAGGGATTAATCTCCAAAATATACAAAAAGCTCATGCAGCTCAATATCAAGAAAACAAAGAACCCAGTCGAAAAATGGGCAGAAGACCTAAATAGACATTTCTCCAAAGAAGACATACAGATGGCCAAGAGGCACTTGAAAAGATGCTCAACATCACTAATTATTAGAGAAATGTAGATCAGTACTACAATGAGATATCACCTCACACAGGACAGAATGGCCATCATCAAAAAATCTACAAACAATAAATGCTGGAGAGGGTGTGGAGAAAAGAGAACACTCTTACACTTTTGGTGGGAATGTGAATTGATACAGCTGCTATGGAGAACAGTATGTAGATTCCTTAAAAAACAAAGTAACTTATGACCCAGCAATCCCACTACTGGGCCTATACCCAGAGAAAACCATAATTCAAAAAAACACATGCACCCCAATGTTCACTGCAGCACTATTTCTATTTACAATAGCCAACATGGAGGCAACCTAAATGTCCATCAACAGAGGAATGGATAAAAAGATGTGGTTCATATGTACAATGGAATATTACTCACCCATAAGAAGGAACAAAATTGTACCATTTGCACAGACATGTATGGACCTAGAAAGTGTCATACAGAGTGAAGTAAGTCAGAAAGAGAAAAATGAATACTATATATTAATGCATATATGTGGAATCTAGGAAACTGGTACAGATGAACCTATTTGCAAAGCAGAAATAGAGACACAGACATAGAGAACAATCGTATGGACACCAAGGTGGGGGAAAGGGGGGGTGGGGTGAATTGGGAGATTGGGATTGACATATATACACTACTATGTATAAAATACATAGCTAATGAGGGCCCTGCTCTATAGCACAGGGACCTCTACTCTACTCTGTGGTGACCTAAATTGGAAGGAAATCCAAAAAGGAGAGGATATATGTATATGTATAGCTGATTCACTTTGCTGTACACCTGAAACTAACACAACATTGTAAAGCAACTATACTCCAAGAAAAAAAAAAAAGGGAAGATGGGGTTATTCTAGGTGTGCTACTTGAAAGTGATAGGCATTTTTATTTTAATTTAATAAAAAAGAAGAAACTGAATTAAAATGAAGTATTGCTGAAATTAAGATAAGTTTTCACTGTAAGGCAAAGTGGCTCTCAAGGAATCCTGCTAAGAGGATAGAGAGAATGTAGTGATTTTTTAAAACTACAGATTTAAATTTTAGACAGTATCTGTTGACTCCTTACTCTGAAGATTACAAAATTAGCCCACCTCCTCCCTCCAGCTTTCACCTCTATGGCAGTTTTTTAAATTATTCATATTGTAATATTTTTATTTTCAAGATTTTGGGGATACATATTTTGTTTAAGCATAGTTCTATGTACACATTGATTCAATGTTTACCACCTGTCATTTCCAAAGTAATTTATTTTGGTTCACTTTTGTGTTGATTGAATTTTACCTTCTAGTAGTTTTTTAATTTTTTAAATTAAATTAAAATTTTTTTGGTTGCACCATATGGCTTGCAGGATCTTAGTTCCCCGACCAGGGATCGAACCTGAAAGTGCTGAGTCCTAACCACTGGACTGCCAGGGAATTCCCAGTTTTTCATTCTTCTTTCCTTTTTTAGGTCTTAATGGGTTATGGAATTTCCAGGTTCTTGCCCACTTGAAGATATTTCTCTTTTGCTTTTGTTCTAGCCCTTGAAGAAAAAGTTGGCTGTATATAAAGTTCTTGGCTCAAACTTACTCTCAAGACTATAAATATTTCATCAATGTTTTCTAGAATTAAGAAATTTTGTGGAGAAATCTGGGGTCTACCTGATTAGTTACTTGGTTTTTATACCCAGATTTAAAAGTTTGTTATTTTTTAATGGCAATCAGTAACTTTCCATTGATCATACTGGTACTGTTTATACAGCTACATGTTGTAGTCTTATAATTTGTACATGGAAGGATCTAGTTCAAGAAAATTTATTTATTTTTCTAGGATATCTTTGTATGTTTTCCTCTGTTCCATTTATTCTGTTCTGTCTTCAAGAAATATTATGTGTATGTTAATTTTTTTGGTCTGTCTTCCATATCTATCACTTTTTCTAGACATTTTAATGATCTTATTTCTTTCCATCTCATTTTGTTTAATTTTCTCAAGCCTATTTATTATGTCCCTGAGGATATTTTCAGTTCTGCTTATTCCATTTTCTTAATTTCTTCTTGTGTTGCATCTATCTCTGAGATGTTTTTATTTTTCTCTTCCATTTATTTCCTGAGCTCTGCTTACTTGCATATGATATTCTTCTATAATTGAACAAGCTCTTCTTTGAACTGTTTTTTTCTTTGGGCTTATATTCCCCCCTCTCCTTCAGATAATTTTGCCTATCTTTTTTATGAAACCAAGGAGAGCTATTTGTCTCTTACCTTCCTCTTATTTCTTTTCCTTATTCATTTTTCATTTTTGAATAGAACCAATTGTTTACTGACAATTGGTCAGCATTTGTGTGTCAGAACTGGGATTAGGGTGAGGCAAGCAAGGTGCCTGGGGTGCAAAATTTAAAAACAACAGACTTTCAGAGTTTCCCTGGTCTCCTTGCTTGCCTTACCTTACTCCTGGTCCTGGTGTGTGTGTGTGTGTGTGTGTGTGTGTGTGTGTCTAGAGAAGGGGTATTGGGGGTAACATTGAAGGGATAGCAGTGGTGGAGTAAGTCATGGATACCCACTGCCCCCTTAGGGCTTCTTGTCTTGAAAACTTTCTCCCTCCCCAAAGTGACATTCCCCTTTTGCCTAGGGACACAATCTCCCTGTGTTTTTTTGGTATATAGAAGATAGTATAGCTAACAGCAAAGCCATTTGGACCACAGGCTCACAGTTCTCTGCCCATCACTGTTTCCTCTCTTCCCTCCACTCTGCTTCATGTCTGGCTATTTCCCTTGGATAAGAGGCTGGATCATCCCATTGAAAAGGCAAGATGACATGCTTGTACTCTGAGCTCCTTCTCCTTTCTCCAGTTTTGTAATATTGCACTATGACTGTTCAGGAACATTCCCTGCATCTCTCATCATCTGTCCTCATGACAAGAACACATGGTTTCAGTTCAAAGATTATTGGCTATGACCTTCACTTCTAGTAGGGGATGTCTTTATCCCACCTGATGTCTGAGAAACTGTGCACCTAGGCAGTTACCTTAGTCCAGATTGCACAGTGCCTGGCAGGCTTGGCCCTCAAGGTGTGTGGTTTGTGGTTGTGACACTGCCCATGTTTTGTAGAAGTGGGAGGTTTTTCTCTGTATTTTTAGATATTTTTGGTTGTTTTTGTGGGGTTTTTTAGGGTGGCAAGCTGAGCAAAAATGCTTTTATGCTATATTCAACAACAGATAGCATATTTCCAGGCCCATAGGAGATACATGATAATTACCGATGAACTGTGGATGTGAAGATCTGGGGTAGAACTTTAAGAGAGTCAGAGTGTGAGAGGAGATGGGGAGGATTCAGAAGGGAGCACTTTTGCTGTTGAGTCTGTGACTTCCACAAGGTACCAACTTTTCCCTTTTTTTACATCCTCCAAGCTGAAATTAGGGGCATTGATTTAGAAGGGAGGAAAATTTCTCTTAGCTTTTCATCTTTGTTACAAGGAAGCTGAGATGTGGAGGGCCTTTTCCAAGTCTAGGGCTGAAGATCCCAACTATAGATAGTGCACAGGAGTGTTAATTACTCCTCCATTGTCATATCCAGACATACATAGGCTGTTGTGATTCACCCAGTGAGTCAGTCACTTCATAGTTTGCCTACAGCAGACATAGGGTCTCCTTGGAGCCAGACTGGTGCTTGTCTGGGTCTTTCCCAAGGCTCTTCCTTGGACTAACTGGTCTCTTTACTTAATCTAAATAATTTTTTGATTTTAGCAAAATAGGCTAAAAATAATTTAGTTTATACATTTTAATCAGAAGAAGAAAGCAACACATTAATATAATTCCAAAAGACAATCATATTTAGGAAAAATGTCTTTTCTGAAAGTTGATTGTTTTATTTTTATTGGTCTCATGATAGAGTTAAAAACGATCTTTCAAGGTTGTTGGGCATTTTCAGGACTGATTGTAGCCTCTCCTTTTCTGAGCCTTGTAAGAAAATGTTAAATAGGAATAAGTTTTGCCTGGTTTGAAATCATTACCATTTGGAAGAATGTGGATTTTTAGACAACTGCTTGAGATTCTTTCCAGATCTATGATTCAATGGTAAATCCTTCCCAAGTTTTCCAATGTAAAACTACTATTTATAGAAAAACCAGGAAAGAAGGAGTTATGGTAAATAATTTCTTGTAATATCTTTGGTGATCCTAGACCAAGTCCTTTTTAACTTTTTTTTAACAACTCATTTGACATACTGAGTGCAAAAATCTTTTATTTTTCTGTTAAAGACATTTGTCTCACTTGTAAAACATGATAAATGGTATTCATAAGCTCTCAGATAATTCTGTCATGTAAATAAATAACTTTTCTTTTAGGTTTGAGTATTCTTGAATAAGTTGCCTTTAAGTGTTCACCTAGACTTACAACATTTTGAGGGTCAGTACATTTATTGAGATTATCTGTTGCTTTATTTGATATTTTCCATTTCCTCTCTTTTTTGGAATGCATTTAGTTTCAGTGTGTATTATATCTATTTAATTTATAGTTTTGAATAGCTGTAGTAACAACATCTTTGAGATTTACTATTTGTTTCCTTTTTCTTAAACTACTTCAATTGTTTTATCTGCTCTTAGCAACTTAAATATAAAATTTAAACATGCATTTTGTTCCATAAGGAATAATTTCTTGTGCTTGTGAGTGGTTCCTACCCCCTTCCTCCCCCCACTGCCCCCTGCCTTTTTAATTCTCATCCTTTACTTCTGTGTATACTCCTCCTCTGAATCAACACTTGATTATTTTGGAGTAGTCATATACTTTGCTGCTGATGGGATTGACCATATGGCTCCCAAATTTGATACTACAATGGGTCAACACTTTTGATATAATCCAGACAGTACTATGAAACTGAGAATATTAGGTCAAATAATGTTGGAAAAAAATTAAAGTATCAATACTTGTAAAAAAAATCAGTTTTTGCATGCTCTAATCATGTTGCTTTTATGTACTTTTATCACCCTACTTCTTTCTGTTTCCTTTCCCACATGTTGCTTTGATCATGGTATTTTTTATGGTTCCTCTTTCCCATAATCCCTTCTCAACTAGAATGACTGCTTAGCCCAGCACAGGAGTTTCTCTCCTGTGAGCCTTCCCTCTCATCAAGCTCAACCCTCATTCTTCTCAAGAGATGGATTACAGAAGGAGCAGATTTAAACTTCACTGCCTGCTCATGAATAAAGATGGTAAAGAGAGCCGTTGTGGTAAAGTTATATTACAAAATATTTGTTTAAAAAACTCCTCATTTTGCTCTCATGGGAATTTCTCTCTTAAATTTACTTTAGCAAATAATGACATCCATAAAAAAAAATATCTACCCAAGGGCCTTAAAGAAAAGGGAGAACCAAAGCACAGCATTTTATGTCATGAAAATAATAGCTCTGAGAAGTTCACAGGAAAGCCCACTGCTTTAGGCTGACTTTGGCTACTCGGTTTTCCAGCGCTTCCCCTCAAGTTCTGTGCGTGTTGGGAGAGCATGAGTGCACGCAAGCTCACGCGTGCCTAAAGCACACGCGCTGATTAGAAGTTGGTTTACTGAGGTTTCGTGATTGTTTCTGTTCATCAAAGTGCTTATTTAACATAAGCGAGGTTAATGGCAGCCCACTTCCCTCTCATCCTGTCCTCCTTCCTGGTCTTTATTTCCAGCGTGATAAGAACTTGTTCTTCCCAAATAGTTCGGCTGCAATTGGGAACGTTTTTTTCCTGAGTTGGTAGATTCTCACTGTGGCTCTGAGTAAAAGACAACTGTCTGCTATAATGGCCTGTACAGCCCTATGAAAATCACTGTTTTCCTGATGAAAACAAGACAACAAGAAAAACAAACAAACCCTGCTGCTCTCTTTCTAGCTTCTTTTGAACTCTCTCTAGCCAACTACTTTGAAGGGCAGAATAGCGGACTATTTAAAAGCTGGGTTTTGGAGTTAGATCCGGGCTTAAATTCTTTTTTGTTTCTTATTGAAGTATAGTTTATTCACAATATTGTGTTCATTTCAGGTGTATAGCAAAGTCATTCGGTTATACATTATCTATCTATATTCTTTTTTTTTTTTTTTTTTTTTTTGCAGTACGCTGGCCTCTCACTGTTGTGGCCTCTCCCGTTGCAGAGCACAGGCTCCGGACGCGCAGGCTCAGTGGCCATGGCTCACGGGCCCAGCCGCTCCGCGGCATGTGGGATCTTCCCGGACGGGGGCACGAACCCATATCCCCTGCATCGGCAGGTGGACTCTCAACCACTGCACCATCAGGGAAGCCCTATCTATCTATATTCTTTCTAAAAATTCTTTTCCATTATAGTTTATTACAAAATATTGAATACAATGTAGTTCCCTGTGCTATACAGTGAATTCTTGTTGTTTATTTTATACATGATAGTGTGCATCTGTTAATGTCATACTCCCAATGTATCCCTCCCCCCTTCCCCCCTTCCCCTTTGGTAACCATAATTTGTTTTCTATGTCTGTGAGTCTGTTTCAGTTTTGTAAATACATCCATTTGTACTATTTTTAGATTCCAGATATAACTGATATCATATAATATTTGTCTTTCTCTGTCTGACTTACTTCACTTAGCATAATAATCTCTAGGTCCATCCATGTTGCTGCAAATGGCATTATTTCATTCTTTTCTATGGCTGAGTAGTATTCAATTATATATATATATATATATATATATATATATATATATATATATATAATCTCACATCTTCTTTATCCATTCATCTGTCGATGGACATTTAAATTTCTTCCATGTCTTGGCTATTGTAAATAGTGCTGCTGTGAACACTGGGGTGCATGTATCTTTTTGAATTAGAGTTTTCATTTTGTCTGGATATATGCTCAAGAGTGGGATTGCTGGATCATATGGTAGTTCTATTTTTCATTTTTTAAGGAACCTCCATACTGTTCTCCATAGTGGCTACACCAATTTACATTCCTACTAACAGTGTCAGAGGGTTCCCTTGGGGCTTAAATTATGACTCCACCATTTACTACATGGCATCGAGCAAATTATTTAACCTTCCGTCTGTTTTCTCATCTATCAAATAGATATTTGTAAAGACAAAACAAAATCATTCATGGAATAACTGCTATCACAGAATAAAACCTCAGTAAAATGTATCTCTTATTATTGCTGTCTTATAATACTGATGTGTGCTTGGAAGCCATTTTATTATTTTTAAAGTGTTTTTATACCCTTTTTATTCCCACTAGATTCCTACCTTTGAAGGAGTCTTAAAGACCATTGCCATTATTTGCATTTAGCAATCACTGGGATTTTTTTGAGCATTTGTGATTAGAACACTGGACCGGGCTCTTTGGTTGTTACTAAAAAATAGTGGAAGTATTCATTCATTTTCTTAATGTGCTAAATATCTGGTCCAAACTAAATATCATAGCTGGGGAATTCATTAAGGGAGGAAGACTTCCTGGAGAGAGGAGGGCACATTTAGAATTCTGAGAAGCAGCCAAGTTCCTCTCCCTTGCATAGAATGGACCAGGAGTCCAAAGACCTGCATTTTAGTTCCACTGGCTAGGTGTCTTCTTACTACTTAACCTTTTGGGATCTTAGTCTCTTTGTTGATTAGGTTAGTTTTCCAGGAGAACTGCTTCTATCATGTTGTTCTACTGCTTGAACGTCTCTCCCTTGCTCGCTGAATTAAAGTCCAACTCTGTGCCTGGCATCCACATCCTGCACAGCCTGCTTTCTGGAACTGGTCTGCTGTGAAGCTGCTCCACGTACCCCACACTCTGTCATGGGTGGCATTGTTCCCTAGGGCTTCCCTTGCTCTCTTGTCTCGGCCTGGTCTGAATGCCCATCTCCATCCCTGCCAAGATCTCCTACAGTGAACATACTACTTCCCACCCAGCTGCCGAAGGCAGAGGTCTCACTGTTCATTTTTACATTCCCTCTGCTTCCCTCATCAGTTGATCATTTGCCACCCCATCTTATTAATTTCCTCTGATTAAAATCTTTTCATGCATTCCCTCTGTAGTCCATGCACTAGGTTGGGCCTCCTTTATATTTTGCCTCGATTGTTGCCATAACCTCCTAATGCTTTTTGCTTCACTTTCTCTCTTTAAACCTGTTCTCCACCCTGCTGGCCCGGTGATCTTTCTAAAGTTACGATTGTGTCACTCTCCCGCATACAGTCCTTCAATGCTTTTCCATTAGTCTACGGAAAACAATCAAAAGCTTTTCATAGGACTTCCCTGGTGGCGCAGTGGTTGAGAGTCTGCCTGCCGATGCAGGGGAGATGGGTTCATGCCCCGGTCTGGGAAGATCCCACATGCCACGGAGCGGCTGGGCCCGTGAGCCATTGCCGCTGAGCCTGCGTGTCCGGAGCCTGTGCTCCGCAACGGAAGAGGCCACAACAGTGAGAGGCCCACGTACCGCAAAAAAAAAAAAAAAAAAAAAAAGCTTTTCATAGCCCACTTTGTACTGTAGTTACATGTGTCTCTGCTTTGTTGTTCCTCTTGATTATAAGCTATTAGAGAGCAGGGACTTTGTGTTACTCAGCTTTGTATTTCCCAAAGCATCTAGCAGAACAGCTCACACTCTAGTAGGTGTTCACTATATGCCTATTATGTGAGTCCATCAAATAGAACTGATGTTATTGACTTTATCTTTCTCAAATTAGATGTGATGATTCCATGAAGTATTATATAGAAGACCATTGGTAACATTAAATCGATCCATCCTCAGCAATATTAAAAAAAAAAAAAAGCCTGGGTGAGTCACATATTCATAAGTCCATCTGAAAACTTCATTCTTTGTATGGACTACTCAGTAAAAACTCATCTTTACATGATTGATGATGGAGCCATGCTGAACTGTTGCAAATCTCAAAAACAATGGCCGAGCTCTATAGATAGAGTCCAAAGAAGATCGAGCTGGGATGCAGTCTATCTGTAGAGCTCTCAGCAGCACGTAGGGCAGCAGGACTTGATGAGGTCTAGGGCTCCCTACAGACGGCCAACGAGTATTTAATGGGCATCCCAGAGTGGCTTAATGTTCCATACTGTCACCCAAGGACCTTTTTTCGGAGCCAGGATTACTTGGTAAATCAACAAAGCCGAGTGGCCCGTTGCCAGAGTTCAAATATTCTCTTTCTCTCTCATCAGTTCTTCCTTTCCTCTTCTAGCTGCCAGGCATGGAAAAGAGGATATGAGCTGGGACGGCTCTCGGCTCTCGTCCTGGTCCACTTTAAGCGTTATTTCACCATAAAAAAAACAACTCACCGCTGCTCCTCTTAAAGAGATGAAAACTTCTCTGCTTAGAATTCAGTGACTCATTCCAGTCGAACACAACCACATTCTTTCTAGGGCGGCAACCCTGAATTCAAGTGCAGCTGGCCAAGTTGGAGAAGAACTTTAAGCTGTTTCTGGGAAAGAACTTGTCTTCTCACTCATGACGAGAAACAATTTTTACTCTTTGCAAAGAGTTAGAAGCATAAGTATGCTAGTGAATAATAATCGTAGACCTAGACAAAGAATGTTTTGAGGGGTGTTTTGATGACCGTTAAATTTTTTTTTTTAAGTTAAACATCTAAGTTCCTGAATTCTTGTCATAAATGTAATTCTGGAGAAGCATCAAGGTGGGGAAGAAGTACATACTGGGGTGAAACTAGGGATGGGTTATCAGATATTTGTAATAGCAAAGTGTCTTTTCCCTAAACTCTTCTGTAGCTAAAGCCACAATTTTCAGTGCTACATGTAACTGTGGCTAGCCGCCATATGTGCTTTCTCATTACATGCTGGGATCTAAGCTAGACACTCACCCCACAAGATTTCATTTAATCCTCACAGAGACCCTGTATGATAGACAAACGGTAACTGCCATACTGGATCTACATTTGCCTGAGAGACCAATGAGGATTTATTTCAGCACCCCTGGTAGAATTATTTAGGGACTAAAATAAAGCTGTGACAAAGCAGGAAATGTACAGCACTGAGAAATTCAGTGTTTAATAGAATCCCAGTAAGGGAAGGGATGTTCAAGTAACAGGACTGATGCTAAACTCCCTTGGGCAGGTAATCATCTCTTTCGGCCTTTATAAATCACAAAAGTGTGTTGTAAGTTTTTCTGGTCTGCATATTTCTATAGTCTTCTGAGTCCCTGAGGATTGCTTAGCACCGTGCTCTCATCCAGGTTAAAGGGAAGCTAAAAAGAATGTAATTAGCCTCATTACCTAACCTAAAACCTTGTGCAGTGGACCTAGAGTCTCCTGAGTGCCTGCTATGCTTTAAGGTCCCAGGGGGCTGTGTTTCAGTAACTAACCAAGGTGTTCTTTTGTGTATATCTTGCCAAAATCCCTTAAGAGCATCTTAGCAGCTTGGCAATTTTCAGGACGAATCCTTTTCAAGTGTAAAATAAACAGGGATTTAAAAATCTTCCCTTCTGTTTTGGACAGAATTCCAGCTGTCTGCTTCTCTCCTTCTCTCTCCAGCAGAAACAAAACCAGTGACTTGTATCCATTTACAATCCACAAAGTTTAACCTTGGTGCTCTCTTACAGGATATATTCCTTTTGCTGTGTTTCCTACATTAGTGAGCTTTTCATCTTCTGCATCATCTTGGTGTCTCAGTGCTTCCCCTACTCATTGTAACTCTGTTCACGCCTTTATTAGTTTTCCTGTTGCTATCGCTTACTAATTTTTTTGGTTCATTTTTCCAGTCTTACCCTTTTCCTGCCCATCCACCGTGCTGCTAAGTTACCTTCATGAAGCACACCACAGGTTTTATCTGCCTTAAACCTGTTTAAAACTGGTGATAAGTCCCTACTGTTCCCGAATGCCTACAGGAGAAAGTACCAACTCCCCAGTGTTGGGGTTTGAGGTGGAGCTTAATTATTTACCTTTCTTCCTTTGATTCCAGATTTGGAATCAATTGTGTGTTAGACACACAAGCCAGATGGGCATGAAAATGCAGTATCCGGTTTACTGCTGATCACGCTGCACTGGGGCTTGGGCCAGAGGCAGTCTAAGATATGGCTTCCTGCAGTCCTTTCCTTGAACCTAACCATGAAGTTCAGGAAGAGGTGCTGGAGAACTGTAGCCCATTTCCTTTTGGTGAAGATTTCCGGCAGCCTGGGGACTGCCTCAAGGGTTGAGCAATCAATCACAAAGCCTGTTTACAGGGCTTGCAGAGTCTCTGAAATAGCACTTCCTTAAAATCTCAGAGGGAGGCCAGCCTTTACAATTTCTGGAAATCCAGTAGGCTAGCAACTAAGATGCAATCATACCACATCATGGTCCTTGAATCCAACTTGGTTTCAGAGTTTCTGTCTCTTAGCAATGTCTTTACCTTTTTGCCTCTTGGTCCCTGTCCTTGGAACAGGCTGGGTTAATGAGATGGGGTTCATCCTTGGGGATGTCCCTTTAAAATGGTGAAATTACAGTCTTTTTGAGGTGGGAAGCGTATAGCCTGAAGTGTTTGGTAAGCACTGGGGAAATTAGGTTTCCCCAGTATTGTCTCTTTTCAATATAGAAAAATAAGTTTTTGTGTCTTCATAAAGATTGCTCGAGAAAGAAATGATCTCTTTGGTGAGGCTATCTGGACCCTTCCTGTCTCCTGTCAGAAGGCGAGCTTGGCCTGAAACTTTAAGGACCACACTGAAGGTTGACTAAAACACAGTCAACCCATTTTACCTTTGTCATAGTTGGTTCCCCAGACACACAGAAATGAACTGGATTGAGTCCCCAGGATACAGATAGGAAAAATCTTCCCAGCTGCTTTGTTATCACTTACAAAGTACTGTCACATTCCCAGGTAATGAAAGGTCACTTTCACTGCCCAGCATACCACTTGTTTTCAATCAAATTCACATTGTAATGCCTGTCAATTGCAATACCCCACTTCTGACTACTGATCTCTGCATTAGACAGAATTCTTGTGGGTGCAAGTGAGAGAAACCCAACTCAAACTAGATTATAGCTAGAAGTATGGAAACCCAAGAGGTGTCTCTGACCTCAGGCTTGGCTGCATCCAGGAGCTTAAACTACCTTATGATGATTTTTTTCTCTCCATATCTGGGCTCTTCCCTCTGGTAGTCTTTAGCTTCAGACAGTCTATTTTTATATTTTTATAACTGCTTCTATTACCGGAGAAAGAAGACTCTTCTCTTCCCAGAGACCTTATCTCAGATGTGTTGGAGAAGGTCTGATTAGCCCACTTGGAGCATGTGCCTCTCCCTTAACCATACGGTGCCCAGAGGGATGGGATGCTCTGAGCAACCAGGTCTGGGTCCTATGTCATATGCCTGACTCTGGAGCACACAGGGGTGGGGGAGATACCCCATCTTAACCACCCTGGAAGGAAGTTGGCATTTCCAGAAGGAAGAGAGCAGAACAGACAAGAAACCTATGCCCACTTCCTGGAACTTATTGCGTTGTACCATAATTGTGTGTTTCTGTGTCTCATTTAGCCTCCATGTTAGACTCAGAGATACAGCATGGCGAAGATCAGAGTTTGACCCTCTCACAAAGTCAGAAGACGATGGTTCAGTCTGGATTTCACTTGTTTATAAAGGGAAGAAAAGAGACTCTCCAAGCACTGCAGCCTTGTGGCTGTGTGCCTTGCGCTCTAAGCACCAGGCCCAGCTGGGTCAACACCCCGTTATGCACACTGAGAAAGGATCCTGGCACAAACACTTGCCCTGCTGGGCCTGGCGCCTGCCCTGCCGAAGCCTGAGGCTCAGTGTAGCTGTCACCTGGGAGGTCTGCAGAGACATGGCCCTGGCCAAGCCACCTGCTCTGGCTTTTCAGTGCCCCCCATGCTGTCAAAGTTTCCCAAGCCAGTAGGGTTTCTGCATACAGGATAGAGCAGTCTCCGTGACCCAGGAATGCTCCCGGTTAAGGGTGCTGCACACCGACATGGCCTACACTCCAGGTTCTTTTTATAATGTCCCTCCTTAAATAAACTTCTTATTGTTGAATTCATTTTAGTTTTATAGAAAAGTTGCAAAAACAGTACAGTTCCCATATGTTCTTCGCCTGGCTTCTCCTCTTGCTGACATCTTATAACCAAGATGAATTTTTCAGAACTAGGAAATGAATATTACTCTAAACTAAAATACAGACTTCATTCAGATTTCAGCAGTTTTCTCACTAATATGTTTTTGTTTTTTTTTTCTTCCAGGATATCACATTGCCTTTAACCAAGTTCTTTCAATTTACTCACAGAACTAATTCTCTTACGTCAAATGCTGGTGTGGTAGATTAATTGTCCTAATGGCCTCCATTGATTACCCGTCCCTGTAACCGTGCTCCTTGTGATGTGAAATTTTAGCACCTCCTAGAAAGAAGCGCTCTACCTCCCCACGCTTCAGTCTGGGCTGACCTTGTGACTTGCTTTGGCCAATACAATGCAGCAGATATAAAGATGTGCTCATTCTGAGCCTGGGCCCCAAGAGGCCTCGGGTACTACTGCTCCCTCTCTTGGACCCCAGCCTCCTTCATAAGAACAAGGCTGGGCTAGCCTGCTGAATCGAGGAACTACATGAATGAGACAGGAGATATCCCAGATGTATACTGAGGCCACTGTAGACAGCCAGGCTCCAGCTGACTGCAGATCCATGAGTGAGTCCAGCCAAGATCAGCTAAGCCTGTCCCAGAGCACCAGGATTACCCAAATGGCCTGTAGACTAGTGAGAAAAATAAATGTTTATGATTGTGAGTCACTTAGAGTTTGTGGTTGTATTTATGTAACAGTGTTATAGCAAGAGATAACCCATACAGCTGGGTCTGGATAGTGACCCAAGTTTCACTGTCACCGACAAGTTGAGTTAAATTTGTTGAATTTTTCAAATTGTTCGTCTTCTTGGGACTTCTCTTAGAACTTTGTAACCAGGTATAGCGAACACTTCTTTTTTTTTTTTTTTAATTTTTTTTTTTAATTTTTATTGTTTTTTAAATTTTTTGCCTTATAACAAATTTAATCAGTTATACATATACATATGTTTCCATATCCCCTCCCTTTTGCGTCTCCCTCCCACCCTCCCTATCCCACCCCTCCAGGCGGTCACAAAGCACCGAGCTGATCTCCCTGTGCTATGCGGCTGCTTCCCACTAGCTATCTACCTTACGTTTGGTAGTGTATATATGTCCATGCCGCTCTTTCACTTTGTCACAGCTTGCCCTTCCCCCTCCCCATATCCTCAAGTCCATTCTCTAGTAGGTCTGTGTCTTTATTCCTGTCTTACCCCTATGTTCTTCATGACATTTTTTTTTCTTAAATTCCATATATATGTGTTAGCATACAGTATTTGTCTTTCTCTTTCTGACTTACTTCACTCTGTATGACAGACTCTAGGTCTATCCACCTCATTACAAATAGCTCAATTTCATTTCTTTTTATGGCTGAGTAATATTCCATTGTATATATGTGCCACATCTTCTTTATCCATTCATCCGATGATGGACACTTAGGTTGTTTCCATCTCCGGGCTATTGTAAATAGGGCTGCTATGAACATTTTGGTACATGTCTCTTTTTGAATTATGGTTTTCTCGGGGTATATGCCCAGTAGTGGGATTCCTGGGTCATATGGTAGTTCTATTTGTAGTTTTTTAAGGAACCTCCATACCGTTCTCCATAGCGGCTGTACCAATTCACATTCCCACCAGCAGTGCAAGAGTGTTCCCTTTTTTCCACACCCTCTCCAGCATTTATTGTGTCTAGATTTTTTGATGATGGCCATTCTGACTGGTGTGAGATGATATCTCATTGTAGTTTTGATTTGCATTTCTCTAATGAGTAAAGATGTTGAGCATCCTTTCATGTGTTTGTTGGCAGTCTGTATATCTTCTGTGGAGAAATGTCTATTTAGGTCTTCTGCCCATTTTTGGATTGGGTGGTTTGTTTTTTTGTTATTGAGCTGCATGAGCTGCTTATAAATTTTGGAGATTAATCCTTTGTCAGTTGCTTCATTTGCAAATATTTTCTCCCATTCTGAGGGTTGTCTTTTGGTCTTGTTTATGGTTTCCTTTGCTGTGCAAAAGCTTTTAAGTTTCATTAGGTCCCATGTGTTTATTTTTGTCTTTATTTCCATTTCTCTAGGAGGTGGGTCAAAAAGGATCTTGCTGTGATTTATGTCATAGAGTGTTCTGCCTATGTTTTCCTCTAAGAGTTTGATAGTGTCTGGCCTTACATTTAGGTCTTTAATCCATTTTGAGCTTATTTTTGTGTATGGTGTTAGGGAGTGATCTAATCTCATACTTTTACATGTCCCTATCCAGTTTTCCCAGCACCACTTATTGAAGAGACTGTCCTTTCTCCACTGTACATTCCTGCCTCCTTTATCAAAGATAAGGTGACCATATGTCCGTGGGTTTAACTCTGGGCTTTCTATCCTGTTCCATTGATCTATCTTTCTGTTTTTGTGCCAGTACCATACTGTCTTGATTACTGTAGCTTTGTAGTATAGTCTGAAGTCAGGGAGCCTGATTCCTCCAGCTCCATTTTTCGTTCTCAAGATTGCTTTGGCTATTCGGGGTCTTTTGTGTTTCCATACAAATTGTGAAATTTTTTGTTCTAGTTCTGTGAAAAATGCCAGTGGTAGTTTGATAGGGATTGCATTGAATCTGTAGATTGCTTTGGGTAGTAGAGTCATTTTCACAATGTTGATTCTTCCAATCCAAGAACATGGTACATCTCTCCATCTATTTGTATCATCTTTAATTTCTTTCATCAGTGTCTTATAATTTTCTGCATACAGGTCTTTTGTCTCCTTAGGTAGGTTTATTCCTAGATATTTTATTCTTTTTGTTGCAATGGTAAATGGGAGTGTTTCCTTGATTTCACTTTCAGATTTTTCATCATTAGTATATAGGAATGCCAGAGATTTCTGTGCATTAATTTTGTATCCTGCAACTTGACCAAATTCATTGATTAACTCTAGTAGTTTTCTGGTAGCATCTTTAGGATTCTCTATGTATAGTATCATGTCATCTGCAAACAGTGACAGCTTTACTTCTTCTTTTCCGATTTGGATTCCTTTTATTTCCTTTTCTTCTCTGATTGCTGTGGCTAAAACTTTCAAAACTATGTTGAATAAGAGTGGTGAGAGTGGGCAACCTTGTCTTGTTCCTGATCTTAGTGGAAATGGTTTCAGTTTTTCACCATTGAGGACGATGCTGGCTGTGGGTTTGTCATATATGGCCTTTATTATGTTGAGGAAAGTTCCCTCTATGCCTAATTTCTGCAGGGTTTTTATCATAAATGGGTGTTGAATTGTGTCGAAAGCTTTCTCTGCATCTATTGAGATGATCATATGGTTTTTCTCCTTCAATTTGTTAATATGGTGTATCACGTTGATTGATTTGCGTATATTGAAGAATCCTTGCATTCCTGGAATAAACCCCACTTGATCATGGTGTATGATCCTTTTAATGTGCTGTTGGATTCTGTTTGCAAGTGTTTTGTTGAGGATTTTTGCATCTATGTTCATCAGTGATATTGGCCTGTAGTTTTCTTTCTTTGTGACATCCTTGTCTGGTTTTGGTATCAAGGTGATGGGGGCCTCGTAGAATGAGTTTGGGAGTGCTCCTCCCTCTGCTCTATTTTGGAAGAGTTTGAGAAGGATAGGTGTTAGCTCTTCTCTAAATGCTTGATAGAATTCGCCTGTGAAGCCATCTGGTCCTGGGCTTTTGTTTGTTGGAAGATTTTTTATCACAGTTTCAATTTCAGTGCTTGTGATTGGTCTGTTCATATTTTCTATTTCTTCCTGATTCAGTCTTGGCAGGTTGTGCATTTCTAAGAATTTGTCCATTTCTTCCAGGTTGTCCATTTTATTGGCATAGAGTTGCTTATAGTAATCTCTCATGATCTTTTGTATTTCTGCAGTGTCAGTTGTTACTTCTCCTTTTTCATTTCTAATTCTATTGATTTGAGTCTTCTCCCTTTTTTTCTTGATGAGTCTGGCTAATGGTTTATCAATTTTGTTTATCTTCTCAAAGAACCAGCTTTTAGTTTTATTGATCTTTGCTATCGTTTCCTTCATTTCTTTTTCATTTATTTCTGATCTGATTTTTATGATTTCTTTCCTTCTGCTAACTTTGGGATGTTTTTGTTCTTCTTTCTCTAATTGCTTTCGGTGCAAGGTTAGGTTGTTTATTCGAGATGTTTCCTGTTTCTTAAGGTGGGATTGTATTGCTATAAACTTCCCTCTTAGAACTGCTTTTGCTGCATCCCATAGGTTTTGGGTCGTCGTGTCTCCATTGTCATTTGTTTCTAGGTATTTTTTAATTTCCTCTTTGATTTCTTCAGTGATCACTTCGTTATTAAGTAGTGTATTGTTTAGCCTCCATGTGTTTGTATTTTTTACAGCTCTTTTCCTGTAATTGATATCTAGTCTCATAGCATTGTGGTCAGAAAAGATACTTGATACACTTTCAATTTTCTTAAATTTACCAAGGCTTGATTTGTGACCCAAGATATGATCTATCCTGGAGAATGTTCCATGAGCACTTGAGAAAAATGTGTATTCTGTTGTTTTTGGATGGAATGTCCTATAAATATCAATTAAGTCCATCTTGTTTAATGTATCATTTAAAGCTTGTGTTTCCTTATTTATTTTCATTTTGGATGATCTGTCCATTGGTGAAAGTGGGGTGTTAAAGTCCCCTACTATGAGTGTGTTACTGTCGATTTCTCCTTTTATGGCTGTTAGTATTTGCCTTATGTATTGAGGTGCTCCTATGTTGGGTGCATAAATATTTACAATTGTTATATCTTCTTCTTGGATCGATCCCTTGATCATTATGTAGCGTCCTTCTTTGTCTCTTCTAGTAGTCTTTACTTTAAAGTCTATTTTGTCTGATATGAGAATTGCTACTCCAGCTTTCTTTTGGTTTCCATTTGCATGGAATATCTTTTTCCATCCCCTTACTTTCAGTCTGTATGTGTCTCTAGGTCTGAAGTGGGTCTCTTGTAGACAGCATATATATGGGTCTTGTTTTTGTATCCATTCAGCCAATCTGTATCTTTTGGTGGGAGCATTTAGTCCATTTACATTTAAGGTAATTATTGATATGTATGTTCCTGTTCCCATTTTCTTAATTGTTTTGGGTTCGTTATTGTAGGTCTTTTCCTTCTGATGTGTTTCTTGCCTAGAGAAGTTCCTTTAGCATTTGTTGTAAAGCTGGTTTGGTGGTGCTGAACTCTCTCAGCTTTTGCTTGTCTGTAAACGTTTTAATTTCTCCATCAAATCTGAATGAGATCCTTGCTGGGTAGAGTAATCTTGGTTGCAGGTTTTTCTCCTTCATCACTTTAATTATGTCCTGCCACTCCCTTCTGGCTTGTAGAGTTTCTGCTGAGAGATCAGCTGTTATCCTGATGGGGATTCCCTTGTGTGTTATTTGTTGTTTTTGCCTTGCTGCTTTTAATATGATTTCTTTGTGTTTAATTTTTGACAGTTTGATTAATATGTGTCTTGGCGTATTTCTCCTTGGATTTATTCTGTATGGGACTCTCTGTGCCTCCTGGACTTGATTAACTATTTCCTTTCCCATATTAGGGAAGTTTTCAACTATAATCTCTTCAAATATTTTCTCAGTCCCTTTCTTTTTCTCTTCTTCTTCTGGAACCCCTATAATTCGAATGTTGGTGTGTTTAATGTTGTCCCAGAGGTCTCGGAGACTGTCCTCTGTTCGTTTCATTCTTTTTTCTTTATTTTGCTCTGCAGCAGTTATTTCCACTATTTTATCTTCCACCTCACTTATCCGTTCTTCTGCCTCAGTTATTCTGCTATTGATCCCATCTAGAGTATTTTTTATTTCATGTATTGTGTTTTTAATCGATGCTTGATTCATCTTTAGTTCTTCTAGGTCCTTGTTAACTGTTTCTTGCATTTTGTGTATTCTATTTCCAAGATTTTGGATCTGGGAAATAGAATCTTAGATCATCTTTACCATCATTATTCTGAATTCTTTTTCAGGTAGACTGCCTATTACCTCTTCACTTGTTAGATCTGGTGGGTTTTTATCTTGCTCCTTCTCCTGCTGTGTGTTTTTCTGTCTTCTCATTTTGCTTATGTTACTGTGTTTGGGGTCTCCTTTTTGCAGGCTGCAGGTTCGTAGTTCCCGTTGTTTTTGGTGTCTGTCCCCACTGGCTAAGGTTGGTTTAGTGGGTTGTGTAGGCTTTCTGGTGGAGGGGACTCGTGCCTGTGTTCTGGTGGATGAGGCTGGATCTTGTCTTTCTGGTGGGCAGGTCCACGTCTGGTGGTGTGTTTTGGGGTGTCTGCAGACTTTTTATGAGTTTAGGCCACCTCTCTGCTAATGGGTGGCGTTGTGTTCCTGTCTTGCTAGTTGTTTGGCTTAGGGTGTCCAGCACTGTAGCTTGCTGGTCGTTGAGTGAAGCTGGGTGCTGGTGTTGAGATGGAGATCTCTGGAAGATTTTTGCCGTTTGATATTATGTGGAGCTGGGAGGTCTCTTGTGGACCAGTGTCCTGAAGTTGGCTCTCCCACCTCAGAGGCACAGCACTGACTCCGGGCTCCTCAATTTGGGATGATGTGTTGTCTATTCATGTATTCCACAGATGCAGGGTACATCAAGTTGATTGTGGAGCTTTAATCCGCTGCTTCTGAGGCTGCTGGGAGAGGTTTCCCTTTCTCTTCTTTGTTCTCACAGCTCCTGGGTCTCAGCTTTGGATTTGGCCCCGCCTCTGCGTGTAGGTCGCCGGAGGGCGTCTGTTCTTCGCTCAGGCAGGACAGGGTTAAAGGAGCAGCCTCTTCGGGGACTCTGGCTCACTCAGGCTGGGCGGGAGGGAGGGGCACGGAGTGCAGGGCGAGCCTTTTGGGAGGTCTGGGGTCTTCTGCCAGCGTTCAGTAGGTGTTCTGTAGGAGTTGTTCCATGTGTAGCTGTATTTCTGGTGTATCCGTGGGGAGGAAGGTGATCTCCGCGTCTTACTCTTCCGCCATCTTACCCGGAAGTCCGACGCGAACACTTCTTAATAGGTTCCCCTTCTCTTGGTCCAAGTGGACTTGAATAGAAATCTCATATGTGAAAAAATATTTCTCTTGTAACACTGGGTAGTTCTGGGTGCTTGCCTAACCCCTGGTGTCTTTGGCTTGTGCATACTGACTGAAGTTGTGGGTCACCACAGTATGTCCCCGGATTTCTTTCTATCTAATTCCAAGGACAGGAAATCTCCTCATACTTGCTCTAGGTTTTTGCTGCTTTGGGTATTTCCCAAATAAGCTATCTATGTTGGCAGGGTTTTCTGCTGACTGTAGTGGATACAAGTCTGGAATTTAAATTTGATGTCTTCAGCCACCTTAGATTAAACATTTCTTTTTTCCCTCTCCCAGGGTAGACAATGGTTATTTTTTAAAAAGTGCTCTCAGAACGGTGGGGTACTGCTTTGAGGCAAAACCAATTACAAAGGGACATTCTATCATTTCATGTAATGCTGATTAAACAGCTTTACTTTTTCAGTCTTGAAGTTAAATTCTGGTTCTTCTGGAGAAGGCTCTGGTTTTCTCCTTTACAAGGGCTCAAGCTTTTCCTCTGCCTTTTCCACTCTCTTGGAGTCCTCCTCCTTCCTACTGGGGTGGTGGCAGTTTTCCCAGGGTTACAAAGATGCAGGCAGCAGTCTCAATCTTTTTGCTATTCTCCCTCCAGAGACTATCTTAACCCCGACTCCCATGCAGGAGTTTCAATATCTTGTGGATGGGAAAGCAAGAGAGCCGCATGTTTCTGAACTCCAGTCAGCAGCCATTGCCTGGATGTATCAGATGAGGAAGGGGATCTGGACGTCTAGCTCCCTATCCCAGGCTTCCAGACTCTCCTTCTGTTTGTGGTCCTCTGCCCAACTTTTGAGGCAACTGTGCCCCCAGTACCTGAGTCTTTCTGGGCTTTGTGGAATGAGGTGACTTGCTTCATTCACTTGCTCCTCCCTTTCCCCACCCCCTAATTAGGGCACTTGTTCAGCTTTTGGTTCCTTGGTTCCATTTTGGTTCCATTTTTCCATCTTCCAAAAATGTGTTGACACCGATTTTTTACTACTATATCCTTTTACATTCTCTTAGTCCTTGTGAATCTTCTTTTTGAATGCATTATTAACTTTTATTAAGCTTCGAAAGTACAAAAATGCTTAACATTAATTTTCATGCCTTTTATGCCTAAGCTATTTAATAATATATAAAAACAATTAAAACATTATTTACTATCACATCCATAAAGCTAATGATAAAAATGATGTACATCGATATGAAGAAATATTGAATAAATATAATAAATCTTATTAACAGTAAGATGAAAATAAATGCACCCTCAGATGTAACATATAAAACTTGATGCTACAGGGGTGGGTTTATATCTTGATTTGATTCTTTCACTCTTATTTTAGTGGGGATTTGCAAGAAAGTTACAGTCATGTTCCGTCTGCCATGTTAGCCTGAAGTCTTCAGACTTTTTAGATTTTTATGAACATATATAAATTTGTTCTGCTGTAGCTCAATAATTGTCTTCTTCAGGGATCTTGTCTTGCTTTTTAAAAAGGCACATAATAAATTATTTTAAAAGGAAAAGGAGTTGGAACTGTAGAGTTTAGAATTTTTAAGCAAAATTATTTTTTACCTCTGAGGATTTGAGTAACTCATAAGAATAGCAACAAAATGGAAACATCACTGGACACATCTAGCATTTGATGATATACAATTTTTGTGCAAGAGAATGAATTTTCTTTTCTTATCACTATTAGCACTCTCATTAACACAGAGCTTATATTCATTCCTATCATCTTAATCACCCATTTTACCATTATTATGATAAACAAAAAGTTTATCTGAACCACAGAGGAAGTAGCTCTAGTGCTACAGCTTCTCTTGCATGACCTTGATGTTGGCCATGATAGTGACAATATAATGCAGTGTTTGTTCCAAAACATATTAAGGATATGACATTATAATGAAATCCTACCTAAGTTTTCACAGATGCAAATATTATTTTAAAAATATATAAACTGGATCATAACACATCCACTGTTCTGCAAATTGCTAATTTCTCTTCATAGATTGTGAATGCCTTCCATGTCAGTACATAAAGAACTAACTCTTTTTCTTTCTAAAATACCTTCTCAGATGGTTTCCAATTCAAAACAATGTTGTAACAAATATGCTTTCACATACTTTTTTGCTCATTTGCTTATGTATTTCTGTAAGATATTTTTTCCCGGAAGTATAATTATGAGTCACATGGCAAGCACCTATTGTATTTTGATAGATAAGACCAGACTGCCTTTCAAAAATGATCAATTTATACATTCCAAGCAATTGTCAGAATGTTCATTTTTTCATCCCCTCTTCAAAATTACATTTATGTTCTCCTTTGTGTCTTTGCTTACCTGATAAGCGAGACAGTACTATCTTAGTTCACACTCTTGAGCATCAGTGTGGAGGTGTTGTGCTTTACTGCAACTCCAGTCCCCAGACACAAGCAAATACTTTTCTCCCATTTCTGATAAATGGTAGAAGAGTGAAGTCAGCCCTAAGGTTTTCAACAAATCCAGATATTTGTTCATCAAAGGGCAGTTGTCCTTGAGAACATGAATGTCCTGAAAAGCTTATCTTGTTTACCTTCTGATTCTGTCACTTTGGTAGCATTTTAGAAAATATGCCAGGTTAGGACTCAAATGCTCTCTCCCTGGTGCTCTCTGAGAAGAGTTTGAACTCTTGGTAATAATTGTCTCTAGCCAGAGGGAGAAACATTTTTTTAAAACTTCCTTTCTTGGTGCTTTAGTCCAATCTTTGGGAGCTTTTTTCTGTATCAGTTCCTTGTGGTAGTCACTAGAGATATATTTTGATTCTTCCATTTTAGGTTTTTGAAGGGTTTGTACCCTTGTCCCTCTTTCTCCCCCATGAGATGTGGCCGTGGGATGCTTCCTGTTCACCTGAAGCCTTGTGAGAAGTGTTCTAAGGAAGAAAGAGAGGCCTGATGCCTGAGAAAGAGAAGCAAACTGGCTAAAATTTCCTGTGTCTTCAGATTAGAGCAAGGAAGTCAACTGGATGCCTATTATTAATCCCTTTAGGTTCTTTAGGTTTCACCTCTTACTCTAGCCATCTAGGCTTCAATCTATTTGGGGAAGTGAAAATTGACTATATCTTACCTAGAACCTCTTGTTTTCTGTGCTGGGGGTTCTCTGAGGCTGTGGCATGGGATGCCGTAGGACCCCACTCGGCACTAACGCACTGACTCCTGGACTTATGGGGGAGTTAACACCCATGGGATAAGCTTGATCAATAGGGATGGGTGCTGCCAGAGAACTTTGTCTCCCTTTCTTCCCCTAGGTGGGTGGACCTGAGATGGATTGCATTAGACTACTTAGAAGGTTCCGCAGGAATGATTTGTCCATAGCAGTGGCCAGTGCATCTGTGTTAGGTTGAAAAATGACACCCAAAGATGACCATGTTCTTACCCTGGAATCTGTAAATATGTTATCTTTTAGGGCATAAGGAACTTTTCAGACATTATTAAGTTAAGGATTTTGAGATGGGTAGATTATCCCGAGTTATCTGGATGGGCCAAAATGTAATCACAAGAGTCTTTATAAGAAGGAGGCAGTAGAAGGTATGATGATGGAAGCAAGAGGTTGGAGTTTTGTGGAAAAGGAATCATGAGCTAAGGAATACTGGCAGCATCTAGAATGTGATAAAAACCAAGGGAACGGATCCTACTTTCAGAGGCTCCAAAAGAGACCAGCACTGCCAGCACCTTGATTTTAGCCTGTAAAATCCACTTCAGACTTCTGACTTCAGGACTATAAGATAATAAATTTGTATTGTTTTTAAGATGCAGAAGTAATAGGAAACTAATGGAGCATCCATGTTTCATTCCCTCATCCCTTACTCCTATTCCTTGGGATCATATTCCCATATGAAATTGCTTATTCAGACACCTTTGGCTCAGAGTCTGCTTTTAGGGGAACCCAGGTTAAAACAGGAAGTAATTAGACTTCCACTGACAGTTTCTACAGTGTGTTTTTCTTGAGGATCAGATTTAGGGCACGTGTAGTTGGTTTGAGTTAGATTCCATCTAAGATGGCCACTGGCAGGGAAAAGAGGTCCCAACTGAAAGATACTCAAGTATCCCCAAGGACCAGGGAAGGAGGGAGAAGTGGCAAATGGTTAGCCAGAGTACATGCTCATGTCCGGGAACTGAAGATGAGATCCCCAGTATTGGGAGATACACTTGGAGTGTATCATCAGGGTCTAACTAGGAAAACAGAAAGCACCTTCAAGTATTTACAGTGAAGGAAACTTACTGCAGGGAACTGTTTACGCAGGTAACAGAGGAGCTGAGAACCAGAAAGGGGATGGAGAGGTAACCCAGAGATTGGAAAGAGCAGGAAACCATTACATCCTCAGGTTGGAGAGCAAAGTGAGGGGTGGTGATATTGGACCCCATGGGCTGGGACCACCAGAAAGAAGCTGGAATCAGAGCGGGACTTTTCAGCAGGACCGACTCTCTGAGGAAGTGCAGCCATTTGCTGCTGGAGAGGCCACAGGAGGGAAAGTGAGATGGGCAGAAGTACCCTGGCTTCTCCCCCCAACCCACCTTCCAATCCCCATTCAGCACCTTTTCTTTGGTCAAACCCAAAGAAACCAACTCTGTTGAAATACAGGGCAGGTAGAGTAAGAGTGGATCTGACAGCAAACAGACCCAGGGCTGGCATAGAGCATCCTTCCAAGTCTATGAAGAGACACCCACAAGAGAAAGAATCTATTTTAAATACCCGCCAATCTCTGTGGAGACCAATTCCAGATTGGTGCCAATTGAGCAAAACTTTTTCTTGCCTTATCTTTTCTCCCTTTCCATGCTCCAAGCCCTGAGGGATCAGAAACCGTAGCTGGTAAATACAGCAGGTTCCTGGAGATGCTGACAGAATAAATCTCCATAATAAAGAAGGAAGAATCTGCCTTCTCCTTTTCCACTGCTGGCTTCCCAGCTATCATGGGCTTGAGCTAAGGGAAGTGGAAACTTGAACTCTGAATGAAATTTAAGTTTTGGATTGTTACATAAAGCACACGTTAATTACTAAAACAAGTCTGTTTTAGGCAGCACTGACATGACTAGAGGGTGTCATCTGAGGAAAGTCAGATAACCTAAGGGGCCTGCCCTAGAGTTCATCTAAAGTAGTAAGAATAAATTAGCCTTTTCTCTCCATGCTGAACAATTATGCAAAGAAAATTGTGAGAGAAGAACACAGTTTAGTTGAACGCTTCTCATCCCATCTGTGCGTGGGAAGCTTTGTGACTGGGCCCGTTGAACTTTTTCTCACTTAGTTAGAAGTTGCAGGAAAGATTCCATACTACTCCCTTTATACTCAAGAGTGGGTTAGGAGCCAATGATTATGTAATTGTTTTTGTTTTTGTTTTAATTACCTCCACTGTAGGAAGTCAAATGTGGGAATGGTTGGCATCCATTATTTTGGAGCTTCAGCCACAACTCAGACTGTAACATTCTATTTTAATATTCTTAAATGACTGTGACTTAATTGATTTAAAATCAATTCATAAATGATTACGTTTTTAGCATCAGCAGAAAAAAAGGAGTGTCTGAGGTGTGTTTAGTTATGAAGGTATCAAGAAAACTCTATCTCTGTATACTCAACTTTTGTGATTGTTGAACCTCATATCCCTTACACATGGACACTTGTCTGAAATGATGAAGAATCCTGGTATATGGCACCTCTGCTTCACAAACTAATATAATCTTAGATGAGCATTGGAACAAGTCAGCTTGAAATCAGAGTTGTGAGCCTATGAGAAAAATGGTTTGCAGCAAGGAAGAAAATTTTCTGAAGTCCCAGCTGATTTTGGAACAGAGACTATCATAGGCCTGTGATTGAAAGTGTTTCACAGAAAAGGATGGGCATGGAAAGACCCCAACTGCAGACATATAGGTGCTGAAACTATTGACTCTTCCTGAAGAGAGAACGCTGTACAATCTTAGGTGAAAAGTATGGAGACTGGGGATATATTAAGAAGGTCTTTGCTGTGAAACGAGAGGATGCACCCCATAATTAGGCAAGGAAGAGACTTTAAAGCTAGGAATTGGGATACTAGAGCAGGCTGGGGAGATCTGAAGGAGGGGTGGGAGTGGGCATGAGACAGGGCCCAGAAAGTGGAGACAAAAACTATTCTAACTAGGTGACCACACCTCAGAGACTTAGTGACCCTGGGGAGGAAGAAGGAATGGCAGGAGATTGTGTTGGTGTTTCACCCGATACTTCTCCCTGCCTTTAAGCAAGAGCAGCTGCTCACCCTCATTGAGCAAGTGCTGCCCCAGCTTGTCGATCTCAAGGGAAGCTGTGGCTCTATCTGAGGTTGAGCAATCTGGGTTGGGTGGGGTGGGTGTGGTCAGCGATGCTGGGAGAAAGGAGAGTGTCTAGAGAAAGAAGTAGTGATTCTCTACTGGAAAGATGTGAGCACTTCACTAGGATTTGGGTTCAACCTACATGCTCTTGGGTAGCTTACTGCTCCGAAGAAACACATTCCAGTTTTTAACTGTGTCCCACCTTCTGGGAAGGGCAGGTTGTGTGGGGTGCACTCAGAGGCCGGCAACTGTCACTTGTAGGAATGCAAAGCTAGTAAAGCTAGTCAAAGGGAGAATTGAAGCAGGATGACACACATGCACACAATCACCAGTGAAGAAAACAGATGAAGAGCCCTCAGCAGATTGGAGTAGGGTGGCCAGCAGTGGTGGGTGGCACAAGAGGAGTATGAATGGACTGTGACATGTGAGGAGGTCATGCAATGAGAGGAAAAGATCTGGAGGGACCACATGAGGAAGAGCAGAGGAACCTTGAGCCTCTGCTGGCTCCTGCCATGTGACCACCATTGAGGGCATGGCAGTGCATCAGTGCCCATGCATTCCCGTCCATGTGGCCTGTGCCTGCACTTTATGCAGAGTAGCTACAGCAGCTGTCCTTCTAGTGGATATTTGGTGAGAACTGATGTGATGGGAAAAACTGATGCCTGTTCAGCTCCATCTGAAACCCTCAGTATGGATCTTCCCCTTGTAGTGACCCAGAACACTTACAGGTTGGAATGTCACTCCCAAGCCCCTCTACAGAATACACACAAACCCAGAAATTTAGGCCCTTGACAAACAGGGGGTTGTGGGACATGGGAGCGAAAACCCTACTGCCTTTACTTGGTGTGACTGAAGAGAGACAACTTGAGATCCTTTCCCAGAGCTGGGACACGTGGAAACATGGCCGTGTGTACCATCTCTGCTATGTGAGCCACAAAACCACACTTTCTGAAGCCATCTCCCCACCCCATAACTCACATTGCTATTTTTAAAAAATCCCAGTTAATATTCCACTTCAATTTCGATTTCTAAAGAACACCCCAAATATGGGTGTCACCGAGACTTTTATCATTTGCATGTCTCTTTGACGTTATAGCGCACACCATCTCTATAATCTCAATATCAGCAAATGTTATCTAGAAGTGTATAGGTGGTGCTGAAACCATAGCTTTCCACTCCCATACCCTGCCTTTAACTACGGTTAGTAAGTAATCTCTAAAAGATCAGATACACTGTTTCTTGAGAGAGCATGTCCTAATTTGAGTGATTCAGAAGTACAGGCAGAAAAAGTCAAAGGTTATTTTGTAATTATCAGCAATTTATGAATGTTTAATACAATACAACATTGGACATAGATTTCTTTGCTGTTTTAAAAGCACTTTCAGGGGCTTCCCTGGTGGCGCAGTGGTTAAGAATCCGCCTGCCAATGCAGGGGACACGGGTTCGAGCCCTGGTCCGGGAAGATGACACATGCTGCGGAGCAACTAAGCCCGTGTGCCACAACTACTGAAGCCTGCGCGCCTAGAGCCCGTGCTCTTCAATAAGAGAAGCCATGGCACTGAGAAGCCCGCGCACCGCAACAAAGAGTAGCCACCGCTCGAACTAGAGAAAGCCTGCACGCAGCAACGAGGACCAAAATATAAATAAATAAATAAATAAATAAATAAAAGCACTTTCATACACAAGCCTAGAAATACATTTGGCCCAACTCTGAGAAATATACGTTGAAGATACTACAGTGGGTAGCTCTGCAGTTGTTGAATTTAAGTCTAGTCTTGATCAGGGAAGAGGAAAGGCCTGTCTCCAGCATAATCTGATATAGAAAGCTAGGTAAGTGGAGGTCTCTTCTGAGTAATTCCACAGAGGGCTCACTTTCTCTGTGTATATTTGAGAGTCTTGTGATTCACTAAGCTGGTAGTGAAAATATCAGGAAAATGCTGTGCTTGGAAAATTCTCTATATCTATACTTCTTTTTGTTGTTTAAGTACATAAAGCAATTAGGCTGCTATCAGAGGTAACTGGCTATCTAATTTCAATTTGTCAACAGTAATCTCTTTTATGGTATATAAACATACACCCAAATATAAATCTGCCAAAATATTTTAATTGATTTAAAAATTAGCTAATCATTTTTAATTAATATTTTGAAACTGAAAGTCCCCCAAGGGTGACTACAAACTTGCACATTAGATCTTAAAGAGGATTTAAAAAAAAAATACTCAGTGAAGTCTCAAATCACAAGAGAGAATTTTTTAACTCCAAAATTCATCTGGCCTTATAAGCATTTAAAAAAAATAATTGTCTTTTGGGGATTTTCATATGAGACACTATTACTCTCATATTGCATTTTGCTTGTATTTTTAGACACAGTATGGCAGATTTAATGAGGTATGAAAGGAACTAAATGTTTTAAAGTTTGCATGAATAGTTTTTTGAGGGAGAAAGGAAGGGAATTTTTAGTTTTAAGATTGCTTTTAGATTTCCCCCAAATTCAGATCCAAGATTATAGGGAGAATTGAACATAACTGGAAACTCAGAAAGTGAGTCCCTGTTAACTTAGTGATAGCTTACCCTCCACAGAGATATCAACACCTCACTTCCTATGCTAGGGCACATTGGTTGCAAGCAACAGATACCAATTCTTTCCAGCTTAAGTGTATAAGGACTTTGTAGGTAGGATTCTGGAGAGCTTACACATGCCAAGCAATTGCTGAATCCCCAAGCGTCTGGAAGGACAGGATTAGGAAAGTTGGGTGGTCAAAGCCTGCTGGCAGTGATGTGACACCTCTTTCTTCTTTCTCAGATAGGCATCCCTCATTGTTAGAAGAATTAAAAAAAAAAGTCCAACCTACTTTCTGTTTATTTTAGCCCCATAATTATAATAATAGTATGCTCTATAATTCATGCAGATTATCTGCAAATCTTAATAAGAGTAACTGGAAACCAGTGCAATCAACATTCTATATATACTTACCTCGACACTGGGAATTGCCATATATTTAAGTTTAATGACATAAACTGCTCCCATCTGATTATAGTAGCATAATGAGATGGTTTCTATATCAGACATGCATCTAATTAAAAGAATGTGTCAATGATAGGTATATAGGAAATGATTTAGATAATGAATGATAAGCATTGACATTACAAACAACTTTATTTTTATATATTCCCATCTTTTCTCCATTCTATCCAGAGTTCTGTGGTTCTTGTCTTATGTAAAGAACAGTCTTGTGCAATATTTGTATTTCTTTTAGGAAAAGTCTCCGCAATTTCACTGACTTATAGGCAGAGGTGGGTTTACTTTGAAGCAAATGAAGCTTTAGTTTCAGTACCCCTCACTTATCTGGGCCCCTTCCAAGCCCCTGTACCTAACTTTGTATTTTTGTGGAATTTTTTTTCTTTAAAAGATAATTCTTCAAATTTTATCACTTTAGGCCCCAGAAAACCTGGCTCTACCCTGCTTTTAGACTTTATGTATGTAACCAACGCAAGGTTAGCCTTCCCTCAACCACACCCTGATTCTGTTTTAGGCTGCATCAACCCAAATTTGGAACACAGTACATTCAATGGTTTCGTCAAGAAATCCAATAAACATCAAGAATTTTTGTTAGTGTATTTTTTTTGGTAGTGTTTACTGAAGACATGGGGTGGAGGAACACAGTGGGAGGATTGGGTAGGCGTGGGAGTCCCATATTATGTAACATAGAGTGCGGTAGGGCTTGAGAGATGTCTCTGTCAAACATCAAAAATGGAGTAGATTCCATCTAGTTGCCTATTCATTAAAAATGGTTCACACAGTTATATAATGGAGACAGTTCAATATCATTCTAATATATGCATGGAAATAACCACCTTACCAATAACTAGCAGTGTTAATTATATCTGCAAAATCTCTTTTGCCATGTAAGATAATAATAATCACAAGTGTGATATCTCATCACATTCATAGTCCCAATTTTAATTTCATCACACTATGCATTAAACTATAGGCAACTATAGTTGCAAATGGCATGAGAGCATAGCAGCATCACATTGAATAATTAGTCAATTCAATTAGAAAGATAATCAAGATTGAAATTTATATGAGTTGACTAGGAAGTTGTATCAAGATTATCAAACACACCAAGAAACTTAATGACTAAGGTGAAAAAAAAAATCATACTAGATACTTATGTTAGCTGGACTTCTTTCTTGGCTTTGCCCCTACCGAGATGCTGCTGCTGTTTCTCTGTTCTTGCCTCTGCTTCTCTGTATCCTCTTTCTTCCTTTGAATTTCCCCAGAGCTCTTCAAGCTCCTTTGCCTTCTATTACACAGACAGATCCAGCTCTCTCACTACTCTTACCCCTGGCTTATTGCTCACCCATCACAGGACCTAGAACATACGGCCATGTTTAACAGGTTTCCGATCCTTAGCAAACATTTTAATGAAAATCTTTTACTTGAGTGTGTCCTCTGGTGTCTCAAATCTCACTAAAATGTGCAATGCTTGCAACAAGGGGAATTTTGAGAACTGAAATGTTCTTTACCTCCAACTTTTTACACGTATGTTTTCACATTTGAACTATATTAAATTGAAGAACAAGGAATTGAGTGATTTACGGCCAGATTGCTGTCTTGTCTCTTCATGGTGTAACCTAGCAGTAGTAGCTCATACTAGAGGCTCAATAAATGAATGCTGAATGCTTATCAAATGAGGTTGTCATTTTAATAAGAGGTGGCGTTATCGGTATCTGCTTTTTAGTATGGCTTAATACAGAAGCTGCAGGAAACACACGCTGACTGTGCCTTTTCTCCAGGGAGTTTACAGAATCTGTATAGATTTGGAAGAACAAAGAAAGGAAAAGAAAACCAAACCAGATTAGTCTATTAATCTACAACTTAAGTGGTTAATAACGGGGGAATTTGAACTAGCTCTTACTATTGACACATGTCTGCCTTCATATCATTTTACAAGCAAGGTTTTCTAGCTTTGGAATTTTCACAAAAAGATAGATTCCACAGAAAAATAATCTAACTTTTAGGGGGCTTTTTTTTTATATTGCACATGAGAAGATACAGAGACAGATTATGTAAAATGATAAATAGACTTATGACAAAGTCTTTTTGTTCATTTCAAATATTCTGAAACCTACTGAATACTATCATACAAGGAAAAGCAATTTTCAAAATAGCAAGTGAAGAAACAAAATATTTTTAGGTTCCCAAAATGGCTTTCTATGTTGTAAGGCTCCTGGCTTGAAATAAATTGTAACTTATATTTCCCTTTTAATTAGTGCCAATTCTCTTCTCAAAGAGGATACATATTCTCTGGTTCCACCAACATGTCCCCTTAGTATCCTCTGTCACTCTTGTCTCATCCCTAGAGTTGACGGGGGCCAACTCTTGGTTCAGGTTAGTAGGAATTGCACTAGTCAGAGATGAAGCCTCTGACTGATGTGCCCTGGGATTCAATCAGTCATGTCTTAGATCGGGTTTTGTCACATGGCCACTTGACGAAGGTGCTATTATTATGCTGCTGGAAATGCTCACTGGGGCTATTGAAAGGATAGATAAAGGGACTAATTCAGTATTTTAGTTGCAATCTTACTATCAACCATTTCCTTAAATAAGCTTCCAAGGCTAGTTATCCACTCTTATGCCCAGTGTCATTATTCCAGAGAGACAACATTAACACCAGAATTTTCCATGATTAAGTCATGATTGGGGAACTTTTTTGATTCAGATCTTATATGGCATGAGATTTCATAGAATACAATAGAGATTAAAAGAAAAAAAAACATTCTTCTTTCTTTAACAGGTTTCTACGACACTATTTATTGCAACTCCATCTCCCATTCCTCCTTAACAAGTTTAGTCATCATACTTTTTTCTTAGTCTAGACAGGAACTGAAAATTAGAACCTAAAATATTTTTAGGGACAGATTGACAGGAACTGGACTTAGTATTAGGAGACATTGTTAGTTTGGGACAATATGTTCCTGTAAAAACTACCCATAGCCTGGGACTTCTGTAGGGCTTCGTTTTGTAAATTCAAAGTAAATAAAGCAAACATAAGAAAAAATTTTCTTCTTTTTTTATTTACCTTGTCTTTTTTTCTTGTTATTATAGTAGTTAAAAAAATGACAACAGCCTCCATTTACCGCTTAACTTATTGCTGTAACCATCATCAACCAATGATAGTGGTATCATTGATTTCCAATTTTCAGGAAAACCATTCTGCTGGTGGAAGCCCAGATCTATTCATTTATTATTGTGTGTATTCAAGGGAGGAATATGAGCCCATTGATCCAGCGGTTCACCAGCTGGTAAATATTTTTTTTTTAATTTATTTTATTTTATTTTTTTGCTTTATAACAAATTTAATCAGTTATACATATACATATGTTTCCATATCCCCTCCCTTTTGCGTCTCCCTCCCACCCTCCCTATCCCACCCCTCCAGGCGGTCACAAAGTACCGAGCTGATCTCCCTGTGCTATGCGGCTGCTTCCCACTAGCTATCTACCTCACGTTTGGTAGTGTATATATGTCCATGCCGCTCTTTCACTTTGTCACAGCTTACCCTTCCCCCTCCCCATATCCTCAAGTCCATTCTCTAGTAGGTCTGTGTCTTTATTCCTGTCTTACCCCTATGTTCTTCATGACATTTTTTTTTCTTAAATTCCATATATATGTGTTAGCATACAGTATTTGTCTTTCTCTTTCTGACTTACTTCACTCTGTATGACAGACTCTAGGTCTATCCACCTCATTACAAATAGCTCAATTTCATTTCTTTTTATGGCTGAGTAATATTCCATTGTATATATGTGCCACATCTTCTTTATCCATTCATCCGATGATGGACACTTAGGTTGTTTCCATCTCCGGGCTATTGTAAATAGGGCTGCTATGAACATTTTGGTACATGTCTCTTTTTGAATTATGGTTTTCTCGGGGTATATGCCCAGTAGTGGGATTGCTGGGTCATATGGTAGTTCTATTTGTAGTTTTTTAAGGAACCTCCATACCGTTCTCCATAGCGGCTGTACCAATTCACATTCCCACCAGCAGTGCAAGAGTGTTCCCTTTTTTCCACACCCTCTCCAGCATTTATTGTGTCTAGATTTTTTGATGATGGCCATTCTGACTGGTGTGAGATGATATCTCATTGTAGTTTTGATTTGCATTTCTCTAATGAGTAAAGATGTTGAGCATCCTTTCATGTGTTTGTTGGCAGTCTGTATACCTTCTGTGGAGAAATGTCTATTTAGGTCTTCTGCCCATTTTTGGATTGGGTTGTTCGTTTTTTTGTTATTGAGCTGCATGAGCTGCTTATAAATTTTGGAGATTAATCCTTTGTCACTTGTTTCATTTGCAAATATTTTCTCCCATTCTGAGGGTTGTCTTTTGGTCTTGTTTATGGTTTCCTTTGCTGTGCAAAAGCTTTGAAGTTTCATTAGGTCCCATGGGTTTATTTTTGTCTTTATTTCCATTTCTCTAGGAGGTGGGTCAAAAAGGATCTTGCTGTGATTTACGTCATAGAGTGTTCTGCCTATGTGTTCCTCTAAGAGTTTGATAGTGTCTGGCCTTACATTTAGGTCTTTAATCCATTTTGAGCTTATTTTTGTGTATGGTGTTAGGGAGTGATCTAATCTCATAATTTTACATGTCCCTATCCAGTTTTCCCAGCACCACTTATTGAAGAGACTGTCCTTTCTCCACTGTACATTCCTGCCTCCTTTATCAAAGATAAGGTGACCATATGTCCGTGGGTTTAACTCTGGGCTTTCTATCCTGTTCCATTGATCTATCTTTCTGTTTTTGTGCCAGTACCATACTGTCTTGATTACTGTAGCTTTGTAGTATAGTCTGAAGTCAGGGAGCCTGATTCCTCCAGCTCCATTTTTCGTTCTCAAGATTGCTTTGGCTATTCGGGGTCTTTTGTGTTTCCATACAAATTGTGAAATTTTTTGTTCTAGTTCTGTGAAAAATGCCAGTGGTAGTTTGATAGGGATTGCATTGAACCTGTAGATTGCTTTGGGTAGTAGAGTCATTTTCACAATGTTGATTCTTCCAATCCAAGAACATGGTACATCTCTCCATCTATTTGTATCATCTTTAATTTCTTTCATCAGTGTCTTATAATTTTCTGCATACAGGTCTTTTGTGTCCTTAGGTAGGTTTATTCCTAGATATTTTATTCTTTTTGTTGCAATGGTAAATGGGAGTGTTTCCTTGATTTCACTTTCAGATTTTTCATCATCAGTATATAGGAATGCCAGAGATTTCTGTGCATTAATTTTGTATCCTGCAACTTTACCAAATTCATTGATTAACTCTAGTAGTTTTCTGGTAGCATCTTTAGGATTCTCTATGTATAGTATCATGTCATCTGCAAACAGTGACAGCTTTACTTCTTCTTTTCCAATTTGGATTCCTTTTATTTCCTTTTCTTCTCTGATTGCTGTGGCTAAAACTTCCAAAACTAGGTTGAATAAGAGTGGTGAAAGTGGGCAACCTTGTCTAGTTCCTGATCTTAGTGGAAATGGTTTCAGTTTTTCACCATTGAGGACGATGCTGGCTGTGGGTTTGTCATATATGGCCTTTATTATGTTGAGGAAAGTTCCCTCTATGCCTACTTTCTGCAGGGTTTTTATCATAAATGGGTGTTGAATTTTGTCGAAAGCTTTCTCTGCATCTATTGAGATGATCATATGGTTTTTCTCCTTCAATTTGTTAATATGGTGTATCACGTTGATTGATTTGCGTATATTGAAGAATCCTTGCATTCCTGGAATAAACCCCACTTGATCATGGTGTATGATCCTTTTAATGTGCTGTTGGATTCTGTTTGCTAGTATTTTGTTGAGGATTTTTGCATCTATGTTCATCAGTGATATTGGCCTGTAGTTTTCTTTCTTTGTGACATCCTTGCCTGGTTTTGGTATCAAGGTGATGGTGGCCTCGTAGAATGAGTTTGGGAGTGTTCCTCCCTCTGCTATATTTTGGAAGAGTTTCAGAAGGATAGGTGTTAGCTCTTCTCTAAATGCTTGATAGAATTCGCCTGTGCAGCCATCTGGTCCTGGGCTTTTGTTTGTTGGAAGATTTTTTATCACAGTTTCAATTTCAGTGCTTGTGATTGGTCTGTTCATATTTTCTATTTCTTCCTGGTTCAGTCTCGGCAGGTTGTGCATTTCTAAGAATTTGTCCATTTCTTCCAGGTTGTCCATTTTATTGGCATAGAGTTGCTTGTAGTAATCTCTCATGATCTTTTGTATTTCTGCAGTGTCAGTTGTTACTTCTCCTTTTTCATTTCTAATTCTATTGATTTGAGTCTTCTCCCTTTTTTTCTTGATGAGTCTGGCTAATGGTTTATCAATTTTGTTTATCTTCTCAAAGAACCAGCTTTTAGTTTTATTGATCTTTGCTATCGTTTCCTTCATTTCTTTTTCATTTATTTCTGATCTGATTTTTATGATTTCTTTCCTTCTGCTAACTTTGGGATGTTTTTGTTCTTCTTTCTCTAATTGCTTTAGGTGCAAGGTTAGGTTGTTTATTCGAGATGTTTCCTGTTTCTTAAGGTGGGATTGTATTGCTATAAACTTCCCTCTTAGAATTGCTTTTGCTGCATCCCATAGGTTTTGGGTCGTCGTGTCTCCATTGTCATTTGTTTCTAGGTATTTTTTAATTTCCTCTTTGATTTCTTCAGTGATCACTTCGTTATTAAGTAGTGTATTGTTTAGCCTCCATGTGTTTGTATTTTTTACAGATCTTTTCCTGTAATTGATATCTAGTCTCATAGCATTGTGGTCAGAAAAGATACTTGATACACTTTCAATTTTCTTAAATTTACCAAGGCTTGATTTGTGACCCAAGATATGATCTATCCTGGAGAATGTTCCATGAGCACTTGAGAAAAATGTGTATTCTGTTGTTTTTGGATGGAATGTCCTATAAATATCAATTAAGTCCATCTTGTTTAATGTATCATTTAAAGCTTGTGTTTCCTTATTTATTTTCATTTTGGATGATCTGTCCATTGGTGAAAGTGGGGTGTTAAAGTCCCCTACTCTGAGTGTGTTACTGTCGATTTCTCCTTTTATGGCTGTTAGTATTTGCCTTATGTATTGAGGTGCTCCTATGTTTGGTGCATAAATATTTACAATTGTTATATCTTCTTCTTGGATCGATCCCTTGATCATTATGTAGTGTCCTTCTTTGTCCCTTCTAGTAGTCCTTATTTTAAAGTCTATTTTGTCTGATATGAGAATTGCTACTCCAGCTTTCTTTTGGTTTCCATTTGCATGGAATATCTTTTTCCATCCCCTTACTTTCAGTCTGTATGTGTCTCTAGGTCTGAAGTGGGTCTCTTGTAGACAGCATATATATGGGTCTTGTTTTTGTATCCATTCAGCCACTCTGTGTCTTTTGGTGGGAGCATTTAGTCCATTTACATTTAAGGTAATTATCGATATGTATGTTCCTATTCCCATTTTCTTAATTGTTTTGGGTTCATTATTGTAGGTCTTTTACTTCTGTTGTGTTTCTTGCCTAGAGAAGTTCCTTTAGCATTTGTTGTAAAGCTGGTTTGGTGGTGCTGAACTCTCTCAGCTTTTGCTTGTCTGTGAACGTTTTAATTTCTCCATCAAATCTGAATGAGATCCTTGCTGGGTAGAGTAATCTTGGTTGCAGGTTTTTCTCCTTCATCACTTTAATTATGTCCTGCCACTCCCTTCTGGCTTGTAGAGTTTCTGCTGAGAGATCAGCTGTTATCCTAATGGGGATTCCCTTGTGTGTTATTTGTTGTTTTTGCCTTGCTGCTTTTAATATGATTTCTTTGTGTTTAATTTTTGACAGTTTGATTAATATGTGTCTTGGCGTATTTCTCCTTGGATTTATTCTGTATGGGACTCTGTGCCTCCTGGACTTGATTAACTATTTCCTTTCCCATATTAGGGAAGTTTTCAACTATAATCTCTTCAAATATTTTCTCAGTCCCTTTCTTTTTCTCTTCTTCTTCTGGAACCCCTATAATTCGAATGTTGGTGCGTTTAATGTTGTCCCAGAGGTCTCTGAGACTGTCCTCTGTTCGTTTCATTCTTTTTTCTTTATTTTGCTCTGCAGCAGTTATTTCCACTATTTTATCTTCCACCTCACTTATCCGTTCTTCTGCCTCAGTTATTCTGCTATTGATCCCATCTAGAGTATTTTTTATTTCATGTATTGTGTTTTTAATCGATGCTTGATTCATCTTTAGTTCTTCTAGGACCTTGTTAACTGTTTCTTGCATTTTGTCTATTCTATTTCCAAGATTTTGGATCTGGGAAATAGAATCTTGGATCATCTTTACCATCATTATTCTGAATTCTTTTTCAGGTAGACTGCCTATTACCTCTTCATTTGTTAGGTCTGGTGGGTTTTTATCTTGCTCCTTCTCCTGCTGTGTGTTTTTCTGTCTTCTCATTTTGCTTATGTTACTGTGTTTGGGGTCTCCTTTTTGCAGGCTGCAGGTTCGTAGTTCCTGTTGTTTTTGGTGTCTGTCCCCAGTGGCTAAGGTTGGTTTAGTGGGTTGTGTAGGCTTCCTGGTGGAGGGGACTAGTGCCTGTGTTCTGGTGGATGAGGCTGGATCTTGTCTTTCTGGTGGGCAGGTCCACGTCTGGTGGTGTGTTTTGGGGTGTCTGTGGACTTTTTATGATTTTAGGCCACCTCTCTGCTAATGGGTGGCGTTGTGTTCCTGTCTTGTTAGTTGTTTGGCTCAGGGTGTCCAGCACTGTAGCCTGCTGGTCGTTGAGTGAAGCTGGGTGCTGGTGTTGAGATGGAGATCTCTGGAAGATTTTTGCCGTTTGATATTATGTGGAGCTGGGAGGTCTCTTGTGGACCAGTGTCCTGAAGTTGGCTCTCCCACCTCAGAGGCACAGCACTGACTCCGGGCTCCTCAATTTGGGATGATGTGTTGTCTATTCATGTATTCCGCAGATGCAGGGTACATCAAGTTGATTGTGGAGCTTTAATCCGCTGCTTCTGAGGCTGCTGGGAGAGGTTTCCCTTTCTCTTCTTTGTTCTCACAGCTCCTGGGTCTCAGCTTTGGATTTGGCCCCGCCTCTGCGTGTAGGTCGCCGGAGGGCGTCTGTTCTTCGCTCAGATAGGACAGGGTTAAAGGAGCAGCCTCTTCGGGGACTCTGGCTCACTCAGGCCGGGAGGGAGGGAGGGGCGCGGAGTGCGGGGCAAGCCTGCAGCGGCAGAGGTCGGCGTGACGTTGCACCAGCCCGAGGCGCACCGTGCGTTCTCCCAGGGAAGCTGCCGCTGGATCCCGGGACCCCGGCAGTGGCGGGCTGCACAGGCTCCCGGAAGGGCGGTGTGGGCAGTGACCTGCGCTCGCACACAGGCTTCTTGGCGGCGGCAGCAGCAGGCCCAGCGTCCCACGCCTGTCACTGGGCTCCGCGCTTTCAGTCGCGACTCGCGCCCGTCTGTGGAGCCCCTTTAAGCAGCGCTCTTAATCCCCTCTCCTCGCGCACCAGGAAACCAAGAGGGAAGAAAAAGTCTCTTGCCTCTTCGGCAGCTCCAGAGTTTTCCCGGACTCCCTCCCGGCTAGCTGTGGCACATTAGCCCCCTTCAGGCTGAGTTCTCGCCGCCAGCCCCAGTCCTCTCCCTGCGCTCTGACCGAAGCCCGAGCCTCAGCTTCCAGCGCTGCGCGCCCCGGCGGGCGAGCAGACAAGCCTTTCGGGCTGGTGAGTGCCGCTCGGCACCGATCCTCTGTGTGCGGATCTCTCCGCTTTGCCCTACCCAGGTATGTGGGGAGTTTCTTGCCTTTTGGGAGGTCTGGGGTCTTCTGTCAGCGTTCAGTAGGTGTTCTGTAGGAGTTGTTCCACGTGTAGCTGTATTTCTGGTGTATCCGTGGGGAGGAAGATGATCTCCGCGTCTTACTCTTCCGCCATCTTACCCGGAACCAGCTGGTAAATATTTAATATTTATTCTCATCACTGAAATTATTTCCAGTTTGAATATTGACATTCACTGGCATGCATGGTCTGGTGTGGCCTCTGGTACATATCTCCAGCAGGCTACAGTTCACTTCATCTTTGTAGATTAACTTCCTTGTTGTTTAGTAGTTTCGCAACATTATTTTCCGGATGGCTGTCCTGAAGTCCAGACTTGAATTTCAGTTAATCTTGATGTCTTTTTTTTTTTTTTTTCCTTGTGGTGTGCGGGCCTCTCACTGTTGTGGCCTCTCCCGTTGCGGAGCACAGGCTCTGGACGCGCAGGCTCAGCGGCCATGGCTCACGGGCCCAGCCACTCCGCGGCATGTGGGATCTTCCCAGACCAGGGCACGAACTCGTGTCCCCTGCATCGGCAGGCGGACTCTCAACCACTGCGCCTCCAGGGAAGCCCAATGTTGATGTCTTTTGGTGGAAGGATTATGTAAAGGACACTTGAGCTCTACTCTTCCTCACCATTTGAATATTATTCAGACTTTAACATCCTCAAGTGTACTTGAGAATTCTTGACCTTTATAATGACCATAACACCTGTGTCTTCTCATGCTATTTCTTACCAGAGATACTTTGCTGCACCAGGAGAAAGATGCAGTTTTCAGGTTTTCACACGGCAAGAACTATTTTGCTACAAGCCACTGAGGTTGTTCACATTTAAGTGTTTAAATCTTGGCCTTTATTTTGAGATCCATGGAAGTCTGCCCAGCCTCAGTCTTTGAAGCCACTGCCATCTTCCCAGCCATCATATACTTTCTGGCTCCTTCAAGGGAGCATGAATACCTAGAAGTAGTGGAGACATTTCTCCTGAAAATGCGTCTTGTTGGACTGGTTCTGGTCTGCTAGAATTTTGTCTTCAAGATCAAGGGCTTTTTGTTTCTTGTGTTGATTCTTGCCTTTTACTCTTGGATTTGACACTAAGCTTCTCTCTCTTGGGCCTTTGAACCTCATTTTTTCCCACTGGTTCTCCATCAGCTAACCCCCTGGCCATGAGTATTCACTGCCTCTACAGTTTCCATTAAAACCTAGGGAATCTGATCCTGATCTCAACCAAATACTAAATTATAAACCATGTTGAGTCAGATCAGCAGCCTGTTCAAGAAGAAAAAAATCATATATTGTTTGACTGTTTCTATGTTCTTTATAACAAAATAAGTATAAGACTCCTGCTTTCTGGTTAGGGGGTCCAGTTGTTCTGTGTTATTATAGCAGTGTTTGTACTTCCATTTTAAAATTGTGAATTAATATTAACTACAGCTTATTCATTAAAAATTACACATTCCATTGGCTTCTCTGTAAAATTATTTCTATTACTTTTTTCATCTTTGGGAGAAGCTCATGAAAGTCTGAAAGAAGTAGGGTCTCTAAACAAACTTTTGGCTAGTCATATTTGTGAAATGGATAGAAGATTGGAAAACAGTGTAATAATCTACCTATTATGTGTTTAATTTATCAAGTGCATTTTTAAAGAAAAATGACTTTTCCCATGGTTCTAATAAGGGATTATTAAATTCTCTAGAAGATAATATTTTGTTAAAAAAGGGGGGAGTGTCCTAGAGGCAGACTGCCTGAGTTTTAAACCTGACTCTGTGTGATTTTGGACAAGTCACTTAATTTGGGGGACATTGCTTTCCTCATCTCTAAATGATAACATTTAGAGTGTCAGGATGAGATAAAATGAGATAATGTACGAACTCTTTAGCATGGGTCTTGTTCATAATAAGAACTAAATAAATGTTATTATGATATGTATGTTAGATCAGAGTGCTTTCATCTAAATGTAACAGAAATTTGACTCAAACTGGCTTAAACATTAAGGAAATTTACTTTCTCGTATGATAGGAAGATCAGTGGTAGGACACTGGTTACTGCTCTGAAGGGATGGTTGAGTCCATAGCTCAGTGGTGTTATAGAGATTCATATTCTTTCCACCTGTGATCTGCAGTTTTTATGTTGGCTTCAGGCATAGATAGTAGCATGGCCATAGTAGTTTCCTTGAAAAAATCCCGTAGAGCAAGGGAAGCTATTCCATATAGCAGCTCTCTTTAAGCAAGGATACTTTTCTTAGAAGCTCTCTAGAAGACATCTTCATACTTTTTTCCTTTGTTCTCAATTGAGTCATAAGCCTGTTACTGAACTAGTCACTAACAAAGGAAGTGAGAGCCCCCTTAGACAAATTAAGTACAACTGCTGGATCTAAAGATGGGGTCAGCTTTCTTTGAGGGAAGAGGTACATTTTCCAAGATTGGGTGAGCAACCTCAATGACATAAGAACTTCTTCAGAGATTGGTGTTAAAAATATTAAATAATGGTTTGTACTCTTGGGAAATGTGTCATACTGACATCACTAAGGGAAAAGCAGCAAGAAATAGGTCTTCCTTACTAACCCTTAGGATGATTTTCAAAATCCCAGTTGTTTTAGAATAAAGAAGTTCAATGTGGAATTTTGACATTTGTCACATTTAAAATAGGATAATTAGTAAAATGTTGATTCTTCATTATCAATTTTTCAATTACATAATTCCAATTTAATTTGCCTGAGCATTTCACATTCTTTTGATCTGATCCTTAATAGACCCATGTAAGAAGGCTGAGCAAATATAAATGTCTTTATTTCACAGATGTAACCAGAGATAGAAAGGTAAAGTGACAGTACTAACGTCATCCTCCTGACACTGACCCCAGGCCTTTTCATTATATCATGTACTATGTGTCTATTATTTTCCTTGATGTCCTAATCTCCTTAACTAGAGAATATACTTTTTAAGGTAAGGGGCATAGTGAAATAAAATTCATATTTTAAGGCAAGACAAGGAAAAGTTAAACATAGAAAATTTTCTCTGCCCAATGGGCCTCCTCCCTCCCCACTAATGGGCCTTGTGCATCTGTCTTATGCATTAACCAGACCTCCCCAATGGCAGAAATACCTGCTTAACTGTAAAGATCATTTTTTCTTCTTCTGGCCCCAGTGATGTAACTCCTTAAAAGATAACATGCCTTTCTCACCCTGTAAGGAGTTACGATGACCCACCACTTATGTTGTATGTGCAGACATGAGTGAACTTTATATACAAAGCCAATATATCATTTCCCTTAAGGATAGTGATTGGTATGGAACATACTGGACTGTACCTAATAGAAGTTCTTAGCTTAAATATTCATATCTGATGCTATTAATGTTACTAGCTATATTACTTATATTCTGCCTATTTTACAAGATTATTGTTTCTTGCATTACCAAATTTGACTGATAAAAATAATGATGATTATGTGACGAAATGATTACCAAATATACAGTTCTATAAGATCAGTGCTTGTAATAGTGTAACTCTAGATATGGGAAAAAGCAACAACGGGGAACCATTTCTTGGACCAGCGCAGACAAGTAAGACAGGCAGTCCAGAGGCTTTTGGTTACTGTTAACAGGGCCTGGTCCAGTAATAGCACATTGAGTGGCCTACAAACGAAATCTTTGCCTGACCTGGGGATGTGTTACTAACACATTGGGACAAACTGGTCATGAGATGCCTCCCAAACCTTCATTGAAATTAATACTGAAAGGGAGGGGATTGTAAAATAAAGAGTGTTGTCCATCATGCGGTTCTCTAAGAATCAAGTTGTTAGCCACTGCAGTCACTGACCTACAATATACCCTGAAAGGAATTCATGGTGAAGATCAGGATAAGGCACCTTGTGCTTTGGGAAAACTCACAGAACTGGTGCTCAGATAGTTAGATATTTTCAGGAGAAAATTTCATGAACCCAGCTTCTTGCATCTTCCCATACTTAGAAAAGCAATAAAACCATTAACTAAGGTATCTGTCCTCGTGAATAGCAGTAACCTTATGGCTTCCGTTTGTGACTGGTGTTCTGGGGATTCCAGAGGAAACACCTGTGTGGGTTCTTTTCCATTCACAGGCTTAGTCGGGAGGATTCCTCCATGAAAGACCCAAAGTATTAAACAGTATCTAGCAAAGGCTAGAACCTAAACCCAGGTGGATAAAGATATGGCAATGGACCAGCATTTACCTGTTTAGTCTCATTTGAAAAGTAGGCTAATTGTTTTTTCTATTTGCACCTTGAATTCTTTCTTATTCCAAAATTGTTTTGGTTTTTTCAATGCTTTGATTACAACCAAAGTCAACAAGGTCATCTGCATGGACAGTTGCTGCAAAGGTTTTTATAGGTAATAAATATCTTTATTCCATGATGTGTAGCCTGCACACATTCACAGGAAGAAAAATACTGACATAAAAATATATATTGGGGCTTCCCTGGTGACTCAGTGGTTGAGAGTCCGCCTGCCGATGCAGGGGACACGGGTTCGTGCCCTGGTCCGGGAAGATCCCACATGCCGCGGAGCGGCTGGGCCCGTGAGCCATGACCGCTGAGCCTGTGTGTCTGGAGCCTGTGCTCCGCAACGGGAGAGGCCACAACAGTGAGAGGCCCGCATACCGCAAAAAAAAAAAAAAAAAAAAATATATATATATATATATATATATGTATATATATATAGGCATTCTATCAGAATATGACACTTAGAAGTAATATGTAATAAAAGTTTAAGAATAAAAATGTTTCTTTCCAACTCTTATTTAAAATAAACCATTATTTAAATATAGTATAATGTCTATTTTTATGAGTGCCATTTGTAAACAAAAAACAAAATTTATAATGTCTTTTGGTGAATGAAAGAGAGAAGTTTGGGGGCTACAAAAAGGTGTACTGTTTCAGTTGTAGCACAGGTGCCTCTACTTTTGATTGAAAAAAAAAGCATTTTTAAAACCAAAAGCAGGCTATTTCTATTATGGTAAATGTTACATTATTCAACAGATGTGTATTAAATTCATGGATTATCTAGTTCCTTTATTTTCTCTCCTTTTTTTAAACCTGCCTTCATTTTAGTCGCTCCACCAGAGAAAATATAAATTAAAGATTAACAAAGAATGAACTAACAGTGATGGCTAAATTATATTGTTTGAAATACATTTTAGTCACCCATTCTGGCCTTGTCTCCTCATTTGTTAAGGCCACTTCCAACCCTGAGTGTCACTAAATTTTAATGATGTGCTGAATTTGTCGTGTAGCCTCTCAGCTGTTTTGGTCTAGTAAGGCATGGCAACCTATTTTAATTGACAGTGATTCTATCCCAATTAACTGTAAACAACTCTGAAAAATTAATTTTCAGCCAGTCCATTTTCATAAAATATTTTTTTCACTCTAGGAGAAATTAAATTTGAAATCATACTTAAAGTAAGAGAAAAGGTATTTGAAAGCCTTGATACAATTGCTAATTCCTTCTGGGAAACATATTAGCTGTAGTTTCAGCAACATTTTCTATTATTAATCTTATTGCTAAATTATTAAAGTATTTCTTAGGAAAATGGATTAATTCATGAAACCTGACAAGTTCTCTTGATTTTATATGGTAGGTAAATCTGTAAGCACTAGGTGGTCATTTAGTTATGCAAATCCTCGGTTTACACTGCCCTGAAATGTGAAAACTGAGAGATGTAGCTGGAGGAGCCAGTGGATTCCTTTTACAGGAGGAAGGGTGTGAGGACTGCTGTTTGCTTGTGATGGTGTGAATGTGTCCAGGCTGCAATCAGAGGAATGGGCTAAATGACTTTAGAGGTTTCTTCTAGACCGAAGAGCATTTCCTGTAATTAACTGTAATTGCTGTTAAGTATCAGCAGTTTCAGTCTCCATATTTAGACCCCTATATGCCCCATTGATTATTTTCGTATGTAACCCAGATATGAAATAAAGCCTCTTATGCTCCTGATGTCTAAATGTTGTTTTCTAAAGCCTTGCTAAAATACATGGTTTTGAGAGTTTAGAGCTTGCCTCATGATTTCTGTTAATTTTCAGAACTTTCACTCATATAGTGAAAAGCCTCTATTTTTCTGCCTCTCTTTTATTCCACATCAACCACAGAGTTCCAAATTATTTTCCTGCTTTTTTTCAAAGTAATTTTCACTCCCTCCTTCTCCCACATTGAACCTGCATACCTAAACTCAGAGATGATTTTCTCTAGGATAACTAGTCACTTCGGCAAGCTAGCAGTTTATTAGACATATGTCATATTTGATTACAATAGCTCTCCTTCCCCACATATCAGCTGCAAAAGAATTTCTTCCTCTTTCCTTTTACAGCCTCTCTTCCTTTAAAATTATCTCCCAAACATTGCTCCATGGCATAGCAACCCATCTGGAACCGTTTGGAGGTAACCTGCCTCTGTTTATTCCAGAATCTCTAGTTACATAGGATATGCTCTGGGAAAGTGAGGCCCACATAAAATTCCAACACACAGTTGGAATTTGTCCAGTTGATGTTGATAAGCTCTGCTATTTCTGCCACGTCTCTGTTAGGGATAAAGATGAAGCTTTAGCTAAAAGGTAGCATATTGAGACAAGTTAGAAATATAGGTGTCCTAAAAATATTTCCATTGCAGTTTTTCCCCCTGCACTTATAATCAAATCCTCATTAAGCCTATGGGACCACCTGGTACTGCTACTCTGAATTATAAATTCAGTACAGATAATGCAACCAGCTGGGAATACTTAAGAAAACTCGAATGCTTTTTAAAGTTTTTAATAAAAACAGGTTTTAATACTCAAATGAAGATCTGTGCAAGATTTGGGTTTAATTGGATGCTGGTCTAAATTGGAATAAATGATAGCTGAATATTCTCTTAGAGCTTAACAAATGCTATTGAATGTCTTCTGATTGTTTTTCTAGCCACAGCTGAGTGTAATATTTTTTTTCCTGAACATATTTGAGAGTTTGCAAAACTTTGCTTACAATAGGGACTTAAACAATAATGGGTTTGAATTCAGTACGTAGGACTCTGAAGCAATTATGTGTTTAAACCTACAGTGAAGCCCTGGTATATGCTTCAGCCACATGGCAAATCTATAAATTTATCTTTCTCTTTATTAAGCTTGCATTTACCTGCATGATACCCTCCCTTTTTTCCTTGAAGGTATCTCTTTTTGTCTTTTTCTGAGATGTGTTTAATCTTCCTTTAATTTTTTCTTCATTTAATCCAAGGATTAACTTTATTATCTCTTCTCTCTTTTTTCTTCCCTAGGAGCTGAAGCATTTTTGTGATGTTCTAAATCTTATAGCACTGAATTGAACATAAATAGAATTCCAAACAAGCAAATGCATAATCGATCACCCCTTTCTGGGGTTGCCAAATATCAAAGAAAGTTTATTCTTTGCTCTCGGGGTTTTTACACACACATATTATTTTCACTTAGGCATTTAAAACACTTTATTAGGTTTTAGTGTTTTCTTGGGCTCTTCTATTTTTATATAAACTGATATGTTGAGTAAGTAGAATATTTTTCTCTTCCTATAGTTCTAGAATTGGACTATTCCGTAGAAATATGTCCCTTTCTGAGGAAAAACATTATAAGTATGCTTGATTCGGAGTTTCAGGGCCAGCAGCGAATTATTCAACACTAGGCTTTCTTAATAATAGCACCCATGCCCTCATTTTGGAGAAGAGCTGAACCTCATAGAAGAAAAGTGACTCATCTAAGTTACCGGCAGAGTTCAGTGCTCTTTTGGGCACAACCTGCTGCCTCTCATCTAGAAACCTTACCACGTTCATTGAGCTCCTACTGCATGCCAAGACTATATAGGAGACATTTCTTTAATTGAATGTTTTTCAACTTTACCGAGACCTAATTGACACATAACATCATGTACATTTAAGGTGTACAGTGTGATGATTTGATACACGTGTATATTGCAAAATGGTACCACAATAAGGTTAGTTAACACACCCATCACCTCATACCATTACAATATTTTTTTGGTGTGTGGTAAGAACATTTAAGATATAGCAACTTTCAAGTACGTAATACAGTACTGTTAACTATAGTCAACATGCTGAATACTAGATCCCCAGAGTGTATTCATCTTATAACCAGAGATTTGCACCCTTTGACCAACATATTCCCCTTCCCCCAACCCCCCAGCCCCTGGCAACCACCATTCTACTCTGTTTCTATGAGTTTGGCTTTTTTTTTTTTTTTTTTAGGAGTCCACATGTAAATGTAATCAGACAGTATTTGTCTTTATCTGACTTGTTTCACTTAGCATAATGTCCTCAAGGTCCAGCCATGTTGTTGCAAAAGGCAGGATTTCCTTCTTTTTTTTATGGCTAAATAATATTATATTATATATATTATATTATATATGTATACATATATTATATATATATATATATATATATATATATATATATATATATATATATATAAGAATTTTCTTTATCTATGTATCCGTTGATGGACACTTGGTTTGTTTCCATGTCTTGGACATTGTGAACAGTACTGCAATGAACATGGGGTTGCAGATGTCTTTTTGAGATCCTGATTTCATTTCCTTCAGATATATACCCAGAAATGGGATTGCTGGATCATATGGTAGTTCTATGTTTAGTTTTTAAAAGGAACCTCCATACTGTTTTCCATCATAGCTGTACCACCAACTGTACACTAGGGTTCCCTTTTTTCCACATCCTTGCCAACACTTGTTAGCTCTTGTCTTTTTGATGATTGTTGGAGGAGATCATCAAGAGGTTGTGACCACTGGCTGACCCATGAGCTGCACCAGGGCAATCTGAGGCTCTTCTCCCCTCCCCTGTCCTTGGAATGTATGTTCTGTGGGAGGGTGTGGAGATCTACTCCTCTTGTGGCTGCCCAAGACAAGCTTCGTATATAAGTTCCCTTGTTTATTAAACCTGCCGTCTACCAATCTGGAGTGGGCTGCCTCTTCCTTTTGTCTCTCTTTGCCCTCAGTGTATGGGGGCCAATTTTGTGAAACCACCAATAATGACTGAAAAGGGCTGGAGCCAGTTTAGGGGCCACTCCAAAGTCCACAGCCAGGATGGAGTTGTGGCGGGGGGGGGGGGGGGCGTCTCCTGGGTGCCTTGGTGTATAGTGCCGGTGAAGATACAAAGCCAAATGGGGCTGCAGCCAAGTCCTCAGGGGTATGGAGCTGTTTCCATTTCTGCAGCTAAGACCAGAGTTGGCAAGTCAGCTACCAGATAACAAGCCTGTGTTCTCAAAACAGCTCTCCTTGGTCTTGGACTGCACTTTCACTGTCTTCTACCTGGATCCCAAAGCTCCCACAAAGGCACTTTTGTCCATGCAGGGATGCCAAATTATTGTTGTTGAGGGGGGGATATGTATGAGGAACATATTCAACCATTTTGCTCAGGATGCTACTTTTATATGGTATATATTTCTCCTTAATCTTTATGGCTTCCCAAACTTCAGAGTATATATACTGAGAGAAGCACATTAACAGTTATTTAAATACATTTTGTTTAAGAAATTGGACCTAAGCAAACCAAACGAATGACAGAAATAATTCACCTAAAAGAAGGGCACTTGAATACAAAGTAATAGGATTTGTTATTTTGTGAGTAATGATTCCAAATAAATGGTTTGACATACTTTTGGTATACATTTTCAGATAAGAAGCTGCAATATAAAAATCACAAGAACAGGGCTTCCCTGCTGGCGCAGTGGTTGAGAGTATGCCTGCCCATGCAGGGGACACGGGTTCATGCCCCGGTCCGGGAAGATCCCGCATGCCGCAGAGCGGCTGGGCCTGTGAGCCATGGCCGCTGAGCCTGCGTGTCCGGAGCCTGTGCTCCACAAACGGAGAGGTCACCAACAGTGAGAAGCCCACGTACCACCAAAAAAAAAAAAAAAATCACAAGAACATAGGCTCTGATATCAGAGAGGCCCAGGTTCAAATCCTAACTCCATCATCTACTGGTTGTTACTCATGGCCAACATGACATGGGGGAAACCAACATACAAGTAGAAGTATGGAATCTGCATAGCATGTGCACTGATTGGGACAAGTCCAGGATGCTATGAAAATGTGGATAAGGGGCCCCATCAAGGCTGGGGATGTTGAAGAGGTTATACCTGACCTTCCACGATTGAGAGGCTAATATCAAGGTCTGCAGTGTAATTTGTGAGATGCAGAAAAGCTCTCTTGTTCAAAAATATTTCTCTCTATCATCAACTGTTACTCTCAATAACATAATTCTGGAATGCCTAAAATTCCCACTGTTGTAATAACTTCTTTGGGATAAAACTTTTCTCTAAAGAACCTCAATAAAATACAAATATGTCCAAAAAGTGGGTTGACATTCAGAACATATCCCCCTGCCCTTTCTTTTCTTCCTTGTTACCTGGAAGCAGGTCATGGCTTTGGGAATTCGAACAAGGATAAAAATGTTGCAGCAAAAAGGCTGGGAGAGAGTTGGTGAAAGGGTGGAGGCCCAGCTGTCTGGAACAGCAGTCCTCTGGAGGAAAGAGGGAGTGTGTAGTGGGCACAAGTAGCTATAAGGATAAACTTTGCTGACCCGATTATTTTTCTGAGACCAGCCAATTCCTAAAAGTGGAGACAAATTTTCAGGACAGTGACATTATAAGATACTGACAATTGGAAATCTGAGACTATCAAGGAAGAATTTCCCCTTATCTACAGCTTTAGCATGCACATTTTATGTATTAAAAAAATGAGGGGAAAGTCAGCATGTTTACAAATGTGGAAAATGCAGAAAGTAGCTACTCTGAGGAATTACCTTTCATATGAATAATATTTTATATATTTGTCAAAGCCTAAATCCAGGGTTGAATGAGAACTAGAATATGAGGCAAAAACTTTGAGAAACAGAATCTAACCAACCCCAAAGCTGTAGTTTTCAACTTGTATGTCGTGTGACACTGCTGACTGGGTCCTAGGGGATTCTAGGATTACCATCAGAACCCCTAGTGCAGCAAAGGGCACCTTGGACCACTGTTTTTGGCTCAGCTCTTCTCTTAGGCCTGCATCTTAGCCCTTGGAAAGCCAAATAGCTGAAGGTTTACTTCATTTCTGGCAACCTGGCATTTGCACTTTGAACAAAGTAGATTCTATCATATCTTATCAACCATAACAAATCAGTGATATGAGCAAGGCATGTGTTTGGAGTCATTGTTAATATTTGACTTCACTTTCAAATAGAGGTATGAATGTTTGATATATCTTGGAGCCAGGTAATATCTTTATGTGCTTTACATGTTGAAATTCTATCAATGTCTGAAATCAAATGTACAGTAATAAAAGATGATTAGAATGATAGATGATTTTATATATACATATATATATATATATATACACATACACATTTTATACTAAGGTCCCTCCTTTATTCAGATTTCCTTGTTTTTACTGGATGTCCGTTTGTGTTCCAGGATCTCATCCAGGACACACTACATTTAGTTATCATGTCTCCTATTTTCCTCTTGGCTATGACAGTTTCTCATACTGTCCTTGTTTTTGATGTCCTTGAAAGTTTTGAGGAGTGCTGTTCAGGTGTTTTGCAGACTATCTCTCAGTTGGGTCTGATCTTTTCCTCATGATCAGAGGAAGGAAGTGGAGGAAGACCACAGAAATAAATAATCATTCTCATCATATCATATCAAAGGTATATCCTATCAACATGATTTATCCTTGCTGATATTAGTCGATCATCTGGGGGACATAGAGTTTGTCAGGTTTCTCCATGGTAAAGTTACTCTTTTTCCTAGAGTTTCCACACTCTACTCTCTGGAAGGAAGTCACTATGTGTATACCATATTTAAGGAGAGTTATATTCCACCTCATTGAGAGCAGTGTATCTACATAAATGTGGAATTCTTATTTGGAATTCTTCTGCATAGATTTGTATTTTCTCCCTCATTTATTTATTATTCAATTATTTATTTATACCTGTATGAATTCAGGTATTTATTTTATACTCTGGGTTATAATCCAATACTACTTTATTTATTTTGTTGCTCAAATTGTTGCATCTTTGGCTATTCCAAGCTCCTTCGGTTGGCTTCAGTGTCCCTTTTACATACACCCATCACTGTGTTTTTACCTTGTTTTTTAAACAAAACAAAAGAAAACAAAAAAACCCACTTCTTTACTTTCTGGAACTACAAGATGCTCCAAGCTCATTTTGTGTATTTTGTGCTCCAGTTCTAGAATTGACCTTTTCTCCAACGAATCCCAGTTTCTTTTATTGGAGAATGGGTATTAGAGACCACAACTTGGGTGTGAGGTGTGCTTGCTGCTACTGGGATGTAATTGCTTTTTGGACCTTTCAGTTGACAGAGCAAGGAAATATATGTGTGTACACTAATCTGTGCATATACATGTATCTGTAAATATTTCCATAATATATCCATCTGTATCTATATTAAGCTAAACATCAATTTATATGGATGGATATATAACTCCAACTCTAATCCATTACCAGGTAGATAATTCTAACCTCCCCCCCACCCCTTGCTTGTCTGTAAGCTCCTACTACAACAGTGAGAGATGGTTCCAACCATCCACCATCCACTTATTTGTTAACTTCCAGTATACTTGTACGGTGGTTTCAGAATTGTTAACCAGAACTCCCATGGGAAATAACTTGTCAACTAGAGTATAGTGCTTACCTATAATTTCTTTTGCCTTTAGTCTTACAGTCTCCACTCATTTCCAAAGTTACTTAGATTGGTACTTTTTCTTCCATTCCCTTCAGTGAGGTTGTTTCACATATTTGTAATACAGTTAGATTCTTTTGTCACATACTATATTCCATCCTGGTATTCCCTGACCTTCTAAATTTTTAAAAATTTGCATAATGTTTACTCTTTGTGCTGAAGAGCATTATGGATTTTTTTTTTTTTTTTTTTTTTTGCTGTACGCGGGCCTCTCACTGCTGTGGCCTCTCCCGTTGCGGAGCACAGGCTCCGGACACACAGGCTCCGCGGCCATGGCTCGCGGGCCCAGCCGCTCCGCGGCATGTGGGATCTTCCGGGATCGGGGCACGAACCCGTGTCCCCTGCATCGGCAGGCGGACTCTCAACCACTGCGCCACCAGGGAAGCCCCATTATGGATTTTGACAAATGTATAATGTCATTTAGCTACCATTACAATATCATAAAAAATAGATTTACCACCCTAAAACTTCTCCATGCTTCATGCATATAACCCCCTCTGATATAATTGGAAAATATCTACAATACTTGTAACTGTTTTCTTTCATTCTTTGTATTTCTCCCTCTTTAATTGACCATTTCATATGATTCCAAGTTATCTTTTCTCTTAATGTATCAATTATATTTCCCTAAAAATGTTTAGTGGTTGTCCTAGTGTTTAACATATACATTTTAAACCAATCTCAGTCTAGTTTTGAATAACTCTCTACCACATCACATATAATGCAGGTAACTTATGGCATAGTATTCTCAGTTCCTCCCTTCCATCCCTCATGATATTGCTATGATTCATTTGACTTATCTATATGCTATAATCACCTGATACAGTGTTACTATATTGTTTAACAAACTGTTATTTTTAAAATAAGTTAATAATGAGAAAAAATTTTTAAATATTTTAACTCTGTATCTATTGAGATTCAATCAAAGAAACGGAACCAGTAGGAGATATATATTGAGATTTATTGCAAGGAATTGGCTTAGCTAATTTTGGGGGCTTGCTAGGCAAGTCCAAAATCCACAGAGCAGGCTGTCAGGAAGGGAAGGCTGGAATTCTGGGGCTTCTGAATCTGAAGCCACTGTCCACACATGCAATTTCTTTTTTAGGAAAACTTAAGCTCTGCTCTAAAGAACTTTGAACTGATTGAGTCAGCCCATTCAGATTATCTAGGATAATCTCCCTTACTTAAAGTCAACTTATTATGTACTTTCATCACATCTACAAGATACTATCATAGCAACACATAGATTAGTGTTTGACTGAACAACTGAAGACTGTAGCTCAGCCAACTTGATGCATAAAACTGACCATCATGCCTTTATTTATTCCTTCTTTGACACTCTACCTTCTTAATGTAGATCCATGTTTCTGACCAGTGTTCTTCTCCTTCTGTCAGTAGGTCTGCTGGTGATGAGTTCCATGTTTTGTTTGTCTGAGAACTTCTTAGGAAGTCTTTACTTCTTTTCATTTTTTAAAGATAATTTTACTGTAAAAAGAATTCTAGGTTAGTGATTTTTGTTCAGTACTTTACATATTTCATTCTCATTCTCATTCTTTTTCTTCTAGAGCTAATGTGTTTTTTCTCCCTCTGGCTTCTTGGTTTCTTTCAAGATTCTTTCTTTGTCTTTGATTTTCTGCAGTATGAACATGATATGCCTAGGTTTAAGTTTTTTGTTTGTTTCTTAATCCTGCTTCGTATTCTGTGAGTTCCTGGATCTGTGATTTTGTGTCTATCATTAATTTTGAAAAGTTCTTGGTCACTGTTACTTAAAATATTTCTTCTGCTTTATTCTTTCTCTCTTTCCTTCTGGTATGCTAATTATGTGTACTTATGTCTTTTCATATTGTCTCACAGTTCTTGGATGTTCTCTATTTTAATTTTAGTGCTTATTTTCCTTTAATTTCACTTTGGGAAATTTTTACTGCCCTATATTCAAGCTCACTGATTCTTTCCTTAGCTGTCCAGTCTATGAATGAATCCATCAAAGGTATTCTTCATTTCTGTTAGTGTTTTGATTTGTAGTATTTCCTTTTGATTCTTTCTAATAGTTTCCCTCTGTCTGCTTACCTTACCCATCTATCCTGTCTTGTGGTCTACTTTTTATATTAGAGCTCTTTGCATAAGTCATAGTTATCTTAAATTTTTTTGTTGTTTAATCACGTCAACATCTGTGTCATATACGAATCTGCTTTTATTATTGCTTTGTCTGGCACAAAGTAGGTTTTGACTCTAAGTGGGAAGAGTGAGAAAATGAAAAGTAGAATAAGTAAATATAACAGAAATCTCTTACTGAAGTACAAAGGTTTAAAAACATACAGGTATATGTTTAGTAAAAAAAAGATGAAAAATGGAAAGAATGGTGACACACTGTAATAGACTGAATAATCACTCCCAAAGATATCTAGATCCTAATCCCTGTTACCTGTGAATATTACTTTACATGATAAAAGAGACTTTTTAGATGGGATTAAATTAAGGATCTTGAGAGGGGAAGTTATCCTGGATTATCTGGGTGGCACTTAAATGCAATTGCAAGTTTAGGCAATGTGACCACAGAAGCAAGATTTTTGCTTCTGGTTTTGAAGATGAAAGATGGGACCAAGAGCCACAATGCAAGGAATGCAGCTCTAGAAAATGGGAAAGGCAAGGGAATAGATTTTCCTCTAGAGCACAGTCCTACTAACACTTTGGTTTCATCCTAGTGAAACCATTTTGGACTTCTGGTCTCCAGAATTGTCAGAATAAATATCATTTTAGGTCACCAAATTTGTGGTACTTTGTGACAGCAGTCACGGGAAACTAATGCATATGCTGAAGTTTTTAAAAGAGATCTGAGTTGGCTCTGGCTTCCTATAGAATTGAAGAGCCCCACCTGAATGGAAACTCTCTGGGGTGGAACCCCTGGTGAGTGGAGAGCCTGAGGCAGAATACTCTAGATATCTCTTCTCTGTCTTTCCTTTACTGTCTAGAAGTTTGAGCTCCTTGCCAAAGCATCTATTTCAAGTAGAATTTACCTGCCAACTAATTAGAGATTTTAGGCAAAAAGGAGTTATTCATGCCTTTTCTGTTATGCAGCTTCAAAGTCTCCAATGTCGAGCCTCCTGGCATAGCCACAGAACTAAATACTCAGCAAAAATGTAAATAAAATGAAAGTTGTCTTAGATAAATTGGGCAAAAATTTCTGAATATAAACAAAATTGAAAAGGATACATTTGAAAGGGTGACAAAAATATCAAAGAAGCTGAGAACATGCAAACATGTATGAAACGCTGTCAGTTATTGAATTCTTTTTAGAAGTAAGAAATTAAAACAGAAATGTCTCCAACTTGACTAAAGACATTTTTGAAATATTTAATTTGTTAAAATAGAAAACTGAAGCAATAGAAAAAAATCTCAGGAAGAGTTATACTGATATAGCATAAATAAATTAAATTTTGATAAAAATGGATTTTAGGTAAATATGCCACTAGAGATTAATAAGGAAATGAGTCCACATAGTCCCATATATGGTATGAAGTAATTCTAATGTTTAAAAGACTGCAAGTGTCTGTAGCACATATCTTTCTAGTAAGTGTAACCCACCAAAGACCCTTATTTTACTCCAGTAACTAAGCAAAAAGCCTTCATCAAGAATTCATCCTAGAGGATCACCTAAATTCCTTCTATTCTTTCAATCTCAGATCTGCCCCAGTCATACACAATATTGAGATCATCACACACAATCTTTTCAATTCAGTAGAGACAGCAGGTAATGAGGAAAGATCCTTATCACTTTCTGTAAGGAAAAAGCAAAGCTTCAAAGAGTCAGTACTGTGAACAGCCAAGAGCAGATTCTCAGCAGACAGAGCATAGTTCCAAGGAGGAGACTTTTCAATTCAGTAAATATTCATTGAATATCTACTATGTGTTAGACACTACTGAAGTTTCTGTCTCCAGGGAGCTCCATGAATTTGAAGTTTTATGGACAATAACTTTATTTGCTCTATCATTATCACTGCTAAGTAAATGGATCAGATTGAAAGGATGAAGCTGTTGTCTCTACCCCATTGCCATGGCTGAAGCATGACATCAACTGCTATTTCTGTATTTATAAGTAAAAGACAGTGGCAACTTGAAAAAGTTATTGCTTATTGCTTTCTTTAAATTCGGCAAATTATTTTTATGAAATGCATGTTTATATCAAATACACCAAGTAGTAAAAAGTAGTGAACAGTCCACTTTTATTTTCATCTGATCTCACTCCTTGAAGAAACTAGAGTTAACAGTCTATCAGGAGTAGTCTTCAAGTATACCTGTCTGTTGGAATTACCGGAGGAGTTTGGAAAATATGCTGATACCTTCCAGCTGGCTCTGTGGGGTGGGGGTGGGGGGCCAGTGGCTGTTTCCCAAGCCAGCATCAGCACCAGTATCCACTGCCTCCTCCCTCATCCCATCCGGCCCCGCCATAAATGAATCAGAATCTCTGAGGATCAAGCCAAGGAAATCTGTCTACATAGAACCCTTGTAAGGCAGTGCTGGGCACCCGGGGTTTGTAACCTGTCTCTATCCCTTAATATTTTTGTAACGTTAGGTAGCATTATGCCTCTATTTTCCCAGCTATAAAATGGTGATATTAACTGTCCCTACCTCTGAGGGTAATTACGAAGATTAAAGGAGTTTATCTGAGGCCCTTAGATGAATGTCAGGCATGTTAGCTCTTATTTGTCTCTCTTAGCTCAGTTTCTTCCTGTTAACGGGGCCTCTTGGAGAAGACTGTCTCGAAGAAGACAGTCTCCATGGTAATTTTTGTGTATTGGGTTGTCTCAAATCACTCAGAGATGTGTGTTGGAAAGAATTAAAGATGAGCCTAGATTAAGAACTTAGATTGAGGACAGATTAGAATTTTAATTAAATAGACAACTAAAATTCATAGAATATTGTATTTCATTTCTTACCACAGACTGGGTCAAAGGGGTTAGAGAACTTTTGATCAGCTCAAAACATTTCCTGTGGACTCACTCCAATACTGTGAACCTGGGTTAAAAATGCATGCTACTTTGGCAGTGCACAACGCATAAAGGCAAGCTCCTCTAAAGAAGTTGCCTCCACGGAATACATACAGGCTTGGGCTTTGATGAATACTGAAAGCAGAAATCAGTCCCTTGAAATGAATTTCTGAAGAAGAGCTTAAGGGTTCAGATCCACTGCTCATATCATTAAAAAACTTTCTCTCTTAAGGAAACCCTGCTCACTTTAAATCATAGAAATTTCGAGCCAGAAGGCACCTTAGAGATCATTCCTTATTCACCTAAAAGAGAAGAACTTGTTGCTAACCAGGTCTTGAGTTTTAATAAGCAAGTTCTGAATAAGCCCCTGGCATTTTCTCAAATGTTCTTGGGCTCTCAGTTTTTCGCTCCCTCAACTGAGCCTTCTGAATGGAATTTTAAAAATATACTGCAAGTTTCTGTTAACTACACTTTGCCAGGTCACTCTGAACAAAGGGACACTTACTAAATGAGAAAATAAAGGAAAATAGTAGAACGTTATTTCTAAGTAATGGTACTGGATCAGTTTGGAAATATGGTTTTTTGTTTTGTTTTTGTTTTTGTTTTTGTTTTGTTTTTTCAGCAATGCAGCCTCTGCTATTGTATGTAGGGTTTCACTCCACAGCAAGTTGTGGTCTGTGTTAAGTGATAATGAAAGGTCCATCCTGTCTAGATGATCCACGTTCCCACCACTTTTTGGATCAGAAAATAACTGTTTACAGTGGAAGAAGTAAGGTACCAGTAAGATATGATTACTCCGCAGTATCTCCAACAGAGTAGCGATTATGCTCCTAGCTTTTGTTTTTCTCTGTGGTTCAGAAATCTGGAATTTCATCATTTAAAAAAGTGTTTAAAATTTCACATATGGCGTGAAATATTGGGGGGCAGGGGGAAGAAAAGAGAGCAAGCATTTTTAAAATTTCTTATTTCACATGGGACACAGCAAGTTGTAGTTTTCATGTGTTCTCCCATGAAACCTAACTTGCACCACTGTCCTGAGGTGGGGAAACCTCAAGACAGTGGCAGAAGTTAGGTTTCATGATGTGTAAAGCTGTAGGGTTAATACTTAGCAAAACTGTCTTGCTCAGCTGGTTCTGACTCCAAACATGTTATGAGTCCCATGCTGCTTGTGAAGATGCAGGATGAATGCAATATTGTTACAAGGGCATTGCCTGTTTAGGTATTTACTTTGCCCTCTCTTCTATGAGCTCCACTGAGAGTAGAAATACTGTCTTCTTCATCTCTACATCTTTCACCAAGCAGTATCCCCTGGTGCATAGAGGAATGTTCTATGTCTGCAATAATTGGAAAGATTGCAACATTAACATATATAATAATTATAGGCCCTATCAGATTTTCAAAGACTGGATTTTCAAATCTCTTGATAGAAAATTAAGTAGGACTTAAATGCTGCCCTACCTCAGAGCTTAATAGTTGCTAAATAAAATTTAATTTTCTTCTACCCCTTTATGCAGTCCTGGAGGCGGGACAAGGAAGGGTATCATGAGGAGGAGGTATGGTGAAGTAGGTGATATGCTTATGCTCTGGATTCTTGAGTATAGTTGGAGGTTTGCTACAGTGGAAACGGTACAACTAGTGCCAAATGGAATCAAATATGCTAATGAAGGTTGGTGCCATCATTTAAACATCATTTATATGGTCTCTATGAAGAAATTCACTGAATCCTGAATAAGTGATGATAAACCTTTGAACCAACACTGGTCCCTATTTGGTCTGAACTGCATAGGATTCATGTAAGCATTTCAGGTTAAATATGCTGAAATTATCCAAATTTTCTGAGAAAATGCTGAATAATTTTGTCTTTCCACATTTATTATTTAATATTCATAAGGTAATCTTTTCATGACACAAGTTTACACGAGAAATATTATCACGATGAATAATGACTAAATAAGGTTTCAGTTGAGATGCATATTATACGATAATAGACAGGATGATGTTTGAAAACACTACATCTTTTGGGGGGGCGGGGCGTGTTACATCGTGGCATACAGGATCTTAGTTCCCCGACTAGGGATCGAGCCCATGTGAGCTCTGCATTGGGAGTGTGGAGTCTTAATCACTGGACTGCCAGGGAAGTCCCGAAAACACTACATCTTGTGTGAGAAGTAGAACTGGAGAACTTGCCCTTAGATAATAGCTGCTCTTAAACCCTGGCTTAGAAAACATGTAGAAATTCCTTGCCCAAAGATGTTTATAGTTTCAAAAAAGCATGAGATAACCACACAAAAGTCTGGGACAAGTAGCAAAGAATCAGCTTCTCCCACAGAAAGAACCCAGGCTATGTGTTCCGGGTCTACCTGAGTTTCAGCTGGGAAGATTCAGATCACAGAGAAGCTAGAAAATACACTGAGGGAAAGTTCTCACTGACACGCCTTTGAAGGCACAGGATTTCTTCAAAGTATCGTGAGGCTTAAAAAGCCTTTCAAGTGCCCGCTGGAAGGTTGGGACTGATCAAATCCAGATGCAACCAGAGCCCTTAGCTTTTTCTCCCCACTTGGTTCTCTAGACAGAATTCTTGGTGCCTTAAGTGTGGGTTGAAGTGGCTAAATGTGGCATCTGGATGATGAGAAAACTATAGTTTTTCTTTTGGGTGATCAAGATGTGGGAAGAAGCTACTGGAGGCATTCAAAACAAAACAAAACAGAACTCCAACGAAAACCCCAAATCAGGAGAAAAAGAAGCAATCACCCTGCTGACCTTTGAGAGCCCTTTGAAAATCCACTCAGACTTTGCTATTCCACTTAAAATCTTGTTTCTGCCCTGTCTTGATAGACTTTGATTCTTTTTACTATCTCTTTCATTTCTAGTTTTTTGGCCAGGTTTCATAATCCTGAGTTCATGATCTCTTATGCTGATGCCTTATATGTGCTAATATCAGTTATTGTTTGTGGGTGGAAAGCAGGAAGTGCTTTGGGCTCCCTAAACTAGTGACTGATTCTAGTTCCAGACTCTAAAGCGAATTCCAGCCACCAGGGGAATGTTTAGAGATGAGAGTGAGGAATTATAGTTTGTAAGAACTGGAGAAGCTCCGTGGTGAACAGCTAGGGAGAAGGGGTCTTGAGACATTATCAGACGTGAATGCCAAGTGTTTAGAAATCTGTGGTGCCCTGCAGCTGACAAAAAAGTGTAGTCAATAAATTAAAAATCCCAGGGGAAGAAAAGGTCAACAGTAGATAGAGAAGCAAAAGGCAAGTCAGAATTAACGGGACTTCCAGGGGGAGTTGAATTTGGTTAAATGTGCTCATCTGATTCTAATTGGACAATCTCAAGATTTCCTTTATTGGTAAAAATACACATTTTCTAGTAGAATAGAAATATTATGCATCTCTCAGTAATTAATAATAAAATTGATGGGATCATTGCAGTGATTTCTCTAGTGATTGTGACAAGAGCGTTGATTTTTTATTGGCACTGTTTAAGAATATAATACAGATACTTCCTTCTCTCAGAAACATACAATAATATTTTAAAATCCCAACCTAATATTAAGGAAGGCATATTTATTTGCATTAAAAATAATTAATTTCAGGGCTTCCCTGGTGGCGCAGTGGTTGAGAGACTGCCTGCCGATGCAGGGGACACGGGTTCGTGCCCCGGTCCGGGAAGATCCCACATGCCACGGAGCATCTGGACCCGTAAGCCGTAGCCGCTGAGCCTGCATGTCCGGAGCCTGTGCTCCACAACGGGAGAGGCCACAACAGTGAGAGGCCCGCATACCACAAAAAAAAAAAAATAATAATAATAATAATTTCAGTTTCTTTTAATAGACAATTTCCTTTGTGTATTTAAAGCAGCTTTCCTATTGTACAAATTTTCAGAAAGATTTAAGTTCATGCTTGTGGAAATTCAAAAGCTGCTTGCTTCTTATTTAAAAGATTTATATTCGGGGCATAGAATTATGGAGGAAAGATTACTCAGTAGCTGTGAGATCTTGAGCATCTCTTTGAACTGCTCTGCTCTGATCTAATCTATAAAAGGAAAGAGCTGAATAGGTATTTCTAAGATAGTTTCTAGTTATCTTCTCTGTAGGTCTATAATTCTGCTATATACAAGACAAAGTTTCTTAAAAAGTCTCTTTCATGTCACTGTGCAAATGAATTTCTGTGTGGTAAAATATAACCTAGCCAAAGAGCAGAAGGGGCTTATCTGATTCTAACACCTTCTCCCCTCTGGTTCCTGTTCCTGTAGCAGTCATAATCTGTGGTGTGATGGGAAGAGAAGAAATCTGTAGAGCTATATCTGAATTCTCCCAGGTTCTTTTGTTCCAACAGAGCAGTTGCAAGTAGCAATCATCTTTTAATGCTTCTTTTCACTCCACTTCCCAACTCAAACGTTTTCATTTCTCCTTAAAGAAAACCCACCAACCAACCTCAAGGAAAATTACCCCCCAACAAACCATGAGGATCAACATGTATAACAAATATTTTTATCATCAACTAACTAAGCAAACAAAATGATGAAAAATATATGCACTACCGCAGCACCCTGTGTTTCCTTCATTTTTATGCTCATTATACCTGCATAGCTCTGTGAGGCTAGGGACTATACTTGTCCTATAAAATGAGTAAGAACATAAATGCCAGAAACTTAGAGGAAAACAGATAGCATTTACATGATGTTCTCCTCCTTGACTGGACTTCCAAATTAATACTTTTTATTGACCATTTTTACTAGCTAGGCAACATCTTTACTTCTCTATGTTTTTCAGAAAAGGAAATCTACTTTTAGCACAATTTTAGTCCAGCAGGCAGTCTTCTATAATTCATGCAGCTTATCTAAAAACCAAATGTTACTGGATAAAAGGAGAGAATGAATGAATGGCAACATACAATCACTGTTTGGAGTGTCAGGAATGCCAGCCCTCCTTTTTGTTCATCTGCCAAAGCTACTTCTCTTTCTCCAGGGTTCTGCTCTAAAGGCTTAGCCTCAGGTAGCTGGTTACTTCTTGGTATTTCAAAATGTGTTTCTGCATACTTACCTCTAGGGATTCAACATTTTGTTACATTAAGGGATTATCTCACTCTATTTTAAGTTTTCATTTTCCATATCTGTCTCCTACATTTCTCTGAATTTGTAGGGGGATTTGATATCACAAATAAGTAGAATGAATACATAAGAGACCATAAACACATGGAGAAAATGACTATGGGAAGAAATTAGCAGAAATAATTTATTTCAAGAATGAGTAAGGAAAATGTGCTAAAATAGAAGAGATAGATAAGAGATAGAAAGAAGTCAAAAGGAAATCTAGGAGAGAAGAGTGAGAGAGAAGTTAAGGGAAGAGTTTATATCCGAATATGTGAGATCAACAGGGTCAAATGTCCATTTTGAATCAGTCAACAAGTATTCTAGAAAATACCGTTTTTTTCTAGAAAAGAGTACTTTAATAAAAATCTGTAATTACAAAATATGTGTTTATTGAAATTAATGAAACAATGCAAAGGTGTACTTAAAGATTTGCTTTTCTTTCCTTTATTCCCAGTTGTTCCAAATTAATTTCCTTGTTGGATGTTATGGTTCCATGATTTTCTCAGTGCTCATACAAATGCATGTACATTTACAGGATCTCATGTGCACTTTCACACAAAAAAATTATCATACTATACTTCCTCACATGCAAATTAGCAATGCATCTTGGATATCCCTGTAGTGAAAACTGATCTGTCTTTTCCTTTCTTTTATTTTCCTTTCTTTTTCTTTTCCATTTTTTCTTTCCTTTCTTTCCTTTTCTTAATTTAAAATTTTGTTTTACTGTGGTAATAACACAACATGATATCTGCCCTTTTAACAGATGCTTAAGCGGGCAATACAATATTGTTATCTATAGGCACAACGTTGGACACCAGATCTCAGAACTTGCATTACTGCAACTTTATACCTGTAGATCAGCAACCCCCCCATTTCCCTCTTCCTTTCTTCTCCTTTTCAAGAGGCATATCTACAGAATGGATATTCCACAATCTAGTTCACTATTTCTGTATTGATGACATACTTTGTTTCCAGGGTTTTTTCTTTTTCTTTTTTATCTTCACAAAAATAGTTGTAACAATCATCCTTATATTTGTTATCATGCACTGATACTTTTCTTTCTGTAGGATAGAATTTCCAAAGTGAAATTGTTTGTTCAGAAGGTATGTATAGTTTGGATGTTGATAGCAATTCCTGGACCTCTTTTTTTTTTTTTTTTTTTTTTGCAGTACGCGGGCCTCTCACTGTTGTGGCCTTTCCCGTTGTGGAGCACAGGCTCCGGACGCACAGGCTCAGCGGCCATGGCTCACGGGCCCAGCCGCTCCGTGGCATGTGGGATCTTCCCAGACTGGGGCACAAACCCGTGTTCCCTGCATTGGCAGGTGGACTCTCAACCACTGCGCCACCAGGGAAGCCCCTGGACCTCTTTAATGTTAGCTTACTATAAGGAGCTTGAGCAACTCGTAGTCCCATCAGTAAAATATGGGAGCGCCCATTTTCCCATATCTTCATCAGCATCGAATGCCCCAAATCTTATTTTTGCTGATTAGGGTGAAAAATACCACTTCTCTGGATACTAGTGAAGCTAAATATCTTTTCATGTTTATTTCCAACTGTGTTTCATCGTCTGTGAATTGCTTGTTTGCAGCTTTTGTCTACTTTTAATTTTTTCAAATTAGAGGCATTCTTTTTGCTTTTTAGAAGGACTGGCCCTTTGTCACATGAAGTGCAAATTTTTCCCTAGTTTATCTTTTTTATTTTGACTTTGTTTGTAGTGAATTGGCCATATAATATGTTTTAATTTTTTAAAGTCAAAATATGTCTTTCTTTTATTTATGATTTCAGGCAATTACATTTTGCATAGGAAATTTTTCCTCTACCTCAGGTTTATGAGAATATCTTTTCTAATTTTTAAAAACTTGAAAAATATTTTTGCACTAAACTTTTATCCATCTGGAATTCATTTTGGCATATGGTACGAGATAAATGATCTAGCTTGTTTTCTTCTAGACAGGTAGCCGATTATACCAGGATCATGTATTAATAAACCAATTATTTCCCACTGAATTAAAATGTCACTTTTGTGGATTTACTTCTGCCCTCTGTTTTGTTCCACAAATATATTTGTCTATTTCTGTGTCAGTGTTAGAGATTATAGTGACTTTATAGTAAATTTAAATATCTGATAATGAACATATTCTCCTCATCGCTTTTCTTTGTTTATAATTTTCTTTTCTACCATAGACACTTCCTTTATTTATAAACTTTAAAACAATTTGATCCATCCCTCCACCAAAAACAACCAAAAGATCTTCAAAATTAGGATTTTGATTGAAATTGCATTAACTTATTAAATTAATATTGGTTGAACAAAATTTTTGGAAGAAGCTCCTACTTTTTATAAGAATTGTTTGGGTATTTGTGTACTCAGTAGACTATTTTTGCTTCCTCTTTTAAATGACTTTATAATGTTGATTCTGCCCACCCCAACACACATCATTTTTATTTTTTAATTAGTTGGAACTTTTATTACTATTTTTTGTTGTTAATTTTTATGACAGCCTTATTGAGATATAATTCAAATACCATATCTATCCATTTAAAATGTACACTTCAGTGGATTTTGGAGTTGTAACTTTTATTATGAAGGACATATGCATATAAACATTAAAAAACACCAGTTAGTGAATTATCACAATATCATTGTGGTATCACAAATGGTAGCAATCTTTTTAATTTCTGTCACTCTGGTGGGTTTATAGTGATAGTGATTTATGATCTTAGCTTGCATGTCCTTGATTACTATTGAGTTGGACAGTTTTCATAATTTTATTGGCCATTTGGTCATCCTTTTTGGTGAAATTCCTATTCAAATTTATAGAGTTATCTCTTTAATGATGATTTGTAATAGCTCTTTAGTCTATGTATGAACCTTTTGTTGGTTATAATTGTTGCAAATATCTTCTCCACTTCTGTGACTTGCCTAATTACTTGTTTTGTTTTGGGATATTTCAATAGAGTTCTTCATATCATTTTAACCTAATGTACCAAACGTTTTCTTTATCACTAGGACTTTTTATATTCAGTCAAACTACTTCAAGATCCTAAAGATATATGAAAACATTTTCATCTAGGAAATTTGTCTGGCATTCCACATTTAGATATTCAATCCACCTAAAATTGACTCTTCTATATGACATGAGGTAGGGACCTGGTTTCACTTTTTTCCAGTTGGATATCCAATTGACATAGAACCATCTATTGACAGACTCTCTTTTCCTCTAGTGCTCTGCAGTGTTATCTTTATCATAAATGAAGTCATCAGATATATGTAAGTTTCTATCTAGACACTTTAATTGTCTGTATTGGTCTATTTATCTATCCTTGAGGCAATACCACACTGTTTTAATTACTGCAGCTGTATATCTAGTTGAGTAAATACTCCCACCTTGTTCATCATCTTGGTTATTCTTGATTTTTTGCATTTTAATATGTAGTTTAGATTGCCAGCTTCTATCAAAAGCTGTAGAAATTTGAATCCATAGACAAATTTGAAACAATTGACATCTTTATAAAACTGAGTTTTCCAATTCATGAAAACAATTATAACCATCCATTTATTTGGGTCTTATTTAATTTCTCTTAATAATGTTTTGAAAGTTATTGATTCCTATGTATTTGATATTTTGATGCTATTTTAAATAAACTTACAGTTATTTATACTATATAGAAACAAAATTGATTTTTGTATACTGATGTCTGTATCCAGAACTTTTGGTAGCATCACATTAATCCTAATAATTCATCTGTTTGTTTACAAAATTTTCTGTGTATTACAATCATCTCATTTTGTGTGACTACTTTAGACAAGGGAGCCAGGGAAGACTTCTATGTAGAAGGAGCAGATAGAAGAAACCTTGCTTCTACGGTTTCAGTCTCTTCTCAAAACAGAAGCTAGAAAGCCTTTAAAAATATATCAGAGCATGCGATATACTTGATTTTATACCTTTTAAATTGTTACTTAACATTTATTTTTCCCTCTCCATTTCTCTACTTTTGCTGGCTTAATAAAATTTTCCTTTTATCTGCTTGTCAGTTTGGAAGTTCTATTATACTTTTAAGTTGTGACAAATGTATAAGCCTATATAACCACCACCAAAATAAAGACGTAAAACACTTCCATCACTCCCCCCCACAACAAAGTTTGCACGCTCCTTTGCAGCCAAGCTCCTAATTCCTCACCCAGGCAACCACTAACTTGTTTTCTGTGTTAGTTTTGCATATTCTAACATTTCATATAAATAGACTCCTTAAGTATATACTCTTTTGATTCTGGTTTATTTTGCTAAGCATAATGACTTAGAGATTTAGCTATGCTGTGGCATGTATTTTAATTCACTACTTATTTATTACTGAGTGGTACCCCATTGTGTAGATATGCCATAGTTTATGCTTTCATCTTTTTTTAAAACATCTTTATTGGAGTATAATTGCTTTACAATGGTGTGTTAAGTCCTGCTTTATAACAAACTGAATCAGCTATACATATACATATATCCCCATATCTCCTCCCTCTTCTGTCTCCCTCCCACCCTCCTTATCCCACCTCTCTAGGTGGTCACAAAGAACCGAGCTGATTTCCCTGTGCTGTGACTGCTTCCCACTAGCTATCTATTTCACAACTGGTAGTTTATATATGTCCATGTCACTCTCTCACTTCATCCCAGATTGCCCTTCCCCATCCCCGTGTCCTCAAGTCCATTCTCTACGTCTGTGTCTTTCTTCATGTCCTGCCCTGGTTCAGTCTCAGAAGGTTGTGCTCTTCTAAGAATTTGTCCATTTCTTCCAGGTTGTCCATTTTATTGGCGTATAGTTGCTTGTGGTAATCACTCATGATCTTTGTATTTCTGCAGTGTCACTTGTTACTTCTCCTTTTTCATTTCTAATTCTAATGATTTGAGTCTTCTCCCTTTTTTTCTTAATGAGTCTGGCTAATGGTTTATCAATTTTGTTTATCTATCTTCTCAAAGAACCAGCTTTTAGTTTTATTGATCTTTGCTGTCATTTCCTTCATTTCTTTTTCATTTATTTCTGATTTGATCTTTATGGTTTCTTTCCTTCTGCTAACTTTGGGGATTTTTTGTTCTTCTTTCTCTAATTGCTTCAGGTGTAAACTTAGGTTGTTTATTTGAGATCTTTCTTGTTTCTTGTGGTAGGATTGTATTGTTATAAACTTCCCTCTTAGAACTGGATTTTCTGCATCCCATAGGATTTGGGTCGTTGTGTTTTCATTGTCAGTTGTTTCTAGGTATGTTTTGATTTCCTCTTTGATTTCTTCAGTGATCTCTTGGTTATTTAGTAGTGTATTGTTTATCCTCCACGTGTTTGTACTTTTTACAGATTTGTTCCTTTAATTGATATCTAGTCTCATAGCATTGTGGTCAGAAACGATACTTGATATGACTTCAATTTTCTTAAATTTACCAAGGCTTGATTTCTGACCCAAGATATGATCTATCCTGGAGAATGTTCCACGAGCATTTGAGAGGAAAGTGTACTCTGTTGTTTTGGGATGGAATGTCCTTTAAATATCAATTAAGTTCACCTTGTTCAATGTATCATTTAAAGCTTGTGTTTTCTTATTTAATTTCATTTTGGATGATCTGTCCATTGGTGAAAGTGGGGTGTTAAAGTCCCCTACTATGATTGTGTTATTGTCGATTTCCTGGTTTATGGCTGTTAGCATTTGCCTTATGTATTGAGGTGCTCCTATGTTGGGTGCATAGGTATTTACAATTGTTATATCTTTTTCTTGGATTGATCCCTGGATCATTATGCAGTGTCCTTATTTGTTTGTTGTAATAGTTTTTATTTGAAAGTCTATTTTGACTGATATGAGAATTGCTACTCCGGTTTTATTTTGATTTTCATTTGCATGGAATATCTTTTTCCACCCCTCACTTTCAGTCTGTATGTGTCCCTAGGCCTGAAGTGGGTCTCTTGTAGGCAACATATATATGAGTCTTGTTTTTGTATCAAATAGCAATCCCACTACTGGACCTATACCCTGAGGAAACCATAATTCAAAAAGAGTCATGTACCCCAATATTCACTGAAGCTCTATTTACAATAGCCAGGACATGGAAACAAACTAAGTGTCCATAGACAGACGAATGGATAAAGAAGATGTGGCCCATATATACAATGGAATATTACTCCACCATAAAAAGAAACGAAATTGAGTTATTTGTAGTGAGATGGCTGGACCTAGAGTCTGTCATACTGAATGAAGTAAGTCAGAAAGAGAAAAACAAATACCGTATCCTAACACATATGTATGGAATCTAAAAAAAAAAAAAAAAAAAGGTTCTTAAGAACCTAGGGGCAGGACAAGAATAAAGACATAGAGAATGGACTTGATGACATGGGGAGGGGGAAGGTTAAGGTGAGACAAAGTGAAAGAGTGGCATGGATATATATACACTACCAAATGTAAAATAGATTGCTAGTGGGAAGCAGTCACATAGCACAGGGAGAGCAGCTCGGTTCTTCGTGACCACCTAGAGGGGTGGGATAAGGAGGGTGGGAGGGAGACACAAGAGGGAGGAGATATGGGGATATATGTATAGCTGATTCACTTTGTTATAATGTAGAAACTAACACACCATTGTAAAGCAATTATACTCCAGTAAAGATGTTAAAAAGAAGTCAAAAGATAAAGTTCTGAAAAATTTGAAAAAAAAGTAATAAAATGAAAAATACAAGAAAGAAAGAAAGAACAGAACAAACAAACCAAAAAATAAATCTACCAATGATAACAAGTGCTAAAAACTATACTAGAAAAAAAAAAAAAAAAGAAAAAACGGACAGATAGAACCCTAGGACAAATGTAAAAGCAAAGCTATACAGACAAAATCACAGGAAGATGCATACACATACACACTCACAAAAAGAGAAAAAGGAAAAAAATAGTCTATATATATATATATAAAAAGGAAGAGAGCAGCCAAATCAATAAACACATCTACCAGTGATAATACACTCTAAATACTAAACTAAGAACTAAGATAAACATAAGACCAGAAACAAGTTAGATGCGGAAAGCAAACCCGAAGTCTACAGTTCCTCTTAAAGTCCACCTCCTCAATTTGGGTTGATTCATTGTCTATTCAGGTATTCCACAGATGCAGGGTATGTCAAGTTGATTGTGGAGCTTTAATCCGCTGCTCCTGAGGCTGCTGGGAGAGATTACCCTTTCTCTTCTTTGTTCGCACAGCTCCCAGGGTTCAGCTTTGGATTTGGCCCTGCCTCTGCGTGTAGGTCGCCTGAGGATGTCTGTTCCCCACTCAGACACGACGGGGTTAAAGGAGCCGCTATTTCTGGCGCTCTGGCTCACTCAGGCCGGGGGACAGAGGGGTGCGGATGCGGGGCGAGCCTGCGGCGGCAGAGGCCTGCATAACATTGCACCAGCCTGAGGCGCCGTGTGTTCTCCCGTGCGTTCTCCCGGGAAGTTGTCCCTGAATCACGGGACCCTAGCAGTGGCGGGCTGCACAGGCTCCCGGGAGGGGAGGTGTGGAGAGTGACCTGTGTTTGCACACAGGCTTCTTGGTGGCGGCAGCAGCACCCTCAGCGTCTCATGCCCGTCTCTGGTGTCCACGCTGATAGCCGCGGCTCGCACCGTCCCTGGAGCTCGTTTAGGCGGCGCTCTTAATCCCCTCTCCTCGGGCACCAGGAAACAATGGTCTGTTGTCTCTTCGGCAGCTCCAGACTTTTTCCCGGACTCCCTCCCGGCTAACCGTGGCGCACTAGCCCCCCTCAGGCTGTGATCACGCAGCCAGCCCCAGTCCTCTCCCTGGGATCCGACCTCCGAAACCCGAGCCTCAGCTCCCAGCCCCGCCCGCCCCGGCGGGTGAGCAGACAAGCCTCTCGGGCTGGTGAGTGCCGGTCGGCACCAATCCTCCGTGTGGGAATCTCTCCGCTTTGCCCTCCGCACCCTGTTGCTGCGCTCTCCTCCGTGGCTCCGAAGCTCCCCACCTCCGCCACCCGCAGTCTCTGCCCGCGAAGGGGCTTCCTGTCTTACCCAGGTATGTGGGGAGTTTCTTGCCTTTTGGGAGGTCTGAAGTCTTCTGCCAGCGTTCAGTAGGTGTTCTGTAGGAGCTGTTCCACATGTAGGTGTATTTCTGATGTATTTGTCGGGAGGAAGGTGATCTCCGCCATCTTGACGGTCTCCCTATCCTTTCATCTTTAGATAGAAATTTGGGTTGTTTTATTTTTGGGGCTATTATTAATAAAGCTTCTATGAATATTTATTTCAAGGCTTTTGTAAACACACATTTTCATTTCTTTTTGATAAATATCTGACAATGCAATTGATGGGTCAAAACTTTCTCTAATGAATTCTCCAATGGGATTGTACCATTTTACATTGCCATGAATAATGTATAATAGTTCCAGTTGCTCCACATTCATGTCAACAGTTGGTACTATTTGTCTTCTTAATGTTAACAATTGTGAGTGGCTTATAATAGTATCTCATTCTTGTTTCAATTAGCTTTTCCCTGATGACTAAAGATATTGAGCATCCTTCCATGCACTTATTAGCCATACATATTTTTTTTTAGTGTGTGAAGTTTCTGTTTAAATCCTTTACACACATTGCTTTTTAATTATCTTCTTCTTCTTGAGTTGTAAGAATTCTTATATCATCTGGACATACATCTTTTGCCAGCTATATGTATTGCAAAAAGTTTTCCAGTCTTGGCTTTCCCACTCTTTGACTTGGCTTTTCCACTTTCTTAGTGGTGTGTTTTGAGGAGAAAGATTTAAATTTTTAAAAACTTCTAATTAATCACTTACTTATAAATGGTTCATTTTTGTGTATTCTATTTATAAAATCTTTGTCTCTCTCAAGGTTTCAGAGGGTTTTGCTCATTTTTTTCTAGTTTCAATGTTTATATTTAGGTTTATAATCCATCTGGAGTTGATTTTTGTTTGCCATGTGAAGTAAGGGTTAAAGTTCATCTTTTTTTCCACACTGACATCCAGTTATTCATGACCATTTATTGAAAATACAATTTTTTCCTCCCCAAATTATCTTTTTAACTTTGTTAAAAAAAAAAAAAAAACCTGCGCCCAAAACCCCCACTCCCTGTAAAACACCCCAAACGGAGCAGACACATGTAGGTCTATATTCGGATTCTCTATTTTGTTCCATTTTTATGTCTATTTTTATGCTACTATCACACTGTCTTGACAACTGTAGCTTTATATAATAAGTGTTAAAGTCAGGTGATTTACATCTTCTAACTTTGTTTTTCATATTCTAAATTATTTCAGCTATTTTAGGTCCTTTCCGTTTTCACATGATTATGCGAATCAATTTGTCAGTTCAAAAAAAATCTAATGGCATTTTTTTTTTTGAAATTGCATTGAATCTATAGATCAGTTTGGGGAATTGATATCTTAACCTTGTATCAGTCATTCCATGCACATGGTATATTTCTCCACTTATTTAGGCCTTCATTGTTTTTTAAGCATTGTTTTGTAGTTTTAGTTTGGAGGTCTTGTACATGGGTTTTAAGCTTATCCTCAGTATTTTACTTTTAAATAATATGCTAAATGGCATTTAAATTAGGGTTAGGTTTAGGGTTCCAATTGTTTAGTGGAATATAAACATTTTTGTTGGTTTATAGAAATATGATTGAGTTTTTACATAGCTTATTCTGTAGATTCCGTAGGATTTCCTGTATACAAAATTATTTCATTTATAAACAAAACAAGTTTTACTTCTTTCTTTCCAGTTGGAGTGCCTTTTCTTTTTCTTGACTTATAGGCAGACTGATTAGGACCTCAAATATTATATAGAAAAGGAGAGAGCCAACAACCTTGCTTTGTTCTCACTGTGTCACTTGTAATTCTTTTTTATTCTCTTTTAATTTATAGATATATTTTCTAATTTTCTATAATAAACACATTATTTCTTATGTAAAAGATAATTAAAAACGGAAGGAAATGCTGATCTCTGAATATGGGAACTAATGTTTGTAGCTAATAGTGTTGATTTTCAATATTTTAATGAATCAGATATAATCTTAGAGTTCTCTTTCTTGAGATTAAGCATAGATATAACTTTAAAATCTCAGATATTCGTGTTTTGGTTTTGTAGTTTGTAACTATGAGATTAAAATGTATACATATGGCAATGCTGAAGTAGCCTGTTGGCCCTCTCAGGGATATATGTGGTTCACCCCGCAATCATTTCAGCCATGGATATTGCTATTGGTCATTAAGAGCCTGAAACTTGTAGGATGGCTGGCTCTGCTGGTAGCATTTGGTGCCTCAATATAGATAGTCATAGGCTCAATATCTTTTATTACAGCCATTTTCCCACTGGATTTTTAAATTTGGGAACTAGAATTCACAGCTAAAAAATGTTTCTCAATATTTAAATTAAACACATAGAATTTTTATTGTGGTAAACGCATTGATTTTACAGCTGAATCCTTTAACAATACCATCCTGAAAGAGAGTGATTCTTGGCATGATTTTGCCTAGGAACCTTCTATGAATGTAAAAGTGTTCTTGGTAATGACAGACAACCTCATTGCAAACTGCCTTGCACAAAGGCAGTTTAGGAATCCACTTTGGTTTGCACAAAGTGGATTACTAAAATTGGATTTCCATGCCTAAATTCTTTCTGTTTGTAGGACACCTTGTTCTCAAAATCACTTTTGATGCATGGGCTCTTGACTAAGTTTTCTCAAATTAATTTGGTTGTACATTTATATTTACTTTTGCTTCTCCTTCTACTTCTTGGCATTAATGGCCTTTCCAGATGCTTAAGACCTAGGATGAAAGATGTAAGACACAATCTCATACAATGTTAACTTCCCCAGTAAGCCAACACAAGTTAGTGGGGGGAAAGGATTAACATATATTAGCTACTTGTTTAATAATTGCTGCCTGTCTTCCTTAGTTTAGTTATTAATTTTCACTAATCTCATCCTAATTTCATTAAGATCCTGAGTGTTTGCTTACAGAGCTGCCTTATACTTTACATGAAAATTTTTTAAATGGATCTGTTATTTCTGGGAATGATCTATCTACTCTAAATTGATTGCCAGCCCACTGTTTTGAGCAGTATCTGTGGAGTCAGGAAGTCTGGGCTTTTGTCCCTGTTCTGCTTCTAACTGTGTGTCCCTGTATAAGACACATTCTTTCTGGTATTCAGTTTCCCCATTTTGTAGATGACAAGATTGGTCTAGACAGTCCCTGAGATCCTTTGTAGTTTCCAATATCTTGGGATTTATAAATTGATTAAAGTTCTTCATTGGAAATTTCAGTCTCCAAATGGATTTCTGCAACAGAAGATTATATGCAGTTATTTGATTTCTATGTCAAATTTGTTCTGCATGGGCATATCACACAAATGATGTCACGTGTTATTTTAAAGAGTAAAATGTCAGTACATTTATAATATCAGCTAGTATGATAGATGACAAATCATGCATGTGTCATGTCAATAAAGGAGAAAGACATGCGTACAGTTATATTAAATCACTGCCATTGTATTTATTGTCTACCTAGAGTAAAACAAAAGCTAATTTGTCACATTACTGATTCCTAGATGGGCATGTTTTGCCATGTGCTTACTGAAACTGCCGAAGAGAAAATTATTTTTCTGGTTTCTGACAAGTCTTTCAATAGTTTTCTGTTGTTTCAAGAAATCATTCCCTTAGAGCCAATAATTTCACATCCACTAGAAAGCCTAGTCTTGTATTTTAGGACTCTGTTGGAGCAAGTTTTATACAGGCTGAGCTCCTGAGTTGTCACTGGTGCTGCTAGTTTAGCAAGTAGAATTGTCTATAATAGAGAAAAAAAGTGCTTATAGCCTCCCAGCTTCTCGCCTTTTATATCAGAAACTTTCTAATTAAATGTTTCTACAGACCACTGGGGAGTTTGGTTTGCTGGGTACAGGATGCCACAACCAAGGATAGCTGAAACTTCACCTTCCTTGGTGAAGTTTGGCACCTATTTTGGGGAATGATTGGCACCTATTTTCAACCTGTTCACATTACTCTTTGACTCCCTTTCTATATGACTCCCTTTCTATATTCTGTAGTATTAGAATTTGGAGCACATTAGCAGACAGGGTTCACTGCATTATTTATTATTGTCTGACAATAGCTATCATCTATTCAACTCTACTAAGTTCCAGTTACTGTACTATGTACTTCACCATATTCAACATCATTAAACTCTTGCAGCAATTAGAATATTGCCCTTTGAGGCACATGGATGCTAAAAACCAGAAAGTTAAGTAGTTTGCCTAAGGCCACACAGTAAGAGGAGGAGCTGGAGGGTGATCTCAGCTCTGTGACTACAAAGCTTTGTTCTTTCACTGGGTCTTAGGTATGGTGTGCAACACAGCATTGTTTGCATGTTCACTCTGAATATCAAAGTCGTTCATAACACTTATCGTATTAGGTTGGTTATAGATTAAGCAGTGACACCACTGCTTCATCCATCCCATTCCTTTTTCCCAGTTATCTGCATCTTTTTTCCCCACTGATATCATATTCTGTTGGAGTTATTTGCATTATGATCTTACTTCCTTCTATTTGGCCCACTTCCTACAAATAAAGCCACAGCCGTTCTTAATAACGGCACAGGCATGCAGTATAAGGCCTTTACATAAGCTTACTCTTATTCCCAGCTGTGACTTCTGTTATTAAAAATTTTAGCCTCTGATCCTTTGTCATAGTTACAGAATCATAAAATAAGAAAAAAACTTTTGAAATTATGAGAAAGTAACCCTTCACTTAACAGAAGAGGAAATAAGTTCCCCAAAAGGTTGAATATTGCTCAATATATTTATGGAGCTTGGGAAAGTTTTTTAGTTGCTTAAATTGTTGAAAGAAAAAAGGACACTCCCATTACTATGGTTAGGTCTACATAGTGAAATATAATCCAATTAATTTTGTCCTTATGTCTTTCAACTTCTTGGATATCCTGTAAACAATAGTGTATAAAATGGTTTTAAAATGATTTTTCCCCAAATCATCTTATCATGACCTGTTTTCTGATTCCTAAAAATGTTCCTAATGCTTGGCTACTTCATATTTTTGGTGAAAATTATATCATTTGTACAATAAGGGCATCTTTGTTTCGGACAGAATCTGTTTCACTTGACCAAGTTTAGTGGGGTTTACAGAGCTTCATTTAGGGGGTCTCAACACCAAAATTAAAAAAAAAATGCTGTCAGGAGATAAAAATACTAATTAAAAAACCCAGTTATCCCATATGAAGAAAGAATTGGATGATGCAAGCATGTATTTTGTAAGGAATTAAGAATGAACTCCCAGGGTAGAAGACATAAACATTTTATTGAAGACTCTTGGATTCTGTTCCTTGATTTGGTCAGGTTGGTCATTCTTGTCTATGAGCAGATGTTCTGCCATATACACACTTCTGTTGAACTAAAAGAAAGCTGTCTTGCATGCTCTCATGTAAATAATTCACTCAGTGTGTCATGCATCCACTCTGGAGAGAGCTAGCCATTTACTTACTTCCCACGTGAAACAACTTAGTTTCCATGGTTCACCATTATAAACCCACAGCATCCCTAAAGTCCTTCATCTGGTCTGGTGCACTTGCCTAGTTAGACACTCTGAGTCTGCTACTCCAATGAGGCTGTCATACAGGGAAATCCTATGATACATCTTTTGCATATTTTATTTTTCATTTTTCAAAATAATTTCCAACTCTCTTTCAAACTTTCCTCAAACTCTTACACACCCTCTTTCCTCACTCTTAGCTGATGACTTTGTCTCATATTTCACTATTGAAATCATATCATAATTTTTCTTAATTTTTTAATATCTTGGCTCCACCAGTTTTCTCCCTCTGACTCTTGCATCTTCTGTGATTTTCCGCTGTATAATTTCCATTGATATCTAATGAAATTTCCCTTCTATCTTAAATATCCTTTCTTAAAAAAGAAGAAAAACTCATTTCTCTGTGGTTATAGCCCCATTTCTCTGCTCCCCTTTGGAACAAAATATCTTCAAAATAGTTTATCTTTTTTCCCACATGATATTTATATTCTCCCCTCAATCAACTCTAATTTGGCTTTTATCCCCTCAACTAAGCTGGGGTGGCTCCTGTCAAAATCATGAAATGACCTCTGGGTTGCCAATACAATGCTTATTTATTTGTTTGTTTTAAGTTTTATTGGAGTATAGTTGATTTACAATGTTGTGTTAGTTTCAGGTGTACAGCAAAGTGAATCAGCCATACATATACATATATCTGCTCTTTTTTTAGATTCTTTTCCCATATAGGCCATTACAGAGTATTGAGTAGAGTTTACTTCTCTGTTTTTTTAATCTTTGTTGACCTCTCAACAGCATTCAGCATTAGAATGTTCCTGGAACCCTTCTCCTCTCTCTATATTCTCCCTTGATAATTTCATCCAGTCCATTAAAAAAAAGAAGCAAAACAAAAAATGTATAGGCCAATGACTCCCAGTCCTGTATCTTGAGTCCTGATATTTCCCCATAATTCTAGCTTCATATATCCAGTGCCTACTGGAACTCTCCACATAGAAGTCTAATTGATACTTTAAACTTAACATGGCCAAACAGAATTTTTAATTTTAGGCACACCAGAACTCCACTGATTTTTTTTTTTTTTTTTTTTAGTCTTTCTTATGCTGATAAATAGTGTCACTATCCATTCAGTTGCTCAAGTAAGGAAACTGGGAGTTATCCCTAAGTTTATATTTATCCCACTTGCTGCATCCACTTTCCTAGTAAGTTTTGTTGATTATATCTCAGATACATTGACCCCATTCATTTGTTTTAATTTCCACCTTTACCCTCCTGGTCCAATCTTCCATAATTGTCATTTGACCTACTATGTAAGCGCCCTCTTGGTCTCTTTGTTTCTACTTTTACCTGGGCTGGTAAACTGTCTTTTTGTTCTCTGATCTCTTGTTCAGCTCTGTGCCTCAGAGAACTAAATTTCCCAGCCTCCCTTGCCCTCTGGTTTCTGAATAGATTGGGCGAATAGAAGGAATTGGTGGAAGACTGCTTTTTGTGATGTCTCTTACACATTTTTCTCTGTGGCTTCAGCTCCTGCCAGATAGTTCCACCTAACTCTACTGGAAAGCCTTCCCATGCTGCTGTCAGTTGGATGACTGCAGCATCTGGACCCTGCTCATACTACCTCTTTCCTTGGTTCCTTCCATCCCTGGCTATGGCTATGGTGAATCTCACATTGCTTCATCATACCCTGTTTGAATTCTTAGCTTTTCTGTCAGCTGTGTACCCAGTTCCTAGTACTAAATGTCCTTTGTTTAAAAGACCCTAAGTGATTTTTAAAGCATTTCGTTATTTAACATTAATTAATATACTCCTACACAGTATAATTTCCACACAGCAGCCAGAGAAATAGTTTCAAAAATGTAACTTAGATCCTGTCACCTCTCCCTTCCCAAACTCATTTAAGTCTTTCCAAAAACTTCTTATCATAATGAGAATGAAATTTAAACTTCCTATACTGGCTGACAAAGTCTACCGTGATCTGGTTCCATTTTGTGACTCTTATCTCATTTATACCACTTTACCTTTCACTCATTATACTCCAGCCATGCTGGCCTTTGTTCTATTCTTTGCATAAGCCAAGTTGTTCTGGCTTCAGGAATTTTGCACAAAATCATCCCTTTACCTGGAATGCTCTTCTCTCTGTTCCTTATGCTGTGCTCCTTCCTATCATTCAGATCTCAGTTTTAACATCAACTCTTCAGTCAAGACTTTTATGATTCCAATTGTAAAGTGTGATTCTTCTTTACTCTCTCATGTAAATCTATGTTAATTATTTGTGTATTGTTTGTTAATCATTTTTATTCCTCTGTCAATTTTCTGATTTATTCAAGCATTCATTTTGTCTCTGTCTTCTAGGCAGAACAATGTTTGGTACATACAAATCATCAATAAATATTTGAATAGATGTATGAATGAATGAAAATCAGACTTCTGGTTAGGCAAGGGTTACATGGATAAGCACTAGAATCCCTAAATTAAGTAGTTAAATAATCACTTAGTGTTTAGAAGGTAAATTGAAAAATATTGCTAAAGTGCTAAGTACTATGTATAAAAGAAGACTGTAGCCTAATATAAAAGAAGGTAAAATACTAGAGTCAAGTTCACTACTCTATGTCTGCAGGCTAAGCCACAAATATACTCTCACACTCTTCATAACTGAGAGGAAAGAGATTAAAAAGAGTGACTGTATGTTTCATCTGCCTGGGACTTCAACTTCTGGTAATGGCTGATAAGGTAATTCAGTATAACTCTAATATTGAAAATAGCTTTAAAAGCTGGAAAAAATAAACTAAAAATACCTGCTAGAAAGCATTGGTGAGCTAGTAAGGCAGTAAAAAATTACAGAAGCAAGATCTGGAAAAAAAAATGAGGTCCAGAGAAGTAAGCCCGGCATTTGGGTCAGTTTTTCTCTAAGGATATCTGCTGATTCTGAAAGAGGTAGCAGAGAGGCTGAAAAATACAGCAGGGCTTTTGACAGCTACATGAGACCAAGGGTACAAAATCACAGTAAGGATGAACAAGAAGTAGACTGAAAATCTATTTACATCCAGAATGTATAAATAACTCCCACAAATCAATAAGCTAAAGACAGGCAATGAAATAGAAGCCAGAAGACTTGACCAAACACTTCCCAAAGAGGATGTACAAATGGCCAATAACATGGAAAGTGCTAAACTGCATTGGCAATAAGTCAACTGTAAAGTAAAACCACAATGAATACCATTATACAACGATCAGAAAGGATATAATAAAGTGTTGGTGAGGATATGGAGCAACCAGAATGCCCATATAATTGGTGAGGCTGTAAATTAATACAACAAACCTTGGGACAAAGTTTGGCATTATCTTCCAAAGTTGCCACTCCAACAGAAATGCATGTGCTTGTGTACCAAGAGACATATACAAGAATATTTATACCAATATATTTGTTACTTCTAATGTTTCTTCTGCTCCTTTCTATCTTTCTTCTCTTTCTAGTATTCCAATCATGTATATATTATACTTTTTTATATTGCCCCACTGTTCCTGCATACTCTATTCTTTTTTCTTTTCTTTCACTGGCCATATCCAGTGCAGTGATGAACACATTGAAACAATCCTTCATTTCTGTTACAGCGTTTGTGGCTTATAGCATTTCCTTTGATTCTTTTAGAGTTTCCACCCCCTTACTTACATTATCTATCTGTCCTTGCACGTTGCCTACTTTTTCTAACAGAAAAAGGATAGAGTCCTTAACATGTAGTTATTTTAAATTCCCTATCTGATAATTTTAACATCTATGTCATACCTAGGTCTCGATGGCTTTGTCTCTTCAGATTGTTCTTTATCTTTGCTTTTCATATGCCCTGTAATTTTTTGTAGAAAGCTGGACATGTTGTATCAGGTAATAGGAACTAAGATAAATGGATCTTTCATGTGAAAGTTTATGTTAGTCTGCCTAGGAGTTGGGCTGTGTTTAATGTTTGCTGTAGCTATAGGCGCTAGAGGCTTCAAATTCCTCCAATGTCCTTGTTTTTGTTTCCCTTCTTGACTTTGGGATTCCCTAATTAATCCTTCTCAAAAAGAGACTGTGTCTTGAAGCTTTTTCAACTGTAATCCACTGTTTTATACTAGAGCCCTGTTGGTGTGGTGATAAGATGTGGCAAAGGGGAAGAATTTTATAATCTTCTGATTAAATCTCAGATTATTAATGGGCTATAGACTAAGTGTGGTAGGCAGAAATTCTTGGATGGGTCTTCAGCATTATACACCTCTTAATCCCTGGAACCTGTGAATGTGATGAGCTACATTTCCTTGATTGTGTTATGTTATATGGTATATCAGTTTGCTAGGACTACCGTAACAAAGCACCACAAATTAGATGGCTTAATACAACAAAAATGTATTGCCTCACAATTCTAGGAGCAGATATCTGAAATCAAGGTATTGTCAGGACCACGCTCCCTCTGAGACTCTGGATAGATTACTTCCTTGCCTCTTCCTAGCTTCTGATGGGGGTGGATAATCCTTGGTGTTCACTTACATTTGCCTCAGTCAGTCTCTATCTTTGTCTTTACATGACATTTTCCCCATGTGTCTTCATATCATTTTCCTTCTGTGCCAGTCTCTATGTCCAAGTTTCCCCTTTTTATAAAGATACCATTATATTGGATGAGGGTCTACCTTAATGACCTCATTTTTACTTGATTACCTCTTTAAAGACCCTATTTCCAAATAAAGTCACATTGTGGGGTCCTGGGGTAGGACTTGAACATATCTTTTTGGCAGGATACAATTGAACCCATAATATAAGGCATAGCTGACCTTAGAAAAGGGAGATTATCTAGGTGGCCCTAATATAATCACATTAGCTTTTAAAAGCAGAGAAATTTCTCTGCCTGGTGGCAGAACAAGAATTGAGAGAGATCTGAAGTATGAGTAGGATTTGATGTGTCGTTGCTGGCTTGAAGATGGAGAGGGCCATGAATCAAGGAATGCGGGCACCCTCTGGGATCTGTGGGTGGACTCTGGTTGGGAGTCACCAAGGAAAGGAATCTCAGACATAGAGCTGCAAGGGAATGAGAGTTCTGCCAGCAACCTGAATGGTTTTGAAAGTGGGTTCTTCTCCTGAGCCTTCAGATAAGAGTCAGTCAACATCTTGATTTTGGCCCCATGAAAACTTAGCTGAGTCCACCTGGACTTCTGACCTACAGAACTACGAAATAAGTGGATATTGCTTTAAGTCACTAAATTTATGGTAATTTTTATATAGCAGTAAAAACCTAGCACAGTACAGAGTGTTATGAACTCATCTCTAGAGTTTATGCTAAGAGAGCCACACTGGGATCTAGAACAATTCTTAAATAACAGTTAATTTCCCCTTTCCTACAAGAGCTGCTGACAGATTTGGGGGACAGACTATGACTAGCAGGGGAAACAGATCCTGGAAGTTTCTGGGGGTTAAGGGGCAATTCAAGAATTTGCTGTGCTATTAAAGGTCAGCTGAAGCCACAGCTGAGCCCTGCTAAAGGGGCTTCCTGGGAGTGCCAGAATAAATATATCGACAGCAGCCACCTAAGCAATGGAGACGTTTTAATTGGAAACTTCTAGTCTTTTATATCAGTGTTCCTAGAAATACAAAATTGCCACAGATTAGTTCATCGTGGCCCCAGACAAGCAGGTTGGAATTAGGACAAAATTTAAGAGTCAGTGGGGGGACTCAGGGAACAAATAGGAACAAGAGAAGTCCTATCCCATGAATGGGGCACACATGGTAGGGCTCAGACGTAAGCTGGCAGCCTGAGAGCAAAGAGATCTTCAAGGGCTCACGTGGGACAAACTGGATAACATCCACAGGGCAGCCAGATTAGGGGTGGGACTAAAGCTCCTGTACATGGCAGGGCTTGCTGATTAACTGAGGGGCTGGGTTGAGCAAGCAGCATGGAAATCTTCAACCCTCATCCTTGGGCAGGAGCTTGGGCATGTGGGAGCTGACCTGATATGGTGAGAGACCCAGAAATCCTGATGAAATCTATAAATGCAGAATCCTTGGATTGAAACTGATATTCATATTCTCAGCTTCTCAGGGTATTATTTGGGCTTGGAAAAGGAATACATACATGCCTATTTCCTTAGATCCTCTAATTTCTAAATCACTATTTTCCCTGGACGATGTACTTTTATCCTTTACTGAATAAGAAGAATCCAGTGTAACTGTTTCAACAGAAAGTGAAAGTTATATGCTCTGTTGTGAAATAGAATTTGGCTTTTTGTTTATATCTGGTTTAAAATTATGCACCAGTCACTTACGAAGTCAACATAATGTGAAGGAAATAACCTCTTAAGAACTGCTTGGTCTCAGCTTCTGTAATTCTTCTTTCCCCTCGGCTGGTGTAATTGGTCCCCTCAGTTCAATGAGCCTGACCCCAGCCCCTGGACATAGCCTGACCATGGCCAAATTAGGTTTAAGGGCTGATGATTCAGCCTCAAGTAACTGTTTCTGCTCAGCTGGCCTTGCCCTTGGTCCCCAGCATCTGCTCCTAGACTCTGCACCACCTCACCTCAGTAGACCAGTTCTGGTTCTGAGTGACCCCAACCAGCTGCAATCACTCAAACCTGATCTCTCTGCAATGCTTCTGTGTGTCTTCCCCTGGCCAGGCTGCAGTGACTGATGCCTACTCTGAACCTCCTGAGTACCTGATAACCTGTAGTTATTCAACGTTTAGCATAAACTACCTTGTTAAGGTATTTATGTTTTTGTTTCACCTGAACTCATTGACATTTTAGAGCTATGAGTGCTCTAAGCAAGAATTGATTCTAATCTCCCCATTTTCAGCATATGAATCTGGCCTTGAAGAGATTAAGTATTAGGCTAAAATCATATCGAGGAAGGGCCAAGGCTAGAATTATATGAAAGAACGTTCCTTGTCTTCTGTTATTTTTGTTGTACAGTCAAGGCATATTTTATTTTGTATTCTCAATGGAGTATCAGCCCCTCAGTGATCAAGGGCCTATCTTTGTTTTCTCTACATTTATAGTAGATAAAACATATTGATGTCATTAATGAGAAAGCTTACTGATAGGTATCCTAGTCATCTTCCATGGCTATTTATAGGTCATAATGATTATGGCTGCCTTTATTTATATCATGAAGATTAACATCAGTTACGTAGTTTTTTTTCCTTTATGGACTTCATGAAGATATTGTCCAAATTTTAGAAACTCTATAAGTGAAATAGGAACCAATCCTGTAGTAAAATTCAATATAGGTAATGAGTTTGACAGAGGAATAGCTTTAGCCAAAATACATTTCTTTAAAAGATAGGAGAAACACTTAAAATAGTATATATTAGTCCATTTTATCAACTTCTCTTTCATTGAGAACACAGGCATACTTGAACTAGGAAGGTTAATATAAGTACTAGAGATTTGATGATGGGATGGAATTTTTTGTTATGATATATATTGACTATGAAGCTTTTTGATGCCACATTTATGGTTGAATATGATACACCATAACAATGCACACGTAAAATGTTTTCTTTTTTTTTTTTTTTGGAGTTTATTAATTAATTTATTTATTTTCGCTGTGTTGGGTCTCCGTTTCTGTGCGAGGGCTTTCTCTAGTTGTGGCAAGCGGGGGCCACTCTTCATCGCAGTGCATGGGTCTCTCACTATCTCAGCCTCTCTTGTTGTGGAGCACAGGTTCCAGATGCACAGGCTCAGTAGTTGTGGCTCACGGGCCTAGTTGCTCTGCGGCATGTGGGATCCTCCCAGACCAGGGCTCGAACCCGTGTCCCCTGCATTAGCAGGCAGATTCTCAACCACTGCACCACCAGAGAAGCCCTAAAATGTTTTCTTAATAACTCACTAATGTAAAACATATATTGCTATTTGCTGTAGTCTGGTAATAAGTCCTAATAATAAATTTAGTCAGAAATCTAGATTTAGTTGGCATACTTCAAATTGCTGATGTTTCTTGATTCGAAAGTTTATTTCCAGGGTATCATCATTAAGATAAAAAAGTAACAAATTTGACACGTGTATTTATTTAAAGGAATTTGAGTTACTTGTGTATGAATTGAACACTTTTCTGGTAAGTTATTAGTGTCTGTTCTGCATCAAGGAACAGAATTCCACTCCGCAGTCCTCTTTTCCCTCTTACCTTTTTAAAATGATTGTTGTGTGACAGCTTACTGTAGGAAACATTAAGCAGTTGTTCAATATTCTTTGCTGAATTTGGCAACAGACATTCCAGCGTTAAAGTATTTATTTGTGAGATTTCTACTGACTCATCAGCTGGGTCATGGAATGAAAGACAATAAAAAATGGCAGGAAACACTAACCCAAAAGTAATGCTTGGATCAACCCTGGTAGTTGATGGAGAATAGGATATGGTTTATGAAGTGTCCTTCAAAGTTCTTGTTGTGTCTAATTGTGGAGTTAGGAGTCACTGGCTCTAAGAGCAAGGAGGAAACTCTACACATCCATGTCAACAATTCAGACAACTGGTGAGCAGCAGTCAGGGTGACTACCCTCCCCCACCCCCTGCAACAAAATCACATCAATTGGCAAATTTGCCAGTGAGCCTGGGCAGCAGGGTGTTTTCTATTGATGCTCAATCTAATCTAAACCAATGCTAGTTTTTAATTTTCTGGAATTGGCTTAATCAGCATTTTAAAGTCAATTTATCCATAGAATTAAACATCCTGCAGTGAGGCACAGCAGTCTCTTAGAAGGTAGATGACCCTTTCAGGTCTGTGGCCGGTACACATAGCCAGAATCAGGTTTGCATATCCCCAAACCAGATAAGCAGGCAGCAGCTGGGGTTACCCCTCACCAGGGCAACCATGGGGCAGCTTCTCCTTAAAGCCACACAGGGCTTGGTGTCACATGCAGTATAATTCTGGGGAAATAAAACCTGAAGCATAAACGTTTTTGGAAAATAGTCCATAACTATATATCATGAGCCACAGAAGAACAGGAATTTCTTTCTAAGGAGGACACACGTTTTTAAGGTTTTCTTTTTTTAGTCCAGTAATTAGGTTGCCCATATGAGAAATCCATTGTAATTTACAAATTTAATAGTCATAAAATGATAGAAAGTGTCAAGTTATGAATAAACTCTACTGTTCTAGATAACAAGAGAAATGTATGGATTGAAAGTGATCTGTCTAAAGGAAGTTGTGTGCTTGAGATCTTTACTAGGGATCCTCCCAGTCTCCTGGTTTTGCTCTCCCTTGGCAGAATTGACTGCTGGTATTTTTCCTGGATGTAGTTTTCCTGCCACTGGAAGTCCTCCTTCCCGTCCTTAATACCTGTCCAGTCAGGTGAATGTTCACTTCTGCTCCTCTCTGTTGATGAAAAATATCCTTTACAAGGGGAGCCCACTGTGGGACTCAGATTCTTTGATAGAATGATTGGTGGAGCATGATGCAGATAACTTGGCAAACCATAACTTACAGCACCTAACATACCTGCTGGCTGTATGCGGGTAACGATATGGTCAGTTGGTAACTTGCTTGTGAAAATCCTGGTTGTTTTGTTCTCCAAATGTGACTCATTAATTTACTTGTAAATTAAAAATCAGTTCCTGTTACCTTAGTTTCTCTTGCTTCCAAAAAAAAAAAAAAAAAAGAAAGAAATGAAAAGGAACAAAACAAAAAATTCCAACCAAACCCTACTCAAAAGGTTCTATTGAACAGGCCAAAATATTCTACGATGCTAATTAAAATAATTGGTAACAGGTGGCTAGTTAAGGTTCACCAGCTGTAATCATGAAGACAAAGAGAACTTTCATGGTCAAGGTTGGGGCCTTCAACATACTTTTGATGTGAATGGAAGCCTTTGTAAGGATAAGGAATAAGAATACAACGAAATACTGTATCAGCAGAATGCTGTCAAATGCTAGGAAAACTAAAACATAATAGTCATTTTTCAATTTACAAAAAGCATTCCTTATAATAAATTCTTACTTTATTTCCCACTTTTTACTCATAGATGTAAGGATTTATATAATTAGAAGAACCATTTTCTTTACTAATCATGAGATGATTGATGGCCAGAGTTAAGGCAAAATTATGTGGGGAAGTATAATTTGTTCTTACTTAAAGGAATGGTATGTGTTGTTTAGATTAGCTATTCTGTAATATTTCTTTGAAAAGAGTGATTAATTTATTAATAAATTTATTTTAAAGCAACATATACTTCTTGAAACCGTGTTAGGGACAATGAGGCTAAGCATTAAACTTGATAGATACTTAATTAACCAAGTTGTACAATTGCAGAGTTGGCAGAAATAAAAATAGACCTTAAGTAAATCAGAAAGGAAAGTGTTGACTTCATGTTTTAAAGAACGAGTAGGAGTGCCCATAAGGACTTTCATGGAGTTTTCCAGTATTTGACTTTGGTTTCCATGTTACTAGTATTTACACTGTAACTCTCCATGAATTTCATATTCTTTTCTCCTACTCTTTGTATTGTTGTAGGGTGGAATCAAAAGGAAAAGTGCCTATACTCATCTTTCTGTTACTTAATATGTTGCCCTATGTGCCCCTTCAATTTATTGCCATGCTTCTTCAAAGATTATTTTCTTGTGCTATATATGTATTGCTCTCTGATTCCTTGGAATCTTATAATAATAAATTGTAGCAGCAAACATTCACCTAAAGCTTGCATCAGGCAGTGATCTCAGCACTTTAAATATGTTAACTCCTGTGATTTTCATGTCCACTCTCTGAAGTAGGTGCTGTCCTTATCTCCATTTAATAGATGTGGAAGCTGAGGCAGAGAGAGAATAAATAACCTGCCCAACATCACAGAGTGAGCAAAAGGTGAAGCTAGGATGCAAACCCGGGCAGTCCCACTGCAGAGTTACCCAGGCTGCCTCCCACTCAAGGTTTACATGATCTCTTAATTACCATATCAAATGACTTTTTTTTAGTTCTCCTGTTGCTTGGCATCTTGATAGTGCTCAACTGGTGATCTTCCTCTTTCAATCCTCCCTTGGATTCTGTGACCATGAAGTCTTCTGGTTCTCCTAGTTATCTGCTTTCTTCCCTTTTTTGTGGATTTTATTACAGTGTTTACTTTTTTTGTGTGCTCTATATTCATACACTTACCAAGGCACTATCCTCATTCTTCTTGTTTATTTTCTCACTCTACTACCCTTCCTCTGGAAACCTCTTCATCTATCACCACTTTGTTTTGATGATTCTCATGTATTATTTCCATGCCCAATCTCTGCCTGAAATATATGCTACATCTTTCTCTTCTGGAATGTTTCATAGGTACTCTAAAGACAACAGGTCCCAAAATTCATCTCCAATATCCCCTTCCCTCCCTTCACCCTGTGTCTGCATCTCAGTTCACTTAATGGCACCACTATCCTTCCATCCATCTAAATTAGGCACCATCAGAATTATCCTCAAAAGCTCTCTTCCCCTGACTTTTTGGGTAGAGTTAGTCATAAAGAATTTTAGACAGAAATAACAATTTGAGGAAAGGATAGCAATATGGCCTTGGTGAAGATACTGAGGTCAGATCTGATCTTCATCCCTGAAGATCCAGGACCTTGGCATTACCAGTATTTCTAGAGATGAAGAGACTCTCAGAAATGGACTGACACCAACCAAAGCACCATCAGCCAGTCATGGCAACTAGAAGAAGAAATTAAGCCTGGGAAAGGGGAACATCCCTTTCCAGTGCTTATGTCCCCCACTCAGGGCACTATCCCAATCATCAAGCCCCTTGGGAAGCCAATACAGTCATCAGAGCACCTTGTGAGCCTGGAGAGGGAGTAAGGATAGAAAGTAGCCTGGAAGCAGGGAGGGTGGTTTCTCCTCCATCCCTCTACTCTGAGAACTGATGAGTTACTAGTGAGTAGCATCACTATAGCACCTCTCCTGCCTTATTCCAAGCACAGCTGCCAAAGGTTACTTCTGCAAATTCTATTCCAAATCCTCACTCCGTTCATCTTCTTTCAAGCACACATTCTTAGGTAGGAAAGCTAGAGGCAAGGAGATAATTCCTTAGGATATGGAAAGCACTCTATCTTTTTTGCTATAAGATCAAGTCTTTACTCAGGTTAAGGGGGTGGGATTTAGGCAAATAAATGATGTTTTAGTGAGTCAGAATAAGCAAGTATTTTATCATGAACAGAGAATCTATAATCCTCCATTAGGGCAGTGACCTGGCCTTTGTGGGTGCCTCTCGCTGACATCAGACTTAACAGAAGGGCAGTCTTGGGGGGAGCTGTGTCTAAGGAGTTGAAGGAGGGTGAAAGAAGCTCGAAGGAAAGATCCTTGCTTACTAGCTTTGTGAGATTCTGTTTAGACACTTAGATACTAGGGCGGATTTGGGAGTTTCCCGGGGTTTTCTAATTTAAGACATTTTATTTTGATAAAGCCAGAGTAAGAAAATGTGTTCTCTAAAAATGCTCAATAAACTATTAGTTCCTTGGTACTTCTTTTAGGAGCCTGGCTTGTTTGAAAATTGAATGAGTCTCCTCCCACCCTCACCAAACAAACATAAAAGGTAGAACGTCGTAGTAGTCTGGTCACCTCTCAGCCGTTCTCATTCCCCTTGAGTGTTCTAGGGGCTCACATCATGAAGGTCCAAGATAGATCATACCTCTGCGATGGGAAATATTTTTTTTAAGATTTTTTTTTTGATGTGGACCATTTTTAAAGTCTTTATTGAATTTGTTACAATACTGCTTCTGTTTTATGTTTTGGTTTTTTGGCCGTGAGGCATGTAGGATCCTAGCTCCCCAGCCAGGGGTGTAACACACACCCCATGCACTGGAAGGCAAAGTCTTAACCAAAGTCTTAACCACTGGACTTCCAGGGAAGTCCCTGTTGGGAGATATTTTGATATAATTATTTCTTTACTTTAGTCTTCTTCGTTTTGGTTTCCTCACTGTGGTTACTTTACACTTAGTCTGTTTTATAAATTAACAGTTGGCAATTTGTCAGTGAAAAGAAACCATAAACTGCCAAAGAAAGTGGGGGGAGGAAATAGAACTAGTGAAACATAGAAATCTGAACATATGGTCACCATATTTCCTGCATGAAACATCAATACACACGGTCTGACCAGTGTGTGTCTATCTAGGGATAATAACACCAAGTATATTATACCATGAGTATTCCTGCAACTTGGCCTTTATGATTTCTACAAGCCTTAGAATAAGGGACCTATATGGGTGCCTACCACTGCCAGCTGTGGAGGGCACAAGTGGATCCTTGGAGAGGGTCCATTTAAACCCTTCAGCTCTTGTTCTCAAGGCAATATTGACAGAGAAGGGAAATTCATTCCCCCATTCCCGTGAAAGCATCAGCAGGCTTCAAGTAGCAAAATCTCTTACCAAAGTTCCAATGTTTGATAACACTGGCTTTTCTAATGTAAAAACTCCAGGAAAGCATTCATAAGGTTACTAAGAGCATTCATAAGGTTACAAAACTGCATATCTTATTAACTTTACTATACATTAAAAAATTGATTAAAGTCAGGCTTGATTCTTAACTGCATCACTGTGCTCTTTCTATATGAAAGAGATTCATGCAGAGCTATACACTTAAAAGGACATGTGTGCTTTTCTACAAGCAGATTTCCTCTTAACAATAGGTTCATAGCCCCTTTCATGTTTTTATGTATTTGTGTACCTGTTTGTGTTCCAGTGGTTGGAAACATTTTTGTAAAAATAAAAAAAGATCTCTGTAAAGAGCAATCCAGTAAAAGCACCCTTTCTCTATTTTAATTTGCATGACAACTTCAACTTTTATCCTGTCCATATTGGATAAGACTAGAGTGATATTGAATGATTAAGAATTGTGTATATATATATATATATAGCTTAGCCACATTCTTACATTTTTACTCTTTTTATTTGAAGACGTTACAAGCTGTTAAAACACATCAAAACATAGAATACTGTGGAGATGGGAAGCTTAGGCTTTGTGAATATGAAATAAAATATTCCTTGGTATGTCTTCTCTTAAACTATCATCTGAAGTTCATTCCTGGGGGGAATATTTTGGCTTTGATGTTTTAATAGGTCTGGAAGTCATTTTGCAAGTGCCAGCTTCCTCATTCTTTCTTCTTGATTCTATACCCTCCTCCAAAGTCATAACACTGATAGAAATTAAAAGACAACGTTGGTCCGTGGGGAGGGAAGAGACCTCTCCCACCCTTTGATCCTGTTTTTCATTCTGCAATCATCCTCAGCAGGGGAGCTAGCATCCCATTTCTGCCACTTGAACTTACTGTAAGGCAAGGAGGAGCATTAGTAATAAGACATAAGTTGTCCCAAGCTAAAGCCAGAAATTAAAATGGACGTATTGGTCTTCAGGGTGAGAATTCATTTTACTTTTAACTCAGGAAAGCCCCTGAGAACTATTATAATAGGGATAAAAGATTCAATTCCCACACCACAAGATGTTCCTGTTTTTAGCCAAGAAATTTCACATGCTCCTGTTCCTTCTCCCTCTGCCCATGTTCCCAAATTTCTGCACCATAGAAATTCTTGCTGAGGTTTGGACCTCCAATGTCAAATACAACCCCAAGCTGCATTTACTGCCAGAAAATAAATTGGTAGGTTGTAGTGTTCCTACTTCATTTATGACCAAGTAGATAGACTTGGGAGCCTTGTTTTGTTAAGTATCAATGTCTGGGCTTGTCTCAGAGAAGCACTCTTTACTGCAATCTGACAGCTGTGCTCAAAGGTAAGCAATTGTCCCTTCCTCATGAAGAGCTTCCAAAATGCCTCACTTATGTGTCCTCATATATTGTACTGTCTTCAGATGTTCTCCGTAAAAATATTAGGACACAGAATCCCTTGGTCTTATTTCTATTTTACCACCCTTTGTGTTGCACCCTCACGAAGTTCTCTGTGTAAAAATGGGTCTTCTCATTGATTCAGAGGGTGGACTTATACATACAAAGAACTTTGAGAATCTTGGCTGTGATGATTCATTTTATGTGTCAACTTGCCTTGGCTAAGGAATAAACCCAGCTAGGTGGTAAAACATTATTTCTGGAGTATCTATGTGGGCATTTTAGGAAGAGATCAACATTTGAATCAGTAGACTGAGTAAAGTAGATGGCCCTCCCCAGTGCAGGGGGGCATCATTCAATTCACTGAGTGTCTGAGTAGAACAAAAAGGCAGAGGAAGGGTGAATTTGCTCTCTGCTATAGCTGGGACCTCCTTCCTCTTCTGCCTTTAGACATTGGTGCTTCTGGTTCTCAGGCCTTCAGACTCAGACTAGGACTTACACCATTGGCTCCCCTGGTTCTTAGTCCTTCAAGTTTGAATTGGAACTATACCACTGGCTTTCCTGAATCTCCAACTTGCAGATGACAGGCATGTCTTGGGACTTATCAGCCTCTATAATTGCATGAGCCAAGGACTCATAATAAATCCTGGAAATATATATATATGTATATGTATATGTATATACATATACATATATATATGTGTGTATATATATATATATATATATATATCCATCCCATTAGTTCTGCATTTCAGGAGAACCCTAACTACTAATACATTTGCTAAATGTCATCATGAAAGTTCATCATGCAAGTTCAAATTAGTCATGTGACTAAAGACCTGAATCAGCCTGTGTAGGACAGTAGTTGTGCTCTGTGGTGACCTAAATGGAAAGGAAATCTAAAAAAAGAGTGGATATATGTATACATATAACTGATTCACTCTGCTGTACAGCAGAAACTAACACAACATTGTAAAGCAACTATACTCCAATAAAACTTTAAAAAATAAAAGGGCTCTGGAGTCAGGCTGCTAGAGTGTGAATCTTGGCTTTGCTGTTCACATTACCTGTGCATATTGGGGAAGTTATTTAACAGCTCTTTGTTTCAAATTTCTCAGCTGTAAACTGGGAGTATGACTAGTGCATACCTAATAAGATTGCCTGTAAACATCTGTAGGGGAGCAAAACTTGCAACCCCAAAATGCCTCTTTGGCATGTGGATTATTTGGAGTGGAAAAATTCAAGGCCCAGGAAGAAACTTTGACCTTTCCCATAGCTGTCTAAAAGAATTTGTATAGAGGGCCTGTTCCTGGAATAGAGCTTTGCTGAGATAGCTGCAGAGTAAGGGCTAGGTGCAGTGGGGGAAATGCTAGAGACCAGAGTCCACTCTGTGTCCTGTTGTCTCTGCATGACCCAGCAAACATTTATTTACCATAGTCTTTTCCATCTTCATGTGAATTGCCTGCCTCCCTTTTGAGGTTCCAAAGCACTACCCCCAGCATCCTCTTTTGTTTTTAGTTGAAGATGGTATTTGAGGTGAGGGTTTTGACCTTTTTGGCAAATTACTCAGGTTTCCTGGGTCTCTCCCATGCGTACATGGTATTAAACTTCTGTTTGATTTTCTCCTGTTAATCTGTGTCATGTCAATTTAATTCTTAGACCAGCCAGAAGAACCTAGGAAAGTAAAAGAAAATTTCTCCCTCCCCGACACACCGTGTGAGATGTGCATGCAAGGTTTTTAGAATAGTTCTTGTCACGTGTTACCAATTATTTAAAAATTTCCCATCTTCCCACTTGTTGCTGTTTCTCCTTCCCTATTTCCCCTCTTTGGCTGCATATGCTGGGGCTTCATACTCCTGACTGGGTAGGTCCCATGTATATATGATAGCAGTGCCCTGTTCTCTGGACCCACCCTTCCTCTTACCCATAACTGAAAACCTTGTGCAGCAGGTTCTCCACTTAAGATATAATAAAATAATTCATCCTAAGATGTTAATGACTGAAAGTATCTATGCATGTTCTTTCTTCCCTGTCTTTGTATTTAAATAGAGCACAAGATCTTAATTTAAAGCATGAATTCCTAAAGGGTAGGCTTTAAGATGGGATATATTTCCATTGGTGTTTAGTGCTAGAATATTGATTTCAAGCCATAGATAGAAGGCAGTGGTCAACTCTAGTTGTTTAAAATTCTAATCAACTTCCTTGCTCATTTATGACTGGTCACTATCACTTCCTCATCATTGTGGTTGTCATCATTTGAATAAGAATAGTCACTTGAGCACTTTCCTTGGCATTTTACAAGATTATCTGATTCCTAAAAAAATCTCTGCAAGGTAGGTATTACTCTTCCCTTTTGACATATAAGAGAACCAATAGTCAGATAAATTGACTCGGCAAAGGCACACAAGTGGTGGATGTGTGCTGTTTGAGCTCAGATTGTGCTCCACGTCCACCTGGCTCTGAAGGTAATGCTTTAACTCCTATAGAAATAGAATGAAATAAATAGGCACCTGGTTTATGTTCTTCCTGCTCTAGTGGACAATCACAGGACAGCAGGCTCAGTGCCTGCCTCTTCCCACGATGACCCACAGTTCCCAGCACAGTGCCTTGTTCAGAAGGTCCCACTACATGTTTGTGGGAAGAATAAATAGATGCATGAATACATTCATCAAATCTGAACATTTCTCAAGGAATGAGATGTGACTAATGACTTGGCTGGGTTTGTTAGTTTTCATATAATGAATGGTTTAAGAAGTATTAGGAAAGTAAACTACCTCATTCACTGTTCACAGACCATCTTAGTAATGTTAGTAAATCAGAAAAACCAGGTATCTGAATCACATTCATTTGCACCTTATGCAAACAGAACTGCCTATGATCACAAACAATATCTGACAATTATACGATTAATTTGACCAATAAGGAGACTAGTTCCTAGATCCATCTTAGAATTTAAATGAGCTCACTTAGGTAGTCTCCTTTGTCCAAATTAACTGATCTCTCAGATCCTCTAGTCTCTTTGTGCTTTACCTGCCCAACCACAGATGGTGTATTTTACTCTTTTCAGTTGTACTGTATTCTGAGTGCGGTCCTACTGGCATCAATTTCAGCACACTGGGTGGAAATGTATTTCTCATTGCACAGTAAGGCTATTGCGAGTTGCATGATGAAACGCTATAACTGCTTGCTGTGCTGAAAGTGTGTCTCATAGTGTCCTATATTTTAGTGCCCTATGGACCAAATTTCTGAGCAATATTGAAAGTAACAGTAACTGGAAGCATAGATCCAGTGTCACCACAAATTCCTGCTCCAGAGACTAGCTTTCCATTTTTAAACAAAGAGGTGGCATGTGGTACATATCTAAGAGATTCCCTTTTGATGTTTTGGAATTTCTAATTGTTAAAGAACTCAAAAACATTCTATAATATTGATAACATTCAAATAGAGTTCATAGCTGGGACATTCTAAGAAGAGTGCTGTTGTGTACCTCTTGAGTGATTTCTAACTTTAAAACAATAAAACATAGAACCATGGACTAAAACTTAAGGGCAAAACCCAAAGATATTTTATACTATGGCACAATTTAAAAAAATAAAGCACATATGTGGGATTCAAATAAATTGCAAAAGCAAGACAGAAAGCTAATGGTTTTTTTAAATATATTTAGCATTCAAAAATATTTTCATCACTCTGAACTAAAATTGCACAAGAAGCAACTGATAGTGTGTGCAATTGCTTGGGGACATGCAGAAAAATGCAACTGAATTAAAAAACATTAATTACATTGTTCAGAATTTGTATGGTATTTTGTTTCTGAGGTCTGTTTTCTTTCAGGAACTTTGTTGTGTTCCCCGTGAAATGATTCTAAAGCTTTTTTTAGTAAGTAAGCCTGGTGCATTCATATAACAGATTAAAATTACTCCAAGAAAGACATCAAAGTCAAAAAGATCTATAACCATCCAGTAAAGGTGGACGTACTAAAACTGTATTTTCTTTTGCTGAGTGATTGGGAGAAAAAATCGCCATAACTTATTTTTTTACTCCAAATAGTAAAAAAAAAAAAAAAAAAATGCTTACTTTACTAGTCTCTGCTTTTGTGCACTGCTGACTGTGCTGATACATGAATTACTTTCCATATATTGATTTTCTGTTGAAATGAGAATCTGCAAGGTGCTCTACAATGGATGGGCAGGGTCTTAACGTCTGTAGAGTGGTGTGCTGGTACTGATTTGGGGAAACTTCAGTTTTCAGGCTGCATGTGCCACTTGGAAGGAAGTGGGTTCCTACTGCACACTGGGTGTTGGTGGTGCCTGAGGCTTTTATGAGCACCCTGGACAGTGACTCTAAACCTGGACATTTCTAAGGTGAGGAAACACTACACAGGACTATGTGTCTGTCACCAATGTGATTACTCAGCCGAGATGCTGAGTTTGGTCCATTTATAATCCAACACAGCCACAAGGTCACCATGATGCAGGGGACATGATGCTCATTAGCAAAATAAAACCTAGGACCTCTTGGGTCAAGCCCTGGAAGAGACTCTCCAAAGGGGAAGAGCCAGCATCAAGTGCCCTAACTGTTCTATCTGGCATCCTCTCACTCTGATTCCTTGTACCATTAGGGATACACTCAATCCCTTAAAAGGACTTTGATTTTCTCACAGAACAGCAGATAGACTAGAGTTTTCAAAAAGGACTTTTTTAAATACTAAGGGCAGACAAAGTTATAAAATACAGAAATTATAAGCAGAAAATTACAGGCAACATATATATATATATATATATATATATGTATATATGATTGGCCAAAAAGTTCATTCGGGTTTTTGGTACCATCTTATGAAAAACCCGAGCTAACTTTTTGGCCAACCTAATAATATTAGGATTTTCCTGCTATGGCTAACCTTAGCTTCATTCCTAAAAGAGCACCTTTAGCCGAATTCCTCATTTTCTAGCTTCCCATTGCATTTCGTGCCTTGCTTCCAGAAAAAAATGCCTTTATTCACTTGGTCTCTTTGCTACAAAGGGTGTTTTAACTCCGATTCTTTCCTGAGCCCTTCCAATTTTTTGGTTTTTAACCTGAGTGACAAGCCTTCACCCTAAAAGAATGCCAGAGCAGGACACATTTCTAGGTGGTAATTGGCTCTATGTATAGGAAGTGGCTTGATCTCTAGAACCTCAAAATATGATTTTCCTTTAAACCAGCATCAGAGCCATATGTATCAATTAATGTGCTTTTGGTCGAGTGACAGAAACTTGACTTCATTGGCTTAAATGTTGAGGAAATATATAGGGTCATTTAACAGAAGCAGGGCAGGCCTCAGGTTTGATTGAGCCGGCAGCTCAGGGTGTCGTAAAGGATCCAGATTTTTCCATTTCATCTGCTGTTCACAGTGTAGACTTCATGCTAAAGCTGGATCCCTGACAGTCTTAGAGGAACTGCTAGTAGCAAATGATGCTACCTGCTTTTTCAGCCATTTCAGCAGAAAAGAGAGAAGGAATTTCCTCCTGTAACTCTCTCTCTCTGGAAATTGGCCCCTGATGTCTCATTGACCTGATTTGAGTCACATGCCTATTCCTGAACTGATGTCTGTTTCCGGGGAAATGCCATGATTTGTTGGCCTACGCCTGGCTTCTTGATGCTTGTGTGAGTGAAGAAATTTCCATTATTGGCAAAGACTGCTTAGTACAAACTCTGGAGTAGGGTCAATCCCCAACACTGCACTGCTGATGCACGATGAGGAGTGGTAGAATCAACACGGGACCGTCAATCATGCATGTATCTGTCCATAAAAATGAATTATCAACCAAAGGTGATCGAAAGCCCACTCCATTATGCTCTGTCTTTTTAAATGATAAAACCCTTGACTTCTTCATCAAGGGGCTCAGTAAATTGGAGGACAATAGGGATTCTATCTTTGTTCTCACTAGTTTTATGTACACATTTACTTGGAGAGGGGGCTCTTAAGCTGGATATGTTCAGTTTTAGCTAATATGTATGCTTTCTGTTGCACCTTGACCACTTCACGAGATGTCACACTTCCCAGCCCCATACAGATGTGGGCTTATGAGTTTCTTGGGACAAGGGGATTTTACATAGAAGTGAGGTTGATAAAGACCAAGCAGAGACTTGGGGCTCTGATGGATGTTGCTCATGCTGGCTGGTCAATAGCTATTGATCAATTCTAGCGGCTGTCAAGGAGAGGTCCTCTCTGAAATCCAGTGGGGAGGATAACTAGCTCTTTGGTACAAGCACCACTCATGTGAGTGGAGACTGGGTGGCTTATGGGCTCTGTTTCTGCACCCATGGTGTGTCTGGTTGTTAACAATGGCCTGGACTTCTGGCTGGGCCATCTCTGCATCCTGACTTAGCTTCAATCTTCAGTCTCTTCACAGTGGAATCTCTTGTCCCAAGCTCCACCAATTTCCACATGGTCTCTCTTTGCCTCCTCAGCAAAGCCCAACGAATCCCATTTCAACTTTGCTCATCACGTGTTCCTTCACATCTATTGTTTATTCCTTGCATTGTTTCTTTCCATCCTTAAGAGTTTTGCACCTTCAAAACCAGGGAGAGACTCCTAAGTTCAACTCCCTGTTTATACAGGCATATTGATTGAACTGTTTGTCCAACCCTCTGTCTCAGAATCTAACCGTTTTCTGTGACTTTAATTTCAACTTAGTCTCACTATTTATTCTTCTTGGAAAATTACATGCCCTCAGAATCCTGAGGACTGGAATATTTTTTATAAGGTGAAATAATAAATCAATATGATACTGTGTCATTTATTTTACATTTCTGGCTTTGAGCCAGCTACATAGTAGGTGCCATAACTCTTGGAGAATCTTTTTAACTTTCTGTAGGTAAACATCTTATGTAAACTTGCTTGGAATTTTAGAGGATTTTTAGAACTCAGAAGCATCCTTTGCCTAATTTGCAGGGATTGCCTAACATGATCAGTTTATTTTTTATATCAGTATCCTTATTCCTAAGACATTATTGATGAACTTTTAATTAATATCACAATATTTATATATATAATAATAATATTGACTAGTATTTAGAATGCTTTGAGAGATTACAGTGTGTTTTCTTATTTTTTATCTCGGTTATTTTTAACCTATGATGGCAGATGTAAATAATATTTCTATTATACAGAAAGTTAAAGCAACAAGCTCAAGGTCATGTATGCAAAGTGGTGGAGTTGATGTTTGGACAAATACAATCTAACTCCAAAACCCGCACTCTTTCTATTGGAGCAAGCTACTTGTATTTACCACTGGGAAAGCCCCTCTACTAAAATCTAACTGCTCCCTTAGCCTCCATGACCTCTTTCCCTTTTTGCCTTGGAAAGAATTGATGGACACTAAGAAAACATTTCGATGCATTTGTATAAAATGAAAAATGGTTTTATAATCTCAAGGACAAGGAAGAAGGCTAAAAGGGATTTTGTTATTTTTGAAAGGACACCCACTGCTACATAATATATAGCTTGTTGACTCAGGGAGTGATCTAACTCATTTTTGTTAAAGGACAGCACTATTTCCTTAAAATTATAGGCTAATTAGTTTCTTAGCTGTTCCATCTGAAAAGCAGCTCAATGCCTAATTGGCATACTGCAGACTTCCTTCTTCTAGGCCTATATTTTATGAGAAGAGAAGGAAAGTTTTAAGCTGAGAAAGGGAAAAGTAGCCTTTGATACCTAAGAACTGGCCTGACACTATCAGCTGGGTGTTGGTGTTTCTAGGAGCTGGCCTTGAGAAACTCACAGCAAGGCCTTGTTGTTGTCTATCTCACAAAGTACGAGCATCAGGCAAGGCCACTCTCTGACCGTGAGGTGAAGTGAGGCACAAAAGGAGACTGGTCTGTAATCTTGTCTACACACAAACAGAACAGGGTTATATGCAAACCACAAAATACCACACATTCCCCAATCTTGCGTAATATGAGTGACTGCTGCTTTTTTCCTGATCACAGCTTTAGCCTCACTCTACACTCCCCTTCTTGTCTATAAAATATGGTTCTAGAATTTCTCTTGTTTCCTGAAAGCATTGCTTCACATCCTGAAACTTCTCCAAAGTCGCCTAACCCAAGCCTGATAACTATAGTAAGTTCTTTCTAATATCCTCTTACTGAGACATCCCATGGCTCTCCATGGTGTGTGTCTCCCTTATTACAATGAGCAATAAGTCTAATGTTTAAATACAGAGGTGTTTCTCCTGGTAGATTTTGGCTGGAGGCCGTTGACAAAGTTTAGTTATTCAGCAAGAGGAAAGATTTAAGCATAGTGTATTCTATTAACGTCTTTAGTTATACACTTTATTACCTTGGAGAAATCTTCTGGGAGCAATAGAAGGTTAATTGTGGTTGTCATTGATAGGAATAGTTTATGGATTATCAATATGATCTCCATAGACACCAGTCCCACCCAGTTATTGACAGTTGTTTAGAATTTGCACTTTATGCAAGGTCAGTAGTAAAGGTTTTGGATAGTTCTTACATCAGTTTGCAGTGGGTAAACTAGAGCTATGCCTTGAATCTATTTTTAGTAGTCCAGCTACCAGTACTAGCTGTGTGACTTTGGAAAAGGTGTTTAGCTATTTGTGAAATGGATGATGATAGTACCAAATTCACAGGGATGTTGTGAGGATTGAGTGAGATAATGTCATATATTAAGCCCACAATATATTTTAGCAATTATAATGATTTTCACTATTATCATGATTTAGGAGTGGTATGTTAGTCTGCTCAGGTTGACATAACAAAATACCATAGACCAGGTAGCTCAAACAACAGAAATTTATTTCTCAGTTCTGGAGACTGAAAGTCTAAAATTAACATGCCAACATAGTGAAATTCTGGTGAGAACCCTCTTCCTGACTTCCTTCTTGCTGTGTCCTCACATTGGGGTTGGTGGGGGAGAGAGAGAGAGAGAGAGAGAGAGAGAGAGAGAGAGAGAGAGAGAGAGAGAGAGAGAGAGAGGGAGGGAGGGAGGGAGGGAGAATGTGAATGAGCACAAGCTCTCTGGCCTCTTCTTCTAAGGGCACTAATCCCATCATGGAGGTCCCACCCTCATGACCTCATCTAAACCTAATTATCTTCCAAAGGCCCATCTCCAAATACCATCACAATGGGGGTTAGGGCTCCAGCATATGAATTTTGGGAACACCTAATTCAGTTTACAGCAAGTGGTCTTCTCTTTTAACTCATGAAAGAGCTAAAAAGTAAGTATATTAAAACCCAAGTAATAATTTTTGGTGGTCAATTCCCTCAATATTGGTTTATGGTTAATCATTTGATACAGTACGTCCTGTAGGATATATCAAAAATTTACATAGTTCAAGGTTACACTTTCTACGAGTCCCTTATGGAGATTTTTCATAACCTTTCCCATCTGTGCCTCCTCCAGCCTCTCTGGGCTGACACAGTGTGGCTTTCTATTAGGACTGAAGCAATTATCAGACTTCTCAGCTTTTGTAAAAGAATGGAAGTTCCACCCCCAGCTGGGCTGACTCAGAAGACAAGTGGCTCTGGATTTAACTGAAAAGATAAAATATTACACTTTAGGTACTTATTGAGTATTATCTCAAACTCTCTGCCACTTACTGTTCATTAAAAGCTCCATTTAGAGAACTAATACTTACATGTTGTGACCCATTTATTCCTCTATGCTTTCTAAAATCTATGCTAAATTTAAGTCAGAGCAGGACAGTTGAGTACCTGGATTGTATCATTTTGGCTCATGTAGGGTTGCTTTTACAAATTGGGTTTTGTGATTGTGCTGTCAGCCTGCATTAGATGTCTCAAACTAAGGTCTTCTGTTACTTACTGCTAAATCTGGTGAGTGGTAGAGTGTCTAGAAAAATAGTAAGTGTTCAGTATTTGTTTAGTGAATGAATAAACAAATGAATAAATGATTACATAGGTGTTTGGTATTCATTAAACTACATTCATTAGGATGGGAGAAATTTCTCATAGGACTTAGTACTAAGACTAGAAGCATTTTACCAGTATTTAAAACCTTTTTATTTTTAAGTTAATATATGGTAAAATTAACTTTTGGGGGCGCATAGAGTCAGTAGAATGTACAGTCAGTAGGTGTGCAGTAGAATTTTAACATATGTCTACCTTCAGGTAACCATCACCACAACAGGATACAGAACAGTTTCATCACACCAAAAAACTCCCTTGTGCTTTCATTTTGTAGCCATACTTTCTCCCTCCCCCTAATCCCTAGCCACTGATCTGTTGTCAATCACTACAGTTTTGTCTTTTTGACAATATCATAAAAATAGAAGCATACAATATGTAACCTTTTGAGAATGGATTCTTTCATTTAGCATAATGCCTTAGAGATCATCCAAATTGTTGTATCATTAATTTATTTCTTTTTATTGCTAGGTAGTATTCCATCATATGAATGTAACATTATCTTCTCACCCATTGAAAGGTGTTTGGGTTGTTTCAGGTTTTAGTGATTATACATAAAGCTGCTGTGATCATTCATGTACTGTTGTGTGTGTGGGTGTGTATAAGTTTTTGTAACTCAGGGGAAATAACTAAAAGTGAGAATATGGGATTATACAGTAAGTGTATGTGTACCTTTGTAATAAACTGCCAACTGCTTTCCAGAGCAGGGGTACATGTTTTACATTCCCACCAGTGATGTATGAGAGTTCCGGTTGCTCTGCATGCTTGCCAACCCTTAGTATTGTCAGTAATTGTTTTGGACATTCTAATAGATACGTTATAGTATCTCATCATAGTTTTAATTTGTGTTTCCCTAATGGTTAATGATATTGTATATCTTATCAGGTGCTTAACTGCCTTCTGTATATACTCTTTTGTGAAGTGTTCAAATCTCTTGCTCATTTTTTAAAGACTGGGTTATTTTCTTACTGTTGAGTTTTGAGATTCCTTTGTGTATTTTGGATAAAAGATCTTCGCTGAATATGTGATTTGCAAATATTTTCTCCCAGTCTGTACTTTGTCTTTCTTTCTTTTAACAGTGTCTTTCACAGAGTAAACCTTCTTAATTCTGATTGGGTCCAATTTATTAATTTTTTTCTATTATATCTATGAATTTTTGCCAATTTTTTTCCTTAACCATAGGAAATGTTTGTCATAAATTTTCTCCTGTTTTTCTCTGAAAGTTTTACAATTTTGCATCTATATTTAGGTCTGACATTCATTTCAGTTAATTTTTACATAAGGGGTAATGTTTTAGTTGAGGTTCTTCTTTTTTCTTTCTTTCTTTTGCTTATGGATGACCAATTGCTCTGTACCATTTGTTGAAAAGGCTATTCCTTTGTTAAATAGCTCTGAATATGAACTGGCTACTTCCTTTGTTAAATAGCTCTGAATATAACTGGCCAATATAGCAAATATATTTGCTATGTTTGCATGAGTCTATTTCTGCACTGTCTATTCTGTTCTGTTAATCTATATGTCTATCCTTTTTCCAATATTACACTGTTTTGATACCATTACTTTATAGTAAGACTTAAAATGGGGTGGTGAGATTACTTCAACTTTATTCTTAGTTTTGAAAATTGCCTTGACTATTTCAGTGCCTTTGCCTTCCATATAAATTTTAGAATTAGCTTGTCTGTATCTACCAAAAATCCTGCAAAGACTTTGATTAAGATTGAGTGAAACCTATAGATCATTTTGAGGGAGAACTGGCATCTTAATAATATGGTGTCTTCAAATCCACAAATGTGAGGTAACTCGATTTATAAAGGTCTTCTTTCATCATTTTGTAATTTTCAGCATACAAATTCTGCATGTGTTTGTTTAGATTTATACCTAAATATTTTCTTTTGGAGCTAATATAAATGGTATTTAAAAATTTTTCAGTTTCTACTTGTTCATTAGTGATATAAATATAATTGATTTTGGTGTGTTGACTTTGTATCCTACATCCTTGCCAAACTCACTTATTTGTCTTAGGAGATTCATTGTAGATCACATGGGATTTTCGAGGCAGACAATCATGCCATATATCAAAAGAGAGAGTTTTATTTCTTCCTTTCCAGTGTGTATGCATTTTTGTTCTTGTTCTTGCCTTATTGTTCCGACTAAGAATGCCAGTACAATTTTGAATAGAGGAGGTGAGATGGACTTCCTGTGTTGTTCCTTACCTTAGGAGGAAAGTATTCAGTCTTTCACTCTCCAGTGTGATGTTAGCTGTGGGTTGTAGATGTCTTTTATCAGGCTGAGGAAATTCTCTTCTGTTCCTAGGTGGCTTAGAGTTTTTATCGTGAATGGATACTGGATTTTGTCACGTGTCTTCTCTGCATCAATTTATACGATCATGTGGCTTTTCTTCTTTAGAGCATTAAAATATGGTGGATACATTGACTGGTTTTCATATATTAAACCAGCTTTGCATTTGTTGTGATGGGTCATACTGTTTATATATTGCTGGATTTGACTTGCTGATACTTTGTTAAGGATTTTTGCATTTGTGGTTTATTCTGTGGTTATCTTTCTTGTTCAGTCTTCGTTTGGTTATGTTATGAGAGTGATGCTGGCTTTATAAAATGACTTGGAGGTGTTTCCTTTTCTTATGTTCTCTGGAAAATATTGTGTAGAATTGATGTTATTTCTTTTTCAAATGTTTGGTAGAATTCACCATTGCAACCATTTAAATCTGAAGATTCATTTTCTGGAATTCAATTCTTTTAAATTTGTTGAGGATTTTTTAATGGTCCAAGATATGTGTATCTTAGTGTATCTGTGGACATTTGAAAACAATGTGTATTCTGCTATTGCTGAGTGGAGTATTCTATAAATGTTGTTCCACTTTCTTCTGGCCTCCATGGTTTCTAGTGAGAAATACACAGGAATTAAAATCATTGTTCTTGTATAAACAATGCATTATTTTTCTCTGGATGTTTTCAAGATATTTTCTTTGTGTTTAGTTTTCAGCAGTTTGATCATAATACGTATGGACATGAATTTATTGTATTTGGGATTCACTGTACTTTCTGTATTCTATCAAATTTAGGAAGTTCTCATCCATTATTTTTTCAAATATTTTGTCTGCATTATGCTCTTTCTTTTATTCTGGGCTTCTGATGACATAAATATTAGATCTTCTGATATTATCTCATAGGTCCCTGAAACTCTGTTCATTAAAAAAAACACAATGTTCCTCTGTGTTTTTCAGATTGCATAATTTCTATTGATTATTTTCAAGTTCATTGAATCTGTCCTTTGTCATTTCCATTTTGCTATTAAGCCCATATAGTATGTTTTTTTTTTACTTTGGTTATTATGTTTTTTTCAGTCCTAAAATTTCTGCTAGGTTCTTCTTTCAGTCTTCTGTTTCTTTGCCAAAACTTTCTAGCTCTCCAGTTGTTTCAACTGTGCTTGCAATTACTTGTTGGGACATTTTTTATAGTAGCTGCTTTAAAGTCTTTGTCAGACAATTTCAACATGTGTGTCACCTTGGTAGTGACATCTATTTGTTTTCTTTACCCATGTAAATTAAGATTTTCCTGTTTCTTCATATACTGAGTTAACTTGGATTGTATACTGGACATTTTGAATATTATGAAACTGTACATATTGTTTAAATCCAATGGAGGGTGTTGATATTTTTCTTTCAGCAGGCAATCAGTCCAGTTGAGCTCAGCCTGAAGATTTCCACCAATCTTCTATTGGCTGTGGTTTCAATGTTCTTTCACCTTCAAAGCCTTTTTGGTACTATTCAGTTCTATTTCACATGTGTGTTACCCAGTGGCCATTTCCAGGACCCGGGTGGTGGTCTAACCTGGATGGTATTCTATACCTTGATTCGGTCTCAGAGTCAGGTCTTTACTATGGTGTTTAGGATTCAGTCCACACATGTGCAGCTCAAGGTGAGTCTCAGTGGTCATAAACTACTTTATGGGATCAGTTTCCTGGGTTCTTCCCTCTCAGTGATCTCCCTCGTACTTTCCAGTTCTTTGGATACTCTTTTCAATCTTTTGGCCAGAAACTTAAGACTTTATTTAGCTCACATTGCCATGCACTTCTATGATTGTGCCCATGTCTGGGGCCAAGAGGTGAAAGGACAGGGAGAGAGAAAAAGCATCAGGGGTTCACCCATTCTCTTGGGACTGAAGCTCCTCTGATCAGGGAAGAAGTTTCCACGGAGTGTTAGTTGCCTGCTGTTCCAGGTGCTGCTGCTATTGGTACTGATAGACCTCTTTCTCATTCCTTGAGCCTCAGTCGTGGGCTTCTTCTGGGGCTATCGCAGTCCTCATTAATGCCCTCACCCCTGTTTCTTCTAAGTCCTGGCTGGAACAACTGGAGAAAAACGGCGCTGAACTCACCAACAGTTCGTCAATACTTTGGATTTTGGTCTGCTTTTCTAATATACTTGCTACATTCCAGAGTCTTTAAACAGCTCTCCTTGTATTCTGTCCAGCTTTTATGGCTGCATTCAGTGTCAGAGACAGGGCGGTGAGTGCTTACTCCATATTACCTGGAACAAGAACCCTGTTATGGTTTGCTTTTACATTCTGAACATAACAACTCGTGTAACTTATAGTTTATCTCTCACTGCCTTTCAGAGATTTTCGAGTCAAGTTTTGGCTGACTTATGCCCATATTCCCAGCTCTAGTTACTCTGTGGTGTTTTGAACATTTAGCCACTATGTCATATCTCAGAGCTTTGAGAAAGTCCTAGGAAATCTAGGTAAACATCATCTCCTAAACCTTACTTTTTCCCCATGCTGTCCCCTTGAATCATGTGTGCATTGTGTGTGCATGTGTACGTGTTTTACACTCTGAAGAATCTTGTGATCTAGCTAAGGTGAAAGGAAGACACTTGTAAAACAAATGTGATTCATTCTTGTAAGATTATTCACAGTTTTCTGAATGTAATGTGCTATTTAGTGCTTTCATGCTAATGCTCATAGTGTTCTTTCTAGAATGCTTTTGCAGCCTTCTATGACTGGAAAATTCCTAGTCATCCCACAAAGGCCTTCAGACTGTGTTTTCATTTCTTTCAGCCTCTTTAATTGATCTGCTGTAGGCAAAGCTGGTTGCTTTTTTTATGCTTCAAGAATGCTTCATTCACATACCAATATTATGATACTGTGGTATGTTACATTATTGTTTCCAATTGCCTGTTCCCTCCCCTGTAAGAGTATAACACATCCCCACACTTGCCATGATGCCAAGTAGATGGTGTTTTCCTGTTCCATAATCAGGATGGGCCAGATGACTTTCTTTGGCTGATAGAATATGAGTGGATGTGTGTCCTTTCAAACAGCAACTTATACATGCTGTGCAGTTTAGTTCATCCTTTTGTTTTCTCTATCAGCCATGAGAACAGGGTATCTAGGTGGGGGTCACACTTTCAGCCAATGTCCAGAATGAGAAGACACATGGAGCAGAGACAAGCAGAGCCCCAGATGACCTGCAGACTGATAAGTGAGAAATACATGATTGTTGTTGAGTAAGCCACTGTGATTTTCAGGTTTATTATTATTATTATTATTAAAAATCTAAGAGAATGTCTGATTCTTCAGCTAGACTGCTCAACAGGGTCAGAAACTGCATGGGCAGAGCTTAAAATGTGAGAGGTACTTGTGGAAGGCTGTTGAGGCTAAAAGACCAAAGAAGACAATGAGACCAATGAGTATTTCACACATAGGAGTTCCTGGGGCCTCTGGCGCTTCCAGCCTTAACCTCCTGGGGCAAATTCAGACAAAATGATCAATGAATGGATTGGCCCAGTCTGAGTATATACTTTGGAATGTCACTGGTTTTCTGGTATTCACTGAGTCCAGGGGTAGCCAAGTATGGTTCACAAAAGCATATACAATATGATCCATACTTCAGTGAGATTCAATCTAGGAATGAGATGGCTTAAATTAACTCAGATACTGATAAACTGGATGACCTTGAACAAATCACTAATCTCTCTCCTCAGCCTCATTTTTTTATCATCCATAAAAATGAAGGGATGTAAGGGTGGATAAGAGTTAGTTTACCCATTTTCAAAGGTCCCTTTTTTTAGTGTTATTTTTCTCTCTGATCTTCTGTTGAAACATTTTTGCTTTAGTTCTTTGTATGTCTAGATAGTTTAGGTGTATCCACAGAAGGGGCCAAGTTAATATATGGAAGGCTCCTGCATAGACATGCCATTTCAATTATTTGGGATTTTATTAGAGTAAAGAACTACAGGTTGCATCACTAAACAGAACCATCAGCAGATCAACTGAGTTTGGTGCCAGCCAGGCTGGGAGTGTGCAGGCTTTTCTGAGCACCTCAGCATCTTGGCTGTGAACTGCCTTCTCAGCTTGCTCTCCAGCTTTGCTTGGTCCCTTTAAGGCACTCTCAACTCCCAACCCTATGGCTTCTTTGCCCTGTCCCTGGCAAGGACAAATAGACATATGTCCTTCTCGGCTGTCTGTTGCTGTTTCTACTCAGAAAGGAAAGTAAAGAGACTGTATTTGGGGCTTCTCATGTGCCCCTGATGAAAAGTGCAGTTGGTCTCTTGTGGTTCAGGGTCCTAGGAGTTGTACATAAAGACTCACAGAAAAATTGAGCTGGAAAAGAGATTACCCAATTCCTAATTTAGAGATGAGACATCAAAACCCAGAGATTTTGACTTACTTAACCCAGCAAAGCCGACTAGTGGGAAGTTTGGGGATAGAAATTGGGTCTGTGACCTTTCCCCTCAAAACTAAAGACTGAAGATTCAAGAATCTGAGGAAAAATAAACTACATAATAAAATGCAAAATGATCCCTAAATTATACCAGGTTAGAAGCAGAAAAGAGATCTGCTAGTTCAGCTCCAGTCTCCTTAGTTCTTATCCTCCTCTGCCCTTAAACATGTCATTTTGGTCCGACCACTTGACAACAGTCCATCTTTTCAAAGTCTTTTGCATCAGCTTTTAAGCAGCAACAACTAAAACGCTGAAAAAAAAAAAAGAAAGAAAGAAAAGAAATAGCAAAAGAAAGCACAGCAAAAGCCCCAGTAGACTGCTGGTATTTTGAGGATCACAAGAAAATTGACAAATCACTCAGCCTGTAAGCCTCATCTACTGTAGTTATCAATTATGTATCATAATTCTTGCTTGTAAAGTCATTTGAAATATTCAGACATAAGACTCTAAAGGGACAAAGTAATTAAAATGATTAGTTACAGCAGAAAAAATTTTAAATCAATGTTCCATGTAGTGTCCATCATATTCCATTATGCTTAGTTCTTATCCCCCCTGTTGCAGATACAGGAGATAAGCTAAGAGAATAGAAAGGGTGGGATTCATTTTCAGGGGGGTCTGGTGGGGCAAAAACTAGTCCTTACTCAGCATATGTTGAGCAAGATGTTGCCGGATTCATATTGCCTCATTCAATATTTCTAGAAAGCCCCTCCAAAGAGAGAAAGGTAAGAAAACTGAGGGTCAGAAAGGATACATTTCTCCAGATCACACAATACCTAGACTTAAATGCAGACCTTTCTAACTCCAAAATCCATGCTCTTAAGATAGGTTGATTTCTTCCTTTGGTTTATGTATGCATCTTAAAAGTAAGGGGGAGAGCTGGACAAGGGGTGGGTAGTGGGGTGAGAAGAGATATGGGAACAACATTGCCTGGCTCTCTGTACACCTTTATCAATTCATTGTTTCATACATTGCTTGCTGACTATTGTCAAGATACTGTAAGATAGAGATGAAGCTGACACAGTCCCCATCTTCAAGGAATTTAGGGTCTTGTAAGCAGAGGAATAATCACCAAAAGACTGCAGGAAAGTATTCTAAGTACTCGGATGTGTAAGAGCAAAGGTAGCTCTAAAATTTCTATATAGAAGGGGCAATTGGATCTTGTCAGTTGGCTCTGAATATCCATTCCCACCTCTTTCTGTGTCCTGTCTTGTGCTGCAAAAGGCTAGAAAGCAAAAGTCTAGTTTACCCAGACTCTCTTACCGCTAGGGTTCTCAGTGTAAAATAGGTTCTGCCAAAGAGATGCATATGCATGAGTCTTGGAAAGCAGGAGAGAGGCAGAGGTCATCTTCCTGATGCTCCTGCTGATAAGCTGAGCAGGTATAGCAGCTAAAACCAATTTCTCTATCACTTGCCTTGTGGGAGTCATAAGAGTCATAAGACAGTGGGAGTCATAAGACTTGTGATGAGTCATAAGACAGTTGTGATGGCTGCAACAGTTGGGTTGGGAGTCATAAGACAGTTGTGATGGCTACAACAGTTGGGTTGATGACAGGGTCGTCTTGATTTTTATGGCAGAGGGTTCTTGAATCCAATAATTCCGAGGTCACCCCTGGTTCCCTCTTCTCCTCCTTCCAACAATTTTATAAGCACTTAATCCTTTAATCAATCTCTTTCTTATTTATATATGTAGAATAGGATCTATTTCCTGCCCAAATGCCTGATGGATAGAAAGGGGCTTAGGGAGAGGAATTGTTCGGAAGGGGGAGGGAGTAAAGAACTTTTCTGGAGAAGTCATTTGCATGGCGAGCACTTTGTGTCTCTGTAATTGTGTGTTTATTTCAATTGGCTTAGGCAATAAATGGCTTTAATGGATAGGCTTGCTCCAAACAAATAACACCAACATTTTCTCTGTCTTTTTTTTCTTTCTTTCTGCTGTTATGTTCCGGTTTAAATCACCTGTGTATCCTAACCTCTCAATTGAATATAGGCAAGAATATCAGACAAAGCCAATTAAACTATCCCATTTATGTTTTGTTTTGTTCCTGTAGCTAATATTAGTTGGAATGATTCTCACCCATCCCAGGTCAAGAATCTGTGAGACATGGGACGAAGCACTAAATTAAACTTACTTTGAACCCAAAACTAATCTATAAACCAAAAAGTATAATAGTGATTTGATACCGAAAAACACTGAATTTTTAAGATTATATTAGACTATGTTAGTTTTGAAACAGGATGTCTGTATTGAATGTTGAAACCCATTTCAGCATGACGATAGCATGTTTTTCTCTTTTACTGACTAAGATAAAGGAATAACTGGCAGTTTGCTAACTTCTATATGGATTTGCTGGTTTTTATTAATAATTACTTATGTGCCATTTGCAACAAGTGTGGACCTAGAGGTTATTGTGCTAAGTGAAGTAAGTCAGACAGAGAAAGACAAATACTCTATGATTTCACTTATATGTGAAATCCAAAAACCAAAGCAAATGAACAAACAAAACAAAACAGAAATAGACTCATAAATGCAGAGAAGAAACTGGTGGTCCTCACAGAGGAGGGGATTGGGGGAGTTGGGCAAAATAGGTGCAGGGGATTAAGAAGTATAAACTTCCAGTTATAAAATACATAAGTCACGAGAATGTAATGCTGTAATGCATAGCATAGGGAATATAATCAGTAATATTGTAATAACTTCATATGGTGACAGATGGTTACTAGACTTATTGTGGTGATCAATTCATAATGTGTATAAACATTGAATATGTTGTATACCTGAAACTAGTAAATATAATCTTACATGTCAACTATACATCAATAAAACAATATAAAGGAAAAAAAATAATTATTTAGGTACCTTAAGATCTGTAAGTATAAAAAATATTTTGCTTCTATCTGCGATGCATCTTATAATCATTTCTATGAAATGTATTTGTTTAATCATATAAGCTAATAAGTGAATTGGTTAATCATTTTAGCCTACCAGGCAAGAACTGTGCCTGGTGCACTTCTGGCTTTTAATAAATACCCATTTGTTAAAATGCCCTGCTTGAAAAAAAAACAACAACAACTGAGAGAGTATAACAGCCATCCCAAACAATCCCTGGTACTGTCTCCCTAGTTTCTACAGTCTGGAGAGAATAATAAAGGTCCTGATAAGGTAATAATAAGACTGGTCTATGAGATGTGGATTGAGAGATAGCGTGGCTAGTCAGGGAAGACTCCAAAGAGCAGGCAACTCTTTTGTTGAGTCTTGGAAGATGGAGGTCCTTTGCCTGGTAGATATGGGGAAAGGCAGGGTGTTCCAGGTAGAGGAGCATAAGAATCAGAAGCCTGAAAGTAAAAGAAGGCATTGGGAATCCACAGAGCTGCAAATTGCTCAGTGTGACTAGAGTACAGGGGGTTGGCAGAGGGAAACCTAGAGAGACCCTCACTGGTCCAAACTTTCAGGGTATGGTCCATCTCATCACAGAGTTTGCTTGGGGCAATGGGATATTTTGATGGGTTTTAAGCCTGGAAGCCACATGATTGGTTTGACTTTTGGGAAGAACATTCTGGCTGCAGCATTGAGGATGGAGAATGGTGCTGGAGGACATTTGGGAAATTCAGTGAGAGAAGGAGTCAGGTGACAGAAGGTGGATTCCAGTGGGCTGAAGAGTGAAAGGTGAGGTGTGTTACCAGAAGTGCAGATTTGTCCCCAGAGAAGATAAGTTGGGAGGCAAGGGAGGGGGAGACCCTACCTTGAGAGAGCTACAGGGTCAAAAGTGCTTTTTATTTATTTATTTGTTTGTTTGTTTGTCTAATGTGTGAGACTTCAGAAAGCGTATTGGTTAAATGGAAGAAACAAGGAAAGAAAGGCACTAGAAATACAAGAGAGGCAAGTTTATTTTTTATGAGGCTTAAATAAATAATATACAATACTGAAATAAGGTCCAGATTTTTCTTTTGATAAAAATCAGGATCACACAATATATTAGAAGATAATATAGGTAATGATATTTATAATCTTTTGATGGAAAAGTATGGTAGACAGAAGAATGGCCCCTCACAGATTTCCATGTCCTATTTCTTGAAGCCTGTTAATATATTACCTTACATAGCTGAAGGGGCTTGAAAGTTTATTAGATTAAGGGTGTTGAGATGGGGAGATTATTCCAGATTATTTAGGAAAATGCAATATAATCCTAAAACTCTTCATAAAAGGGAGGTAGGAAGGTCAGAGTCAGAGATGGAGATGGGAGATGTGATGAAGGAAGCACAGATGTGTTTGTGTGTGTGTGTGTGTGTTAGAGAGAGAGAGAGAGAGAGAGAGATTTGAAGATACTACACTGCTAGGCTTAAAGATGGAGAAGGAAGGGGCCATAAGCCAAAGAATGCGAGTAGCCTTTAGAAGCTGGAAAAGGAAAGGAAATTGATTCTTTCCTAGAGCCTCCAGAAGGAATGCAGCCCTGCCAACACCTTGATTGCAAGACTTCTGACCTCCTGAATTTCAAGCTAACAATTTTGTGTTGCTTTAAGCCACAATTTGGGGTAATTTGTTACAGTAGCATAGAAAGCTAATACAAGAAGATATGAGATGGAAACCAAAAAGCAAAGGGAATATGGCTATTCTTAAAAGGTTTTAAACTTTTTGTATTAGTTCCAAATCATAAACCTGCTGCAAGACAATTGAAAACTGAGAAAGGTTATACAAAAGGCAATATATATGCAGACAAAAAAGAGTTAAAAACAATGCTAATACAAAGCAAACTAAAATCAGTATAAAAAGACTAATCTAATAGAAAGTGAGAAAAGAATAATAAATTGTTAATGTCAAAAGAAATCCAGAAACAAATAAGTAAATATGTGTTGCTAAGAAATGCAAATTAAAACATTGAAATAACCTTTTTTTAATCTGGACAAGCAGCAGTGATTTTTAGACACCCAGCGCTGGCCAGAGTATAGGGAACAACAAACACTGACATAAACTCTAGGTGAAGTTATAATTTGGTAAAAGCTGTCTAGACAGCAATTTGGCATTTATTACTTAAATGGTAACTGTATTTACTCTTTGATTTAGGAATTTCATTTCTAGGATTTCATTCTTTAAAAATGCTGACTCATGTGAACAAAGATATATATACATAAGAGTGTTCATAGTAGCATTGCTTACATGGAAATAAACTAAAATGGGTATAATTAGGAGAATGTTTGAAAGACATTTGCCATATTCAAATAAAAGACATTTGCCATACTCAAATACTGGACTACTATGGTCCCTTTAAAGTATTGAGGTAGATAAGAGACAATGTTTATAATACATTGATAAGTGACCAAAGCTAGTCAAAAATATGTGCATTCTGATTCTATCAGAAAATGTGTATATGTGTTATGTGCATTTATATATTTGTGAATTACATGCACAAATAATTTGTATCAGTATATACTTGAAAAAAAATCTTTCAGAATTTACAAGCAAACAGTTAACAGAGGAAAGGTTGTGATTACAGGAGGCTTTTGTCTTCCATTTTATTTATTTCTCTATCATTTGATTTTTTTTTACAACACATGCTTTTTTATCCCAGAATAAAAAACTTATAGAATGGTGAAAATGTTAGAGTTTTTATGACTCTTACGTGACTTAATTGAGCATAGTGGAGAATATTCAACTGAGCACAGTGGAGAATATTCAACTGAGCACAGTGGAGAGTATTCTTCTCTTGCTAACAAATGACCTCTCTGATTACATGTGGAAGAAAGAATCTAGCAAATTATTATTTTGCAGAGTAGACAACAAATAACTACTTGCTGAATGAGTAAATGAGTAAATAGAAGAAAAGTGACATGCTTTCATAGCTAAGAAAGGAAAGACTCTATAAATCTCCCATAGGGACCAACACTCATTTCTTTGATGTTACCTGAGGAAAGAAGTGTTCAAATATCTCTGGTGTTTTCTTTCCTTCTGTTTGCAATTCCTGAAGCTATCTTCAGTGTCCTGATGTCAATTTGGAATCTTCATATAATACAAAGTATAAACATAACCTATTAGGAAACTCAAGTACAATGTTTCCTGTTGATAAAGAGTAAATTATCTCAAGAAGAAATTCCAGAGGAAATCGTCTCTGGAGTCCAATATTCTGAATCACGTGAACCTAGTGGTAGCAACTGTATCAAATAAGATTTTGAATGTCATTTAAATACTTATTTTAAATGTGATTATGCTTAATTGTATAGCACTACTTAAAAAACGGTATTAACCTTGACAGTTAAAAAAAATATTTTGGCCATTAGCTACATCATGAAGGTGAGCGAGGTCAGACATTCACATAACCAATTTCAAATGGTTAAATGAAACCCAGTGATTGAAGTTGGCTTTATGTCTGAGGAGAGCTTAAAAAGACCAGGTCTTACAGTTGAAGTTTTAGAACTGTTGTCTGTTCACATGCTCCCAAGAGACCCCCTTTCCCAACCTTTTTTATGTTCACAGTTGCACCAGGCATAGATACCTGGACCATTCCGTGTCTCTGTCCAGGGAAAGTGGAAATGGATTCAGGAAGCCAGTTCTCTAGATATGGATAGGTGTGACATTGAAAGTCAGGAATGGTGGTAGCTTCATATTTCTCTGTGTAGATTGACAGTAGAGAAAGCCTATTGGGAGGGAAAGAGGGGAGAGGGAGGTGAGGGGAGGGGAACAGGAGGAGGAAGATGAGGGATGAGGAGGAAAAGGAAGAGGGGAGGTGTGCGAGAAACCAGGTGTGCAGAAAGAAACGGAGGCAAGAGACAGTAAGAGAAGGAGAGGACCACCTGTGTTCCTGAGGGATTCACAGTTCTGGTGCCTTCCTAGGTCCAAATTACATTCCTGTAACCATTTGTTCCTTTTTCCTCAAACTGCGTTGGCTTGGTTTCTACTACCTGCAAGGTAAGAGTCCTAATTAGAACTAGAGAAGAAGTAAATGTGCCTTTCATCTAGAATTACTTCAAGTAAGTCTGGAAGTCAAACTCTGTCTAGATGGCCAGAGTCCCCTGTACCTGCTGGGGTCCGTGTCTCATTTCTGGACTCTGGAGGTGAGTAGCTTTGGAGTCTACCACCCTCAGCCCCTGATAGTTTCAGTTGTTCCATTCCAACACTTAGGTTTCCATGGGAAGCAGGGGGCAGTTGGCTGCTTTGGGCAAATCACATCATTACCCAAGCTTTATCCTCTCCTTCCTTCATTACTGACCCCAAAGGCACACCCCATAGATTATCAGAGGTGGAAGGAGCTCAGAAATCATCTGGTGCAACCCCCTCATTTAATAAATAAGAAAACAGAGGTTCAAGGGAATGAAGAGGCTTATTCAACATTACCTGACAAATCAGAAGCAAAGCCGGGACCAGAACCTTCCAATATGTCTCCTCCCTGTGTACCACCACTTGAAGTGAGCATCTGTGTTAGGTTGCAGCCAAGGAAAGGAAACCAGTGCTATGAGGAAATGGTGATGAACTTCATGAAAAGCAGCAATTTTCCTCAGCTTTCAGCTTCTTGGGAGGCAGCTTAGAGTTTTCGTTCCCTCTTGCAGGGCAGAGGATTCAGCCCTGCTCCCACAGCAAGAAAAGCATTCAAATTTTCACAGCTTTCACTTTCAGGGTCAGTATAGTAAATAAGAGAAAAGCTCTGCACTTAATTGGAACTTCTTTTGTAAAGCAGAATGGAAGGGTCACATAACTGTCAAAACATTTTCCAGTGATCTGGGCAACTTACCTTTCCCTAATGCAATTGCCAAATTTTTCTGCATGACATTTGCATTGTAGAAAGGCTTGCAGGGAATTAGAAATCACAACAGGCCAGATTTTTTTTTTTTTTACCCTCTGCACTGATCGAAATAGGGGATTCCTACAGAGGTTTTGCGAATATTTTGTTTTTGTCTCTTTCAATTATTTTTTGGACTTAACGTTGGTTTCAAAGCTTTTTTTTCTTCTTCTTCCATGAACCATACTTTTCCTATGTAGAAATTGCTATCATTAAAACACCCCAGAGGGCTTCCCTGGTGGCGCAGTGGTTGAGAGTCCGCCTGCCGATGCAGGGGACGCGGGTTCGTGCCCCGGTCCGGGAAGATCCCACATGCCGCGGAGCGGCTGGGCCCATGAGCCATGGCCGCTGAGCCTGTGCGTCTGGAGCCTGTACTTCGCAACGGGAGAGGCCACAACAGTGAGAGGCCTGCGTACCGCAAAAAACAAAACAAAAAACACCCCAGAGTCCAAATTTCAACAAATTACAGAATCAAATTTTTTATCTTAAAACAGTCAAATTAATATTCATTATCAATAAAATTAATACTCAAACTGATATCAAAGCCATATTCATGGAAATGTTTTAATGGATGGTAACATATGCACTATTTGTTTTGTTATTTTAATTAATGGTCACTGGTATACATTTTAAATTAATCATTCCCTACCTGGTGTATTGAAAGAGGACAGTGAATTTAGTTGAACTCTACTGTTTCAGGACTTGATCATTCAAGGTAATGTTAGTTTGAGATCTGATATTTAGCTTGCTTGGTAAAAATCTTTTTCATAGTTGAAGTAAACTTATAGTGCAAACAAGGTGTCAGGAAAAACAGTTAAAATGCTTACTTTATTCTCTCATTTCCTTGTCAGAGCAACCCTATAAGATAGGCATTATTACCCACCATAAACTCCTTTTACAGTTGAGACAAGGGGGTGGAAGAGAGGTTGAGAAACTTAAGATCACACAGGTACTGTTTGGCTCAGCTGGAAAGTAATCCCAAGTTTTTCTGACTCCACAGCCTGTGCCATTTTCTTTGCCAAGGTGCATCCAACAACCATTCAGCAGCTTATTTATTAATTAATTCACTTACTCATTAAGCATTTACTGAGTCCTTATAACACGGACCAGACAGGCTCTGGCAGTACCAAAATGACCCTAGCCTGGGGGCAGGAGATGATCACTGAACAATGTGGCCACCTCTGTCACTGAGCTCTGTACACAAAGTAACCACAAAAGACACACTTATTTGCTAATAATGAATTTTACTTATTGCTCTACCAAAGTCATATTGTTGGCATTCTTTGAGTTGCTGTGTGTAATTCAAATAGTAGAACTGACTTCATTTCTTTAATAGCTTTCAGTAGTTCAGATTATACTATTTAAGGCTGGCCACTCACCAAGTAGCCCAAAATTAGTTAGGTTTTACCTTATATACCTTGTTGATCTCTGAGAGAGGGATACTGTAAAAGATACAGCAAGCCAGGCTGACATTTCATCCAAAGGCTGACTTAGGTTCTGAGTATGAGTCAAGAAACTTTTTGTGTCCTCCAGGAAACTAGAAAGCAATACCTTTGCTGCATCAGTATTTCACCATATGCATTATGCTTGCAACCACTGTTCTTTGAAATCCCTTAAGTAAGATAAAACTTTAAACGTGAATATTTTCTTTATTTTCTTCAGTTTTATGTTTTTTTCTAAAAATATTTAGTGAGCTTTTTCTAGCTTTCTGGTACTGCTTTCAAGTACATGGGTATATGCAAAGAGTAACATTTATTTGAAAAAAGCCTGTTTTCACTCATTCTAACAAGTCATTTCACTACCTATAAATTGGAGATAAGAGTTGTACTGAATACTTAGGGATGTAAATGAGATAAACTTAGATAATATATGCAAAATTATTTGGAGAACTCTATCAGGTAAATATAGTAGCTCTTGTAAAAGTAAACTTATGTGCTCCAAAGTATGTAGTTCATAAATTGCAAAGTATGTGGTGTGGTTTTAGGTGGACTAAAGGATTTTATTTTTGAAACAAATTCTAATTGATTAAACATCTTAGTGGTGCAAAAGACTTCCTCTAAAACTTTTGTTTTATGGGTTTAGGCATTGACATTTCTCATAGCAGGACACATTTGCCCTTCCTTTATAAAGCACATCTATTTTAATGGACTTCTCTTTTATGTAATACCTCTGTTTCAATACAACTAGAAGCCAGTTTGATCCTTGTATTTTTATTTTTTCTAGAAGTCCAGTGTTTCTCAGATCACAACAAAAACAAGTGAAAGCTTTTAGCACAACCAGATTCAAAGTCTGAAACCTTTTTTTAAAAATTAATTTATTTATTAATTTTAAAATTTTTGGCTCCATTGGGTCTTTGTTGCTGCACATGGGCTTTCTCTAGTTGTGGCAAGTAGGGGCTACCCTTTTTTTTTTTTTTTTTTTTTTTTTTTGCTTTATAACAAATTTAATCAGTTATACATATACATATGTTTCCATATCCCCTCCCTTTTGCGTCTCCCTCGGGGCTACCCTTCATTGCAGTGCACAGGCTTCTCATTGCGTTGCCTTCTCTTATTGTGGAGCATGGGGTCTAGGCACGTGGGCTTCAGCAGTTGTGGCACATGGGCTCAGTAGTTGTGGCTCACGGGCTCTAGAGTGCAGGCTCAGTAGTTGTGGCACACGGGCTTAGTTGCTCAGCAGCAGGCATGTGGGATCTTCTGGGACCAGGGCTTGAACCCGTGTCCCCTGCATTGGCAGGTGGATTCTTAACCACTGCACCACTAGGGAAGTCCCTGAAAGCTTTTTAAAATCAGGCTTTTAACTTTCCACAAACCTAGACCCCTGGCTGTGAGAATAACACTGATCAATGGTGTTGTCATAGTCCCAGATCTGTCATACTGTACTTAAATGCTGTTACAATTTGCGACAATTTGCAAGTTCTGATACAATTTGCATCAGAATTAAATGATTAAATTTGAGCTTTGCCTGCTGTGAAAGTTTCAAACAACCACACAAAAGGAGACAGGCTTGTGCTGTCAGTACCTACAAGTGCAGCATGTAGGTGCTGAAGGAGTGGGTAATTAATGATCTTGGAGGGATTGGAGGGCTGAGTGAAAAATGGTTGAGGGTGGGGCTGCCCCTCTGGATGGAGCTGGCTGGTGTTAGTGAAAGTTACTCCTGGAGTTGTGTATTGCCTCTGGGAGCATGTAAATACTTCTTCCTAATTCGAGTTACTATTTCCAAAGTCTATAAAAGGAGAGTCAGTTTTGCATGGGCTGCCTGAAAAAAAGAAAGCAAAATACCCAGTGGGAAACTGGTATTATAAAATTACCACACAGAATGCATTTAAGAATGAGTGGGGAAATAGAGGGCAGGGGAAACTTATTCTATTTCCAGATAAATGGCAGAGTCTGGCAATAAAATTTCATTGCTCATGAAGTTAGAGTGCCTTCTGTAACAGTTCTAAGAGAAGCTTAGAATACCCCAGATGAATTCTCTAAACCGTAGCCACCAACCATGAGAATACATTGGGGGCAGGCATTGATGGAAGGCAGGAAGAGAGATACTGGGAACTCAAGTTTGAGGATCAGCTGTATCACTCACCCTGCAGTGGTTAACTCTGATTTCAAAACTTTTTTGAGATTTTCATTTTGTCATCATATTATTTTTTAAGTTCAAAGACCTTCTTTTTTTGTTTTCTCTCAATGTTCTTAGCTGTATAGTTTTGTGTTTTTAATTTGTGGATTAAGTATACTACTATCTTACTTCCCTGAGGGTTTCACTTACAGTTTATTCAAAGTTCCTCTCTGCTTACTGCAATATTTTTATTTTTCCTGAGTTATTTTTTACTTTTTGGCTATTTTAACTTCTCTCTTTCATGTTGGAAACTTTGCTCAAGTGACTAATGATTCTTGACTTCCACTCATTTTTAAGAATGAAGCAATAAAATTTGGTCAATCACTATGTATAAACGGGAAGTGTTTATCAATGGGTGACTTCTCTATTGATAGACCCCACCTGTCAGTACATGCAAGTCTTTTCTTTTGGTTTGGTCATTATCCTATCTGAAAGTTATAAGCCTTTCTATCTGCATTCTGGAGGAAATGAGCAGAGTTCTCACCATTTACTTAATGCCCATATTTACAAGGTAACACACAGACCCTCAGTTCTGCCTATGCGTTGAGCTCAGAATCTCTCTGGTTCACTCTTTTTAGAGAGTAAGACCTCCATCTTCTGTTGGGATGGGAGAGACTTCTGGGGTTCTAAATGCATTTTGTGCAGATTTTCAATTTATCCTCTTGTTTTTATAGCCCATCTGTACTCTCACTCCCATATAATAGGCTGCCTCAATTCCTGAGGTTTTCTGTGGATTAGCCTGGTTTCTTCCCGCTGCTGGTGGTGAGTCAATTTTCTCAGCTCTATGTCATCAATTACCTCTTACCCACCAGCTTTCTAGTTTCCAAAGTTGTTTCGTTGTTGTCTTTTTTCTTGTTCTCTTCTCCTTTGTGAGTTTATGCTCTTAAAAAAAAATCTCTCTACTGTCATCCAGTGTGGTTTTGGGAAGGAAGTTATAAACACCATGTGTAAGTGGTCTCAGTGTTTGCTTTTAATATTGCTTTAAAAAATCTGGAACTAGTTTCCCCTGAGGGCAAGCCTATTAAGAACAGAGCACTGTGGGATATTTCAAAATGGCTCCTTTTCTCCTTCCTCTGCTGGAAACATGAGAGAGTATTTCTCTGATGTTTTATGAGGGAATCTGGTTGGGTTCCTGGAGGTAAATCCCCCTATGACTGGGTTTCCATGGAGATTTTTAATTCTCAGGCTTGTCCGTGCTGAGCCACCATTAGTTCATCAATTACAGTTCCCAGCTTCCTGCCCTGCACTTGGTTCCCAAAGGTAGGGTGGAGAAATTTAAACTGTTCAAGAGAATCCAACTGGCCTCCATGAGCATTTGTCAAAGAACTTGGAGCTTCCACAGTGAGCATAATGTGGAAGGTGTCAGAAGGAGGGAGAAGATGGCTGTTGCCAATCATCAAAGTGGATTATGTTGGCAAACACTACTGAGCTCAAAAATCATCAGGCCTTGATAAGAAAAGATACAGAGTTTCTCCCCAAATTTTCACTAACCTCGCTGTAATCTAACAGTAGTTGCACCTAAACTGCCTAACCAAAAAGGAAAAAACATGAACTGAACCATTTGAAACTCATACAGTTTTCCATCAAATTCCAACATGCTGGGAATGTTTACAGTCACTGTGTATTGGGTAGAGTACACTCTGGTAGAAGTTTAAGGACTGGGGACAAGATGTTTTTGGCAAAGACAGTCTGTTTCTCTGAGACTTGTTCTCTGGTTTTCCTCAGTAAATTGGGTGTAGCAGGAAAGGAATCTTAGAACTGCTGGGGTTGCAGAATAAGAATGAAAGCATAGGAAATAGTACAAATATCTGTTCCAGCCAGCTAATTATCATAAATATTTTTAAAAACAAAAATAATCTACCATTGGACTCTGGAAGGGCTCATGCCAAGGAATACTTCCCAGAACTTCTGCTGTCAGTGTCCTTGTCCCCGCGGTGAGCCACAGCCACTCCCTGCCTCTGCAGGAGACTCTCCAATGCTAGCAGCCGTGTGGCTGACAGGGTCTTGGTGCTCCGGTCTGGTGTCAGGCAAGCCTCTGAGGTGGGAGAGCTGACTTCAGGACATTGGACCACCAGAGAACTCCCAGCCCCATGTAATATCAATCTGTGAGAGGTCTCCCAGAGATCTCCATCTCAATGCTAAGACCCAGGTCCACCCAACGGCCAGCAAGCTCCAGTGCTGGACACCCAATGCCAAACAACTAGCAACACAGGAACACAACCCCACCCATTAGCAGAGAGGAGGCCTAAAATCATACTAAGTTCACAGACACCCCAAAACGCACCACCAGACGCAGCCCTGCCCACCAGAAAGACAAGATCCAGTGCACCCACCAGAACACAGCACCAGTCCCCTCCACCAGGAAGCCTACACAAGCCACTGAACCAACCTTACCCACAGGGAGCAGACACCAAAAACAACGGGAACTATGAACCTGAAGCCTGAGAAAAGGAGACCCCAAACATAGTAAGTTAAGAAAAATGAGAAGACAGAGAAATATGCAGGAGTTGAAGGAGGAAGGTAAAAACCCAACAGACCAAACAAATGAAGAAGAAAAAGGCAGTCTACCTGAAAAAGAATTCAAAGTAATGATAGTAAAGGTGATCCAAAATCTTGGAAATAGAATGGAGAAAATACAAGAAACGTTTAACAAGGGCCTAGAAGAACTAAAGAGCAAACAAACGATGATGAACAACACAATAAATGAAATTAAAAATTCTCTAGAAAAAATCAATAGCAGAATAACTGAGGCAGAAGAACAGATAAGTGACCTGGAAGATAAAATAGTGGAAATAACTACTGCAGGGAATAAAGAAAAAAGAATGAAAAGAATTGAGGACAGTCTCAGAGACCTCTGGGACAACATTAAATGCACCAACATTTGAATTATAGGGGTCAAAGAAGAAGAAGAGAAGAAGGAAGGGTCTGAGAAGATATTTGAAGAGATTATAGTTGAAAATTTCCTTAACATGGGAAAGGAAATAGTCAATCAAGTCCAGGAAGCTCAGAGAGACCCATACAGGATAAATCCAAGGAGAAACACGCCAAGACACATATTAATTAAACTATCAAAAATTAAATACAAAGAAAAAATATTAACAGCAGCAAGGGAAAAGCAACAAATAACATACAAGGGAATCCCCATAAGGTTAACAGCTGATCTTTCAGCAGAAACTCTGCAAGCCAGAAAGTAGTGGCAGGACATATTTAAAGTGATGAAAGGGAAAAACCTACAACCAAGATTACTCTACAGAGCAAGGATCTCACTCAGATTCGAAGGAGAAATTAAAACCTTTACAGACAAGCAAAAGTTAAGAGAAGTCAGCACCACAAAACCAGCTTCACAACAAATGCTAAAGGAAATTCTCTGGGCAGGAAACACAAGAGAAGGAAAAGACCAACAGAAACAAACCCAAAACAATTAAGAAAATGGTAATAGGAACATACATATCGATAATTACCTTAAGTGTAAATGGATTAAATGCTCCAAGCAAAAACATATACTGGCTGAATGGATACCAAAAGAAGACCCATATATATATGCTGTCTACAAGAGACCCACTTCAGACGTAGGGACACATACAGACTGAAAGTGAGGGGATGGAAAAAGATATTCCATACAAATGGAAATCAAAAGAAAGCTGGAGTAGCAATTCTCATATCAAACAAAATAGACTTTAAAATAAAGACTATTACAAGAGACAAAGAAGGACACTGCATAATGATCAAGGGATCAATCCAAGAAGAAGATATAACAATTGTAAATATTTATGCACCCAACATAGGTGCACCTCAATACATAAGGCAAATGTTAACAGCCATAAAAGGGGAAATCGACAGTAACACAATCATAGTAGGGTAGTTTAACACCCCACTTTCACCAATGGACAGATCATCCAAAATGAAGATAAATAAGCTTTAAATGATACATTAAACAAGACGGACTTAATTGATATTTATAGGACATTCCATCCAAAAACAACAAAATACACTTTCTTCTCAAGTGCTCATGGAACATTCTCCAGCGTAGATCATACCTTGGGTCACAAATCAAACCTTGGTAAATTTAAGAAAGTTGAGATCGTATCAAGTATCATTTCTGACCACAACGCTGTGAGACTAGATATCAATTACAGGAAATAAACTGTAAAAAATACAAACACATGGAGGCTAAACAATACGCTACTAAATAGCCAAGAGTTCACTGAAGAAATCAAAGAGGAAATTTTAAAAATCTATAAACAAATGACAATGAAAACACAATGACCCAAAACCTATGGGATGCAGCAAAAGCAGTTCTAAGAGGGAAGTTTATAGCAATACCATCCTACCTCAAGAAATAAGAAATATCTCAAATAAAGAACTAACCTTACACCTAAAGCAATTACAGAAAGAAAAGCAAATAACACCCAAAGTTAGCAGAAGTTAACAAAAGGAAAGAAAGGAGAAGTTAGCAGAAGGAAAGAAATCATAAAGATCAGATCAGAAATAAATGAAAAAGAAATGAGGAAACAATAGCAAACATCAATAAAACTAAAACATGGTTCTTTGAGAAGATAAGCAAAATTGATCAACCCTAGCCAGACTCTTCAAGAAAAAAAGGGAGAAGACTCAAATCAATGGAATTAAAAATGAAAAAGGAGAGGTAACAACTGATACTGCAGAAATACAAAGGATCATGAGATATTACTACAGGCAACTATATGCCAATAAAATGGACAACCTGGAAGAAATGGACAAATTCTTAAAAAGCACAACCTTCCAAGACTGAACCAGGAAGAAATAGAAAACATAAATAGACCAATCACAAGCACTGAAATTGAAACACTGACTAAAAATCTTCCAACAAACAAAAGCCCAGGACCAGATGGCTTTACAGGTGAATTCTATCAAACAGTTAGAGGAGAGCTAACACCTATCCTTCTCAAACTCTTCCAAAATATAGCAGAGGGAGGAACACTCCCAAACTCATTCTATGATTCCACCATCACCCTGATACCAAAACCAGACAAATATGTCACAAAAAAAGGAAACTACAGGCCAATATCTCTGATGAACATAGATGCAAGAATCCTCAACAAAATACTAGCAAACAGAATCCAACAGCATATTAAAGGATCATACACCATGATCAAGTGGGATTTATCCTAGGAATGCAAAGATTCTTCAATATATGCAAATCAGTCAATGTGATACACCATATTAACATATTGAAGTATAAAAACCATATAATCATCTCAATAGACGCAGAAAAAGGTTTTGACATAATTCAACACCCATTTATGATAAAAGCTCTCCAGAAAGTAGGCATAGAGGGAACTTTCCTCAACATAATACAGGCCATATATGACAAACCCACATCGTTCTTAGTGGTGAAAAGCTGAAACCATTTCCTCTCAAATCAGGGACAAGGCAAGGATGCTCACTCTCACCACTATTATTCAGTATAGTTTTGGAAGTTTTAGCCACAGCAATCAGGAAGAATTAGAAATAAAAGGAATCCAAATCAGAATTGAAGAAGTAAAGCTGTCACTGTTTGCAGATTCTCTATGATACCATACATAGAGAATCCTAAAGATGCCACCAGAAAACTACTAGAGCTAATCAAGGAATTTGGTAAAGTAGCAGGGTAAAAAATTAATGCACAGACATCTCTTGCCTTCCTATACACTAACGATGAAAAATCTGAAAGAGAATTTAAGGAAACACTCCCATTTACCACTGCAACAGAAAGAATAAAATACCTAGGAATAAACCTACCTAAGTAGACAAAAGACCTGTGTGCAGAAAACTATAAGACACTGATGAAAGAAATGAAAGATGATACAAACAGATGGAGAGATATACCGTGTTCTTGGACTGGAAGAATCAAGATTGTGAAAAGCACAGTATTACCCAAAGCAATCTACTGATTCAATGCAATCCCTATCAAATTACCAATGACATTTTTCACAGAAGTAGAACAAGAAATTTCACAATTTGTACGGAAGCACAAAAAACCTCGAATAGCCAAAGCAATCTTGAGAAAGAAAAACAGAGCTGGGGGAATCAGGCTCCCTGACTTCAGACTATACTAAAAAGCTACAGTAATAAAGACAGTATGGTACTGGCACAAAAACAGAAATATAGATGAATGGAACAGGATAGAATCGCCAGAGATAAACCCACACAGAAATGGTCAAATTATCTTTGATAAAGGAGGCAAGAATATACAATGGAGAAAAGACAGCCTCTTTAATAAGTGGTGCTGTGAATACTGGGCAGCTACATGTAAAAAAAAAGAAATTAGAACACTTCCTAACACCATACCCAAAAATAAACTCAAAATGGATTAAAGACCTAAATGTAAGGCCAGACACTATAAAACTCTTAGAAGAAAACATAGGCAGAACACTCTATGACATAAATCACAGCAAGATTCCTTTTGACCCACCTCCTAGAGAAATGGAAATACAAACAAAAATTTAAAAATGCGACCTAATGAAACTTAAAACCTTTTGCACAGCAAAGGAAACCATAACTAAGACAAAAAGACAACCCTCAGAATGGGAGAAAATATTTGCAAATGAAGCAACTGACAAAGGGTTAATCTCCAAAATATACAAGCAGTGCATGCAGCTCAATATCAAAAAAACAAACAACCCAATCCAAAAATGGGCAGAAGACCTAAATAGACATTTCTCCAGAGAAGATGTACAGATTGTCAACAAACACATGAAAAGATGCTCAACATCACTAATCATTAGGGAAATGCAAATAAAAACTACAGTGTGGTATCATCTCACACCGATCAGAATGGCCATCATCAAAAAAATCTACAAACAGTAAATGCTGGAGAGGATGTGGACAAAAGGGAACCCTCTTGCACTGTTGGTGGGAAAGTAAATTGATAAAGCCACTATGCAGAACAGTATGGAGCTTCCTTAAAAAACTAAAAATAGAACTACCATACGACCCAGCAATCCCACTACTGGGCATATACCCTGAGAAAATGATAATTCAAAAAGAGACATGTACCACAATGTTCATTGCAGCACTATTTACAATAGCCAGGATATGGAAGCAACCTAAGTGTCCATCTACAGATGAATGGATAAAGAAGATGTGGTGGCACATATATACAATGGAATATTATTCAGCCATAAAAAGAAATGAAACTGAGTTATTTGTAGTGAGGTTGATGGACCTAGTCTAGTGTCTGTCATACAGAGTGAAGTAAGTCAGAAAGAGGAAAACAAATACCATATGCTAACACGTATATATGGAATTAAAAAAAAATGCTCCTGAAGAACCTAGAGGCAGGACAGGAAGAAAGACACAGATGTAGAGAAGGGACTTGAGGACACGGGGAGGGAGAAGGGTAAGCTGGGACAAAGTGAGAGAGTGGCATTGACATATATACTCTACCAATTGTAAAATAGATAACTAGTAGGAAGCAGCCACATAGCACAGGGAAATCAGCTCGGTGCTTTGTGACCACCTAGAGGGGTGGGATAGGGAGGGTGGGAGGGAGCTGCAAGAGGGATGGGATATGGGGATATATGTATATGTATAGCTGATTCATTTTATTATTCAGCAGAAACTAACACAACATTGTAAAGCAGTTTTACTACAATAAAGATGTTAAAAAATATCTGCTGTAAAAGTAACATGTGTTATTTTAGACAATTTTTTAAATTATAAACTGTAATAAAAATAATCCAGAATCCTACTTTCTGTGGATAATTAACATTTCTTGAAATCATTTTTTTCTAGAATTATTTTTTACATAGTTGAGACCATTTTGTGGTATAATGTTATATCTTCTTTCATTTTTTACTCAACACTATAGGAATTTTCCATGTTATTATCCAATTTGTTAACATTATTTTTATAAGTTCCATTATATTGATTTCAGTATACCACAGTTTAAGTAGCCATGTGTCTATAACTGAGCAATTGGGATGTTTCCCTTTTTATAACATTTTTTAAAAATGGGTAATTAAAATCTGTAAATAAATTCTTTTCTGTATTTGGAAATATTTTTAAGGACTAAATTCCAGGAAGTGAAATTATTGAGTTATAAACCTATGAATATTATTAAGGCCATTAACACATTAAAGCAAGCATTACAAATTTTTAGCATTTAGTAGAAATTAAATCAGTAGAGCAGTGACCTAGCTATTCACAATTATCTGATATTCTCTTGTCTCCTACCATGTCATGAAGAAGCCAAAGGGTGGCTCCTAGCTATGCCTGGCTTTGCCTCAATCCCCATCCTCACTGCAAGATCCACCTCTGATATTTGTAGGGCCTTGGGTCAAAGAATGAATGCAAGCTCTCAACCCATAGACTCCCACCTTCACTTCCCACATGCGACTGTGTCTTCGAATGCATGTGTGTAGGCGTTCCAGCTTCTTCATCCAAGTAAATCCACACCTTAAATAGTTTCATCTTAGGCATTTCTTGGGACTAGGGGTGTCTATACTGGCAGTGCAGCCCATGTTCAGGAGGAAAGACTTGGGGTCTCTTTGGGCAGGGCAGGAAATATTAAGATTTCAGATGCCCAGAATGTGGTCTAGAATGTGAAGGGGAGGGTGTGAGCTCTCCATAGGCGCTTCTCTTTGACCCATAAACTCCTTGCCTTGTGAGGAAGGATGCAGTCATTGTGAGGCCCCCAAAGTGCAGGGCCCATGGAAGGGGCCCTAGTAACCTGGGTCTAAGGGCAGTGTTACTGACAGCCTATGGCTCACCATACTCCAGGAACAGTTCCATCTATACATGACCCGATTTAGCAAGGGATGAAGGCGGGGTGGGGGTCACTAGGGAGTGGCGAGGGTGGTAAAGATATGGAAAAAAAAGGGATAAAGAGTAGTATCTTGTTCATTTTTTCCAAAGAAGCAAAGACAGACTGATAATCTAACTCTACTACGTGTAATTCTCTTCTTTGTGAGTGAAAAATAGATTCCACTGAATATAATACTACAGTGGGTTGAAAAATAATGACTCAGAGATATTAAGTCTCAAACCCTTGGAACTTGTCAATGGTACCTTAAATGGTAAAAGGGTCTTTGTAGATGCAACTTAATTAAGGATCTTGACATGAGGAGATTACCCTGAATTATCTGAGTGGTCCCTAAATGCCATCACAAATATCCTTATGAGAGAGGCGAAGGGAGGTAATACAGACAGAGGGGAAGGTTATGTGGAGACACAGTAGAGAGAGCTGTGTCTATAAGCCAAGGACTGCCAAGAGCCACCAGAAGCTGGAAAAGCCAAGGAAAGGATTCTCCCCTAGAGCCTGCAGAGAGAGTGCGATGCTGCTGACACCTTGGTTTTGGACTTCTGTCTCCAGAACTATGAGGAAATAAATTTCTGCTGTTTTAAGTCACACAGTTTGTGGTAATCTGTCATAGAAATCATGGGAAACTAATACAAGTACTATTAAATGAAAATTACCCTTATCACTTTCCTTTCAATCCCTAACACATGGGTTTCAAGATATAGAAAACAAAACTATTAGATCATGTTTTGTCTGGTCAAGGATTTTCACAAAACACCAGTTAACATTTTCATAGTCTGGAGAAGCTGACATTTAGGACAAAGACACATTATACATAATTCCTGGGATTGTTGCACATTACCAGAGATTAGTCCCCCCAGTTCTGCTCCCCTAACCAACAAAATATATTTGGCTCATCTCTCAGCTCTACCACTTATTAGATGTGTGAATTTAGGCATGTTACCTAACCTCTTACCTTGCAACACTGGAGATAAACTTGTCCTAGTACCATCTTCAGAGGCACTTCAAAGGAACCTTGTGATCTCCATGAAGATCTCTCCTCATCAAGTCTGAGTTTCATGTATGTATTCCTTTATTGCAGTTTGATAAATCTCTGGGCATTCAGAGATTATAGTGTGGAGAGTGTACGTTTTTCAAAATTTGGATAATTTGGTTCATACTACAATTTGAATGGTTTAACAGCACTTTTTAAAACCAAAGGGATGAATATCTAATGGTAGAAATTTATACATTATGGCTGGGTCATAATGGTGATTTTTTAGTCAGAATTGCATTTTATATGTAAATTTCAGGAATAATCTGTTGATAAATCAACCATTTTATATCAGTATTTCTTTCTGTCTCATTAGCACAATAGGGCAAAAGGAGTGCAGTTATAAAAATAATGAAAAAGTAGGATTCATCTCCTTATGTTATTATTGCAGTCTAGACGGGTTTACATTTAGACCAAGGCTTATTTCCCTTTATGTGGGAAAGAAATCAGTTGAAACCCACAAGGGATAAACAACCCCTGTTACAGATCTTAAAGAGTGGAGTTGTGAACAATTTCCATAAAGAGCAGCAGACCATCCCTAACTTGTCACACTGGATTGAAGCCAACATTCACAGCTGCTCTTTCTTCTTGACTTTGCAGAAGCAGCTTATCTGAGGAATTAGTCTCACTCTGTATGTCTTTTGGGGGCTGTGCTCCTTTTGACTTAGTCTGGAATTAAAATATTCATTACTAAATGCTCACTTTTAAGTTTAGTCTTTTAAAAGCATTTTATGCCTCCTTTTGGAGGATCTGTAGGTGGTGAGGTTGGGTTGGAAAATGATTGCAGTGATAATAGCTGTCACTGCTGTAGGAATAGCATGAGTGATTATGAGATGAATTCTCTGATGTGTGGACCAGATGTGTTCTTGGTGGGAGATATAACAGCTAATTTTATTTGTTTCATTGTTGTTGTTCCTGGTGGGAGACATAACAGCTGATTTTGTTTCATTATTGTTCTATGGCGGGGGAGGGAAGTTGGGTGATTCCAAAAATGGAAGACGTTGAGAAGCTGGAACTTGGTGATAGAGTGGCTGGTCAGTTCAAGAAGGACAACAAACAGGGACATTTTGGCTGGTGCACTAGGGCACCAGGGTCAGTGCTGTTCTGGTAGATGTTTAACATTCAGCTCTCTGGGAAAAGATCCTGATTTGGAGTATTTGCTAATGTTTATGAAATAAATACCCCCTAAATGGCTGACTTTAAGCTACAACGTGATATCAATTGGCTCAAAAAATTTCTGGAAGTTTGACATTTGGCTCTGACAAGCTCTTAAGAGCCAGATCCAGCACATCATTGGCAAGATAGGGGCTGAACTGTGCTGTGTGTGTGTGTGTGTGTGTGTGTGTGTATGTGATGGGATACTCCATTATAAACAGAAGTGGTTTATGTCTGTACAGTCTAATAGCCAAGGGTCTTGGGGATATTTGGACATTGGTGGGTCAGAAAACTGTGTGGCATCTCTGGTCAGTCTTTGACATGAGTTGTTGCAGGTAGCAACATTCTGAGCATGTGTTGGTGGGTGCAAGGTCGTTGTGAGTTTTGTTGACCATGTGAATGGCTCTGAGGACTGGCCAGGATGGCATCAGGAATTATGTGTCTCTGTGGCCAGTGACAGTGTATATTGTGTCCTGTCCTTGTAGAACAAGGAACCAACTTCTTTTTGTGCCTCTAGGGACACCAGTAGGTACTCATGTGCATTCTACTGTCATTAAGAATTTGTTCAGTCTATGGGGCTATAGACCTGTTTGGGGTTTTGCATCTAGATATGCTTGTGGTAAGGATTCCCTCTGCTTTTTTTTCTGAGAAAAAGAACATTAGTGTGGCAATCTGTAAACAAATGGTGAAGTGTGACTGCCAGCACACACTGAATGTCACATGCTTCTAAGTTGTTCCACGTGACAGAGGAAGGTCTTAACACATCTTCAACGAGCACCAGGGGGTCATGCCTCTATGCCTTGAAGGTTCTATCATTGACCACGTGTGTTCCCCTACACTGGAATTGACTGTGGCTGAGACCCATTTTTGGAGAAACAAGGAAGGGACGAGGTCATTCAAGCTAGCATCCTCCTGGATAGAATGTTATACACGTCCATGCTGAGTGCAAACCAATAAAGAGCCTCATCAAAAACCACCATGAGTGTTTGCACTTATCCTCTAGAAGAGGAGTTGGCAAACCATGGCCTCCAGGTCAAATCCAATCCCCTTTCCTGTTTTTATAAAGTTTGATTGTAACTAGGCCATGCCCACTCATTTGCATGCTGTCTATGGCTGATTGTGCTGCAGCTTGTGACAGAGACTGTACAGCCTGCAAAGCCAGCAACCTTTCCTCTCTGGCCCTTTACAAAGAATTGTTTCAGAGTTCCTCCTGTTTCTCTGCTCCACTGACCCACATCTTCATTTTCCTGATTTTTCTACTTCTGTGTTGGTAATTATGCAACACGATAGAGGTGTTAACTAACACTGTTGGGAATCATATTGCAAAATGTAAATGTACCCAGTCAACAAGTTGTACCCCTTAACTTTACACAATGTTATACATCAATTATATTTCAATTCTAAAAATTGAAGGGACTGAATAGGATATGTTGGATGGCATATTGTACCTCTTTCTTCCTTGGGCTTTAACTCAGGTTTGAGGACTTTCCATGATGTTAATAAGCACAGATGACTTCAAACAATGATGAATGATGGTCAGTGTTAAGTGTGAAATTCTTCAATGTTAAATATTTAAATTCTCTTTTGAAAAGTATGAGACCTTGTATATAGGAGAAAAAAGAAATATGAAAGGAATTTCATTAGTTCCAATTTTAGAAGATAGAACTGATTGTTCTTCCTTTTGAAAAGTTCCCCTTTCCCAGAAATTGGAGAATAAACCATGTACCTCTGAACAAAGAACAGACCCTTCCTTCACTTTTTTTAGAGAAGATCTTTCTCAGCAATAGTTACCAGGTATGTTCTTGACAAGAGACATGGACATCAGCTACTTACTCCCATAGTTTCAAAGGAAAAAAAAAGTATTCCACAATTTCAGCCAAAGAGCAAAAGTGTCATTTTTTTTGGACATAAGACACCATCTAAATATTTGGAGTAAGGTTGAACAATGGACTACAGAGACTGTATTAGTTTCCTAGAACTCCTATAATAATGTACCGCAAGCTAAGCAGCTTAAAACAACAGAAATGTACTCCCTCACCGTTCTGGAGGCCAGAAATCCAAAATTAAGGTATTGGTAGGGAACCTCTAGGGGAAGATCCTTCCTTGCCTCTTCCAGCTTCTGGTAGCCCCAGGCATTTTGTCACCAATGGAAGTATGGCTCCAATCCCTGCCTCCATCTTCACGTGGCCATCTTCCCTCTCTGCCTGTGCCCAAATTTCCCTCTTTTTATAAGGACACCAGTCAGAGTGAATTAAGGGCCCACCTTAAGGACCTCATCTTAACTTGATTATATCTGCAAAGACCCTATTTCCAAATAAGGTCACATTCATAGGTATCAGGAAGGCTAACACATCAGCCTATCTTTTGGGCGGGACACAATTCAAGCCATAACAGTGACCAAATGTTTATGAACCATGGCTGGACACAAAAGAATGAATTGAGGCAAACACATTCTCTATCTTGGGAATCTGAAATCAAAGCAAAATAGCAAGTTTTTTTTTTTTTTTTCAAAGGATGTCATGGATCACGACTGTGACTAGCCAAAGCCTTGTGCAAACTGAAATTGTAAGGGAGCAGAAAAGATATAAATAGGTGGAAAGGGTAAAAGACAGATGACATGTATAGTGAAACAGGGGTGAACAGAGACAGATGGAAAGTAAACGAATATTTTGCACAGCAGCTTGAATTCTTCAGACGAGCATCCTTATACTTAAGGTACCTCTGCCCTTAGGATAACCCAAGTGGCTTTTTGTTACTTGGAAACAAAAGGGCAAAACCCTAACAACTGATCATTGCCCACAAGATTCAGGCAGAGAGGCTCAGGTTGGGAGGTGACAAGAGGGGCAAGGAAGAAGGAGAAAGTCAGGAACAAAAGCTTCCAATTCCTTACTTTCCTGTTTTGTTTGTGCCTTGTTGCTTATCTTTGTTTTCTGCCATGGATTCTCACAGGCAGCATTTGTTTGTAAAATCACACTGACCTTCAAATCCAGCTAGAACAAAGGATGAGGAAAAGCTCTTATTGATATTACATCCCTTTATTAAATCATGCATCACTCATTCTCCTGGGCTCAGCTAGAGGAATAGAAAGATCAGTAAATACACACACACACACACACACACACAATCCATTATTTCTGCTTCTCAAATTCACTTTTCAGTCTTGACTAAAATTTCCCCTTCAATGTATGTTTTATAAAATATGAATTGTTTGCTGGGTCAATAAAATACAAGGTGGTGGAAAAACCAAATTTTATGCTTTTCCAAAGACACATGTTGACACTTTCTATATGGGAAGGCTTGTCTCAAGTGCACCCTAGACTCACTGCTTGGGGTAGAGAACTCAGCCAGCTGAGGGCTCAGGGTGTACTCTTCCTTACAAGCAGAGACTGGTGTCACTCTCTCCTAAAGAATATTTTCGATACTCTTGAGCGCAATACTCTTGTGCATTCAAAGAGATGGCAAAATAAATTGCATACAGCCTTAACTTTTCTTCCTGATCAATAGAAACAAGCCTGTGGTTTTTGAGCTTTCCAAGAAGTGGCTTTAATATTCTGTTCAATTTAAGTTTCCTATATCAACCTCCAGAAAAATCAACAAAATTTTTCTAAAAGGAATTTTAGTTCTCATTAAGGCATTTGCTTTTTGGCACATTTAAACCTAGGTGGGAAACTATTTCTATTCTTAAAATCTTTCAAGATGGAAATTTTCATCCTTGCTCTCTGAAGATAATGTCTTCACTCTTGTTTTTTTGACTTTCATTTTGGGATACAGAGTCAAGTTGTATCCGAAACTGTGTTTGCTACTTTTGACTTTGGCAAGTAACATTCATCTGAATGCCTGTATCTCCCAATCTTTAACAATCGCTATTTCAGGTGGAAGCGTGCTGCATTTTATTGAGAAGCCGTCTACCAACTGCCAGAGTTCTTTTTTATGGGAACCTTGGCATACATTACTAGTGTGGCTGTAAAATGTTTACAGTCATGTAAACTGTCAGGATCTGAGAATGATGTATGAACATTGTCAAGTTGAAGATACATCTTGCTGGAAAAAACTATGTTATGTGGTTGCCTGGCACATTTAAATCAGCAATGCTTGTTTTAACTCAAGGAAAATAGTTTCTGTGTTTGATAAAAGCAAATTATGGTATAAAATTCTGTATAACATACTGTGAAAAGTTCTCTCATGTTCCTGAAGAATTTAGTTTTATTAGGCATTATCAGAGAAGAGACAAAAATCAGATATGGCATCATCAGGAAGCATGTGAATAAAACCAATAGAAAAGTAATTGCATCAGTAATGGTCTCCCTTTTAGGATATTTGGTTTATTCTTTATAAATCTAGGCTTTCATGTATTTCTCTTTTGTTGTTTATTAACTTTAATTTTATTATGTTAAAGGTAAAGAAACATATGGCAAAATATAGCCCATACTTTTCTTTTGCTGTGTTCCATTTAAAAGAAGAAAAATGAAAGTGAAGAGGAGGATGTGATAATCCTCTCTAAAGAAGCCTTCTTGGTTTCTTTATTTTTCTGCACAGATTTGATGTTACCATATTAAGAGGGAAGGAATAATTGTTACATAATTAAATCTGCTCTCTCAGATGTCACTGTCAATCTATTTTGCTTTATATTTTTAAAAGTTTCTAGAAAATATATCTAGTACTTGCTTTTGAAAGACCCAGCCTGGATAATAAATCAAGTTCCATACCAAATATTTCTTTCATTGCAGATCTCATGAGCTCTAAGCTTTGTTGTTGTTTTCCTTTGATTTGGGGGAAAAAAACAGGATCTCTACTTAAAAAGCAGATGCGCCCCGATCCTGGAGGCACACTACCTGTTTTCAAATCTTGACTCTGCCACTGATTAGCTTTATGACCCAGGGCCAGGCACACAATCTCTCTTTAACTTAGCTTCTTTATGTATAAAATGAGAAAATGATGTTATCTTTCCCATAGGGTTAAAAGAGTGCCAGCCAGAACTTTAGCTCTTCCTATTATTTGCAAGATGAATAGACAACCTATTCCACACAGCAAACATTTGATCATGCACACTTACCTGGTCAGCTCATTTGTCATCTGCTCTCCATGGGGCCACCATATCGCACAATATAGAATATAATGTGAATGACACCCCCGGAGGCCCATTATTGTGTTCTCCGAGAATGATGTCTCCTGGTGTTGTATAATTTGGAGGCCTTGCTCCATCTGCTTCCATTTTATACCTATCAGTGCAGACCATCAGCTTTTTGCAGAACTTCTAAACCACACTAAGAGGATGAATTTCGTCTCTGCGTTCCAGAAAAGGAGAGAACAAAGTCCTTCTATTATAGAAGAAAACAAATGAAACAAACATATCTTTAGAGATGTGACAAAATTGGACTAAACAGGGCTTCCTTGGTGGCACAGTGGTTGGGAGTCTGCCTGCCGATGCAGGGGACACGGGTTCGTGCCCCAGTCTGGGAAGATCCCACATGCGGTGGAGCAGCTGGGCCCGTGAGTCATGGCCGCTGGGCCTGCATGTCCGGAGCCTGTGCTCTGCAGCGGGAGAGGCCACAACAGTGAGAGGCCCGCGTACCGCAAAAAAAAAAAAAAAAAAAAAAAAAAAAAAATTGGACTAAGCAATGTAGTCAGTTTGCTATTCTATAGTTCATCTAAAACAGGCAGATTATTTTGGGGAGACCTCACAGTACTGTGTGTGTTGCTCAGGTAATGTAAAAGGATGCTCTCAGGGAACTGGTATAACCAAATATTTCGGTTCTATTGTCATGGCAATATTTACAGTGGGTGTTCCCTAATAAACGTTGCTTTAAAAAATGTGTCTTTTATAAGACAAGGAGGGGTAAGATATTCTGTTTCTTATTCTTTTTGGGGGGACTTTGAATATGTGACACAGAGTATAAAGCATTCATTGTATTAGCATTTCAGAGCTCACCCCTGGACATCAATACTCAGGAGACATTGATACTCAGTTGGATTAAATTCAAAAGAATACTTTGAATTTTAAGGTATGGGAATTTGTGCTTATTTTTGTTTCAAAATGATAACTGCCTGCTGCCTTGCCAGAGTTTTGTTTCTTCCAGTCAAAATAATGTAGCTCTTAAAAATTCATTTTCTCTACTTCTGAGAAGCAGAACATTAGGAGAAAATGTTCCCTTCTATTTCTTTAGTTTTTGTTTGTTCCCCAAGTTGATTACCAAACCCTAGGGGTAACAGAATCTAATTCAATCATCATAAATGTAGCATGAGGCCCATTTAGGAATTTTCTAGTCTGTAATCCAATCACATCATCGTGCTTTTCTGGCCAAAAAAGAGACTGTTGCCAACAGCACAGAGAAGGCATCTGAAGTTTCCTTTTTTAAACTTAACATTAATAACGACCACTTGTAAAAATAAACTGTGTTCAAAAGAGAAGTGCTTCTTCATATCTCCTCGAAGAATTGTGGAATTACTATGTGTAAATGTTTATAAAGGCTTTAATTAGCACCTTGGGATTTCACATAGAGATCTGTAAATAAACAGTGGATTGAAATTTGAAAAAATTCTTTTGCAACCTTTACTGTATACAGTACTTTAATTAAGGCCTAACACCTCATCCTGACTATATTATTTCTAGGAACTTCTGTAATCCTTTATCTTAGTTTCTGCAATTGCTTTCTGTCTACAGTCTTCTTTCCACTTTTACAACTGCCTTATTCTTATCAGCTTGCCATTTTATCATGGACTGATGGTGATTTCTCCCCAAGATTCTGAATTTTCAACTTATATTTGAACACATCATCATCATCCATTTCAATAACACGTTTTTGTACCTGATGCCCTTGACTTTCCTCCATATTTTTCATTTATTTATGTATTTAATTTGATTTAACTTTGATCTGCAACCTGAATTTTTTACATTCCCTGCTCTTGGATTGCTGGAGGAAGTCATGCTGATTTAGGTGCTCTAAATTCATGGCAAATAGCCTTCGATGAGCTCTCAGTGAACCCTGCTAGCCAGTTGCTATGATGCAGAGCCATAGTCTTCATAGCTGCAATTCCATAGATGTTTTTCTCTCTTCAGACCTGGAAACCAATCCATATCCCGTTTTATTTTCACCAAGATTAATAACACCATCTAAAAAATAGTCAAGCATTTCCCAACTCATATTCCCTCAGGTATTTCCCACCTTACATTTACTTGGTATTAATATTTTCATCTGTCACCTTATTCTTAATTCTTATAAAGTCTTAATTCTTATAATGGAGAAAGAAGATTCATTTTCCTCTCAAGGCCAGTGGTTTATACTATGTTCACAATCCCATCCCTTTTGCAGAACTTGATCTATTATTTCCTTTATTTCACATCTTCAAGAACTTTCTTTCTTTCTTTCTTTCTTTTTTTCCTTTTCTTTCTTTCAACATGCTTGTATCTTTCTTGAAACTGCTACTTTCTATGTTTCCTTTTCAGTAGCATTCTATGCTCACTAGCCCCATTTTTTAATAACTTGCTGATTCCATAAACACAATTTGATGAGTGGTATTCCATTGAGAGTAATACTCTACTGAAGTCACAATCTCCTAATTGTAATGAACCACCTTATATTTAAAATAAATCACAAATATTTACATGCTGATTGTCTGTCTTCTCAAAGAAGAATAAAAACCCTTTCAAGACAAAGACTTTATCTGTCTGGTTCCTCACTGTATATCCTACATATCCTGTCTGGTGCAGAGGTGGTACTCTATAACTATTCACTGAGTGACCAGGTAATAACCTAATCCAAACCAACTTTAATTTTCAGAGACTTCTGATAATAATTCTGCTTAATATTAATTTTATGAGGAAACATTCTTTGAGGATTATCTTCCTCATCTTTCATTTCCACCAAGATATCCAGTCAGCCCCCAGTTTCTTGTTCTACAAACTCTCATATGTATACTTTTCTTATCTGTTCTTTTTTTTTTTTTTTTTGCTTTATAACAAATTTAATCAGTTATACATATACATATGTTTCCATATCCCCTCCCTTTTGCGTCTCCCTCCCACCCTCCCTATCCCACCCCTCCAGGCGGTCACAAAGTACCGAGCTGATCTCCCTGTGCTATGCGGCTGCTTCCCACTAGCTATCTACCTCACGTTTGGTAGTGTATATATGTCCATGCCGCTCTTTCACTTTGTCACAGCTTACCCTTCCCCCTCCCCATATCCTCAAGTCCATTCTCTAGTAGGTCTGTGTCTTTATTCCTGTCTTACCCCTATGTTCTTCATGACATTTTTTTTTTCTTAAATTCCATATATATGTGTTAGCATACAGTATTTGTCTTTCTCTTTCTGACTTACTTCACTCTGTATGACAGACTCTAGGTCTATCCACCTCATTACAAATAGCTCAATTTCATTTCTTTTTATGGCTGAGTAATATTCCATTGTATATATGTGCCACATCTTCTTTATCCATTCATCCGATGATGGACACTTAGGTTGTTTCCATCTCTGGGCTATTGTAAATAGGGCTGCTATGAACATTTTGGTACATGTCTCTTTTTGAATTATGGTTTTCTCAGGGTATATGCCCAGTAGTGGGATTGCTGGGTCATATGGTAGTTCTATTTGTAGTTTTTTAAGGAACCTCCATACCGTTCTCCATAGCGGCTGTACCAATTCACATTCCCACCAGCAGTGCAAGAGTGTTCCCTTTTTTCCACACGCTCTCCAGCATTTATTGTTTCTAGATTTTTTGATGATGGCCATTCTGACTGGTGTGAGATGATATCTCATTGTAGTTTTGATTTGCATTTCTCTAATGAGTAAAGATGTTGAGCATCCTTTCATGTGTTTGTTGGCAGTCTGTATATCTTCTGTGGAGAAATGTCTTTTTAGGTCTTCTGCCCATTTTTGGATTGGGTTGTTTGTTTTTTTGTTATTGAGCTGCATGAGCTGCTTATAAATTTTGGAGATTAATCCTTTGTCAGTTGCTTCATTTGCAAATATTTTCTCCCATTCTGAGGGTTGTCTTTTGGTCTTGTTTATGGTTTCCTTTGCTGTGCAAAAGCTTTGAAGTTTCATTAGGTCCCATGTGTTTATTTTTGTCTTTATTTCCATTTCTCTAGGAGGTGGGTCAAAAAGGATCTTGCTGTGATTTATGTCATAGAGTGTTCTGCCTATGTTTTCCTCTAAGAGTTTGATAGTGTCTGGCCTTACATTTAGGTCTTTAATCCATTTTGAGCTTATTTTTGTGTATGGTGTTAGGGAGTGATCTAATCTCATACTTTTACATGTCCCTATCCAGTTTTCCCAGCACCACTTATTGAAGAGACTGTCCTTTCTCCACTGTACATTCCTGCCTCCTTTATCAAAGATAAGGTGACCATATGTCCGTGGGTTTAACTCTGGGCTTTCTATCCTGTTCCATTGATCTATCTTTCTGTTTTTGTGCCAGTACCATACTGTCTTGATTACTGTAGCTTTGTAGTATAGTCTGAAGTCAGGGAGCCTGATTCCTCCAGCTCCATTTTTCGTTCTCAAGATTGCTTTGGCTATTCGGGGTCTTTTGTGTTTCCATACAAATTGTGAAATTTTTTGTTCTAGTTCTGTGAAAAATGCCAGTGGTAGTTTGATAGGGATTGCATTGAACCTGTAGATTGCTTTGGGTAGTAGAGTCATTTTCACAATGTTGATTCTTCCAATCCAAGAACATGGTACATCTCTCCATCTATTTGTATCATCTTTAATTTCTTTCATCAGTGTCTTATAATTTTCTGCATACAGGTCTTTTGTCTCCTTAGGTAGGTTTATTCCTAGATATTTTATTCTTTTTGTTGCAATGGTAAATGGGAGTGTTTCCTTGATTTCACTTTCAGATTTTTCATCATCAGTATATAGGAATGCCAGAGATTTCTGTGCATTAATTTTGTATCCTGCAACTTTACCAAATTCATTGATTAACTCTAGTAGTTTTCTGGTAGCATCTTTTGGATTCTCTATGTATAGTATCATGTCATATGCAAACAGTGACAGCTTTACTTCTTCTTTTCCAATTTGGATTCCTTTTATTTCCTTTTCTTCTCTGATTGCTGTGGCTAAAACTTCCAAAACTAGGTTGAATAAGAGTGGTGAAAGTGGGCAACCTTGTCTAGTTCCTGATCTTAGTGGAAATGGTTTCAGTTTTTCACCATTGAGGACGATGCTGGCTGTGGGTTTGTCATATATGGCCTTTATTATGTTGAGGAAAGTTCCCTCTATGCCTACTTTCTGCAGGGTTTTTATCATAAATGGGTGTTGAATTTTGTCGAAAGCTTTCTCTGCATCTATTGAGATGATCATATGGTTTCTCTCCTTCAATTTGTTAATATGGTGTATCACATTGATTGATTTGCGTATATTGAAGAATCCTTGCATTCCTGGAATAAACCCCACTTGATCATGGTGTATGATCCTTTTAATGTGCTGTTGGATTCTGTTTGCTAGTATTTTGTTGAGGATTTTTGCATCTATGTTCATCAGTGATATTGGCCTGTAGTTTTCTTTCTTTGTGACATCCTTGCCTGGTTTTGGTATCAAGGTGATGGTGGCCTCGTAGAATGAGTTTGGGAGTGTTCCTCCCTCTGCTATATTTTGGAAGAGTTTCAGAAGGATAGGTGTTAGCTCTTCTCTAAATGCTTGATAGAATTCGCCTGTGAAGCCATCTGGTCCTGGGCTTTTGTTTGTTGGAAGATTTTTTATCACAGTTTCAATTTCAGTGCTTGTGATTGGTCTGTTCATATTTTCTATTTCTTCCTCATTCAGTCTTGGCAGGTTGTGCATTTCTAACAATTTGTCCATTTCTTCCAGGTTGTCCATTTTATTGGCATAGAGTTGCTTATAGTAATCTCTCATGATCTTTTGTATTTCTGCAGTGTCAGTTGTTACTTCTCCTTTTTCATTTCTAATTCTATTGATTTGAGTCTTCTCCCTTTTTTTCTTGATGAGTCTGGCTAATGGTTTATCAATTTTGTTTATCTTCTCAAAGAACCAGCTTTTAGTTTTATTGATCTTTGCTATCGTTTCCTTCATTTCTTTTTCATTTATTTCTGATCTGATTTTTATGATTTCTTTCCTTCTGCTAACTTTGGGATGTTTTTGTTCTTCTTTCTCTAATTGCTTTCGGTGCAAGGTTAGGTTGTTTATTCGAGATGTTTCCTGTTTCTTAAGGTGGGATTGTATTGCTATAAACTTCCCTCTTAGAACTGCTTTTGCTGCATCCCATAGGTTTTGGGTCGTCGTGTCTCCATTGTCATTTGTTTCTAGGTATTTTTTAATTTCCTCTTTGATTTCTTCAGTGATCACTTCGTTATGAAGTAGTGTATTGTTTAGCCTCCATGTGTTTGTATTTTTTACAGCTCTTTTCCTGTAATTGATATCTAGTCTCATAGCATTGTGGTCGGAAAAGATACTTGATACAATTTCAATTTTCTTAAATTTACCAAGGCTTGATTTGTGACCCAAGATGTGATCTATCCTGGAGAATGTTCCATGAGCACTTGAGAAAAATGTGTATTCTGTTGTTTTTGGATGGAATGTCCTATAAATATCAATTAAGTCCATCTTGTTTAATGTATCATTTAAAGCTTGTGTTTCCTTATTTATTTTCATTTTGGAAGATCTGTCCATTGGTGAAAGTGGGGTGTTAAAGTCCCCTACTATGAGTGTGTTACTGTCGATTTCTCCTTTTATGGCTGTTAGTATTTGCCTTATGTATTGAGGTGCTCCTATGTTTGGTGCATAAATATTTACAATTGTTATATCTTCTTCTTGGATCGATCCCTTGATCATTAGGTAGTGTCCTTCTTTGTCTCTTCTAGTAGTCCTTATTTTAAAGTCTATTTTGTCTGATATGAGAATTGCTACTCCAGCTTTCTTTTGGTTTCCATTTGCATGGAATATCTTTTTCCATCCCCTTACTTTCAGTCTGTATGTGTCTCTAGGTCTGAAGTGGGTCTCTTGTAGACAGCATATAGATGGGTCTTGTTTTTGTATCCATTCAGCCACTCTGTGTCTTTTGGTGGGAGCATTTAGTCCATTTACATTTAAGGTAATTATCGATATGTATGTTCCTATTCCCATTTTCTTAATTGTTTTGGGTTCATTATTGTAGGTCTTTTCCTTCTGTTGTGTTTCTTGCCTAGAGAAGTTCCTTTAGCATTTGTTGTAAAGCTGGTTTGGTGGTGCTGAACTCTCTCAGCTTTTGCTTGTCTGTGAACGTTTTAATTTCTCCATCAAATCTGAATGAGATCCTTGCTGGGTAGAGTAATCTTGGTTGCAGGTTTTTCTCCTTCATCACTTTAATTATGTCCTGCCACTCCCTCCTGGCATGTAGAGTTTCTGCTGAGAGATCAGCTGTTATCCTGATGGGGATTCCCTTGTGTGTTATTTGTTGTTTTTGCCTTGCTGCTTTTAATAGGATTTCTTTGTGTTTAATTTTTGACAGTTTGATTAATATGTGTCTTGGCGTATTTCTCCTTGGATTTATTCTGTATGGGACTCTCTGTGCCTCCTGGACTTGATTAACTATTTCCTTTCCCATATTAGGGAAGTTTTCAACTATAATCTCTTCAAATATTTTCTCAGTCCCTTTCTTTTTCTCTTCTTCTTCTGGAACCCCTATAATTCGAATGTTGGTGCGTTTAATGTTGTCCCAGAGGTCTCTGAGACTGTCCTCTGTTCGTTTCATTCTTTTTTCTTTATTTTGCTGTGCAGCAGTTATTTCCACTATTTTATCTTCCACCTCACTTATCCGTTCTTCTGCCTCAGTTATTCTGCTATTGATCCCATCTAGAGTATTTTTTATTTCATGTATTGTGTTTTTAATCGATGCTTGATTCATCTTTAGTTCTTCTAGGTCCTTGTTAACTGTTTCTTGCATTTTGTCTATTCTATTTCCAAGATTTTGGATCTGGGAAATAGAATCTTGGATCATCTTTACCATCATTATTCTGAATTCTTTTTCAGGTAGACTGCCTATTTCCTCTTCATTTGTTAGGTCTGGTGGGTTTTTATCTTGCTCCTTCTCCTGCTGTGTGTTTTTCTGTCTTCTCATTTTGCTTATGTTACTGTGTTTGGGGTCTCCTTTTTGCAGGCTGCAGGTTCGTAGTTCCTGTTGTTTTTGGTGTCTGTCCCCAGTGGCTAAGGTTGGTTTAGTGGGTTATGTAGGCTTCCTGGTGGAGGGGACTAGTGCCTGTGTTCTGGTGGATGAGGCTGGATCTTGTCTTTCTGGTGGGCAGGTCCACGTCTGGTGGTGTGTTTTGGGGTGTCTGTGGACTTTTTATGATTTTAGGCCACCTCTCTGGTAATGGGTGGCGTTGTGTTCCTGTCTTGCTAGTTGTTTGGCTCAGGGTGTCCAGCACTGTAGCCTGCTGGTCGTTGAGTGAAGCTGGGTGCTGGTGTTGAGATGGAGATCTCTGGAAGATTTTCGCCGTTTGATATTATGTGGAGCTGGGAGGTCTCTTGTGGACCAGTGTCCTGAAGTTGGCTCTCCCACCTCAGAGGCACAGCACTGACTCTGGGCTCCTCAATTTGGGATGATGTGTTGTCTATTCATGTATTCCGCAGATGCAGGGTACATCAAGTTGATTGTGGAGCTTTAATCCGCTGCTTCTGAGGCTGCTGGGAGAGGTTTCCCTTTCTCTTCTTTGTTCTCACAGCTCCTGGGTCTCAGCTTTGGATTTGGCCCCGCCTCTGCGTGTAGGTCGCCGGAGGGCGTCTGTTCTTCGCTCAGATAGGACAGGGTTAAAGGAGCAGCCTCTTCGGGGACTCTGGCTCACTCAGGCCGGGCGGGAGGGAGGGGCACGGAGTGCGGGGCTAGCCTGAAGCGGCAGAGGTCGGCGTGACGTTGCACCAGCCTGAGGCGCGCCGTGCGTTCTCCCAGGGAAGCCGCCCCTGGATCCCGGGACCCCGGCAGTGGCGGGCTGCACAGGCTCCCGGAAGGGCGGTGTGGGCAGTGACCTGCGCTTGCACACAGGCTTCTTGGCGGCGGCAGCAGCAGCCCCAGCGTCCCACGCCTGTCACTGGGCTCCGCGCTTTCAGTCGCGACTCGCGCCCGTCCGTGGAGCCCCTTTAAGCAGCGCTCTTAATCCCCTCTCCTCGCGCACCAGGAAACCAAGAGGGAAGAAAAAGTCTCTTGCCTCTTCGGCAGCTCCAGAGTTTTCCCGGACTCCCTCCCGGCTAGCTGTGGCACATTAGCCCCCTTTAGGCTGAGTTCTCGCCACCAGCCCCAGTCCTCTCCCTGCGCTCTGACCGAAGCCCGAGCCTCAGCTTCCAGCGCTGCGTGCCCCGGCGGGCGAGCAGACAAGCCTCTCGGGCTGGTGAGTGCTGCTCGGCACCGATCCTCTGTGTGCGGATCTCTCCGCTTTGCCCTACCCAGGTATGTGGGGAGTTTCTTGCCTTTTGGGAGGTCTGGGGTCTTCTGCCAGCGTTCAGTAGGTGTTCTGTAGGTGTTGTTCCACGTGTAGCTGTATTTCTGGTGTATCCGTGGGGAGGAAGGTGATCTCCGCGTCTTACTCTTCCGCCATCTTACCCGGAAGTCCCTCTTATCTGTTCTTATTTCAGCATTCTCAAACTGGAAAATTTCAGTACCATAGCCTAGTACAGTATCCATGCCTCTTGTTCAATCCATCCTGCACTGAGCTACCAGTATAATCTTCATCTGAAACAAAGTTCTGGCCACACAACTCTCAGCAGCTTCTGTTGCTTACACATTAGAATTGTAGGCTCTAATTGGTCTTTATTGCCTGATCTCTGAAAAATTTCCTATATGAAATTTATGTCCCAGTTAAACATTTTTCAAATATACTCCATGGTTTTGTTTTTTTTTTTTTTTTTTTTTTTGCGGTACGCGGGCCTCTCACTGTTGTGGCCCCTCCCGTTGCGGAGCACAGGCTCCGGATGCGCAGGCTCAGCGGCCATGGCTCAGGAGCCCAGCCGCTCCGTGGCATGTGGGATCTTCCCGGACCGGGGCACGAACCCACATCCCCTGCATCGGCAGGCGGACTCTCCACCACTGCGCCACCAGGGAAGCCCACTCCATGGTTTTTATAAATATACATGAAGATAAATGCCTTCCTAATCCAGTTCTTCTGAAATTTCTTCTTCCCTTAGCTATCTAACGCATCTGTCAGGATTTAATTCAAATGTTACCTCCTTCAGTAAGCTCTGTCAGAGCTCCCCAAATGGAAGTGACCTCTTTCACCTGTAAATCTTCATAACATTTTGAACTCTTTTCATGGTATGCCTCACATTATGTATTTATTCAACATATTCTATATATTTTTCTCTTGTTTACAAAATTATACATTGTTTGAGTACAGGAATATTGTTTCTAAGATCCTTTTATTTCCTTAGTGCTTAGCATAGCACCTTTTCCCTCCAGCTTTATTGTAGCATAATTACGTACAGTGAAATCCATTTAAGTGTACAGTTTGTTGAATTTTGGTAGTTACATACAGTTATCATACCATAATCAAGATATACAATATTTCTAATACTATAAAAAGTTTCCTCATGCATCTTTGAAACCTGTCTTCCTTTAATCCATAGACTTAAGTGATTACAGATTTTTCTGGAACTCTAGTTTTGCCTTTTCCAGCCAGAATTTATATGAATAGAATTGTATAAGTTGCTTTTGTCTTTGACTGCTTTCATTTTGCAGTTTTTCACCCATGGTGTTTCATATTTTAATTGACTTCATGTATTGAAATTCCATTGTATTGCTGAGCATGAATATACCACAATGTTATGTTTATCAATTCACAAGTTGATGGACGTTTTGAATTTGTTTGGGTTTTTTTTTTTTTTTCAGCTTTTGGGTATTACAAATAAAGCTGCTGTGAACACTTATGTACAAGCTTTGGTATGAACACATGCATTCATTTCTCTTAGCTAAATCATGTTGTAGATATGTGTCAGGAAGCTGAGTGCAGCCAGTCCAATAAAAAGTCATAATCCCTTGCTCAGTTCTAGGACCTGAGCCAATTTTCAGGTCTGGAACCCATTGACTAACAGGTGGCCTCATTCCTAGGAAGAAGATCACAGCAACTTCCTGGCAATTATATATTATAATGATTTCACAGTCCCTCCCCTGAAAGACCTAAGTCATTTACTCAGATTGCTACATACTTGGGAGGGGGAAATGCTCAGACATTTCAAGGACTATTAGGCACAAGTAGAAAGTGAATTTGGTGCTTGGGGAACCAAAGCATCATCACGGCTCCCCTACTAGAATACTGGTTTATGAAGATAAGATAATAAATGGAGTTCTGACTAAAATCCAGTTTCTAATGGGTCCACTGGTTCCACGGATCTACTCAGTGGTCATTTCCCAAATGCATAACTAGGATGAACATACTTGTAGTTGGGATAATTTTTTCATTGAGTATTTTGCCTGTTAGATAAGAGATAATATAATGAGGACAGCCTAATAGAAACCTCTGAAACTTCATCCACCCATGCTGGCTCACACATTCTGGGGTAAGGGTGTAGTAGAGCATGGCACAGATAGTGGGGTGGTGGTCCCTTATCATTTCCTTATCTCCTTTAAATTTGTCAGTCTGGTCTCTTTCACATACTGATGGATCCTGGAGAATAACTGTAGATCACTGCATGTTCAAACACATAGCAGCCCTGTTTGCAGCTGCTGTGCCAGATGTTTCATTGTTGCTAGAGGAGTTATAGAAAGCCACAGCTAAATGACACTGGGCCATTAATTTGGTAAATACATTTTTTTGTATCCTAATAAGAGAAGAGGATCAGAAATAGTCCATATTTTCATGGAATGGACAAAAGTATTTATTAATAGGTTTGCCCTACCTGGGGCTATGTTAACTCATCCTCCTTCTCTCATAATAGGATATAAGGGGATCTGGAGCCCACAGAACATTGCATGCATCCATCATATCAATGGCATTATGTTGATTGGGCAGGATGAACAAGAGGTGGCTATTTGCTACAGGCTCTGGATCCTACATCAGGATCTAGCCTATCCTCCTCTTCCTCATTAGAGGTCTTCTTTTCTTTAAGCCTAATTCATTTATTTGCCTACTCAAAATTCTTGTGCTATTGATTATACTTTCCTTGTCTTGTATATTTAACATCTTCTCAAATAGCTTTTTCTTATCAATTTTTGAAGCTCTCCATGAAAACAAACTCTGACAATCCTTCCTTTACCCCCAATTCCCATCTATCCTTGTTTCCATCCCTTTACCTTGTCCCACCTTATAATCAAAATTTTCCAATTTGGTTTTAATATCTATCATGTAATAAAATTTGATATTATATTCCAGCTTCGCAATCCCCTTGAGCTCCAGATTCATATAACTAACTGAGTACATAATCTTTTTACTTGGATGATTCAATGTTACCTCAAACTCAACTTATTTAGATTCAAAGTCATGCTCCATCTGCCACGTATAGTCTTTACACCCAGTGGTCTTTGACTCAGTATAGCTCCAGAAAACACAGGAATTAATCTTAACATTCCCCACTCTCTTATTCTCAATACCTGATCTCTCACTAGGAAGAGTTTATTTCCTCCCAATGCTTTTCCAACGTGTCCCTCTTTCTTTTCTACTGCCTCTGCCCTTGTTGTAGAATACTCTCACCTAGAGTATTGTAAGCGTTTTCTAACAGACTCTCCCTTACTGTCAGTTGTCCTCTTCCAGTCCTTACTCCATAGTCAGAATATTTTTTTTCTTCAAACAGACACCTGATCAAGTCACACCTTCTGTATAACAGTTTAGTAAAATAAAACCCCAAATATTTAATGTGGCCAAACACGCCCTGCATTGTCTGTCCTCACTTCTCTCCACATTGTGCTTTAATCTTACACAACTCCCTCACCCCATGCTCTTCAAGTAGGGAGCTCTTGCCACTCAGTCACCAGTCATGCAGGAAGGACTTCTCTGGCCATCTCAGTCATTTATTTCTCCCTGTTAAATGTGCTCTATACATGTACTCCATTCTATACCCTTACTTATGAAACATTCAACTAGAAGTTGCTATGTGTCAAACATTATATAAGCATTTAAAATATTAGCTCGATTAATACTTATAACAATCTTATGAAATAGATACTTAAAATTTTTCCATTTTACATATCAGCAAACTGAGGACAGAGAGGTTAAGTAACTTGCCCATGGTCACATCGCTAGTATATGACAGAAGGGATCAATCTCATCAGATCCATGAAGGGGACCCATGGATCCAACAGAAGGGGTCCATGTTTTAAGGACCTTACTTATGCTGCCTCTCTCCCTTAGTGACATTTTTTCAAAGTCACAACTTACATTTATTTGTGTGTCTATTTTCCCATTCTAAAGATAACGATCTGTTTTACTCATTATTATGGTACATAATACAAGTAGAAATGAAAGAATGGAAACTGAATGAATAAAATATTGAACTATTTATTTACATCAGTCTGCATTTTGGATGTTAACTTCCTCTCATATGTGTCCTGTGCTCTGGAGTTTCATATTGCTAGGTTAATTATTTCCAAAAAAATCTGTATGAACCTTGGCAGAGGTATTTAAAATAGGTAATGAATATTTTCATAGCCTAACAACTTAAAAAATGGAGGGTCTTAAGTAGAGATATCAGCATGTCAGAAATGTTAGAGAATATTCACTTTTCACTCATGTTGAAAGTTTCATGAACCAGAAAGTTTCATGATGTTTCATTTCCCTTCCTCCAATTAATTATGAATTCAAATTCCTTGTCAAGCTAAAGTCAAGGAATAGTAAAAGAAGGGAACATTTTTCTGATTATGAAATAACACATGTTCATTACATGGAATTTTAGAAATGTAAAAGATTTTTAAGAAGAAATGAAGAATCAATTACTGCTAAATCTGCCAAGAAAAGAAAAACCAGAATAGTTTGGTGCATAAATCCTTTAACACCTATATGCATATATAGATATATAAATCATATTTATACATACATATATGTCAAATACAGAGGAATACATATACATATGTGTGTATGAGTGTGTATACTTCAAAATTAGCATGTTACTTTAAATGAATGCTTATTTAATTTTGTATAAGAAGCATATTTCACTATTATTGTGTTTCAAAAACATGATATTTAATGTCTAGATAATATTCATCCTATGGATAAGCCATAACTTATTTTACAGCTTGTTCTTATTTTCAGTATCTTTAAAATTAATAATTCAGTGTTTTCTTATGTATAAACCACTATCCACATTGCTGAACTTTTCCTCATGATTGAGTCCCCAAAGTGGAGAGAAAAGATCTTAAATGTTCTTACCAGAAAAAAGAAATGATAGTTATGTGAGGTGATGGAGGTGTTAGCTAATGCTACAGTGGTAATTATATTGCAGTACAACATGTGTATCAAATCAACGTGTTGTACACTTTAAACATACATAATGTTATATGTCAATTAAATCTCAGTTTAAAAAAGTGAATTTTAATTCCTTGATTCATATTGCTGACTGCTTCCCAGAAAGGTTGTACATAATTAAACAGAAGCATACAGGGGTACCTACTTTATGATACCTTTATCAACTTTAAATATTGCTCCTGGAAACAAAATCTTTGATGATTAAAAACTTTGATAACACTGTGTCAATGAGTGTCTGAGAAACAGATATTTTCATATTTTGTGAATATGTGTAAAAATTGCTACAAATTATATGGAGGGAAATTTGGAAACTCCTGCTAAAATTTCATTTCTCTTTTGATAGCAATTTAATTAGTTTCTAGGATTTCTCCAGATATGTTCAAGCTTGGTCTTAAAGTCATGTGTACAAAAATATTCATGACCCCTTGTTTGTAATAGCCAAAGGCTGTAAGCCACCCAACTATCCATCTATAGGAGGTTGGTTATATAAATATGGTATAGTCACACCATAGACGACTGGATCAATTAGAGCTCTCAGTGCTAAAAATAACAGACATCTAACCCAAATTGGCTTACACTATAAGAAAATCCATTGATAACTTGACAGTCCAGAGGCAGAGTGGACTTCAGGGTGGCTTTAACCTCCTGACTCTCATATTCTTGACTCTTACTATCCCCAAAGACCTAGTTTCTCTGCTCTGCCTTCTGCATTATCTGCTAAAATACATGGCTTGGCTGCCTCCACTTGTGATTAAAAAATGCTCTGGGCTTCTTTATCTCATGGAGAGAGGGAGCAACTCCCCAATCATTAAAAAAAAAATCTAGGCTTCATTTTGATTGGACCAACACTGGCCATTTGACACTTTAATAATCACTGTTGAACAGGGACAACACCCCTGGAGTTACAGATGGTATGAGTCTCACTCAAACTTTAGTGCAGTGAAACAAAGGAGGTGGAAAAGTGGAGGGTCACTGGGAAGCAACCTCAATATCCACTACAATTTTTATGCAAAATAATTAATATTGCACATAAGCAATTTCCTTATTGATTTATTAGAGATCGTTATATATGTTTTCCAAGTTCATGGTTTACTTTTCAATTTGTCTTCTTAATACATGGTTTTAAATTTTTTTATGCAGTTGAATGTATAATTTTGCTTCTTGTCCCATTTCTTTCTAATATCTCTTGGAACCATGTAGAATGATAATGGTGATTAAAGATCTTCTAATGTGATTCTTTGATTTAAATGGAAATCACTCTAGTATTTTACTATCCAGTATTATGTTGTTTATTGGCATAAGTTAGATATTCTTTATTATGTTGAAAAAGATTCTTTTATTCTTAGTTTTCTTAAAAAGTCAGTGATAAGTATGGTGAATATTAGCAAATGTTTTTCTGACATTTATTGAAATCATATTTTAAAATTTCTTGATGTAATGTACTATATATTAGCAATATGAATCAAATGAATAGTAAGTCAACATTGAATTTCTGGGAAGAACAATTCTTTGTGTGGGTAAATAATTTAATATACTCTTAGGTTCTTACGCAATTTTTAAGAAAAGTGTGCAAACTCATAGCTACTCAAACAGGAAATTAGTACATCATTAAGCATTTACATAAGTTCAGATATTTTATCAATACAGGAATTTTGTTTCCTGCTTTTTCTGCAAAGACAGGAAGAACTCTTACAGAGGATAGAAATTTTAAAGCTCTTTAAATGACAAAACTGGAAAAGGATTGATAAAGCAAAAAGGTCAGCAGCATTGCAGGCAAAAGGGGTTAGTGGGTAACCTTGCTTCATGAAAAAGCACTAATGTCAGAGCTTGGCCAGACCAATCCTTGACCACCACTATTAACTGTTAACCCACCTCTCTAACTTATTAATATTTTATTCAACATTTCTGCACTAATTTCATTAATAAAACTGATTTTTAGTTTCCTTCTTTTATTTTGGGCTCTATTTTAGGATGTTATATGCAACTTCTATTAGCCCCACCTCAGGTTGGAGACTTATTCGTACCTAAATCTTTGATAACATTTTCAAGTCCTTTGTAGGTATTTGGTTTATTCTGCTTTTTTTTATTTTTAAACTTTCTTTGAATTAATTTTGATAATTTTCATTACACAGTTGTAAGTTGGTAGTTTATACTAGACCACTGATTTTCCAAGTGCAGTCTGAAATATTTTTTAGGGCACTGTGAAGTCAAAATGATTTTCATAATAAAACCAAGCTGTTGTTTGCTCTTTTATTCTCATTCTCTTCTGGGTGTATGGAGTTTTCCAGAAAGTAAATTATGTGTAATGATGTCATTATTCTGATATCTGAGAGAAACGTGCTTACCTATTCTTGTGTTTTAAATATTCCTAGTTTTGTAAATCAACTATTCTTTAACAAAAAATAATGAAAAACAATTCCTAACTCAAAAAATTCCTAATAGATATGACTATTAATTTATTATTAAATAAATAAGTTTAATTTCTAGTATGGTAAATAGTAATAGATATGACAAACATAAACAAAGGCACTTTGGGTTCCTCAATACATTTTAAGTGTTTAAAGGGGTCCTGAGAAAATTTTTGAGCATTACAGTTCTATCTAGGTATTGTCCATTTTTTTAAATGCAAAGTTTTAATAGTGATTGTAAAAAATATTTCTTTATTAATGTTAATCTCTCCCTCTCTCTCTCTCTTATATATCTTTCCTAATAGTCTTATTTGTGTTTTATTCTCTTCTAAAAATTGGATATGCCAAAAGTCTGTCCATTTGATTGATTTCACTTGATTTTGCCCAACAGTAACCGTAACTAACTCTATTCTGAATTATTTTATGTTTTGCTTGTTATTGTATCTTTCATAAAGATCTGAGGTTTAACACAAAGCTCGATTAATTTTTATTCCTTATTGTTCAACATGAAAACATTTAAAGCTATGTTTAAGAACAAAAGATTTTGCCCTAAAAATTTAAAACAAGCCAAGCTAATGCTTATGTACTACAGCAATAAACATATCTTCCTAGATACACAAAAACTCTGAAATAACATGCACATGCTTTTTCTTGATAAATTACTTAAGACATATTACAGTCAACCAAAAAATTGATCACAAAAATTCCGTAGTGTCTAAGGAGTATTATGAAACGAAGTGATATTATTCATTGAAACTATCTAAACAGAGATTTGATCAATAAATTGCTATAAATAAGTATATTTACTGAGCCCTTGACTTCCTGATGGTATTTTTCTATTTCTTTCATACATTAAAAATAACTTAGCAGGTAAATAAATTTAAGGCACAACTTTTCCCCTTCAAATTTCTTTAGACCATGTATATTAGTATCCTATTGCTCCTTTAACAAATTGCCACAGACAGTGGCTTAAAACAACACCAATATGTTATCTTACAGTTTTGGGAGTTGGAAGCCTGAAATCAATTTCATGGACTAACATAAAAGCATTAGCAGGACTGGTTCCTTTTGGAAGCTCTAGGGGAGAGTCTCTTTGCTTGCCTTTTCCGGCTTATAGAGGGCACTTACATTTTGACTCAGGGTTGCTTCCTCCATCTTCAAAGCCAGCACCATAACATCTACCTCCTCTCTGACCTCTGCTTTTCCATTATTTCATCTCTTTCTGATTTGATCTTCCTGCCTTTCTCTTATAAAGACCCTTATGATTACACTGGGCCTACTTGGATAATCTAGGATCACCTCCTCTCAAAATCCTTAATTGATCATCTGCAAAGTCCCTTTTACCTTGTAAGACAGCATATTCACATGTTGTGGGAATTTGGATAGGGACCTCTTGGGGGGAGGCTATTATTCAGCCTACCATACCATGTTCCATTTGTCCTGGTACTTAGCATTCCAGAGGAAGAGTGAGGTCATCACTCTTTTTATTTTATTAAATCTGTAGTTATTTTCAAAACAATTTAAAACCTCCTACTATCTTTTTTTTTTTTTTAATTCTTAAAAGAATGTGGTAGTGGTGGTCTTCACTGGTGAATTGAATTATTAGCCCCACTTCTTCTCCCTTTCTGTGCCCAAACTCTTTGCCTTGAACTTTGCAGTCCCTGCCGCCAGTGCGGGCTGCATTCCCTAGCCCTTGTCTTTGGTCTTGGCTAGCTGGCTTGCCCACCAGCCTCATTTCATCATTCCTCACTTGCTCTGGTCCAGCCACATGCACCAGGCCTTCAGAAAACATTCCCTTTGGCTCAAAGGTTAATCCTCTCTCTCTTGAAATTGGGTTCATTCTCCTCACCCTCAAGGCCACTGTGTTAGGGAAGCCTTCCCTGATTCCTGGACAAAGCTTTACTGCTCAGCAGCCATTCACTGCTCTTCAGTCTCATTAAGCCAACTGCTGAGACAAAACTATGTTCAGCTGTTCTTGGAAACATGATCCATTCACAGATATTTATTGTGCACCTGATATAATGTCCTTGAGAGGACTCTCAATCCAAGAAAAATGTCCCATCTCCAAAGACAACCCCTGTTGACTGGGGACCTGCTCAGACAGCTTGGTGGATGTAGCTCAGATCTGGTTTTCAGCTGCCCATACATGTATTCACACGTATGCACTTTGATCTACTTTAGAGTTTGTAGACTTTGAGGACTGCTGAGGATACTCCTGGGTAGACAGTCTTGACAGGAGACAGGGCTTGTTAACAACACAGACAACCTGGATGAGCCAAGTTGTCTGTCTTGAGCCATCTGACAGGTGAATAAAATCAAGGTACTCTCTCCTCCATTTGTACAGAAATTTACCTTCAGAAAACACTTTTGGTGCTGAAAGCCCCTCCAAGAATACTCTGGAGTATACCAGGGCTGGCTGATGAGCCTAAGAGCCAGCACTCATTGGCAAAAGCTGAATATGTTATTCTGCACCTCATTTCCAAGCCTGCCAGGCAGAATGTGATGGCTGGGATGACTGCTGACATCCTGGGATGGCCATGAGATTTCATTTACTTGTTAAATGAGGTCACAGAACTGCTTTGTTTGGCTGTGCTCAGTGTTTCCAACTCTCCTGTGGAAAAGGAAGGACCCTTCACACTGTTACAGAAGTCTGCTTTCAGACCTCCAAGTTCTAATCATGCACTGTCCATGACCTTTAGCTCAGCTGAAGCTAAGGACACTAAGCACCCATCTATAGACAACCCCTCTCCTCCAAGCCTGGTAGAGAGGAGAGTGGAGATGGCTTCTTAGAGAGTTGAATCCCTGGAGAAACATGCCTCCTAGCATGTCAACATCCTCCCAATTTCCTTCTTTTGTGTTTCTCTTCACTGAGGCATATCTATTCTTCTTTATGAAGATCTGTCATGGGATTCAACATGATTATAGGGCTCGTTGATCACTGATCTTTCTGGAATTCTCTCTTTTTTTCTGACAATGTACTAGCAACTTCTTACCTGGTTCCACGTGCCAGAAGCAGCTTGTGATTTTTGGTGTGTTAAACTGACATCTTCCTTGGCCTCAAGTTATGCTACAGCAATAGTATTCTTTCTCAAAAGTACCACAACACAAGACTGAAGCTCCATGAGGAGAGCAACTGTCGATTTTGCTCATTGTTGTATCCTTAGCAACCCATATACACCTTCAACCATAGTAAGTCTTTAGTAATGAATGAATGAATGGTTTCCTTGGCAACCTCCCAAAGACTTTTCAGTTCCTACTGCTGCTTCCTGTCTACCTCTCTCAATGTTTTATCTCAAGTGAAGTAGAAGTGGAAAGAAGAGGTTGTGTGCAAGTGTTAAGCAAGCCCTTCATTGTGTTTTCTGGTATCTCTCTCTCTGAAACTACTCTTTATCCTGAAAGTTCTCTGGAACTAGTTATTTTGACATTGTGATTCCTTCCATTGACACCTCTTCTCTGTTCTTTAGGTCTGTATTTTACAAAACACTTGGTTTTTGGTTATCAGAATTCCAATTTGAACTAAATTAAACAAAAATGTGGGAATTTGTTATCTCATATAACCAGTGGATATAGCTGGACTCAGGATCAACTGGAACCAGTATTCAAATGTTGCCAAGATTTTTTATGTGACCTCTTTCTTAGGGAAGCTGCATCTACTTTACTTCTACTGAAGATCAACTTTCTCCCCATTGTGTGGGAGATGGCTGCCAATAGCTTTCAAGTCTTTCATCTCAGAATCTCCATCCCAAATCTCAGTATGAAAAATCCCATGGAGAGACTTAGATTCACATGGTTTGGATCATGTAACCCCTGCCTGGACCTACCTGTGGCCAGAAGAGTGGAGTATTGGGATCAGAAATCCCTTTGGGTGAGGGATGGAAAAGATATCCCACAGAAGTCAATATAGTTTCCAGAAAACAGTAAGCTATTATTCAGTGTCTGATAGTAGACTAAGAGAATAATACCTCAATAGTTGAGTTTATGTTAAGCCACATCATTCTTTACATCATTGAACATAGCTGTAATAGTGATTCCTGTCTGCTAATTCTAACATCTGGGCCATCTTAGAGTCAGTCTCTGTTGATTATCTTTTCTGTTGAAAATGGATTACATTTTGCTATTTTTAATATGTCTAGTAATTTTGGATTGTATCCTGAATGTTATGTTAGAGTCTCTGGATTCTGTTGTATTCTACTGAAGAGTGTTGATTGTATTGTTTTAGCAGGCAATTAAATGAATGGGCTGAAACTGACAACTTTGTATCTTAGGCAGCAGCTCCAATATCAGTTTAGTTCTTTTATCTTCTGTTTGACTGTTTTATGCATGCCTGACTCAGGGATTAAACAAAGATTTGGGTGGAATTTATAAATAAAATTTGGGATTCTCCTTTTCTAGCTCTCACGTTTCCAGGATTCCCCCACTCACTTTCCAGGGCCTGTGATTATTCCAAACTCTATCCTCAAGTTCTTTAGGCCAGAAAGGTTGTGGCTTTTTTAAATCAGAGTTTTAGATGTCCTTCAATTAAATTAGTACCTATGTTAGTCTACTTTTAAATCACACTTCAGATTAATCGATCCTGAAACACATTGAGTGTGTTTCCTTTCAGTTGTAAAATGAGGCACCTTTTTGCAGAGATCAGTAGGAAGTAGAGAGGAGCTTGAAACTGTAGCCAACAGCTGTGTGACCTTAGGCAAATTGTCTGAGGTGTGATTTCCTCATTTGGAACATAAAGTATCAGCCTCAAATTTCTTTAACACTAATGTCTCCACAAGTTCTAAATTTCTGGGTTTTCATGGTGGGATGAGAGGTGAAAGGGAAGATTCCTTCTCTCCATTCTCTCTTTTAAACAACTGTATTGAGGTACAATTGGCACACAATAAACTGCAAATTTAAATTGAATAACTTCATGTGCTTTGATTTGTGTATACCCCTGGGAAACCATCACCACAGTCAAGGTAGTGAACGTATCTGTCACTTCCCAAATTAACTTGCGTCCCTTTGTGATACCTCCTCTTCCTTCCTTCAGCTCCTGTCTCCAGGCAGAAAACTATTAATCTTCTTTTAGACTCTTTAAATTACTATGTGGCAGTATCTCCTCATGGTTTTGAGTTGCAGAATCCTAATGACTAATGATATTGAGTATCTTTTCATGGGATTATTTGCCACTTATGTATCTTCTCTGGTGCAGTGTCTTTCAATGTTTTGCCTGCTTTTTCTTGGATTGTTTGCTTTTTTTATTTTTGGGTTTTCAGTTTTTAATATATTCTGGTTACAAGTTCTTCCCCAGATATATTACCAGTGTCTTTTAAAGAGCAGAAGTTATGTGGAGCCTGAATTTCTGACCCACATAAATATGAGCTACCATAAAATAGGGGTGGTTTTAAGTCACTAGGTTTTAGAGTAGTTTATTACATAGCAGTATATTATCAGAACATTCACCATGAGATCTTTAATCTTTAATCACCAGGGAGTAAAGAAGGAGTGGAGCAGAAATGAGTTAGGCAGCAGATACAATGATTCAATCTGCTTTTGCCCCACCCAAGGGCTCTGTTTTCACTCCTTTGGGAAGCTGGATCTCTCCTTGAATTTTATAATTTCAGGTTCTGATAAAAGAGAAGGAAACAGCTTCTTCTCTGCAGAAATGAGGCTATCCTCTCTTCTATGTCAACTATTTTGAAAAATAGAACTTTGGTAACAAAGAGGGCAGATCCTTGAGACACCCCTGAGGTTGGTGGGTCCATGGCAAGGACCAGTGGAAAGGTCCCCATGGTCTTCAGTAAACATTTGAAGTAGGCCAGGTTTTCCTCCAGTGTTCCTGGTGATTCATCCTCTAACAGTCTCCTCTTCCTTTTCTGCCTGGGGCCTTGTGCTATCTCCATCCTTTTATCTGTTAAAACTTACTCTTAAAAAAGAATCTGTTTTCAGTCATTTGTCTGTTATGGGGTCTTAATTTTTGCTTTTATTCCACATCTTATCCTATGCAAATTCTTTCATATAAAGATTTCCCCTCTCTGAAGAATTTCATGGAACATCATTCATTCATTCATTCATTCATTCATTCATCCATTTACGTTTTTATTCACTTACTCTGTAAGTATTATTAAACACTTCTGTACATCTAGTGCTGAGGATATGATGGGGCACAAGTTTTAGTGTCTGCTCTCAGGGAGTTGTAGCGAGTGATGTCACTGCCTCTCTGGCCAGAAGTGTGTATTGGGGTGAACCCAAGAGTTCTTCCTGAGATATCCTTTTATCTATCTGGACAATGCCTGGGTCTGACTGTGAAATATTTCCAGTGAACATTTACCAGTTCCTGTAAGAGCATGTCAGTCTGACGGCTGCAGAGGTTCTTCCAGTCCAGAGGCAGACATCTCAGGTAACCTCTGCAGGAAATTACACATTGCTCTTCCACAGAAGGAAGTGGGGGAGGGAGTGTTAACTTTGTATGTAAGCAGCATTCTCAGACTACAGTTGATGGACAGTTAACTCTTCTCAGTTGGCATACTTTTGGTACCTTAAGATGATAGCTTTGGAAGTCTTGAAAGAGCTTCCTCCTTTTCTGAATGTGAAATTGCAAGGGGAATACTCTCATGGGTTTCCTGTATTAAATGGTACCTGAACATTTGCAGACACAATGTAATCAGAGTATTGCTTGATGCTTATAGGGTATGGGTTGTCAAGAACTAGGGCAATTGAATGTGGGAAAATGATCAATTAAAAATATGAGTAAAAAAAACATAGGAAACAAAGTTGTTAAAATTCCCTTTGCTTCTAAATGCAGAATGAAACATCACAAAAGAAAATGGAGATATCTAAGTAGAACAAAGGTCCAAGTGGTTTCTGCTATGAGGTCTCAAAGCTACACATAATGGCAAGGACACTTTTCAAAACCCATACAGACTGTCAGCAGTGGAAGGTCGGATTCTTCCTCTCTTAAACTGAAGTAGGCTTGTGTTAATGCTTAAAGTTTTTATTTGCAGTTGTTTTTAAAAATAGTTTTGGGCTCAATAAAGGAAATGCCATAGCTATAACAGTCAAATTATTTGAAGAATCTGAATGTCTTAGATTATGTAAGTGCACAATTAAAATTACTTGGGGTATTTTTTGTTATAATAGTAATAGATATTCATTGTTATAAATGTTGAAAATACACGTAGGCAAAGATTGCATCTCAACTATTAATATTTTGTCATATAGATTTTAGTCGTTTTTCTTTGCTCTTATGCATTTGCCTTAATTATATAAGGAATACAAATTAAAGTTACAAAATATAACAGGAAGGTATAGTCCAATAGGAGAAAGTGCTCCTTCACCCAGATAATCACTGCCAAGAGTTTGTTGTCAAGTTCCACTCTTTTTTAATTTTATTTTATTTTATTCTAATTTTTATTGGAGTATAGTTGCTTTACAATATTGTGTTAGGTTATACTGTACAGCAAAGTGAATCAGCTATATGTATACATATATCCCCTCTTTTTTGGATTTCCTTCTCATTTAGGTCACCACAGAGCATTGAGTAGAGTTCCCTGTGCTATACAGTAGGTTCTCATTAGTTATCTATATAATACATAGTATCAATAGTGTATATATGTCAATCCCAATCTCCCAATTCATCCCATCCACCACCCTTCCCCCTCAGTAACCATATGTTTGTTCTCTAAGTCTGTGTCTCTTTTTCTGCTTTGCAAATGAGATTGTCTATACCAATTTTTTCAGATTCCACATATATGCGTCCACTCTTTTTTCTATGCATATTATATTTACCAAAAGTGGGATTTTAGTGTATGTTCTGTTTTATGACTCACTTTTTGTCTGATCATATATTAATCTTGTAAAATATTCTTTTACATCATTGTTTTTTATGGAAAGGACTTAGTGATTTAATTACTCAAACTCTTATTAATATGTAGGTTGTTTTAATGTTATGATCATCATGATTAGGTAAGTATTTGTATGTATCCTTATGATAAATTTCCAGAGGAGGAATGTTGGATCAAATGTGTTCTGAACTTCTAAGTTTTCTCTTGAGATAAAAACAAAAATTGTCCTCCAGGGGAAATTTACAAATTTAGAGTTCTAACAGCAGAATATGAGAAAGCGTCTTTCCCTTATTGTTGCCTATGTTGAATATTATGTTTTACTCTTCCCTAAGTCTGATCCTAAGAATATCTGATAGTTGTAATTTATGTATCTTTAATTGCTGGGAGGATGTGGGTATGCAACTTTCCAGTATAGAGGAAACAGTAAAGTGAATGTATTTTAACGTAGTCCTCGGGGCTTATCTGTGTACGTTGGATCAAAGTGACTCAAAGTGGGAAAGTTGCTGTTGAGCACTTTGTAAGATGAAGTGGGATGTGGGGCAATACCTAATTCAGAGATGCCCTGTCAACAGCCAGAGTCCATGTTTATTTCGCATAAGAAGTGGCAGCAGGATGAAATGTGCTGGGAGCAAAGACGGAAGCAATGAGGGCCCTTGTGGGGTTGTGTTTCTTTTTCCTTTGGGAGAGTTTCTTGGCTTTAGGGTCTCTGGTGTCTCTACCTTTGACTTTCCATCTGACTTGAAAGTAGGGCCACCTCTTTGAATGCTTTTCTTCTTTCTGTAGGAGTTGTTGGAACCAACACATTTTGGAGGGCCGGTCTACACACCTGGACTTCATTTTGAATAACTATCCTCTCTCCTCTGCCTACTTCAGCTCTGGACAGCACATTAGACCCACCTGTGGAGCTTTCAAGACAATTCATACCTCTCTTCCCTTTCTATCCCCTCAGACCAATTAAATTAGAATCTCTGGGCTGTGAGACCTGGACACAGCAGTGCTTTATTAAATGCTCCAGATAAGACACTAATGTGCATCCAGGCTAAAAAAACCCACTGGACTAATTTATTTCCACCCTTCAGTTATCACAGGCGCCAATTCTCTTCACACCGTCCCCCTCCGTACATACACATGTCTTTTTTCTAGCCAGCTCCAGCTTGGATTTTATTGAGAAGAATCAGAGCAACAATATGGTAAACAATATACAATCTTACTACATAGGTGTGCGTAAGCCTAATTGTGATAAGTATCACAAGGGTGCCCTTTTGTTAGGTCACCAATTTCTCCTGCAACGGACAGTTCAGTGTGTTATATGCATAGAATCAATTTCCTCTTGATTCAGTGGTTCAACTATATATTAGTACCAGCAAATAAATCATTCCCTTAGCTTCAAGGATGCAGGTATAGAGGTTCAGCCAGGGGACTAGAAATAGTTATTGGTGTTCTGAAGCAGCCTATGGGCCTAGAGAAACTATCCTATCTGAAGCCCTGCCCTGACCTCTGGCAACCAGGCCACAATCCCAATTCTGTCTTCTTTATTTTCTTGCTGACACCTCGGGTATAGAAATCACCAAATCACACTGGCTATCTGGACCCATGGCTCCCACTATGGCTTCTCTTAAATCTTTCTCTCTTCAGGTTGGCTTTGATGCAGGACTTTGTAGTTTCCACGTAGTCTCTCAGTACTGGTCCAAAATGTTTATCTTTCCCCTAAGGTTCAGAAGAACCATAGGATAGAATAGCTCCAGGCTAAACAAAGAAGCGTGCTCCCCTAGCAGCAATTGTCTCCTTTTTCTAGGGTCTCTTCCAGTTCTCTGTTTGGAAAGCTTCCGCATTCTCTAAAACAGCAAGCAAGAGACAAAAGTGTATATTTGACATGCAAAGAATATGCTTAGTATTCATATAGTGCTATCCCAGCAGGAAAGTTCTCAGCACTTTTAAATCCGTTAACTCTTTTCTATTTGAATACTTATGGTTTTGCTCCAACTTGCTGCTGGGGAAAATGAAAACACAGTGTAAAGAAGGTGAAATAGTGGTCAGAGACCTATGGGCATGCCGGAGACTTTAGCAAGTTACCTCTCTCTGCGCTTTAATGTTCTCATCTGTAAAGTTCATAATAACACCTGCCCTGCTGGACCCACAGGGGTGTTGAAACAGGATCATATGTGGGAATATGTGATTTGAAAACTGTGAGGTGATAAACACCTCTTTATTGAAGTTTAATCTATAAATAATAAAATGCACAAAGTTCCATATGTTTTTGCCAAATAGATATACTTGTGTAAAAATGTCCAAAGCAAGATACAATAGCTCACCATCCCTGTAGAAGGATCTCTTTTGTTCTTTTATGATTAATCCAAGCCACATCTCCCACCAACCCACAGAAAACCACCATTCAGACTTCTATAGAAATAGATTCATTTTCCCTGTCCCTTAATTTCAGATAAATGGGATCATACAATAAGTGTTTTCTTGTATTTGACCTTGTTCTCTAAAATAACATCAGTGAGATACATGAATGTTCTGTGTATCATTCCTTTTTACTGCTGAGGAGTATTTCATTGCATGAATAAACTGCATTTTGTTTATCCATACCCCCATTTATGGACATTTGGATTATTTCCAGTTTCAGCTATTATGAATAAAACGATTATGAACATTCTTGTACATGTTATTTGGTGGATATACACTTTCATTTCCCTTGGATATGTACTCAAAGTGGAATTGCTGGTCTGTGGTGGTAGGTACAACTTTACCTTTGTAAGAAATTGTTAAACTGCTTTCCAAAATAGTCTTATAAGGGTCCCAGATGCACCACATCCATGCAAATCTTTTCAGTCTCTTTAATTTCAGCCATTCTAGTGGGTTTCAGTAGATGGCTTTAATTTTCATTTCCCTAATGACTAATGGAGCGAATCATCTTTTCATGTGCTTATAGGATATTTATGTATATTCTTTGGTGAAGTGTCTTTTATCTATTTAAAAGTTAGGTTATGGGCTTCTCTGGTGGCGCAGTGGTTGAGAGTCCACCTGCCGATGCAGGGGACAAGGGTTCGTGCCCCAGTCCAGGAGGATCCCACATGCCGTGGAGTGGCTGGGCCCGTGAGTCATGGCCGCTGGGCCTGCGCGTCCGGAGCCTGTGCTCCGCGGCGGGAGAGGCCACAGCAGTGAGAGGCCCGTGTACCGCAAAAAAAAAAAAAAAAAAAAAGTTAAAAAAACTTAGGTTATTACTGGAGAGTCAAACCCATTTTTTGCTTCCCATTCTTATAGTTAAAAATCCTCTAATTATATCAGTTTGTTTCTTTAGCAAACACAATTGAGAACAAATTTAAGAACAGAATTCTCAATCTAATAGCCAGTGGTTTTTCACAAGTCACCTGGATATCCTGTTAAAATGTTTATTATGATTCAATATGCCTTGGGTATGGCCCAAGATTCTGAATTTCTATCAAGGCACTGCAAAATATCAAAACCTCTGGTCCAGTTACCACCTTGGAGTAGCAAAGCAATCAGTGCTTCTTTGATGATGGAGCCCAGCAGTATTGGAAGGTCATTTTATATAGCTACATCTATATTTATTGTAAATCACTGTTCTTGTGGAATCATAGCTTGAGAAAGCCAAGGGTGAAAGGAGTCTTCAGAAGTAAGATTAAAAGTTATAGATTCTGGTATATTGATTTGACTAGTGAGCCCAATTCTCCAACCTCGTGTTTTCAAACCATTTGCTGTATAGTGTTGTTACGTCCCTTCACTTCCACTCTGTGTCAGGCATGTGACTTGCTTTGTCCAGCGAGATGTTAGCAGCTTTGGCAAAGCAGGGCCTTGACCAGTCCTTGTGCATTTGGGTTTGCCCTTGCTTGTTTCTCTATGTTCACCCATTTGGCTTCCTGAAGAATGAGAAAAACACATGGTCATTTATTGGCCAGTGTTTCCTTAGTGCCTGTCATTTACTGAGCATGTGCTATGGTTCAGGCAACATGTGAATAATTTATATTTTCCCAGTACACTTCCCACAGTAATCCCATACCATAGGTAGTACTACTGAGGACTTTGAAACCTAGAGAGGTTCATCGAAGCAATTAGCTCCAGAACTAGGATTTAAATCCTTTTTTTCTTCTAACTCTAGATGAAGTTTTAGCAACCAAGGTTGCAGACTACAGCAATACCTTGGAAAGGGAGACAAGGACTCTAGAATGTTGACGGGCAGCAGTGGAGTATTGGAGGATTTTCTTTGGTACCCTTATGCCTCCCTTTATGCAGTTCTTTCCTCCATCAAAAGATCATCCATTATCTGTAGCCCCAGTAACTCTGTTTAACAAACTACTGGAAAAACTCACTGCCTTAAAACAATAGGTATCTATTTAGTTTAAGAATTTACAAGTTAACAATTTGGGTTGGGGTCAGTGGGGCAGTTCTTCCTGTATCCATCACCAGGCTGCCCCAGCCAGCAGTCAGCAGACCAGCAAACATGTGCATGAGAAATTATAATTATTTTTATCTGGATTTTATATAATTATCATTTTATTTTATATATATATTACATACATATATTACAACGGAGTGATGACAGACATCAGTATTCAAGATAATGTGTAAAAAGCCTTATTATATTAGGTTCTATTCCAGGCAGAGCATGCTATTCAGATATCTGTGTAATTTTACAGAAGTACCAAAATATTTTACTTTTATGGGTAATGACTTTATTCATAATATTGATTTCCTATACTCACTATCTGAGTCTGGGCTGATAAATCTGTCTTGAAAGGATCTTAAATCTTTTTCTAAAAGTAAATTTTACATGTAACATCCTACTCTTGGCAGCTGTATCAACTCTACCAGGACTGTTTTCTTTAAGCTGAACCACAGCTTATTTCAACTGAAAAAAATGTAACAGTAATTCCTTATTCAAAATACTATTTGGAAGATTGCTTGACTCAGTAGGTAAGATAGACTTCCAGTGATTTGGGTCAGTAGCTGAGTAAAGCAGAATGATTAAAATGACACACAATCTATGTTACTAAAATCGATTTTCTTGTGTGCCCCCTTTATCTCGTGACTTTTATTTTTTTATTTTTCAGGCTATTGAGCAATATACATTTCATGATTTGGAAAAGACAATTACTTGTCTGTGGTTCTCCCAATACTAAATAAAAGAACCTTAGAAGGAAAACGTGTCACTTTATTAGAAATAGTGAAAGGGAGAAAGTGTTCTTTGTGGTTAAAATTATGAAGGAGAGCTTTGTGTCTTGAATCTGATTCTGTTGATGTATATTGAGAGCGTCTGGAACAATAAAGATTGTTATGAGCCATGAGAGATAGAAAGCAGTTAGTCTGATGTTTCATTTATTATTTTCTCTCTAGAACAACGAATTCAGACACTAGGATCCTGGAGAAATCAGAAACAGGAATGATTTATGTATGAATTGCCATAGATGACATGCACCTAGACATTTCAAGCTCAAAGTTCAAAACAGGTCACTTAAAACAGGTCTGCTGTTCGGCTGAGGCATTGCCGCTTGAGGCATTATCTCAAGCATGGAAAATGAGAGTCTTCTCTTGGGTTTTAGGTTTGGATAGACAAAGGGAAAAAGATAATGAGTTTGGACTATCTATATATAACTCACAGCAGTACATAAAGAACAATGTTCTGAGGGCAAACAACAATAATAAATAATGGATTGTAAAATGCAAATCTGGAGAGAGGAGTTTTCTGCTGGGCTTTAATCTTGAAGGGTTCTTAAAGCCTTTAAAAAGTATGTAACTTTCTGAGTTTTGAGCAAGAATGACAAATAGCCTAATTGTCAGTATACTGGGTACAGAATCCACATAGGAGATAAACAGATACAATTTAATAGGAAACAAGATGGAAACAAAAGAAAAGAAAACCTCAAGTAGAAACAGAAGCTACAGAGTAGAAGGCTCTTTTCTTGGCCTGAGCTAAAGTTAAATCAAACAGTCATTAATAATTAATTTTTGTAAAATAGCTAGAGGCCTTTCGTTTGGCTGATGTGAAACATAAGGTGCTTTACTGGAGAGATGGCTATAGCACTGGAAATAGTTTTAGCTCATGAAATGAAAGTGAAAAAAGGCATTCTCTGGCAAAGTTTTTCTTAACATTTTCTTTTGATTTTTTAAAATATTTCTCAAAGAGTATGAGAGCATCCAAATACTAGAGGAGTATTTCTTCTTTTTCTTGTTTCCTATTTATGAAATCTGAGCTTCTAGAAGTCTAGCTGGGTTAATTCATAGTATCAGCAGTAGTAGTATACATTTTATAAGCTATGGCTTGATGACTCATCTTTGGCAAACGTTAGAATTCAGATCTCTCAAGAATCAGACATATGTAGCCTAGAGGATAGAAGGCATGCAGAAGTAAATAATGTAGTTTCAGACTGCTGCAATTAGGAGTGTTTTGGCATCCATTTTCTACCCAAAGGGAGACCCCTTACAGACAAGACAAATATAGAAAATTTTTTCCTAACTCAAAAGGCAAGACTTATAAAAACAAAAACTTTGCCTGTCACGGTATAACCACCTACATGACTCCAAACAAAGTATTCAGAAATAAAGTTTCAGTGCAAGGCAAATGAGAAGAGGAGTCATTCTCTAAATCAAAGTAAATGGCGATGGCATTTTTCTGAATCTGTTGGAGGAAGCAACTCCTTAGCAAGAGAGTTAATGAGGTCTTTGCTCTTTGAAGTCTGAACTTTGAGCAATTCCAGAGAGACTTAGAATTTGCTCTATTTAGTTATAAGGGGAAAGAAATATGGGTGCAGTTGACTCAGTGCAAAGCAGAATGGGACAAAAGCAAGGAGGACACAGAGAGATCATTAAGTCAGAAAGATGGAAGCAAGAGGGAACGTAGAACATTAAAAATATTCCCCCAGCCCCATGAATTCTTCAGTGAGTAGGGGAAGGGGAGGGAGTTAATGATGGAACACCACTTTGCATCACTTACAGCTTGTTGTGTTCACCCATACTTCTGTCAGTTGTATACTAAGATGTCTACAGCTCTAAATTTCAGAACATAAGTTCAGTCATTCTCAGTTGAGTTCTTGGTGTCTTCTTATGGTCATGCATTAACTTCATGTATTCTTGTGGATCTATATCTGAGCCAGTTGGATCCCAACTGGCAAGATTCTGGTAGATTAGACTCAATAAGCAGCATCCCTTCTACCATGTTACATATTAAGACTCTTTTCCTCTCTGAAAGCGATATACATTATACACACACTTCATGAGACATAATATTTTGACTTCATAAATGGAAACTAATATTGTGTTTCTGGTTGTAAGATATCTAGTTTTGTAATACCACAAAAAGAATTAAAGTAACTTGACTGTTTAGGGTGCTTTATAAGCTACAAGCACTTTTATATCTATTCTCTTATTTTTTCTATCCTTGTTGGGTAGATATAGATTTTTAAAGATGAGAAATAGGTTGGGGTAACTTAAATAATTAAGTTGGGTCATGTTTTTAGTCGAAAGACCTATAGTTAAGTTTTTCTTTCTTTTTTATAAATCTTGTAATTCTGTCGCCTTGCTGTTCTTTCCAGCATAAACTACTTCCAGATTATAACTAAAGTCTTTTTTAGGAAGGCTCTTTTTGTAGACCATTTATTTGAACTTCTCTTTCTTATGGCAAAATTTGTTTTGACCACAATCTTATTTTACACATAATTTAGTCATTTTTTTGCTTAATAAAAGTTCTTTTATAAGAATGTTATATACTTTCTGTTGTTTAATTAAAAAACAATAAGTATGTATTCTTTAAAGAGAATGAAAATGTATGTTCTATAATAAGAAATGCTAGTTCAGAATTCTCAGTTGCTGGCTTCCAATCTGACAGTGGTAAAACAGGCAGATTCACTTTATGAAAGAAGGTTTGCAAAGCCTGTAATAAAGTAAATGATGCTGTACGAACAGAAGGCTCTGTAAATGTGAGATGCATAAGCTTGAATAAACTGTGCTTTTCTTCTGATAAAAATGAAAGAATTGACACATTTGAACTCTGTCATTCCTAACAAAGATTCACTAAATATAATCTGTTAACTTTTCCAAGGTGATCTTGCATATGAATAAAAGGCTATGCTGTATCAAAGATAAAAAGCAGATATTTCAGGTTTTTTTGAAGATTGTTTTTGTTTTTGTTTAGTGAATATTATGGAGAAGCAAAGGTTAGGATAAATACTGTTTTTTTCAAAGCTACAGTAAATAATTCCAAATTCCCCAGAGGTCTGTGTTAAAATGGCTGTTGTATCTAAAAAGGATCATTGACCAGATTGTGAAATTATAGAATCTTTACAGCTATGGAGAAAAGGAAATACTGTATTGTCCAATCTGTAATTTTATTTATCATTTTCCTTTTACTCTTCATTTTCGGAGACCCTAAATCCTAAAACTCAGCACCAGTTCCATTCTTGTAGTCCCAGACTTTTAGTTTGCTGGTTATATAACAATATCATAGACTTTCTATTGTTAGAAAACAATTAAAAAGTATGGTACAAATGAACTTATTTATAAAACAGAAACTGACTCACAGATATAAAAAACAAACTTATGGTTACCAAAGGGGAAAGGGGGGATTAACAGATACACACTACTACATCTAAACTAGATATAAACAATAAGAACCTACTATATAGCATAGGGAACTATACTCAATATCTTATGAAAAAAAAATATAATATTTTTAAGAAAATGCAAATTGTTATACTATAATAATATAATATAATATAATATAACCTGTTTGTGTGCCTGAAGGTTGCTATCCTGAGCATATAAAGCACAAATTTCTCATAGCTGACAGCATAATGTGTCATTCTCTTCATGGCTTTACACCTCAAGTTGGCATAGCCATTTGTTTTATGGCTAGAAGACAAGGAGACATTCTAGGTCATTTGTGTGGTGACAATGGTGTTTTCAGCTAGATTTCCCTTGTCAAAATTGCAGCATGATCACAGAGTATGTCGGATTTCCCATCAGAACTGGACAGGAAAGCCACATGACTCTGGAAAGATCAGATAGCAGCTTGACACATCTGTACTCATGAAGTGTCACGTTAGGAAGCTACTAAAAAAATGCTGGTTTCCCCAAAGAAACAGGCAAAGCAAATGGCAGAAAGGACAAATGAGATGGAAAATATGTCCAATCAAAGAGTCTTCCCCTCAGAGCGGGGAGGTTCTAAAAGCAACAGGACACCCACCCCAGCCCTAACTATCGTAACTTAGGGGTGGTCTGAGAAATGTAAGAGCCAGTATAAAACAGAGGGAAAGTAGATAATGCTAGATTTTCTCCTTTTCAGTATAAAATAAGGACTTAGACACCTATCTAGAACCAAAGCTTAAACTTGGTAATTTGAATATGTCGAAACAATGACATGAATATTTTTTCCTTTGTACCCATATGCTTCTTGATTTTTCCAGGAGCAGAGGCCTCTTAATGACCCATCCAGAGGTCAGTGGTTCAAGGAGTATCTGTCTGTCATGGACCAACACCTGGCAGAGAAAGCCCAGTAATGAAGAAGGTGAAGCAGACTCCCAGACAGGAGTAACGGTGGGTACAGTGGTGGCAGCTGTACTGTATTCTCAGATGTATGTGTTTACGTCTGCTTGTGTTGGGCCTTTGCCTTTCAGCTCAGTAAGGGACTCAGTTTTGAACACCATTGTCCCTGTCTCCAAAAAGACACTTGGGTTGGAATTGCCAAGTCAGGGAAACTGCTGTCCTTTGGGACAGTGGAATACTGAATCCTGGGGCTGCATTTCACTAGACTCTTCTCTGTGTGTTCTGTATTTCTTCAACAGTGCTGGGTGGGAGTGGTGCCTCGACCGTAAGAATCAGCCTTTACAGTGAGAGAGAATATGTTCTATCTGAAATGTGCCAGCAAATAAACTCTTTGAGGGCAGGACTCTTTTCTACATTACATCACCAGTATCTGGCACATAGTATGTGCACAGCAAGTGTTTCCTGGATGAATAAAATATAGCATAGTTTTGTCAGATTGAAGCCTTTTCCAAGTAGGTGTTATAATTCTCATCTGCGTTATTTTTATGGAAGTTTCAGTAGGATCACTTCTGCCAAAACAGCTAGAGATTTGTCCCTCTCCCAGAGCTGGTAAGTCAGTGAACTGATAACTGATACGAGGACAACATAAAATGAATTTCTTTCCAATTTATCAAAACGGGTTTACTATTTTGTTCTATGAGATTTCTCATATGGGTTGAACTAAGTAGAATAGTTGGGAAACCACTTATGCTTGACAGGATTTGTACTGCTGTTTCATGAACTTAGTAGTTGTATCTTTGCTTTACTGGCTGGGAAGAGATGCTAGCGATCTCTTTGAAATAACTTTCGAAGCAATTAAAATTTTTTGGACCCCTATTGTTCAAGGAGGGGAGAGGAGATTAAAGACACAATAGTGTGTCTCTGCCATTAAGCAGCATAAATCCTAGTTGAGGGGCAGAGATATGTACATATCTACATGACTCACAACTTCATTTCATAGAGGACTCGCTCAAATGTTCTATCCCCTTACCTGAACTTATTTTGCTTTATAGTCCTTACAACACGTTTGTTCATTATCTGTCTCTTTCCACTAGAATATAAGCCTATGAAGATAAAAAGGGTTTGTTTATTTTGTTCATTGCTCTGTTTCCAGTGCCCTGGACAGTGGTTGGCACATACTAACCCCTTAATAAACGTTTATTGTTGAATGAACTGTCAGTATCAGGTAACCTATACTTTCCTCATTGATTTAAGACTAGATAAACTGTGAGTCTTTTAATGATAACATTTTACAGTCACCTATGGTCAAGGACAAATGTCCAGTCAATAAATAATATAAGAATTTTAAGAAAAAACCTGTTCCTATCCTATTCAGAAAAGAACTGTGGACTCCAATGGATTTCATGTCTTTCGAACATGTATTAAGACATCTTATTTTCAGCAAAGCATTTTTTTTCTTTTTAGTTTCTGGAGTTTCTGCTAGAGTCAGTTCTCTTTACTACTTCTGTTGCTGAAGTGACAACGGTACAGATGGGCCTCAAAAATGTCTGATGGCATTTTGTAGTACATAGAAGCTTATACTCACAGAAATAAAATTTTTATGGATTTTACAGTCTTTTTGGAAATTAAGACCACAGAATCTGAATTGATTACTTGAGGGGGAAAAAAAGAATCAAAAGCAATACTTAACTGCTTAATGTCTCCCAGACTCTGAATTACAGAAAAATTTTTGTTGAAACACAATGAAGTTATACTGTGCAATTCAGTCACAGAGTAAATGATTCAGAGTTGTTTTTGCCCTAAAATCCATCAATAATAGCAATAATATTTGGTAGCAAATGCAATTTTGAAGATTGATGTGACCTGTCTACTTAAATAACCATAACACCAACCAATTAAGTTTTCTCATAGTCATTTTCCTCCCCCCCCCTTTTTTTTATACACCGGTGTCTTAGAAAACACCTGCTGATGACAACTAAGGAACTGTAATTCTTCTGCCTTAGCTTGACTTATTTTTGCCTTAGGGAATGAATAAGCATGTAAATTAGACATGACTCATTTTAGCCACTTATCAATCCAAAAATATTTGAGCAAGTTAGGGCAAAAATGACTGGCTGGGGATTGCAGAATCTATTGGACTATATTGCTTTCTTTAAAATATATTACTTTCTCTAATTGGATTAGGTTAGCTTCATGTAATTGACACAGACAAACCTGAAGGACGAGTGGCAGATGATAGCCTGAGGGTCAGGCTAAATTTGAAATCAGGAAATCACTTAATATTGGGCAAGATGATCTTTAAGTTACCTTCCAACCAGACACTGTATGATTTGAAGAAATCGTAGCCCATCACTACATGCCTCAATCCAGCAATATCTTGCAGAGTAAGAGTAGGAAGCTGAAAAATCTATAATAGAGTGGAAAACATAATTAACTAATCCACCAACCTGGATTGTCAAATACCCTAACCGATATTTTCCAAGCTTGTTGGTCTTAAGTGTCAGTGGATGAGCTTGTTAAAAATACTTAGTCTCAAGTTCGTCTCTATTCCTGAGCTCTGCAGATTCTGATGAAGTGGGAACAATTTGAACCAAAGGGAAAACTTTCCTATAATCCTACCAGGAATTAGATGAAAGTAGCTTTACCTTTTCCCAGTAACTAAGTAAAATGACTGACCCTATGTATGACCATTTCTAATTATTTACATGTTTGCCTGATCTAGGGGATCATGAATTTAGCTTTTAAATTACCAGGGACAGAAGTATGATCACATCCAAATTTGATTAATATTTTACGTATATACATACTTAATAAGCATTTTAAAAATTATGTACATACTTACATAACATTATTTATATAAAATATTTATTATACATAAAATTATACATATGTTTGTTTTTGAAATATTGAATGGGAAAGAGATTGATGTTTTCCTCTCATTCATATTGCAATATCAATTCTCAGGAAGAGAAGACTTGTCAAATTTTAAAATAGTGTGCAATTCCCAATCAGATGTTTTAGATTACATTCTTAACACCCTATTCATCATGCAGAAAACGATATGAAAGGGATGGGCACACTGATATATGAATAACATTATTAAAAATAAAAAGTTTTATGGCCTCATGTGTATGAACTGAGATGCCATTTAATTATAGACTCAAATAAATGACTCTCTCAGGATAATTTTTTGCATATTTGTATGTGGTTACTTTGGGGACAACATATTTATTTTTGATAACTTTAAAAGTTCACTCTGTATAAAATAGTTTAATAAAAGTCCTGGGGGAAAAAAATCATTAATTAAAATATTTAACTTCATGCTGATATTCTATAATGGGGTTGGCACCAGAAAAACACAGCATGACTATTTTTTCCTATAAGAAGATTTTGTATTAATTATACAGCACACTCATTGAAGGCACAAAGGGAGACATTTGCACTCATGTAGCTATGTGGGCAAATGGACATATACTACCTGTGCAACTAATTATTTTTTTCATTCATTGATGAAGAAACCAACATTCATTACTATATGTTTAGATCTAATGAGAGATGGATCTTCTTCTTTGACATTCTATAAGTTAAAAACAACATTAAAATATTTTAAAAATTGCTGGGGAAAGCAACATTTCTAGTTTAAGATGAGACTGAGGACTAGAGGGATGGATTAACATCAAAGTTGTGGCCTGGGTTTCCTAGAGCATGCTCTTCTGTGCTTCAGTGTCTTCACTAGGAAAATTACAATACTTTCTCTTAGGTTGCAAAGATTCAGTGAGTTCACACATGTAAAATGTTTGGAAGAGTGCCCAGCAAATAATGATGCCCAATAATAATAACTATTGTAATCACTGATCTTAGAACAGGAAGCACTCTCAAGGAAATACAAAGTCCAGGCAGCCCTCTTCTGAAGCATTATAATCTCAGGTCTAAAGATGAGGCAATGAGGGTAAGGTCTAGAACCTACCTCATAAGCCAACTTTTCTTATGAATGTCCACTAAAATGCTTCCGTAGCTCTTCTCTACTTCAAAAAAATAATTTTAAAACATTTTCTGATGCTATCTGCCTTGGGGCCCCCTGAGTGCCCAGCCAATGTGGGACCTGGCCCCCACCCACCAGAGGGCCCAGGATCTTGGCCTACCCACCAGCACACCTGCACTAGCCCCAGGAAAAGCCTCACCCATCAGTGGCTAGCATCAATGGCTAACTATGACATTGTTCTTGTAGGCCTCACCTACCAGTAGGAGGGCATCATCTAAAACTAGTAGAATACACATTCTTTTCAAGTGCAGATGGAGCATTCTCCAGGATAGATCACATGCTAGGTCACAAAAAAGTCTCAATAAGTTTGAGAAAATTGAAATCATATCAAGCATCTTTTGCAACCACAATGCTATGGGACCAGAAATCAACTACAATAAAAAAAAGAAAAAGAAAAACCACAAACATGTGGAGAGTAAACAATATGCTACTAATCAATGAATGGATCACTGAAGAAATCAAAAAAGAAATAAAAAATACCTGAAGACAAATGAAAATGAAAACACAACACTCCAAAATTTATGGAACACAGCAAAAGCAGTTCTGGGAAGGACATTCATAATAATACAAGCTTACCTCAGGAACCTAGACAAACTCAAATAGACAATCTAATATTACACCTCAAGGTACTAAAAAAGACCAAAAAAAAACCCGAATTAGTAAGACAGAAGTCATAAAGATCAGAGCAGAAATAACTGGATTGGAGACTAAAAAAACAATAGAAAAGATCAATGAATCCAGGAGCCGGTTCATTGAAAAGATAAGCAAAATTGAAAAACTGTTAGCCAGACTAATCAAGAAAAAAAGAGTGTGGCCCCAAGTCAATAAAATCAGAAACTGAAAAGAAGTTACAACCAACATCACAGAAATACAAAAGATCATAGGAGTTTACTATGAAATTATGCACCAATAAAATGAACAAACTAGAAGAAATGGGTAAATTCCTAGAAATGTACAATTTCCAAGACTGAGTCAGGAAGAAATAGAAAATGTGAACAGACAATTACCATAATGAAATTGAATCAGTAGTTTAAAAAACTGCCCCAAAACAAAAATCCTGGGCCAGTCAGTTTCACAGGTGAATTCTACTAAATATTTACAGAAGAGTTAACACTTACACTTCTCAAACTATTCCACAATTCACAGAGAAAGGATTGTTTCCAAACTCATTCTACAAGGCCAGCTTCACCCTGATACCAAAACCAGACAAAGATATCCCCCCAAAGAAAATTACAGGCTAATATTATTGATGAACATAGATACAAAAGTTTTCAACAAAATATTAGCAAATCAAACTCAACAATATATTAAAAGAATTATATACCATGATCAAATGGAATTTATTCCAAGGATGCAAGGATGGTTCAATATTTGCAACTTGTTCTCTCCATTCTAGAGTCCTTAAACCTTTTTCCTCTTGCCCAGCCTATGAAAACTCTGTCTTAATTTGAAGGTAGCATCTATTTAACTCAACTTTGAATATCGTCAGTGGGCATAGACGTTTGGAATAAAGGCCTAGGAGTTTACTAATACACTTCTACTTCCTGCCTTGCTTCAAACCTCCATCAATTAATGAACACAGAGACAGCTACTTCCTGAAGATGATGAAAAGGAAAAGAGAAGCAGACAAGGAGACATTCCCATGAATTGCTATTAAAGAATACTATCCATGCATGCTGATTTATTTTCTGTTACAGCTTTTGATTATCCTTCCCAACTTCCCAGACTATAAGTTTTATGAAAGCAAGAACTCTTATCTTTACCAATATGTATCTAGCAACTAGTACAATGTCTAGACAAAGTAGACACTTAAAAATTTGTGTTAAATAAATGAATAAATATAATAGGCATTAAATACATATTTATTGTATTCCCATTGCTGAATACATTACTTCATAAAGAGAACATATTTAATAAATATTGAATGAAAAAACATAATAAAAGGTTGACAAGCAGAAAGAGAAAAACAAATACCATATGCTAACACATATATATGGAATCTAAAAAAAAAGGTTCTGAAGAACCTAGGGATGGGACAGGAATAAAGACGCAGACATAGAGAATGGACTTGAGGACACAGGGAGGGGGAAAGGTAGGCTGGGATGAAGTGAGAGAGTGGCATGGACATATATGCACTACCAAATATAAAATAGATAGCTAGTGGGAAGCAGCCATATAGCACCAAGAGATCAGCTTGGTGCTTTGTGTCCATCTAGAGGGGTGGGATAGGAAGGGTGGGAGGGAGATGCAAGAGGGAGGGGATATGGGGATATATGTATACATATAGCTGATTCACTTTGTTGTAAAGCAGAAACTAACACACCACTGTAGAGCAATTATACTCCAATAAAGATGTTAAAAATAAATAAATAAATAAAGACATGCTCCTTTTTAAAGAAGAAAAAAAACTATATTTGCAGTTGACATGATCTTGTATGTAGAAGGTCCTAATGAATCCACTAAAAAACTATTTAATTAATAAATAAGTTCAACAAGTTTGCAGGTCAATTGTACAAAGACCATCTGTATTTTTTATACCAGCAATTAACTATTCAAAAATAACTTTAAGAAAACAGTTCATTTACAACAGCATCACAAATAATAAAATATTTAGGAGTAAATTTAACAAAAGGAGTACAAAATGTATACTCTGAAAACAACAAAACGTTGTTGAAGAAATAAAAGATGAATTAAATAAAGGGAAAAAAAAAAGCTTGACAAGGAGATGCAGCAGCAAAACCTTGGAGGTCATTTCACACAGCCTTGAGCCAGCTGAGTTGGTTAAGATTTGGCTAAGGATATTGAATGTGTGAAACTAACCTCTGATCTAATCATAGCACCAATGACAAATGAATATCAGCAAGAAAGGATCCTACTCTTCATTGTATGTCCCTGAGTCTTCTGATTCAAGTTGATTATACTAAATCTCTATCAAGACTTTTGCCTTGACTTTGTAGTAGTGGTTCTGGGCTTATACAAAGTTTCACTTTGAGATGATGATTAGAAAAGAAGTGTGTGGTATGAGCCTGGTAAAAAAAAGTGAAGTGAATTGACCTAGTTAGCTGAATGCTCCAAACAATTGTATGAACTCAAACAACGTGGAGCATCTTACATATTTTATAAAGAAAAAACAGAAAGGACTGTTGTCTTGATGAGAGTTCTTTTGGAATAAATATACAATATTAGAGTGAACATGCTTTGTTATTAAACAAATTCATGACCTCAAAAATTCATTTTTTAAATTTCTCTGTGACGTGAACAAAAGTAAAATTAATTATCTCATGGTTATCCCAGAAAAAGGGACAAGTGTAAAAACATTCCCTTCTGCTATAGAGTACTGTGAATATACTGTTATAGAAATACTGTATTATTAAGCGACTGTTTATTCATATACATGAGAGATGGGATTGAGTCTTAACACTCTATCCACAGGCAAACACAGTGCCCAAATCTTTACTGAAGTTACATATTTTTCTTTTGAAGTCAAATAACTTAGCAAACATGCTCATCTTATCAAATAACATAAACCTTCCTATTAACCTCTTCTAGTTCCTTTCATTTGCTCATGTAGATTCATGCAGTGTCATTTTCTTATTTCAATACAGCTTTGGTCTCACCCTCTTCTTGAACTTGTTATTTTCAAATACATTACATTTCCATGTTAAGCTTATTGTTATAGGCTTAACAATACAATCATATACGTACTGTTTTTAAAAAATTTTTTTTTATTTTATATTGGAGTATAGTTGATTTACAATGTTATGTAAGTTTCAGGTGTACAGCAAAGTTATTTAGTTATACATATACATATATCTATTCTTTTTCAGATTCTTTTCCCATATAGGTTATTACAGAGTACTGAGTAGAGTTCCCTGTGCTATACAGTAGGTCCTGATTATCTATTATATATACAGTAGTGTGTCTATGTTTATCCCACCCTCCTAATTTATCCCTCCTCCCCCACACACACCTTTCCCCTTCAGTAACCATAAGTTTGTTTTCTAAGTCTGTGAGTCTCTTTCTGTTTTGTAAATAAGTTCATTTGTAAAATTTTTTAGATTCCACATATAAGTGATATCATATGATATTTGTCTTTCTCTGTCTGACTTACTTCACTTAGTATGATAATCTCTAGGTCCATTCATGTTGCTGCAAATGGCATTATCTCATTCTCTTTTATGGCTGAGTAATATTCCTGTATGTACATATATATATATCTCACATCTTCTTTATCCATTCATCTGTCGATGGACACGTATGTTGCTTCCATTCTTGGCTATTGTAAATAGTGTTGCTATGAACATTGGGGTGCATGTATCTTTTCAAATACAGTTAGTTTTTAAATAAGAGAAGAAAGGCAAAAAGATCTTTTCTGAATAAAGGTGTGGTTTTCTAATTTAACAGTTATGAGAAGTGCATTTAATCTCATCACTCATATTCCTTGCATTTTATTTGTGCTGAGTCAAACATTCAGATCCGTGTTGTTCTATTATACCATGAACTTGTGGAAGGTTTGATGGTGCTCAGCAAGTAAGTACACGCCTATTGAGTGTAAGATGACCATAAAACGTCTGTGCCTTTTACCTTTATATACTTTATAATACTTTCTATTAACTGGCCTCAATAACCATGACACAACTTCCCTCACCTTAAAATGAGCTACAAGTCACATCTGAATATATGACAGGAAAAGATATATATGTAAACAGGAATGAGAAGCATTATATTTATTGTAAAGTGCTACCCCTACTCATTTATTCTCACTTTTTATTTTTCACTTTTGCTCATTTCTCCCTTCCATTTTGAATCATTATACAGAACATTTATCTCAGAATCCTGCTGCTCATTGATTGCTGACAATCAATTCTTTTTGATTGTTTGATTTTTCTTTTCCTGAGAGAAGTTAGCGCTCCAAGTGACTGGGGCTGCTAACACCTGCTATGGAGTTAGAGAGGAGTAAAGTATAAGCCATTAATTTTTTTCATGGACAACTAGTGAGAACCACCTGGGAAGAGGTAGATTAATGAGAAGGGGATGAAATATTGATTCTAATGTTACCTATTTCTGGATTCACAGGTAGATAACTCTTCAGGTAAGTTTTGGCATTATACATCCTCTTGAAATAATTGAGAATGTCCGGTGTAAAACAAAATTTAGTTACTTTTATTTTTAAGCCATATTTATTGATGTATAATTTGTTTACAGTAAAATATATTCTTTTTTAGGTATATGGTTTATTTTTGACAAATGTATACAATTGCATGACCACCATGACAACAATGATACAGAACATTTTTTATCATCTCAGGCAATCTCTAGTGCCTGTTTTTGGTGTATATCCTCCACTTCCTCCCCACACCTTCTGGTAACCATTGACATGATTTCTGTATCTATAGTTTTGCCTTTTCCAGAATGCCATAGAAATAGATTATACGGTATGTAGCCTTTAATGTTTGACTTGTTGCACTTAGCATAATGCCCTTGAGGTTAATGTTGATGCAGGTATAAGAAATTTCTTTCTATTGCTGAGTAGTATTCAGTAGTATCAAATATCACAATTTCTTTATATATTCAACAATTTTTGGACATTTGGGTTGTTTCTAATTTTTGAAAATTATGAGTAGAGCTGATATAAACTCCCATATACAGTACTTTGTGTGCACACATATTTTTATTTCTCTTGGGTAAATACTTAGGAATGGCATTTTTGGGTTGTATGGTGAGTATGTTTAATGTTACAAGAAACTGTTTTCCAAAGTAGCTATCCCTAGCCATGCCATTTTTGCTTTCCCGTCAGTAATGTATCAGACTTCCAATTGTGCCGCATCCTTGATAGCACTTGTTATTGGAAGTTCATTTTTTTTTTAATTTAGCCATTCAGTAGGTGTGTAGTGATGTCTCTGTGGTTTTAGTTTGCATTTCCCTAATGGCAAGCTTTGTTGACCAACTTTTTATGTGCATTTTGTAATTTATATCTCAATTTTGTTGAAATATCTGTTCAAATTTCTTTTTCTGGGGGGGGATTTTTTTTTTTACATCTTTATTGGAATATAATTGCTTTATAATGGTGTGTTAGTTTCTGCTTTATAACAAAGTGAATCAGTTATACATATACATATGTTCCCATATCTCCTCCCTCTTGCATCTCCCTCCCTCCCACCCTCCCTATCCCACCCCTCTAGGTGGTCACAGAGCACTGAGCTGATCTCCCTGTGCTATGCGGCTGCTTCCCACTAGCTATCTATTTTACGTTTGGTAGTGTATATATGTCCATGCCACTCTCTCACTTGGTCACAGCTTACCCTCCACCCTCCCCATATCTTCAAGTCCATTCTCTAGTAGGTCTGTGTTTTTATTCCCGTCTTACCCCTAGGTTCTTCATGACACTTTTTTTCTTAGATTCCATATATAATTGTTAGCATACAGTATTTGTCTTTCTCTTTCTGACTTACTTCGCTCTGTATGACAGACTCTAGGTCTATCCACCTCACTACAAATAATTTGATTTTGTTTCTTTTTATGGCTAAGTAATATTCCACTGTATATATGTGCCACATCTTCTTTATCCATTCATCCGATGATGGACACTTAGGTTGTTTCCATCTTCTGGCTATTGTAAATAGAGCTGCAATGAACATTTTGGTATATGACTCTTTTTGAATTATGTATTTTTCAGGGTATATGCTGGTTCAAATTTATTAACTCATTTTTCTAAATTGTTTTTTGTTATTATTATAAATGAGTTGTAAGAGTTTTTAAAACTACACTTTGAATACAAGTTGTTTACCAGATTTTGTAAATATTTTCTCCTAGTCAGTGGCTTGTCCTTTCATTTTCTTAACAGCATTCTTAAAAAGCAGAAAATTTTGATTTATGAAGACCAACTTATCAAGTTTTTTTCTTTTTCTTTAATGGCACATGCTTTTTTGGTTCGAATAAGTTTTTTCCTAAACCAATGTCATAAATATTTTCTCTTATGTTTTCTTCTAGGAGATGTATAGTTTCAGGTTTTACATTTAGGTCTATAATCCATTTTGAGTTGATTTATGCTTAAGGTGTCAGGTATGGGTCAAACTTAATTTTTTGTATGTGGAAGTTCATATATTTTTGGAAAGACTATCCTTTGGCCATTGATTTACTGTGATACATTTGTTGAAAATCTATTGACCATATGTATGTGTGGAGGTTCATTTCTAAACTTCACTTGTTCCTGTTTTACACTAATACTGTCTTTATCATTACAGCTTTATAGTTAATCTGAAATCATGGAGTCTAAGTACTCCAACTTTTTTCTTCTTTTCAAAATTGTTTTCGTTATATATGTCACTTTAGGATTTCTACAAAAAAGAACATTTTGGAATTTTGATTGGAATTGTGTTTAATCTTCATATAAATTTATGGAAAATTAATATCTTAACAATATTAGTTATTTCAATCTATGGGTATGATGTAACTCCCATTTGTTTAGATTTTATTAATTTTTCCATTAATTTTTGTAATTTCCAGCAGATCTTGCAATTATTTTTAAAGATTATTCCAGGAATTTCATGTATGGATATAAAATTTCATGTATGGAATTTCATGTATGGTCCTATTGTAAATGACACTATTTAAAATTTTTTAATTTCTAATTGTGCATTGGCACTATATGGAAAACATTTGATTTTTGCATATTGACATTTATCATTCAAACTTGCTAAACTAACTTATTAGTTCTAGTTGTTGTGGGTTTTTTTTTTTTTTTGGAGATTATTTGGGACTTTCTATTTAGATGATTATGTCATCTGTGACTAAAAACTGTTTTATTTCTTCCCTTCCCATTTTTATGCCTTTTATATTTTTCTTGCCTTAATGCAAAGTTTAGGATCTCTAGTACAATGCTGAATAGAAATGAAGTGGTAAGAGCAGAGATACTTACCTTATCTCCTTTTCTTAATATATTCAATTAAAAGTATAAAGATAGTAAAATCAGAGTGGTGTCAGAAGCTAAGTTCTAGCTCCAGATCTACCATTAACTGTTAATTGAGATACTAATTTCCTCTTTCTTGTAATGAATGTCCCCAAGAATGAAAAGTGTTTAATACCAAATTAAAAACCTATTTACAGTATGAAATAAAATATCAGATTTCCTGATCATATTTTGTATTTATATGAATGAAACAGAAAAACGCCTGAGATTTGATTAAACTTCCTGATCCATAGACAACAACATTTAAGGATATATCCATATAGTTATACCTATTACTCAACAGTACTTGAATCTTATTGCTTAGTCACATATTGTGTACACATTAAGTATTTAGATAATTATAAATCTAAAGTTAAAAATAAGCTATAAGGCTATATTGTACAACACAGGAAATATAGCCGATATTTTATAATAACTATAAATGGAATATAACCTTTAACAATTGTGAATCACTGTATTGTACACCTCAAACTTATATAATGTTGTACATCAACTATACCTCAAAAAAATACCCAGATTTTTTTGTTAATCAATTAAAAAGTTAACTATACTTGCAGTTTTAGTTTTTGTGTACCCTGCCTTCTAAGATTACAGTTGGTGATTGACAAATAAGATATGCATTGCATTATAAATTATAACATTAGTTTTATGGTTTTGAAATTAGCTTTTTGGAGGTTGAAATTGTGAAAATTAATTCTTTAGATCTGAATGTCTTTGAGTAAATACAATTAAAATTTTCTTAAGTTTCTAAAGAGTGGCTAGAAGCAGGCTTTAGATGATGGTGACCCTACCCAGAATGTGTACCTAATTCTCATTGTTTTTTAATAAAAGAATGCAAAAACAACAATTCATTGAGGAATTTTTAAAAAATATATGAATGTGCTCTTTCCATTTATACTTGCTTGAATTTGACCTCTTTTTTCCCTTTCACCCAGGTATATATTACCTTAGGAAGATATGGATTGTCATAATTTGGAATGTAAAATAGCCAATTTTAGCTTTTGACTCACAAAATAGGATCTTACAGCCCATAGACAGACAATAGTTCTGAAAGCCTTTGCATATCGAGTAAAACTTGGTGACCTGAACTGAGATTTTAAGCCATAGGTAGTAAGAACTCAAGATACGCCCAGGTTAAAAATGAAGTCTTTAAAAATTCTTTTAATTAATTTTTTTTAATTTAATTTTTTATTTTTGGTGAGAACATTTAAGTTCTACTCTCTTAACCAATTTTTATAAAGAGCCTTTATAACTGAAGTATGGAGAAGGCAGAGACTCTTAGAAAATAAGACTTTCCCTCAGAGCTCTGCTTTCCCTTTTCCAGTCTTTATCCTTCAGGCTTTGCCTTAGGTGTGAACCCTAAGAAAGAAGAAACTCTAGGTGGGGACTTCTGGATCTCAGGGCAATTACCACTCAAGGAGTCCCCTCTCCAACATCCAACACAGAGCAGGTGCAGATGAAGTAAACAGTGTTGTGGTATGTTTAGGAAGAAAGAGGGCCTAAGATAATATAATGTTCCTGAGTAAAACTCAGCTCTCAAGTGGAGTTGTGTGACTTCCAGACCCCTTGGTAGCCTTAGAGGGTTATAGAAGATCAGTGAGCAGGAAATTAAGCTATAGCTGCAGTGTGGACCCACAAAACAGTTCTGGCTACACATAAGGTATTCTGCAGTGCTCATGAGGGGAAGACTGGACAACAGGGAGAAGTGGCTGATGTCTTTGGAGACAACTGGCATGCCTTGCCCAGGCTGAGAAAGCAATTCACAATTATATAAATTGATATATAGCCATGGACACATCAGCATTAGAGGCTGTGAGCAGGTGTGCAAAGACAAAAGGGGCAAGACATTCATTCAGGGGACAGCATTTGAACCTCTGATAATCCAATGCTATGAGAATATTAGCTTTTCTTTTCTCTGTACCCAGGCACTATCTTGGCAGGAGGCAAGGATAGGAGACCTCCTTGATGGGGAAGAAAGCCTGGGATGGAGATTAAACTTTGACCCTGGCCCCATTTATATCCAAAATAGAATGACTTCCCTTTAGTTAGAAAGTGTAAATCATTCCTCTAAGCCTGTCATCAGAGGGAAAGACACTCAGGAACAAAATGAAGTATGTCTTGGATAATAAAGGAACTTTTTGTTTTTGCACTTTGGGAGTATCATGTGTGAATTCTCATCCTATTCCACCCTTACAGAAAAAACTAATTTTTCAGGACAGAAAATTTGCTTCATACATGTGGTATGTGGCTAATGACTCTTTCAGTGATGATATTAAGCTGAATGCTTGACTTTCTGGCAAACCCCACCTCTTACCTCTATCTTGTCAAATTTGGAGTTAGAAATTCTGAGAAAGCTTTGAAATTTGTCTCTACTTCAGTGAGAGACTGTGTACTGTGATGCATCAGTTACAATCTAAATTTTTGAACAGTAAAACGTTCTTTACAAAAAAGTAACTCGTTACTGAAACAAAATTTTTAAAGTGAATACACAAAAGGATTTATATGGCTTTAATTTAGATGATCAGCCTGAGCTGATCCAATTGCACCTGCCAGCATCAGTTAAAAATAAAATACTAACATGTTTAGGGCTAATGTTCATGAAAGGATGTATTGTCTATCCTGAACAAAGCAGGATTGTTTCCTCTTGACTGTAAAGGGCTTCTTGCTTTCCCTGATGCTCAAAACTTATGTCATGGGGCTATTTAGAAGTGAGTAACATCCAGATCTTATATACTTTGAAAGTGAGAGTTGTCATCTGAGTTTCAAGGTTTCCTTAATACCCATGCCAATTTTAGTTTCCATATTTCAAGAGAAATTAGAGAGCATGTAGGCAAGAGTAATTCAAATGTATTATTTATTCTTAGATTTAAGTTTGGAACATGAATCAGATGGACTTAGGTTTAGAAGTAAGGATGAATTTCTTGCCTCCTGATATATAGCAATGGTTCTTAAATTGCTGTCACTAGATCAGCAGCTTCGTGTGGGACCATGCTATGGGAAGTTATTAAAATTCTCAAGCCCTGCTCTAGAACTACTGAATCAGAAACTCTGATTGTGTGGCTTATAGTTTAACAAGACTTCCAGGTGATTCCAATGCATGCTAAAGATTGAAAACCACTAACCTATAGAATACTACTCAAGAAACATCACTTATCCTGAAATCCCTTAAAAATGAGACAACTGCATATTTTGAATGCTTTGGTAAAAATCTTTCCAAGAAGTAGCTGGACCAATAATCTATTTAGCATTATTTTATTTACATGTGCTAAAATGTTTAATTATAAATTTCTTAAAATGGTATACATAATGGTATGTATGGTCACTTTTGATTCTAAACATATATGATATACAAAGATAAGAAAAGTAAATATATAAAAGTATTTAGAAATGTGACTGGCCATTAGTTGAATGCTAATTAAAAGTGATAACACTTAAGGAGCATCTATTTCATGTAGGCAACATGATAGCCAGTTTTACATATATTATTTTGTGTAAATATCTAATATTTATAACAAATGGAAAATATCTTCCCAAATGTCACCCAATTAGGAGGTGATAAGTCAGATGCAAGTCTGTTCTTCAACTATAGCCTTACCTCCTTAAGTTAATTTACTTAAGTGCTCCTGCTCTAGCTAGGAGATTCATTAATGACAATAATAAGATATTAGTTTGAAATACTAGTCTCCTAGTAATAATCAGTGTGCAGGTAATATCATGTATTTGATTAATATGGTGATACACTGGAATAAAGCCATTGAGGAGGAGGCTCATCAGTAGCAGCCTTTATATTTATGATGTGCTTAAATATCTCTTCTATCACTTATCTTTGATGTTAAATCCTCTTTATAATCTGAGTACTTTAGTGATTCAGACTAAACTCATGACTTTCCCATGACTCTGTTATATATATCACTACTTAAAGAATAGTCTTCATAACTAGATTAAGAGAAGAGTATGCAACAAGAATGGAATTTAAGTCAGTAGTTTGCTATATCAAGAATTTATTGCATTTTTTTTTTTTTTTTTTTTTTTTTTGCAGTACGCAGGCCTCTCACTGCTGTGGCCTCTCCCGTTGCAGAGCACAGGCTCCGGACACACAGGCTCAGCAGCCATGGCTCACGGACCCAGCCGCTCCACGGCATGTAGGATCTTCCCGGACTGGGGCACGAACCCGTGTCCCCTGCATCGGCAGGCGGACTCTCAACCACTGTGCCACCAGGGAAGCCCTATTGCATTATTTTAAAAGTATCTTTTCTCTGAAAACTTGGACTCTATGCTACATTATTGCTATCTCAAACATTTTTTTGGAAAGAGTTGTGACAAACTAAGTTTGAAAAATACCTTTTCACTCTGCTATATTGTTATTCTGCTCTGTATAAGTACATATTCAACATCAATGAAATAAAATCCAATTGCCCACAACAATTAGGAGGAAATAGCAATATCTGGAGGGCTGATATTATAGGTGTAAGTAGGGAAAAGACATTCAGGAGACTAGAATTCAGTAAAAAGCTATAAATTTTTAGTTTATGGGCTCAGAGCTCAAGAGAACACTGCTATTATTCAGTCAAACTATCAAGAGGTCATAAGACTCTTGGGTCAGATAAGACTTTTGCTTTCCTCTGAAGCTGTGCTAAACCTAGAGTAAAGAACTTTTTTGGAAAGCATGAACAGATTAGGATAACCGTTATGGATTGAATTGTGTCCTCCAAAAAAAGACATTGAAGTCCTAACCCCCAGTAGCTTATAATACGACCTCATTTGGAAATAGGGTCATTGCAAATGTAATTAGTTAACATGAGGTCATACGGGGGTAAGGGGGGCCCTTCATCCAATATGACTGGTATTCTTATAGGAAGTCAGAAACATGGAGGGAAGAGGGCCATGTGAAGACACTCGCATAGAGACCGAGATTGGAGTGATACACTATAAACCAAGGAATGCCTGGGACTGCCAGAAGCTGAAAGAGGCAAGGAAAGACCCTCCCCTAGAGGCTTCCGTGGGAGAATGCCCCTGTCAACACCTTGATCTGGGAAGTGTGACAGAATACTTTTAGGGTGTTTTAAGCCACCCCGTTTGTGGTACTCTGTTACGACAGCCCTCGAAAACTAACACAATGAGGTAATGGGAGAGGAGAGAAAGAACAGAAAAGGGAAACTGAAAATTCTCTAAAAACCGTTAGTTAGTTCAGCAGAACCAAGAAAGCTGACTCCCAAGCTTACTATGGAAAAGTCAAGAAACACCCTGATTTACTTTGTCTGATCCCCTAAAACTCAGGAAATGATAATCCAAGGTATGTATGTTAACTAAGTTCCTGGACCCAATTCCAACCTGTGTGTGTGGAGCCTTCCCCACACTAACAAGCAATTCTTGGATACCTGCAGCATGTCCAAGAATTCAATTCAATTCTAACATTATCTACCTGGAGATAGAATCACGTTCTATAGGTAAAGGGTCCAGTCCTGCAAGACCACCCTTTACTTCATCCACCAATTGCAAGCCCAGGTTACCTGTGCTTCTGACTGACTACAGATTGGAGATTCTAACAACCCCCATCCAACTCAAGATTCCAATCCCAAGTCCAGACTGTTACCTGTATAGGCTTAGATCAGAAGTTTTCACAACTCCCTCATTGGGTTCAGTTACTTTGCTAGAATAGCTCATAGAACTCAGGAAACCTATTTACTCACTAGATTACCAGTTTATTACAGAGGATATGAATCAACAGCCAGATGAAGAGATACTTTTGGTGAGGTCCCGAACATAGGAGCCTCTGTCCTCATGCAGCTTAGGGCTTGGCAAGGTGACTTGTAGAAGTGTTCAGTTTCCTTGACCTGGAAGCTCTCCAAATCCCCTCCTTTTGGGTTTTTTTGGAGACTTCATTACTTAGGCATGATTAACTCATGGACCACTGGTGACCGATTGAAGCTTTAGCCTCTCTCCTCTCCCAGGAAATCAGGGGGTGTGACTGAAAGTTTCAAACCACTATTCAGTTGGTTCCCCTGGCAACCAGCCCCCATCCTTAGGTAGTTTGTAAAAGTCACCTTCATTAACATAAAGCCAGTTGTGATGGAAAGGGCTTGTTATGAATAATAAGATACCCATTTCACCTTTATGGCTCTGAGGCATTTCAGGAGTTGTAGACAAAAGACCAAATATTATAGAAAAAGAGGCTCCCATTGACTTTATTGCTTAGGAAATTCCAAGGGTTTTGGGGACTGTGAACCAGGAACTGCGGAGGAAGAGCAAATATAAGTGATAAATATATTTTGGTCATCTGAGTGACCAAATATATATATTTATTATAAATCATAATATCACAATATGGAAGCTGAGATGAGGGAGAGTGGGAGCTGAAGCATAAGTGGGTAGAGACAGAATCAAGCAGGAAGCTATAGTACAGAGACAAGGATCATCAGACCAGCCCCATGGGCTTCTGAATAGAAAGAGATGAAGATCTTGGAGAATCTTCCTGAGATCCTGGAATGTAGCAGCAGGTACTTTTTATATTAAGAGCCTAAGAAATCTAAATCAAGAGTAGGAGGGAGTTTCAAAAAGTGCTAAGCTAGCATGGACAGATCTCTTGATATTTTCAATTTTTAATGGTGTGACAATACAATTTAAAGATGGGGCAAGGTGGGAAGAAAGGCCAGCTTGTAAACAATGATATTACAAAAACAGCTGCATCTTGGCAACAGTGTGATTTGACAGGACTTAAAGAAGGAAGTCAAATTGGAAGAAGTTGGGTTCCATGTAAATGTTTTCTAGTTTAGAATAAATTTGTAGAGAAAAGAACACCCAATTAACCCTGGCTATTGAGGAATAGAGACGTTAAGGAAAACCAAGGAATTGCCAGTTACTTCTCTTTAAGGCTATTGGGAAAAGAACCATCATATTCTACCTAAATGCAAAGCCTTTGAGACCTAATTTTTTTTTTTTTTTTTTTGCGGTATGCGGGCCTCTCACTGTTGTGGCCTCTCCCGTTGCGGAGCACAGGCTCCGGATGCGCAGGCCCAGCGGCCATGGCTCACGGGCCCAGCTGCTCCGCGGCATATGGGATCCTCCCAGACCGGGGCACGAACCCGTATCCCCTGCATCGGCAGGCGGACTCTCAACCACTGCGCCACCAGGGAGGCCCTAGACCTAATTTTAAGTATGAAAATCTATGAACAGTTTATTAAAGATACAATTTTTCTTCTTTGTCATAAATCTTTAAATGACTTGGTGTTTCACTTTTAAATGTATATGGCGTCTTTGTAAAAATCTACTTAAATTGGGCTTCCCTGGTGGCGCAGTGGTTGAGAGTCCGCCTGCAGATGCAGGGGACACGGGTTCATGCCCCAGTCCGGGAAGATCCCACATGCTGCGGAGCGGCTGGGCCCGTGAGCCATGGCCGCTGAGCCTGCGCGTCCAGAGCCTGTGCTCCACAAAGGGAGAGGCCACAACAGTGAGAGGCCCACGTACCGCCAAAAAAAAAAAAAAAAAAAAAAAAAAAATCTACTTAAATTCTTTTTTTATGCTATATTAACTTAATGAATCACTTTTCATTTGAAAAATAATTGGTTGTCCTGCTGTTTTTCTACCTCAAGTTTGAAAAACAGTGACCCTAATAGTAGCCGGAAAATGAATGAACGCAAATTCTTTGGTGTTGTCAGGAAGGGGAAAATTTCCTCCTTTACCCCTCTTAAGTTCTTGTGGCTGGACTAATAATAAAATCAATGCAAGACAGATTAACAGGAGAAAAAGAAACAAATTTTAATTCATGCACATGGAGGTGGCATAGAAATGGGTCCTAAGAAGTGGCCAAAGCAGGTAGCTTTTATACTTTTTAGACAAAGAAAATAATAAATTTGGGAGGAATTGACAGGACAAAGAAACTTAGTTTTTGGGTGCTCGGTTAGTGAAGAATCTAAACAGAATGTGGGTTTGGGGTAGTAAATTAAAGAAGTAACAAGATTTGTTTATAGAGGCTTCTCAGGCTGAATTCCTTATCTGTAGAGTGAACCTTTCATATGGCGGGTTTAGTTCCTGCTTTCGGGGAAAAATATGTTTGTGTATATATATATGTCTTAAATGGCCCGAATAGGTAATGCTTGTATAATTTAAGTTTGACGTTACATTTACCAAAACCAGTGGAGTTCATTTTAACTGGTAAATGTAGTAGAAAATAAAGGAATACGAACAAGGAAAAACAAAGAGCGTGGCTCACCACCCAGTTCTGCAAGAGTTAAAGTTGTAACCCGCTGAGGTTGCCCGTGGACAGTGCATACTGAGAGGAATTCGGGATGAAAAACAGGATGAGGTACTCTGTACTTCACATAAACAGATCCTTAGATAGTTAAATGTATATGTCAGGAAGAACTTCAATGATCCCAGATTCTTGCACAGAATAGCACTAAAACCATTAACTTGAGATCTCTGTTCTTTGTGAATAGCAGCAATCTTCTACCACAATGTATGATTGACTGCATGTACTTCTTAGCCAAAAATGTCATACATAAACTGGCTTCTCCCCTATCTCTCTCTTTGGAGCAATTTCCTCAGAGCCACTGAGTGGCTTTCTCCCAGGCTATAGTCCTCAGTAAGTCCTTGGATAAAACTTAAACTCACAACTCTTTTTTTTTTTTTTACATCTTTATTGGAGTATAATTGCTTAACAATGGTGTGTTAGTTTCTGCTTTATAACAAAGTGAACTCACAACTCTTATGTTGTATGTTTTTCTTTAAGTCAACGCATCTTAAATTTTGAAGAATTGGCACATGTGGGAAAAAAATCAATGTTTTGGGGGTTTAATTTTCCTTTAGAAAATAGTTCTAATGCTAACTGTTTTTGTTCACAATGTCACATTTTCAAATTGTGTAGTTTAAAAAAGTGGATTTAGGTCAAGGGCTATTTCAAAAATCAAATAGGGTCACTAATTCCCTCAGAGAATTATAAGTAGTTGTGAAGTGAACCAGTTTTCCTAAATGCTGACTGGATGCTATGTATTACTTTAATTCAGGTATTATAACATTAAAGCTTCTTTCAGCTGTGGATTATGTATATTTAAAAAAGACAGCATTACTTCACCTCCTAATTTGATGTCGCTCTTTTTATGAATTTCTTTTTATGACTTTCTCAAGAGGCTAGGCTACATAACTCAGAAATTCAGACTATAATTTCTTCAAAAACTATTCAGTTAAATTAAAAATTTAAACTAAAAACAATTTAGTTTCAAAAATATGATGAATAATTATTCTATTGAAAAAATGATGAGTATTGTGACATACACAAAGATGATTCAAATATGTGATAATTTGTATAGATACAAAAACGTGATGCATCCTAAAAAAGGAGAAAATATCAACTTTTCTATCACCAGATTTAAAAGTTAGAATTGTTTACAAAAACTTTTCCCATGAAGATAAATGTTTCAAAGAGTTTGTTTTAATTCCCACTTGTCAAATTCTGTCTTCATCAAATATAAATACAGATGTGAAACTTTTGTAAATAACAGTAATGCACTATTACTAAATAGGTTTTTTTTTTTTTTGGAAGTGGGGATGCATTTATCTTGATCAGTTTTCACATTCTCATTGAGTGTGATCAACCGTTCCTTATGTTCAGTGTTTCCTGGTGAAATGGCTATAATTAAGTGGGCGGTGTATAGGTGCAGAAAAATAATAGCTAGCACTTATGTAGTGCTTACTGTGTGCCAGGCTATTTGAAGCTCTTTATACATATTAATGCAGTTAATTCTCAGAACAACCCAACAACATGTAACTAATATTCTCTCCATTTAACGCGAAGAGATTAAGTAACTTGTCCAAGGTTACACAGCTGTTAAGTGACAGGCAGAATTCAGATACAGGTAGTCTGGTCCTGGAGATTATGCCTTAGACCATAATTCTATAGCCCAAGATTTTACAGTAATAACTCTGTAGAGTTATTCACTCACAGACTCACCATTAAAAATATCGGTTATGCTAAATTGGGATAAGGGTGGAAGAGGGAGGCAGAAGCTACTCTGATGAACTATGCAGCTGAGGAAATTTATCAAATTCATGGTTTTGTATTTGTAGAACTCACCCAATGGCCTGCTCTATCATTTCTGGAACATTGACAATTGCAAAAAAAAAAAAAAAAGGAAGAAAGGAGTAACTACAAAGAGTCTCCTAAGACCCACTATTCAAACCATTAAATGTTTTAAGTCACAACAGAAGAAAAAAGTTCTTGGTCCTGTTTTGATCTTGGTCACAGAGGCATTTGTACTAAACCATTCAGGTTATATCTGACAGTTGCAACAATTCAACTGCTTTCAGATCCCTCAAATCAATTTAAAAATGAACATTATGGACGAGGGTTAATAAATATGTGTACCTAGTGGTCAGCCACAACCAGGTGTCTGAAGAAATGAAACAGCTGGCGCTCTCCTTCTGGACACACACACAGTGAGGCAGGGATAACAAGTAGGTATCAGTAAGCCAGCTCCCGGGGCTGGCTAGGGCTGCCTATGTGCCCAGGTAGCTGCGTCCTGGAGAATTCTGAGGCTACATGCAGACACCAAAGGGAAAGAGGCTGCCCTGAGTTACCAACAGTTACGAGGGTACATGTCATCTTAGGTAAGAGGATAAAATGTCTAATTCCAGTAGTTATGAAGAGTCCTTCAATTCAATGCATAGCACTAATCAAATTCTCCCTTTACCTCAGTTTGCCTTTCAGAGTCAGTAATCATTTACTTTTGCCACTCAGCTTCTGTAGTTTGTCAGGATACAATATGTTTCTAATTTAAGGTCTTTTAAATGAAGGTATTATGGAAGTATAAAACATTTTAATTCAGTCGTTTAAGGTAGCATTGTAAACCCAGTTAGAAAAATAAACAAATAAGGAAATATACCTCAAAACCTTTATTTGCTTTTTACTTGCTGTTCTGAAGAAGTTGTAGTTCTGGAGAAATTATTCATTTCTCCCAAGAAGCAAAACATCACTTATAATATGAGTGCTGGCACATATACTTGAGAAAGAATCACCTGTTTGCAAAAAAAAGCACTGAATAAGAATCTATTGTGTATATGGTGTATACACAATAGTCAGGGTGATCACAACTCTTCCTGCACGAAGTTATTTCTGCTGCAACTATTTGAACTTAGTAAGACAGTAACTATCCCTTGAGCAGATTTCATGGTCACAGATTGCTTCAAAAGCGTTGGTAGGAGAATATCATTGGTAAAGAGTTAACTGTTAAAAATTGTTCAGCATCTGGGCCCTGGGGTTGCCAAGAACTGTGGTGTGTTCTTGATTGTTGGCTGAAATTCTGGAGCAGATGAAGGAGGACGAGGAAGAAGAGCAGAATCCTGTGTTGACATTGGATGAGGCAGGTGCTAATATGACTAATGGGATGCAGTCACATACAGTGCCTTTAACTCAGCAAAAATTCCTGTTCTGGCTTCCCTGGTGGCGCAGTGGTTGAGAGTCCGCCTGCCGATGCAGGGGACACAGGTTCGTGCCCCGGTCCAGGAAGATCCCACATGCCGTGGAGCGGCTGGGCCCGTGAGCCATGGCCGCTGAGCCTGCGCGTCCGGAGCCTGTGCTCTGCAACGGGAGAGGCCACAACAGTGAGAGACCTGCGTACCGAAAAAAAAAAAAAAAAAAAAAAAAAAAAAAAGTTCCTGTTCCATAGTGAGAACTAAAGAAGGGGAAAAAAAAGTTTTGAAGCCTAATATTTAAAGGTGCCACTGTAGACACTTTAGCCTACAAATTCAGAAGGTTCCTTATCTCAATATTGATATGTGGTTTTGTAAGCATTCAGGTTATTGCACATTTATTAATAGGCAAGAGGAAGTTGCCTGGTTTGAACATAAGGGGAAGTCTTGAATTTTGCTGGTTCTCCCAGGAAAGCACAACAGCTTGGCTCAAATTATGTTAATTCTTCAGCTGGCACTATTTGCACTAAGGTTTACTAATCACTCTGTTTTGGAACAAATTTATAATCATTTCTCCCAGAGCACCCCGGAGCTGAGGGGTGCTGGGTATTAAACAGGTGATTCCTGGGCACCTTTCCACCAAACGGGGACTCTGATATTACCATCCTCATTCGGCTCCTTGAGTTCAACCTACCCTGTCATATTTCTGTGCCTTTGTATGGAATTTCTTTCCCTAAAACACCCATCTTCCTTTCTTTTCAATAAAAATCTCATTAATCATTCAAAATAAAGACTAATATTTCAAGGACAACTGAAATAGAGACGCTTCTTCTAAGTCTGACAATTAGCCTTAGCATTCAAATTTCTCCAGAGTGAGAGCTCTCATAACTGTCATGCAAACTATATATAGATTAATTGTATGTGCTTAAATATGCCTCTGGTAATTGGAAACGAATTTGCTCCAAAGGAAAAAGGCAGAAAAGAATAAATAAATGGCAGAATATTTATGTGGAATCTAGAAAAATGGTATAGATGAATTTATTTGCAAAGCAGAAACAGAGTCACAGATGTAGAGAACAATTACATGGACACCAAGGGGGGAAAGGCAGGGTGGGACGAATTGGGAGATTGGGATTGACATACATACACTACTATGTATAAAATAGATAACAAATGAGAACATACTGTATAGCACAGGAAACTCTACTCAATGGTCTATGGTGATCAAAATGGGAAGGAAATCTAAAAAAGAGTGGATATATGTATACATATAACTGACTCACTTTGCTGTACAACAGAAACTAATGCAACGTTGTAAAGCAACTATACTCCAGTAAAAATTAAGTAAAAACTCATATTTACTAGATATGTAAGTCCACCATTTACATGAAAATTTTAATTATCAGCTACATACAAATTGTGGTACCTATGCTGACCTCTTTTCATCAGCAGGTAAACTAAGAAGAAAGCTCAATTTTAAAACAGTCTGTTTTCATATTTAATTGTTCCATCAAGTTGGAGTTTTTCTTTCCTATTGGAGAAGGGGAGAGAAGGACACTTCAATGTGTTCTTCTGCACTCTATAAGGCTATAGCTCTTTTTCTATTAAACCATCTTGAAAATATGGCCAAAATTTCAGCTTCACATTATAAGACATGATACACTTTTGCTAAGTATGCCCTTGCCTTGATGTCCTTCGGAGCATTGTTTGGAAAATTATGTTTACAGGCATATTTCCTCTCTCATAGCACCTATGGGAATATTGCTGCATAGAAATGGGAGGGTAATGACCCAAACTCTTCTTAAAACTCTTAGGAAATGATTTTCAAAGACATTTAATTACAAAGAATAGCAACTTGTACACACAAATATTTCCTCATTAAGCATTGTTGTCATTGGTATTATGTTTATATCATTCCTAGACTTTTGGGAGGGCTGCAAAGCAGACAGTGGTGTACTCATGTAGGAGGAGAGTCACTGAGTCATCATCTTCCTGTTGGGCCAGAGTAGACTCCTGGGGGGTCCTTCATTTTCAGACTTTTAACAGCTTGTGATTTGCTCTCAAGTCACAAGGATTTGTAGAAAAGCAGCTTTGTTTTTTCTCAAGAAAAGCAGTCTTCTTCTCTTCTCTGAAATCTTCTTGAAAATTTAAATTTCCAAGGATATCGTATTGGAAAAAATACTGTTTGGGATTTTATATATCACTTTATTATTTGCACCTCACATTCTCATATTTAATTCTCAGTAGATACCATTATTAGGCACCAATTAAATTGGTACTCACACTGCTTCTTCCAGTGGCCATGTCTTTACCAACCCCATCTCTCTCTTTGGAGAACTGCTTTCTTTTTCCATCCCTAGACAACTGTTCCAAATGATCCAATATTTTTTATGCCTCTGACTCTCTGGTTTAGCAATTGTTAAGGGTTGGTCATGTGACCCAAGCCAAAGTCCTTCCCTGGAGTTTTATTTTTAATATCAAGTGTGTGCATGGTGGACAGGTCAGTAAGTGGTTACCAAGTAAGTCTAGAGTTGCTGATGGCCATGGCCATGTGTCCACAGTGTGACACAGAGTGCTCTCTGATATTGAAATCAGCGTGCAGAGAGAGGCTGAGATAAACTTGGTAGGAAGAGAGGAAGACCCCACCTGCAATTTGATTACATAAGCCAATTAATTATCCTTTATATGTTGAAGCCATCAGTACAACTGAAGTGAGTTGATACAATACTTATTCCCAACTTAAACTGGAGAAATTGAAATATTGTAAACATACGTGATTTTACTGAGATGTTAAAATGCGTTCTGTTTTCTGCCCCTTTTAGAATTCTTTCTATTGAACTGCACTTTCATGTTGTGCCATTAGCACAGACTGAAGTAAGTCATCAGAATAAAATTCTCATCATTTTACAACCTGGTGTTCACTAACATTGTACAGTGTTTGCACCTGTAGCTAGGGGGAGCTTACTAGGAAGATGTTTTCATACATGATAAGAAAACAAGTCGATATAAGTTAAAAACACAGAATATCCTCAATAAGAAGTTTATTTGAATTTTGAAAACATTACAAATTTTATAACTGATTTTATTTCCCTCTTTGTCTGGCTGGTGGAACAAAGAGATAAATTTTCAGCTTACCTTTAGCAATTGTGCAGGACTGTACAGTATATATTTTCTACTGTCTACCTCACCTCTAGTTTTATTCATTTTTTGTGCATTTATTCCTTTTGCCAAAAAAATTAACTTCATTCCTTTTGTATTATATACGCTTTTGAAAATAAACAAGCAAATGAATAAATGAAACAGAGAATGAATGAGTAACTAAATGCATTTTTTATATTGCAGTAGATTAGTGTGGTATGCTTTCTTCCAAACTTCATTAAACACTACTGAAGGTGGATGAAAGCAGAAAGTAGCAATAGCACCTTAAGTTAAAGGAAGATCACATGTGAGGTCTTTTTCCTTTCATGGGCCAGAAGAACTTGCATTTATAGTATATCCTTGAGAGGCATGTATTGAGATTCTTAGATAATATAGCATGTATTTTGCTCTCTCAATAAGAAACACCTGAATGGGGCTTCCCTGGTGGCACAGTGGTTGAGAGTCCGCCTGCCGATGCAGGGGATGCGGGTTCGTGCCCTGGTCCGGGAAGATCCCACATGCTGCGGAGTGGCTGGGCCCGTGAGCCATGGCTGCTGAGCCTGCGCATCCAGAGCCTGTGCCCCTCAATGGGAGAGGCCACAACAGTGAGAGGCCGGAGTACCATAAAACAAAACAAAACAAAACAAAACAAAAAAGAAACACCTGAATGGTCACTACTGAGATAGGAAAGGACTTTGGCCCCTCATGGTCTGCTGCTAATTATTGGAAATGGCGATTAGGAGAAACACAGAGGTGAAAAGCAAAGAGCTACCCCATAGTTGCTCAACTTCAATTTTTCTGAGCCAGTCAGCTCTAGGAGAACCTTTGTACCCAATCCGTCCCTATCCACATCCCAACACATAGGATCCTCAACTTTTGTCTTAGCCACTGAGAGACCATATCTACCAGGAGGTATCATGGCAGAGGTGTATTGCATCTTGGGCTGCTCAGGTACCTGAAGAAGTTTCATTTCATTGACCCGCTCATCTTTTCACAGTAGATTTCTTCTGGTCACTGTCTGGACTAAGGATGAGTAACTCTTGGATCACAAGTTGACCCATGGTCCAGTTGGCCCTATCTGGAGGGAGGATATGTAGTACAGGGTACCACCGTGTACTGTGAAGGGCTTGTGAGCCAGTAGTTCACCTCACAAGAGGCTATGGTCATGGCAGGCATTCTGAAGATTGCCTATTCCATTACAAAGTCTTTTGCAGTTATTCCCTTTTTCTTCCTTTAAATTATGAAATTTTCAGGTGTAAGAATTTAAGTCTTTGTGAGTTTGTCTATACCTTTTATATTTTCATGTGAAGTATTCTCATTTCCAAATATTATGTAATTATCACTTGAATTTCCTCTTTGACTCACTAGTTTTTAGGAGGGTTTTTGAGTCTTCAGTTGATTTGTTTTAAATTTAAACATTTGTTATTAATTTCTAGGTATTTTTGTACTGTAGTTAGAACTTAGTCTGAAAAAACATTGTACATTTTAGAATTTCTTACGATTCTTTTATGATTAAAAATAGGATTTTTGATAAATTATTTGTAATTTTTTTCCCATGATTTCTCATATACTGAGAATGTCATGCTGAAATCATTTGCCTATATTGTTTTTACTCATTTCTTTTATAATTGTTATAGTTTTTCCCACAAATGCAATGTTATTTGTTGCATCCAAGTTTACAATAATTTTACTGTTATTGTGCCCTGTAAGCTTTTATTGACATAAAATTATTCTTTTTGTCCTATTTAATGTATTTCATTATGCATCAGATTCTCTTTTGTTGTTATTACTACTAACTTTTTTTAAACATACCATTTTATCCCTTTTATTTTTAAACTTATTAAGCATTTTGTTTTAGGCGTTTCTTTCAAATAACATGTAGTTGAAATATTTAGAAACATAATCCTGGTATGTATTTTTCATAATAAACTTAAATTTTATTTTCATACCTGAAGAAAATATTAGTGAATATTTACCCAATCCTTGACTGGAGAAGTAATCACTAAAAAGAGAAATGATGAAAATAGTTTCAAAGGGAAGGAGTAATATGTTAGGTTGCCTAAACTTTAAAACACAGATGTTGTAAAAATGTCACAGCCTCCTTGAAAATAGAGGAATCACTGACAAGTGTGACCAAAGCAGAAACAAAACTGAACAGAAATATAAAACATTATGATAAAGAAAAATTATGTAACTAGCAATGTGGAGAAGAGTAAAAAGAATTAAAGATACACAACGGATATGTGTAAAATGGATAGCTAGTGAGAACCTGCTGTATAGCACAGAGAGCTCAGCTTGGTGCTCTGTGATGACCTAGATGGGTGGGATGGGGGAGGGGTGGGAGGGAGGTCTGAGAGGGAGGGGTATATAGGTATACATACAGCTGATTTGCTTCATTGTACAGCCGAAACTAACACAACGGTGTAAAGCAATTTTCCACTAATAAAACAAAAAAATTTTTTAAGGGTACACGGTGGATAACTTCATGGAAATAAATCTGAAAGTAGAGATGGAAAGTAGAGAGACAGAATGTTCCTGAGCAGTAGTGTAAAGATGTCAATACACCTTCAAAGTAATCTATACTTTTAATAAAGTTTCTACTGTGTACAATTGTAAATTGTTTTAAAATGTCCGATGGAAAAATATATCAATAAAAACAATCAGGAACCTTAAAATTATTTTTTCCTTTGCTCATTAGTGTATCTGCAGTGTAAAGAAAATCTAAACAGAAAGTAAGCACACAGTAATTAATTACTAGTTTCACGAATGCATGGATAAATATGACTTTCACAGTATTAAAACATAGTAAAAAAAAGGCACAATAATTAAAACAATATAGTGTTGGTCTTAATGCTGTATCTAAATTCTAAATATGGAAATTCAATAGAATATGGAATAGGCTTGTTAAACAGAATAGAGTAGGATGGAATAGAGTAAAGAATCGAATAGAACAGAATAGGTATTTTTTTAAAAACCCTCTCGAAAATATTATGGGAGGAGATCTATGAATTATTGATACATGACAAAGCAATTACATTTTATAGTATAATAATGACTAATATTAACACATTCCCTACTATGCATTAGGCATTTTCCTAGGTGCCTTTCTAAACTGATACTAAAAGCAACCATATGAAGTATTTCCTCAATTACAGATAGGAAAAGAGAAGTTCAGATAGGCTAAGTTACTTAAAAGTTTACAGATGAGATTTGAACCCAGGCAGTTTGTCTCTAGAGTCCATACTTTTAACCACTTGGCTATATTTTCTTGTATTTGTGTGTGTGTGTGCATGAATATAAATATACCCATTATATAAATCAATATATAAATAATGCAGTCTTATAAAATATATGATAAACATTGATAGTGGTGTGGTTGTCTCTTACAAGAGAGATTTTAGGGAAACATTCACTCTATAATTTTGAATTCTGTGCAAAGGACATGTGTTATTGTTACTAAAAGCAAAACGTGTATTCTTTTCAGAAAAAAAGAGAAGCCTCTTTTTTTAACAAGTATGGTTGAACGACTAGGTATCCTTATGGGAGAAAGTCAACCTCGAATCTTAACCACACCATATACAAAAATACCATTTGGACAGTAAAAAATACAGCCCAAATCTCAAGCATCCAGAAAGTATTAAAAAGATTGTCAGCCTAGAGGCCAGGCAGGGAGGAGCCAGGGTTGGTGCTAAGGGCTGCTCCCAAGAGCCACGTGAAAGGTATATATCAACTAAGAAGGCAGAGGGGCTCAGGAACAAACACAGAGCCTAACCATCTCGTGCCACACACCTCAGTAGATGTACTTCTTAAGTATACAAGTCCTATGCAACATCAAGTCAGCTTGAAAACCTTAATTTTACCACTTTTATTTGCTCAGCCTATGTCCAGAACCAATCCTGTCCATTCTATCACCTGGCTAGTGATAAGATACTAATTACTGCACTTACTCAAATTGTCTTTTTTCAACATTGATTTGACAGATCAAAGGACACTTTCTTTTAGTTAAATTTGGGGCCCAACATTTGATTATACTTCAGAGAGAACTTTTTTCTCTACTTCCACCTTAAGTTTCTTCATTTTCTCCAGACCTTATCAGTGTGAGAGGTCTATTTGTGGGTTTGAAAGGAATCTTCACTGGAGCAGAAGAGACACTTTTCCTCCATGGAAGGAGGAACTGTGCTTCTGGAAAGTGGACTATCTCCACAGGATAATTTTACACTCTATCAGTAGGACATAGAGAGTCAGAAAAACATCTGGAAATCCATAAATAACCACTTATATCTGTCAACTCTCTTCCCTCCAGACACTCTCCCTCTTATTACTAGATATTTATTGACATTTATGTAAAATTGTGAATTGAACCTAATCAATTTAGCTGCTGTTTATTAAACGAGGGGGAAATCACCTCTTTTATTTGCCAGTGGTGGAAAATAGTCATAAATTGGAGCTTGAATCAACTTGAATTGTTATCATTTTGACTCACAATCAAATACAACCCAGTAAGGGCTGAAGGAAAAAGCAAATGAATGAAAGTTTCGGAATAACAACTCAAAAAAAAAGCCTAGAGAGGGAGAGAAATGGACAGAGACATCATCATTGAAAATCAGACAGCCACTGGCACTCATTATGTTCAATTTGTAGAAACCAACCAGCATCCTCATAATTAAGCATTTACTCAGCTCCTCTGTACTAAACACCATGTATGTCTCTTGCAGAAATGAAGAACATGCATAATTTAAAAAATCTTAATGTATGTGTATATTTATAATAACACCTGAAAACAAATATATTCTATAGATTGCCTTAGGCACAGTCTACACAACACAGTTTAAGGGGTTAAGAAATCTCCACTAGTAACCAAGGAAGTTTTCCCCCAAGTTTACCACATCTTGAAATTGATTTATGAGGCAAAGTGCTTAAATGAGAATTTCTGGGGAAATCAGTAACTTAAGGAATATATGCCTGATATTAATATTGTCTATCACTAGAGGGTCAAAAGGTGGAAGGAAAGACCAAAGAGCCCTAGGGATAGTAAGTTCAGAGAAGAAAATTTCACCTCCTTCATAATTTTATGCAGACCTGGACAGGCATATTTTTAATTTATTTCAGCTATAAGAGAGGAAGGAATAAAGACAGATTTTTCTTTACTTTTTTCTCCTAGTCCTCTTTTGAGAATCTGGTATAAGCTATAAATTCTGCCACCAAAAAAAAAAAATGTACATGCACACATTCATCCAAATACTGGAGGAAATTTTCAGGGATTCAAAGACTCTCTGAAATTCATCCAAGATGGAAGGTTGAGAAGCACTGATCAAAGGGTTCATTGGCATCACAAGAATAAGGGGGTTTTGTTGGAAGTCCTGAATGTGATGAGCGCTTTCATGTCAGTTGGAAGAGAAGGCATGAGGAAAGGGCTGGAAATAAAATTACTGAGTGGCGGATAGAGTGAGTTATTTCATCTGGAGTAAAATGTGCAAATGGATAAAACAGAAGGCAGAATTAAAAAGTTATAACCAGTTCCCAGAACAAGTACAATTTGGAAGATGCAATTCACAGAGCACATTTATTTCCTTTTCTCACTGGTGTCTTGGTGCTCAGTGAGCTAGATTTCCCCCTGCCTATGAACCAAAAAAAGCAGTTATAGGACTTTGTAGAACACATGCCAAAGATTAAGATCACTTTAAGTCACAAAATTGTCTCATTCTGGTACTTAAAGTGTCCAATAATGCTTCCAACTTCTGCTGGAGTGGATTGGGGGACATGGACTACCTCCTGCTTTGATTCTCTTCCCCAGCTCACTAACCCTGACTTCTGGTCCAATGGCCCTGAGATTGGAAAGTGGGGAGCGAAGGGATGTAGGGGGTTGAGAAAGTGCTTGCTCTCATAAGCCATCTTCATGCTAGGTCTGAGTCAGGTCTAGGTTCAAACACACTTTTTGACTTAGAGATTGGATCTTTCCCCATTGCTGGAGATCTTTTACTGGCAATTCCCTAGATGCAGATAAGGGACACTCCTCTGGCTTCTCATTTTCTCTCCTTCCACAGTACCTAGGAAACTTGAGCTTCCCTCTGCAGAGGCCTGTTCCCCAGCATGCATCCATGAGGCCCTTTCTTAACTATGGTCCCTGTCCTGACCCTGGGGAGCAGTCATACTTACTTTGCTATGGTACGTTTTTTGAGCATTATGCAAAACCCCTTTTCTCACTTCTGCCCCTGGAAGAATTGGCCAGCCTGTCTTCTTCCTTTTGCAATTCTTAGGAAGGATTCAAACTCAAGAAGTGAGTGAAATCCCTCAACTGCTGGGAAAACAGTGGAAGCTCTCTGATTGGTCCGGAGGAAGTTGAGGTGAAGGAGGTCCCTCACCCCATTTCTTCTCCTGGGTGGTGGTGAGTGGCTCACTGCATACCAGTAACACTTTCTTCAAGATCATTCTCACAAATTCTCTCTGGATGTTTTACATGCTCAGTGTGGAAGGCTGTATTTAATATGATCTTGAGCATCTAAATGTTTGTAAATTCTACTGTTGGCTTATCCCACAACCCATTTTAGAATTAGCTTAGGGCAAAAATTAGATAAAACTTTCGATACACAGAAAATAAGGAACATATATGTGTAGTTTTACAGAAATGAAAACAACATTAAAACGTATATGCATATTGTAGACAAAATAGTTGTGAATCAATATATAAGGTTTTAATTTAACAAGTCTAACAAACTCTATTGCCACTTTCCCAAGCACTTTACAGACTAACTTGTTTAATCCTCGTAACGATCAACTTTACAACACAAGCACTACTATTGTGATCCTCATTTTCCGTTGAAGAAACTGATGCCCAGAGAGGCTCAGCAACCCACCCAAGGTCACACAGCTGGCAAGTGGCAGAGCTAGGTTTTAAGCCTATGCAGTCTGGGTCCAGTACGATTGATCTTAGCCACTGTGCTATCCTTCCTCTCAAGGTTATTGGAATCCCTGAGTAATTATAAAAGGAGAAAGTGTATATTTTATCAATCTGAATTCCAGAGTGGTAATTTCAACCACTCTGTGGCTACAACTCTCAAATGCTTTGCTTCCCTGTAGCTCTGTCCCTCTTATGACCTGGCAAATCAGATCACGTCATTTTCTTACTTAAAATCTTTAGTATTTTTTTATTACTCACCAAGACCACATTTCTTGGTGATGTATGAAAAGCCTTTCATGTTCTTCATGTTCTAGTTTCTTTTAACATCCGTAATCTCATTCCCTGTCATTTCGCTAAACACTCTTCTCCATCATGCTGATCTACTTGTCTGTGCCCTGAACAAGCTAAAGCTATTTTATTTCTCTATACCATGCCATCCACGTGGAAGTATCTCTTTCATGTATACCTTTATAGTCTTCAATCCACAAATGAATTGATTTTTCTTCTAAGAAGCCATCCTTGACCCTTCCATCCATCTATGTATCCATCTATTCATCCATGCTTTTGTCATACATTCACCAAGTGCCACAGGTCTTAGCTTTCCAGGTGCTGGAATATAATGGCAACCAAAGCAGATACAAATCTTCATTTCCTCTTTGGTGCTCTCTTAATTCCTGGGAAAATATTCATTTCATTCCTTGTTGCATCATTTTGTAATAGTTTGTTTATATCTCTCCTCTGCACTATAATCCGAGATCCTCCAGGGCCCCCAAACGGGTCTTTTAAACAATATTATCTCCATTTCTCCAGGCACATAACAAGGTTCTTAGCATAGACATGATAAGTGATGGATTATTAAATTAATTAATAAATGCACACATTAGTGAGATGTAAATGAATAGTTGAATCTAAGGATACACTTGCTACTTTTGTATTATTATTATTATTATTTGGTGCAGTTAGAAATTGGTACATGGGGAACTAATAAGAAAAATGTTTCTGGAGTCTAGGTTCAAGGGTTTCGAGTCTGAACTAGCTTCCTAAAGCTGTGGGGAAAAAATGTGGAGCCGGAAAGGATTTGGCCTCAATTGAGAGAAAATGAAAGTGATCCACTCTGAAGGCAAAATGAATGCAGCTTTTCAGATTTAAGACTTGCTCTGTTATCCAGAAAACTGTTGAATTGACCAAAATGGAAATTTCTAGCAGAGAAAGGCAAAATTACAAAAAGAGATGTCAAAAGTTTTCAAATTTTTATAGTTTATTTTTTTTCTATCCAAAGTTAGATCTTTCCTTTGATTTCAAGGGATTCCAATAAAGGGTTTTAATATTTAAAGATAAGTAAAACACCTTACTGAGCCAAGTTACCCACAGTCTTCTCATGCAAAGTGAACTGAATATTCAAAGAAATTAAAGGTGTATAGTTAAGAAGTTGCTGTTCTTAGTGAATGTGGCTCTCTGTTGATGTGTGTGTTCAGTACTTGGATTGGCTTTCAGCACATTTTCTTAAATTCATCTCCCAGGCTTCCAGAGAATTATTAACAGCTCAAAGAAGAAAGCTGTCTTTTTATTAGATCTTTTTATGCTTATCTAATAAAATAAATAATGGTTTCTTTGATGTCACTGTATCAAGGATTACGTTTCCTCTAAGGAAATTATTCATATCCCTTCCACAATATGGTGAAAACGCTGAGTCACCTGCCATTGACCTTCACATGTTTATGTGTACTTATCTAAACCACACATCTGTTCTTTATTTTCCGATAAAGAGACCATATGTCCCTTGACTCACATATAAGAGCATAATGTTCTAAAACAAACGCACTAAAGTTAATTTAGGGGATAAAATAAACTTTCAAGAGGATTCACATTCAATGCTCTAGCTGTGAAAAAGAGCAGAATTTATTTCTAAACTCAAGAGTGGAATTTTATCTCTTCTTCCATAATGCTCTGGTGAATAAAATAGTTTAATGAAATAACTTTTTAAGAAAGCTAAAGAGTTAGCATCCATTTGTCGGTGACTTTTTAGTGAAAAGTTATATAAAAATGGCTTTCACAGTTTTGGCCCAGGTTCATAACAAATACTTCATACGTTAGAATAAATTAAAAAAATTTTTTTCAAACTTTATATTTTACCTATTTATGCCACCCAAAGGCAGTCTTAGAGACATATCAGCCATAGGTCTGAAACTCACAAAGTAATAATAAAAATAATTTCATATTTGAAAAAACTCAACTTTTAAAAAACTTTTACATTATTGACTTTCATTTGCTCCTTATAATAATCTATTAAGGTAGGAAGGACTATTATTATTTTGGTTCTACCAATGAGGAAACTAAAGCTCAAAGAGCTTAAATAAACAGTCTGAAGTTCTAATGACAAAAGAGAAGATAGATTTTGAACCCAGGTCCTTTGCCAAATATAATGCTAAAAAACACAGTGATGATTCAGAAAAGTGGAAGTCAATGGTTTAAGTCACATGAAGATGCTTGTTCTCAATAAACACAGGGCATAATCATCGAAGTACATACCCACTGATATTATTTATCTATCTATCTAGATAGATATTTTCTTAGATTCAACCAAACCACAGCCAGAGTGGGAGATTTAATGTATCTTTTTCAGAATTTAATTGGCTGAAGTTGACAAATATAAAAGGTGCAGAGGAGTTTTAATATAGACACATTGACTCCAAACCCAAGAAATATACATGATTTTCAAATATTCATGGAAAATATACAAAAAACTGATCACATGCTAGAGAAACAGAAAATCCAATAAATTCACAGTTAAAAATGCTACAAGTTATAGTGAAAAGAGAGTCCTTCAAATATTATCTCTCGGAAATAATAATAATAAACAATACACTCTTAACTCTTGAATTAAAGTGGAAATAAAGATGAAATAAAAGACATTTTAAAATCAATGTGGATGAAAATGTTATATGTCAAAACCTATAGGGCATTACCAAATCTATAACCCAGAGGAAACTTTATGGTTTTAAGATGTATATTAATGAATAGGAAATATTGAACAAAACTGAAATTAGAAAAGTTAACAAGAGACAAAAGAAGAAATTAGCAAAGATAAAAAGGTAAAGATAAAAGCAAAATTTAATGAAGTAAGTAAGAACCACCACCACCACAAAAACAAATCTGTACAGTGCTGGTTCTCTAGACTGAAAAAAGAATTCGACAAATCTTTTAATCATGTATGACTAAGACAAAAAGATTAAGGAGAAAAATATAAACACACAACATCATTAATATAGATATTGACAGAACAGATGTTTTGGCTAAGATCATCCCTTATTTAATAAAAATTTACACTGAATTTGTTTTGAGGAGAAGGAAGAGTGTCTTAGAATAACGTGTATTCTTTTTTTTTTTTTTCTTGCGGTACGTGGGCCTCTCACTGTTGTGGCCTCTCCCGTTGCGGAGCACAGGCTCCGGACGCACAGGCTCAGCGGCCATGGCTCACGGGCCCAGCCGCTCCGCAGCATGTGGGATCTTCCCAGACTGGGGCACGAACCCGCATCCCCTGCATCGGCAGGCGGACTCTCAACCACTGCGCCACCAGGGAAGCCCTGTATATTCATATTTTGAACAAGAAAAAGTAGTCTTAATGACCATTTCTTTCTTGCTTCATGAACTCATAATCTCCCATGAGGAAAAGCCAAGTTAACGTAGTGTTTATGCTAAGAAAATCCCCAAGAAACCATATAAAGAATAAAATCAGAGCACCAGCTTTCAAAGCTAGAGAGTATATAGTTTTATCATTAACATAAAATGTATCTGTCTATCTATAGATAGATAAATACCCCCCCCCAACCCTGACCAAGACTTTTGCAATAAGTTCTTGTTGCCTTCTTCCTTGTATTTTGGTGTTAAGTAGGAATCTGGTACAAAATAACATGGAAAGCAAAGTCCCATATAAAATCTAGAAGGACGCATACCAGATTACCAACAGTGGTTAGCTTTGGGAACTGTGGCATGAAAAATTACAGAAGGCTTTCTACCCTTATACACATCTATAATATTTAAACTCATAAAAACCACATATTTTTATTAGACAAATTAAAAAAAATAATTCATATACTTTGACCCATAATTCAAAGTACAAGAGTCTCTTTCAAGGAAAAAATCATAGATAAAGAAAAAAAGCCTTAACTTTACCCTTATAATGTCATAATATTGAACAATTATATATAACAAATATTCAACAATATAAAATAATTATCTTAATTACAGCTTGTTAAAACAGTAGATTATCCTTCAAATGAAGTGGTTTCAGAAATGTTTAATAGCTGGGGAAACGTTTATAATTATATATATATATATTAGGTTATAACAAATGCAGAGTCTAGTTACTTTTAACCTTCACTAGACCTTAATCATCCTTTTGTGTTCTATGATGCAGGTTAAATATATAGCTGGATGATGGATGGATACGGAGGAAGGAAAGAAGGGCCCTGAACACTTCTATGTGCATTATGGTATCACATTGAATCTTCATAACATCTCCATTTTGCATATAAGAACACTAGGCACAGAGAGCTTTAGTCACTTGCCATCTTCCTCTCTATCCATCCATCCACTTGACAAATATTTATTGAGTTCCTACTATTTGCCTGTGACAGGTGTTGGGAACAGATGGACATGCAAGATAGACATGGTTCCTGCCCTCAAGGATCTTAGAGTCCAGTATGGAATCAAGCATGGTATAATTAAAATAAGTATTGCATAACTAATTAATTGTACTTATGAAAAGTACATAAAGGAAGTACTTAGGTAGGGAAAGAGAAAATTGAGGGAAGGCTCAGCAATAAAGGAATAAAGGATGTCTGTAGTTAATGTAATAAGACACATTCTTTTTCTATATCTCCTCTTCCACTTACTGTGAAATTAAAAATAAAGTATCTATTGAGCTTGTACTGGATGCCAAAGAGGGAACTATTTATATGGAGTTGTGGACTTTATAATACAGATCAATCCCAGGAAGGAAACAGATTTTCTTAGTAAGAATAATGCAGAGATTGCTGTTTTATGAAGGGCAGAGTCAAAGTCAAATTCCTGGGAGAAATTTTCCTTTCCTCAGAGAAGACTTGAGTGTATGGTCTTTGTGAAAAATTCATGCTCACTTGGGTGGGGTGTACCAATTTTTTAATGAAGAAATAAATACTAAACTTTACATTTACAGTTCGGTTATAATTGAGATTATAGTTCAGTTTAAAGTGAAATCAGAGTACCCATTTTTTGTTCCATCACAGGACTGTTGTTCAATTTTCGCCTTTAGGGATGAATGAGGTCCATTAAGCTCCATTAATATTCAACTGAAAGAATTCATCTCAAAGAATTCAAGCAGGAACCATGGAGATATGTTTCCCAAATGAAGATGGGGTAATTGATTGGAGGCCTCGGATGAGAAGTATCCAGAAAAAAGGAGGGGGATTAAAGAGAGAGGGTCAGCAAAGAAAGAGCACCCAAATGTTCCTGCTCATGTAAACGTCAGTCTCTTATGAGTTGAATTAATATGTCATTCTGCAGAGATGGATAAATTTGGGTTGCTTTGATTTAGGTGAAGACTCTGAACTTGCAAACATCAGGACCCTACCACGAACTCTGATAAGTGAGTCAAATTGTGACCACATAATGAGATCCTTCCCAAGTTACTACCTGTCTTTCCTAGATGACTTATTTACTTACTTACTGATTGACTGATTGATTGATTGATTGTCTATCCCAGCACACCAGTTACTATATAGAGCTAAACAGTGTTTTTTGGCTGACATTTCTCTTTATTTTTGAAGATATCTGCCTTTGTTTATGGGGGCTTGTTCCTGAAAATTCCTGAAAATGCTTGTTCAGGAATGCATTTTTTATTAAAACTTTTATTTGGGGATAATTGTAGATTCATAGGTCATTGCCATAGATAATACACAGAGATGTCATGTATCCTTCATCCAGTTCCCCCAGTGATAGCATCTTGCAAAGTTTACTGTACAATGTCACCAACAGGAAATTGATCTAATTTTAATCTTACTCAGATTTTCCCAGTTCTACATGCACTTGTGTCTTCGTATATTTATTTCTAAATGATTTTATCACATTTATCAATTTGTGTAACTTGTGTAATAGAGTTGTCTTAAATGTTTCCTCTGTATCCATTGAGAACTACATTAGACTATGTTATAATTTATGCTTCAACTGTGAAATATGATTGAGAAAACTCAAGAGGAAAAAGAAGGTCAATTTACCCATGTTTTCTCTCTCCATTTTTCTTGTTATTTGGCGATTCCTTCTTTTACCATTTCTTTTCTGCTTAGAGCTCTTCCTTTAATCATTCTTTTTTATGGTATGTCTGCCAGTGACTAATTCTTTAACATCTTCATCTGAGACTGCTTGATTTCCCCTTTCTTTTTGAAGTATACTTTTGCTGGATATAGAATTCTCTGTCAACAGTTCTTTTATTTCACCTCTTGAAAATATCAAGCAGCTCCTTTCGGCCTCTGTGGTTTCCAAAGAGAAATGCACTTCCATTCCAATTGTTCTTCCTCTGTGTATCATTTCCCTCTTTCTACTTTCAAGACTTTTTGTTTGGATTTTATTTTTCAGAAGTTTGACCAGGATTTGTCTTGGTGTGGAGTTCTTTGTACTTTTACTTTGGGGAATTACTCAGCTTCTTGAATCTGTAGGTTTATGTCTTTTGCCAAATTTAGAAAGTTTGAGCACTTTTACCTCTGTCTTCTTTCTCTGCTTCTTCTGGGATTCTAATAACAAACGTTAGATCTTTTGTTATAGTCTCACTCTTCCCTGAGGCTCTGTTCAGTTTTTGTGTTTTTTATTTTTTCAGTTTATTTTCTCTCTGTTTTGCAGATTGGGTAATTCATATTCTGTCATAAAGTTCACTGATTTTTTTCCCTCTGTCCCCTCTATTCTACTGTTGAGCTCATGTACTCATTTTTAAATTCAGGTTATTATATTTTTCAGTTCTAAAATTCCTACTTGGTTCTTCTTTATATTTTCTGTTTCCCGTCCTGATACTTTCTATTTTTCCATCTGTTTCAAGTGTGTTTATAATTCCTCATTAAAACATTTTTATGATGCCTGCTTTAAAATTCTTGTCAGATAATTCTAATAGCTATACCATCTTGGTGTTGGTGTCTGTTACCTTTTTTCACTCATGATGAGATTTTCCTGGTTCTTGGTATGATGAATGATTTTCCACTGACACTGGGACACTTAAGGCATTAGATTATGAGGTTCTGCGTCTTGTTTCAGTTCTGTGTTTTAGCAGACTTTATCTGAAACTGCTCCAGCAGGAGTAGTAGAGTGCTGCCTCACTACTGCCAAGAAGTGGAGGAGGTACAAGTTTACTGCTCATCTGCTGTGACTCAAGTGCAGGGGCAGGAATGAGCCTTCTCATTACTGATGGGTGGGGCTGGGGGTCTAGGCTTTCATCCTCATCCTCACCAGTCCTCAACTGGTACCATTCTCTCTGGGAACTGGAGGAGAGCTGCTCCCCATGTGGTCTTCATTGAAACCATAGGAGGGTGTTGCCTCATTATCACTGATAATAATCCCTCATTATCACATTATCACTGAGCAGTGATGATGAAAGTCCTGACTCTCCATTGTGCAGCCTCTGAACCATCTCAAGGTAGGGCTACCTTGTTACTACCTGGTGAGAATGTCACAGCTCCCAACTTGGCTTTTTTGACACCACCCTGCAGGGTGTTAGGGTGCCTTGTTGCAGCTTGTTAAGGGCGGAAACCTAATTTCCCCCGGCTTACAGTTGTTTTTCTTTCTTTTTATTTGTCTGTGGCATTTGCCTGAAGAAGAGCAATTATCATGTAAACCAATTCTGTCTTTCTAGGCTGCCTACTCTTGGTTCTTCAGCTAGAGAAAGCAGCCTCTTTTGGTGTCTTTGTTTTGTTTTGTTTTTGTCTCTGCCTAAGGGTTTCCAGGATTCTGGCTTCTTTGGAACCCAGTCTGGGGTATGTGAGACAAAAAGAAAACTCTGGAAATTCACCACCATGTTATTCCTTGGGCTCAAAGTTTTCATTTCTCCAACCTTGAGAGCCTCCTTATGCTTGTTTTACATATATTTCCAAGGTTTTTAGTTGTACTTAGCAGGAGGAATAGGGAAAACTATGTCTACTTCCTCTTTTGAAGCAGAAGTGGAATTCATTTTTAAAATGTAAAAATGACCCTGGCTTGCAGGATGGTAGTGGTGATGGATTTGTGGAAGGAAGCAAATCCTGAGGGAACTCTGCTTACTCTTCCTTCAGGTGATTTCTAGGACCATTTCTGGAGGTACTTGAATAAAGAGGCTGAAAGTTTAACTTAAGAATTTTCTTTAATAGATTCGAGAAGAAATAAGATCAACAAGAAAGTATCTCTTATTCTTTTTTTTCAAAGAAGCAAATTAAAGGTGAGAGAATAGATAGAGGGAAAACCAGATTTATCTAGAATAAATGGTTATATTAGAGAAGTAATAGGAAAGAGGTGTAATAATAGTTAGAAATTAAGATTTAGGGTATTTATATAAATGTATTCAGAGGCTTCTATTTTGAGAACTGTGAGAAGAAGGAAATCTCATTCCTACGAGGACAATATGAGTTTCAAAGAAGAGCTGTAGAAAAGGGGGGTAAAACTAGCATAAAAGAAGTAATAAAAAATGAGCCACAGATATGAGAAATCATATTCTCCAAAATAAAGTTTCCCCCTTCTCCACCTTTATGCTGTCTTGAAATTCAGTCTCAGTAATTTCCTACAACTATTGAAAGAGTATTTGTAAAACTCATTCCTCCAGCATTTCATGTTCTCTTTCATTCATTAATTTAAATGAGGGTAGATGCATTCTGGAGGACAGAATTCTGAAATAAAGCATCATAAAAACCTACTGTATAACACAGAGAGTTCAGCTCAGTGCTATGTGGTGACCTAGATGGGGGTGTGGGGAGGTCCAAGAGGGAGGGGATGTACCTATACATAGAGGTGATTCACTTCACTGTACAGCAGAAACTAGCACAACATCGAAAAGCAATTATACTTCAATAAAAAAAGAGATCCTCAAAACTCATTTATTAAGGAAGTAAATTATTGAAGTTATCTTCAATGTACTTTACGTGCTAAAAATATTTTATCATATCCTTATCTTATCTATCCTAGCATGTACAAGTTGCTGTACTAGACTCCGTGATCCAAATTAAATTAACCACAAGACCCTTTCCATAAGGTGTTAGGCAGTAACTGAGGCACCTTGAATTAGTTTCTGGAGTTGGGTGGGATATTTATTATAAATAAGTACATCATGATTACACTAACCAGGGTCCTCTACTATCCAAGTATGATATTTTACAAAGGCAGTTGTACTAGAATATATAAAAATTATCATGATTAATTCAATTATGAACTAGACATTTCACTCTACCTTGTGGTGACATGACTATAACAAGAATTTCTACAGAAGGGGCAACGTGGAAGTAGAAAGAACATGATAGATTGGGTGAAAATACTGGCTCTGAAACTAATTGGATTTATACAAGTTATTTGATTTCTTTAAGCCTCAATCATTAATCCAATTTTGGAATCCTTAATCCTAATTTAATTTGGATTCTTAAAATTTAGATGCATTTGAGAACCAAAACCATTTACACACATACAGCTTACTATATATCTTTAGAAAATTGTACTGTTGAGTTATTTTCACTAGTACAACTTTACCATTCCAGGAAACTTTTGCTCAAAAAGATAAAAGTTGCAAATAGCTATATATATATTTTTTAGGAAAATCTCTTCATTCCTCCAAAAAGACATCTACATGAACATCAGACTGTCAACTTTTCCATAGCTACTTTTTCCCCCCTAAAACTACTCTTTTCTCCTCATTATTCTTAGAAACCCTTGCCTAAAAATCTCCACCTTGCTGTGTTCACCACATCTCCTCTGAGATGGTTAAGGGATAGAACCAGCCATTTCACATAGCTCGGAAATTGTAGTACAGCTCTTCCTTGCTCTAACCTTGCTCTGTTCTTAACTTTATTTCAAGACCATCAAGGTGACACATGCAAGCTAGTGATACTTACGTTTTGATGCACACATACACACACGTGGAATGTTAAATAGACACTCCCAAGATACAACTAAGTCCCAGGAAATGGTCTCTGTATCTGACAAAATCTTCTCCTTTCTAGGATGATACTTTAATCGACTTGACCTTCCTTTCATGCCAGCAGATTACTGAACCACACAGGAAACTTTCTGATAGAAGATAGTCACACACAAACTTTGTATTTGCTTCTTTTCAGCTGAAATATAAAATGCAATTTCTAGATTATACTACTCCAGAAACCAGTTGAAAATGGAAAAGTTTGTTTTATACCTGGTTTTGTTTTTATAAACTAACTCATCCCTATGCAAAGGTTCAACCTAATGGAAGTAATGCAACAGATTCAGAATGGCCCACATCCTCAGGACTATTTTTCCACGTATCCCAAAGAATAAAGAACCATCTTAACATTTTTAAGTCCCGTACATTCTGAAAGGAATGCATCCTGAATGCTCAGAGATGTAGCTTTCAGCCCAGCCCTGAACCATATAAGTCAGGTGCCCTAGGAGAGCTGCCACCTTGACCTGAGGAGGCTAAGTGTATTTATCCAGGTTCCCTCATGGGATCGGTTCTGCTCTGTAAGAGGCCAACTGGCACACAGCATATTTAGAGGCAAGAATTAACAATCCCAATGTCCAAAACTTTCAAAAGAGGAAGGATATATTTCCCAACCTGCCAATGGACTTCTCATCTCCCTCTGTGACATTAAACCAGCTTTTCGTGCCAAGGAGGGCATCTTAAGCAGATAATCCTCTTCATTGTTGCCTGGTGGAGGTGTGGTGCTTAAATATTCCAAGAACCATCAATTTCAATTATTTCTAAGATCTTGTAGAGTCTCTTGATGACCCATGGGGGTCACTGAATGAGCATCTTTTAAATGACAAAACAGTTTATTGAAACCAGTGAATTGGTGTGTGAAGAACTGAATTTGAGATGTAATCACTGTTTTTAAGCCTTTATTATGTGACAGTCATCCTGCGGGCACTTTCACATATGTGGTCTTAACTACCTCTATAAAGTGAGTACTGTTATTTTTATTTTGCATGTGAGAATGCTGAAGCTCAAAATGTTGTCTAAAATAAAATGTTGAGACTTCCCTGGTGGCGCAGTGGTTGAGAATCCTCCTGCCAATGCAGGGGACGGGGGTTCGAACCCTGGTCCGGGAAGATCCCACATGCTGCGGAGCAGCTAGGCCTGTGCGCCACAGCTACTGAGCCTGCACTGTAGGGCCTGTGAGCCACAGCTACTGAGCCCACGTGCCACAACTACTGAAGCCCACGTGCCTAGAGCCCATGCTCGGCAACAAGAGAAGCTACCACAATGAGAAGCCCACACACTGCAACGAAGAGTACCCCCGCTCACAGCAAGTAGAGGAAGCCCCACGCAGCAACAAAGACCCAACACAGCCATAAATAAATAAATAAATAAATAAATAAATAAATAAATAAAATTTATAGAATAAATAAAATAAAATAAAATAAAATGTTGGCATACATGTTTAGTTGGGATTTGGAGCCATGGTTATATTTCATAATGAACATTTCTTGTATAAATCACTTTGAGGATCATAGCATCATCGAAGGAAAATATGTCTAAGAAACAGATTTTGAAGACACAGAAGAATATGATATTTTATTTCAGAAATCTCTGGCCTTGTAAAGTACAGGAAAATAAGTAGAGATGTTCAGTATGAATTTTTTTTCCTGAAATGAGATGCAACTAGTTTTATGCTCAGTTAAATCTTCCTGGTATTATATGTTCTTTTTTTTTTTTTTTGCGGTACGCGGGCCTCTCACTGTTGTGGCCTCTCCCGTTGTGGAGCACAGGCTCCGGACGCACAGGCTCAGCGGCCATGGCTCACGGGCCTAGCTGCTCCGCGGCATGTGGGATCCTCCCAGACCGGGGCACGAACCCGTGTCCCCTGCATCGGCAGGCAGACTCTCAACCACTGTGCCACCAGGGAAGCCCAATATGTTCATTTTTGAGCAGAAAAAGTTTTTTAAACTTCAGCATAGACAAATTTTAATGGTTAGAAACTACTTTTAAATTTACGACAACCTTTAAACAGCCTTCTCACATTAACATTATTGCAAGAAGTAAAGCCAAATGCAATGAAGAGGTTTTGCCCATCACCCCAAGGGTGGTGGCTCAGAGCAGACAGAGTCCAGACAGGACCGTTTCAGCAGCAGTGGGGAAAGGGCAGAAACAAACATTACTCTTTCCGACTGGTAATTCCTCCTCTTCTTTGAATTCTTGTCTGCATAGATTCTCCCTTTCGCTAGAGACTTTGAAATCCGATGAAGAATGGCGTGAGAAGGGTGCATTTCAGGTTACAAAGTTTGATTTTTCTAGTCTATTGAATGTGGTGCCATGTAGATTTGATAACTGCTGTAATTAACCATCAGTCAATCGTCTCATTGGGTCCTCCGTTCTGTGTGTTCAGTGATGGGCTGGCTACCTTAGACTGGTTTCTGAACTTCTCTTACTTTTGACTGTTAACTTTGGACATGTAAGAATATGAAAAGCTCCCATACGTAAAGGAGGAATTAAGTGGTCTGTTTGCTTCCTTATGTTTCACTCTTACTCTCAGGGTTTAGAATATGGATTTGAGGCAAGGTTATTAGAACTTGGATCCTACCTCTGCTACATTTTAGCTCTGCTCACCTGGGCAAGTTTTTTAAACTTCCTATATCTCATTCTCCCTACTTACCAAATAAAGAGAATGATACCTACTTCATACAATTATTTAAAAAATTTAGACTCAGGATAAGTAAAGCATTAAAACCATGCTGGGCACACAGTAAGTATTAGCTGTTCTTATTAAGGATGCCTGATCATCCTGATAGCATGTCTGTGTGGGACTGAAGCATTTCAGTTCAAGAGTTGACGTGTTCATCATTGACGTGTTCATGTGAAATATCAAAACGATTTCTCTTAATCCAAAATTTAATTTTCTTTATTAGCATTATATTCCAACAAAAGTTATAACCATAGTCTTAGAATACAATACTGAGCTCTTTCTTTTACCTTAGACACTGAGAAATCTTATATTTCAAAATATGTCTGCATTTCTTTGAGCGTTTCATCCACGTACTCTGCCAGCTTTGTGTAGAAATCAGGGAAAAATTACCATGAACTGTTAGAAATAATAATCAGGCAGGATTTTGTTAGGAAACAAAAGGTGGTATTTTTGTGGTGGTGTCGAGCTAGAATTTGAAGTTGCCTTAGCTGTAAAACACACGTGGAGGAATTCTAGCAAATCTGCTGCCTTTGCTCTAACAGAAAGTGTTTGGTATCAGTAACCCACATCAACTGGGGAGTGGTTAAAATACCAGGTAAATTCCCACAAAATGCTTTTTTTTTTTGAGTGAAGTGTGCATCTTTTTTTTTTTTTACATCTTTATTGGAGTATAATTGCTTTACAATGTTTTGTTAATTTCTGCTTTATAACAAAGTGAATCAGTTATACATATACATATACCCCCATATCTCCTCCCTCTTGCATCTCCCTCCTTCCCACCCTCCCTATCCCACCCCTCTAGGTGGTCACAAAGCATGAAGCTGATCTCCCTGTGCTATGTGGCTGCTTCCCACTAGCTATCAGTTTTACATTTGGTAGTGTATATATGTCCATGCCACTCTCTCACTTTGTCCCAGCTTACCCTTCCCCCTCCCCATGTCCTCAAGTCCATTCCCTAGTATGTCTGCGTCTTTATTCCCGTTTGCCCCTAGGTTCTTCATGATCATTATTTTTTCTTTCTTTTTTTTTTAGATTCCATATATATGTGTTAGCATATGGTATTTGTTTTTCTCTTTCTGACTTACTTCACTCTGTATGACAGACTCTAGGTCCATCCACCCCACTACAAATAACTCAGTTTCATTTCCTTTTATGGCTGAGTAATATTCCATTGTATACATGTGCCACATCTTCTTTATCCATTCATCTGACGATGGACACTTAGGTTGCTTCCATGTCCTGGCTATTGTAAATAGAGCTGCAATGAACATGGTGGTACATGACTCTTTTTGAATTATGATTTTCTCAGGGTATATGCCCAGTAGTGGGATTGCTGGGTCGTATGGTAGTTCTATTTTTAGTTTTTTAAGGAACCTCCATACTGTTCTGCACAGTGGCTATATCAATTTACATTCCCACCAACAGTGCAAGAGGGTTCCCTTTTGGTATACAGTCATTACCTTAAGACAGCATTGCAGGTTCAATTTCAGGTTAATCTCTTGCATATGAGAAGCCCATCGTATGTTTACAAGGTCGAAGATGACAACTGAGCTAAAAATTGTCCTAAATTTGGAACACGTGTTAGCGAATGTATGCTGGGAAATGTCGAAATCAGCAGTAGACTCATAAGTCCAGCTTCTCAAGTATCTCTCAACCGGGACCAAGCACTGTGGTGCCAAAAGTCGTCAGAAAAAAACAATCTCACAAAGAGAGAGTCCCCAACACGATGTGACTCCAGGGGTGTTTAAAGCCCCCTTGCTTATTTGCTTATTTAGCTTATCAATACCGAGAGTTCCAGTCTGAGAAGATCTTTGATTTCAGTTCCATGTGTTCTTTTAAACGTGTGTTCTGTTAAAAAAAAAAAAAAAAAAAAGGCTGGTCCCAGTTATGAGCATCATTAGCCTCCACGATGCCAAATCTACTGTACACATTTGGTCTTTATTTTTCCTGATCTCAGAAATATTTGACAAACTGACCACTCACTACTTTGATATTTCTTTCTTGTGCCTTCCTTAATGCCTCCCTCTCCTCTCTCTCTCTCTCTCTCTCTCCACATCTCTCCCTCTCTCCCTTTCTCTTTCACTATTTCTCCCTCCTCTTTGGATTCTCTGCTTAGTTTTCTTTATTAGTTCTATCCAATCAGTAAATATCAGATTTTGAAGACTGCTTACTCTTTTCTCTCTCTTTCTGTGATCTTCTCCACTCTTGGCACTTGAATTACCACTTACCCACTGATAACTCCTATCTTACCTAGGTTCCTCCAAAAGCAGAATGAGGCAAAGGTTTGTAGTTTATTTGAAAGTTAGTCCAGGCTGTGGCAGAAATGCATGGGATGAGCAAGACAGGGAAGGAGGAAAACCAGCAGAAGGATGCATTATCAAGTTAACCACTTCTGCAGCGGCAACTGGTGCTGGATCCTTCTGAGATCTTCTGAGCAGCCTTATAAAATGCAGCTCAGATTTGCCCATCCAGGGGAGAAGAAAAAGAAGTATTTATTCATCAGCTTCTATTTCCCATTGATCAAGGATGGCGCCACAGGAGTTAACTCCCTCACATTCTGGGGGGTTCATACACGAGCCTCAGGCAGCCCTCAAGAGATACAAGCCTGGGCTTCCCTGGTGGCGCAATGGTTGAGAGTCCGCCTGCCGATGCAGGGGACACAGGTTCGTGCCCCGGTCTGGGAAGATCCCATGTGCCACGGAGTGGCTAGGCCCGTGAGCCATGGCTGCTGAGCCTGCACGTCCGGAGCCTGTGCTCCGCAGCGGGAGAGGCCACAACAGTGAGAGGTCCGCGAACCACAAAAAAAAAAAAAAAAAAAAAAAAAAAAGAAGAGATACAAGGCTAAGGCTGAGGAGAGGCATTATCAAATTAGACCTGCAAGTATCTGGTTGGAACTTGGATGAGAGGGGATAGCAGTGGTGGTTGTAGCAGCTTTGGTTATAGTAAGAGGTGGGGTTGAAAGGATGTAATAGGATCTGTGAGACGGGCCTGATACAACTCCCAAGCATATTTCTTTATCACAGACTTTACTGAACTCTGGATTCCTATAACCAACTGAACTCATGTTCTTTTCCATGCAATTCCTCCGAAGTTTCCCATCTTGGGAAATGGTACCTAGTTGCTCATGGCACAAAACTTAGTCTTCATTCTTGAGGTTGCCCCCTCCTCAATTCTCCATCTGAATGGGTCCCCAGTTCCTCTTCATGATTTTCTCCCTTTCCACAGAGCCTCCTATAGTATAAACCACCATCATCTCTTACTTTGACTACAGGGATCACTACTCCTCATTTGCTCTCGATTCCTTCAGATCTCTTTCTCCCCCTGTGAACTGAAAGGATCATTTTTACATGAAAGTCTAAGCACATAATTCTCTTGTTAATTCCCTTTACTGACTTCTCATTGCTCTTAAGAAAGTCCGATCTCCTTAAAAGTGGCCAGAGTTGAGCCCTGCCCGTCTCTGCCCATCATCCTCCTTGTAGTTCACAATGGTCCAGCTGCACAGAGCTTTCCTTCATGTGTCACATGACACAAGCTCCCTCCTTCCTCTGTTCCTGAATGCACTCCTGCAGTAAATACATCCTTTTCTGTGAGATATTTTGGAAAAAAGGCAGATTAATGGAGACGTTTGGAACTTAGAAAGATGGCATGAGTCAAACTCAGGGGACAGCCAGAGAGAGGTAAGTAGTTCAGAAAGAGGGAAATGAGGTCTGATTTCAACATTGACTACTTTACTGTTTTTAATCTAGGGCCTGTGCATCCAGGCATTCAGTATTTACTTAACAGTTATATTGGTTATACAGCACTTAGTTTGTGCAAAACACTGTCCCAAGTGCTTTGAAACATTAATGCATTTACTTAATTACTGCTGTATTTCAAAACAGAGCTCTGTTCCAGATTCTAGTTCCTTAGTGTTGTCATGCTTAGTAGGCAAACTATGACACTTCTTGGAAGTCTGTTGGTTTTATAGAATGAGTGGTTTAAACCTTGAGATTAAATTATTATACATTATGCACTTCTGGAAATACCTGACTTTAAAGCATTCATGCTTTTTCATTTATTTTTTCTTTAATTCATTCAATATTTGATGAGAATCATCTTTATGTTAGGAGCTTTGCTACCACTGGGATGTGCTTCCAAGACCTCAAATTCTCTGTCCAAACCTGACCTTTCCCTGCCACCTGTCTCTCCTTGTTTTGGATAAACCTCTTCACAGCTACCTAAATCCTCTTGCAATATAGGACACATGTAATCTATTCCAATTCCTTAACTTGAAATGAAAGACCCTTTACTATGCATGTATAGCCTAGACCGTGGCCTTGGGAGCTCAGTTCTAATCCCATTCCACACATCTCTAGCTCCAGCCATCCTGCCATTCCAGTAGTAGCATCTCACTAGGAGTGCCTTCTTCTCTCATTGCCCTGTTTTGCGTTTCCCCTGCCTACTTGCAAAGTCCTTTAATCTTTGATTGACTTAGAGACTCCACTCATTCTTAAGCATCTAGATCAAATGTTGCATTTTATTAGGGAACTTATTTTGCAGAGATGGACACTGTCTCCTCGCATCATTTTGTGCATGTGTTTACTTTCCCAATTTTACTTGTTTGTAAACTCCTAGTTCAACTCTGAGCTTCTCAAGTTCACAAATCATATCTTCTCCATTTTTCTTTTATCAGCATTTTGGGAAGAGACTGTCACCATCAAAACAACAGAGATAAGATATCTAAGAATAAACACAAATTAAAGATATCCAGACATTATATGAAGAGAATTTTAATATTTCACTAAAGGATATGAAGTAAGCCTTAAATAAAAGGAAAGTCATACCCTATTTTTAGACAGAAAAACAGAATTCCTATTGGCAATTTTTCCCAAAATTAAACAATAAACTCATTTATATCTCAATTAAACCAACAACAGATTTTTTAACTTAGCAAAAAATCATGTAAAATAATCAGCATGTGAGAACATCTTGGGATAGTCTGATAAAGAAAAGTAATTAGCAGAAAGTCATTTTTATTGGTTTAAAAGTACTATGAAGCTACACTAAAGTAATTTGGTATAAGTTAATAAATAGATCAAGAAAATTGAAAGAAATTCAGAAACAGACACATAAACATAATCAAGATATTGGTGAAGAGGATATTTAAAATTGTTGAGCATCTGATAGATTATTCAGAAGGTTCTATTGGGCCATTTGGATAGCTCTTCTCAAAAAACTAAAACTAAATCCCTACTGGAAGTTTTATTCTAAAATAAATACCAGATATACAAGCATTTAAACTAAAAAGAGATATTCTAAAAAGACCAGAAGAAATAACCTTACTTTTTAAAAACTTTAGAATGGAAAAAACTCTTTCTAACTTAGAAATTGAGAGGGGAAAGTCATAAATTGGACCACATAAAAAAGTATAAATTTGGTATTACAAAAAAATTTAATGTTGCAAGAAAAATGACAACTATGGAAAATGTATGGAAAGTATAAAATCTATGCCAGACAAATGCCATATTTTCTTACTACACAAAGCATTCTCACAATAGAAAAATGAATAAAAATGAAACATTTCACAGAAAAAAATAACAAATAGTGAGTAGCCAGCCATATGGTAAAATGCTAAAATTCACACATAACTATACATGCAGATTTAAATAACAAGAAGACACCATTTTCCCCTATCTTATTGGAAACACTAGAATGTTTTATAGTAGCCAGTGATGGCTGGAATAAGTAAGTACTCTCAAATCATGCTGAAAGGCAATTTTAAAATACCAAGATTTCTTGTGATCCAGAATCCTATTCACAGGAATTTATCTAACATTTTTACTTAAATGCAAAGATGTTCACTGATTTTCAGATCCAGAAACAACACAAATGTTCATCAAAAAGAGAAGTATTAGTAATATTCATACATTGTGCTATTTTTGCAATTGTTATTAGAAATGGTACATTTAACTATTTAAATGGAAAGTTGACCAACCTATCAGTTAATTAAAAAATTGTAAAACACAGATGTTTGTGTCAATGAAAGGATCATTTACATGCAATAGTACATATATCTTTCCGGACATGAAGTCATGAAACCTAACACAGTTAAATCTGGGGAATAACAACCGAGCCAGAGGGGAGAAGGCAAGGGGACAGTATAACCTTCAACACCTCTCTATTATTGGAATCATTTTATAAACCTAACAAAGGATTGGTTTTTATAGGTTTCTAAGTTTTTCCAAAAATGACAACTCTTCTTACCTCTGTCACTTTAGACTGAGAGAGTTATCCAGGAATAACTTGTTTATTCTAAGACACCATGTGTCTTCCCAGTAACTGATGGATCCAGACATTGAAATATTCATGCTCCCTGATGGTGACAAGTCCCTTTTGGGGTTAGTTTTTATATTTATACTTTGCTCTAACAGGAACGCTGAAATCTGCATGTGCGTGTCATAGCTAGGATGTTTTTGGCACAAGCAGAGACCCTTGCTGCCGCCGTGAAGAAAGAACGGATGCCTATGACAGGAGTGGCAGCTCGCTGGCGATGAATGGCCTCACTTATTTTGGCATTGCGTACATCATACTTTTTCTTAGTCCTCTGCTTTCTGCACAGCCTTCCAGGTTTAGCAGAAAAATCGATTTTGCATTATTATTATTTTTTCTGTTGTTTCCTGATAAAATAAGAGGGATAAATATTGCCTTTCTACGTGCTCTAATTGCCAAACATGGGAGCTTGGCTCTCAATCATGTAACTACAGGTACAACTGCTTAGGTGAGTGACTCTTCTGATGACCACGTGTGGTTTTGTACCCAGTTCCAATGTGTGGTTTTTTTTCCCCCGACACCACCAAACAATTCTCTGACACCAGCTTGGTGTCCTACAACTGAACTTAATTATGACACCATCTACCCGGGGATAGCATCAGATCCACAGGACAAGCCCTTCTTCAGACACCAGTGGCAAGTACAGGTTGTCAACTGTGCTTCTGACCGACCAGGTATAGATCAGTGGTTCCCACAAGCCCCCTCTGATGAATATTTGATTAATTGCTAGCATGGCTCACAGAACTCAGGGAAACAGTTTACCTACTAGATCACCAGTTTGTTATAAAAGGATATAACTCAGGATCAGCCAGAGGAAGGAGATGTGTAGCACAAGGTATGGGGAGGAATTCAGAGCTTCCGTGCTCTCTGCGCGCGACTCTCCCCACATCTCTGCACGTTCACCAACCCCAAAACTCTTCAAACCCCATCCTGGGTTTTTATGGAGGCTTCATTACATAGGCATGATTGATTAGAACATTGGCCATTGGTGATTGAATTCAATCAGTGGGTGAGACTGAAAGTTTCAACCCTCTGATCACATTGTTAGCTCCATTGACAACCAGCCCCCAACCTTAGGTGACCTAGATTCTTTCCAAAAGTCACCTAATGAACATACACATGACACTTTATCTCTCTCAACACTCAGGAAATTTCGAGGGTTTTAAGAGCTGTGTGTCAGGAATGGGGTGAAGACCAAATTTGTATTTCTTATTATAAATCACAATATCACATCATAGTTGGTCAGATCTTTGGAAAGTTCGAAGGTAACAAATACAGATTAGAAAACAAAATAAAAAACATGGAGGATTCCCTTCCTATTGTCCTTTTATTCTGTAGGAGCACTAGTATCCAGGATTTCTGCTGATGCCACTTATTTAAGTCAAAAGTGTGGAACTCAGCTTGCAGCCTCTTCAGGAAAAAGAGTAGGGTAGATACTGATCACTTCTAGCCATGTTTTCTATTCTGAGTTCAACATCACTAACTAGATAAAAATTGTTCCCAAGTGGTGGTAGTCTTTAAAAAACATGATAATTTCTTAAAGCTGAATGTAGTGTACCTATAGCCTTGTATGTGGTGATAACTCAAAAAAAAAAAAAAAGAAAATGTTGCTACCACACTTGTTTGTTACCTAAATCACAATAGGATGCAGAGGACAAATATTCCTCTAACCATAATATTCAGCGTTTCTAATAAATTAGAAAAACAAAAATAGTAAAGAGCAAAAAGACACTATTTAAAAATAAAAATAGAAAAGTATTTAGCCCTCTATTCCCTCAAACATTGAACACGGTAATTCAGTGCAGTACATAGGCACTATCAGAATTCAACTCAGCCAGTTTCATAGAACTTACTTGCTCCTAGAAAGTGATGTACATTTTTTCTTCTTTTTTTGAAATTATGGCTCATAACTCTTCCTATAAGGGAAACCACCAACTCACTTTTTCATGACTTCAATATAAAACCATTAAAAAGTACACTAGCTACTTACCAGAAAAGGAAGGCATTTCAGTACTGGGGCATGGGGTAGCTGTTTCTCTCACTTTTCAAAATGGAATTTAGTTAATTTTATGATATTTTAGTTTTAATTTTATTATTAAAAATCATGCTCATTGGGCTTCCCTGGTGGCGCAGTGGTTGAGAGTCCGCCTGCCGATGCAGGGGATGCGGGTTCGTGCCCCGGTCCGGGAGGATCCCGCGTGCCGCGGAGCGGCTGGGCCCGTGAGCCATGGCCGCTGAGCCTGCACGTCCGGAGCCTGTGCTCCGCGACGGGAGAGGCCGCGACGGTGAGAGGCCCGCGTACCGCAAAAAAAAAAAAAAAAAAAAAAAAAAAAAAAAAAAAAATCATGCTCATTGAAAATAATTCAAAGCATACAGAAAGTTATAGGGTGAAAAGCCACTCCTCCTTGCCTTACTTCCGCGGGTCAAGGGCATTTGCTATATTCTTAAATAACTTTGTGACAGATCAGCTAAGATTTTCATCGGTTTCAAGAGAATATGTAATTTCTTATTGAAACGTTTTTATGAAGGCTGCTTGTCCCATAATTCCAGTATCTGATTCATCTTGGTGTTGGCATTGGTTGATCATCTTTTCTCAGTATGATAGTTACTTTTAATTGTATCAACCTTTCAACAATTATGTTAGGAGACTCCAGGTCCTATTTAAATCTTTTATTTTAGCAGACAGTCACCTGCTCGGGATTAACACACAGCTCCTGGCTTACCTTTGCAGACTGTGGTTCTGAGGACAATGCAATTTTCTTTTAAGTGTACACTTCAGTGGTTTTTAATATAATTACTGATACATGCAACCATCACCACAGTCAATTTTAGAACATTTTCATCACAATGAGAAACCCTGTATCCTTAGGAATCCTCTCCCTGTCTCCCCATCTCCCAGTCCTTAGCAAGCATTAATCTACTTTTGTGTCTATAGATTTGCCTGTTCTAGAGATTTTACATAAATGGAATTCAAACACGTGACTTGCACTTTCACTTAGCATAATGTTTTCAACATTCAGCCATGTTGTGGCATGTATGAGTTTTTATTCTTTTTCATGACCAAATAATTTTCCATATATGGATACACCACATTTTGTTTATCTGTTGATGGATAGCCAATTGATGAACATTTGGATTGTTACCACACATTGGCTATTGTGAACAGTGCTGCTATGAATATTTGTGTATGAGTTTTTGTTTGAACGCCTCACTTCAGTTCTTTTGGGTGTATATATAGGAGTGGAATTTCTGGGTAATCCTATATTTAATGCTGTAATTCCATGTTTAACCCTTTGAGGAGCCACCAGACTGGTTTGCACAGTGTCTGCACCATTTTGCATTCCCACCAGCAATGTATAGGGCTCTAATTTCTCTACATCCTCACTCACACTTATGTTCTTTTTTCTTTTGGACAATTTAATTTTTAGATCCTTTTAGAGTGCCATTTTGTCTGCTTGGTTCATCTGGTGTCACTGGGCCCTTCCAGTGCTTGAGGAGGAGAAAGGAGTCCCCCACAGCTGGGCTGCCTCGTGCCTCTAGATGGTGAGAGTCTCCCCCTCTCCCCAAGGGACAGAACATTCTTCTGGGAGAGACTCTTTTTTTTTTTTTTTTTACAACTTTATTGGAGTATAATTGCTTTACAATGGTGTGTTAGTTTTTGCTTGATAACAAAGTGAATCAGTTATACATATACATCTGTTCCCATATCCCTTCCCTCTTGCGTCTCCCTCCCTCCCACCCTCCCTATCCCACCCCTCCAGGCGGTCACAAAGCACCGATCTGACCTCCCTGTGCTATGCGGCTGCTTCCCACTAGCTATCTACCTTACGTTTGGTAGTGTATATATGTCCATGCCTCTCTCTCGCTTTGTTGGGAGAGACTCTTAATGTAGCTGGATCCTTTTTGCCATTGGTGCCCACTCACCCAATCTCTTGGTGGGGGAAGGGAGTCTCAGGTCTACAGGGACAAAGAGACTTTCAAACCAGGCTGCCTGCTGTGGCTTCCCCGACAGTGTCGCCTGGCTGCCCGGGTTGTCTGTGTGGAAGCAGATCCTGTCCCTTGTCTGATGATTTCCAGAGTGGGTCTTGATCTCTCACCCTTGTATACATGGCCCTGCTTGCCTGGTGGTGTTCCTAGAACTCCTATTTGATCCAAGGGAGGAATGAGCTCATTTGGGCTCCCTTCTCTTCTCTGATGGGAGATCTGGCACGAGGGGCTGAGTAGCCTTTCTCTGTTGGGTGGAGGGTTGTAAGACCCCTGCCACTATGTTTTGCCCTTAGTCGTAGGATCACAAACAAATTCGTCTTCCTCTTTCCACCATGCAGAGTTCTCCTTCCATTGCCTCTTGCATTATTTCCAGGGTTTATAGCTATACTTGGCGAAAAGAAGCTGGGAGAAATGAATCTACAGCCTCTTTCTTGTCCAGACTGGAAATCTTTAGTTTTCTCTTAATGTGCACGTCTCCCCAGCTAAACTTTGAGGGCTAGGGAAAGACGCCACATCTTAAAGTTGTGTCTTCAGCGTTTAATTCAGTTTCTGATGCATAGCAGGCACTTATTAAGGAAGTGTTAATGAATTAACATACAGAATTTGCTCTGCTTGTATTTTACTATGGTGAACAGGAGATTTTTCTGTGCTATGTTACTTAGCAGTGACAACAAACGCAGATTAGGGCTCTGCTTAATAATGTAAAAATGTGACTTTTTTCTCTGCACTTGGATAGCTGAATTCACATTTATCTTTTAGTGTTATCTCCATTGTAGGCAACTAAAAGATGTCAGAAAAGGATATCAGTAATGCATCATGCCACCATGTCGTAAGCATCAGAGAATGTATGAGTGGGCAAATAGTTTTCTCAGATGACTTTAGAAAATAGTCTCTATATACCTTTGCTGATCAAGGCTTCCATTAAGACAAGATAAAAAGAAGAGTTTTACTCTTCTAATTACAGGTAAGCCTGTGAAACACAAGAACCAGCATGGTTGAAGGTTTTGTTTGTTTGTTTATTGCCCTGGTTTAATGGAATCCTGGGGCAAAAACCTTAATGTAGGTTAAGATTGTTTAATAGTAGTAATAATGCCTCCTTCTTTTTCAGTGTCTCCTGGTGTGAAGCTCTGAGCTAGCCACATTACTTATATTCCTAGTCAACTCCACAAATCTCCATTCTGTAGATGCCGAAGTTGTGAATTAGAGAAATTATATTATCTAAAGTCATACAATTTGTTCAAACAATAGAGTTAAGTGTGCACACTGAGGACTGTCCACCCTTTTGTTTGTAGGTTGGCTCTTACAAAATACAGTATTTAAAAGAAAGCATGAAAATGTAACACATGACAAAATAAGATTTGACGAAAAATATCTTTTTCTTCATTTTTCCGAAAGTGTCACAGTAATAGCTTAGTATTACAGGATGTTTTGTTGCAGTGATAGTAACAACTGCCTTTTGACAAAATAATGCATTGTTATTAGCTCATTGAACTAGAATGGAGAACATTGTTTCCAAAGGCAATAATGTCTTATAATACAGCGACTTCTGCCCTGCCCCCTACTGTGTTATTTTCTTTCCTCCACACTGACAAAAGCATTCCACAAAATGAGAAAATAGTGGAGGGCACAGCTGAATCAAATTTTGAAACAAACAGCCAAAGATAAGTGTGTCACATGAGAACAGCTCTTAATTGTTCTGGGATAATTCACTCAAAATATAATGATGTTGTTAGAAAGAATGAACTACTTTTTGCGGATTAAGAGAAAATCATTTGTAGAAGATGAAAGGGCATCTAGCATTTGAATAGACAGAGAAAAGAACTGCAAGAACATGAAATTACTTTTTTGCCTGATAAGACATTTATCTGTGTTTCTCTATCCTCATGCTAAATGCGGTCTAGAATAGATAATGTCCTTTGAAAGCAGAAATGGTATTAGGTTGGAATTCTGTTCAAACCACTCCAAAGAAAGACATAAATAGGCATTGCAGTGAGGAAGGTTACTAACGAGGAGAAGACCTCTTTAGTTAAGTCATCTTAACTAGTTTTTTTTTTTTTCCTGAAAACTGCCCAGGGTGTCTTACCAAAAACCAAGGCTGCATTCTATATTTGCAGGGAAAGAAGATGTATAAGTAGCCCCCCCTTCACTGGGACAATTTGGCTCCTAGAATATCTTAGCTCAAATCTTTCCTTTAGTGTTAACACAGATTTCAAAGCAGATGGTCATAGTAACTTGCCTTTCAAGACAAGCCTAAAATCTTACCAATTCACTCAGACTTTTAAAACAGTCCATCCTCCTGCTAGAGGCAGCCTAGCAATATGAAATAGCCTCTGCATTGAACTTATACTTGAGCTTCCCTGACTGCCCTTTTTCTTGTACCCTTCCAATACGGAATCTTAGCTACACTTTAATGATGAATCCTCCCACTCTAAGTTGGACAGTCAATCGATGGTATATTTGATGGGAGTAGGAAGAACCTGAAGTCTTTGCATGAGATAGTACAAGGGGGCTCTTGAATGTTTTCAAAGTGGAAATTCCTGGCACTTTTTGGGAAATTCCTAAGAATTTTTTGGAATAAATTCTTTTAATGAGAATTTCCCTAGAAATATGGACCTATTTGGTATAATACGGAGGGACAAAGGAATTGAGGATTGAGGACTGAGAGGGGAGGGGTTAGGGTCCAAGTGATATGGCACATGACTGATTCTCAAGGACCCACCTATTTGATGCAAGCAAATCATGCATAAATTATAATAAAGTGTTTGTATGTTTAATATACATATTTCTCGGCTTGAGGAATTTAGAATCTAGAAGAGTAAGCAGTGAGGAAAAAATACACATGAAAGTGGGACTTGCTTTTGAGTCAAATGCCCAAACCAACAATGGAATCAGGAATCAGATATTAGGAGTCGGGAGTGAAGGTTTTTCTGACATTTGTAATATAAACTGGAATCCACAAAGGCGTCTCAAGTAGCTTTAGAGAGAAATGTGTGTATTCTCTTTGGAAGAAAACATTCTGATTACAGTTTTTTAGGAATCCATGGAATAGCTTAATTAAATATAAATGTAGATTTAAAAATTATGCAAAATTCAAGAAAACAGTTCACCATATGTGAGTCAACAAAAACAAAAATATTTAGATCTACATACTTCATATATTGGAATTATTAGGTAAAAAATATAAATTAACTATGTATAAAATGTTTAAGAAGTAAAATATGTGCAAAAATGATTGAGGAAAAAGGAAATGGAACCATGAAAAATAATCCATAACTTTGTTTCTGGTAATTCCCAGGTGATTTGGGTCCACTATCCTGGAAAGAATAAGAAGCAAAGCTGCAGGGCTGTGTGCGTGTGTGTGTGTGTGTGTGTGTGTGTAAGTATGCATGTGTACCAGCTTATAGGAATGAGAGAACCCAAAAGGCAGCTAAGAATTCCTGGTCCAAGACCCACATGAAGGGGGAAGCCAAGAAAAATGGAAAAAGATATGTCATGCAAATAGTAACCAAAAGAAAGTTGAAAATAGCTGTCAGAAAATAGCAGTAAAGACACCCATAATGCTAAAATTCAGGAAGATGTAACAATAATTTGAATGAACTTCAAACATTGACAGAACTAAAATGAGAAATAGACAAATTCAAAATGATGATGGATGATTTTTTAACACAAACCATTCAATAATTAACAGAACATGGAGAAAAATTAAGTAAAAAATAAACATTTGAAATACTCATTAATAGACACATACCCACACACACAACTCCACCCAACAACAGTACAATACAGTTCTCCAGGACACATGGGGCAGTTAAAAAATTTATCAGATGCTGCCTCACGAAGCACATCTCAACAAATTTCAAAGAATTGAAATGATACATGCTGTATTCTCTAATCACAGTATAATTAACCTAGAAATCTGGAAAAAAATCAGTTTGGAAAATCCCCATATGTTGAAAGCTAAGAAATATATTTCTAAGTTACTCATGGTCATGGAGGGAATCACAGTGGCAAAGAGAAGATATTTTTAATTAAATGTAAAATAAAATACCATTTTCAAAACTTGCAGTTTTCTGTTAAAGTGTGCTTAGAGGGAAATGTGCATCCTTAAAAATGCATGTACTAAAGAAGGTGAAAAACTGAAAATCAATCATCTAAGTCTCCATCTTAATAATTTAGAAAGAGAACAGCAAACTAAATCCAAAGAATGTAGAATACAAGAACTATTATAAGTCCATAAATAAAGAAATATAAAAGATTATTAAAATGGATACATTTTTGGTGAGATTGACTAAGAATGAAAAAAGAGAAGACAAAAATAATCAATATCAGATATTTAAAAGAAAACATTTAATAGGTTAGAAAAGTGTACAAATAAGTTGGTTAAAGAAATAATCCAATGTTTCCAATAAAATAGACATTTCTAGAATCATATAACTTACCAAAATGTAAATAAAGGTAGAAAATCTTTGTAATTCTATACTTGTTCAATGTGAATTAAAATTTTCCCAAAAGAAAACTGTTGGTTAGTCCAGATGCCTCCATTAGTGACTCATACCAAACATGAAAGTAGGAAATGTCAATTTTGCTCTTCCTGAAAATAGAACATAGGGGTAAACACCTCAAGTTAATCTTTGAAACCAAAATAACGAGCATATGTGAAATAAACCTAATAGAACTTTTATAAGGAAATAATAATTGAAATAAAAAACTTAATGGATGAATTCAACAACACACAGACATAAGTGAAGAAAGGATTCATAAAACTGGAGTATAGAGGTAGGGAAATTACCCAAGTCACAACATAGAAAAACAAGAAGATGGAAGTATAATAATTGAAGGGGACAGTCTAACAATATAACACATCACTGTCCCAGAAGGAAAAGTAGAATGAAGAAGGGGGCTGGTATTTTGCCACAGCTGATGAAAGGTACAGACTCAAAGACACAGAGAGCACCGCTTGCTCAAGGCAGGATAATTTAAAAAGAAATATAGACTCAGTAAATCTGTAGAAAGCCTGAGGGAAAACGTAGCCAGAGAGAAAGAACAAATTACTTACAAAGAACAACACTGTCACCAGGCTTCTTAAAAAATTGAAAGCCATATGATAGCAGAATAAAATTTTTGAAGAAAATAACAGTTAACTAGAATTGAATATTCAGCAAACTTGTCTTAGAAAACAAAAGAGGGGGCTTCCCTGGTGGCGCAGTGGTTGAGAGTCCGCCTGCCGATGCAGGGGACACGGGTTCGTGCCCCGGTCCGGGAAGATCCCACATGCTGTGGAGCGGCTGGGCCTGTGAGCCATGGCCGCTGAGCCTGCGCATCTGTAGCCTGTGCTCTGCAATGGGAAAGGCCACAGCAGTGAGAGGCCCGCATACCGCAAAAAAAAAAGGGGGGGGGATAGGTTGAAACAAATACATTTTCAGATTACAACTAATCAGCTTCACTAAAGAAACATGTAAAGATTTTCTTCAAGAAGAAAGAAAATAATCTTATAAGGAAAATGCAAAAAATAATTGTGAGAAAAGAAATTGATAAGGATAATACATTAGATATCTAATGCTGTGTAATAAATAAGCCCCAAACTTCATGGCTTAAAACAATAATCCTTATTTATCTCTTATAGCTTCTGTGAATCAGGAATTTGGAAATGACTTGGATAGGTGGTTCTAGTCTGGGGTCTGTCATGAGGTTGCCATCATGTGCCAGTTGGGGTTGCAGTCATATGAAAAAATAACTGTAGCTAGAGGATACACTTCCAAGGTGGCTCACTCATATGGCTTTAAAGTTGGTACTGGTACCAAACCTCTGTAATAGTTCTTGGGTGTCCTGACAGCATGGTGGCCAGATTCTCTCAGAACAAATGATTCAAGACATCAAGGTGAAAGTTAAGATGTCATTATAACCTAGCCTTGGTGGTCACATTCCATTGCTTATGCTATATCTTATTAGTCACACTGGTCAGTTATGATTCAGAATGAGAAAGGATTACACAAACACGCACACATATAGTTACGGTCAAACAAACGTTGTCTTCAGAACATGATAATAATGATATGTCAATTTTGAAAAGAAAAGCAAAATTGGAGGATGACATTATCACAGGAGAGACACCATCAGAGTTAAATTCTTTTAATTTTTCAAGAAGGGAGTAAAGAAACTGATTTATAGTTTTGTGCCCATGGCAAAATTGTAATGGTAATCAGTTAAAAAATTGGAACAGGTTATGTAAATTATGAATTGTATAGAAAAGTAAAAGACCAAAAGAAGCAAAAAAAAAGTCATGGAAAATAGAAATAAGATGCAAGAAGCATACAAAAATGGATCAACCAGAAAGCACAGTGAAATATGGTAGAAATCAGTTCTGTTATATCAGTAATCACATTAAATGCAAGAAGAATAAATTTGTTCATTAAAAGACAGACATTGCCACTTTGGCTAAAATAAATCAAATTTAACCATATAAAACACATATAAAGCATGAGGACATAAAAAGTTGAAAACAAACAATTAGAAAAATATATATGTAAATGTCAGGAAAATATAAAATGAACAAATTTTAAAATGTGTAGTTATATTAATATCACAATGTAGAGTAACCAAGAATAAATCTTTTAAAAATCTAAAATAAATACAACTTGTTTATTTATATATATTTCTTTGGTGCAAAAACCCCCGTAACTATTTACTCATAAAGATGATTTAACAGATAGAGAAGTATTCCATGTTCTCATAAAGGAGAATCCAATATCATGTTTATTCTCCACAGAATAATTTTACTGGTTCAGGGAAATTGCAGTCAAAATCCCAAAAGATTTTATTTTTAAATATCGACAAGCAGATTCTAACATTTCTTTGGAATAGGAAAAGCTGAAAAACAGGAGTTTCCCGAAGAAGAATACTGTGGGAACATCCCCTGGAACATTGCAAGACTCATTACAAAGCTACTGTATTGCCCCAGAAAGAGACATGCTGCCGATTGACCCTAACAGAGAGGCCAGAAACAGTCCAAGAATATACAGAAATTACGTATGACACATGCTACTATAAACCACTGGCAAAAGAATAGACTAAACAATAATGGGGCAGGAACTTTTGTTTATCCCTCTAGGAAAAAGACAAAATTGGATTCCTACCTCGTGTCATGTACTAAAATAAATTCCAGGTGTATTAAAGACTCAACCATGCAAGACAAAACGTTAAAGCAATTGAAGAGAAGACTTAGGGTGAATATTTTAAGATTTTGAAGTAGGGAAGAATTTTTAAACTAAGACTCCAATAGCAGTAACACCAGAGGAAGAAATAAAATAAAGGAAAATCCTGATAAATTTTTATGCAAAAATAACACCTACTTGTTAAGACATAGTGGAAGTGAAACATAAACAACCAAGTTGGAAGACGATATTAGCAGCAGATGTAGCTGATTATTTATATTAGTTTACAGAACATATAAAGAATTTGCATTGCTTGGGAAATGCTGAAAATTCTGACAATTTCAGACATTAATGAGGAGGAACAAGGGAGTATCTGACAGCTCAGCAATTCACTCTAGATCTCTATCTAAAGGAATATTTCTCACATGCAAAAGGAGGCAAGTACACGAACATTCAAAGTACCCAAAACTATTCTGGGCATGAACACAAATGTATATACTTCCCATTATGGACTAAACTGTGTCCCCTCTCCGCAATTCCTGTTGAAGCCTTAATCCCCAGTACCTCAGAATGTGACTGTATTTGGAGATACATCCTTAAAATGGTAATTAAGCTAAAATTAAGCTATTAGGGTGGGTCCTAATCCAACTCTTGTCGTTGTAAGAAGAGATTAGGACACAGGAGAGACACCCAGGGATGCGTGCGCACAGAGAAGGGGCCAGATGTGGACACAGGGAGAAGGGAGCCATCTGCAAGCCAAGGGGAGAGGCCTCAGGAGAAACCAAACCTGACGACACCTCCATCTTGGACTTACAGCCTCCAGAACTGTGAGAAAATAAAATTCTGTGATATAAGCCACCCGGTCTGAGGTATTTTGTTATGGCAGCCCCAGCAAACTGATATGCTCACCCCCTTCGTAAAGGCAAAAAATGAAAACAATCCAAATATCCACCTACACAGGAAAATGGACTTTCTCTCTGAGGTGTAGCCTTTAAGATAACTCAGTGCAAGGGAACCTTAGTCCCTGTGTTTTACGATTCAAAGTCCCTCAAATCCAGAAGAGAGAATCTGATTCAGCTCCTGGAACACATGCAATGACTACTCCCACCTGGGTTCGCTACAAGAGTTTGAAATGAAGCATCAATCAGATCTACCAGCATGTGAAACGGTGGTTCCATCTAATCACCAAGCAATTATACTCCAATAAAGATGTTTAAAAAAAGTACATATTTTTCTACTCATAAAAGAGGAATGGCCCTCTGACAAAAATTCTGTGAGCCCCCGTCTCTCCCCCTGTTGCATTTTCTTCACCTGATCTTGGTTTAGGTCTCTTGAATTTCCAGAAGTGAGAAGGAACATGAGAATCAGGGTGTGTGTAGAATAGTCAGATTTTAAAACCTGTGCTGTAGTGGAGTTTATTTTAATCTACTTTATGTCCTTACTCTCTTTCATAAATGTGAGCCTCTAGGCAGACAAGCAAGAGCTGAATGTTAGATTCCAGTGATCTGTCCTGCGGGAATTTTGGAGGATGGATATTATTACAGAATAGCCATCAGTCAAATTTTATAAGATTTGTTACTGAGGACTTTTTAATCTAATAAAGAATCAGTAGAGCAAGGCAAAACTTGCTGCAGATGAGACAGCAATGAACTAATTTATCCAAGCTGGTCTTTTCTATTAATCTTAAGTAATTAGTAACTGTCTGCACACTTACTGTACATAAACACGTTTAAGGAGATAAGATCTGAGGATTAAATGCAGGAAAAGCAATAGGTCAGAAACTATTAATTGTGGTTAAACATGTTACAAATTAAAAGAAAACAAAAACTGTTCAGCTCTATTTAATTTGCTTTGCTTTCATTTTAATTTAATTTTGCTTTATAACCAGAAGTTATATTTTGTGTATCGACCATAGATAAGGAAAATTGTTTCAGCTAGAATTTGACAATAGAGGCAAATATTTACATAAATAAAATTGTTCCCAGAACTAAACTTGTAAAAACAAACAAGAAGCATACTTTCTTATTGCAACAATGCACAAACGTCACAGAAATAATCCTTAATTCTATGTGTAGAGGAAATTGACTCTTTCTCTATGGTGTACTCTCTGTATCCATTCAACCAACATTTCTTTACCTCTGGTGGTAGGTCAGGCACAATTCCTGGAGGTGGAGATTTAAAAATTAAACAAACTATGTGTCACCAATTGGACTAATGAACGAATTGTTCATTAGTCCAATTGGAATGATGGAGAAGTGAACAGTTATCCTCATCTAGTCAAGTGTGATCAAGTTACACAAAATTCAATCACTAACAACTGGGTTTAGATTCGGGAGCAATACACGGATGAAGTGTGCCCAAGTTGACTCTTAGAAATGATGAGGGATTTATCAAGTGGTGGCAGAAGGGGGATGAGGCGGAATGTAAGAGGGTGGAACATTCCAGGCAGAGGAGCTATAAGGTCATTCATTAAAAAAAGAAAATTCAGTCTTGAAAATACATTGACATGTGGACTCAGAAAATAAAAAATAACAGTTAATCCATTTGGTGCCGGGGGGAACTTGATCCTAACTTGTACTGACCTCAAAAATGGTCAGAAACTCAGCTGCTTTTTTAAAAAATCTGTGTCAGTGCCAGTCTCATTTATTTGCTTCCAACTCTAATTAATTTATTCTTAGTGTCTTTATATGTTGTACAAGCTCTTGACATTTTAATTCTTAGCAGTCACAGGTTTTAGATTTCTAAGAAGTATGTCAAACAGTTTTAAAACTCTCCAAAACTTTTAGAACTTTTGAGAGAGGCAATAAAATAGATTGAATTTTCCAGCATTCTAGAGACATTCATGTGTCAAAAATATCCCCTTATACCCCAAGGTTACACATCACAACTCCTCAGATTTCGCTATAGTTTATTACAGTGAAAAAACACCCACATGGTCTTGAACGCATATTCAATTTATGAGCATCAAAGGAAAACAGATTTAGATACATTAAAATGTGGTTTCTATGTTTATAATGATATGCAGCCACATAAAAAATAATGTACAGAACACCTTGTCCTACAAAACAGCTTTGGATAATTTTCTCTGACTAAAAATTATCCTAGTTTGAGAACATTAGATTAGACATGGACATAAGTTTGAGACATTATTAATTTATTTGAAAGAGTTGAACATTTAATAAGGCTGTTGCTACCAGTGGAAACAAAGATGGAAAACTGTCAAATAATTGTGAGTTGCTTGGAATTCTGCCTGGCTTCCAGAAATTAAATTGGGAACAGATGTCTGACCACACAGTGAAAATGATATTATTAGTAAATTTTCTTTAAATGAAACACACAATGACAAAAATGATTCTTTAGCAGACTTCCACTCAAAGGGAAAGAATAGTAGATAGGTTGGAATCTCTGCCATGGTCTTCAAATTTCAGAAGTAGAGACTAGAAATTTAGAGGTATTTTTCCTGGGATGCAAATAAAACTTTGCAATTCATTTATAATTCATTTTTTGTGAACATTTTGATGAACAACAAGAAATAGTTGATGAAAAGATTAGACAACTGAAAGAGGGCTTAGATTTCATCCTTCTTAGTTCAGTTTCAGACCCTAGCACATTTACTTTTGATTGGTTAGAAGCACCAAAACAGATTTTTAGTTAAATGATTTAAGGAATTAAGTAGTATGTGATTTCAAAAGAGAGAAATACTGTTAATTATTTAAAAATGAAGTGAATCATTTCACTTTAACTATAGTTATATTGATAAATATAACAGGTTAAAACTAACCGTTTTTCTTACTCTGCATTTGTAATCAAATTTTGCATGGTAGTTGATAGGTTTTTGCTTAGGTATTTGGAGTCGTCTTTCAAGGAGAATAACTATTTTTCTTGAATGTTAAAATAGGAATGAAAAAATATATGGCATTATGCCAAACCCCTTACATAATACTTTTGACCTAGTTAGTTCTCAGTATTTCTTGGTTTTATTGGAGAACTATGACTCTAGAGAGGAGTAAGTTTAGCAGTTACCACCAGGGGGCAGCAGAGGCTGTAGGATCTCAAGACCTGGAAGTAGCTCTACTGGCTCAAACAGGTACAATCTCGCACTCTTCCTCCATTTTTGCCGAGATGCGGCTCTTAGCTGGGAGTGCACATCAGAATGTTCCAGAGAGTTTTGAATCATAATCTCTGGGGAAGTGTAGTTTCCAAAAGCTATTGGTTATTCTCATGCGTAAGAACAGGTGAGGAATGAGAAAGAGAAGAAGGATCTCAAGATGACTGCCTACTTTCCCATTGGGTTGACCTTAGGGAACTGGAAACATGGACCACAGCTACTGGGTTTTCAGTAACTTCTCTGGGGATATTCAGTCTTGTATTCTCTAGTCACTTGATAGGAGGAAGGGTGAAGCAGCCTGAACTGTTTTTGCCAGGTCCCCTAAGGACTCACATTTTAACTGGTAGAGAATATCCACTGAGGTGAAGTTTATTAGGCTTGACTCAGATATAAATTGGCCCACAAAACCTCTGATTGTTCTCGTTTGCTCTGGCTCTCTAACGGAAGTTGTTCCCATGCTTTTAAGCTGTCAGTGCTTTTAGTATTCACTCAAATAACAAACGACTTCCTTCTTCAGTTAACTGTTTTCTAAGCTCCTAGTATTTACACTAAAATCATTAATGGTGGTTAGAGCATATAGTTCTGATTCTCTTAGATATACAGGTTTTTTGAGGTTGAGTTTCTTGCAGATTACTTCTGCTCTTATGATGCCGAACTCAGGGGTGGTAATAACTTTTTCTTTTAGTCTTCCAAAATCAAGTGTAAAATATGGTCTTTCCACTTATATCTAAGAGGTGAATCGACAGTGTTTAAACAAGAATTGAGTAAAGAATGTGGAATAACAAGAGGGGAAATAAACATGGGCATTTTTATGATTCTAGATAATATTTCGTACAAGATAGGGTCTATTTTCCAGACTCACAAATTTCATTTTCTCCAAGATAGACCCCAAGAACAAAGGAGATGAGTAATATATTCTCTTCTTGTTATTAATTAGTTCTTCTTCCAACTTTAAAGTATTGCAACCTCCTCTCCCAATTAGATTAAGAGGTTTGAATTTTATTCTGACTGTGATAAGAAACCTTTGGAAGTTTTAACCAAGAAGAAGGAGGTTCAATTTGTGTTTAGAAGAGAGGAATCGGACTGTTCTGTGATAAACAGTGAGAAGATGAGGCGAAATGCAAGAAGATCAATTAGGAAACTAAATGGTGATCTCAGAGAGAGATGATATTGTCTGGACTATGAGAGTAGTGATGGAGATGGAGAAAGTAAAAATATTTGGAACAGACTTTGGAGACCCTAGAAGAACTGAGTCGATTTTTATATGGTAAGGTGGGATGGGGGTGGGGAAGGGATTTTGGAAAGGAATGGTTGGAAAATCTACCTTATTTCCTTTCAGTGCCCTTGCATGGGTCTCTGAGATGCTGCTTGTGCTCCTGTTTTGCTAAAGAAATGGGTAGAGTAAGACTAACTGAGTTTGTCCTCTCTCTCCTACATTTTAAAGGGATTAATGTACCCAAACAAATTCACTGAAGCAATGACATATTATGAAGAAAAACAAACAAACCCGTGTGACCTCACACTGTATAACGCAGAGATAGGAAGTGGCACACCGGGCAGGATAAAGCATGCTGTGGAGTGCTTGCTAGAGGCACTGGTGTGCCCAGGAGTTGTTTAAATTGCACATCCCATCCTGGGATCAGTCTACCTAGACATCAAGGGGAAGGCATAGATGTACTTTGTTGGAGCTTGGTCATCACAACATATTTTTCAGTTTTCCTTTAATGTTCTGTCCTTTCCAATGAGGCTCTGACTTCTTTTTTCCTTCCCCCCCCCCAATATGTATAAGGGATTAAAAAAAAAGTGTTGGAGAACATCCCCATGAAAGCACTAGCCTGGATGTCTGGATTTCCATTTGTGAGACCTGCCTCCCTTACTGAATAGCTGAAAAGTCACGTATCCTCCCTGAAGAAGTGATTGTAATATAGGAGCTTGACTCCATGAACCCCAAATGCCTTCCAGCTGTCATAATCTGTGACTCTTATCTTTGAGGTCTGTATGAAAATAATGTCAATTCTTGGGCTTCCCTGGTGGCGCAGCCTGTGCTCCGCAATGGGAGAGGCCACAACAGTGAGAGGCCCGCGTACCGCAAAAAACAAAAAAGAAAAGAATGTCAATTCTTGATACCATCAGTGGGTTGCCAGTTCCTGATTTAAATGAAAGAGCCTCAGCCATTGCACGGTATATCAGCAATCTCAGAGAAAAACACATATTTGAACTTTCAAGGCAAAGAGAAAAATAATGACTACAGGCTGTTGTTTCAGCTCCACTGGATATATTCATATTTCTTTCTGGGTTCGCTGAATCCACATTTTGCTTTTCCTTGGTATTGTAATCATCTTCTTTCATCCACCTTTTTTGTTGAACATCATTTATTTCTTATTACACTGGGCTAACAGTAATGTCTTCAGAGTTCTGATTTCTGTATAATCCAATAATCTAATTCAATGTCAATAGAGATCAAGAATATTATATAGTCAATAGACCAGCAAGAGGAGTTTCTCCTAGCTTGGTGTGGACTAATAAAGTCAAAGTGAGCAAGGTACATTGGCTTAGTGGGCAACAAGAAGTGGACAATGAGTGGTTTCCTTCATGAGCCCAGAATGATCAGACCATTCTGCTGTCTCTCTCTTGTTACAATGCTTCCTTGGTCATAAAATCCAACAAGAGGTTTAACATTAGGCACTGTGACAGCTCAGAAGAAGAACTGCCAGGCACATTCAAGGTATTTAAAGAGGAGGATGTTGGATAAATGTTACCCCTTACCTTGTGAATTGAAAACAAACCAACTAATAGGCTGCTGCTTTTATTCTTCTCCATTTGACCAAACTTGAGAGCGTCCAGAATTTTGAAGAACAGAGTTGAGATTCTCAAGTCGCCTGTCCTATGATCAAACAAGACTGGCATTTCCATGCGGATGTCTTGGTATCAACTCGAATGAAATCTGTATAACATTTAAATTGTTCATCTGTTCCTGCCCCTTTGATCCAGCCCCTACTAAAAATTACCCTTCTCACATCAGTCTAATTCACCCGAATTGGCAGTTGCCAGTTTTTGTTATTATTTTAGAGGTTGCCTTCATACTGATCATTTAGTTGCTGATACAAAGTCAATAAAGATTTGGCATGTGGGGCTGACTCCATAGTGACCCTAAGTAATTAATGCACATGGTTTCTGGATAGGCTAAGATAATATCTATACCATACTCTTAATTATCGTTAGGGCTTTATTTCATTTACCTTACCAATGCAAGTGCATCTTGAAGTAGAGTTTAGCTTAAATCTTAAATTAGAGCTTAGCCAAGAAGTTATCCTCTGCCTACAGAAATCAAAAGGGATTGGCATTTCTTTCTGCTCCTACCACTTCCCCCCTCAAAGCTCCTCCCCTAGGACAGTCCCAGGCACCTACAAAAGGAATATTTGATAGTGTGCAACACCAATCTGTAAAGTAAGAGATATAAACTGTAGCAGCAATAACAGCAGAAAACCCTTAAGGATTACTCTTTCAGGACCAAGAAACTGCAGTGAACCTGACACTTTCCTGCAATTAGTGTGCCAGTTCTGATACAAAGAAAGAGTCATTCTATTATAAGATGGGGCCAAACAGTGTGGCATCTGCCCTGGCCTGGAGCACGAAGGGGATGCCTTGGATGAAGCAGAGACAGACGGTGATGAAGATAATCCTGCAGGAGGAATTTACTGACCTTACTCAGAAGATATTAAAGTTAACATGAGAATCACACACCATCTTTAAATTTAAATAACATGCGTAGTGTGGGTTAACTCACTTTCAGGTTGCCAAATTTTTATAATATCTAGAGTCCAAAGCACCAGTTAAAGTGCTGCTAAAATAAGTAAGTGGCTTCAACCAACAATTGAAATCAGATTTTCATGCCCAGCATGTGTTTCATCCACCCAGATTGGTCTCCTGCTGAATAAAGACTTTTGGTGTCTCTGGGCCTACCACAGCTAACTTATGCACATTCAAAAACCAAGTTTTGGCAGACTCTTTATTTGCCTTTTCCTTAGGAACATTTCATGAGCCAGAGCAATAATTTTGAGGTTTGGATAAAAATACTCTATAAATATATGATTAAATTTTGCTTTTAAATACACAGGCTCAACTCTAATTAAAGTCATGAGCACTTTCAGATGGGGAGCCACAAGGATTCAGTCAGGGTGTACTCAAAGAAAAATGGCAAAGCTCAGTCTTTTATGTTTAGGACAGGAGAGGTAAAGGAGATCATTTGGGACAAGGCAATATATTGTCAATAAATGGAAGAACTTATCACATTTCAAGTACCTTAATTCACGACCCACGGTATGTCTTTCAAATGCTATGTTGAAATGCAAAAACAGAGTAGTAAGAAAATTTGGGGTATGGAATAAAGCCATTTCACACAAACTGCCATCTCCTATGCATGTTCTAAAGAGAAAAAAAAGGGTCTAGTGGAAATGTTAAATGTTTTAGCTACGTGAAAGTATTTAATTCATCAATGAAATGGTTTTTTAAATAATTTCTTAAAAAATGTTTCACTAAGATGGTTCTAGAGGACATGGATTTGGGGATTATGATTGAAAAATTGTATATGTAGACATCTAACTTGGGAAATTCTTTTCTAAAAAAATTGAAACTTAAAATTTAATGTGGTCCCAGTGGAATGAAATTAGCAAAATACAGAAGGTTGAAAAAAAATCTTACAAAACAAGTTAATTCATTTTTCTCTATAAAAGACATTAGAATGAAGTTGGGAGAGAACCTATAAACTAAAAGAGATTTAAGGTAAGTAAAAGTTTAATTTTAATATGTGCACCTTATTTGGAATTTGATTCAAATAAATCAAATTGTGAGTAGACAAAGTTGCACAGCATTTACAAGGACAATTTAGAAAATGTATACATTGACAGGATATTTGATAATATTAAAGAATTATTGTTAATTTTATTCAGATGTGATGATATTTAAAACAAAAAATTCCATTCATTTGGAGTCACATGCTGAAATCTTTACCAATAAAATAGGTTAATGTGTTTGACCCAGGTTTTTTTGGTTTTGGAAAGAAAGCCAGTGGAAAACTTTTAAAACAGCAGAGTACTTGATTTCTTGGACTCTACCTCATTTAGAGTATTTTTTAAAAACTCCTATTAGAATAAGGTTTTTTTTAGTATCTTGATATTTACAGATGGCTATGTTCAGAGGGAAATAATCCTTACCACTAAGAGAGGAATGAAAGAAACACACATGCAGTTTGTAGAAGCAAATCCATTTTAGATATTCCTACTTTGATTCAAGGCAAGATGGCCCACTTTTCCATTTAAGCCTACTTCCCATCACCATCAGGGTGCATTAGACATTTTCTCTCCTCTGGGAGAAGATGCCCAATAATGTCCTTTCCTAACTGCACGGCCACTGGGTAGGGATGACAACTGGCTGTATGTCTGGAAGACAGCGAGATGTAGGTCATAGTTAGGGTTTTTTGGATCCATGCTGCCAGATGAGTGTCTGTAGTGATGCCTCCTGCCATGATTCTTGATTGGAGAAGAAATTCAAATCAATCTGCAAAACTCCAATGGTGAACAAGTACCATTCTCTGTACCTCAATCTCTTTCACTTGATTTTCTATATTTTATCTATGGGATAATGTACTATGCATATAACATATGTATGTAGGTTTAACTTTAAAGAATTAATTACTGATGGCTTAAAAGGGGGTATCACTAGGAGAAGCCAAATAAGAGAGCAACAACTCAAAGGGAAGCACAGAGATTTCACAGAGAAAAAACAGAACAAAAAACAAACAACAACAAAAACCAAAGGTGACAGTCAGTAGAGACTGGCAACCAGACAGATACAATACAGAAGAAGAATCCAGCTAGTAGTTTAACTTGTACATTACAGGTCTTGGAACAAAAAATAAAAAAAGACTTGGGAACCAGACAGAAGGATGGAGATGGGAAGGACAGTCAATTGGAATTGAGGGACTTGACAGAGCTACCCACATAAGTGGGAGGTTAGGAAGTGATGCTTCAGTAGGTGTTTATAGATGATTCCTGGATCCACTCATTCATTCCTTTAGGAAAGATTATTAGTTCCTGCGTATCATGCACTCTTCTAGGCAGTAAGGATGCAGTGATGAACAAACAGTATTTTCCTTACTTGTGGTTTGTATCCATCAGTTATTGCTGCATTAAAGAAGAGTAACTTGAAATTCTCTCGCAGGAATAAAGGCTTACTCTGAAGACTAGATATGAAGGAAAAAAACAAAAACAAAACATGTACTGCTTGAGAGCTAAAGGAAGCACCAAAAGTGGACACCTACATGTGGTGACAAGCTGATAGCACCCTCTTCCCACATGCAGACATAACTCCTGGGGTAACTCAGACTAATCTCCTTCCCATCACAGAAAGTGCAAAAGAAACATTCTAAACCCAGAGGTGGGGGTTGCAGAGAGTGCATGGGAATGCTCTGCTTTCTCTCTTTTTCTTTTTTGGACCCTCTTCTCCCCTTTTCAATATGTTCTCATAGAAAGGAGACTTGGAGCAGCTTGAATGATTTCAGGATAAAAAAAAAATCAGGCACAGAAGGTACAACGGAGACCAAGGGCAAAAAAGACACATACCTGAAGATGAGCTGTATGTTACCTGTGTTTTAAATCACTCAAGCATCTCCACAGATTTGGTAGGAAATGAAGATTATGGCATCTAAGTTCCACAAAGGTAGCAGCCCCTTCTGTTGGTTTCTATTACTGGCTTCTAAGGGACCTAGCATATTTTCTGGTACATGTTAATAAATATTTCTTGAATGAATGAATGACAATGACAAAGATTTTACTGATAGTAAAGAAAATGAAGGTGGTGACCAGTCTTGTAGTTTTGCATTCCGTAAGTCTATTTCCTGTTCTGTTTCAGCCTTAATGTCTGCTTCTCTGGGGACTCATGCTTATTTGTGTTCTCAGCCTTCTAAGATATGTTAAACGAGATAGTGCTATTTTAGTCCATGACACAATCTAAGATGGGACTAGACAAATGCATTTAATGTGCATTATATATCAGTAGTTTGTGTTCAATATACACTTGGGATATTGAATTGAAACATGATCCCTGCCTCCATTAATAATAATTTAAAGATAAATCCAATGAACATTATGTCAACTCTCATTGATTCAAGGACTGGTTATCTATTCGGAAGATTATCAAGATTTTGTGCTGTTTTTCCTTTGACTAGAGAGACTCTTTGGGGATCATGGCTGAATTAACATACTAATGGCTCATTAGTATGTCGGAATAAAATATTCTGGTGTCTATAATTTTATAAAGGGGTGTGGAATACGATGATGGGGAGGCGAGACATAAAATGCATTGGATGACTTTTTTAAAGGTCCTGTCCCTTGGTGTCTCACAAACAGAAAGCATCCTATTCCTTCACATTCCTTTTCCTTTTCTTCTCCTTCTGTGTATGACCTGGGATGGTAGTGATGGTCATAGAGCCATGAGCGGGTGGTAGATGGTCAAAATAATTAAAGCAGAATAAGAGAATTAGTTTTGAATGAAATCTGCATCTCTCTCACTCAGAATCCCACACTAGCAGAAGCAAACTCATGTCAAATGAAAGTCCAGTAGATGAGCACTGTGGGGCAAACATTTCAGAATCACAGCTGATTCTCAAATGTGCTACTTCAGGGCTGTTTGACTTTGAGTCAGTTATTTAATCCAATTTTAAAATATTTATCTCCAAATGAAGGTAATGATGCCAAACTTATATAAATATGAGAATTAAATTCATTAATGCATTTAAATGTTCAGTATACTGCTTGGCTATTGTTATGGTGCAATAGATGCTAGCTAATATTATTTTTCCTTTGATAGAAAAATAATTATTTTTTTAATAAAATAAAAAGCAAAAAAGAAATTCACTATGATTGTGATTATCCTTCAGTTTTCTTCTCAGATTTTTTAATTTTTAGCTAACCATTGAGTTTGTTTCATGTAACATGCAGATGTAATGTTCTTTATCATTGGCCTGGAAGATATTATTTTAAGAAAAATGATTATTGCTGGTGCTTAGAATATAGATTTAAAGGGATTTTTAGAAATGAACTATTTTCTATATCTGTGAGAAGAACACACTTGTGGTTACCAAAGGGCAGAGGGAAGGGGGGAGGGACAAATTAAGGGTATGGGACTAACAGGTACAAACTACTATATATAAAGTAGGTTAACAACAAGAATATACTGTATAGCACAGGGAATTATAGGCATTATCGTGTAACAACCTATAATGGAGTATAATCTGAAAAATACTGGATCACTATGCTGTACACCTGAAGCTGATATAATTTTGTAAATCAACTACACTTTGACTAATACAAAGAACTAATCGATTCTAACCTGTTGATTCTGCAGATGAGATTATGGTGAAGCAATGAGGCTAAATTGGTGGCCGATGGTCGCAGGTACCACTTAGGAACAGCTCTGATGACAGCTCGAGTCTCTGCCACTGTGTCCAGTTCTCTTTCACGAGAAAGCATAGCCTTGTTTAAACAAGTCCTGATTGGACAATGGAGCAGATACATGACTCTTGGTGGACTCATGAGCTTCTCTTTCCTATTAACATGAATTAATAACTCAGAAATGGTACATCTTGAGGTTGGTAGAACTGAGAGGGAGTTTTGGGGGTAGGAGAACATTGTATGGCCCAAGCAGACATAGTAGCAGGTAAAGGAACCCTATGGAATTGCAACCTAGTTGTCTCCCCAAAACTCTGCTAGTTGGGATGGGTTTCTGCTACTATAATCAAAAGAGCCTTGAAAAGGACTAAATGAATAATCATTTTTGTTCAGATGAAATAAGTATTTAACTGCAAATTTATACCTTATTAACAGACATTAAATAATGCAACCTGGAATTGGATTTTACAAATGTGTTGGCATTTTAGATGTACTCTTGTCTTTCATAAAATAGAGCCATCTGCTAATAGCTTTGATCAAATCATAAAACTTACTTAAACAGAGATTTCGAAATGGAAACATGAAGAGAAAAATTCTTTAATTTTCTAATTGCTCTTCTCTGCTATTGAAATTAACTATCATTTTATCTTTAATGGGAACAATTATGAAGAGAAACATTTGCTAGCTAATTTAAAGGTTAGCCACTATGGCATGACTAACATCTATGAGAAAAAGAATCAGTAAATTGTTACACTGCAGCCATCAGTATAATTGACTGCTCCTGTGAACACCTGGAATATTTAACTCCTCATTTTCTTCAATGGATCATAACCACTGAAGTCTGCACAAAGTAGAAATTCGACACAATAAATATTCGTTTCCTGCTTTTGCCAGCTCAAATAAGTTTCTAATAATAGCAAGACTTTATCTTTTGTTTAAAATATTTTGCTTTTAACAAAGAACAATTTTTGCTTTGATTATCAGTTTTCACATCCCAGTAACTCTTCCTCATGAGCAGGTAGGAAGAGAGAAAAGGTGCTGGAAGTGGCAATAACTTCAGGATTACATCATCTCCAGCACCAAATGTGACCCCTAGGAACTGAGACTGGGAGAATTCTTCACTACAGTTTATCAGTCACCCTCACTTAGTCCCTGTCATCACTCAGTTCTTTTTCATGGTATTTCCATGTATGTAGGGAGAAGGGGAGAAGTGGTTTTAAAAATCCACCTTCTCACTTGGAAAGCTTGAAGAAATTAAGATTTTACTTTTGTACAACTAATGCTTTTTAAATAAAATGGCTAATTTTTCAGGTTGAAAAGTCAATTCTCTAAAGAAACAAAAGCCCAGTCAGATTCATGTGGCTTACAGTATTCTTACTGTGGCCACGTTATAGAAAATCTTCTGATGTGTTTCATTGTTTCTCAAGCCAAAGCACACATCTATGCTCCCAGGATGTCCTGATGTAGATGCTGTTCTTCCAGCCAAGTAGTATGGTCTGCCACTTGGCAAAATAAAGCCGTTTGAGAGGCAGTATGAACTTGAATGGCTGGCTACATATTCATCTCTGCCAACTAGTAATGATTATTTTATTTTTACAAATTGCTTATTGAATTTTATGTATGCACTTGCTCTTAGAAGAGGCAACTTTACCCTATGAAGAAAGAGGATACTATTTGTTCAGCTGTGGTGTTTGGGACCTTATAATAACAATCCTGTTCTGATAGAATATAGAGCCCTATCTCAAAATGTACAGGTAACAGGCTCTATCCAGACCACTCAATCAGAATGACTGGACAGAAGGAAGCTGCCAGTTTGATTTTTAAAGAAGCTCTTCAGGTGTCTTAAGCAAAGTGAAGTTTGAGAATCAGTGATTTAGAGGACTTCAGCATAAAGTCCTCTCCAAATACAACTGGTTTATTGACCCCTTTGAATTTCTCTTAGGGGCGGCTGCCTAGCTGGGCCCGTGATAAGTCTGTCCAGCCCTGGAGCACATTATTAAGATATCCTTTATGGCCATCCACATTCTCTAACATGTCTTTATCTCTATTTTCCTAACTTTCTTCAGTGGGTCCCAACATGTGTTGGAGAAAGCAATAGCATTTACTGGGCGACTTCAAACCCTCAAATACAAATAACAATATTCTCTTCTTTTAGCCCAGGAGTAGATGGCTTATACCAGCTTATACCGAATCAGTATCTATCATCCATGTCTGTCTATCTATCCTCTATCTAACAGAGAATTACTAAACATCTATGATGAGCAAAGTACTAAGCAAAGCATCATTGGAAATACTAGGGTGCATCAGACACATCCTCAAAGGAGGTTACAAACACCTGAGTGCAGTGATTTAAACAGATATAAAGGGGCACTAGATTAGGCATGGAGATGATTCTAACATGAGCTGAGTGTGGCACTAGGAGACCTTGAAGTTTTGAACTTGGGACACTTGGACCCTGGTGGCATTTTGAGAGGTCACACTTGAATCCCTAAACTGTCACGTGGCATTGTAAAGCCATATTAGGGACACAGGGGACAGAATAACTGACACCAGGGAGGAAATACTTTGTGTCTTGTCAGGGATGAAACCGTGCTACCTAGCTAGATATTGGAGCATAGCTGAGCCAATCTATAGCACTGGAGCTATTCTTTTTAGTTCCATCATACTTTTTTTTTTTTTCCCTATTTGGATGGATTACAAGTTAGTGGTTCCCCAGCTGAAAATGAGATGGTAATTGTAACAGACGATAGAAAGAACACCAGAGTGAATGCTTGCCAGTTGGCGTGGTGGAACTCTTTACAGCTTGGAAATTTAGAGCAAAGAGGCATCTGTGTGGGTTGAAGCCATCCCTTCAGGATCTGCAAGAGTCTGCCTCTCATTTCTACTGTTTTTAGGCAGGTCTTCACCACACTCTTTAGACAAGAACCTCTCCATTTTTATCCTAAGACAAAACAAACAAATAGCGAATCTCCGATGAAGATATAGAGGACCTCTTGTTTATAAATGGTTTTGCAATGTTATTACAACGTAATATATATACATTGCAAAACATTAGAAAACATATTATACAGGAAGAAGAATAGGGAATTTTCCTTCATCACTTTAACATTTTTTAGTATTTAGTCCCTTGTCATTTTTTTTCTGTCATACGTACTATGCATACATATTCTTATTACTTTCCACAAAAATAGAATTCTTTTGTATATAGTTTTAATACTTTCATTATTTAAAAATGTAACTCCATATGCTAAACATTCTCCTTATTGTTTAATATTCATCCTTATTATTATTTTAATGGCTAATAACTGCTTATTACATTTGAATGTAACATACTTTATGTAAACATTTCTCTATTTTTGGGCATTTAGGTAATTTCTAGTTTCGTGTGAGTACCACCATATAGTTGAGTGCAACCAAATATACTTCAAAGTATTAAAATTTCCAGTCAAAAGATCAAAATGATCCTTTTGAAACAGAGCTATAGGCTGTAATTTGGCCAAGGAACTTGAGGTTTTGGCACCTCGGTGGTTAAGGTCGTACAAAACTGGACAGTCTTAGGGAAGATAGTTCTAGGTTTTTAGCTGATGATAAATTGTGTACTGATCTCTAAGCAGGGGGAATTATTCCAGTCTGCAAAGTGGACTAAACAAATAAGAAACCAGGAAGATTAATGGTCAGAAGATAGGTTCAGGGGAACCTGGCTTTACCGTGATTGATGGTCTCCAAGTGGAAAACAATAACAGGCCCAACAAGAGTTTAATCATCTTAAAAAAAAAAAATGGCTCTCCTCTGTCCCATAAGTAAAACTTTTAAAATGCCCTTATTTTAAAATGATTGTATCAAATCATGTTATTTTTATTTTGGAAACTTTTAAATGCTATGAAAAGATTCATTTAATAAAACCTCTTTACAGAAATCATAATCAGCATTTCTAACCAGAGAACAATGGTGGGAGGGAGAATTCTTTTCAGAAATACAAAGAACAATGCCGAGTTTCTGATTTTGAAACAAGTTGTTAAATAAGGCACAGAAATGAACTGAGGAAAAAAAACAATTTAAGAAATTTTCTCAAGTTTCTCTCAAGTCAAAGAGAGTGTACTGCAGAGTTTAATAGCATAAAGATTAGGCTTGGATTTTTAAGATCTGCATGTTGAGATTACAAAACTCTATAAATCATGTTTATAGTGTGAGTCTCAATATTTAAAATATTTTATTTAACTCTGGAGGCCATGTTCAGTTGATTAAAATAAAGTCTTATGTTTATGCAAGTCTCATACCATAAATCAATACAGACTCACTATTACAGTTTATGAAAAGAAAAATGAAAGACTCCACTACCCTTCTGATGTACATTTCTGAATGGCTTTCCTCCCTCCACAACAAAAATTAAAACATTTTTAGAATTAAAACTTTTAAAATGCCTTTATTTAAAAATTAATGTGTCATATATGTGCCACATCTTCTTTATCCATTCATCCGATGATGGACACTTAGGTTGTTTCCAGCTCCGGGCTATTGTGAATAGAGCTGCAATGAACATTTTGGTACATGTCTCTTTTTGAATTATGGTTTTCTCAGGGTATATGCCTAGTAGTGGGATTACTGGGTCATATGGTAGGCACATATATACAATGGAATATTACTCAGCCATAAAAAGAAACGAAACTGAGCTATTTGTAATGAGGTGGATAGACCTAGAGTCTGTCATACAGAGTGAAGTAAGTCAGAAAGAGAAAGACAAATACCGTATGCTAACACATATATACGGAATTAAAAAAAAAATGTCATGAAGAACCTAGGGGTAAAACAGGAATAAAGACACAGACCTACTTGAGAATGGACTTGAGGATATGGGGAGGGGGAAGGGTAAGCTGTGACAAAGCGAAAGAGAGGCATGGACATATATACACTGCCAAACATAAGGTAGATAGATAGTGGGAAGCAGCCGCAGAGCACAGGGAGATCAGCTCGGTGCTTTGTGACAGCCCGGAGGGGTGGGATGGGGAGGGTGGGAGGGAGGGAGATGCATGAGGGAAGGGATGTGGGAACAGATGTATATGTATGACTGATTCACTTTGTTATAAAGCAGAAACTAATAAAAAAAAAAGAAAGAAAAAAAAATTAATGTGTCAAATCATGTTATTTTATTTTGGAAACTTAAGTGATGAAAAGATACATTTAATAAAACCTCTTTAGAGAAATCATAATTAGTATTTCTAACCAAAGAACAATTTAGCAGATTATATATGCAGAATAGAACTTATACTTATATATGTGGATGGCTTCTCCAACTGTTAGAAATAAGGGAAACAGAGGTACTCTTTATGAGTTATATTGTCTTAATTTAGACTTGCTTGAGTCTATTTAATTTGTAATAACAAATAATGCATTTAAAAGAAGAATGTATCAACAGAGGGACAATGATTAGTATAGTGAAAAGTTCAAATGGTTGACCTTTGAAAACATGTATGTCTAACTCTTCGGAAAGATGCTGGATTTGGAGTCTAGGATTATGCTTGTTCCTCAGACAGGTGTTCTGAACTCTTTGCTGGGAGGTGTTATTCTTCTGTCATTTAGAAATAAGAAAAGTATAACTACTGCATAAATAAGAAATGTTACAGCTTTCCACCCACAATTTCCTTATCTATTAAACAGAGTCATCTAGTGTGTAACTCCTACTCTCCTTGTCTTAGAACACTTTTCATCTTTTTTCCTAGTATGTATATAATTCTGCTTCTAATATAGTCAGGGAGAAATACCTCAGTGTCAGGATGACTATGCAGTTTGGCTTCTTAAGAGAGGATAGTATCATAGGGCTCTAAGCCTTCAGAAGCACTGGATGGAAGGCAGAGAATGAATGATTTCAGTGGCAAGTTACTGTATCCTACATTTTGTTTAAGGGGCTGTGTATGTGAGAAACCCATCCCCCTGGAAGGGCTACTTGAGACCTATAGACATCTTAAGCTAAAGGTAGCTTTTGAGCAGCCCACCTCACCTATGACTGAGTGATCTCAAGATGCAGCCAGTCTGATTTATATTTGTTTTTCTTTCACATTATCCTAAGACTCCCAAAGTCCAAGGCAAATAAAAAAAGGTAGGATACTGGAAATGAAAATGACTCTGGATTAGCAACTTCAATCCACATTCAGAATAATTTATCTTTGTTTCCTCCTATTATTTATCTCTGTCTTTTAACCCTATTGTGTGGGTTCCTTAACTTTATCTTGTCACTCTTTAAAAATTTTTAAAACTTCCATCTATGTATGTATTTTTCCATATTGTTTAACTATTCTTTTAAAAATGGCATCATGTTCACTTCATGAATTTAATATTTTCTATTTTTTTTCCTAAGGATAAAAATTTTAGTTTTTTGAAGTTTTTTTTTTCTTCCTGCATTGTCTCTTTTATTTTGAGACATTGTCTCTTTACACTGTGTATGGATGGTGGTGTGTTTTAGTCTTCTTGTTAGAGTTAGAAGTTTTCCTCAAATGTCTGTTCGTTTCTGACTGACTTAAAAGTGACACAGTAAAGTTGTGTGTCTGTCAGGTCAGCTTTAGTATTGAGGGATCCCCAAATCTGTAGTTTTCTTTTCATTCTAGAGAAAGTTCTCAATCTTCTGCCTTGATGGGCAGCCCATCAACTAGTTCTGGATGAGTGAAGAGGACTCACTCTTTGGCATGTGTACTGTGTCTCACTGCCTGGTGTCCCTAAGCCAGGACGTTCCTAGTACAATTTCTGCAGGGAATAAATCTCTCATCTCTAGCAGAAGTATGAGGGGGGCTGTTGCTTTAGTTGAATGGGGACCAGTCCCTCTGATTGTTCCACATATAAAGTGTCAGCCAATCCTCTTTTCAGTCTCTCGTGTCTTAACCCACTTTCCAGCACACCTTCTGCCTACAACCCTTAAAACTCCTGGGTTCCCAGGAGTGAATCATCTTGATTCTTGTCAGTATGCACATCTTAAGATATTTGGTTTCATTGAGGCTTCCGTCATGTTTGTGCATATACCTGGAGTATTTATCTTCTAGTGGAGTGTCTTAAAACAGCAAGGAAAGATTATAACCAGATCTGGACAGGGTCTCCTGGGCCGCTTCCTCTTTTGATGAACCTGGTTCCTCCCATCCTCTCTCTAATACCAGGAGTGTTCTATCATGCCTATTCCTTGTTATCCACACCATACTGACACGAGTCCCAGAAAAAGGAGGAACGTGTATCCTTCCCCCATATCCTCATTTTCTGTCCTGATATTACTTTCACTCCACACAGAAGGACACGATCCAGCCATGTGGTCCCCAAATTATACAATTGTCTGGCTTCACCACATGTCCCGGATTCTGAGGTATTAAGTTCCACCACATGCAGGAGATCAGCAGCTCTGGAAATACAGCTCCAAGCTCCATTTAATCTCTTTTCAGCCTCTCCTTGGCAATAGGTTAGAAATCTCGTGGTCAAAGTTAAAGCAGAGTCTCTCTTGTCCAAGACAAATGAATAACACACAGGGTGAGAGTGACAATCAACACAATAGAGGTGACACCAATTACTTGTGGAGCAGATACAACAATTTCAGCTGAGAGAACTGGGAAAAGCTCTATCTCTTTTTTCCTTTTCTGTCTTTTATCATTTTGTTTCCTCCTTTTCTTTCCTTTTTTTTTTTTTTTTTTTTGATGACCATGAAGAACAAATATTTCCCAGTTTCCCTTGGAGGAATTCTGCTGGGTTACAATTCTGGTAGCCAAGAAGTTCTTCATTATGTCCAATCTAAATTGCCTCTGACTTAATTTAATGCTATTTTATTTCATTCAATTCACCATGGAAAGGGAAAAAGTAATAAATTTCAATTTCATAGAATTCCTTCATACACTTGAAGACAGTGATTAAACCACTCCAAGTTTTCTTCTCTAGCCTAAACAACCCTGACAAAAATCTTTCTGAAATGATTTTTAGATTGGGTTCCAGGGATTATGTTTCTCTCAGTAAAATAAGATCTGACTGAAGCTTTTCTTCTGCTTTTCTGGCTATGCTTTTTTTTTAAACTACGCATGTACTTCAATCACACTTTATAAACCTCATTTACAATGTTCAGTACTTACATACTCAAAACTTATAGGCCTTTAAAAATTGCAACTTTACTCAAATTAACCAAAGCAGATATCATGGTAATTCAAAAGTGATTACTGGCTGACTTTGGTGTTATGAAAACATAAACATTGGTCTCCTGGGCTAAATTTCCTCTTTCATATGGTCACAATTTTAAGAACAGGCTGTGTAGACAGGAGTGTTAGTGCCAGAGACACCGCTTGGAAGCAGCCCTAAGTGTGCCAGTGTGGTTAGTTTGAGCTAAACAAAGAAACAGTAAAAGTTTAATCAAGTCCAGTTGGAAACACAGTTTGGGGGGATTGTGTCTGTGACAAGAGAGATTATTCTGCAAAGCAACTTTCCTTAAGCTTCTCTAAAAGCATATAGATATCACGAAGTTTTTGTTTTCAGTTAGAAAAGATCATGCCACTAAACGATTAATAGCTGCCCATTGTATTTTGACAAGATTGACCTTCACATTTAAGATATGCAGTCCTAACAGCGAAGGATTACTTAATAAAGATTATTTAGGAGGCATTAAATCCTGAAAACAGAACCAGGTATTTAATCACCTTTAAAATATGGAAGGCTATTTATTCCATGATACTTGGAATGGATAGGCTGTATATGTTGAGCTTCCCTTTCTACTTTTTGGTAAGAAAATCTCTTTTCCTAAGGAAATCCATCCCATGAGATTTGGATGGAGTGATCACTATCCCTCACTCCATGTCCCACCAGCATTAAGGGGTAGACACGTGATACAGGCCTTGCCTAGCTGAAGACTACATGCCCTTAGAGGCAGTGACTATTTGTGGACAGACATGTGATAGAAGCAGTGGTATTTCTGAGATTTTTCAGCCAGTCCCAGATAAGGAAGATGGTGTACAAGAAGTCTCCTGAATGTAGAGAAGCAAGAACTCTGTGTCACTAAATTCTGCTCCCAGCCACTTAATTTTTTTTTTTTTAGCTGGACTAGTTTTATATGAATTTCTATTACAATTAAAAGTCCCAGTTAATAGGACTGATCAGAAACACTACATTTTAAGCAAGGAAAATGAGGCATGATTTGCCTAAGTTAACACACAGCTGGTTTGCTGTGCAGCTATGCTTGATGTCCAGCTCTCTTAAGTTTGTTCTTTGACTCTTATTTCCTGGGCACCTGCAGTGTGTCAGATCTTGGTGGTAGAATGATAAGCCTCCCTTCACCAAGCTTAGAGTCGATTTCTCTATAATTCTCCGTTTTGGTGAAGCTATGTATTTTTAAATAGTTAAAGTCTCCAAGAGAGAATTTCTAAAAGCAACTTTGTTATAATAAATTGAACTGCAAAGAAGAAAGTGAAAGATTTTCCATAGAACTATAAATATTAAATTTAGAAATATTAAATATTTCATCTAAATCTTGAAGCCTTTTTTATAAACCCCATTTTGTAGCTAAAATAAGTACTAAGAAAATTAAGCCACTTTGCCAAATTCATACTCCATTCAGTCTATTTTTAAAAAGAGGTTCATTGTTCATTGCTTAATTCATTATGAAGACTGTGTATAAGAAAAAATACTGAGGTTAAATTTTTTTTCTTTTCTTATATAATAGTATTGCATGACTTCATTTGTTAAAAACTTATAACTCTTCTATTACCATAAATATCCTAAAGCTTAAATAATACTATTAATGGAATGATTACTATGAATATGTCTAATTGCCAGCTACCTGCATTGTGGGAGGGAATATGAGACCCAAAATTCTTCCTGTTCTTTCATCCTGCCTTGAAGTTGCAATGACCCCTCATCTCTCGCCTAGCTCAAATGCTGCAAACATATAACCTCCAAAACTTTCCATCAAGACAAAGAAGCCCAAGAAGGTCTAAAGTGACTAGAGGGAAAAAGGTAAGTCTAAACTATACCTGAACTTTTTTAACTCTTAGATTCAAATGCTTGTTATCATATACCAATTTATTAGGCAGAGGGTGCTAATAAACAAAGTGCATAAATTTAATTATTGAGATAGGTCAATTTATTATTTTTCAAATAGGCATGTTAAGTGGTTTTTTTTTTGTTTTTACTTTAAATATGTGTGTTTCATTTTATGTTAATTATAACTTAATGAAGTTGTTTTAAAAAAGACAAAAAAGATGAGACATCCATATCAGCAAATTCACACTCACAAGGAAGGATGTCTATAGTGTATTAAGTGAAGAAAAAAATGTGAAACAGTAGGCATGATATTTTTTATGGAATACCTATAAGCAGAAAATGTTAACTTTGGCTGTGAGAATACAAAGAGTTTTCACTTCCAAATTTAAATACTGCCATAGTCTACAATGAACATATGTAAGGGTCAGGTTCCAAGATGGCCCCCAGGGATCCCTACTTCCTGGGATTCATGCCCTTGTATATTTGTCTCCCACATTGGATCATGGTTAGTTTGTGTGACCAATAGAATATCTCAAAAATGATGATATGCCTTAAAAGGCAACATGGCTTCCTTTTTGCTCTCATTTGAATTATTTATTCTGAAGGATACAAAGCAGCTTTACAGTGGGCTCCATATGAAGAGGAACTGAGGCCACCTGCCAACAACCATGTGAGTGAACCATCTTGAAAGAACATCCCCCAGATGCAGCCCAACCTTCAGATGACTGCAGCCCTGTCTGTCATCCTGATTGCAACCTCATGAGATGAGAGAGAATCATCCAGGTAGGCCATTTCCAGATTTGTGATTCCCGGAGATGTTTGTTATTTTAAGACATTAAGATTTGGAGGAATTAGTTACATAGTAATAGATACGCAAAACAGTATGTATTCCTTTTTTTTTTTTTGGATAGCTATATATATTATATATATATATAATATATATATAATTAACATATAATAAATTAAACATACATATATAAAGAATACAATTTGATAAGTTTTTATATATACAGTTGACCTTTGAATAATGCAAGTGTTTGGGGCATCAATCCTTTACCCAGCTGAAAAAAACCTACCTATAAATTTTAGTCAGCTCTCAGTATAATGGTTCCTGCATATCTGGGGTTCCACATCCTTGGATTCAACCAACTGCAGACCATGTAGTACTGTGTTTATTGAAAATAATCCATGTATAAGTGGACCCACCCAATTTGAACCAGTATTGTTCAAGGGTTAACTGTATATGATATAAATATATAGATATGATATGTAACTGTATTTGTAAAGTATCACTAAAATCAAGACAATAAACATACCAACCTTTCCCTCCAAAAGTTGCTTAGGACCTTTGCTTATTCCTCCTTCACACTCCCAGCTTGCCTACCCCAAAGCAATCCTGTCTGCTTTCTGTTGCTATAAATGACTTTGCATTTTCTAGGATATGCGTAAATAGAATTACACAGTATGGACTCTTTTTGTTTGGCTTCATTAACTTAGCAGAATTATTTTGAGAATCATTCACGTTGTTGCATCTATCAATAGTTCATTCCACTTTATTGCTAAATAGTAATCCATTTTATAGTCAGCATTGGATATACCAGTTTGTTCATTCATTCACCTATTGATGAAGAGGTGGGTTGTTTAGAGTTTGAGGCTTTTCCAAATAAAGCTTCTATGAATATTTATGTACATATATTTAATGGATATATGCTTTTATTTCTCTTCAAGAAATACCTAGCAGGGGAATGGCTGGGTTATATGATAAGTATATGTTTAACACTTTAAGAAACTGCCTGTTTTCCAAAGTGCTGCCTCATTTTACATTGCTAGAGAGTTCCAGTTTTTTCACATCCTTGCCAACACTTGCTATGATAAGATTTCTTAACTTTAGTTATTCTAATAGATATGTAATTGCATACTATTATAATTTTAATTTGAATTTTTCTAATGACTAATCATTCTGAACATCTTTTTGTGTGCTTAATTGCTATCCATAAGTTTTTTTGTGAAGATTCGACTCAGTATTTTGCCCAATTTTTTATTGAGTTGTTTGTTTTGTTGTTAGAATTTTGAGAGTTCTTTATATGTTCTCTATCATATATGATTTGCAAATATTCCCTTCCAATCTGTAACTTGACTTTTCATTCCTTTAGTAGTGTCATAAACTAGCAGAAGCTTTAAATTTTGATGAAACCCATTTTATCAATTCATTTTAAAAAACAGATTATGTTTTTTCAACCATATCAAAGAAATCTTTACCTAACCCAAGGTAACAAAGATTTTTTTCCCAATGTGGTCTTCTAGAAGTTTTATAATTTTAGATTTAACATCTAAAATTCACTTTGAGCTAATTTTTGTATAGAGTGAATTTATCAAAGTTCACTTTTTTGCCTATGTACATACAATTGTTACAGCATAATTTGTTGGGAAGAAGACCCTTTTCCACAGAAATGTGATTGTATTTTTGTCAAAAATTACTTGTAATATGTAAATTTAAAAGGAGAGGATTAATTGATCCTCTGGGGGAAACTTCCAGATGAAGACTGGTTCTTTTATTTGAATATAAAAAATAAAATAAAATATAATATATTTTATTTGTTTAATAACAAAAGTTCTATAGGAAAATGCAGAAAACACACAGGAATATTAGAATCAATCATAATATCACTGGCCGTAGATAATTAATGGTTTTCTAAGAATACAATTCATCTTTTTATCTTTTTAGTAAAAATGGGGTCAGAGTACATTATTTTGAAATCTGCTTTACATATCACTGTATGGCAAATAATTTTGATATTATTAACATCTCCTATAACATGTATAGATTTTAATGAAACCATGGTGATGACCACAAAATTCATATAGAGGCAGAATATATTCCTCTGTACCAACCAAATTCAGAAAATTATTAGTCTAAAAAAATTAAAAGCTAGATAATTGATGATTCATTTGAAAGTTTTCTTTAAATTATTCAAAGTCGAGTGACATTAACTTGTGACTTTTTTCTGTTAGTTTCTGTCTGCATTTCTGGATTTTTCCATGCTAACAATTTGCCTGAATTGTTCATGACTCTTTCTTTTTGAGAGAAGAGAAAAATAATTTTGGTACAAAGTTCTTTTTATCATAGTGGAGATTTTGATATTAATAAATATTTAGAATTCATATGAAATCATTTTATAGAACTCTGGAGCTGAAAATTAGGGGATATAAATGGAAATTTGCTGTCTAAAGATTTTGGATCTCGATTCTCATAGTCACTCAGAATGATGTTGCTGGAACCTATCCAGGATTATACAAACTTCCAGCCTCATTGACATGGAGACGGATAATATATTTCAAAAACTGCATGAAGTCCTTCTGTGAATAATCAAATTAAGCCTTTAAAGATAGCACTCTCAACAAGACTCAAATCAATTCCAAGAATGATTCAATAAAACTGACAGTTTCGGTTATTCAAAACCACCTAGCCAGTCTTGAAAACACGTTAATCTTCTTGAGTAGAAATGTGACCCAAGAGAAACGAGGCAGTATTAATTTGGTTTGTTGCTAGGGGCAGTGCTAGCCAAGTTTTATAACTCATTCTCTCACTGTTGTAGTAGAAGGAAATGAAAATAGAGAGGATATAAATCAGCTCGGCTGGGCCAGTTCTGGAAAGGGATTTTTACACCATTTTCTAAGTCTAAGAGGGTACTGCCAACAGGGGTTGCTGGCTGAGGAAGCATTAACTTAGCATTTTGCAAGTAGAGAATCAGGGCATCCAGATGAGTTCAGATCAAGTCGAAAATTATAGAGTGTTTGATCAAACCTGAAATAAGTATGTGATAGGTGTCTAACGGGACACTACAATCTTAGGAATGACGCTAATGAACATTTGGGTGAGATATTGTCTGTTAATATTGAGTACCATCCTTGCCCTTCTAAGATCCTCCCTATATCTGCATTTCCCAGACTCCTTCACCACAATCCACATGGTTTAAATTTAATTCCAAAAAGAAGAGTAGTCACAAGAGATACGAAGGACAGACTGAAGTCATTTTTTTGTTTCCAGCAGTAACAGGTGAGATGTTCAGCTGACTGTAGACATAAGGTTTGCAGCATCTTCTGGATGAGCTGCTTTTAATCACCTGCTTCAGTGCTGTAGGCAACTGAGAGATTCAGCAAAACTTTTCTGAATCTCCACACTCCCTGATTTCCTAAAACCAGCAGTGGCACACCCTGACCTTTATTTGCCCTTATGAACAGCACTTTAAATATCCAATTCCCTCTATTAAATCCCTTCCTATTAAAACAAGTAGAGCAGTTTTTGTTTTCCCACCAAAATGGACAGATAGACCATTTAAATGTTAAGATTACACAATAGAATTCTCAGCATTTGTGTATGGTGTACACACTTAAAGTTTCAAGTGTAAGTCCAGAGTAAGGAGGTGAATGACCAGCTTCTTCTTCCAAGCAAGCATTTATGGTTTACTACAATAGAAAACACAGATAAGTGTTTTAAAATAACAGGACCAATTTTTACCATTGCCCTGATTGACTCTTCATGGATACTTCATTAGGAAGACTCAATTTAAAAGAAATGTTTAGGACTTCTAACACAGGCAAGCAAAGTTTGTTGCATGGAATCGATTCAGGAGAATAAACTACACATATGTTAGTTGACACATTTCATTCAAAATTTTAATAGCTTTTTTGAACCTTCCAGGGGAAAAAAAAAGATACATTCCTACGATTTAGATTATTTTCATTATTGAATGAAATATTGGCAATGAAAAAAGTTGACACCCCATAGAAGCCATTAAAATGTTAAAAAACTGAAGTTATTTAAGAAGTAAGAACACAAAGGCAGCTTTATAAATTTTTTTATCTAGAAATTCGGTTATAGGTCTAATTGCAAAACTTCCTGGGACGCATATTAAGCACCCATTTATCGTTGCTCATGTCTGACATTTAAGATAAAAACCACAAAGCTTTATCAAGGGACATAAAGTCAGTCAAACAAACAACTTGAACATGAATGAATGTAAAATGATGTCATGTTTCTGGATGGAAAGACAACATTTTAAGATGCTAATTCACCCTCAAATTGATATCTCCATTTCCTGTAATGTTAATTTCAGGGGGATGTTTGTTTTTCTTTGACCTTTCAAACATTATTCTAAAGTTCATGCGGAGAATAAAAGACAACATAGTCAAAACATTTGGGAAAAGATGTGCTCATCCCCGATTAGGTGCTATAAAAGGCTGGAGATGTGGTTGTGGGGGTGAGGAGGTGTGGCGAGCATGGTCTGCATCAACTACGCTGCATTCATGAAAAGGAATGCACTGCAGCCAAAAAAAATAGACTGGTGTACGTACTGCTCAGAAAGATGTTGGGAATATATTGTTAACAGAAAAAACAACCTACAGATCAATGTGTTTAACACAATTATATTTCTATAAAAACTGCACACACCTTTATACGTATGCATGCAAATGTCTGCATTAGCCTTAGAACACTTGACAATACATCAAACTGCTAAAGTGGTCCCATCTGAGACATAGTGGGAGCTGAGGTTGACATTTGCTTCATATTTCCTGTGTGTGTGCACGCACATAATATTTAAAGCAGCGATGACCTTGTAACTTTCAACATTTTGCATTTTTAATATTATTCAAATTAAAGTGTAAAGAAATCCATCATGTAGTGTTTTCTGTTCATGTAAATAGACATGTACATTCACATACATACACATTTATGCAAGAAAGAAACTTGGATATTTACAAACATGACTGCTTTTTTTTGAGGACAGATCCTTTCTTAGAGAAATGGTATTTGTTAGGTTGAAAAATCTTGATTTGGGTAGGCAAATTAGGGAGCTGGAGTCTGAGAAGCCTGAATTGCTTTGCACGATAGAGAAAGGTTGTGTGCACGATGTGGTTTGACTTGGTTACTGTCAGTGGTATGATTTCAATATTGCCTCTGCCACCCCTACAAATTCCTGAATAAGGTCTACATGGTTCACGAAAGCTTTGGTATAAGTGGATTTCTTGGCAGAATTCAGAGTCAATTAGAGTGCGGTTCAAGGGCAGATGCAAAAACAATGCAGCTTGAAGAAGAAGGGACTATAGAAAGTAAAACTCCAGGAATTTTCAGAAATTTAGAAGATATTTTGCATTTTCCCCACGTATGGCTTTGGACAGTGCTTCAAGGAGAACACTCATACAGCTTTACTTGTGTTACCCAGAGTCTGTTCAGCAAAGAAGGCTGGTTCAAAGTCTGATGAAGCTTAAAAGTGAGAAGCTATAGCTGTCTAGTTGTTCTGAAGGCTGAGCGAGAGTGATTAGAAAGAAGGTTCAAGAGGGCTGCCTAGAGGGATGATGGGATCCTAATTTAGATGATATCCTGTGAGGAGCGGACCAAGGGAACTAGAGGCTGGGAAGGCAGAGATTTGCGAGTAGCATCAGGGGAAGACTTTACCTGCACTAAGTATCTGCAGCGAGAGATCCCAGAAGCAAAGGAGTGATGTCTGAAGAAACTACAACCACTCCCTAAGAAACAGAAGTAGTCTTAACACCCTCCAAGCCCAGAAAGTACCAAGGCCAGGTCAACACTAGAGTTAAGTAAGATATTTCTTGCACTGCAACTCTCTTGTTATCTGCCATGTAAACCTTGAAATGCCAGAGGCAGCCTAACAAGTGGGGGAGTGGGAGGAGTGCTAGATGGGCCTTAAAGACATATGTGAATCTCAAGGTCCTGATTTCTACAATAAGCCTAAAAAATTTAAGAACATTCTCTCCTCCCCCACTATAGACACACTTGAGAAAGAAAATGCAGAACATACTAATATTCAAGATCCAGTAGTAGTTTAAAACATGTACTGAGGCTTCCCTGGTGGCGCAGTGGTTGAGAGTCCGCCTGCTGATGCAGGGGACACGGGTTTGTGCCCTGGTCCAGGAAGATCCCACATGCCATGGAGCGGCTGGGCCCGTGAGCCATGGCCACTGAGCCTGCGCGTCCGGAGCCTGTGCTCTGCAACAGGAGAGGCCACAACAGGGAGAGGCCCGTGTACCACAAAAATAAAAATTAAAAAAAAAAAAAATACATACTGATCAGTTAAGAATCTGTCTAAATTTTTTAGTTTAATACATTTTACCTCTATAATAAATATGATTCATTTGCTTATTCAGCACTATTTATTGAGTGCCAACTTTGTGCCAGGCACACTTCCTCTGGGCTCTGGGGAAATCAGGAAAAAAATGACAAAGTCTGGCCCTCAGCCTCAGGGAATTTACATTCCAGTTGGGGTGACCCAGGGTAAAAATATAATAGTACAAGGCCACATAGCAACAAGTTCTATTATGAAAAGTAATTCAGCTAAGGTGAAAGAGTGACAGGACTGCTAATTTATATAGAGACATCAGGTTACTTTGAGAGTATAAAATTTAAGTAAATTGAAAGATATGAAGAAATGAGTCATGGGATATCTTGGGGAAGATCCATCTGGCCAGAGGGAACATGGCATGCAGAGGACTGAAGCAGGGACAATCTTGGCAGGTTGAAAAGTGCAAGGAGGTCCTGGTGGTTAGACTAGTGAAGCCAATGAGCAATGAACCCGTTTTTTCAAATGAAACAACTTTCAGGGAGAAGGACCTTTGAGATGCTAACCTTTCTGTGGGCAGGGTCTGGAAGGAGAGCCTGCTGGGCCCTAGTCAAGAAGAGGATGTGTTATAACCCATACCTTGCATGTGTGTTTAGATCGTGCTCTGAGACTCACTGCGACCTTCATGGTTTGTCCACGAGTATTAATTAATTAATTTTTTTTTTTTTTTTTTTTTTTTTTTACCACACAGGAATGATTGTTTTTAGGATCGAGATATTTTCCAATATGCAATACATTCATAGTAAACCCCAGGGCAGGAGGACTCCACACAACTCTCCCCTCTTCCCTGAAACGTCGGTTTTCTGAAACATAGCTTGCTTGCTGCACACGCCCATTACATGGTACATCACCTGAACAACACTGCCCACTTCAAAACACACGTGCACACACACAAACAGACACACGCAGATCTGCCCACAGGGTCAGGGACTGCCACTTCCTGGCAGGGGAGCGTGGCTGCAGCCCCCCTGCTGCTCAGTGAAAAGTGTGGGAGCTGTGGAAGCCTACACGGGCTCCTGCTTGACCAAGGGGGTCACTGGTGATTAAGAGGGTCAGTGGGAGCTCCCTGAAACCACCAGCTGGATTTGCTTGTTTTCTTCATGATTGAGAAAAGCAGCTCGGCACACAGGATTTTTAATAAACAGTGTAATAACCCACACACCTTCTTAGAAAATGTGAAGCATGTTAACAAAACTCCTAACTGTACTGGAAGATAATGACATTTGGCTTCTTTGTGTGGCCACATACCTTCACTACTGGACAGTGAAGCTGATCAGAATGCCACCCATTTACTAGTGTGGAAAATCTGCCATCCGTGACCATAAATATATAAAACTCTGCTTGCTCCGAGCAGTTGGTCTGTGTAGGTTCCATTTGCCCTGTTGGTCACAGATGAGCTGTTGATACCCTTTCTGACCCCAAATAAATAAAGTCCGTTAACAAGTTCCAGCATGATGAGAGGGCCTCACACTGAGAACGGGGGGCCCCCTTTCCTGGGTCTTGTCTGCAGCTGCCTAAAGCAGAAGCCGATGAAGGGGTTCATCCAGAGCTTCGAAGGGGGCCCCCCAAAGACGGATTTCATCCCTTCCTATCGCAGCCACTGCTCCCACGTGGGCTTCTCGCTCTTCAGCCTCTCTATTTCTGCTTTGTCATTGTATATGGAGCGGATTTGGGTTTAAGTACTGTGGTGGTGGGCACGCTCAGGCTTGATACAGCAGCACTTGGGACACTTGTACAGATCCCTTCTCCAGGCTTCAGCTGCAAACCTCCGTGCCTTCTTTAGTAGCATTTCCTTTGGGTACTGCGCCCGGCTGGGTGACCATGGTCCTCAGGTGAGACACCACAGGGCAAGCACCGCCAGGCAGTTAAAAATGATCCCGTTGGGGGGGGGGCTTCCCTGGTGGTGCAGTGGTTGAGAGTCCGCCTGCCGATGCAGGGGACGCGGGTTCATGCCCCAGTCTGGGAGGATCCCACATGCCGCGGAGCGGCTGGGCCCGTGAGCCATGGCCGCTGAGCCTGCACATCCGGAGCCTGTGCTCCACAACGGAAGAGGCCACAACAGTGAGAGGCCTGCGTACTGCAAATAAAAAAAAAAAAATGATCCCGTGGACCACGGAGTACCAGAAGTCTTTGGAAGGCAGCAGCAAGACCAATGTCACCAGAAAGTTTGCATAGGTGACCAGAAGCCACGTGACACAGGCACAGATCCTGCCGCAGCCCAAGCGGATGAACTGGACTCTGTCTGCCACGTCAGCCTCGAAGGCAGAGGACGCTGAAGAGTCATAACAGTCATTTTCACTCAGGAGAGGTTGATGCTCAGCATCCCAGAGCTGGTGTCCTGATGACGTCATGGTTTCCCTACACACCCTCTCAAATTATTTCTAAACATTCCTTGGACATTTTGTGCCTTTTCTTTAGGACCTTAAGGTGCATACTGTCCTGTGGGATAGGATACAAGGCCCGGGGGTGGGGGTGGGGGTGTCGCCTGGCGTTTCAACTCCCAGCCTGCTGCTGGCGGAGACTGCAGCGGACAAGGCAGGGACGCATCATGCAGCCACGCTGCTGGCCATCGCTGCGTGGGCCCCGCAGCTCGGCTCGGCGGGGCTCCGTTCTGCCCGGCCAGTCAGAAGAACGCAGCCTCCTAGCAGACTCGAGAGCCAGAGCCCAGCCTCCCTGAGCATTCCTGCGTGACTCAAATGACCGTCCTGCAGCAGCCGGGCTTTCTCCAAGGTAGGTTCGTGAAAATCAATACTGCATCTACCCAGGGAAGAATATCTGGTCTAAGGAATCTTCTCTCTTGTGACATTGACGTGTGTAATAAATAGGCCTTATCTTTTTCTTCCCACTGGGGTCAAAGAGTGATTTGTTCTTTTGAACAAAATGGATTAGCTAATGCAAACTGAAATACATTGTCTAGAAATTAAGTCAGTCCTGAACCCTTCCCCCAGCAAAGAGATTGCTCCTAGGGCTTGTTTATACATGAGGTGTCTAAAGCGCTTGTTAGTGTGCTTAGCACAGCACATGCACAATAAATGACAATTATTATTTTTTATTTATTTATTTTCTTTTTTCCACTGTGGCCTCTCCCGTTGCGGAGCACAGGCTCCGGACCACTGTGCCACCAGGGAAGCCCGACAATTATTACTATGTGGTAATAATAGTGGCTTGAGATCACCCCAATTAGTAGGTAGTGACTAATAAATAGAAATGAAGTTTCTACCGGGCATAAGCACATGGTTGGATATGTTGCATCACATATGCATATCTACACCAACCTGGGCAAGAGGTATGTACCCATCAGGATTGCCTTAGACAACAGGAACCCCCGCTCTTCCTTCCCAAGCCTGGGAATAAGCAGTCCCTGAAGCACATTGTTATATGCAGGTGAACTTCTGAACTCAGAGTTCTGTTAGGAAGAGAGATATTGTTACGGAGTCCAAGCTCATGCTGGCTTGCTACATGACAAGCCAATAAATCCAGAGAGGAGGTGTTGGGGCAAGGTATAGTGCCTTTATTTGGAAAGGCAACATACTGATAAGATGGTGTCCCAAAGAACCATCTTACCTGAGTTAGAATTCAGGCTTCTTTTATACTAAAAGAGGAGAGGCTGTGGCTCGTTGTGCAAACTTCTTTGTGCCGGAATCCTTTGTTCGTACAGTTAGTTGTCCATGTAGGTCTGTTCACAATGTTCCTATAAACTTCCAACAAGACAATTTTTGTTTTCTGTTCTGCAAATTTTTATCTCCATATGCATGGGAAAATGTTATACCTTTGGGCTTCCCTGGTGGCGCAGTGGTTGAGAGTCCGCCTGCCGATGCAGGGGACACGGGTTCGTGCCCCGGTCCAGGAAGATCCCACATGTCGCGGAGCGGCTGGACCCGTGAGCCATGGCCACTGGGCCTGCGCGTCCGGAGCCTGTGCTCCGCAACGGGAGAGGCCACAACAGTGAGAGGCCCACATACTGAAAAAAAAAAAAAAAAAAAAAAGTTATACCTTTGAAGGTCAGAGCCTTGAGAATGGGCTATCCTGTATATTTCAGGCTAGAGTCAACATCTTTTACAAAAGGTACAGAGCCAGCATGACTAAGCACAGGCAACAGACCACAAGGGTTAGAGCTAAAGAAATAGATCTAATATGGAGTCAGGTTTGTTCTTCTCTGTTACAGTTTGGCTACTAGACAGCAACCAGCAGTGTCTGTTACAACCCTTAGCTTTCCCACCTCTTTCTCTGCTCCTCCTAGCAAATTCCATAACCATATGGTTCTGAATTTCATATATGTGTGATGAAGTGAGCTTAAATTTCCATATGGCAGTGTTTTCTCTTCTGTATATCCCATCCTCTTTCATGCTTTCAGACTTTCATATATGCTCTTGTTTCTGCTTGTCATTCCTCTACCTTTCTCATCTTATTCAGTCTTCAGGATTTTTTTCATTCTTTTATTCATTCAGTCTACATTTGACAAATATCTATTGTCTATTATAAGTCAGGTATATAGACATCGTGACAGGAAGTATAGACACAGCCTATGACGGAAGAGGTAGAGACATAAAGCAACAACTAAAACAGAGCATAGTAAGTGCTCCTATAGAGGTATGCATCTGAGCTTCGAGTCACCAACTCCACCTAAGATAGGACATTGACCTTGCTGGAGGAGGTAATGTTTAAATGGTATCTGGAAGGAGTCACAAAGGTAGGAGGGAAGAGTAGCCCTTCCAACATGAGCAGGGTTCTGAGAGAACATTGTTCCTTCAGGAATGTTCAATGGTAAAGCCTGAGCACCATCCAGTAGTTGGAGAGGAACTTCCTGACCACCTCAGAGGGATTTTATATCAGTCTAAGTAGGTTTGTTATATGTGACAGCTTTATAAGCTATTCTATACAAGTCAGTGATGTTACAGCTTCATAAGCTCTTCTATACAAGTCAGTGAGTCATTGTGTATTCGTGGGAAAAGCCAGAGATTGGAATTAGACAGATCTGTATTTGAATCTTGACACTTTCACACACTGTGTGTCTTTGGGCAAGGTATCTCCCTCATTTGAGCATCTTTCGTATCTGTGAAATGGGAAAAAATATGCTTTAATATTATAAGCACCAAAATAAGTTAGTACTTGCAAAACACCTGTAAGTGCCTGTCTCATAATGAGTCTTTAGCAAATATTACTCCTCTTCCTTCTGCCTCAGTATTAATTAAACTTTGGTATTAACTTCCTTCTTGAAATTCTCTCCTCACTTGGCATCCGTTATACACTCTCCTAGTTCTCAGCCTCAGTGTTATAACTGCTCCTTTTGGCCTTCACCATGGGTTTCTCTTCCACTGATGGATCTTCTTTTCTTAAAGATTGGTTATTTCTAAGGATTTGTCTTACCCTCTTTTCTACTCAATTTTTTGTTGTTGTTAATTTTTTTTAACATCTTTATTGGAGTATAATTGCTTTACATTGTTGTGTTAGTTTCTGCTGTATATTTTCTACTCAGTTAAAGGCAGACTCTATTTCTTTTTTTTTTTTTTTTAAGAAATTAACTGCCTCACTGTGCAGGTAGGAAAGATAGAGTGCTCATTACCCCAAGAGGTGATAGATGGGCCTTTCTTTTTTTTTTTTACAACCCTATTGGAGTATAATTTCTTCACAATGGTGTATTAGTTTCTGCTCTACAGCAAAGTGAATCAGCCACACATATACATCTGTTCCCATATCCCCTCCCTCCCACGTCTCCCTCCCTCCCACCCTCTCCATCCCACCCCTCCAGGCGGTCACAAAGCACCGAGTTGATCTCCCCATGCCACGCAGCTGCCTCCCACAAGCCATCTACCCCACGCCTGGTAGTGTATATGTGTCCATGCCTCTCTCTCGCTTTGTCACAGCTTACCCTTCCCCCTCCCCATATCCTCCAGTCCATTCTCAAGTCAGACTCTATTTCTTGATATGCTTTCTAATTTCAGTGCACTCTCCTAAGACTGAGAGCTGTATTTCAACAGCTCTGTGGATAACAATATTGTGTTATATATTTATCGTTGTGTAGGGATTTACCCTAAATGTAATGGCTCACAGCAACATTTATTCTTCCACAGTTTCTGTAGGTATGAATCTGGGCCTCCCTTATCTGGGCCATGTGTCTTGTGGTCTTTCATAGGGAGGCAAGCAAAGTGTTAGATGGGGCTGCAGTCTCAAGTCTCCACACACACTCACGTAGTTGGACCATGTCTCCCATGGGTGATTGGACTGAAAGCCTCAGTTCTTTACTGGTTGCTAGGTAGAGGCTTCCCTCACCTCCTTGCCACATGGCCTCTGTATAGGACAACCCAAACATGGTAGCTGGTTTCCTCAGAGCAAGTAAGAGAGTGGGAGAAACAAGCAAGATAGAACTCACAGTCTTTTGTAGTTTAATATCAGCAGTAGTATCCCATTACGTTTGCTATATTTTGTTAGAAGTAAATTGTTATGTTTACCCACACTCGAGGGGAAGAGATTATACAAGGGTGTGACTACCAAGTGTCCTTTTAGCAACTACCTACCATACTTAAGAAATTCCTATGAGGTAGATATTATCCTTGTTTTACAGATGAGAAAATAGCGACCCTGGGAGTTTAAACATACTGCTCAATACTTACTAATAATTTATGGATCTGGCATTTGAAACTTAAACCTGTTTTTTATTTTGTATTTATTTAATTTTATTTTTGTAACAAATAAAAATTGTATATATTTAGGTCTATAAGTGTTTTGATATACGTATACATTGTAAAATTATTACCACAATCAAACTGATTAAGATAACCATCACCTCCCATAGTTCCTTTTTTTTTTTTTTTGTAGTTGAGAACACTGGGGATCTTAGCAAATTTCAAGTATACACTACATTGTTATTGACTATAGTCAGCATGCTGTTCATTAGGTCTCCAGAACTTGCTCCTCTTATAACTGAAAGTGATCAGTAACTCTCCATGTCCCTTACCCTCCAGCCTCTGGTAAATACCATTCTACTCTCTATTACTATGTGTTTCAGTTTTTTGGGCTTTGTTTTTTTGGTTTTTTTTTTAGATTCCACATACAAGTGAGATCATGCAATATTTGTCATTCTGTGCCTGGCTTATTTCACTTAGCATAATGTCTTCCAGTTTCACCCAAGTTGTGGCAAATGGCAGAATTTTCTTCTTTCTCATGGATGAATAATATTCCATTATATATAAACATCCAGAATTTTCTTGATCCATTTATCTGTTGAAGGACACAGGTTGTTTCCTTGTCTTGGCTACTGTGAATAATGCTGCAATAAACTTGGGAATGCTAGACCAGTGTTTCATGCAAATATGGACATAAAAGGAAATCAATCAAGTCTTTGAATTTTAAGTCTCATTTAACTGGAAGGTAACATAAAACATGCTTGAAGCCAATAACTGGTTTTTCTGGCTTTGATCCTACCTTCTTTTTTTTTTTTTAATATTGTTAATGTGGACTTCGGTGAGGCCATGTCACTGTGCTATGGATGATACCACTTCCTTTTGACGAAAGCTTAATCCAGAGCCATATTTTTCAGCCTCATAGCCCCTATTGAGGCAGAAGAACCTGCCCCTGGATAGTTCTAGCCTGGGATTTCATCTGAAATAATGTGCCCTGGCAATTGCTTCATACTTATGATTGTTTGGAAAAGTGTCCCATTGTGTGAATTTCTGAAGATGCTGGTGACAGAATGCTCAGTATGGAATTGCTTTATATACTCTTTCACCTTGCCTATAGTACAAGTCAAGATTAAACTTAGTATTCAATTGGAATAGTTTTTTGGCCACATTTTTCCCCTGATTTTGTGCTTAATGTATAACTTCTTCACTCTGGCATTGTATTACTTTTATTTTTATATTTTAATAGTTATTTTTAATATATGTTTTCCATTATGAGGTGTCTTCCATCATTTCTGGAAGTATTCAGGGTCTAAATTAGGAACAATTAATAAATATTAAATGACACAAAATTAGCTTAAGGTTTAAATTTACATGAGCCATTTAAAAAAGATTTTTAAGATGTATGTGAATGCCATATATAGAACTCCAAGTACATGCCCACATATTAAATATTAAGCAGAAATATTTCATTATTATTTATTGAATTCTAATGTTTTCAATTGTAAATAAATACTAATGAAGGAAATTACAGTAGTTTTTATGAATTACTTGATCACTCTTTCAGGAAAAAGAAACAAGAGAAAAAGGCAAGAACAGTATTTTCAAACTCAAGTCAGAAGCAGAGAGATTTGCTTATTTAACAAATAGATCTAAGTATCATTAGTCATAATTTGGAAAAGTGAAAGCTATTAAATGGAAATTGAATGGCTAAATGTCCTCACAAGAAATGAATAGTATAACACCACTGTTTCTTTGAATATAACTTTTCATAAACTTATAAATTAGAAGATAGAGTTTCCTAGCATGATAATATCATGACACACAATCAAATATTAAAGAGCATAAGCTCATTATTATTTTTATTTTCAACTCCCTGATGGGACAGTTATGTTAAAGAGTACTTTTGAAAAACATCAGAATAACATTTCATTTTCTAATATTTCTCTGGATACTCCCTATATTTTGTTAGAACTTGGTCATGCCTGTTGAATGCTAATACACAGTGTTGGGCCATTTTACTAAAATCTTCTGGAATTGAACATCTAATTTGTCAGTGACAATTTAAAACTTGGCCTACATCAAAGTCCACCCTTCACATGTCTGCTGGTTTTGGTTTGATTCTTTGTGACAACAGCTGGCTGGATGTAAGGGAAGGTCTCACTCCTCAAAGTTGTGACATTATTGTAGTTATTTATAGATTCCTATCAGAACCAGTGGCTTTATGAGTTAATATCCTGGGAATTATGATGAGAGCCATTGTTTAAACTGCTTTTGGGCTGACTTCAAGTGTCCATAGTCTTGTCTTGAAGTTAAATTTCATAGAAAGATGTGTCCAAATATTCGTGTGTTAGAACTTTCACAGGATTTGAAAGCTTCAATAAAATAATTTTACTGGTCATATTGGAACCAAGAGAGACTCCTATCAGCAAAGATCTCTTTCAGGAGAATGATGCTATAAGATGGTGGAAAACCCATTAGAAACTGTCCTCAGCCATATGTCCTCTGCTCACCATCTTTATGTGTCTCCTTGGATAAGCCAATCAAACCTCCTGAGTGTATTTTCTCTTTTGTAATATAAGAAAGTGAACTAGATCATTATTACTCTTTTGGGGTCCTAATTTTCTATGATTCAATTAAGCAAAGCGAAAATGAACAAACATCAAGTTGTGTTTCTGCTAATATAACCTGTAGCCATCCACAAATACGTATCACCATTTGATGTCACAAAATTACATAAAAAATGGGAGGAAAACTTTAGGGCCATTTCAAATATAAAGAAACCCTATAGCAATACAAATATAAAGACACTTCTATATGAATAACAAAAACAAAAACATAAATGCAAAACATTGAGACATTAACTATAGTAATATTTCTAATCAGGAAAGGGCTTATTCAGTCCACATAAATTAAGTCAGACCTAAAGATCTAAAATATTTCTTTAAACTAGGACAGAGCATATCTGGCCTTTCACTGAGGAATCATCTAAGTGCAAATCATCTAAAGGCTTTTCCATATGATCCAGAGCAAAGTCAAGGAGAGGCTAGGAGGTATATTCAGGTTTCTTGAACTTTAATTCATTTCCCTTTACACTCAGGGTGTTTTCTTAACAAAACTGTTCTTCAAGTCATCTCACAATTTGAAAAATAAAAGAGAAAAAAATATCTTTCAAAAGCATGTAATGGGGCTCCCCTGGTGGTGGTTGTTGAGAGTCCGCCTGCCGATGCAGGGGACACCGGTTCGTGCCCTGGTCCAGGAGGATCCCACATGCCGCAGAGCGGCTGGGCCTGTGAGCCATGGCTGCTGAGCCTGCGCGTCTGGAGCCTGTGCTCCACAGCAGGAGAGGCCACAACAGTGAGAGGCCCGCGTACCACAAAAAAAAAGTGTGTAATGGATAATTGTTTGGAACTATCAAATTGCTCTGTGATAGACCTGATAAACGAAACAGAAACAGATCTTGGCTGCTCCTCAGTTTCTGCAATGCAAAACCATTCATAATGGAACTTATCCCTGCCTTTAATATACATATCAGGTTTTTTAATTTTCAATTTAGTTGCTCCTTTTGCACAAAAGTCCATTTTAATTCCTCAGTGAAATGGCTTGAACGATTTGAGTGTTTTTTGCTGAGATGTGAATCAGGAGTCTGTAAGCTGTAAACATCAAGACATGTTGGAAATGAAGAAAGTAATCCTGTAATTTAAACTCAGAGTATCTTTTTTCACATTGTTAATTGAAGTTTAATAGACAATAGCCCAAGGACATTGTCATATGGGACTTTCTTTTTCCCCCCTCTGATGTCAACACACACTCTTTCAAAAATGCTTCCAATAATAAGATGTTTTTCATATTTTTTAGTTCATTAGCAAACATGTACAACAATTTTAATCCTTTCTACGGATAGCAAGTAAGAATTAAAATGCAATAAGCAACCATGACACAGCTGGTTTTCATCTCAGAGAGCCAGTCAAGCAGCCGTTTTATTCACAATGTGACATAAATGATCAAAATCAGCTTGTTGACAATCGTATCATCATATGCTGTGGACTTAGATTTGGCTTGTCATTGCTAAGACTCTCTCCTGGGAAGTTGTGAAATACTTTCTGCCTAGAGTGAGGAAGAAAATTCCATTTTTGTGTTTAAATTATAAAAAGGAAATAATTTTTATTTGTGTTCTGAAAAGGGAAGTGATAATAATAATTTTTAGGCTATCATTTTAAATATCTATATTTGTGAATACACTCCATATATAGTCTTTTCTGTGTGTGTATGTAGCCACTTATATTCTATACATAACACTATACACATAAATAATTATATAAGCACATATAATTATTTTTCTATAAAAGTTATTTTCTTCCTTGCACTCACATTTTATTTAGTACTATTTATCTCTACTGATGAAAATCCCATTTTACCAGAAAGATAACATTTGAGATAAAGTATGTGAAGATGTTTGGTAAAATGCTTATGGCAAGTCTTCTTGCGTTCACGACAAAATTTTTAAAAGTTCTGTATCTCTTTTGGTCTTTTTCTTTTTTAGTGAAATTATGACATGAGTTGCTTTTGGTGGCAAATACTTGCTTTCCATCATGCATATCCTCACAGAGCAATGTGGTAATGCCAAACTGCAAAATCCTAAAACTTACTACAACAACTTTCTAAATTATTTTCTTGATTTCAGGCACCATGATATATAGAAGTGACAAAGTAGGCAGGATGACATTGAGTACAAGGAAAATATAACAGAAACAGGAGGCCAAGGAGATAATAGTAATTCTGAAACCAGAGCAAATCACGATAATGGGTTTTTAAGAGATAGTAGCTGTGACCCTATATCTTCATGGTTCCCTCAGCTGTGAATGGCGTTCAGAGTTTCTACCTTCTGAACCTTTCTCATTCTTTGAAACTTAGCTCAAGAACCCTTTACTTCCTGAAGCTTTAGCTTCCCTAAAAGTATAATTTATCCCAGTATTTAATCCTGATGCCAAGTTGTTAATTGACAAGAAGAATATTAAAGTCTGAGATTATTTCATTTCAAAGAAATCATAAGCTACATATAAGATTGTAATAATTTCCTCCTTATCAATGTTGACAGTTAGTGAAAGTTCAATTTCTTATAAAAGCTGAGAAAAGCATTTTAAAACATTTCCTTTGTATCTCTATAGAAATATTTTGACTATTCTAATTTGGCTTGGCTTTGAATTTGTTCTGATGAGAATCTGTAAAATGGGCCATAATTTTTAAGGAAGATAAACCTCATCAAAGTCAGCACAAGGAGTCATTTTAAGTTGTAACAAGGAATGTTTTGATAAATATAAGTAGGAAAATACCTTAACTGTGAATCTCTGGAGCAGGAAACGAAAGGAAATTGCATGATTACCGTTTCTGAAGACATAAGAATATCGCTAATATAATTCAAGACTATAATTGCCATTTGCATAGAAGCATATAGTTTAATGAATATTAAAATAGGGAAAGAGATTAGATAACTTTTTGAAATTCATTTTGACTTAAGTTGGTAGTGATTGAAGTTTAATGAAATGAGTTGGAAAAAAATTAGTTTTCCTTTCTATAATTCGAAGGTTACTTATTTTTAAAATTTCTCCAAAACATAGTACAGGCGTATTATGTCTCTTGTCCTGAAAACTATCCTGCCATTTCCTGATATTACCACTGCCACTGGATCTATAATTAGGATTTTTACTCTGGGGCTGCTTTCCAAGGGCAATTCCAAAATAAAGCTAGTGGATGGGCATCCTGAACAAATGCCAGGCAGTAAATCCAACTGGAAGGTAACAGGGTTGCCTTGGCTAATTGCATTATACACACAGTTGCTGACAAGTTTTCTCTTTTTCCTGGTTTCAAACTTATTTCACAGAATATTAATCATCTTACAATGATGTTGAGTCAGAGAATTAACAGTGACCTTGGAGGATATTCATGCTTGCTTTTTAGGTAGTCAATATTGCAGTAATGAGAGTTTTCTGTACAATATTTTGGAGTAAACATCTTTTCATCTTCAAATCTTCAGGCAGGCTGGCAGGCAGGTCAAAAAGAGAAATGAATGGAAAAAGAAAGAAAAGGAGAGAAGGAAGAAGGAAGGAGGGCAAGAAGAATAAAGAAGGAAGGAAAGAAAGGAAGGAGGAAGGGAAGGAGGAAGGAAAGAATCCTTTTATTACAGCACCTAATCCTAATGAGTCATTTGGTTCTTGGAACTAAAACTGGATTTTAGAGTTTTTCAGTCAGAATCTGAAGATGAAAAGGAAAAGGATAAAATAAATCACTAAAATACACAACGGAGGAAGAAGCTACCTTTTTCTGGCTTGTCATGGTAAATACTATGTAATTTAAAAAATACATTGGCTCCTTGCCAGTGTATTTTACTAAACAGAGAGACCAAACAGAAATCTCTGCAAGTGTAAGATTTTGGGGAGGAAAACAATGGAAAATAATCCATTATTGGGGCTGTTGTATTTTACTGCATGTATGAACCAGATTTCTACAGATGGGATAAAGCTGGCTTTATATCAGAGCCATAAGTCTTTCAACTTTTGATGGTTTCTAGCAGGATGTTTTATCAAATGTACTCTAAGACATTCACATAAGTTGGGCTTTTATTTCTGTCATTAAAATTTAAGGCAAGATTGCCATTTGGGTGCTATTATACAACAAGACCTACCAATGGCTTTATAAGACAACGTGTAAAAGGGGAAACTTCCATTGCTAAATTTGTTGTATATTTAACTGTATTTATATATATTAACTGTATTTTTACATTTTATTTTTATAGAAAATATAATATACTTTTATAAATGTAAATTATATATAGTATAGTTTATTTAAAATATTTTATAATTAGTGAGATCATATCACATTTACTGAAAGGAATTAGAAAATCTTTGGTCTGCATTCTTTTCCATACTAATCTTATCTTCCTTTACCAAGTTTCCATCTATCTGGACCATTTCAGTCTTCTTTTTAATGACAAAAGGAAAGCCCTACTCCTGTCAAATGCCGATACCTCTTATATTCTAACTTCTATTCTTTGGGTATTTCCTCTCCACTTGCATATCCAGTCTATTTCACCTACAGGATCTTCTCCAGCAACTTGCAAACCAGCTCTGATAATTCATATCTTTAAAAAAAAGACAAATACCAAAGCTTTCTTTGATTTCACATCCCTTTTTAGACCTACTCTGTTTTTCCATTTCTTTGTATAACCTAGAATCCCATAAGACTCATCTGCTGTAGTGTTTCTACCTTCTTACCTATTTCCCTCTTTTAGTCACACCATTTGGGATCCTCCTCTCACTTTTCCAAAGAAACAGCTCTTGCTAAAGTCACAGAAGCCTCACCATAGCCAAAATGCAATGGACCTCTTAGCCCTTAGCATACTAGATCTCTCTTTTTTTATCTTTCAGACACCATATTTTCTTGTACACTGTTGTCTTCTGACCTCTGAGTTCTCCTCCCCAGTTCTGTTAACTGTTGCTTCCTTCTCTAAGCAATTGCTTGGAGTTGGGAGTGCTACTGAGGTTGGCCTTGAACTGTTTTCAGTTCTCATCCTAGATTTTCTCACTGGGTCAGAGTATTTATTTCCTTGGTGTTTGGTGACATTTTTATGGTGGTGACTCTCAAATTTGTGCTCCCAGCTCAGGCCACTCTTGTGAGCTAGACTTTTATAGTCAGCTTCTCGTTGACATCTCACAGATATCAAACAGGCAACACAAATTCCTTAACATATCTAAAACTAAACTCTCCATCTTTGAGTTAAACAACCTTATTCTGGTCTTCTTGTTATAAGTAATTGGTATCAAACTACCCCATTATTTGGGCCAGAGAAGAGGAAGCTCTTTGAGATCTCCCTTTGCCTCTCTTCACTTGACACATCAATTCAAAAAATGGTTCCTCTTTTTTCCTCTGGTTCCACTGTTTCCTCAAAAATATATTTGGAATCTATATGCTTTGCCCCACAGCAACTGCTGCTACTCTCTCATCTTGACTTATCTGCTTCCTCTTTCGTTTTTTATCATCCATTCTCTAATAATCATTCAATTATCTATGTCCCACACTTATTTTATATTCTTTTAAAATTACTACCCATTGTACTTAGAATAAGATCCCAAATTATAAACATGCCTTAGCAATGTCCTACAGGATCATACCCCTACCCTGCTCTCCAACCTAATCTCATTACTCTTGATTATTATATTCCAGTCATGTTGTCTTTTAATTTTTTAAATGTGTCAAGCTCTTTCTTGCATCAGTGTCTTCATCCCTCATTTCCTCTACCTGAAATACCCTTCCTTCCCCTTGCTCCTGAGTGGCAAATGTCTACTCATTCCTCAGGTATTAGCCTACAGTTCACTTCTAGAGACAACTCTTACCATATCTCCCAATCTGAATTAAATTAAGTTGCTTCTGTGTTCATATAGACCATTATTACTTTCATTAATAATTAATAGCATATTTAAGTTTGTTTGTTTGCTTTGTTGTTTTTCTCATGCTTGTCTCTTGAATAGATTTTAAGATTCTGGGAGATCCAGGCCCTTTTTCAACACTATTATTTAATACCTAGCAAGCCCCAGTACTGGGAATAGAGTAGTTATTAAATATTGTTCAATAAATATATCTGAATTATTTTTGGTTACCTTGGTAACCCAGTTTTCCTTAGACTCAGAAATAGGATGATGTGAGCATTACTACACTGACAGTTATTGTAAAAAGACTGTTCAGAGAATGAAAAGATAAACTTCACACTTGGAGAAGATATTTGCAAATCACATATTTGGAAAAGGACTTGTATCCAAAATAGAAAAGGAACTTTCAAAACTCACTAGTAAGAAAACAACCCAACTACAAAATGGACAATTTGCATAGACACCTCACCCAAGAAGATATATCAATGACAATAAAAGCACATGCTCAATATCTTTAGCCATTAGGAAAATTCAAATGAAAACCACAATAAGATAAGACCACATACTGGCTAGACTGTCTGAGCAACAGAGCCAGAACAATACCCTCCATCCCCCCAAAGAAAGAACACATGGTGCATAATTCTATTTATATCAAATTCTAGAAAATGTAAGATAAACTATAGTGACAGAAAGCAGATCATTTGTGATGGGGAGGGTAGGAGATTTAAGCAGGATAACAAAGGTGCGTGAGGAACCGGGGGGAGGTGATACATATGCTCATTATCTCGATTGTGGTGATGGTTTGCCAATGTATCTATCTGCCAAAATATTTCAAGTGGTAGTAAATGTTCAAATGGTAAATGTTAAACTACATTTAACATGTAGTTTATTGTAAATTTATTGTATGTACCTAAAATGCTGTTTAAAAGGAGCAAAATATAAAATGTTGGTAGTTTAATTCCATTTATATAAAAATGCAATACATAGCTAACCACAGATAATCACACAAAATAAGACTGAAGTAAAATATGCTTGAATTTTAATAATGACATCAAGAGTGAAGCTTTTTCTTTATTACCTTGTTATTAAAGTTTTTGAAAAAGATATATGTAATTTTAATCTTCAGAAAAGGTAAAAATTTTGTTAAGTAAAAAAAAATGCCAAGCTTTAACTGTGAAAATAACGTTTCTCTCAAGTTTAAAGCACAACTAACTTTACTCTTAAGTTCAAAATACATCTTCCTTTCTTCTCTTTCTTGCATTCTTTTAAAATAGAAAGTCAACAGTAATCCACTATACTGCCCTTGGCAAAGTCAAACATGCAAAGAATACTAAAACTAGACATTTTTCATTAGATATGGGAAAACAATAAAACTCTGGGTAGGAAACGATAACTCAGTATGCTTAAGGGTATACCTGATGCTCTATGATGGAAAGAAAGAAGCTCCTCTCTCGGCCTTCAAGGGCTCTGAAAAATTAAGATTCTCACTGTGTAGGCAGGTCTACAGGAAAAAGGAAACTAGTCAAAGGAGACTAATTAGCCAGGTGGAAAATAAAAGAAAAGAGAAAAAGCATGGGAAAACAGAAGAGGAGGCAGTAGAAGCAGCAGCAGTGGCTAGAAATTTGGAAACTGAAGACAAAGCAGAGATGTTGGAAACAGGCCTGACTTACTGCCTAGCTGATGTCTCTTCCATCCTTGCCTACCCTTCTCCCCAGTGTGCCACTAGGATGGGATTGAAAACCTATGTCTCTTCCCACAATTCTATATTTAAACCTTATTTTGACATTTCCCTTTTTTTCTACCTATTTTTATGATTTTGTACATATTTGATTCTCCTACTATATATTTAGTTTTTCTAAGAACAGGGATCATATCCTTTTCTTACTTACCTTACCCTCCTTGCTCCCTACTTTTCTTGTGTGAATGCCTAGAAAAGTGCTTTTCAAATAGTTGGGCTAATTGATAGACATTCAGAGTGCTTAATATCAAGATAAACTTTCTGTGAGTTCTATGTAACAGCCTTCCATTCCTCTGCACAGTCTAAGCTCCCCAGTCTCAACTCTGCAAAGGAGGAGTAGATACATGAAACACATTATTAGTGTGTTAAAAGCTAGGGGTATCTTTGCCTTTCAGCATCACACAGTCATCACATTTCACAAAGACCGAAGGGTATTCCCCATGTTCTGCTTAAAAAATAGTGAAAAGTATAGTATATTTTTATCCTTCGTAGCAAAAATGTTTAAATGCATAATTTTGAGAATTTACTTGTGTGAACTAACCCATAGAAGAGGCAACAGTGTCACTACACTTGGACACTTTGGAAGAAATATGTGGTTCAGATAATGCTTAACAACTGAGGCATTATTGTACTCTTTGAAAAACAGAGATCCAATTGTTAGGATTCAGTTGGAAGGATGTTCATTTTGGATTCATCCTTCAATACCAGTGCTTGTTAGCTAAGGATTCTAACTCAGTGTTAGAATCCTTTGTCTTTGTGTTTCTGCTGTAAGCTCTGAGAACTCTTTCATATGTCTATGTGTCAATAGGACACAGTCTGAGGAATCTGAAGTCTTCTATTTTATCAATCTAGACATTCAAATGGAGGGCATATGGTTCATGTCTCTAACAGTTAAGGCAAAATAAGATATTTGGTCACAATTTATATCCTCTCTACACTGATGTCATCCCTATTTAGTGGTGACCTATGCTCTAGGTGAAATAGAAAACACTGTTATTGGTGGATAAATGCCTTCTCTAGCTAGGCATTCATGTGTTTAGAAGACATGAAAAAGAACATATCTCAGAAAACAAAACTTATACTTTGGAAGGCAATTTCTTTCACAGTCCAATTAATGTTCAAAGCACAGCTATAATGGATCATCACTTACTTGGAGATTTTCTTTCAATTATAATGGGAAATTTACAAAAAGTAGGATGATTCATTTCAATTCAAAGTATCACTAAAGAAATGTGGAAAAACATTTTAATGCAGTTGTCCAGCTAAAAACTTACTCCATTATAAGATATTCAGCAAATAAATTGAGATTCATTCTGAACATTATTTGCAGAGTCCTATTTAAGGTACTTACTTCATTATGACACATAGTCAAGGATGTCTTTTGACATTTTGCTGGTTATGTAGAAGATTAAGTTGCCAAGGGAAACTATCTGAAATGGTTGGAGGGTAACTGGAATAACTAGATTCATATCATAAAGTGATACAAGCTTCTGGTGTTGTAGAAAATATACTGAGGAAAGATAAGAAGGAAGTAGGGACAAATGGAAGTCATAAATAAGAATTAAACTACCGAAAAAAGGAAAATGTTCAGGAGTTACAAATGCTGTAAAATATAATAGAAGATTTTGAACAAATCAAAGACAATACCAGAGCCAAAATTTAGCGTAATGAAAGAAAAGGTCATACTTTTGTTGAAGTACACCTACAGAAGCATTTTAAGAACCAAAATATATCACTCGATTTATATTTCCTAAACAATGAGCCCTATTGTTTCTTGTAAAGATAAATGTCAGCAATATGAATCTTGTAGAAAAACTAATTTTTGTTAAAGGTATTCAATAATACCTTTAAAGTTTTTTTTAAATGAGAAAGAGAGGAAATACAGCAGCCCCACTTTTGTCAGTTGGTTAAATAGGCAGAAGTTTAGTACATTCAAAGTATCACATTTATCACAGTCTGCTTTGCATTATACTGTATATGTCCCAGTAAACTATAAGCTTCTAAAGGGCAAGAGATGGGTTTTGGGCATCTGGTGTCACCACAGTTCCTTGCATTTATGTAGGATATTGAAAAGTCCTCTTTGCAACATGCTGCTGCCCAGTCTACCGACTGGCTCAAGAATATTCCTCTGGACTTCAGCCTCCAAAGTTACAGTGTAAAGAGGTAGGGATATATAGTTGATACTCATTATTCCTGGCAGTTAACATTCTATAACGTTGCTGCAAACACTGAATTAGTAAATACTGAACCAGGACATACAGGATTAGGTTCCCGTAAGTCTCTGGTAACAACATTTTCATCAACTGAGCAATCCATAACCTTGTTTTACATGTGTTTCTGTTTAAAGATACTTAATTTAATACATATTGTTAATTCATTAACATTGAACTCAGTGGCCAACAGCACTACAAGTAATGACTGAACAAAACTTATCTAACACACACATTTCCTCCTAAGGCACATCTCAGCTTAGGAACACTAGACAGCCCTTCAGCACTCTACTTGGGGCATTTTAAAGGGCAAAATCACCAAAACAAATGAGGGGAAAAAAGTGGCAATAAATAGACTGTGAATAGGGCACTTGTTTATAGTATGAGAGCTGAAATGAGAAGGTAGAGCTTCACCTTGTTCAAAATCAGGTGAGAACACTCAAATCAGGCAACTAAATTTTTTCAGTGCTCTGCGTGCATTTGCGAATGACTACAAAAACACCATGGGTATTGATTTGGGGGTTACGAATAAACGTTAGCATTTAGGCAAATTCTCAAATATGGGGTCTGTGAATAAAAAGGAAGCTTAGGATGAGATAAAATGAACGTAGGTAGGACCGCAGAACAAACCTCATCCAGTTCAGCATCTAAGTCTAAATTCAAGTGCACGTTTGTTTTCCCACTCTGCTCACGTGATATTTTACTAGGTTGGAAAATTTGTGGTATACTTGTGGTTTCCAGCACAAGTCCACAAAATAAATAGGTTTCTAGATATTTGCTACCTACTGCTGTGCCATGCATTGACCTATAATTCTTACCTGAGAAGGAAGTTGACATTTACTGAGAATTGAATACTTTGCTAGTTGCTTGTCTTTTTGCTAGTTCTTTTTTTTTTTTTTTCACTAATAGGACTCTGATTCATTGGGGGGAGGACAGCAATAGGCTCAATAAAAAAAAAAAAAAACCAAAACACCTCCAGTACCCTTCCAGATAAGGTGATTAAGTAAGCACATCCTGGTCAATGAGAAGCAAGCAAAATTTGGCTTGGTCTTCAGGGAAAATAGGAAAGATTAGGTTAGCATGGACCTAGTTGTCACTTCATCTGCTCTATCCTGCCTAAAATAAAGATATAGGGGCTGAAGCATCAATAACAATGTGACTGAATGACCTTGATGTTGAATGACAATTCCTCACCAAGGCTAGTGGAATAGAAAAATATAAAAGCCTAGATTTCTGATTGTATAATGGAGGTTCCATACCAGCCTTGCCTCCAGATTTCCCACTAGAAAGAAATAAAACTTTGAATATTTCTAAGGTTGGTTGGTTTGTTTTTGCAACTCTACTGACTGCTGTCAACCTTCTTTATGTTTCTCTTATTGTTTAATAATGTCATTTCCAAGCCTTCTGATTAATGGTATTCTTTCAAAGCTTCTACACTTTCCTCTGTTACTCAGTTTTTTCTTTGATCCACTTGCTAAGAATTGCACTCACAGTGGCTCCTATTCATCTGGGAAAGCATTTTTGGTTTCCCAAGCTCTTGAGATTGCCAAACAAACAAACAGTACAAAAATAATTACCTGTTTTTCCTCCTCTGGTGGAGACTAAAACCACTCAGGTAACTTCCTGCCCCCATCCACCACCAATTTGTGCTCTGGCATTGGAGGGACGTTTTTCACCTAACATTGTTTAACATGTTGTACACAGATATTTTCCTTTGCTATCCTGGTTGCTCTGTCTGTTTCAATGAAAGAGTTTGAGTAGATTAAAATGTGATAGACTCGCTCATGATCTTTTCTCTCCCAGAAATTTAATCTGCATTCTGTCTAATATAGCATACTCCCACAAGCAGGTGTTGTCTATATATTCCTTTATCTCTCATTCAGAAAACCTTTCGAGGTAAGTATCACATTTTCAGATGACAAAATGAAAGCCCAGAGAGGTTAAGTAATTTGCCATAAGTCACCAAGATAGAAATGGTTGTTACCTACATTTGAAGTTGGCTCTGTTTAGTCCATTCCTAAGTGCTAGGTAAACCCTTTAAAAATGAATCTGAAAGCACTATTCACAACTGTGCTCTTGCAGAGGGATGCTACACCTGGCCTCAAAAAGTCATAGAGACCTCATGATTTTGATGCTTAACTCATGAGTCAAAATACACGTTAAAATAGACAGCTAAAAGTTTCTAGCTGGAAAAAACGTAGTCAAAGTTTAAAAGAGAAACACAAGTATTTTTGCTAGTAAAAGTCTAGGCAGATTCTAGTCAGGACGTTTGTCTGCATGCACATTCCCCATACACCACTGCAAACGTAAGTATCTTTGAGATAAAGAGAACACAATACTCTGTCTAATAGTAATCATAACTGCTTGACAGCACACATCAGCATTTTGTTACAAAGTTAACCATTCTAGTTCCTTTACTTCTCTACATAGGACTTTTAAAAGCAAAAATGCTTGTATCACTCCTTTAAACTTTTCCCAGATCCCTTTCCGTTATCTGTGCTCTCCTGAAAGAGTTTAACGTTTCTGTTGGCACTTGCGTGTATAACCTTTTTTCTTTTCCCCAGTTTCCCTTGCATGTTATTTTCTTTTCCCAATTGTTTTCCTTGGATATTATTTTCACCTTTGAACAATGAGGACAGCAAGATATAAGGTATTTAGTTAGAGAGAAGAGGAGGTAAGATGGTATGTACCATGTGCCCATTCCCGCCACAAGTGATTTCCATTTAACGTCTAAGTTTATCCTTGCATGGCTGTTTCCTCCGCATCAGTACAGTCTCAGCCCAAATGTTATCTCTTTAGATAGATTTTCCATTATCCCTATAGTTAAATCCACAAGTCCTCTCCCTATCTTCCTACCTCTTAATCAAGGCTCTCTTATTTTCCTTGTAGCACTTTTTCATTCTTTGAAATTCTTACTTAGTTATTACTTTCTATGTTTATTTTCTCTTTTCTCATATTAGAAAGCAAACTTGTAGAAAACAGGGATTGGGTCTATCTTTTAAGTCACAAGACCCTGGCTCCTAGACATTGCTGGATAAATAATATTTGCTCACACACCATTGTAAAGCAAGTATACTCTAATAAAGATGTTTAAAAAATAAATAAATAAAAATAAACAATACAATCAAAAGGCAAAAAAAATGTATGTGGTTAGGAAAGAAGGTGAGGACACTCTTATGCGATGGTCTTGACTTTCTCAGAAACATAGTAGGTGCAGACTTTGTTATGAGATAAGGCTGCCTTGAAATAGATGTCACAATGGGCTTCATCATTATAATATAGGTTAGTTGTAAGCTCTCTGAGGGCAGTCTTCCATGGCACGTTCCTGACTGTCTCCACTGATAATTGTTGTACCTGGAATATAGTAAATACGTGGAAAATGTTTGTTGATGATATGAATATATGGTTAGAAAATGAAAAAAAATAATATTTTCTCAATAAATATTAAATAGATAAATGATTAGATAAATAAAAGAACAAGGAATTCTGTGCAGATAGAGACCAGGATCTCAACAGAACCAAAATGTTTATGAGGATAAAAACTTGAACAAGAGAAGAAAGAAGACTGGTAAGAAAAACTTAGAAAATATGGATGGAACCATATTTCCTTCATTCCCTCCAAGGCATTGTACAATGGATTGTAAAGTTAAAATGAATAGGCCTACAACTAGATTAAATCAACAAGTAGTCTGTCTTACATTTTCTGTAGGGTGACCTCTGCTATTTTCTTCCTCCTCAAGATTACTAAACAATTACTAAATTAATAAGGAGATTATTCTATTGAGACTAACTTTCTGGATAAAGCCAATCACATGCCAAATAATAATTATGAATATCCTAAGGCAAAGCTCATTGCTACCTCATTTACTGTCTGATAGGTATAATTTAGCTGCTGAACATTTGTTTGCTCAACTCATATTGACTTAGGTTAATTCTTTCACAGTGAGATTTGGATATAGTAAATTTATGCATTATCTAGTAATTATTGTTATGAGAGGGTCCACATTAATATGTTAAATTTTGCTTTAAGATGTGCTAATTAAGCTTATTGTGTGGCCAACTCAGACCTTACATTTTGAGTTTGTCAGTGTTTCTCTCTTGAAATGTCTGGGATATTTTTGTTATTCAACTGTGCTGGTTTAAAAAATAAGGATATCTGCTACAATATGAAGGACACTTTACTCTCTCAATTATAAATTATAAATGTTTTATGAAATATGTTTCAAAAATATTTTTTAAAGTATTGAAGAAATGACCACAGAGGAAGGAAATATGAATGAAAGTGGGAACACAAATAGGCAAGCAGAGTTTTGTGTCTGCTTTTGTGCTGAGGACATGCTGCCAAAACTTGAACTTAGGAACTTGAACTTAAGTTTTGGTGGTGTTTTGAGCATGAAGGAAAACTTCTAACATTTGACACTGAACAGAGCTGGCCAGGATGCAGTGTGGGAGACATAATCACTAAGAAGTTGTAATCACTAAAAACTCCTCCTATGGACACACAGCCCAAATTTCCATCTCCTGGTTTAAAAATAACCTCTCAAGCTGTGAACTTAAAAGGAAGCAAAGCATTTTTTGTGGGAAACAGCAGAAACAATAGATAAAGAAATAGACCCAAAAGACTGCAAGTACTGGAAGTATCAAAAAAAGATAAAGCAAATATTCTTACTACATTCAAAAACTAAAAGCAAGCAAGGAACATATATCTATAAGAAAATGTTATAGATTTTAAAAAATGGAAACTCTAGAAATGATAACTGTAACTAATATTGAAAACAAAATGGTTAAATATATTAGCCATTTTGAAATACCTAAAAAGAAAATTCACGAGTTGGAAAGGTAGGTCAAAAGAAACTACCTAGAATGCCACATGGTGAGGCAAAGTGATACAACTCAAAGATATAGAATATAATCACAGTGTTGGAAGGATGAATAACTCCAAATATTGGAGAAGCCCAATGAATCCCAAAAAATTCCTTCAGAAGAAAAATTATTCCAGATGCAAGGGTTTAGATGCAAGAAGGAATAAAAATCAAAGAAAACAGTGCATATTGGTTTTGTCTTGCTTAACTTTTGTTGTATAAAAGAATAATAATTACATCTCAAGGGATTAAAATGAGAGAGAAATAAAGTATCAAGCAATGTCCTGTAAGTTAGGAAGTGAATAAATGAATTGTTTTAAGTTAGAACCTCAAGAGGCATATGTCAAAGAAGATTAGATGTGCAAGGGATTGACTAGACTACCTGAAGGATAAAGGGAGGAGAGCTGAGAAAGGGACCACAATACAGGTCTCCCACATGTGTAAAGAGAGGAGGAGGAGGGAACATTGGGTAAAAAGAGGATCAGGCTGCAGCATAGATTGGATAATATTTCATCCAGACCAATGGAGAGTTCTCCAGTAAAAGTTGTCACTCAGGGGAAACTTGCATTGGGCAGGAATGTCCGACACTCTAGTCCTCACTGTGGTCATTCTGGGGAAAGCATGACAGCAGCTTAGGGGAAGCATGGCTGCACCATCCTCATGGTGGAGGATCCAGAGAGGCTGAGTGTCAACTACTCTCCCCCACCAGCAGAAGATCTGAGAAACATATTTCTATGACTGCCACATGGAGTTAAATTTTCTAATATCTTTGTATTTTGGAGGAAGAAGAAGAAAGATAAAAATATTGATGAGTGTAGATTTTAGTAGGTTAAGTATGCACATTGTAATCTCCAGAGTATTCACTAAAGTAATAAAAACAGGTATATTACTTCCAAACAAACAGAGGAGAGATGATGATGGAAACAGAATTTCAGAAGAAGGCAAGAATAGGGAAAGGGGACAAACAAAATAAGACAGATTAGTAAGTAGAAACTGTAAAATAATATGTTATATATTTTAAAAATCACTTTTAGATTACCTGTAATGGACTACATGCTCTAGTTGAAAACAGTGGTTGTCAAAATTAATCTTAAAAACCAATCGGTATACTTTATGGGATGTAGTTAGTTTCTACACTAGATTCTACTTCTCTTGAAATTATTATTCCTTTCACAAATATTTTTTAGCTTTTTCTTGCTCTGAGAATGAACACAGAAATGCCTAAATTTCACAGGGAAAAAGCCAACTTAGAATTTGAAATTTATTGAAAGACACATGCAGAACACTAGTGATTTCTCTTCAAAAATTTTGGTGGGTAGGGAAAGGCCAAATACCCTGAAGTTTCATGATAAAACAATAATTACTGTTTGAACTGTTTTTATTTCTGAAAATAAATTGGGATAACCTATAACTTTAGACTTATTTGATTAGATCATTAAAATCAAAACAGAAGTTAAAAAATTGTATTTGGAGAAAATGGGTATAGTAAAACCAAATCATTAAGTTATGTCATTATTATGAGTAATAGGAACCTGAACAAGCAACAAAAGGAAATGCAAAGGATTATATACATTTTTCTTTTTCCAATAAAAGGGCGATGACCTTTCTTTAGGAGTGACAGACTTTCAAAATAATCTTTTTTTGCATAAATAATGAATGCATACTCAAGAAATACAAACAATCTGATGGAATGTGTCATAGCTGTTTATTAAAAGAGGAAGAAATGATCTTACCACATTTTTCTTAACAGGGTAATGGGGTTTTTTTTGTTGTTTTTTTTTTGTTTTTGTTTTTGCGGTATGCGGGCCTCTCACTGTTGTGGCCTCGCCCATTGCGGAGCACAGGCTCCAGACGCACAGGCTCAGCGGCCATGGCTCACGGGCCCAGCCGCTCCACGGCATGTGGGATATTCCCGGACTGGGGCACGAACCCGCGTCCCCTGCATCGGCAGGCGGACTCTCAACCACTGCGCCACCAGGGAAGCCCAGGGTAATGGGTTTTTTAAGATGCACTCGAGCAGAAGTTAATGTACATTTTCATCAGCCCAATTCCATTTTGTGGCACAGCAAGGAAGGTTTAGTGAACTCCACAAGCAAACTTGGTCACCTTATAAGCACATCTTCAGTTTTAACTGATCTCTGTGTTCAGTTCCCAAATGTTTAACACTCAGCTTCAAACCAAGATTTATTTCTGAGTTTTCTCTAGGAAGGCTTTCCTCACTGCTGTAGCCAGTCATTACCCACCCAGGCTGGTAGCTGACACACTGATGCCTGTGTTATTAACTGAACTTGGCACTCTTCCCATCAATAAAGCCAAGCATCCAGTGGAGTTAATAGCTATTTATACATTCTTATTAACAAGATGCAGGTTTATAAACCTTCTTTCATTGTGAAGCTCTAAATGCATATGCTCTTCTATTAAGAAAAGTTGTATATACAGATGTATATACAAATTTTGACTGTGCAGCATTTTTCATTCATATCTTATTTCCTGTTGTCCATATATCATGGGCAACTTTTTTGAGAGATATCTTAGGCACTTCCATGCAATGTTTTTTATTCCCTTTGACCAGTTGTTGCTGTGCTTGACAGGTGATGAAGCCAGACAGCATTATTCTTTGTTTCCTCCTCCTTACCCACTCCAGACGGTCCCTCTACAGATCTCAGCAAAGCAAAGACAGCTTTAAAAATATTACTGATTCTTTTTTTCTTTTAGTGAGATGAAAAATTCTGAGTCTTTCGTGATATAAAATTTTAGAAAAAGTAATTTATTGAACCCTTTGTAATGATGCTGTTTCTACATTATTCTTTTGTAAAAGGAGAAAAGACTCTCAAATGACACTTGGTGATGTTCTGACAGCTAATGAGGGAGATGTCATCATGATTCTGAAGACTTGCCATGTCACCGAGGCTGTTCTAGGATTCTGACTGATTTTTAGTTTTTAAACTAAAAACTTTCCCTTTAATAAAAAAAGTACAACTTGTTTTTCTACAATATTAAAATTGCATTGGTTGTCCAAAGAGATAGTTGAGAGTTGTCTAATCCATCCTTCTAGATGGGTCATAAGACCCTTTTAGTCCTTTTAGAGAGCATTGAGCAGTATAACATCCAACCATGAATCAGACATTCGCCACGGTGAAACTTAAAAGAATAGGACTATTTTAATGTAGAATTACAAAGAGACAAGGCTTATTGATTTAAATTAAGTGAGATACTTTATACGAAGTGGTTAGCACAAAGTTTGTTCATAGGAGTAATAAACAGTTGCTGTTTGACCTTTGGTTGGGAGATTCTTTTTCCTCCATGGTTTGATAATGGAGCGGGTATACAATACCACTTACCTATCTGCTCTCGTAACCTATTTCTTAAGGTTTGTGAGTATTGCTGATGTTGTTCCTCCTAAATGTAACCCACAAGATATTTTCCACCAACCTTGACCATTTCTCCACCAACCCATTGCTTCAGGTGGTGGGGACAAGACCCAAGGACAAGTGGGCCTTTTGCAGGACCAGGTGGAACCTCTGATTCCTCTGTGCAGAGCTCTATAATTAGCTCCTCCCAACACACTGGGGAGGTGGCTCTGAAATTTTGACAATGTAATCTGAAACCTGACTTTACTTTAGAATTACAAAATACCAATTATGAAAGAGAGACAAAAATGATATAAAGCATGAAGCCCCATCTTGGTCATGTGATTTTGACTTATGCATCTTGCACTGTCTTTTTATGTTTGAGTTTTTGTCTGTTGAATAATCTACACACTTTTCATAGAATTATTATTTAATTTGGGAGCATCAGTAAGAGTTTTCTTGAGCATATTTATCTCAGTTCTTGACTTAAAGCTCACCCTGCCCATCAGAGCTTCTTTTTGTGACATACCTGAGAATTCTGAAGAAATATCAGTCAAGCTTGTGCCTTGAGAAGAATTTCTTCATTCACCTACCAATACTGACTATTCTTTATGGTTTGAAAGATAATTTATGTTGAATGGTTTTTATTTTTAAAACTTATATTGCAGGGCTTCCCTGGTGGCGCAGTGGTTAAGAGTCCTCCTGCCGATACAGGAGACACGGGTTTGTGTCTCGGTCCGGGAAGATCCCACATGCCACGGAGTGGCTGGGCCCATGAGCCATGCCACTGAGCCTGCATGTCCAGAGCCTGTGCTCCACAAAGGGAGAGGCCACAACAGTGAGAGGCCCGCGTACCGAAAAAAAAAAAACAAAAAACTTATATTGCATAATTCTGTACTTTGTTCTTAAAGTTGCCTCAGCTAACACATTTTCAAGGCATTTTTTTAATTAGTTGTGTTTCTGACAAATAAACAATAGCAACCATAATGAGAGTAATGCCACCTTCACAGACGTAGTTTCATGCCCTTTTCATACCACTTTTATTAATCAACCTACAATGACATTTTAACTGCATGTTCTTAATGGCTAATATTAATTTCACAGCCCCTTTTAAAAATTTCTTTCTTAAATAATTGTTTTTACACATAAAAAACTTTGTCAGTCCTTTACTTCCTTTCCAGGTTGCTACTTAAATAATTTAGAGAACTGTGAAATCGTCTGTTCTTTGTCTCTGGATTGACTGAAGATTTATGTGACTGTGGATTGTGTATATATCAATTGCAGTTTCATCCTTTGCCTTTGTGGATTTTGTTTGGAGATAGTTCAGCAAGTGTGGGTAGACACATTTGAGCTCAGTAATACTTTGTCTTCCTTCAGTGATCAATTTCAGTTAAATTATTGCTGCTTAAAAAGATGGCCTCAGGCTATTTTGTGTTTTCAATGACTGATTGTGAAGAAACATTGAGGGCTTTTTCAGCCTGTCACATATCAACCTGACATTTTCTGCCTTATTCTGTAGCTTCTGAGATTCCTTCAAAACAACTCAGAACAAAAAAAAATTGAGAAAGTTCTTAAGTTTTTAGAATCATACTTCTTTGCCTTCCATTTAATTTTTATTTTGTTTTAAAAGGCCTAACCACTACTCCTGGGTTCAGTTAAGAAACCTGATATCCATTCAGCCTTATTAGTAACTACTTGACCTCTTATTTTATGTTACACCATCTTCATGAGCAATGACCATGGCTAATTCATTCTTGGTACCACTAAAGGTCTGGCACAATGTCTGTCAAGTAACAGGTAACCAAATAAGTATTTCTTGGTGTTCAGGACTATTGTTGTGTGTATTAACTGTGCAGGCAACAAATGCAGTGGCCAGCTGGTAATAAATATTTGACAGACACATAGTTTGCTCTATAAAGAGATCTGTGAGGACAAGGATAGATAATTTTATTAATCATCTGCTACCTGGTGACATATTAAGCACTCAGTGTGTGTGTATTCAATAAATAAATGCCATAATTTTGTCTTAGGTTTTTGTTACTTTGAGTTCATGTTAGTGTTGTCTTGCATTCATATAGTTGCACACCCATGACTAACTCAGTAATTTTTGCTAAAAGTGATCATTGCTTGGCATATTCACAACTTTAAATTTCTATTGAAAAATAAAGAATTGAAGGAAGAAGAGATGGCTTTGAAAATAGCATTTTGGCTTTTCCTCTCTTGGACTGGTAGGTTGGCACCCTTTGCCATGGACTTGATGTTTGTGTCCCCCAAAAATTCATATGTCGAAATATTAACCCACAGTATGATGGTATTAGGAAATGCGGCCTTTGGGAGGTAATTAGGTCATGAGGGTGGAGTCCTCAAGAATGGGATTAGTGCCCTTATGAGGAGAGTCATGAGAGAGCTTGCATCACTTCTGTCTGTTCTCTACCATATGAATATACAGTGAGAGGATGGCCATATGCAAGCTAAGAAGAGTGCTCTCACCAGACACTGGCTGCAGCCACCATGGTCTTAGACTTTCTAGCTTCCAGAACTGTGAGAAATAAATGTTTGTTGTTTAAGCCAGCCAGTCTGTGGTATTCTGTTATAATAGCCTGAACTAAGACAGCCCTTCATCCTGTGTAAATTGTCCTCTGCATCCAGACTTAACTTCTTCATAAGCAGGAGTGCCCATGGTAGAGTTTCTAGTGTACTAATTAAGCTCAAGTTAGATGGCTGTTTTTGCAACTGCTACAAAATGGTGACCCAGAAGATATATATGGGACTTTTGTTCTTTCCTGAAGAATAAAATACAAAATTTAGCAACTTTGGGTACATGAAAAGAGTACAAAAGATAGATGAGAAAGATGGAGGTGACTCAGTGAGACTTACAGCTACTCCACATTCCCACGCTAACATGATGGGTTGCTTTTTAAACCAGCTGTGTTCATTAAAGTGTCTGGAGACTATAAGCCCAAGTAGTTCTGGGGCCCAGATAGTAAAATACCACCTTGTATTTAAAAAGAGCAATACACTCTCTTCCTCCCCACATACTATGGGATGCATAGCAGGCAATGGTAACAATCTTCCCCAAGGAAGCAGTGACAAGGCATCTTAACTAGTAGGGCAGAGTCAGAGAATAAGGTTAGATTTGTTCTTAAGTACATTGTCCCAGGACACTGTGGATATCCAAAACATTACTGAGACAATTTTGAGAATAGAGTCTAAATTATTGTTCGGAGAAAGAAGCCAGTAGAGACTGATATTGAAGACTTAGGGAATTTGGATCAAAACAGGATGAGATTATAGAGTAATTCAAAGCTATCACTGCTGTTTCCTGAATCAGTCTCCAAAGTGGCTGAGAAAGACAGTCCAATATTACCAGGAAAATAGAGTGATACAGTGTTTGTATACTTAATATAAAACATCCAATATTTAGTATTTCTTCCAATAAGGAATTCTTAGAGGTTACATTGTAAAATGCACACACACACACACACAGACAAATACATACATGAATATGTTTTAAGTTTCTCAGATGTAACAGAATACAAAAATAGGAAAAAAGTTCATATATGATTATAGTTTAGAGATTTTTTTTAAATGGACGTGAAAAAGAATTAAAATAATTAAATTCATCAAAGAAAGGACAAGTTGAGAAGTCCCAGAAGAATAATTTATCTGGTTTGTAAGCCATATTAATTGCATGTGCTCTGAATAAACTAGCGTGATTCAGAAGGACTAAGGAAATCTAAAGGTGTTAGACTAACTAGACTTTGAAATTTGGTGGTTTTTTATACTTATGTGAAACCATCCAAGCCTGGAACAATAGAAAATCATCTTTGTGCTGTTTGTATCATAGATGTTTTCAATAATTGAAAACTTATTTTTGAATACCAACTGCGTGCCTGAATTTTTTTTTTCTTGTGGAGTTAAGGTATAACAGAGAGCAAAACAGACAAATATCCTTGCCTACCTGACATTTACATTCTGGCAGAGAAGCAGAAAATAAATGACAAACAATAAAACTAAAATCAGTGTAAACTATATATCTTTTAAAAGGCAACAAATGCTATGGAAAAAAAATGAGAGCAGGGTAAGGGGATCAGGTTTACCAGGTAGCCTCACTGAGGTGTTGTTTGAGCAAAGAGTCAAAGAAACAGAGTTTGATGCATTAAATTCCAATAGCTGAAAGTCAACTCCAAAGAAAATACATAGTATGCTTATACCAGAAGGTCCCCATATTCCAAACTGCAATTCATATGCTACTATGATGAAAACAGCAGATCTTAAAAAGCAAAGTAAATGCTTTCCATCATCCATCCCTCTTGAATCTTTTATGCAATAATGCCTGTTTGGCAGTGTGCAAAGAAAACGGTTTCACATTGCTATGAATGCCTTCTCATTTCTCCTGGACAGCATCTGCTAACCCAAAGAGTACACCAAAAAATAAGAACTAACACTAAATTTTTCAGTTGGGCCTTAGTCAAGAATGCAGGAGTTGGGATGATTATACAAGCAGAAAGAAAATAATCTCCCTTTCAAAGAATAAAGATCATTAAATCTTAAATTCACAAGCTCGGGTTATAAGGATATCATTCCCCATTACTATGAAGTTAAAGAAAAATCCTCTTCTACCACTAAAGAAAAGAAAAACAAAATAAAACATCAGTGGGTCAGGTTGCCAGGTTAAATAAATGCAGAAGATTGTATATTTATTGAGGAATTTGAGTGGGTCTGAATTCCACTTACTTCCTTCCCTGTTTTCTCATCTGAAGTCCAGAAATCACATGATCGATGATCAAGGCTATTAGATAGTGTTCGTTCATTTGGTGAAATATGACAAAGACAGTCATATAGGGAGAAGGTTTAGTTTCTAGTGTCCCTTATCAGATAAGTCTAGTCCTTTTCCTGCCTTACTTTTCCACTCACATTATGCTTTCAGGCATGATTCTTTAGAAGGACCTTGTCGGGTACACAAAGGCATATCCTCATCCAGCTGAGTACTTCATGGACAAGTTCCCAGGTCTGTATGAGCAGAGGTAATAATGTTGAAATGGCTCCATAATATATTAGCTGTCAAACTGTAAGTCAAAATACTCACGTGAAGATAACAATGTGTCCTTATATAGACTGACGAATCATGTCCTGTCAGCAGAGAGATTTTCAAAGATGTCTATGTCCAAAGTCACTGTAAGAGATTCAGAACTTTTGAAAAAGCAGAATCTTTTTTGACAAAGGCGAAAATTGAACTGTCTCATGAATCAGTGGTCATGAGAACTGTCCCTTCATTCTCTGGCCATCCCACTGTAGGTGCTGAAAGCCCTGAGCTCAGCTAATAGCTCATTGTTTCCTTGACATGCAATGTCTACATCATACCAGGATACCATGGCTTAAATTGGAGGTGCAGTTTCCCGGGATTAAGCTAGATGTATAGAGTGAGTCAGAGATAGACCTTGAGGGCCTGTATCTGTCTATAAAGTTTTTTCTAGGGTCCTGATTTCTTTTTGGAAAAGTCCTCCAAATCCAGAAGACTCCTAGGGAGTTGCAGAAATCCTAGGACCCCTACTCTAGTGATTTAGAATATTTTCTTTACCTTATTCACTTGTCCCAATCTATAGCAGTTCAAAGTCTCCCAAAGCATCCTTAACTGATTCCAAACATATAATGTAAGATTACTGTTTCACTAAGTGGTTGGGCTGTGCCACAATATAGACTATAACATGAGTGAGGCCAGGGTCAAAAGGTAGGTAAGTTCCACCCAGGGAAGACATCCTGGGTGGAACTTACCTACCAGGTCAAGGTCTCTGAGAGCAGAAAACATGTACAGTGGGCTGAAGTAGCCCAGCATTTACTCATAGCCAGAGGAGAGAACGTATACAGAATCAGTCCCTTGCAACACAGTGGTGCCCCATGGCTAATGGATCCATTCTGCAGCCCAGACAGGCAATATGGCCCCGTGAATCCCACTTAGCGCTACAGTACAAGGACTCTTGTGGGGTCTGAACACAAAAAGTTGGTAGCATGCCTGATGGTCACTGAGACATGCATAACTAAGCCATTTCAAGAATAGTTTACATATACCTAATACAGAGGAAACACCCACTGTCCGTGCTCTGACTCTCTTCATACTATGCGATTTTTGAGTTTACCAGCACTTCTTGTACAAAGCACAAGGTTCTTCTTGGGAACACAGGGGAGGTGTCGGGCTGTGCTTGGACCCTCCCTTCACAATTTTGATCAAATTTATTGTTTTTAATCTTCTGCTACTTTTTTCTCTCTAAACTTCAAGAGACAGAAGAGCAGGAAATAACCACAGGTCTATCAGAATTTCTGAACATCAAGCATTGACTCTTGGCAAGGTAAGCCAAATGCTAAATATAGTACTGGGCAAAAGTAAGCATTTGATAAATGTAAAGCTGTCATTTTTTATTATATAATTTTTGATAAAGTAAAAAGCCAATATAGAGATGGTAGTCATCTCTATTGTCATCTCAGTAGGCTGTTACCTTGCCTTTCAAAGGAGTTTGGATTAATATGTTAAGAGAATTGGAGTTGCCTGTGTAGACCTTCATTATAATACACTGCATCAGAACAAGTTATTTGTCTCATTTTATTTCTGATGCTGCACATAACTAAGAGGATTCCAAACGTTATTTTTCTCTCATTTAAGATTTTATTATGAATAATTTCACATATACACAAAACTAGAGAAAACTGTGATGAATCTCCAGGTACCCATTACCCTGCTTCTACAACTATTAACTCACATCCAGTCTTGTTTCATCTATATCTCCATCTATTCTTTGAGATACAAATTATTTTAAAGCAAATATTATCATCATATAATTTTACCATAAATATTTCAATATGTATCTCATGGTGATAAATACCCACAATATTATTATCCCACCTAAAAATAAATAAATTTAAAAACTAAGTAATTCTGATTATGGAAGAATAAAGGGACTGGCAAATAGTTTTTTGGAAAAAAAAAAAAAAACAACCAACCAAACAAAGAAAAACCCATATAAAATTGAATAAGTTGTCAAAAACAATAATTTCAAGCTGTGGGAATAAATGAAATGCAAACAACAAATTGAGAAGCATTCATTCTTTAATAACTGCTAGGGCTTCACATAAGAACAGCAGGAGCATGTGTTCTTGCCTGCAGCTGCTCTCATCTCTTCCTAGTGTTGATTTATGAGAACTGTAGCTTTCCAGTGTGGGTCTGGCGATGAAAAGTAACAAATTGGCTGCCAGAGAGAAGGGACTATATTTGGAGCCCAGACTTTGACAACTAAATATGATGAACTTGTTAGGAAATGAATGGGAAAAATTCACAGTTGTGCAACTTTGCTAGTTGCAGTTGTGGTCTCAAGATATCCTGAAAATGAGGGAGAAATGGAAGTGCTGAGATAAGCTCTTCATACATCCCTGACAGATTGAAAAACTACACACATACATGGCGGAGATGCTAGAAAGGTCAGGGAAAAATAAAACCAAGACAGACTTAAAAACTGGGTGAAAATTTTAATGTTCTCACCAGACTCCACACAGATTGAGTGGAAGGAGTGGAAGGCTCATGAGTGCAAGGTGTTGAAATGCAAACTCTGCCCAAATCATTGACTGACCACTTGGTTATTCAGACAGAAGGTTGAGCTATAGGATATCAGACTTGAAAATATAAATGATTTTTCAAAATTGTGTAGAGACATCAGCAGCCAAACACCGCAAGCGAGACAAATGCCAAAGATTAAGTCTGGAAGGAAGGAAGGAAGGGAGTGAAGGAAGGAGGGAGGGAGGGAGAGGAGGAGAGGGAGAGAGGGAGGAAGGAAGGTAAAAAAAGAAGAAAGGGCGGGGCTTCCCTGGTGGCGCAGTGGTTGAGAGTCCACCTGCCAATGCAGGGGACACGGGTTCGTGCCCCAGTCCGGGAGGATCCCACATGCTGCAGAGCGGCTGGGCCCATGAGTCATGGCCGATAAGCCTGCGCGTCCGGAGCCTGCGCTCCGCAACGGGAGAGGACACAACAGTGAGAGGCCCGCGTACCGCAAAAAAAAAAAAAAAAAAAAAAAAGAAGAAAGGGGAAATATCAAACCTCAGAAAAAATAAAAACAAGACCTAGGATTAATATAAAGTATTAGGTAAAGTGTCCAGTTTTTCATCAAACATTATCAGACACACTAAGCGGCGGGACAGAAAGCAGACAATATACATACTGACTCTGCATGGACCTAAAGTTGTATTTAGTAAAGACTCCAAAACAGCCATTTAAAATATGTTCAGAGAATTAAAGGAAACTATAGTGACAGTGGCTTAACAAGTGGAGAATCAATAAAGATAAACTATAAAAAGAACCAAGTAGAAATTTTAGAGTTGAAAAACACAATAACTGAAATGAAAATTCAACAGATGGTCTCAACAGTAGTTTTGAGATGCCAGAAAAAAAAGTCAATAAACTTGAAGAGAGAAAAAAGCGCTAAAGAAAAAATGAACAGAGTCTCACAATTCAATGGGATATGGTCAAACAAACCAACGTATGGATGGTGGAAGTCCCAGGCAGACAGAAAAGAGAGAAAAGAGTGAAAACGATGTCCAAAAACTTCCCAAGTTTGATGAAAAATATTATTATTTGCATCCAAAGTCTTAACAAAATTCCAAGTAGGATAAATACAAAGAGATCTGCACCTAAACTCATCAGAATCTATCTGCTTAAAGCCAAAAAGTAAAATATTGAACACAGAAAGAAAAAAATAATTCATCATGTACAGGAGAGTAGATAGCATTCTTTTTCTTAAGTGGAGAATTCTATAAAGGTAAAATATTCCTTATCATCTATTTGGTTACCCTGTGGGATAATTCTTACAGGCAGGATAAATACTTGAGTAATTGCCTCTGCCACTACCATTTTTTTATAAAACAATTTCCAAAATAATGAGTTGGTGCCCTAGCATTCTCCAGTGAGAATTTTCCTTTTTCCTTTTTGTCAACTCCACTTTTGATTTTTTCAAGAGTGAGTAATACAGTTTTTAATTCTTTTAAATTTTTATGAGCCTCAAAAATGATGTCTGATTTTCATTACATCTTCTAATTAGTTTTTGATTATGTATAAAAGATTATTAGTTTTTGTTTGATGATTTCTAACCTTTTTTTTTTTCATGGTATGCGGGCCTCTCACTGTTGTGACCTCTCCGTTGTGGAGCACAGGCTCTGGACGCGCAGGCTCAGCAGCCATGGCTCACGGGCCCAGCCACTCTGCGGCATGTGGGATCTTCCTGGACCGGGGCACGAACCCATATCCCCTACATTGGCAGGCGGACTCTCAACCACTGCGCCACCAAGGAAGCCCTGGTTTTATTTTTAAATCTCATATTATTATAGTAATTTTACCATTGATTAGTTTGGGTTTCCCAATATTGAACAAATCTTTGGAAAACTGAGATAGTTCTACCTCATCCTTTCCAATTTTAATGCAGTTAATTTCTTTTTCTTGTCAATTGCATTTGCTGATACCTTCAACACAATATTAAATAGTGTGGATGTTATGAGTGTATTTTCTTCTTTCTTCATCCTGACTTTAACAGGAAAGTCACTTTTGAGATATATTGTTGGCTTTTGACATATATACACACACATACAAATATGAATAAATAAATACATGTAATATATGTGCATATATATGTATGCAATATGTGTGTATATTTGGGTGTATGTGGAGAGAGAGAGAGAAAGATAGAGAATGAGATATAGACAGACAAGAAAGACAGAGACAAAGAGAGCAAATAAAATCCATCAGTTCCTACTTTAATGAATGTTTTCAACAGAAAGGGGAATTGACTTTTAAAAAATCTCTCAGAATGTATTTCAATATATAATGATTTTTCTCCTTAGACCTAAAACAATGAGTAGTTAGCATTAATGAATTGCCTTATGTAGCATCTCCCTTGCAATTGTGGAATAAAACCCCACAATTTTTCAAATGGATCATTTAGTCCTGTTTGCTATTTTTTTACTTTAATATTTTTGCATTGATGTTCATATGTGAGTTTGGGTTGTATTATTTTTAATCTTTTTTGTTGAAATCTCTTTCAGGGTGTTTCTTCATGAAAGAAAATAGAAAGTTTTCTTCATTTCTGTATTCTGGAATAGTTTAAGTAGCATTAGGATTATCTGATCTTTAAAGGTTCAGTAAAATTTCTATTTCTTCTGTAGCAATTAGTCTGTTTAGAATCTCTGTCTCTACTAGAGCTAAATTTAACAGGTTGTATTTTTGTAGAAAAGTATTAATTCATCTACACGTTCACATTTATTTACATAGTTGTTTATTTAATTTTACTAACAATTCACATATTATGCTGATTTTTTAAAGTTTGACTTTATTTTCTAAAATATGAAAAAATGTATGAAAAATATTTAAAAGATATTTATATATTATGTTGCCTTTTTTAGGTTTATGACTTTATTTTCTAACTTACTAAATTCTGTTTTTCTTTAGTGATTCCTAAAGTATACTTTCTTTGGCTTATTATGTTTTTCTTTTTAGGTTTTTGAGTTGGAATTAATCAAAATTTTTATTTGTAACTTATTTATTAATTGATATATAGATATATATATTTTTTGGCCGTGCCATGTGGCATGCAGGATCTTAGTTCCCCAGCCAGGGCTCAAACCCGTGCCCCATGAAGTGGAAGCACAGAATCAACCACTGAACCACCAGGGAAGTCCCAACTGATATATTTTCATTTTTCTTGATATAGGTACTAAATGTTATGCAATTTATCAGATAACTATTTAAGCTATATTCCGGAGATTCTGATATTTTTCCACTATTGTTTTCAAGTATTTTGGCATTTTGGTTTTGAATTTTGTGTTTTATACAATAATTGTTCAATAGCATGTTTCAAATTTTTGGTGTGAAAAGGGCTCTTTTGCTTCTTGATTTTATTTTGTTCATATTTTTCCAATTCTCTGGAATTTATTAAGGCTTTATTTGTGGACTAAGGAAAGGGCAATATTTGCAAGTATTCCATGTGCTTTTAAAAAGGTATAGTTTCTATTTTTGAGGTTCATAATTTTATAAATTTCAATGTAATATATTTTTAAAATCTTCTGTCTACTCACTAATTTTTTCCATTTGATTGTCTTGTATTAAGAGAGGTGTATAATATTCATTTCCTTGCATCTGTTTTCTGCTTTAATGTATATGGCTGCTCTAAGTTACATAAATATTAATAACTCTTAAATATATCACTTTCAGTGTGCTTATTTGTTTCTTTTAATGCCTTTTGGTTTGAAATCTACTTTGTCAGATACCAAGATTGACATCCTCTGTTTCCTTTTTATTTCCTTTGGTCTCTTATATCTGTGTCTATACGTTCATTTTTAACCATTTTGAGTCTCTTTGTTTTAAATATGTCCCTTGTTTACACTGCAGTGTTACATTTGTTTGGTATCCTATTTGAAGTATTTTTCTTAATAGTTTAATAAAATCAATTTAAATTTATTGATATTATCAAAATTTTTGACCTCTAGAGTATTTTATGTATAGATACACATACAAACATATATATATATTTATATATATAGATACTCACACAAACATGTATATGTACTTTAATACACACACCCATACGTATAAAAATATATGTTTGTAATACACACATATATATTTGCATTTTAGTCTGTTTACCTATATATTACCATTGGTCCTCTTTTATAAGCTCTTGTGTTTTTTTTTCTTCTATACAATATTTTTATTAGTTAGTAATGTTTTCTTTCCTCAACCTTCCTTCTTTGAAATAATATATTTTAAAATCCTAATTGGTAAAATTGTTCTTTCCATACATTCTCTTCATTCCACAGATTGTTCTACTGTATCTACGTTTTACATGGTACTACTACCTGTAATACTTTTTCCCTTATAGCCATCATTTGATCTTGCCACATGTATATAATATTGATATCCCTCCAGTCATTTTGGTTTTGTGAAATTCTTGCTCAGATATACTAGAAAGTGCTCAGTGGAACAATATTCTCTATGTTTCTTCATGTTCGTAACAGTTTCTTAGGAGCCTTTGAACTTGAAGAACATTTTGTCTGGCTATCAAATCTTATTTTCTTTGAGTATCTTAAATATGTCATTCCACTGTCCTCTGGAGTAAAGTATTATTGTCAAAAAATAATATCAACCCAATAGTCTTTTCTTACAACTAACTTTAGAGTAGATGCTGGATGTCTTTTAAGAAGCAGGTGCACCCATCCCCTGGTGCTATGAATGTTGGCTACTAAAAACTCATAACTGTTATTTTCTCCAGAAGATTGCTCTTAGCTGATGGGGACCATCTTTCTGGAAGGTCACATACTTCTTGGGGAAGGGCCGACAGCTCATGACTGTCTGATATGGGGCATGAAAGACTGGACCTCTTGCCTAAAGGGAGAGGCAGCTCTGCTGTGCATACATCCTTCTCAGTACTCTTCCTCTTGCACACCCTGGACTAGACCAAGGTGAGGCTTGACCTGAGACCACATCCTCTCTTAGATTTGTCTCCTTTCCTCCCCAGCTCCCCTCACTCCCCCGTAGATTTTGTTTCTTCTAAATAACATGTTCGCAATAAAATCACATACATAGAAATCTCTGTCTTAGGCTCTGTTTCTAGGTAACCTGCCCTTTTCAAATCTTCTTTTCTTTATTTGTCTTATAGTTGAGTTTTGTTTCTAGTTTATGTTATTCCTTCATTGCTTGTTTATTATCATTTTTGGAACTTGCTTTTAATGCTTTATAAATTATTAGATTACTGTTTTCACTGGCTAATGGGTATTCTTTCTGGATTGCCTTCATTTCCATAGTATGACTATTCTGCTTCTTAGATTCTTTTTTCCTAATGTAATTTTGTATGGGATTCAACAGCAATATTTGTCTTTTTTCCTTTGTAGGTGACCTTTTTTTTTTTGGTAATTTTAGGGGGAAAATGAACTATAATAGTTTTCGTAGCTTCATAGCTCTTAATATTTCTCTTCTGATATAATCACAGGTAATAACATTATGACTCTATAACTTCTGAATTATTCTGGCTTCTTCCCTCCCAATTTTAGGTAAAACCTCTTGTTTTTCCCTGATATTCTTTGGTTCTACTTTTTTGCAATTTCTCCAGAGTAGGAATTATTCTGTTAGCAGTTTCTTTCCATGGGACTCTATCCTAAAAGAGAACTTGAATTAGTTTTCTGTGTTTCAGGGGCCCAGGTAACTTCAGTGCCATTTGACCTCTTATGGGTCCTTAAAATCAGCTGTGAACTGATGACTGTTCACCTCCCTCTCAGTTTCTGTTACTCTTCTCTGATTGGCTCACTGAGGTTTCCAGTGCGTACTTTTTTCTTCGGTTTCAGAGTGGTTGTATTTATGTTGCCTTTTCTTTGACTCTTCCTGTTCATTTTCTGAGTCCTTGTGAGTTTTGTTTCTGTCAATGGTTTATTTCAGTCCAGTCGAATTTGGGGTTTGCTGTCATACATTTTGCCTAACTTTGTTGTATATGTTGACTCTAGATTTTCAGTTTTGCTGTTCTAATGGCTGTCTGTTTTTAGGTACAATTTATGTAGATTTAAAAACTATGCCACCGCTACTACCATCTTTCCAGATTGCTACAGATTTATTAGTAAGTGTTTAAGTTTAAGCAGGTAAAAAACAACCACAACAAAAGATAACACAAAACAAACTCCAGACTTCTGGTAGACTGAGTTAACAATTTGGATTGCCAATTTGTAGCTCATTAATTAGCTCTGCAGGACTGAAATAGATTTACGCACTGCTTGGTTTGTGCTTGGTAAGGGTAGGAGATTTTCAGACCATTTTATGAACTAATGCTCAGTGCCCTTCACTTTGTGTAGATTTTCCTTCTAAACTTTATAGCATGCAAAATTCATGCTTCAGGCATGAAAAGGAGGCTGGCATTGCAGGTAGTAGAAAAAAATGCATACAACTCAAGTTCATTTGAATGTGACTTAATTTGTCTAATATCCAAAAGTCTTGGCTTCCTTCCCAGCCTACTAACCACTCTCCTACATTTCCTACATTCAGTTTATTCAGTAGGTTTCTAAAAAGCTTCTTAAAATTTTGTTTGACTGTGTGTCCCTTGAAAAGTTACAAAGTGGGAGCAAGTGTTAGCCTAGGTAAGGTGAATTTTCTAAAATGTATTGTTATAATCCTATTATTTTGTGAAGGAAAAACTTAGACTCATACTTATTGAGGTTCAGATACTCATATTGTCTGGGTTAGACTCAGATTTGAGTTTAAAAGCACGTTCAATAAGAGCTCAAATTGTTTTAATGGCAAGTTAATAATTTCTTACTCTCTAATGAGACAAAATCCTTAAGCTAATAAAAATTAAAATTAAACCCCTCTCTGCAGACTGGGTGTTCAGAGGAAATAAACCACTACCAGGATTATGGGAATCTTGGGATTAAAAGGCCAATGGGAAGCAGGCCCTGCATATTCAGATGCAGTCTAGTGGCATGCTACCCAAGTCATTTGCAAATGTCATCTAGCCTTTTTCTTTGAATGACGTCTTGAGACCCAATCCTGTTTCTCCAACTCCTTTCTAGTCCCCTTACATACCATAGGACAGGGGGCTGCAAACTTTTATTTTAAGGGCCATAGAGTATGTATTTTAGGCTTTGCGGGGCCCAAGTCTCTGTTACATTTACTCGACTCTGCTATTATACAGAGAAAGCAGCCCTACACAAAACAAAAAAGAACGGCTCAGTTGTGTTCCAATTAAATCCTCTTTACAAAAAAAGGCAGTAGGCCAGATATGGTCTGCAGGGCAGTTTGTCAACTCCTGCTCTAGAAGAAGATCATATGGGAGGGTAAGGCCTAGCCAAGTCTTCACACAAAAGGAACATTTAATAAAAACCCCATTATCGACAACTTCCATTTAAAGGAAGAAATGCCATTCACTTCAGAGTAACCTGCTTTGGGACCAAATATGGGGGAATGGGATTGAGGGGCATCAATGGGATTGGGAAGAAACTATTTCTGTAGTTTCCTTTCTTGTGTGCTATATATATATTTTTTAATTTTAAAATTTAATTTTATTTATTTTTTTATACAGCAGGTTCTTATTAGTCATCAATTTTATACACATCAGTGTATACATGTCAATCCCACTCGCCAATTCACCACACCTTGTGTACTATATATTTTTAAAAGTTCTTTCCTGGGGCTTCCCTGGTGGCTCAGTGGTTGAGAATCTGCCTGCTAATGCAGGGGACACGGGTTCGAGCCCTGGTCTGGGAGGATCCCACATGCTGCGGAGCAACTGGGCCCGTGAGCCACAACTCCTGAGCCTGTGCGTCTGGAGCCTGTGCTACACAACAAGAGAGGCCGCGATAGTGAGAGGCCCACGCACCGTGATGAAGAGTGGCCCCCGCTTGCCACAACTAGGGAAAAGCCCTCGCACAAAAACAAAGACCCAACACAGCAAAAATAAATAAATTAATAAAAGTTCTTTCCTTTATTTATATTTTTGTGCTATGAAATGAAATTACATGGACATAGAGAGAAATATGAAGATTCCTCCAACTAGCTACCAAATAACAAATCTCATATAAGAATACCAAGGGAAATTGCTTGAAGTACACTCTATGTTGGAGACATAAAGTGAACAAGACTCAGGATCATTTTTGGTAATTTTTATGCATGAGACACTCAAGACGTCTTGTGAATTCAATCCATGTGATGGGAAAATGCAGTCCTGGCAAATAGATTTTGATTCTGTAGCACCCGGTTAAGGAAATAAAAGAGGTAATTGAAGAAGATCAATTTTAAAACAATTATATTTTACCCAGATTGAGATAAAACATCTAATTATTAAGTATGGGAATAGCCCACTTTGTTTAGTTTGTGTATCCCCATTTTACACTTGGGTATATCTATTATAATGAATAAGAACTATTTCTCCTCACGTATTCTTTATTTATATAAAACAAACATATGATAGAAAGAAATCTAATTAACAGAAAATATGGTAGCACTTGTTGGGACATGTATAAGTCTGCTAGGGCTACCATAACAAAATAACACAGTCTGGGATGCTTAAACTGCAGGAAATTTATTTTCTCAAAGTTCTAGAGACTAGAAGTCAAAGATCAAGGTGTTGGCAGGTTTGGTTTCTCCTTGACTCACAGAAGCCTGCCTTCTCTAGGTGTCCTCATATGGACTTTTCTCCATGTGCTCACACCCCTGGTGTCTCTCTTCTTGTAAGGATGCCAGTCCTATCAGATTAGGGCCCCACCCTTATTACAGCATTTAATCTTAATTCTGTCTTTAAAGACCCTACCTTCAAATACAGTTCCACTGGGGATTAAGACTTTAACATATGAATTATCAGGGAGCACAATTCAGTCCATAACAGCAAATGCTGCCAAAATTTTAATTGTTGGACCAAAAGCCTAACATTATTGAAATGGTAATTGGAGTTGCATGTTATATAGACAGGTAGAGAAATATTTCTCTATGAATGACCACTAATAAGCAAGGAGCTTTGCGAATAATTTCATGTTAACATTTTTCAAATTGGTTATCGTGAATAATAAAGTGTTGTTTTCATAAAATAGCACGTTAATTCCAGTACCCAGTCCCCAAAAGAGCCATCATTGCATAAAACCAAAAACAAGGCAGAAGATTTTAAACTTATAATTAACAGTTGGAAATTTAAACAGGGTAATACATGAAGTCTGTACAAAATTTTTATGATTGAGTTTTGAAAAATACTGTATTATCCCTGTTCAAACTGATGTTGCAATTTTTTCCTCTAGGAACAGACAGCCTTTCAGGCTAAATAAATTGGTTACCAATTTCTACTTGATAATTCTCAGTTCCAACCACTGACTCTCTCTTCTGCCTTTGTGGTAGGGAATGGCATTCTTCTTCAACACAAAGTATACAGTGAACATTATGTGCTGATGTAGAGATTGGTCAAGACAACACAACACGCAATAGCTCTCAGAAGCAAAGAGCATTATTGGTCAAGTTCTATGACGAAGCCAACTTTGCATAATTCCTGTAAGAGTCAAAGTATGTGATCTTATTTGCATGAAGTCTATAAAAATTTTATACACATCTAATTATTGCTTAAAATATATCTTCATTCCACTTAAAGCATCAAGAAATCTGAATATGAGTTGTATAATATTCTGATGAAGAAAAAACATTGTGAAATATTTCAGAAATCCTTCTTCTGAAGTTTTTTTTTTTTCTAAACCTTAAACAATTTAGATTTAGAAAGGGAAGTCAGAAAGTATAATTCCTACTCTGGCCTGCCACAGATTGTTTTGAAATATTCACCATTTTTCTAAGATGATGAACAGTACAGAATTATTTCATTTTTAAAGAAAAATACATAGTTTACTTTGAAGTTCCTCAGAAAGAATTTTCCTAATACGTGTACTTAACATGTGCTAAACTTTTTTCGAGAAATAATAATTTCCAATTTGGAAACCAAATTCAGCAAACCATTTAATTCATCAGCCACCTGTGTATCTGAAATATTCATTTGATTCCACTTCCAATATTTCAACACTATCTGAATATTTTTAGACAGTCTCCTGTGTCTGTTGACATTCAATCAAACCTATTTTTATAAGCCACATAGTTTTCTCAATATATTTGTCTGGTTTATAGTGTATTGAAATGCTGCAATCTTTTTGCAGAAGGCTGGTACTGTTGTTCAAAGAATTATTAATATTCACAGAGTTTTGGAGTTTCACTTGCCGACAGAACATCCTCCAAATTAACAGTAAATGGTGATCATGACAGTACATATAAAAAGATCTTCTCTCTCTCTCTTCCTAAACTTTGAAAAAACTATTAAACATTCCACCCATGTTATCAGCACGATTATACTTCTGCCTGCTCAGTTATGTTAAAATGAACTCTGATTTGCTGCAGGTAAATTTTTATCACTCTGTTTAGATTGGTCTCAGTCATCTTTCCAATGTAATGAAAATCAAAATGCTCCCTTATTTAAGAGAATCTTTGATGGCCTTTGAGAGCATTTTACACTAATTGATAGCCATAGCACTTTTGCTCCATTGTTTGTTGATTGACATCTAATGGAAACAATGCTTTCACACATTCTGAATTAGGTTATTATTTTTCTGCCTACAGAACTGTTCAAATCAATCTGTGAGCTCATACATAAAAACATCTCTTTTTTACCTTTCTGATTTTCAACAACTAAAAAAAATCTCTTTTCTTTACAAATGAAACAGACTCATCATACTCTTTTAACAGTAAATACTATTTCCTGACAAAAAAAAAAATTTTAACTCTGAATTTCAGGTTTCTTCCATTTCCTTCAATATGTTTTTGTGAGAAGATCATTTATCTGCAACAGTTCCATCACAAAATCCGTTTTGACTCCAAAAGCAATCACTTCAAGTATATATTACTTTTTCATGTGTTCTAATTTTCTAGGAATTCTTTTTTTATTAGAAGCTTCTAATTTTGTTTCCAAATAATTATAGCTGCCTAGAAAATACATCACAGTTACAAATAAGCTAGACAAAAAGTCTAAATATTAAGGGACAGAGGAAAGCAAACAAAGTGTTTCTGAGACATGTAATGTTGAAATGAATAAACAGGTTTATGTGGATGGGATGGTGCAATTAAAATATTGCTAATTGTGTTATTGCTCATTATTTGTGTTTGTTGTGATTTCATTTTCTATTTTGATGTAGAAAAATTCGTCTATTTTGTGCTGCCACAGAACAAATAAAATCATTGCTATGTTTCACAGTTTATGTAACTATTAATTTGTGACAGGTGCACATTTTTCCCTGTGTAGAAAAAAACAGAAGCAAATGTTGGGGCTATGGAGAAGAACACGGTTATGATTTTAAATGTCATTTCATCATTCCTTTGGTGATGAGGCATGGAGCCATGTACTAGAGCCCCCAGAACTTCTGCGTTGTGGCTTGAGGTTAGCTGCCTTTCTAAGTCTTCAGTATCTCCCAGACCCTCACTGGTATTTTCTGTTTCCAAATAGTCAGTTGCTACATTCAGTTTTATTGTCTGCCAAGTCCTTCACACTGGGCTTAAATTCCACCATTAATCTGAAACAGGCAACACCCAAGGATAACAAACACAACCTTATCAAAATAGGAAAGGAAAATTCTACTGCTCTACCCAGGTTTGCAATCTTATCCTTGCTATTGTATGTCTTGTTCCCATGGTTTAAAATACAACAAAATAAAATTTTCTTTATTGATTTAGATCCGAGTGAAATATCCCCTTACTATCCCAAAGTTTGATTCAAAAGACTGCAAATAATAGACTATAGACTTTTGCTTTAAATCCGGTTTAACAGGGACCAGATTTACCCACGCACCTGAAATAGCGAAAATACAAACAAAACAAATAACGCGTTGGTTTTCAAGACACTGACTATCACTGACAGGGAAGGTTAAGAATTCCTTAAATATGGGAAACAAATTTGATGAGCTGTACGTACAATTGCATCCAGCTTACTGCCTGGAAAGAGTTTTCACGCCGTGATGCAAGGAGGGGAAATTCGGACAAAGTCCAGTGGACACCCTGAATTGAAGAGATGGAGCTGGGAGTCCAAGGAGACTAAGGCAGATACAGTTGTCAGGGCAGAGAATTGCACAGGAGAGGGCAAGATACAGAAAGTTTGGAGTCCCGCAGAGGGCAAGATGTGAGAGACAAATACAGAATAAAACACAAATTGATACCTCCCTGAGGAACAGATTCTAAATATATAGTCTGAACATTCAGGTGTCAGTGTACATTCCATTATAATTGAGGCCCTAGGTGAAAACCTTAGGAAGATCCTCCAAGATGATTCATGGAGCAAAAGGGGTGACATATGCTGCAAAACACAGAGCCAAGGAAAGCCAAAACTGAAGCAGGTACTGGCACTATTAGGGTTGGTACTGGAGAAGTTAACAAGAACGGATATTCTAACAACAAGTAAAGCCATCACCAGACGAAATCAGGATAGAATAAGGGTTGAAAAATGGAAGTCAGGAAAAAAGGTGTATAGGGAGGAGGGGATAGAAGCCAAGCTTACGAATAAGGGAGTGTTAATAACTTATGACATATTTTTGCCTAAAAATCTGAATCAGAATCTAATCGGGAATCTACATCTAAACTCTGGTTAATGGGAAATTTGGGTCCATAGAAGAACAGGTTAAATGGAACCATGAGAAGCAAACAGCTAAATTCAGAATATGAACCATTCTCTATGATGTAAAAATAAAAATAATATACCTCTAATAAACCAATGACATGAAATCAAAAGGAAGGAGGATAGTTAGAGAATGAAAGATCCATAAGCGATATAAAAAATAAGTGCAGTGTGCGGAGCTTGTTTGAATTTCATCTCAAACTAATCAACTGAAAAAAAGATAGTATTGAGATAACTCAGGAAAATTTGAAAAACAATAGGAATTAAAAAATATTTTGTTTGTAAAGATCAAGGAATGGTGGCTATAGTAAAAATTTCCTTTAAAATTATTGTGCATACTCAAGTATTTATAAGCAAAATGAAATTATGCTGGAGAATCTCTTTAAAACAGCCAAAATGAAAAGAGATGGGGCAATACACAGAAATGGTTGGAAAAATATTAAAAATTGTTGAAGTTGGGTGATAGGTATGGGGGGACTCCTGTTTTTCTTTTTTTAAAAAAAATTTTATAAATATAAATTGGTTTACAATTTTATAAATATAGTTGGTTTACAATGTTGTGCTAGTTCCAGGTGTACAGCAAAGTGATTCAGTTATACATATATGTAACTTCTCTTTTAGATTCTTCTCCATTATAGGTTATTACAAGATACTGACTATATAGTTCCCTGTGCTATACAGTAGGTCCTTGTTGGTTATCTTTTTTTTATTTATTTACTTATTTATTTATTTTATTTTTTGGCTACGTCGGGTCTTAGTTGCGGCGTGCGGGATCTTTGTTGAGGCATGTGGGATCTTTTTTGTTGTTTTTACGGGCGCACGGGCTCTTCATCACTGTGCGCGGGCTTCTCTCTAACTGTGACGCACGGACACCAGGGCGCGTGGGTGGGCTCTGTAGTTTGCGGCACGCAGGCTTTCTCATTAAGGCTCGAGAGCTCAGTAGTTGTAAGGCATGGGCTTAGTTGCTCTGTGGCATGTGGGATCTTAGTTCCCCGACCAGGGATAGAACCCACATACCCTGCATTGGAAGGCGGATTCTTTACCACTGGAACACCAGGGAAGTCCCTGGTTATGTATTTTATATATATATATATATATATATATATATATATATATATATATATATATAGTAGTGTGCATATTTTAATCCCAAAGTCCTAATTTATCCCTCCCTCCCCCTTTCCCCTTTGGTAGCCATAAGTTTCTTTTCTACGTCTGTGAGTCTATTTATGTTGTGTAAATAAATTCATTTGTATCATTTTTTTAGATTCCACAAGTAAGTGATATCATGTGATGTTTGTCTTTGTTTGACTTATTTCACATAGTATGATAATCTCTAGGTCCATCCATATTGCTGCATATGGCATTATTTCATTCTTTTTTATGGCTGAGTAATATTCCATTGTATATATACCATATCTTCTTTATCCATTCATTTATTGGCGGACACTTAGGTTGCTTCCATGTCTTGGCTATTGTAAATAGTGCTGCTATGAACATTGTGGTGCATGTATCTTTTTGAATTATAATTTTCTCCAGATATATGCCTTGGAGTGGGATCGCTAGATCATATGGTATTGTTCTATATACTTTTGTGTTTGTTTGAAATTTTTCATGATAAGATTTTTTTTAAAAAAAGAAAGAAAAGATGTGGCTATTCAATAAACACTTATTACCTGTTTACTTGAGCTAGACCTCAAGAGAGCATGGAAATGAAAGTCAGAAGTTTTAGTTTTGGGTGTTTATGAATTTAAGCAAGTCTTTAACTCCTTTTAGACTCAATTTCCTCACCGTAAAGTTGAAATCATAATGACAGCTATTTGCCTCAAACTGTATAGAGGACCAATATAATGTATGCAAATGTGGGCTGTAAACTAAAAGAGTATTATTAAATATTATCTATCATTACTTATTTAGCAGCAATTATTAATTGCTTTCTTTGTGCAAGGTACTTTCACATATGTTGTTCAATTTTATCCTCCCATCTCTCCTGTGAAGTTGGTGTTTGATAAACAGGTTTAGTAAGTGGGGGAACTAAAGCTCAGATGGGTACAGTAGGATTCTCAGGGCCACAGGTCTAGTGAGCAACATTGCAGAGACTGGGCAATCCTGGCTGGCTTTCACCCCAGACCCCCTTCATCCACTGGGGCACACTTCCCAGTTATGTCAGTTTTAGGATGAGCAGGAAAGTATGGACATCCATCTCAGGTATTCTGAGTGAGCCCCTTGATGAATAATTTACAACCACAGACCTTCAGAAATTGTCAGTAGTAAAACCACTAAACTGTCTGTAGTATCCTATGTAAAAATACTTCAAAAAATACTGATATCTAAAGGACCACTGGAGAGAAAGTGAATACAAGTAGGAGAGAAATAATACCTTGGAACAGATAGCACCTTGCTGCCACAGTAGCTGAGGACAATGAAATCAATAACCTCACTGGCTTTATGGCGGACTTGGTTCCCAAAGAAGAGGCTGAATACTCAGGGAACAGAAAGACACCCAATATTATCCTGAAGTCCTAACACTACCAATGAGCTTTCCTGTGAGTATAAATGATGCCCTTAGTGACACCGCACTGTGACATAGACCCTAGGAAAAATGTAGCTTTAGAAACTATGATTGCCTTAAAATGCCTTTCTCTAGAGACTAACACTTACTCAAGTTGTCATTAATTCCCAGTGTAACAAGTTAATGCAAACTGTGCTGGAAATTACATCCAAGTTCTGTTTAAAAACAGGTCATGTTGGGTGTCCCTGGTGGCGCAGTGGTTGAGAGTCTGCCTGCCGATGCAGGGGACACGAGTTCGTGCCCCGGTCTGGGAAGATCCCACATGCCGCGGAGCAGCTGGGCTCGTGAGCCATGGCCGCTGAGCCTGCACGTCCGGAGCCTGTGCTCCGCAACGCGGGGGCGGGGAGGCCACAACATTGAGAGGCCCGCGTACCACAACAAACAAAAAAAAACAGGTCACGTGTAAATACAACTAATGGTAAGAAGCAGCATCAACAGCATCTTTGACTACAAAGAAAAACTACATGACACCAAGCTCAGTTTAAGCTTTCCCTCCCACAAGAGTAGTTCTGCATCATAAATGATCAAAGCAAAGCCATCAACCTGAAGGAGAGTCTAACAATGATAGGGACTTGAGTGTAAGGGTTTATTATTTTTTTATTAACTCACTTTTATTAATAAAAGTCTTGAATAAAATTAAGTTTGAGCAAATTGTAACAGCCTCAGCAGGATGGAATTTGGAGGGAAAGAATGAGGGAGTCAGAATTTTTGAGAGGTTTTGAGCTTTTATGTGCTGCAGCCCATCCTCACTATTTGCACAGCTTGAGAGGCATGACTCATGTTGACTGTGTATGGTCTGCTTACTGTCCTTACTCGGCTAGCACCTACTCCTTATGACCAGGAAGAAAATATGGATTCAAAGATCTTAGAAAAGTACCACTGTGCCTAAGGAAGAAGCAATGGGGGTTACATAAAGGGATTGGGAGCCAAAAGCAGGTTGATTACAGGATGGGAGATTAGTTTTATGATTTGTGCGTTGTGAGCATGCATGGGGTGTCATGCTGTTAGGCAGGAGGGAACGGTTGTAAAATCACAGAGAACCTGAAATTCAAGCTAAGTACTCTCTAACATCACATGAGATGTCCCTTGGAACCCACCTTACTATCTTGCTTGATATAGAGATAATTTTGCCTTTCATATTTTGGTACCATTTTGCAGCTGATCGTATAAGGCACTAATTCGGTAAAGCAGAGGCCACTGTGAAGGAATGCAATTAAAATAAGAACAGTGTGCTGAGAATTGGGAAGTCTGAGGCCTAACCCCTTTGTAAACTTAAATCACTTAATTGAGCTTACCCTCAGCTTCCTCACGTGTTTAATGGAACTATTAGACCATAAATCATTGTAGACGGCTTCCTGTGTTGAGTGGGGTTCATTGATTGATAAGGACCCTTCCATCTTTATATTGCTGTGGTTTGACACATTTAAAACTATATTAAATTTTAGCTATTATTGTATACTAACACTCAGCCTGTTTATATCACACCAGCACAAATAATAAATCAACATGGCAACTCCATGTAAAAAGCCAGCCAACTCAAATAACTTACTGAAATGTCTACCTACTAAAATTTTTCCCTTTCTCATTTTGAATTTTAGGTATGCTAAGCATCAATGTCACTTCTCATTTAATCTAGAATGCAATAATTTAGACACCCCCCATATGAATTATCACTCACCAAATAATTAAATCCGTTCTCTGACAGTTTTTCATAGAAAACTTTTGTCATACAAAAATATGTGAGTTTTTTGTCATCCATTTTCCACCAATATTAGTAGATACAAGGTGGACAGAACACAAGGTCAAGCAGTATTGGTTTCCTATAAGCATGAAGTACAACAAGCATAGTTTGCCTTTCGGGAGGCCTGGTTGGGTTTAAACACCTAAAATGAAGGGATGAATTTACGTAATTCAGGCACTGAAATCAGGTTATAGACAGAGAGGGGTGAGAAGCCTGAAGAGTGAATCCAGCTCTGTCACTTACAAGCTTTTGATTTTGTTCAAGGTGTTAATCACTCTGAGCCTTGATTTCCTCACCTGTGAAATGGGTACAATAATCCCATTATAATACAATGCAATGAGAGTTAAATTAATGTACATAAAACAGAGTATTCCATGACATAGTAAATATTCAGTATACATTAGTTAAGAACATATAGGCTTATAAAACTTAAATTTCTAAAGTTTTATGACTTTGAAATGAAACCATTACTATTATTATCCTTCAAGGGTGTTCTCTGAGGTCCTGCTTAATACTAACTACATTAAATTACCTTAACTATACATTTCCCCCTGTATGTTAGTGTTCACTTTCATGTGCTGACAAATATAAAAGAATTATCTACAGGATGAAACTAATCAATATTTATTTTCATGTAATTAATTTTAAAAGTATCATGCTTCATATACATAGGTTTCTCAGTTTTAAGTGAAGTTTTTTTCATCCTTTAGATTCTTAGTGTCCCCCTCACCTTGGTTGCAAAGACCTACACTGTGTCTACACACACACACACACACACACACACACACACACACACACACCCCAAATCAAAACAAAGTAAGTCCTTCTGGCACATAGTTAGTTACATCTGAGCAAACCATAAAGCATTGATTTTTTTTTTTGATGAATATTCTTACCTTATCTTTCCCCTCTATCTGTTGTTTATACAACCTACTAAACTTCTACAATTGAATCTTGGACAAACAAACTTGCACATTGTGCAATGTTTCAATAGAGATGTGTTGCAGGGTGCTGTGAGTTTCCTCTGTGTCTATCAGGTGACCCTATTCTAAACACTTTCTTACACAGCCGCTTTCTGCCTGTCCATGGACTAGCTCAGTTCTGGCCAAACAGGAAGGCATAGTAGGCTCCAGACACTGTGTTTTTATCCACAGGACTTCTCCATAATTTTGTTGCCTGCAGAAACTCAAACAAAGCAATGGGTGACAGATAGAACAAGCCTTTTGGAGACACAGAAAAAGTGTAACCTTTTGCAGATCCTAACCAGATGTTTTATAGGCATTTATTTGTTCCCTCTTTTTCCTCTTTTTGCAAAAACAGTTTAACTATACACAACAGATTATATAATTACAACAGATTCATAATATACAACAGATTCAGTTATACAACAAAATGTTGTCATGTGAGCCCTTGAACATTTTACTTAAGAGCCAGGAGGTTAGGCAATTGTTTGAATTTCATAAGTAAAAACAGATGTGGTTTCAAGGTCTCATGCTAATGGAATTGAGGCCGTGGGGAAGAATTGGAAAACTTGCCCTTCTCTAAAGCTACCACTCTTTGGTTTGTTCACCAAACCAAAGGGCCCAGGCTGGGTGGCTTGGAAACACAGGTCAAAGTCATTCATTCTTCCTGCTTAAAAAGATATTAGTAAATTTATAACAAAGTCAGTAGATGAATTTTCTTGTTTATTTGATATATTCTATTTTGGGAATATTAGGTGGTAAAACCAAAAACCATTTAGAGTGATTATAGACGGTGGACAAGAAATTTGTCTTAAAATGTTTTTGCTTTCATCCAGTGTACCAATAGTTCAATCAATTAATTCCACTAAAGATAAAAAAATCACTGTAGAAACTGAAATATATGGAAGGGAACAAATTCTATATCATATCTGACAATTATCTCATGAGACATATTGCCCCATAATGTTAATTTCAACCACTAGTTCCCAAACATATCTGATTATTTGTAACTTGGGATGTTTTATAGGAACTCGAGTTCTTTGGACCACCTCAAGCTTATGAAATAAAAATATCCAGGGATAGAGTCTGGGAAACAAACATTCAGACCTAAGAGACACTTTAGGAACCTCTCATTAAATCACAGTCAAGGGTGACATGTGGTGCAATATTCCTTCTATAGAGACATATTTTCTTTCCAAATCAGTTTGCTAGGGCTGCTGGAACAAAGACCACAAACCGGGTGGCTTAAAGAACAGAAGTTTATTGTCACACAGCTCTGGAGGCTAGGAGTACAAGATCAAGATGTGGGCTGGGTTGGTTCCTTCTGAGGGCTGTAGGAAAAAATCTGCTCCATGCTTTCCCCTACCTTATGAGTTCTCTGGCAATCTTTGGTATTCCTTGCCTTGTAGAAGCATCATTTCTATCTTTGCCTTCATCTTTATGGTGTTTGTCATGTGTGTGATCTCTGTACCCAAATGTCCCCTTTTTAGAAGGACACCAGTCATATTGGATTAGGGTCCACCAAAATAACCAAATCTTAACTAATTACATCTGCAATGACCTTATTTTGAAATAAGGTCACATTCTGAGGTACTTGGGGTTAGGGCTTTAACATATGAATTTGGGATGGGGGTACAATTCAACTTATAACACTCAGAGATAAAAAAAATAAAGCCTTTTTTTGGGTCATGGTAAATGTTCAGTTATTGGACTATGAATGTAGTTCTTTTCCACTTAAAGTGTAGTCTGCCTCATCCAGGAACTTGTTAAACATGCAGAGTTTCTAGCCCCACCTTAGTCCTACTAAATCAGAATCTGTATTTGAACCAGATTTCCAGCCTATTCACCGGCACATTCAACTTTGAGAAGTGCTGCTGTAGCTTCATCGTGTTTCGCTGTCCAGCTGGGCTTGCAGATATGTCTGAACTAAGCTTTACTCTCACTGGCAGCAATTTCTCTTGCTAAACCTTCTCTCTCACAATTTTTCTCTTCTCATTCCTATTTCCCTTCTGGTACGTGACACCTATCTTATTAGTAGTAGTTATAAATTTATTTATTTATTTATGGCCGCATTGGGTCTTCGTTGCTGTGCACGGGCTTTCTCCAGTTGCAGCGAGCCGGGGCTACTCTTTGTTGCGCAGTCTTCTCATTGCAGTGGCTTCTCTTGCTGTGGAGCACGGGCTCTAGGTGCGCGGGTTTCAGTAGTTGTGGCACACAGGCTCAGTAGCTGTGGCGCACGGACTTAATTGCTCGATGGCACGTGGGATCTTCCCGGAACAGGGCTCAAACCCATGTCCCCTGCATTGGCAGGTGGATTCTTAACCACTGTGCCACCAGGGAAGCCCTGTTTTTTTTAACAATTAGCTTTGTGTCTTATCACATCTCTTTTGAGATTTATTATATCTGCTCTTTTTTACTTGAAATCACCTTAAGTCACTTTTAGGAAGTATGCAGGTTAAAGTCTATCTTTCCATACCAGCTATCTAATAAAAAAAATTGCCTTCCCCTTCAAGACCTCTGTGACCACTGCTAAAATCAGCACTGCTCCTGGCCCTGAACTTCACGCCACAGCACAAAGTCAGAGTGGGCATCTGGATGGACATTGTCTCCTTGGTCTTCTGAAACATTTTATTTGACCATGGAGTGAAGAATTGGTCTTGAAAATGGTGTACCGTCTGGTAGTTTGGTAATAAAGTATGTGAACAGACGGTTAAAGCTATATCTGTTTGGAGTCTGATCCAGCAAGGAGAAAAACAAGCAGAGATGGTTGCATTCATTAAAAATGTGCTATAACCTACTGGGCAGCAGAATCCTGTGGCTGGAAGAGAGGAGTGCTGGAGTTAAAGAGATCCAGGCTTGGGCTTCCCTGGTGGCGCAGTGGTTGAGTCAGCCTGCCGATGCAGGGGACACGGGTTCGTGCCCCGGTCCGGGAAGATCCCACATGCCGCGGAGTGGCTGGGCCCGTGAGCCATGGCCTCTGAGCCTGTGCGTCCGGAGCCTGTGCTCCACAGCGGGAGAGGCCACAACAGTGAGAGGCCCACGTACCGCAAATAAATAAATAAATAAATAAACAGATCCGGGCTTCAATCAGAATAATCCACTCACTATGCATATGACAGCAGGTGAGACAGTCGACCCATCCAAGCCTCAGATTTCTCACCTGTAAAAAAGGGAATCATATCTACCAACTAGGAACACTTGTAATGGAAACATTAAATTAGATACAAGAATAAAACCAGCTGGGAACAGTTCCTGGCACATACAAAAGCCAAAGAAATGGTCATTTTTGTTACTTAGTGATGTACAAGTTTTAACATGATTTTTATTCTCGAAACTCAGCTCATCTTCTTAGGCCAGAGCCATTGCACCACATATTTATGTGACAATCTTCTCTGGAACTCATCAAACATTATGAAAACTAAAATATGTATAATTGGCCTAGAGTAATCTCATGAGATAAGAAAAGCTTGGAGGAACTTATGACTTTGGCGTAGCAATGATATGGTACAGATTAGGTGTGTGAGGGAAAGCTGGATACTGGCTTTGCTAGAGGAAAGTAACAATTGGAATTACAGGTATGTAAGTGGTGGGAACATGGGGAAAGTTAGGAAATAAAGTAATTGAAGGCCCAAGATAGAATTTTAAAATGTTTATATTTAAATTAGCCTTATAGATGAAGAAATGAAGATGCAGAGAGTCAGCGGTAGGCTTTAGCTTCTCCTCTAATCTCTAATTTATGTATACCACTGGGTATTGGGCCAGTAAATCTCCATCTCCCATACCCTTGCCAGCCAGGCTGCTGCTCCTATGCCTCTCCTAAGTAGCATTCCTAGAGATCCCCTGTTAAGGTGATCACTGAAGAGCTGGGTCTAGAAGTCCAGTGTTTGACTCAGTATTTACTGATTTTCCTCTATGCCGTTTTGTTTTTAAGAAAACAGTAGTAGATAAAAAGGAGTTATAGATATGTGAAAATTGATGAAAACAATAATGTAACTAAAAGTGAGAAAACGATACAAAATGTTCCGTCTTGAGGGCTGAGCAACTGTAAACCATATTTTTAATTTTTTTTTAAAATACACGAAGCATAAAATGCATCCCACTTCTTTAAGACCATCTTCATCAGATGGCAGCTGACTCTTGGCATGAAGCACTAAATTAGAAAGATCTAGAACTGCTATCTGTTGGGCCCATGGGGTGTCTTAGATTACTGAAGTACACCTTTAGAATTACTGTGCACCTTTAGAATTCATGAGGGCATAAAGTGGATGGCAAAAAAGACATATGAAAACTCATCTTAAAAGGTGATTTTTTTTTTTGCTTTCATATATGAGACTCTATTTCCCTAAGTGATATAGAATTGTACCGGTGCATTGTCTCTGAAGGACTAGCTCTCTAGCTTTTGGGAGAAAACTCAGATACCTATTTTAATCATTATCACCGTAGTGAAAGTTGCAGAGGCACGGTAGTAAGAGGCAGAGGCATCGGGTTCCAAGTCCAAACGTTATTACAGTGAATGAATCCGGAGTAAATAAACCATATCCCCTTATACTGCCTACAGTATTAAAGTATGGGTGCCTAGAATGATGAACCAACCGAATATCAGAGGGATAAAAACAATCTAGGAGGTACCCCAGTGTCCCCTGGCTACCTGCCAATAGCCTAACTCTCTGATGGACAGTTCTTGTTAAAAGTAAGAAAATAGCCCGGAGATGGAAACAACCTAAGTGTCCATCATCGGATGAATGGATAAAGAAGATGTGGCACATATATACAATGGAATATTACTCAGCCATAAAAAGAAATGAAATTGAGCTATTTGTAATGAGGTGGATAGACCTAGAGTCTGTCATACAGAGTGAAGTAAGTCAGAAAGAGAAAGACAAATACTGTATGCTAACACATATATATGGAATTTAAGAAAAAAAAATGTCATGAAGAACATAGGGGTAAGACTGGAATAAAGACACAGACCTACTAGAGAATGGACTTGAGGATATGGGGAGGGGGAAGGGTAAGCTGTGACAAAGTGAAAGAGCGGCATGGACATATATACACTACCAAACGTGAGGTAGATAGCTAGTGGGAAGCAGCCGCATAGCACAGGGAGATCATCTCGGTACTTTGTGACCGCCTGGAGGGGTGGGATAGGGAGGGTGGGAGGGAGACGCAAAAGGGAGGGGATATGGAAACATATGTATATGTATAACTGATTAAATTTGTTATAAAGCAAAAAAAAAAAACAAACAAACAAAAAAAAGAAATAGTCATCATCTTTGAGGTGCGCACAGTCTTGTGGGATTATGCACATATGTTAACAGACGTTGAAATAAAATATGATGACTATTACAACAAAAAAAAAAAAAAAAAAAAAAAAAAAAAAATAAAAGTAAGAAAATTCGTAAGCATATCAACCAGGAAGGATTTTTATTTAAAGTGACGGAAGGTAGATCTACCACCAGCTTAAATAGATAAGGGTTTTTACTCCTTCAGAATTAGATGGCGGCCTAGGTGTGGTGAAGCTGTTCAAGGATGTCATTCAGAACACAGGCTCCTCTGTTCTGCCCGTTCCACTAGCCTCAGTGGGAGGTTTTCAACCTAATGGTTGCAATATGTCTGCTGTCCCTCCAGGCATTGTGTCTGCCTGCGAGCAAGAAGAATGGGGAAAGGAAACAGTCAAAGAATATGTTACTAGAGTTGTCTGCTCCACTTAAAATTTTCCCGAATTCCTTATGCAGTGACTGCTTCTTCACTCTCACCGACTAGAATGGCATCCCATGGCCATGGCTGGCTGGAAGGGAGGCTGGATAAGCAAGTACTTGGGGTTTCCAGCCTTTGTAATAGAGAAAGGAAAGAGAGAATGAAAACATGCGTGATTTGGAGAAGCAAACCCATATAGTCTGTGTAGCAAGTAATTCTTTCTAAACAAGGTGACAAAGTCGAAATTGCAAATGGTTTATTTTTATTATTATTATTATTATTATTATTATTATTATTATTATTATTTTTGTGGTACGCGGGCCTCTCACTGTTGTGGCCTCTCCCGTTGCAGAGCACAGGCTCCGGACGCGCAGGCTCAGCGGCCATGGCTCATGGGCCCAGCCGCTCCGCGGCACGTGGGATCTTCCTGGACCGGGGCACGAACCCATGTCCCCTGCATCAGCAGGCAGACTCCCAACCACTGCACCACCAGGGAAGCCCCATATCTTTATTCTTGATTAACAACTGGAAATTCTTATACCCCCTGGTTCTTCACAATGAAGAAGACACAATACTCACATCATCTTCCACATTCTTTTCCTCGTTCTTTCTTTCTCAGTTTCAGTTATACATAGTTTATGTGTCTTTTCTCTGTGACCAGAGGGAGGAGGAGTAGATAGAGTTGAAAAGCAAAAGCACCCTAGACACAATACTCACATCATCTTCCACATTCTTTTCCTCGTTCTTTCTTTCTCAGTTTCAGTTATACATAGTTTATGTGTCTTTTCTCTGTGACCAGAGGGAGGAGGAGTAGATAGAGTTGAAAAGCAAAAGCACCCTAGAGGGTGTCCAGCTTCTACTGGCTGTAGAAAGCTATTTCTTAACCCAACTCAAAGCCAAGTTTTAGGGAAACTCTAAAAGAGAACATGATAGGAAAGCCTGACCTTTCCTTTCCTGGTTGGCCCTTGGCTTAGGCAGCAGAAGAAGGTGGTGGAGTAGGAGGAGGGATTAGTTGGAAGAGCCACCTGTTCTCTCCCAATCTCTGCTAGAAGTGGCAAGGAAGCAAAATTTACAGCATATCCAGGGCACTCTGGGAGGCAGCTGGGTTTGAGCTATGTGGCTAGGATCATCCCTCTGAGACAGCTGTTTTCCGTTTGAGGAGGGCCCCCGCCAGCAAGATGCTGCTAAATATACCATGTTATGAAGAGCAGGTAGTAGAAGTTGAGCCAAAGTCACATGTGAGTCTAATCTATAACTTATTATGGGTGAGCTAGCACTTAGACTCCAGAGGCACAAGAGATATCTAGAGCAACTCAGTATGAGCCAGAAAACACTCATAACAAAGAAATGAGGATTACTTCTGTGTTCCAATAAATAAAGGATAAGTGCCTTTCCCCTCTTCCCTTCTGTCTACTCCCACTGCTGGAATAGTTGGATCCAGAAGAGAGAGGGAGAGGAGGGCCATGTCCTTGTTCCTATCCTTCTCATTTCAGGTCCTTCCACTTCACATCTGGTCTACTGTGAGTGCGAGGGAAGGAGACCTTTAAGGTGACTGTTTGCCTGAAATATTAATATTAGACTAAAGTGTTAATGACTAGCTATAAAAGAAAATTTATGAAATCTCCCCAAGGGATCCTTAAGGAACTAGAAAGGGAATTTGACATGATCTGGCTGAAGGCAGTGATTGAAGAAAAAGTAAAAACTGCTCAGACTTGCACTCCACAGGACTGAGACTGGTTATTGGGTCTTTGTATGGGTAATGTGCCAGTTTCTTCACTGCATGAAGTGAATTCTGGGTTAGTAGATTTTCTTCCTGGTATGGAGAAAGTTCTTTGGTATAACCCAGAGTGAGAGTGTGAGATGCTTTTTGTTTTCTCCACAGTCCACAAAAATTTGTAGCTCTGAACTTACTCTCTCTCCTCCATCCCGTAAAGGTGGTCTCCTGTGTGGATCTTTATTCACCTGGTTCTTCCTTCTTCTCATTACTGGCATGAAAGCCCCAATGAATTTCCATCTGTTAGTCCATGAATCCTGTTCCTTTATTTCCAGTAAAGAGATTTCATACTACCTCCTTCACTTCATCTTTTTATTTTGGAAAAAAATTGAAGCTATAAAAATTTACAAAAGTTCACATGTATGCACTCTTCACCATTTGTTTTCTTTCTCTTTCTCTGTACATTGTAAGTATACACACACTGACAATATGCATATATAAATATTATTTACTGAACCAGTTTCAGACTTCAAGATTCTTCACCCATAAATACTTTACGTATATCCTAAGAACATAAAATTATATTAGAAAATCACATATAATTATTAAATTCATGAAATTAACTGTGATACAAAATAACTATATCATTTATATTCATAATTTACCAGTCGTCCCAATAATGTATTTTAGAGCATTTTTTCTGATCCAGTTTCCATCCAAGATCACACATTGAATATAGTTGTCATGTCTCTAAAAAAGATTATTCTTTACTATGGAACAGTTCTGTGTGCTTTCACCTCTTTATATTGACATTTTAGAAGAGCATGGGCCAATTCTTTTTCAATATGCTCCTTTGTACTCTGTTTTTTGGTGTTTGCTGACAACTGTTCAGTCCTCTCTACATCTTCCCTTTCTGCTTCACATCTGGACAAGCTGGTAGGAAAACCCAGATTCTTCCTTTTGGGTGCATTTGGAGGTTCAAACCGTGCAAGTTCCTACCCACGCTGGGGAGGAACCACCTGCCCTGTCCCCACCTCCTAATCACAGTAAAATCCCCAAGCCAGTCTCCTGTTCTCTTTTAAACTGTTTTTGGATGTTCTTAGGATCCACTCCACTTAACCCAGAAAGCTTCATTAGGTGAGTAATAAACCTTTCCCTTTCATCCTGTGTGCATGTGTGTGTGTGTGTGTGTGATCATCAGTCTCAATGCTGGATCCAAATTTTGGGTGAGGATCCATTTCAATGCTGTTGGATGTCCGTAACAGCCTCAGTTTAGACTGTGTGATGCTTTCCTCAAAATTCATTTTAGGTTATGATTTTTAGGGGGGACGATCAGGAATGAGTGATGTTGTGCCTTTCTCAAGAGACCTGTGATGTTGACTTTCACCATTATGGTTGACGTTAACTCTGATCACGTGGTTAAATTCATAAAACCTGCTTGGGAGAACCATGTTCTGCCCCATTGCTTGAAATTCTAGTTCCAGGCATGCTTTCCAGCATCTTCCCTCATCTTTATTTGACCTTCACTACATTTGGCCGTGTTTCTACATACAATGTAGTTCTGGTTACCAGTGTGTCCAATTTTATTGAAGTGTGAGTTCACACTTCTGTGTCTTGTTATCCTTGTTATTTTAGAAGGCAGAAGGAGACAGGGGCATGCATCCAATATTTGAAAAAAACAAAACACCCCAATTTATTTTGTTAAAAAGTTTCCATGTCATGATCTGTGAAATAATGTAAATAAAACTGAAATTAAATTAATTATTATTACCACGGAAATCACAAACCAAGGGTGATTTTAATTCTCTAATGAGACTCTGGTAGCAATCATAATTCTTAGGCTCCAAAAAAAGAGAACACTGCTTAAAAAAAGCATTTCAGGTGGTTGAACTTTATTAAAATTCCCAAATTAGAACTTGAAGCTGGAATGGCTGTTTGATTAGCAATGCCTCTCTGGTTAACTCACAGGCCCACGGAATATTCTGATTATTTGGGAGAGGCTGCCAAGATTCACAAACTGAATTTCTCCATTTTTATAAAGATACCTTAATGAAATAAATACCATTGGTTTTCCTCCTGTATCAAAGCTGCAGATTGATTTCTTCCCTGGAGTTATTTTCTGCTTGCAGAGATATGCTACTGATATGTTTATTTTTTCTTCTTCTCACTGTACTGTGATGAAAATTATTTTGCAGCATTCACTACCACACCTGGGGAAAATGGGGAGGTATTGGTCAAAATGTACCTAAGTTGAATAAGGTCTGGAGGCCTGACGTATCACGTGGTGACTGTAGTTACTTGAAATGTGCAGTAGATCTCAACTGTCCTTACCATACACACACACACACACACACACACACACACACACGGAACTGTGTGAGGTGATGGATGGGTTAATTACCTTGGTTTTGGTAATCATTTCACAATGTATACATATATCAAAACATCACATCATACACCTTAAATGTATACAATTTTATTTGTCAATCATACCTCAATAAAGTTGCAAAAAAAGACTACCACATCTTTAAGGACAAAGCTGGAAAGACTTTCATTAAAGTCTATTATGCTAAATTTACCAACTTTGTTTTCATATGATGCTATTTCTGTGACTTTTAGTCATATTTCTCTATTTTGAAGAAACGGAGAAATTGAGGCAAAGTCAGAAACTGGCTTTCTTCAGCCCTGACTGGAGACCCTCACTAAATAAAAGTGATCCTTTTCTTAGGCAGAAGTGCTTTAATTCTAAAATCTCAGTTTTCCTGATTTTGTAGCTTTCTAAACCTTGGGAAAGTGAGAAAGCACTGAAGTTATTTTCCTCAGGTTTTCAGTTGTTCAACAGGGGATGGCTCAGAGAAGCGGCCACACTTCTATTTCTAATTATGACAGGAAAAATTAAAAAACAACACTGACATAAAATATTACCAAGGATTACATTTTTTTGTTTTAAAATCTCATGAAAAGGATATGCTTAAGTGGAGGAACTTAGATAGTTTTTTCTAACGGCCTTTCCATCCATTAAAGGAAGATGATGCAGAAAATGAGAAAGCATAACTGAAAGCAGAACATATTACGGCTGTTGCTGCATGAGAATCCAGCCAGGATGAAAAGGTTAGGATGTTTTCAACAAAGGTGCCTCCACATTTCCCCACCATGGGTTCTGGCCTTTGCTAATAGGAACAAGCCTAATTTTAGCCACCAGATGTGCCGCACTATGGTTTTAACCTTTGCAGGGAATTTTTTTTTTTTTTTTTTTTTTTTTTTTGCATTTAAGCCGAAGTTTTCAAACAAAATCTCATTTTAGCAGAAAAAGTCTCACGGATGGTCTGAGGCCCAGTCTTTTGATGGATGGGCGACAGAGGCCATCATTTACAAAGTTCATTATAGTGTCAGGAAAATGAATAAAGGACAAAGGGAAATAAAAATATTTTCCAAAGCCTGCTCCATGGGCGGCCTGAAGTATTCCAGATGCTTTTCACAACCCCCCTACCCCAGTGCTGCTAGCACAATTTCTGAACTTTATTGAGAAACCTGGGCAACCAGAATTGTATTGATCATAATCATAAATTCTATTTATATGCAAACTTCCTCAGAATTGAGTTGCAAGCATGAAAAGCATATTATCGATTATCTTCCCAATTTCATTTGATGGGAAGGGGGTATAGCGTTTCATTTTGAACAGAATCAAGAGAAGAGAGGTTATAGCGTTTGCAAATGTCATTTGATGAAATGGCCAGGATCATACTTTACCACCTGGTAAATTGCCCCCCTGCCCTTCCTCCACTGCTTGACCCAAATGTGTGTGCCCCATTATCTTCTTCCTGGCACCGTGGGTACTCCGGCAGAGGCGTGGGGTGGGCATGATCCTCAATGGGCCTGAATTTCTAGAGGGCCTCCCTCCCTGTTCCATGAGCTGATCACCCTGTCCGTGATTTATGCACTCTCTAAGGCTAACAGCTAGTTCTTCCTGTCGCTCCCACTCCTTCCTCAACAGGAGCGATTTTCAGATTTCCTAGTGACATGGTGAATACATCTGGGATTTGGGATGTAAAGCAAGTAGATAAGGGTGATTGTTCTACAAGTGACAGAGACTGTATTGACTCACAACTCAGGTTTTCCTTATACTGCATATTCAGGGGAATATTCCATCCTGCCTGTTGCTTCTCAAGCTGTAGCTCTATTGGGACCTCAAGGCTGGAAAGATGCCTCCCGTATGATTCTAGATTATTCTTATCAAAGGAAGCACTGTCCCCTTTCACCATCCCCCAATACCATCCCCCCGACACCAACATACTTTTCTTATTTTATTTTGTGACTCCAAACACCCTTGCTTTACTGATCTAAACATAAGAATATTTTTACCACTTAATAACTGTTCCTTTCTTTGGTGATGCCCATAGTAATTGTATTTTATGCTTGATTTCACATGAAAGAAGCCAAACAAAAATTTCCTCTTGGCTTTGTTTTGTTCTTAAGCCAGTGGAAATAGGAACGGAATTGGTGTTTTGGGGGGTTGCCTAAGACTAACATTTATTTTTCTCACATATTTTCCATCCTAAAGAATTGCTCTTCCTGATTTACTAATGATTACTCATTCAAGGTTCTCCATTATGAAATTTCTAGCTAGAGTCACCATTCCCATGGCTGTGAAAGAAAACACCAACTTCTTTTTCTGGTAGACAAGGTTATGGTGAGTTCAATACAGTAAATCTTAAATTCTTAAATATTTTGCAGGGAATTGCTAATGATACTACATATATTCCCTATTGCTATTAGTAATTTAGTTTTAATAAAAAATGATGGGCTCATGAGTGGGCTTATTGACAGTAATATATAACCAGATTTCTTTTTTTACCATTAGCCCTTCATCCCACTGACATAATACAGTTATATAATATACTTATATAACATAATAAACTGATATAATACCATTTCTAACAGTATAATTTTGTGTATCTACTTTATAGATGCATTTATGATCAAAAACAAAACATGAAAAGATATGCTGAAGACTTGTAGACTAATTTAGAAAGGCATTTCACTTAAAAGATCTATTAAACTTTTTCATGTATAATTGATGGCAAAATTATTGGGCCAATTTATCTGTTTAATGTCTACACATTTGGGACTCATATATTGATGTCAATTTTACTATTTTATATACTTCTGATGCAGTTGAGATCTCTGGACTCAAGGGTTTGGCAGTTAGTTCAAAATAGGCCTTGAGTCTAACTTTTAAAAGAATAAGCAGAAAACTTAGATGTAGCCCCAATCTCCTCTCTCTCTCTCTCTCTCTCTCTCTCTCTCTCTCTCTCTCATATACACACACTCAAATTCAATTTGGAAGACTTGTCTCAGGACAGTAACAATGGCAAAAAGAATTCATCTGGAGGAAACTGCTGGTGGAGACTTTGATGCTTGGAGAGATCACAGATGCTGTGTAGACCATGGCCTTCACGTTCTACAAAGAGGTTGAAGATGTAGTGAACAAGTTAGATTACTGATGGAGTAAGATTCTTATAGAGATGGGCTGTGAGTCTCCAAAATAGATGGAGGAACTGACTCTGGTTATGAGTGTGAATACTTCTTTCTCTGAGACCTTTGGAAAGGAAATTGAGATGAATGAATTATTCAGACCTGGTAACTTCTATTTTTTTCTGGGAAAAAAAGCAGTGTGACTAGTGAAATTGAATAGAGCAAAGGTAGAGCTGGAGGTTTGAAGGGAGTAATAAAGGTCAGAATATAGCTACTGTGAAGAATGAGAGAAGTTATTTACCAAAGGCTGAGGATGAAGATGATAAATTAGGAGCTGTACTCAATCATGCTGCTCTCAGCTTTTCTCTGTTAGCAGTCAGGATGCAGGAAAGAAGTTGGGTGTCGATGTTAATTCAGAGTAGGGATTTCGTAGAGCAACCAGGTTTAAAGTGATAAGACCAGAAGGTAAGTAATATAAGATGGTGGGACAGAGTTATTTAAAGAATGGAAAAGTTGGACTATGTGGTCTGTTTGGATGGAGAAGGAAAAGAGGCAGGAATGAATTGGGAGTATGAGGTTAAAAGGAATGACTGGGGATTGGAAATGGGAAAAAAGGAAAGATTAAGGGGCTCATTCTTATGAGGTAGATGAGCCAATAGAGTGGGGATAGGGTAATAATAACATTAGAAAGATAATAAGTATGGTTACAGATTTGGAATTAAGGAAGTGCCACATTAACAAGGTCCTAGTTTAGGTTAGCAAAGGATGGCTAAAATTAAAGAGATCAACAAACTTTGTGGAGTGGGTTGTTCAACTTCAACTGAGAGCTAGAGTCTTCACAGATCTAAGCAGAAAATGGGAAAGAGAAGATGACTGTGAACCAGGTCACACAGATGTAATGATCTTGAAAGCAGAAAAAAAGGAAGAAAGGGAATAGTTATGGAAATGGTAGGAAAGCCCACCTACCAAAGCAAAAGGTAGAACCAGTGAAGGAAGCGACCACAGAGTGCAAAAAACAGACCAAACAGACCAAGCCCCAGAATCCTTCTTCCCTAAGGAAACACAAGGGGAAATTTAGGTCTGACCAACAATTCTGGGGTTAACAGTGGAAAGCTGTACATTTAGGTGACTTACTAATGAAATTCAGAAACCTTACCATTCAGCAGTCTCAGGGGAGAATATGTATATTAATCTAAAAATGAATGCGTAGGTTCCATTTTCCAGTCCTCTATTTCTACCCACAATTTTATATCCCTACACTTGGTTTCCTGAGACCTGATCAATGAACCTGATCCTTTAATGAATATTTAGCGACACTTTTGGAACTTTCTTCTGGCTTTTCAGTGCTGAGTGCTAAAGGCACCACCATCTCTGTTTCCAGTTCTTCTACTGGTCTCAGTTGCCTGGATTTGAATCCCAGGTCCATTAGTTACTGGCTGGTTGGCCAAAAACTTAATTACTCATGACCTCAGTTTCTTCACTTACAAAATAGGTATAATAATAATATTTACTACACAGAGTGGTTCTGAAGATTGAATGTGATAATCCATGTAAAGTAAATGTAAATAACATGGGGTGGAGACGTACGTAGTCATCACTCAGTAAACATCAGCTGTTTTATTATTGTTGTTGTTGAATAAGATTTTGTGGAGTAATCATTGTACCTCGTGATTAAATTTTATCATATATAAACTGACAGAGAACTAAAGTGCTATGGTGTTTAGTTAAATATGAATGTACCTATGATCTTTGAGAAAAATAGTACAGAATCATAACTATTAAATCAATATGGTACAACAAGTTTGGGACCCTTAGTAATCTATCACAGGAATATCCCACTTCAGGGTATGTGATGTAAATGTACTGAGTCAGGCCCTGGAAGTTCTGATTTCAGGTAATGTCTCTACTCCTTCCTACATATTTGTCCTTGAACAAATTACTTCCTGAAGTCTCAGTTTCCTCATCTACAAAATGAAAGTAATCATCGTACCCCTTCCCTGGGTTGTTATAAAGATTGAATGATATAATTAGGTAAATCATGCAGCATAGCACTAAGTCCAGAGTCGGGACTTATGCTTTTACATCTCCCCAAATTCCAGTAGGCTTGATCATCTGATTTTCCAGCTTGCAAGTTATTTGAAACAGCAAATTAAAGTGTGGGAGGCTGTTAGAACAAGTTTTATTGATTTTGATAAAAAGTGACAGCCGGTAAACTGATGTGGCAAAAGCAATACAAGAAAAATTAAAAACACATATAAGATGTGTTAAAGCTACATAGAGATCTGGGACATTTACTTCAGCAACAAACAGTCCTACAAACATCAAAGGGATGAGGAATCACTATTATAATACAGTACACTAATCAATGCTCTCAACAGAGATATTGTGCTACTGGATTTTGATCAGAGAACAGGCCCTGTTCATGTTCTCAGGCTTAATAAGAATAGTTTGGGGCATAAAGTGAGAAAGGAGCCAAACTCAATGCATATACATCCATACATTGTATCTTAGTCTTCTCAGCAATTCTAACAGTTTAGTAATTTTATTCTACCTCATAGAGTAGAAAACAGAGGTACAGAAAAATTAAGTAATATGCCCAAGTCCATACATGAAAATGAACAGGTCTGTCTTTTGTAAAAGTGATATTTTTTATCAAAAAATAAATAAAAAGTTAAAGGGAGTATGGTTATAATCTAAAACAATCAATTAATATGGGACTTTTTTTGGTTACTATAAAAAGAGAGGATAAAATATGCATTAATTTAGAGGTAAAAATTTGTAAACTCAAAAGGCTCAGCTATCACAGAGAAGGAAAAAGAACAAAATTAATTGGGTAACATAAGTATATATTTTGAGGTTCTTTGGGTTTCTGAAAACAATTTTATATCATGTGAAGAAGCCTTTAGTAGATATTAGAAATCAAAGAAGAAATGAAACAGACTATTGTGTTGAAAATATACGACATAAACCCTGTTCTGGGATACATTGTGTTCCTCAAAAATTAATATGTTGAATTCCCAGCCCCCAGTACCTCAGAATGTAACCACATTTGTAGATCAGTTCTTTAAAGAGGTGATTAAGTTAAAAGGAGGTGATTAGGGTCAGCCCTGATGCAACAGGACTGATGTCCTTATAAGAAAGAAAGAGATACCAGGGGTGTGGGTGCTCAGAGGACATGGTATATGAGGACACAGAAGGCCACCATCTGCAAGCCAAAGAGAGAGGCCTCAGGAGAAAACAAGCCTGCCAACACCTTGATATTGGACTTTCAGTCTCCAGATCTGTGAGAAAATAAATTTCTGTTGTTTAAGCCACCCATATCCCCGGAAGGTACCCATGTACTCAGAATGTAGAACTGAAGAGTGGGATGCTGTGTAACAAAAACCTAAATGTGTGGAATTGACTTTGGAACTGGGTAATGGGTAGAGGCTGGAAGAATCTTGAGATGTGTGTTAGAAAAAAGCCTATGTATAACTGATTCACTTTGTTATAAAGCAGAAACTAACACACCATTGTAAAGCAATTATACTCCAATAAAGATGTTAAAAAAAAAAAAAGAAAAAGCCTAGATTACCTTGAAGAGACTGTTGGCAGGAATACGGATGTGAAAGGTGATTCTGCTCAGGTTTCTGATGGAAATTTGGAACATGTCATTGGAAACTGGAGAAAATATGATCCTTGTTATAAAGCATCAGAGAACTTGGCTGAATTGTATTCTGGTATTTTGTGGAAGGTAGTAGAACCTGTGAATGATGACACCGGATATTTAGCTGAAGAGAATTCTAAGCAAAGTGTTGAAGGTGCAGCTGGTTTCTCCTTGCTGCTTCTAGTAAAATGTGAGAGGAGAGAGAGAAATTGAAGGAGGAATTGTAAAGCAAAAGAACCAGAACTTGAAGATTTGGGACATTCTCAGCCTGACTGTATTGCAAAAAAATGAGAAAGTTCTAGAGAGAACACCAACGGTGTGGCTGGACAATCACTCCATAAAGAGATTATAGGTGTGACTCATGGTTTTATACGATGGTCTCAGCAGAAGCCAGGAGCAGAGAGAGGTTATACCAGCATCAACACTGCCAGCTTGGATCAAAGAGGGTAGAGATGGGACAGAATGAAGGAAGGCCATTGTGTGTCTGGGATTCTACAGGACAGAACATTAAAGCTATCCAGCTGCAAATATGCAGTATTTTTCAAAAAAAAAAAAGAAGGGAAGAATAACCCTAAAAGTGATTCAGAGGTCAGTAGGGCTGCCACTGCCATCACAGGTCTGGGGAGCCAGGCTGTCTCCTGCTAGGTTTCAGAGGTAGGGGCCACCTCCTTGTTTACAGCAGGTTAGACTGCTGCCCATGGCTAAGAGACAATGACACCACCAAAATGGGCCCAGAAGGGGGCTGTCACCCCAGTGGACCCAGAGGAGAGAACATTGCACCAAAGAAGATTATTCTCAAGCCATAAAATCTTATATTTGCCCTGCCAGGTTTTGGACTTGCTTGAACTTGTGACCCCTTTCTTCTTTTTGATTGCTCCCTTCAGCAATGGGAAAGCTTATCCTATGTCTGTGCCACCATTGTATTTTGGAAGCAGATGACTTCTTCAGTTTCACAGATTCACAGCTGGAGAAGAATTTTGCCTCTGGATAAATCATTCCTTGAGTCTCACCCACACTTGATTTAGGTGGCATTTAGATAAGATGTAGACTTAAGAGTTGATGAAAGAATGGGTTAAGACTTTGGGGATCAGATAAATGTATTTTGCACATGACAAGGATATGAATTTTAAAGGCCCAAAGGGCAGGATATTATGGGCTTAATTGTGTTACCTCAAAATTCATACACTGAAGTCTCAACCCCTAGTATAGTAGAATGTAACCATACTTGGAGAAAGGGTCTTTAAAGGGGTGATTAAGTTAAAATGAGGCCATTAGGATGGGGCCCTAATCCAATAGGACTGGTTTCCCTGTAGGAAGAGGAAGAGACACCAGGAGTGTGGGTACATAGGAAAGAGGCCACATGAAGACATAATGAGAACGAGGACATCTGAAACCAAGAAGAGAGGTCTCAGGACAAAACTAAAACTGCCAACACCTTGATCTTGAACTTCTAGCCTCCAGAACAATGAGAACATAAATTTCTGTTGCTTAAGTCACTCAGTCTGTAGTATTTTCTTATGTCAGTCCTACCAAACTAATACAAACCCTTTCCTGGGTGGTAATGTTATACACAGATTAATAATTCTGCTATAATCATTTGCAAAGTCTATAAACTACAGCTTTCTAAATAATCAATATTAAAATAATGATGAGTGTGAATTATCTTTTGTGTTGAACTATTCCAGAAAAAAAAAATCAATGTCTACTACTATCATACATCATTTTACATCCTTTTGCTTGGGAATTACATTCTCTCTACTGATTTATGATTTTAAAGATCTACACTAGTATAGCATATATTAAATTTATTACTTCTCAATATTGGTATGGTGAGATTTTTACTTCTAACTAAGAAACTGTGGCTCATTGTTCACCTACCCTTTTTCATCTACCAAAGCTCAAGATTCTTGCTTTGAAATGCTTTCCAGATAGAAATTTTGCTTCTATTAATATTATAAGCATTTTAATCTAGACCTTCTCCTTCCCATACTGTATTTCTACTGTTACTTATATAATCTCCCTACCTCTGTTTTACACCACTCTAACTTATTGTTTATAATGGTGCCAAATTAATCTACTTTTCATTAAACCATCCTCTTGTTGAAAAATGAACTATGCCTTTTATGCATATCAAATATCACTCTACATGAATCTTGAGAATTTCATGTAATCCAACTCCTACATTCTATCCTCCCACACAACTACTGATTTAACTATATTGTTTACTCATCTTTAATTATCACTCAACTTCAAGTCTTTTAAACAGGTTTTCTCAACATTCCTTGAGTAAGTCATGTTCATTGTTTAGTCTTCATATCGTTGCTTATTCTGTTCTGCCACCCTATCCTGAATGAACACACTGATGTATATTGTTAAGACTATTCCAAGTCTTAAAAATTATCCAACTCACTCAAACTCATATTAGTCTTAACCTTCTCAGCACAGTTAACTCCTTGAAGGTATCACACATTGGAGTTTCATTTCCCTGGTGAGTCCTTCTCTCACCATCCAGTAGCACATAGCATGGTGTCAGTTACTTAGAGGGAACTCAATGGAAACGTCATCAATGCATTCACTATCCTCATAAACGCTGCCAAGGTATCATATTTTTTTATAATATTCAAATTCATTAATTGATTTGTCTCATCTACATGCAATGATTAATATCTACTGTTTGCCTGGTATTGGGTTTCAAGAAGGGCATGGAGACTAGATATTGGGCATAGAAACATGAAAAAAGTACAACCAGATAATCTGTGAGTAAAGACAGATGCAAACAGAAAGAGTCTGTGTGATGAGTGAATCCACAGAGGCAAGGGCAGTACTACTGTAAAGTGATGGACTCTGCTTTCTGGATGAGAGAAGGGGGTACAGTAGGGGAGACACTTGAGTTCAGCCTTGAAGAATAAGCAGGAGGGCTTCCCTGGTGGCGCAGTGGTTGGGAGTCTGCCTGCCGATGCAGGGGATGTGGGTTCATGCCCCAGTCCGGGAGGATCCCACGTGCCATGGAGCAGCTGGGCCGTTGGGCCATGGCCGCTGAGCCTGCGCGTCCAGAGCCTGTGCTCCACAGTGGTGAGAGGCCCGTGTAACGCAAAAAAAAAAAAAAAAAAGAATAAGCAGGAATTCATTTGTCTCATAAGAAGAAGGATGCCACAGAGTGGAAAACAGTAATTTCTTTACCAAGAACCCACATACGGTATTTGATTGATGCTTGTGTAGGTTCAGTACTGCTCTCATTTACTTCCTTAATAGAGAAAAAAGATTTAAAGCATCTTATTAAACCATAACAATAAAATTGTTTTTAAAAAGTTGGAGGAAGACAAGGGAGAAATCAAGTTTGGAAAAGAGATAAAAGCTAGCATGACAAACACTAGGGAAAAATACAGTGATTACACTTGACCATAAAATTTAGCCTTGAGTTTTCTGAGAGACATTGGGATGAAAGAAATATAGAAAGTTCCTCAAGGCTTATAAGGTAACAGTGAATACAAATATATCTTTATCCCAAACTCAAAGGAAATATTCCACACTGGAAACTCTAGAGAGAGATCTGGGAGATATAATGGATGATATTCTCACATATATTTTTAGTAACTAACACAAAAGTGAATGCAAATAAATATTTTATTTTTACATATCTTACTTAAATTTTTACCTACACAGAAAATGCATTGAATCTTTGTAGAAGGAAAGCATCAAAGTCCCGAATTAGAAAGCAAATAAGATCAGAAATAAGAGACTCTTCTTTGAGAATTTAGTCAGTAAAGTTGTTTCCAACTAGATCTTTAACACTAATAAAGTGTTTTATTTTAACTCAAAAATTTTAACTAAAAAATTATACCTCAAAATGTTTGAGTTAACTTTAACTCAAAAATTCTTCTCAAACACCTAACTCCTCCAAAAACATGAGAAAGTTCCTGGTGTTAATAAACTTAATAGTTTGAATAACTTGTTATATGCATTAGACTTCTGCCCTTTCTTCTTCTTCTTTTAATAATTTAGTTGTTTCAGAGGCTGATGAAGAAGTCATAAATTATAGCTTAAAATGATATCTGTTGTGTGTTTCAGCAGTAGACCTTCTAAGATATTCATAAATGTATATTTATTCAGAGAGACATTTCACAGTTCTGGTTCTACTACTGGAATTTTTCAAAATAAAATATTTTGCATATTTATTTTTTCCTGGAACTTAAGCAGAGGGCTGTGCTTTTTTGTTTTGTAAATGTTTATGCCCACGTGTTTACCCTTGCTTTCTTAATTAGTTCACAGCATTTATTACATATGAGTGACATCTTACCTAAGGAGCACAGAGTCCAGGAGCCAGCCCAGGCACCATGGCTTGAACTGATGTACTGGCCAACATCCAAGGTCTCTGAGGGTCATTCCCTCATTTCCTGTTTGAATTTAATAGATTGTCTTATCAGCCTTCCTAAGTGCCTCTATCTAAGGCATTTAATCAAGAAAGGAAATTGTGGGGAGGAGCTTCAAGATGGTGGAAGAGTAACCGCGGAGATCACCTTCCTCCCCGCAAATATATCAGAAATACATCTACACGTGGAACAACTCCTACAGAACACCTACTGAATGCTGGCAGAAGACCTCAGACTTTGCAAAAGACAAGAAACCCCCCAGGTACCTGGGTAGGACAAAAGAAAAAAGAAAAAACAGAGACAAAAGAATAGGGATGCTACCTGCACCAGTGGGAGGGAGCTGTGAAGGAGGAAAGGTTTCCACACACTAGGAAGCCCCTTCGCGGGTGGAGACTGCGGGTGGCGGAGGGGGGAGCTTCGGAGCCGTGGAGGAGAGCACAGCAACAGGGGTGCGGAGGGCAAAGAGGAGAGATTCCTGCACAGAGGATTGGTGCCGACCGGCACTCACCAGCCCGAGAGGCTTGTCTGCTCGGCCGCCGGGGCGGGCGGGGCTGGGAGCAGAGGCTCGGGCTTCGGTCAGAGCACACGGAGAGGACAGGGGTTGGCGGCGTGAACACAGCCTGAAGGGGTTAGTGCGCCACGGCTGGCCGGGAGGGAGTCCGGGGGAAAGTCTGGAGCTGCCGAAGAGGCAAGTGACTTTTTCTTGCCTCTTTGTTTCCTGGTGAGCGAGAAGAGGGGATTAAGAGCGCTGCTTAAAGGAGCTCCAGAGACGGGCATGAGCTGCGGCTATCAGCGCAGACCCCAGAGACGGGCGTGGGTCACTAAGGCTGCTGCTGCCGCCACCAAGAGGCCTGCGTGCGAGCACAGGTCACTCTCCCACACCTCATTTCTGGGGAGCCTGTGCAGCCCGCCACTGCCAGGGTCCTGGGATCTAGGGACAACTTCCCCGGGAGAACACACGGGAGAACGCACAGTACGCCTCAGGCTGGTGCAACGTCACGCTGGCCTCTGCCGCCGCAGGCTCACCCCGCATTCCGTACCCCTCCCTCCCCCCCGCCTGAGTGAGCCAGAGCCCCCGAATCATTGGCTCCTTTAACCTGTCCTGTCTGACCAAAGAACACACGCCCTCAGGCGACCTACACGCAGAGGAGGGGCCAAATCCAAAGCTGAACCCCGGGAGCTGTGCGAGCAAAGAAGAGAAAGAGAAATCTCTCCCAGCAGCCTCAGGAGCAGCGGATTAAATCTCCACAATCAACTTGATGTGCCCTGCATCTGTGGAATACCTGAATAGACAACAAATCATCCCAAATTGAGGAGGTGGACTTTGGGAGCAATGATATATATGTTTTTTCCCCTTTTTCTCTTTTTGTGAGGGTGTATGTGTATGTTTCTGTGTGTAATTTTGTCTGTATAGCTTTGCTTCTACCATTTGTCCTAGGGTTCTGTCTGTTTTTTTTTTTTTAATTACTTAAAATTTTTTTTTCTTAATTATTTTTTATTTTAATAACTTTATTTTATTTTATTTTATCTTCTTCTTTTTTCCTTCTTTTTTTTCCACCTTTTATTCTGAGCCATGTGGACAGCCCCTTGGTACTCCAGTCAGGGCTGTGCCACTGAGGTGGGAGAGCCAAGTTCAGGACACTGGTCCACAAGAGACCTCCCAGCTCCACGTAATATCAAACGGTGAAAATCTCCCAGAGATCTCCATCTCAACACCAAGACCCAGCTCCACTCAACAACCAGCAAGCTACAGTGCAGGACACCTTATGTCAAACAACTAGCAAGACAGGAACACAACCCCATCCATTAGCACAGAGGCTGCCTAAAAGCATAATAAGGCCACAGACACTCCAAAACACACCACCAGATGTGGACTTGCCCAAAAGAAAGACAAGATCCAGCTTCATCCACCAGAACACAGGCACTAGTCCCCTCCACCAGGGAGCCTACACACCCACTAAACCAACCTTAGCCACTGGGGAAAGACACCAAAAACAACGGAAACTATGAACCTGCAGCCTGCGTAAAGGAGACCCCAAACACAGTAAGTTAAGCAAAATAAGAAGACAGAGAAACACACAGCACATGAAGGAGCAAGGCAAAAACCCACCAGACCTAACAAATGAAGAGGAAATAGGCAGTCTACCTGAAAAAGAATTCAGAATAATGACAGTAAAGATCCAAAATCTTGGAAATAGAATGGAGAAAATACAAGAAACTTTTTTGTGTGTGTGCGGTATGCGGGCCTCTCACTGTTGTGGCCTCTCCCGTTGTGGAGCACAGGCTCTGGATGCGCAGGCTCAGCGGCCATGTCTCACAGGCCCAGCCGCTCCACGACATGTGGGATCTTCCCAGACCGGGGCACGAACCCGTGTCCCCTGCATCGGCAGGTGGACTCTCAAACACTGTGCCACCAGGGAAGCCCGAAAATACAAGAAATTTTTAACAAGGACCTAGAAGAGCTAAAGAGCAAACAAACAGAGATGAACAACACAATAAGTGAAAGTAAAAATTCTCTAGAAGGGATCAATAGTAGAATAACTGAGACAGAAGAAAGGATAAGTGACCTGGAAGATAAAATAGTAGAAATAACTACTGAAGAGCAAAATAAAGAAAAAAGAATGAAAAGAATTGAGGACAATCTCAGACACCACTGGGACAACATTAAAAGCACCAACATTCGAATTATAGGGGTTCCAGAAGAAGAAGAGAAAAAGAAAGGGACTGAGAAAATATTTGAAGAGATTATAGTTGAAAACTTTCCTAGCATGGGAAAGGAAATACTCAATCAACTCCAGGAAGCACAGGGAGTCTGATACAGGATAAATCCAAGGAGAAACACTCCAAGACACATATTAATCAAACTATAAAAAATGAAATACAAAGAAAAAGCATTAAAAGCAACAAGGGAAAAGCAACAAATAACATACAAGGGAATCCCCATAAGATTAACAGCTGATCTTTCAGCAGAAACTCTGCAAGCCAGAAGGGAGTGGCAGGACATATTTAAAGTGATGAAAGACAAAAACCTACAACGAAGATTACTCTACCCAGCAAGGATCTCATTCAGATTTGATGGAGAAATTAAAAGCTTTACAGACAAGCAAAAGCTAAGAGAATTCAGCACCACCAAACCAGTTTTACAACACATGCTAAAGGAACTTCTCTAGGCAGGAAACACAAAAGTAGGAAAAGACCAACAAAAACAAACCCAGAACAATTAAGAAAATGGTAATAGGAACATACATATCGATAATTACCTTAAATATAAATGGACTAAATGCTCCAAGCAAAAGACATAGACTGGCTGAATGGATACAAAAACAAGACCCGTATATATGCTGTCTACAAGAGACCCACTTCAGACCTAGGGACACATACAGACTGAAAGTGAGGGGATGGAAAAAGATATTCCATGCAAAAGGAAATCAAAAGAAAGGTGGAGTAGCAATTCTCATATCAGACAAAATAGACTTTAAAACAAAGACTATTACAAGAGACAGAGAAAGACACTACATAATAATCAAGGGATCAATCCAAGAAGAAGATATGACAATTGTAAATATTTATGCACCCAACATAGGAGCACCTCAATACATAAGGCAAACATTAACAGCCATAAAAGGGGAAATCGACAGTAACACAATCATAGTAGGGGACCTTAACACCCCACTTTCACAAATGGACAGATCATCCAAAATGAAAATAAATAAGGAAACACAAGCTTTAAATTATACAGTAAACAAGATGGACTTAATTGATATTTATAAGACATTCCATCCAAAGACAACAGAATACACATTCTTCTCATGTGCTCATGGAACATTCTCCAGGATAGATCATATCTTGGGTCACAAATCAAGCCTTGGTAAATTTAAGAAAATTGGAATCGTATCAAGTATCTTTTCCAACTACAACGCTACGAGACTAGATATCAATTACAGGAAAAAATCTGTAAGAAATACAAACACATGGAGGCTAAACAACACACTACTTAATAACCAAGAGATCACTGAAGCAATCAAAGAGGAAATCAAAAAATACCTAGAAACAAATGACAATGAAAACATAACTACTGAAATCCTATGGGATGCAGCAAAAGCAGTTCTAAGAGGGAAGTTTATAGCAATAAAAGCCTATCTTAAGAAACAAGAAACATCTCAAATAAAGAACCTAAGCTTACACCTAAAGCAATTAGAGAAAGAAGAACAAAAAAAAAACCCTAAGTTAGCAGAAGGAAAGAAATCAAAGATCAGATCAGAAATAAATGAAAAAGAAATGAAGGAAATGATAGCAAAGATGAATAAAACTAAAAGCTGGTTCTTTGAGAAGATAAACAAAATTGATAAACCATTAGCCAGACTCATTAAGAAAAAAAGGGAAAAGACTCAAATCGATAGAATTAGAAATGAAAAACGAGAAGTAACAAGTGACACTGCAGAAATACAAAGGATCATGAGAGATTATTACAAGCAACTATATGCCAATAAAATGGACAACCTGGTAGAAATGGACAAATCCTTAGAAATTCACAACCTTCCGAGACTGAACCATGAAGAAATAGAAAATATGAACAGACCAATCATAAGCACTGAAATTGAAACTGTGATTAAAAATCTTCCAACAGGGCCTCCCTGGTGGCGCAGTGGTTGAGAGTCCGCCTGCCGATGCAGGGGATACAGGTTCATGCCCCGGTCCGGGAGGATCCCATATGCCGCAGAGCAGCTGGGCCCGTGAGCCATGGCCACTGGGCCTGTGCATCCGGAGCCTGTGCTCCACAACAGGAGAGGCCACAACAGTGAGAGGCCCGCGTACTGCAAAAAAAAAAAAAAAAAATCTTCCAACAAACAAAAGCCCAGGACCAGATGGCTTCACAGGCGAATTCTATCAAACATTTAGAGAAGAACTAACACCTATCCTTCTCAAACTCTTCCAAAATAGAGCAGAGGGAGGAACACTCCCAAACTCATTCTCGAGGCCACCATCACTCTGATACCAAAACCAGACAAAGATGTCACAAACAAAGAAAACTACAGGCCAGTATCACTGATGAACATAGATGCAAAAATCCTCAACAAAGTACTAGCAAACAGAATCCAACAGCACATTAAAAGGATCATACACTATGATCAAGTGGGGTTTATCCCAGGAATGCAAGGATTCTTCAATATAAGGAAATCAATCAGCATGATACACCATATTAACAAATTGAAGGAGAAAAACCATATCGTCATCTCAAAAGATGCAGAGAAAGCTTTCAACAAAATTCAACACCCATTTATGATAAAAAACCCTCCAGAAAGTAGGCATAGAGGGAACTTACCTCAATATAATAAAGGCCATATATGAAAAACCCACAGCCAACATCATCCTCAATGGTGAAAAACTGAAACCATTTCCACTAAGATCAGGAACAAGACAAGGATTCCCACTCTCACCACTATTATTCAACATAGTTTTGGAAGTTTTAGCTACAGCAATCAGAGAAGAAAAAGAAATAAAATGAATCCAAATTGGAAAAGAAGAAGTAAAGCTGTCACAGTTTGCAGATGACATGATAATATACATACAGAATCCTAAAGATTCTACCAGAAAACTGCTAGAGCTAATGAATGAATTTGGTAAAGTAGCAGGATACAAAATTAATGCTCAGAAATCACTTTCATTCCTATACACTAATGATGAAAAATCTGAAAGTGAAATTAAGAAAACACTCCCATTTACCATTGCAACAAAAAGAATAAAATACCTAGGAATAAACCTACCTAAGGGGACAAAAGATCTGTATGCAGAAAATTATAAGACACAGATGAAAGAAATTAAAGATGATACAAATAGATGGAGAGATATACCATGTACTTGGATTGGAAGAATCAACATTGTGATAATGACTCTACTACCCAGAGCAATCTACAGATTCAGTGCAATCCCTATGAAACTACCACTGTCATTTTTCACAGAACTAGAACAAAAAATTTCACAATTTGTATGGAAACACAAAAGACCCCGAATAGCCAAAGCAATCTTGAGAGAGAGAAATGGAGCTGGAGGAATCAGGCTCTCAGACTTTAGACTATACTAGAAAGCTACAGTAATCAATACAGTATGGTACTGGCACAAAAACAGAAATACAGATCAATGGAACAGGATAGAAAGCCCAGAGATAAACCCACGCACCTCTGGTCACCTTATCTTTGATAAAGGAGGCAAGAATATACAGTGGAGAACAGACAGCCTCTTCAATATGTGGTGTTGGGAAAACTGGACAGCTACATGTAAAAGAATGAAATTAGGGCTTCCCTGGTGGCGCAGTGGTTGAGAGTCTACTTGCCGATTTAGGGGACACGTGTTCGTGCCTGGGTCTGGGAAGATCACACATGCCACGGAGCGGCTGGGCCCATGAGCCATGGCTGCTGAGCCTGTGCGTCCGGAGCCTGTGCTCCACAACGGGAGAGGCCACAGCAGTGAGAGGCCTGCGTACCACAAAAAAAAAAAAAGAATGAAATTAGAACACTCCCTAACACCATACACAAAAATAAACTCAAAATGGATTAAAGTCCTAAATGTAAGGCCAGAAACCATCAAACTCTTAGAAGAAAACATAGGCAGAACACTCTATAACATAAATCATAGCAAGATCCTTTTTGACCTACCTCCTAGAGAAATGGAAATAAAAACAAAAATAAACAAATGGGACCTAATGAAACTTAAAAGCTTTTGCACAGCAAAGGAAATCATAAACAAGATGAAAAGACAACCCTCAGCATGGGAGAAAATATTTGCAAATGAAGCAACTGACAAAGGATTAATCTCCAAAACATACAAGCAATTCATGCATCTCAGTATCAAAAAAAACAACCCAATTCAAAGGTGGGCAGAAGACCTAAACAGACATTTCTCCAAAGAAGATACACAGATTGTCAACAAACACATGAAAGAATGCTCCACATCATTAATTATTAGAGAAATGCAAATCAAAACTACAGTGAGATATCATCTCACACCAGTCAGAATGGCCATCATCAAAAAATCTAAAAACAATAAATGCTGGAGAGGGTGTGGAGAAAAGGGAACCCTCTTGCACTGTTGGTGGGAATGTAAATTGATATAGCCACTATGGAGAACAGTATGGAGGTTCCTTAAAAAACTAAAAATGGAATTACCATACGACCCAGCAATCCCACTACTGGGCATATACCCTGAGAAAACCATAATTCAAAAAGAGTCATGTACCAGAATGTTCACTGTAGCTCTATTTACAAAAGCCAGGACATGGAAGCAACCTAAGTGTCCATCATCGGATGAATGGATAAAGAAGATGTGGCACATACATACAATGGAATATTACTCAGCCATAAAAGAAACGAAGTTGAGTTATTTGTATTGAGGTGGATGGATCTAAAAACTGTCATACAGAGTGAAGTAAGTGAGAAAGAGAAAAACAAATACCGTATGCTAACACATATATATGGAATCTAAGAAAAAGAAAAAGAAAAAAAAGGTCATGAAGAACCTAGGGGTAAGACGGGAATAAAGACACAGACCTACTAGAGAATGGACTTGAGGATATGGGGAGGGGGAAGCTTAAGCTGGGACAAAGTGAAAGAGTGGCATGGGCATATATATACTACCAAACGTAAAATAGATAGCTAGTGAGAAGCAGCCCCATAGCACAGGGAGATCAGCTCGGTGCTTTGTGCCCACCTAGAGGGGTGAGATAGGGAGGGTAGGAGGGAGGGAGATGCAAGAGGAAGAGATATGGGGACATATGTATATGTATAACTGATTCACTTTGTTATAAAGCAGAAACTGACACACCATTGTAAAGCAATTATATTCTAATAAAGATGTCAAAAAAAAAAGAAAGAAAGAAAGGAAATTGTGGGCACAAAATTGGGACTGCCTTTACCCTGCCAGAATGTGAACAGTTTCTTAATTCTATTGTTTCTTGTTCTTATCACCTGCCTAGGGATTTCCAAACAAGAATATATCGTGTAATTTCTTCTCTGTAGCCCAGTTGCTATGCCATTCTTCTCTGTCATTTTTAGTTTAACTTTCTTTATGAATCATGAAATGTAATGTCATTGCAGAAGAAATAGTAAGAAAGTGGTGTGATGTCTTTGACAATGAAAAGCTTGCTGGGCGTCCTGGTGTGAAAGCTGACATCAGGCAGCCGATTTGCTGAAGCCAGAGAGGAGAATACATTTCTTTAAATGATGAATGAAAGACATCAGTTGTGTAGGAGATATGGACTTTCAGAGGCCAGATTAGTGCAGTGCGCTTTTTAACATAAAGGTCAAATACAGAGAAAAAAGAAGGCTAAACTTTTAAATAATAAATGATGAAAAAGAAACCTGTTTATTAACTGAAAAAAAGATTCCTATAACATTGTTATATTTACAAAACGAAGTTTGAAGAATAATAGTGTCGTATTAAGCTTTTATTGTTGATTTATGTCATCTTATTTTAATTAGTCATGATTTGCTTACAACTCCATACCAGGCTTCAGCAAACTTTTTCTATAAAAGTCCAGAGATTAAACATTTTTGGCTCTGCAGACTACCCAGGCTTTGTTCTAACTCTTCAACCTTGCCAATGTAAGGCAAAAGCAGCCATGGACAACATGTAAGCAAATGAATGTGACTCCGTTTCAATAAAACTTTATTTATAAAAAATAAATAGATGGTAGGTCAAATTTGACCTACAGGCTGAAGTTTGCTCACTCTTAATCTGACTTTATAAATGAACTGATGTACTCAGTTTAGTGATGCCTGGTGTGAAGTCAAGAAAAAAGGAGATTAAGTGGTATTAATACAGAAAAGAAGGAAGTTACTTCCTTCATTCAACAAATATTTACAGAGTCCTGGCTGTGTGTCTAGCACAGGGCTATGGGTTAGGGAATCAGTGATGAAGTTGGCAGAGTGATTGCCCTCCACCCCAAGAAGATTACAGGTAGAGGAAATGAATAAGCAAATTAAAATATGGATTGTGATAAATTCGATGATGTAGGTACATATAGGGTGTTAGAGGAGCACGTAGGAGGAAAAGCCATAATACCCATATATAAAGCTCTTTCTACTTTCTTCCAAGGTCTTTAGAGCAGTAGTTCATGATTTTATAAAATCCTTTCTAAAGATACAACCAGATTATTTTATTCCCATATTTCCTTTATATTTACTTTCATTCTCCTCAGCTTCTTCTTTTATTCAATGATTATTGTCAACACACTTTTGTCCAAGGTAGTCTGTAGGAGATGCTTCTTCTTAAAATCATAAAATAATAGAGTGGGAAGAGATCCTTACCCATCAGCCAGTAGAGTCCCCATACATTTCAATTGAAGATAATGAGTCTTGGAATGCCTAGATGATTTGGTCAAGGCTCCATGGAAGAAGTAGGATTCAAACGTGAATTTTTGGCTCTAGACCAGTTCTAACTTCTGTACAGTACCTTCAACTCAGAAGCAACCTCATGGCCAATAAATAGGAAAGTTAAGAATGCAGTCCCTAAATTAAGAAAAGATGCTACTTGATGTGAGGACTGCATCCAAAAATGCTTTATTTTTCCTCTTTTCTGAACTTCAAAAACACTTTAATCTGATTTTCTAAAAGTTTGTTTGCTTCCTTGCCGGCTAGGTATTCTTGTACACTTACTGTTCTAATTATAATTGTGTGGAATGTTATTCTTTTTTTTTTTCCAAAATCTTACTCTATATTTAGGTAAATGGTTTCTAAGTAAAAGCACTCAAGGCATCGCATAGATAATTATGAACCCAAATCTGCCATTATAAAATTTCTTCCTGGTAACATGTGAAATGTAGATTTCTTGAAATTTTGGGTTTTGGTCTGGATAGTCACATTGCTTGAAGCTACTAAGCATTCTTGCAGGGCCTGAGAAGACTAATACTTACAAAGTTTCAAAATTAATTATAAAGAGAAGAATTTAACAAATGCAGAGAAAGTAGGGGCAATGAAAGAGGATGTATGAACAAAGAGCTGTGGTCGTCCCAGAAAACTTCTTTGGTTTGTATAGCTGAGTTCACTTTTAAATAATTCTTCAAAACACCAGTCTGCAGAATGAGCAAGTTAATGATAAGACTGAAAGCAAATCTGTTCTTCTCCCAAGTTTCATGAAGTTAGCATTTAGCTGGTGATCATTTTTTTTTAGCCCCATTCTCTTTGTAGAGCTGAATCTGTGTTTTTCTGCTGTAGTCTATGCCTCTGAATCATTTTGAGGGACTAGGAGAAGGGAAGAGAGGCATGCATTCATAGTTAACTTTCTCCTCTAAAATGTACCTAAAAGGTACTCATTTAGAAAGGGGATATTTGAGTGAAAAAATAGAGAGTATTATGAAGTTAAAAACATTTTTATTAATGGCTCATATACATAATGGCTATAATGGTGAGTTAGAAATTAAGTTAACAGGCTAAGAGAAAAAGAAAAAGGTGTGGTAGATGAGGGACTGTGTTGTGGACATTACCATGGGACAACAAGAGAATTTATTCTAAGATAACATCTTCTCATGAAAGGCTTGACTCTATTTAGCTAACAGGCTTTGAAATCTGTCAAACACAAAGTGGGAATGCCAAAAGCTTTTCTTCTTATATAACAGAGGTTTCTCCTGAATCCATAAAAATCTGACTTCTCAGAGACATTCTATAGAAACTCAACTAAAATTTGCCACTACTTTACTTTCTTAGCATACTGACCTTCTGGTAATTTCACAAACTATGGTAACTATTGACTGAATATATGAAAGCATGTGTGTGTGTGTGTGTGTGTGTCGGTGTGTGTAAGTGTTTTGTATATATAATCAACATAAAAGTTTTTAATAACCAAACCTGTTAAAAAATGCACCTCTATGTTCTTTGGATTTTTGTCTTAAAATTTTCGTGGTAATTTTAAGCAATGCAGCAAATATATTTTATAATATGAAGTCTAAAATATATTAAAAAGAACCCTAGAATCTAAGGTTTGGTAAAGATCTTTAATGCACACTGGTCAATCTCCCATCCAGTCATTGAAATTCTTCCACTATTTCCATACAACTTACCTAGTACAGGTCTATAAATGTAATTTTTTAATTTTAAATTAAATATTTATAAAAAAGACAAATAAGATAAACACCAAGATATCAAAATTTTGTGAAATTTAGGATATTTTAAATTTCTTCTTATGCCTTTAATGTGACCTTTGAAATCAGAAAATCAAATCCACGAATTGAGAAATAAGAAAAGAACGCCTTCTTTTGTGTCTTTCTATAGCTTCTTCACCACTGTAAACCAAAGCTGACCTCTGGTTACTTAAATCTGATCCATCTTTTACATTATAGACCTTTAAATACATAAATTAGTCCCTCATTTGCCACTAGAATCTTTCCTTTTACTAGATAAATAAGATCATAGGATCTTTCTCTCTCTTGATCTCCATATCAAGTATATGAAGATGAATATTTCACATCCTCTTTTGTTAGGAATTGGGGGGAGACCATATTTCATCTGGGACCTTGGTCTTCCTGAATTTATCTCTACAGCTCAATGATAGTTTCTGTAATCCTTGGTTACATGCCCCTTTCCATATCTTCTGATTATGTTTTCCTTACATTAAAGCCCAAGTACTCTAGTTTTATTTATATATATACGAAATAATTTAGTGTCTGCCCTTGTCAGTCTTTTCTACTTAAGTTCTTTCACTTTATTTCCTAAGATATGATCTCAAAAGTAAACACTGTTGTAGTGGAATAAATATGGGCTTTGGTTTGATCAAACTGAAGAGTACAAAGTTAATCTCTGGGGAGCTTGTCCCCCATGGGACAATTTGTACTGCAAGCATCCAGAGTTGTTGGCAAATTCAGGGAAAATTAGACGAGATGATTCAAAGCTTGTGGGGAGACAGATGGGGAGAGAGAGAGAATTGCAACTATTTAATATGTGCAGCTCACCGCTCTGTTCTGTGAGTTCTACCACCTCTCTTGGGTGTCAGTTTTCTCTTTCCAATATTCATTCTACAGTTTTCAATATAAAGATCATTCTTGAAATACATGGACTGTATCTTTTTTTTTTGTCATCCATCATTAAAAATGATTAGGGATTTGGGTTTTATTATAGTACTTAAATAGATCCATTCAGTCAATCAGTCAGTAATCGGTGAATACTTACTGTGTGAGATATACTTTAGTCAGGAGCAGATCCCGGTTTTGAGGCCTTAAAGTTTACATAATAGGTAATAGTAAGGCTTCTTTAAGAAGAATAACCAATTTAGGTATAAAAAAGAGTATTTGTTTAGAATAGTTGTTAGAAGATAACAAAAATACAAATGTTTTGAATCTGAAAAATTTCACAAAAGTCAGAAAAAACATAATATTTTCATGAAATAATAGCCTAACATCTCTAAAACATATTTTCCTATATATTTTGGCTACAGATGCTTTAATTATCTCTTAAATGGCAGTAATTTTACAATGTTACAGAAAGAGTGGGAAACCTGTAATCTTTCCTCTATATGTTTGATCCAAATTTGTTTTAATTATTATTATTATATAGGACATGAAACTTTAAACATAGATTTATTTGTTGTGAGAAATATTATGGTAGGTTTATGCCATACAAACAAAGGCATTCTGAAAAATTATTTTACCAGATTTTTAGTATTAAAATATGTTTTATCTATATCTATATAGCTTCATTAGATTCAGTTAATCTGTCTCTAGAACTAGGTGCTAAGATGAAAGAGAGAACAAAACAGACACAGCAGCTGCTTTTCTGGAATTTACATTCTAGGGAAGAAAGGAGAATACCCAAAGAAACTTTATCTATTTCATGAACAATTTTCAAAGTGTGGTCTGAGCCCATTTTGGGGTTGCCCAGAGACCCTTTTAGGGGGGTCCATTAGGTCACAGCTATTTCTTTAATAATACTAAGAGATTTGCCTTTTGTACTGTGTTGACATTTGCACTAATGATGCAAAGCTGTGATGGGCAAAACTTTTGGTACCTTAATATGAATCAAAGTAGTACCCAACTGTGCTGGTGGTCACTGTATTCTTTGCCATCACGTGCACTCACAGTGAAAAGAAAAGAGAAAGGGACCTAATGCAAATAGTTATATAAAAAAACTGTCTAAGAACAATTACTGCAATTAAGCACCAAATTTAGGTCAGAATTCATCTCCTTAGCAGAAGTAGCTATACCAATCAGTTATCTATATTTAGAAGTATACTAGCATGTTAGAAGAGGGATAGATTTCCTAGGGTTCAACTCTTGTTGGTAAACTTTTATAGAGGGTCGATACACAAAGTTTCAGTGATTTAGCCAAACGTGAAGAAGTAATTGGGTGGCTTTCATTGTAGTACCTTTAGTAAAAGTCAAGAGCATTTCATAATATGATGATACTATGATTACCTTATTGTGGTAATCATTTTGCAGTATTTACTGACATCAATTCATCACACTGTACACCTTAAACTTATACAATGTTATATGTTAATTGTATCTCAGTAAAGTTGAGAACAAAAAGGTACAAGTCCAGGGTTGGATTGTATCTAGTGCATGGCACACTGCAGGTTCTGGGCCTCCTTTATCTAGAATACAAAGTAATTGGCAGCAGGCTCCCGTGGATTCCATGATGAGCTGAGTGGCTTCACCAGCCCTCCATTTCTTCCATCTGCCTTTTCTCTCCCACTTACTCCTTCACATCCCCTATCAGTCACATGAGCCACTCTCTCTTAGGCACATGGCAATGGCATTATTGCAGTTCTGTTGCTTCCACAAACCAGAGGCTTTGGAACTATCAGGGCTTCACCCTTGCTATATATTTTTTGTAATAAAAATAACAAAAGACAAAGAGTGAACCCAACTGTAAACTATGCACTTTAGTTAATAATATTAATATATCAATATTGGCTGATCAGTTGTAACAAATGTATCACATTAATACAAGTCATTAATATTAGGAGAAACTAGGGGAGGAGGGTGTATGAGAACTGTTTGTATTTTCAGCTCAAACTAAAACTGCATCTATCAATTTTTTAAAATAACACTAAAAACAATTATGCTTGGTCTCAAAATTGTGTGAAATGTTTCAAGGTCTCTGAAAATATTCTGAGTTTCAGAGCCCAGTTTTATCTTTTGCTATTCCCACGGCAGAGTTTCAGATTAATCAAATAAATAAATAAATAGCAAAAGAAACACTTGGGAGCTCTTCTTACAATTTCAGTTTTTAAGATTTATCTCCACAAAGAAGTGTCTGTTTGCAGTATCATGTTTATAAAGGGTGAGACATTCCATTATGGAAAGGAAAGAAAAATACAAAGAGATTTCTTGAGGTAATTGTCAAAAGCAATTTGTTTATAATCTAATAAAAATCATATTGTGAGAAATTATTTTAAATAACTGAGATTAAGACAGGCGAATGATGGAGGTTTTTATTATTTCCTTTTTCCCACACTCATAACTATAAAAAAATAGATGCAATGTGGCTTTTGGGTCTCATTGCACTCATTTTGATTCTCTTCTCTCCTCTCCCTCTCTCACCACCTTTGTTTTCTCAGAACTTTCTTCCCCGTGACCCAACATTTAAAGGAGAATTTCTGTAGAGACTCCCAGCTGTGAATTTCAAACTCCATTTTTGTGCTGGCTTAGATCCAAATAATTTGATGCTTTGACTTACAGTTGTGGGCATGGTGCCTAGTGGCAAATCAGAATTTAAATTGCTTTAAATTGTTTTGAATTCTTTGGCTTTTATACTTTTCTGTTGCTCCTGAAGAGACCTAACATCAAAACAATTCTACTAATAACAACAGCAACAACAAAAATGACAATATTTGTGTCACATGAACCTGCAGCTTGACTCGTTTGAAAAAACTTTGTCCACTGTTCACCAGTTCATTTATCTTTAATTTGTGCTAGAAAGCTTTCAGAATAGATGATCCTAGAATGATTGGAAGAGCACTTTCTCACCTTCTATTTATTTTATACCAATATTGGTATCAGGAAAAGCAAAATACTTCTTTACTTATGCATTTTAATGAGAAGATATTTATTAGGAAAGGCTAGAACCTTGGAAATACATGTAGTTTGCAACAGGAGACCTCCTTTTGTAGTACTAAGTAAATCAAAAGTAACTCAGAAAACTATCCTGGATCTAGGTGGTATCTTCAATACACACACACACACACACACACACACACACACATCCTGTCTAAGAAAGTAGCAAGGAGATTCTATAATGCAGATCACCCCTCATTTGCATATTTACACACATTGAATGTATCTTCATGGAATCAGAGTCTACAGGAGGAACACCAAATTTAGATGAAAGACTCTGGGGCATTTGGTTGGATAGTCACACCTTAGGAGGTTAAGTTTTTCTTTTTCTTTTTCTGACCTGTCTCTTAAACACACGTCATTAAATCTTTATACAGTGTTGAAATGTTTATTTGTGAATTCTCCCAGAATTCTCTGAAAATGATGTAGTGAAACCTTTGGAAGTCACTTAAGGATCTAACAGCCTTACAAACTTGTGAGGGATACATAGGCAGCACCTCCATAGGGGACAGGACTCCAGACACAGGACAATAGGAGGACAACAATTTCACAGAAGAAAATTGCCACAAAGGACCTGACAGGCCAAAATCCCACTTTCCTTCTCCCACAGTCCATGATTACTATGCCTGGGGAATCATTTATAAAAGCCCCCTGCATGGAGTCCATGGGTGATGAATGAATCTGGGGCCTTTGCAGAACACCCAGAGATTTGTCATTCTTGTATCCATGTTAGTAAGAATGAATTCCAGCCAATGTTGAAAGTCAGAGTGCAGCATCCTTCAAGAGGCCTGAGAAATTTCTGGCCCTCTGGCTGCCATCCTGTTTTCACTTTTTATCATAAGCTAAACATACATTCTTTTTCTTTCCTTTTATATTGAAAGAAAATGTACTCTGTGGAATAATGAAAAACATCTTAGCCTCCAGGTTATGCTTTCTCCACTCTCTCCTTGCTCATGTTATCATTCCTCTTCCATTCTCTTTATGTTTTCTCGGGTTTTTTTGGCTTGTGGGATCCGAGTTGCCTGACCAGACATTGAAGCCGGGCCCCCTGCAATGGAAGCACAGAGTCCTAACCACTGTACCTCCAGGGAAGTCCCCCATTTCCTCTTTATTTGTATATCTAGAATTCCCTTTCTTTATAATTACCTCCTTAGTGCTTTCTGTATACTTCTGTCCAGAGAGTGTCATCTCTCTTTCCTTAGGAGTCTCAATCTTTCCCTGTTTAATAATCTCTTAAAGTTTAGCCTCCAAAGATTTCTTATCTTTCTCTTATTCCCATCATTCTTTCTTCTTTATGTTCCTTGAATTACTTGCTTTCTCTCTTTCACTCTGTTTTATCCGTTCTCTCTGTTTTATACTTCCAGGGAAAATTGCAATCTGTGGCAGTTGACTGTGACCCTGGAGAAGATTTTGGAAAGAATTCAGGATGTTTTAAAATAATCCTTCTTCTTTGACAGATACACCAATTGGAGTACTCAATTCAGTCTTTGGGTCCAGGGCATTGGAATATATTCATTCCTAAATAAATTCACATATTGAATGGAAGGGGTCTCAGTAAATTTATGATAAAATAAAACAAATATTAATTGTATGAATTATGGGAGAGCCATAAGCCAAATCTAAATATTCAGTGAAGATAAGGATAGGCTTGAGTATGGAGAAAGTCATACCAGAATTCTAAAACTTCACCTGACTTAGGAATTGGAATAGGTTTTAAATTAAGTACAATATAAAAAGCCCTATTCTCTTTCTCCTTTGTTTCACCAATATAGCAACAATAACTCTGTGTGTGTGTGTGTGTGTGTGTGTGTGTGTGTTTTCAGTGATGGGAAGGGAGTTCAGAGGTTTTTGGCATGCGATTATTCTAGAACTGTATCCTATAACCAAAACTTGTTCCTTGAAATTGAACTTTTATCATTTTAGTGCACACTTATGCACAAAATAGCTGATTAACTCTGAAACCTAATCTTAGTATCTGTTGAGCATTTATTTAGCTGAGAAATTGATGCTTGGTGCAGGATTGGAGGATGCTTCATGCAAGAACACTGATAGAAATGCTCAACTGCTCATCTAGCCACAGTACTTTAATGCTGACTTAGCTCTTTCAGAAACTCAAACACCCTTCTCCTCAGAAGGCAGTTTAGCAACCATGCCTCCTGAAGAGTCACATCACCTGCACATCCTCCCAAACATAAATAAATTTTCTAACTCTTCCTTCAAGCCACATCCAGGACTCTTTCTGAGAGTTTTAATAAATAACCTTTTTTTTCCCCTGTAGGCAGAATAATAACCTCCCCAAAATGTCCACATCCTAATTCCTGGAACCCATGAATGTGTCATGTTGCATGGCATCTGAGTTGGCCCAATGTAATAATGAGGATCCTTAAAAGTGAGAGACAGAGGCAGAAGAAGAGGTAAGAATAATGTGATGTGATGAGCTTTACTGGCCATTGCTGATGGCTATGGGTTGAATTGTGTCCCCCACCAAAATATGTAGAAGTCTTAACGCCCTGTACCTCAGAATATGACCTTATTCAGAAACAGAGTTTTTAAAAATGTAATCAAGTTAAAATGAAGTCATTAGGGCACACTTTGATCCAATATCACTGATGTGTTTATAAAAAGAGAAAATTGGGGCACAGAGAGACATGCACAGAGGGAAAACTCTGTGAAGAAACATAAGGATAGCACCACATGGAGGTGGAAGATTGGAATGACGCATACGCAAGCCAAGAAATGCCAAAAATTGCCAATAAACCAACAGAAGCCAAGAGAGTGGCATGGAACTGATTCTCTCTCAATACCCTCAGAAGGAATGATCCCTGGCAACATCTTGATTTTGGACTTCTAGCCTCCAGAACTGTAAGACAATAAATTTCTGTTAATTTAAGCCACTCGTTTTGTGATAGTTTGTTATGGAAGCCTTAGGAAACTAATACACTGACGTTCAAGAAGGAAGGGAGCTGGGAGCCAGGAGCCAATCAGTGTGAGCAGTCTCTAGAAGCTGGAAAAGGCAAGGAAATGGATTCTCCTCTAGAGTGTGCAAAAAAGAGTGCAGTCCTGCTGACACCTTGACCTCAGGTTTTGTGTTATTAACTGAATGTTTGTGTTACTCCCAAAAACATATGTCAAAGCTCTAACTTGCAGTGTGACTGTGTTTGGCAACAGAGTCTGTGGGGAGATGATAAAGGTTAAATGAGGTCATAAAAGTGGGGCTATAGAGCTTGTACCGTTATGAGAAGAAGAAGATACCAGAGCGCTCGGTCTCTCCATACCATATGAGGATATGTAGAGAAGGTGGCTGACTGTAAGTCAAGAAGAGAGTGCTCACCAGAAATCAAATTGACTAGAACCTTGATCTTGGGCTTTCCAGCCTCTAGAGCTGTGAAAAAATACGTTTCTGTTGTTTGGGGCCCAGAGTCTGTGATACTTTGTTATGGCAGCCCAATCTGACTGAGACACCTAGTGAGACCCATGTTGGACTTCTGGCCTCCAGAACTATAAGATATAAATTTGTGTCATTGTGAGCACTAAATTTTGGTAATTTGTTACAGCAGCAATGGGACACTAATAGTTCCCTGTATTGTTAAGTTTCTAGTGATGTCTTAGCTATGATGTAGACTGGCATCATGACAAGCATGTTAGTTCATCTTTTAATTATCTTAGCTTATGATACACTCTAGAGTATCTATATAGACCTTAGATCAGAAATTCAGCAAAAGGAGTGATTACAAGAATTACAAATGTAGTGACATGCAGTTAAAGGCATAGCATCACATAACCATTATTGCCTTCATTTTACAAGTTAGGGTTTTACTTATTTTGCTTTAAAAACATACTTTTAAAAGATAGTTATGAAATAGTTCTCCTTACTAGAAGAACCTGTTGTTTTGGTAACTTAAAAATCTATGAATACAATGTTTCAGAAAAAAAATGTCAAATGATATGGTGAATTATTTCTATTTGTGGAACATTTCACACCTGTAATTTTATCTGAAGGCTATAAATTTTTTCCTGCTGTCCATGAAGCAGGCATAAAGCATAGAATTAGCATTTTGAAGGAGACCAAGGTAGAAAATACACCTTGACAAAGACTGAGAAAAATTTAACCAACATAACCAAGGTCTAAAATGATGTGAAATAAAGTACATTTTACCATCAACCAATAGTTTCAGAGTGTACAGTAAACCCAGAACTATGCACTCCTGAGACACAAAAATCTGTAGACTCAGAAAGTTTGTAGTGTAGATGTCCTCAGGTTTCTTCCAGTTCTACCATGTAATAATTGAGTAGCTTTGAGCAAATTTGTAACCCTCCTCTAAATGTTAACATCTTTAAACTTATAAGTTAAATAACTTTTCATTTTTATATTTTAACATCAATAAACTTATATCTATGTAAAAGCTTTATTTATGTTGTTTGGTTTACCTATGTAAAGTTTTTAGCACCACGCTAACATCGAATGAGCTCCTTATGGAGCATTATTTAACTCTTATTCAACCTTTAAGACGTCTCTTAGATTGTCTTCCCTAATATACCTAGTCAGATTTTACCATTATTTCCAATTCCCTTTGACAACACTTGATTTATATCCCCTTTTTAACCAGTTATGTCACATATCTTACATTATAGTAAGTTTATACATCTGTATCTCTCATTAGACTGGAAACTACTTTGGGTGAGGGATGGAAGTTAGGAAGTTATCTCTTACTTAGCTTTCTGTTTCTACAGTACTTCCACAACTATCTTAAATCCTAGAATATACAAAACATTTAATAAAATCTGCTCAATGAATAGATACTAGCATCATTTAAATTTTTTCTCTTCTTCTGTGTGCTTGGCTCATAAATGACAGAATAGATGTATTTTTTATATGGCATAAGAAAACCAAATATGCCAACAAATTAAATGTGTAGAGAAAAAATTTGTGAAGGAGTTAGAATAATATATTTTCTATTGAAAATGCATTAATTCATTATTATTTATTTCCATGGTAAAATGAAGAAAAGCACTGAGTAGAAGTCATAAACCCTGGGACCTAATCCTGCTCTCCAACAGTTTGGCTCTATTATTTGGAAAAAGTCAATAAAACTCTTTGGGCCTCCGTTTTTCTTACCTACAAAATGATGTTGAATGGTTTCTAAGATCCTCAAGAATTCTTCCCTTGCTCCCATTCTTCACTTGCTACCATCTTGCTACCTCAAGAATTCTTCACTTGCTTTGACTACTTATATAGGTAAAACTAAAGTATCCATATCTAATGGAATCAGTAGAAACACAGTACAGTCAGAAAGCACTGCGGTAAAATGGCAGCATTTTCCCCGGTCCCAGTGCAAATTTCTGGATCCTGTAAATCATCTTCCAGAAGGACACAGTTGCAAGTGATAGCATCTGAATGTGCAAAGGCCATGTCTAACATTTAGAAAGCTCAATTACCTTCTCTATGCCCAGCCTTACTTGCATAACTGTGGAACAGTCCTGCGCATAGTCTAGAGCAAACCTGGCCATCTTTATGCGTAGTAGAATTTCCCATCATGACGAGATGGCAAAGACTTGTCTCTCCCTGCTCCTCTGCACTAACTGTAGCTATAAACTCTGGAAATAAGCCAATAGAAAATCAAAGGAGAACTTCGAAAGTTGCAAGAGGAAGGCAAACTGGCTAGAGACCCCTGGGCTAGGGAAATAGAACAGTGGGAGGACGTCTTTCAACCCCACAACCAACAGAAGAAGGTGATCTAGACCCAGTGTTTCTTGATTTCCAACCTAACCACAAAGGGCATCCCAGATTAGCTCACCGCTACTGCATCAAGTGGGAGTATCTCTGACAATACCAGGCAAACCCAGCAGAACCAGCAAGGAGGATCAGTTGGAAACCTTTTTGATAATAAGCAGCTACGAGAAGCACTCTCCTTCCCCACTGGTCCTATGACTCCCCTCCCCCACCCAGAAGCACCATGCATCCATGGGACAAGGTGGATCTCACCACAAGTACCCAGCCCAGGAAGTACTCTGTGCAATAAGCCTAAGAGTCTCTTCACCCTTCTAGAGAGACAAGGCAACCTGGCTTTAATAAGTTCCTTCAGACCCCTCAACTAGCATCATCAGGGACCAGTAGGAGCCCCAATGGCATGAAATAAACCAAACAGGCCAATATAGCACCACACAATCTCTGAAAATTAGACTGTAATTGGAACACAAAATTAGACTAGGATCTGCATGCCAAGCTTAAGCAGGGTGTCTTCCTGTTAAAATAAAATAATTTAAATAAGGCCCAGTGTCTCCGAACATAATATCCAAAATGTTCAGGAAGTGATTAAAAAAAAAATCATCATCTGACCTAGAACCAGGTGATCTCAGGTGGCCTCAGCCTGCAGAGCAGCTTGAAGCAGGATTTCGGTTCCTGGCCAGAGACTGAGGCCGGGTCATGGCAGTGAGAGCAGCAAATCCTAGCCACTAGACCAGTGGTCAGTGACAAGGCCCTGGCCCTATGGCTTTGTAGAAAAAGAATTCCCACAAAGAAGGAAAGTAGTGAAACAAGTAAAGTACTTATTAGGGGGAAAAAAAAGAATTCAGTACATGTGGGTAGACACATGAGCGGGCACAGAGAGAAAGTCACACCCTCGTGGCAGTTTGAATCATTTATATGGGACATTTCTTCCAGGTTTCCTCTGGCCATTTAGATTTGCCTGGTTCAAAGTCTGTATTTGGTATATCTCAGGATCTTCCCATGTGCGCGTGCATCTCTTAGCCAAGATGGATTCTACTGAAGAGGCCTATGGGTAGACTTAGCCACTTGGCATCACTCCCCTTTTGACCTCCAAGGAGCCTTTCTGCACATGTATAGTCGAGGAGGTCTCCGGACTTCGAGAATGAGAAATATGTGGTCTCTTATCTTCTATCTGGGCAGGGCCCACCCTCCTCTCTCAATTGTCCTGTTATTCTTGTCTCAGAGTATCAGTCCACAGGAACGAACTCAAACCGTTTGCCCCAGGGACCCATCTATCCCCTGCCTCACAGGGAAATCACAACATGAATAAGAAAAGATAATCAACTGATGCCAACATGCCTGATGATGAAATGAATAAGATGTTGCAATTATCTCACAAGGATTTTAAAGCAGCCATCATAAAAGTGCTTAACAAATAATTATGAATTCTCTTGAAATGAGAGAGAAACATGGAAAATCTTAGAAATGAAACAAAACTTAGAATTTAAAAAATAGAGATTGTAGAAATGAAAAATACAATAGGCAAAAACTCAGTAAATGGGCTCAATAGTAAAGTGGAGATGACAGAAGATAGACCCTGAATTTGAGGATGGAACAATAGAATTCATCCAACCTGAACAACAGAGAATATAAGCTCAAAAAAATAAACAAACAGATCCTCAGTGACCTGTTGAAATAATAACAAAATATCCAACTTTCTTATCTTTGGAGTCCCAGTGAGAAGAGAAAGAGAAGCAATGAGAGAGCATTTGAAGAAATAAAGGCTGAAAATGTCTCAAATTTGGCAAAAGACACAAGCCTACAGAATCACCCAGTTGGGGAAATACACAGCAAAACACATAATTATACTTCTGAAACTACAGACAAAGAAAAGATTTTAAAATGAGCCAAAGAGAAATAACACATTACCTGAGTCCATGGTAAACATAATGAAGTCACACAATATTTTTCAAGGGCTGGAAGAAAAGAACTGTCTACCACCATGAATTCTACATCCCGTGATAGAAAACTCTCCTTCAGGATGAAGGGGTATTAAGGACATTCTCAGATGAAAGAAAACTAAAAGGATTTGTCACTAGCAAACATACCTTAAAGATTGACTAGAGGGGCTGGTGCTATGAAGCAAAGTACAGTTTGTATGAGATTCTATACAGCAACCTGCCCGCAGGAATTTCATATCCCTTGGGTGGAGGTTTTATTTAGATAATTCCAGTAAAGTAGAGTGAAGTGAAATGATGGAACCATTCACGGGGTGTTATGGAGCACATAAAGTAGGGGGGCCTTTGCCTCAAAAGTTGGTGCCTTGAGGAGATGATATCCAAGCTAAACTAGCAGGAAGAAGCTTGAGGGAAAATCTTGGCAAAAGCAGAGGACTACAAAGTGGAGAGCTAGCAATGAGCTGATAATCTCTTGAACAGAGAATAAAGGCTCCAGTCAAGGCTGTCCACCTTAAAAAAAAAAAAAAATGCACGACCTAAAAGTTGAGAGTTATGTTTTATTCGGCAGACTTTCTGAGGACTTCAAGTTCTGAAGACAGACTCTCAGATAGCTCTGAGGGACTGATCCGAAGAGGTAAGCGAGGGGCCAGGATACATAGAGGGTTTGGCAACAAAGACCAGGTAGTCGGAACATCAAAAGATTACTGTTAATTAAAAGAAAACCAGGTATCTCAAGATAAAGACTTTAGCACTTTTCTAAGTATGGGGAGATGCAGAGTCTGGGCTCATTGAAATCATTCCTGGGGCTGGGGCCGTTATCCTGTGCTTTCCATCTTGAGTCCCCTCAGGGTGCACCCTCGGTGGCTGCAGTGGCGGAGGGCTGGGCAGTGGGCAGCCCGTTTTGTCTCCAACCTGAGCTCCCTCAGGGCTCACCATTGCTCATGCTTGTAGTGGCTTGGCGGCTGCAACGCCCTCTGTTTACTGATATGGCAGGAAACATTTTTCATTCACCAGGCTAGGCAAGGACACAGCACCGGTTAATACTGGGCAGGGGGCTTAGGGAAGCATCATGGAATGCTTTCGAGAAGGACTTTTTACAACAGAAAGAAGTAAAGGAAGGAAATCATTTAGTTATTTCACAGATCCTCTGCAAAATAGCCAGAGCCTGGTAAATCACTTCATGGAAATGCAAACTCTAGGGGCTAATTGATTTTAATGGAAAAAGAAGAGGCTGGCTTTGTCAAGCTATTGTAACTAGTAGCAAAGAGAAAAACATCCAAAGTACCCTTAGGATACCTTGTAATTTTCTGCAATAGGAAAGTTCTTAACTTCTTTCTAAAATAGTGCTATGCCCCTCTTTTCTTTTTAACTTTCAAGTGACACATTTTGAAACTTAAGAAAAAATAAGTTGCTTGAGTAGTTTAGGATAAAGTTGCTTTCCATTAGTGTGAATAGAAGATTTGCATTCCCTTTCTTTTACTAGAAAAAAATGAACATTTATGTTTTATAGCAAAACATTTTGCAATTTAGCTACCAGAGGAATTTTTATCTTCTCCACTAAAAACAGAAAGTTTATAAAATTATTTTTTATGCAGAAATATTTGTTTGCCATCAAAGTGAATATGCATCTGTGATATGTACAATAAAATATAATAAAAATGTAATGGTTTATTGGAATTGCTGGTATATAATTGGTGGCACTTGAATAAGTGTCCATCCAGGGCTTCCAGAATCACAATACATTAAAATGCTCTCCCAAATAGGCCCAAATAACCAGATCAGTAGTCAAGGGCAAGTCATAATTTTGTCAAGGACATGTAGGTTTCCTTTGTTATACTGGATAAAAGACGTCTTTCAGCTCTTCTTTGGAAATAGTCTCATCCATTCCTTCTCCATACCTACTGCTCAGTCACAGTCCACTCTCTCTCTCTCTCTCTGTCTCTCAGCTAAACGGCTGCTTACTGAATTTTTACCACTTTTTACTATCTCCCAAATCTACCCATTTATCCCACTCTATAGCCTTTATCGAATAACCTTCATTTCTCATGTTACTATCACAGTAAATTCCTGGCTGAGCCCTGGATCTCTAGTTTCATCCCTTCAAACCATCCTTCAAAAAACTAAAAAAAGTAAGAGGCCTTTATAAAACATGCACTTCATCATATGTTTCCTCTGTTTAAAAGCCTTCAGTGGTCTCCAATTGCTTTTAAAATAAAATCCAAACCCCGTAGCATGGCCTCGGGGCTTTTACAGGGTGACTCCTGACCATCTTTCTAAGGTTTTCTCCTGCTGGGATTTCCCTCACATCCCAAGTTCTGACAAACTGAACTTCTTGTAGTTTGACCTTTGAACCCTGCTTCTTCATATCACCTTGTCTTTGTGCAAACTCTGCCCTCAGTCTTGAACACCCTCCCTATGCTTCTTTCCTTTGTCATACTGATGAATTCTTATTCATTTTTTTTTTAGGATACCGTATTAGTTTGCTTGGGCTGCCATCACAAAGTACTACACATTGAGTGGCTTAAACAACAGAAATTTATTTCTCACGTTTCTGGAGACTAGAAGTTCAAGATCAAGGTGTTAGCATTTCTTCTGGGAACTACGAGGAAGAATCTGTTCCATGCTTCTGCTTTAGCCTCTGGTTGTTTTCTGGCAATCTTTGGTGGTCCTTGACTTGTAGGACTCAGTTTTCTGCCTTCGTCTTCACATGGCATTCTCCCTGTATGCATGTCTGTTTTCAAATTTCCCTTTGTATAAGGACACCCGTCATATTGGATTAGGGTCCAGCCTAATAACCCCATTGTAACTTAATTACTTCTGCAAATAACGTATCTTCAAAGAAGGTCACATTCTGAGGTACTGGGGGTTAGTACTTCAACATGTGAATTTTGGGAGGACACAGTTCAACTCGTAACATTCAGTTCAAAGGAAACCTCTATGACACCTTCTATAATCCTTCTCTCACATAAAGAATCTTCTTTTTGCCTTTGTTTACTCACTGTACCTTTTAAACAGTTTTAAAATAACACCTACTACTGTGAATCACAATTGCTGGTTTACACGTTTTGTGTACTAATGTGTATTATTGTATATTACATTTCCTAATTTACTATATTGGGAATTCCTTTTTTAAAAACAGAACATCTTTTTGTTTTTTTATTCCCAGCACTTATTATAGTGTCTAGGTTATACATTAGTTGCTCAATAAATGTTTATTGGATGAGTAAGTGGATGAATGTGTAAATTGGCATATTGTAATCTACTCAAGTTCAGAGAAAATTTTCAATTTCTAAAAATAAAAATGTTTAAAAATAGATTAAAGTACAATTGACTTCAAAATCAAATAAATCATTAAATTCATTATCTCATGAAATTAATGGATTAGTTTTTAAGATTTCAAATGTGAAACTTAGGAATGAGTGAAGCATGAATTTTATTTAATAATACTTTTCAGTTGGCATCATGTTTTAAAATCTTTAAACTTGGACATCTAGGCAAGAGCTGCTGGTCAATGTCAAATTTATGTGGTGCTTTATACTTACACTCTCTTCCTAGAAGCTATCATATTTTATCCTCAGAACCACCTTATTCTATGGACATTATTATTCTTATTGCAAAGATAAGAAAATTGATACTTTGAGATGTTTGGGACTTTTCCAAGAATTATAACTAAAATCCATATCTTCTGATACCTTCCTTGCATATAAAAAAAATTTATGATTGCAAAAATATATACTCATATCTTTTCTACCGTTACTGAACTATATATTTTAATACTTTTAAAGTAAAGTTTAAGTCAAAGAAAGATGAGTATAATCAACTATATTCACAAATTGTCTAACATTCCATAAACTGAGGAGCGAAAATTGTACTTTTGTTTTCTCTCTGAGATGTGTATGCTTCATGGAACTTTGTTCAATTTTTATGTTCATCAGAACATAGACCTAACTGCAGAGCAATAGAATAAATGATGATACAAACCGTGTTTTCACAAAGTGCAAATGAAAGTGCTCTCAATAACAACCTGGTTTAGATCAGGAAGACTGGCAGAAATAAGAAGGGGGCCAGAGACAGTTTAGATGAGAAGAAAATGATTTCACCAGTAATATAATCTGTTTTTTCCTTTGAGCAGAATGTTCCATCACAAGAAGAAGAATAAAAGAGAAATTTAAATGTTTGGAACCTCTGTTATCTATAAACCTTTAAGGTTGTGCTTACCTAATTGGATTATAATGAAACATAAACAATGAGGGTCTGGCCATGACATTGGGCAGATACAGTAATCATCTGGGTTCCAACTGCTGGGAAAATCTCCACCAGACACTTCCCAAGTTCACTCACAAGATAATTCTCCCCCTAGGGTAATCAACACTTCTAAATAACAAATCAAGAGAAGATGAATTGTATTTCAAGGTTAACTCAGCACACTTCTCACAGATTTAAAACAGAGAAACATGATCTATACTTAGAGCAGAAGGTCTGGGTCCACCTCACTATTTTCAATGTTCCCTTAATTCTATTCACTTTTAAGCACTTCTTTAAATCACACACCAATACATTCATAAATTTCCTCTGGTTTTTCCATGATGCCCAGCATGATGTCAAGCATAAAGGAAGTGTTTACTGAATAAATATAGATGGGTGGATAACTGTTTAGGGTTTTAGAATAAAATGATCATAGTTTCCAAAGCACATTCAATTTATCCCATTTAAACTTTGTAACATTGAAATGAAATAGATATTATTAAGTGACCTTTGAAAAGGCATAATGAGGCTTCCCTGGTGGCACAGTGGTTGGGAGTCCGCCTGCTGATGCAGGGGACGCGGGTTCTTGCCCCGGTCTGGGAAGATCCCACATGCCGCGGAGCGGCTGGGCCCGTGAGCCATGGCCTCTGAGCCTGCACGTCCGGAGCCTGTGCTCCACAACGGGAGAGGCCACAACAGTGAGAGGCCCACGTACCGCAAAAAAAAAAAAAAAACAGGCATAATGATGCATGGCTCCGTGTCCGTTTAGAAAACAAAGGGCAGTCACCGTCAGGGATTGACCCCCCTGCCTCTCAACCTGGAGGAACTATGTGGTTTATACCTCATATAGGGCAGGCTGGTTGCTTATCTAGAGCCTCAGTCATTAGGAGAGGAGGTCTGGAGCAAAATGCTTTAGTCCACTTCCTTCCATTCCTGTTACTACGACTGCCACCCAAATCTCCCTTACCTATTTTTTGAAGTTCTGTATTAGCTGCCTAAGCAATCTCCCTTCATTCACCCTCACATGTTTTCTACAGTTCCTCTGAAAGTGACCTTTTACAAAAGCACCTCTGATTTTGTCACTCCTCTGTTTTGTGAGGTAAAGTCCTTCCACAGCTCTTATAATAAAGACCACAGTCCTGGACCCGCAATGCCCTGCATGTTTAACCCCGCCCACTTCCTGTCCATCACCACGTTCCCCTCTCCCCCAGGCTCTCCACACTAAGCTATAGTGAACTTTGTCATATTTCGTGACCCTGATAAAGTCGCCTGCCTCATGTTCTCCACGTCCTGATGTATGATTGGCCCCCTGCTCTGACGCTGCCAAGCTGGCCGCGATCATTTTATCCTCCAGGTTCAGCTCAATGCCACTTCCTCTGGAAGTCTTCTCTTTCTTTCCAGTCTGGGTTAGGTCTTCCAGATTAGCTAGAGATGTCCTCCCTGGTAACACTCAGCACATTTATATTTGTGGTTATAACGTTTTTTAACCTCCATTCCCAGCCTCCCTCCTTCTCCAGTTCGTCAACAAATCCCCAGTACCAATCACATGCATAACCCTGAGTAGATGATTCATAAACATTTATTGAATTAAATAAATCTCTTTTCACTGTTTCAGCTCTACTGAGCAATTTTTAATAACTTTTCTCTTTTGTCCTAGACATTTGCATATTCTGGATCCTTTTCCTCCTGGCTTTTTTCCCCCTCTGCCCAAGCTCATTTGCTTACTTGGGACTCCATGAGGACCCAGTTTAAATGTCACTTTTTAAGAAGGTGTTGATCTGAAACAAATAGGCTGCCAGTATGTGTCCAGCAAAGATGGGTTTATTTGTGATCAGCAGCAAATTACAATTCAGTGTCTGCAGCCAAGGCCAGCTGCCTGCAAGTCCTCATCTGGCAAGGGAAGGAGAAAGCTTTTATGGAGAGAATAAAGGAACTTGGGAGGGCTACAGTAAACAAAGCGTCCATGGCTTTTCATTGGTTGAGTGTTTGCCGGGAGGAAGGGGAAATCTTTCTTCTTCCTGTTGGGCTCTGCCCTCATGGAAGAGAGTGAGAGCTCCCCCTTCTGGTCTCACAACTCTATTTAATTCAGGTTTCTGTTTCTTAATTTTCACAAAGGCTAGTCTTGATTTTTGATTCGATATTTGAGAAAATAACTGAAACATTTATTATATTTTGAAAGTAATAACAGCATGCCAATATGTCATTAACACTTACCTAAGATTGTAATATATGATAGTGGTGATAATTACTTGAAACTAAAATATATTTGGAACATTAAACTTAGTGTTTTTCACAAAAGAGAACCTTTTGAAATTAGGTTGATATGATGCACTTCCACACAGTAGGTTGACAACATTCAGAAAAGAGTGATCGGGGTTAAATTTCATTAAATAAATAAACTGCTCTTCATGAGACAATTTATAGACCATGGCATTAGAAGATTCCTGTGGATCTTTCCAGCAGAGAGCTGTAGTACAAACAGGCCGTTAATAAGATCTCACTAACTTTTGTGATTCCTTGAATACTATTACTGCTAATATCTTGTTAAATAAGGTTCACATGCATTTAAGGTTTTCAATTTCTTTGAATCACATTCTCCATTAACTGTATACTCTTCCTGGCAATATAAACGAGGTTACATTTTCACTGAATCAAGCTTTGTAAATATTTTATATTTTGCAGCAGTTTGATTTTATTAATCAAAGATAATGTAAAACATTTAATGGAAGCATTTGGGAATCTTAAATGTGTGCAGTGTAGAGAAGATATATTTAGGAGATAGTGACAAAATTAATAGCAATAAGAACTAGTGTATTGTGAACGGTAGAACGGATGAGAAATCATTTGATATCTTTAAAATGAGCTTTTCTCCAGATTAATATCTTTTTTTTCCAGTTATACGTGCTCAGTGTAGACAATACAGAAAAAGGTAATGATATCACCATGCAGAGGTAATTGAATAGAACATTAAAATTTTGCTGTATTCTAATATATATGAGAGAAACCATATATATACATATGGTTTCAGAATCATAATCATAAATGATTTGCACTTTTAAAACCTTCTTTTCTCATTTAGTATTATTAGTATATTAGTATTATTTAGTATATTTAAAATATCCTTCTGAAATGCACACACAAAACGTACTTTTCCCTTAAAAGCAAACATGATTTTAATGCTACCATAATATTCTAATTTTGATTAATTTATTGATTAATTCTCTAATCATTGGATACTCAAGAAATTTCTCATATTCTAACATTATGAATAGCAACTTGAAAAGATTTGTGTATATGCTTATTTTATTAGCATGGGCTACTAAACATGTAGTTACTCGATCACTATATATATATATATATATATATATATATATATATATATATATCTTTAATGCTTTTGATATTATTGCCAAATTGCTTCCCTTTACAGTATACAGTTTAATCATTTCTTTCTGAGAATACCATTTTTCAACTTAGGCTCACCAATACTGGGTACTATTTCAAAATATTAAGTTGATTTTGAAAAGGTAAATCAAGGGAAAATAGTTTGAAAAGGCAAATCAAAGGACAAAATCTTTACCAGTGGTAAAGTTTCCATTGTATGTCCTTAGATATCAGTAAAACAATCTTAAAGAGAAACAGAAATTTGCACAGAATGGTAATAAGAGCCTGGGGTAACCTGTCTGCAGATTGGCTAGGGCTTTTTAACTTGACTTGGGGATGGTATAATTTGCAATCTAAAATAGCTTTAAAATGCTCCAAAGAGAAAACAAAGCAAGGAAGCAAAGATGGAAGGAAGGTAAGGAGGGAGGGAGGGAGGGAATGAGGGAGGGAGGGAGGGAGGAAAGAAGGGAGGGAGTTTCCCCAAGTATTCCATCTAATTTTATTTGTCTGACCTCTAACTTCTATCTTGCATCATGCATGAGATTTGAGGAGTGGGGAGAGAGATGTGAGCAAAATATGCTCTAAAAATCTTGGATTGAAAATAAAACAGCAAAACAAGGGAATGTATGCCACTTATACATATTTGAAAAGGTTAATTCTGAAGATTATAACTACATTGTTTCTTCACATAGACAATTTCCTTTTAAAAACGTCCTCCAGGAAAATCACTCTGTGCTGAACCAAATAAGAGCTACCCCTACTTACAGAAATATAGCTGTAACAGACACACACAGACACACACAGACACACACACACATTCACAGTTTGAATTCAACTGTGTGGATTCAAATGTACTGAGAATGACAGCTATCACAAAAATCAAAACATACTTTTTGCATTCTACTTGCCCATTCTAAGAGTATGACTGCCTTGTCATTGGAATAAAGAAGAAAATATGGAATTTTGAGCTTGTATGTGCTTACAAAAGATAAAAACAAAGGAAGAACTTATGTAACCACCCCCATTTACTCCTCTGCCTGTTTATTAAGAGAATCAACGCTTTTCCTATTCAACCCATCATTGAGGATAAAACTGAAAGCTCTGCAATCTGTGTTCTGGTTATTCCAATAATGGCAAATGATGAAGCATTATCATTAGCAAATATTTTTACCTAAATAGAGGGTGACTAAATATAATCCCTTCTTTAAGAGATTTTGGTAGGAAATAGGAAAACAAATGTTGACATTTCAGTATATATGTGGTTAAACAATGAGGAAGAATCAAGCAGTTACATGATGGAAAAGCCAAGGTGAGTGCTTGTGTAGTCCCTGGCTACAGTTTCTACAGGCTGTACTGGAGGGCAATCAGTGTGCTTGACCTATGTCGAGATAGACCTGAGGACACAGCCAAGAGTGAGGGGTTGCTTTGGTGAGCTCAGGTGAGGAGAGTGGCATTTGGGAGTTGCCTCAAGGAACAGGTAAACTTTAACATCAGTCCTAGAACATAAATTTCCCACACACCAGAATTTGTGCCTTTGAAATGCACCATCTAATCTACTATAAACACTTAATATTTTCCTTGAGCTCCCCGAAGAACTTTTGAGAGGTCTTACAGTATGTAATAAAATGACAAGGTAATAAAAGAAAAAACACAATGGTGAGTGGGTGGGGTCAGTGAGAGGGGAATGTAAAAAGTTCTGCATAATGAAACTCAGAAACAGTTGTCAAGCTTGTTCTCGAACATGATTTGTATTTGTACTGAGTCAGAGACATTATTCCCACAGGGGAATGGTTAACAATTCATCAGTTCTTTTCTCAGTAATTGAAAGCCTCTCAATTATACTCCAGTAAAGTACAGAATCTGACGAAAGGATTGCTGAATATGCAAACTCAGATCAGTATTAAAAAAGTGAGCTATGTCTTCAAACCTATGGTAACAGGCATAGTTAGAGCTGAGATCTTTAAGGAAGAAGTTCTGTGGTCCTTTGCTTATAGTTTGAAAAATGGCTTAGTTATAACTTTTTTCCTTAAATTCTAAAGACAACAGACATATTATGAGGTCTAAATATCCATTAGGACCCCTTGTATTATACACTACATTGTTGTACTGATATTACGGAAAATAGAATTGAGAAATAATTAATTAAATGATTTGACTTAGAGTAAAACAATAGCTAATTTTCTTGAGCATTTACTATTATAAAAATTAATAAGCAGAAAACTCAATTTAAGTAGGTTTGGGAGGCCAGGAGGGGGAGATTCCATGCCTTCTGGCAATAGCAGAGGCCAACAGGAAGAAGAAAGACTTCCTCTTCTTACCTGGCAGGAGCTCAGCCAATGAGAGACTGTCACAACTCAGCCAATGAGAAGCCACTGTACTTCAAACTCTCAATTCCTCCAAAGGATCCTTAGTTTAACATAGCCCTCCCAGCTTCCTTTTCTTCTCTATGAAAGAATCCTCTTCTCCTTGTTACCAGAGACTTGCACATAGCTCACCATTGTTGCAGACCCTGAACTGCAATTTTTTGTTGATTCTAAATAAACCCAGTTTTGCCAGAGAAATAACTTGGCAGTCTATTTGTTTTAGGTAAACACTATGTTCCACTCAATAGTGCTAAATACTTTAAAAACATTACCTCTACACTACTCAGAACAACCCTGTGAAATCAATAGTATTTTTATTCATATTATAGATTCAATAAGTGAGGATTAGTTCAGTAACTAAGTTATGATAGCTCATAACTGGTAAATAGTCAACAATCCACTTGAATTAAGGTTTTATCATGAAACTTTTCTATGGCCATGGTTGTTTAATTTTAATTAAGCAAACTTTAGCCCAGGGATTGTGAAAGTTAGAGATAGTAGCTATTCATCTTTGCAGCTATTTTCTTGTTTGTATTTTTTGAGTGTTCTAAAATATACTTTTATTGTTGGCTTACTGCAAGAATTTGTAACAGTTTTCACACTGGGCCTTTGGAGAATTCAATAATTGAACATAAAGGGAGCTTTACGTTTTTCTCTTTCCAAGAAAAGAAAAAAATTCTTGAAATGTTATTCCTCATCTGTCAAAGCATTTACCAGATGTCCTTCCTCTTGTTTTAACTGTATTTTTGAGGATTCAGCTAGAAAAATGAACCTATGATAAAAGGCATTGAGTTATGGCATGTTTTCTTCCAATCGATGTCAACACATCTAACTTGATCAATTTACAACTCTTAGTAAGTTGTCTTGTAAATGTCCATATTGAGGTTTGAAGTTAGAGCTCTATTATCATCTACCGTGTTCATCACGATCACCAGCATCTTGAAAAGTATGCCCCTTTTCATAGAAGGCAAACAAATAGTTGTGGGACTAATTAATAAAAATGAATAAACTCTTACTGAATGACTTTGTGTGTATATCACTTAGCACATACCTAGCATAAAACTGTTGACCATTGTCATTATTATAATTAGCCAATATAATAGCAACTCATATCTTAGAATGTTGTGTAATCTTATGGGGAAGATGGAATAAGTTCAGAAGCACAAATAGAGATTCAAACTCTTTTTAAATAATCAAGGTCATAAAATTTAATTTGCATGACCCTAAGTGTTTTGTGCACTTGGTCCCTTTTCCCTTTTAAATTGTAAGACATTCCAAGATGTTTGCTTATGGTTTGTAGGATAAAAAAAGTAATAATACCCTAAATGTGTAGGATTCATTTTACAAATTACAAAACCATTGTCATGAAATATAAAGCTCTGTTATGGTCAGCTAGATTGGTCTTCAGCTTTTAAGAACAATATTTCTCAGTGTGTGTGAGAAACATTGGCCACTTGCTTTAGAACAACTTGAGGCATTTTAAGAGGTACTGTTTTTGAGGAAAGCGTTCTTAAATTAAGCTTCCAGTTTTAAATGATTTAATCTTAACAAAAATTTCTTCATAAGAAAATAGGTTCTCCTACTAGTTCTTTCTTATTTTATAGAAGATATTAGATATGTTTAGCCTCTCAAGTTGCAGTCCTCATTGTCCAAATTGCTTCATTGTAAATACAGGTAACACCATAATTATGGACCATGTTTAGGTTATGGTGCAAACTTTGGTGTTTAAAGTTTGGAAACAATTTTCTTAGAAAAGAGGTTCTGGCCACTTCTTTCAGAATAACCGAGGATGTTTTGAGACATGCAAATCCTGGGTCCCTTGCAAAGCCAACTGCATTAGTATCTCTGAGGGTGGGGCTCAGTAATCTCTACTTTAGGAAAACAAATTAGTGATTTTTACCCACACTAAAGCCAGAAGAAAAGGCTTATTTCTTTGCTCTTAAGCTCAGGGCTATGATTGTTTAGAGCCAGAGCATTTGCTGGGGAGCCACTACTTGTTAGCATGACTCCTTCTCCAGTAAGTGATTCTTTGCTAAGACAGTGCAGTCCTGGACAGGGTCAAAAAACTCTGAGGCTTTCCTAGGTGCCCTACCAGACCAATTCCCTTCCATCACATCCCCGGAGGGCAGGAATCTAGAATGGACCATGCATAAGATGGGGCTACTCCAAAACAGAAGGCATAGAATTGATACTGTGAAAACAGACAGTTGCTTTATTTAATTACTGTCCTGGTGCCTGTCTGAATTATGATGACTCAATATTTCTAGAATGATTAGTAAATAGAAATGTCTAATTAATTAATTAACACAGGCTTAAACAGAAACTTTTTTGTGTTTCTATTTCTGCTAATAACAGAGAAACTGAATATCTTGTTTGAATCAACCAGCATCATCAAACTGAATGTTAATGATTATCATTCAGTAGATGTATGGACAGGGTGACCATCTATACTGGTTAGTCTAGGATGGCTCTGATCTAATCCTGATCTTCTGGTTGAATCAATTATAGCTTCTTTCACTCTCAGTAGTGTCCTGGTTTTGATGATAAATTATGCAGTCATCTAGTCTAAAGATGCATCTCTATAGAAGGTCGAGTAGAGTGCGACATATCCATGAATTTGTGTGCATATTTATTTTTATTTTTTAATTATTTTTTTCTTCCACTCTTACTGAGATATAATTTATATACAGCACTGTACACATTTAAGGTGTGCAGCATGATTTGACTTACATACATCATGAAATGATTATCACAATAAGTTTAGCGAACATCAATCATCTCATATAGATACAAAATTAAAGAAAAAATATTTTACAGTATGATGAGAACTCAGGATTTATGCTCTTAACTTTCACATATAACATACAGCAGTGTTAATTGTATCTGTCATGTTGTACATTACATCCCTAGTACTTACTCATGTTATAAAGGGAAGTTTGTGCCTTTTGATCACCTTCATCCAATTCCCCCTCCCCCCACCCCCACCTCTAGAAACCACAGATCTGATCTCTCTGTGAGCTTGTTTGCTTGAAGTATAATTGACCTACAACACTATGATAGCTCCTGGTGTACAATATAGTCATTCAACATTTCTATACATTACAAAATGGTCGCCACAATGTCAGTTACCATCTGTCACCATGCAAAGATATTACAGTATTTTTGACTATACTCCCCATGCTGTATATTTCATCCCCTTAACTCATTTATTTTGTAACTGAGAGTTTGTACCTCTTAATCTAATCTACCTCACTTATTTCACTCATCCATCTCACCCTCCACTGGAAACTACCTGTTTGTTCCCTGTATCTATGACTCTGTTGTTGTTTTGTTATATTTATTCATTTTTTTAATATTCCACATATAAATGAAATCATACAGTATTTGTATGTCCATGTCTACCAATGGACACTTTGGTTGCTTCCATATCTTGGCTATTGTAAATAATGCTGCAATGATCATAGGGGTGTATATATATCTTCAAATTAATGTTTTGTTTTCTTCAGAAAAATACCCAGAAGTGGAATTGCTAGATCGTAGGGCAGTTCTAGTTTTAATTTTTTGAGGAACCTCCATACTGTTCTCCATAGTGGCTGCACCAATGTACATTCCCACCAACAGTGCACGAGGGTTCCCTTTTCTCCACACCCTCACCAACACTTGTTATTTGTTGTCTTTTTGATACTAGCCATTCTGACAGATGTGAGGTAATATCTCATTGTAGTTTTGATTTGCAGTTCCCTGATGATTCGTGATGTTGAGCATCTTTTCATGTGTCTGTCAGCCATCTGTATATTTTCTTTGGAAAAAATGTCTATTGGGGACCTCTGTGTGTACATTTTCAAAAATCAAATGTATGATTTCTTTATTTCATGAAAACTGAATTGTCAGGAAAATGTTTTCCAGGTAACTGAGGTTTCTGGTAATTTGAATTCTGATCTCTTGAAATTTCCTTATGCTATATTGGTCTTTTTGTTTTGGACTTTTTAAACATTCCAGTGAGTGTTTAAAGCATTCTGATTCTGGTGAATTAGAAGCACCTTATGACTTGTGTCCCCCAGGCACTGAGCTATAAAAGTACGATTTTTTCCTTACCCATAATTGGGAACTAAAGTAGTTTGATTTTATTTAAAAGTCTTTTGGAAGGAGTTGAATTGAAAAGTAGATGGGCCTAAGCACTCTGAAAGTAGATGATAGAAGACAGCTTAACAACAAAGGACAGATGAAAAGGCAAGCGAAATGATTTTGCTTCATACCAGGGAAGACATTTGGCACTTTCTATTTAAAAGGCTCTTTGTGACCATTAATTAGTTAATCCTAACAATCTCCTGGTAGAATACATCAGCGTTATTATCTCTTGCTGCAGATGCAAAACATGAAATACTGAAAGATTAAGGGGTTTAGTAAGAATTGAAAGTTAATGAAATGGCATAGTAAGAATAAGAACTGGGTCTCTCTTGGGCAACTCTATTCAGAGTCCACCAGGCTAGAGTCTCTGTAATGTAGTCAACATACTGCCCTCTGATTACAGAAGAGCACCCTGAGGAATGCCCAACTCTGATAAGAAAAGATCATCTCAACACTACTTTGAAAGCTGAATGGAATATGCGAATTGATGAGGCATGGAGGTGCTATTTTTGTCTCAGACCTCCATGGAGAGAAAGACATGGTTTAGTTTTCTCTGAAAGAAGACACATACTAAGGAAAATTAGCAATCGGCCTTTGTAGGGGACTTTACATTGTATCACCTTACAACAAAGAGTAATAGAGAGGGACCAAGGGATTTGTGTTTTGAACTGCAAATTTCCAAAATATGCTTTGAAACAAATAACTTTACTGGGATCATCAGAAGAAGAAAAAAAATCACTGCAGTTTTCTTAAACTGAGCTAAAAATATGAGAAGGAACTGGTTAAACTTGAAGAAAAGTCAGAATTAGTTAAACATTTGCTCTTCTACCTCACACTAGCCAGTCAATTTTCAGTCAATTCAGTGATGAAGCACAATGATAAAATGTTGTTAAATGGTTTGTAGAGAAAGAATAGATGACAGATTCTTTCTGAAATTTTCAAATAGACTGTAGTATTGAGAAGTTCTCCTCTGACAGTCAAAAAGTTTTCCTACTTATATTATCTTGGGATAGGGAATTCCTTAGAAGAAAAGATAGACTCCTAACATATACTTACCTCAAAAGAAATTCCAGATGTATTATACATTTAAATGAAAAGAGAAAAGTACTGAAAGAAAATACATATGATTAAATAATTTGGGGATGGAAAAAGTTATTTAAGCTTGTCACATAGGTAGATACATATGGGAAAATTAATATATTTTCTATGTAAACATGGAAAACACAGTAAATAAAGTTAAGACAAAGAATAACTTGGATATGTGATGGGATGAAGGAGGTAGCTAAAGCTATGGTGGCAATCATTTTGCAATATATAAATGTATCAAATTCCTTGTACACTTTAAACCTACACAATGTTAATTATATCTCAGTAAAGCTGAGGAAAAAGCAAAAAATGAAATAATTTAAAAGAAAAAAATAACTTGGAGAAGCATTTCCAGTGGATCATTAATATCATTAATGGATTGATGTCATTAATATGCAAAGAGCTCCTAAAAATCAATAAGATAGATGAATATCCAATAGAAGGATTGACAAATGAAATAAATAACAAAAGAGGAAATATAATTGGCTGGTAAAATTTTTATAATGCCTAACCTCATTAGTAATCAAAGGAAATTTTATTAAAATAAACAATAATTAGATTGACAAAGAAGAAAAATAGTACTACTGCCTAGTGTTAACATGCATTTAAATAAAAGGTATATCCTAAAAATTGAATTGTAATTAGTAACAGGTGTCTAGGGAGTAACATAACAATATGTATTGAAAGCTCTGAGACGGGCGCGAGTCACGACTGAAAGCGCGGAGCCCAGTGACGGGCGTGGGATGCTGGGGCTGCTGCTGCCGCCGCCAAGAAGCCTGTGTGCGAGCGCAGGTCACTGTCCACACCGCCCTTCCGGGAGCCTGTGCAGCCCGCCACTGCCGGGGTCCCGGGATCCAGGGGCGGCTTCCCTGGGAGAACGCACGGCGCGCCTCGGGCTAGTGCAACGTCACGCCGACCTCTGCCACTGCAGGCTCGCCCCGCACTCCGTGCCCCTCCCTCCCCCCAGGCCTGAGTGAGCCAGAGTCCCCGAAGAGGCTGCTTCTTTAACCCTGTCGTGTCTGAGTGAAGAACAGACGCCCTCCGGCGACCTACACGCAGAGGCGGGACCAAATCCAAAGCTGAGACCCAGGAGCTGTGAGAACAAAGAAGAGAAAGGGAAACCTCTCCCAGCAGCCTCAGAAGCAGCGGATTAAAGCTCCACAATCAACTTGATGTACCCTGCATCTGTGGAATACATGAATGGACAACAAATCATCGCAAATTGAGGAGCCCGGAGTCAGTGCTGTGCCTCTGAGGTGGGAGAGCCAACTTCAGGACACTGGTCCACAAGAGACCTCCCAGCTCCACATAATATCAAACGGCGAAAATCTTCCAGAGATCTCCATCTCAACACCAGCACCCAGCTTCACTCAACGACCAGCAAGCTAGAGTGCTGGACACCCTATGCCAAACAACTAGCAAGACAGGAACACAATGCCACCCATTAGCAGAGAGGCTGCCTAAAATTATAAAAAGTCCGCAGACACCCCAAAACACACCACCAGACGTGGACCTGGCCACCAGAAAGACAAGATCCAGCCTCACTCACCAGAACACAGGCACTAGTCCCCTCCACCAGGAAGCCTACACAACCCACTAAAGCAACCTTAGCCACTGGGGACAGACACCAAAAACAACGGGAACTACGAACCTGCAGCCTGCAAAAAGGAGACCCCAAACACAGTAACATAAGCAAAATGAGAAGACAGAAAAACACACAGCAGGAGAAGGAGCAAGATAAAAACCCACCAGACCTAACAAATGAAGAGGTAATAGGCAGTCTACCTGAAAAAGAATTCAGAATAATGATGGTAAAGATGATCCAAGATTCTATTTCCCAGATCCAAAATCTTGGAAATAGAATAGACAAAATGCAAGAAACAGTTAACAAGGACCTAGAAGAACTAAAGATGAATCAAGCATCGATTAAAAACACAATAAATGAAATGAAAAATACTCTAGATGGGATCAATAGCAGAATAACTGAGGCAGAAGAACGGATAAGTGAGGTGGAAGATAAAATAGTGGAAATAACTGCTGCAGAGCAAAATAAAGAAAAAAGAACGAAAAGAACAGAGGACAGTCTCAGAGACCTCTGGGACAACATTAAATGCACCAACATTCGAATTATAGGGGTTCCAGAAGAAGAAGAGAAAAAGAAAGGGACTGAGAAAATATTTGAAGAGATTATAGTTGAAAACTTCCCTAATATAGGAAATAGTTAATCAAGTCCAGGAGGCACAGAGAGTCCCATACAGAATAAATCCAAGGAGAAATACACCAAGACACATATTAATCAAACTGTCAAAAATTAAACACAAAGAAATCATATTAAAAGCAGCAAGGCAAAAACAACAAATAACACACAAGGGAATCCCCATCAGGATAACAGCTGATCTCTCAGCAGAAACTCTACAAGTCAGAAGGGAGTGGCAGGACATAATTAAAGTGATGAAGGAGAAAAACCTGCAACCAAGATTACTCTACCCAGCAAGGATCTCATTCAGATTTGATGGAGAAATTAAAACGTTTACAGACAAGCAAAAGCTGACAGAGTTCAGCACCACCAAACCAGCTTTACAACAAATGCTAAAGGAACTTCTCTAGGCAAGAAACACAACAGAAGGAAAAGACCTACAATAACGAACCCAAAACAATTAAGGAAATGGGAATAGGAACATACATATCAATAATTACCTTAAATGTAAATGGACTAAATGCTCCCACCAAAAGACACAGATTGGCTGAATGGATACAAAAACAAGACCCATATATATGCTGTCTACAAGAGACCCACTTCAGACCTAGAGACGCATACAGACTGAAAGTAAGGGGATGGAAAAAGATATTCCATGCAAATGGAAACCAAAAGAAAGCTGGAGTAGCAATTCTCATATCAGACAAAATAGACTTTAAAATAAAGACTATTACAAGAGACAAAGAAGGACACTACATAATGATCAAGGGATCGATCCAAGAAGAAGATATAACAATTTTAAATATTTATGCACCAAACATAGGAGCACCTCAATACATAAGGCAAATACTAACAGCCATAAAAGGAGAAATCGACAGTAACACACTCAGAGTAGGGGACTTTAACACCCCACTTTCACCAATGGACAGATCATCCAAAATGAAAATCAATAAGGAAACACAAGCTTTAAATGATACATTAAACAAGATGGACTTAATTGATATTTATAGGACATTCCATCCAAAAACAACAGAATACACATTTTTCTCAAGTGCTCATGGAACATTCTCCAGGATAGATCATATCTTGGGTCACAAATCAAGCCTTGGTAAATTTAAGAAAATTGAAATTGTATCCAGTATCTTTTCCGACCACAATGCTATGAGACTAGATATCAATTACAGGAAAAGAGCTGTAAAAAATACAAACACATGGAGGCTAAACAATACACTACTTAATAACAAAGTGATCACTGAAGAAATCAAAGGGGAAATTAAAAAATACCTAGAAACAAATGACAATGGAGACACGACGACCCAAAACCTGTGGGATGCAGCAAAAGCAGTTCTAAGAGGGAAGTTTATAGCAATACAATCCCACCTTAAGAAACAGGAAACATCTCGAATAAACAACCTAACCTTGCACCTAAAGCAATTAGAGAAAGAAGAACAAAAACATTCCAAAGTTAGCAGAAGGAAAGACATCATAAAAATCAGATCAGAAATAAATGAAAAAGAAATGAAGGAAACGATAGCAAAGACCAATAAAACTAAAAGCTGGTTCTTTGAGAAGATAAACAAAATTGATAAACCATTAGCCAGACTCATCAAGAAAAAAAGGGAGGGCTTCCCTGGTGGCGCAGTGGTTGAGAGTCCGCCTGCCGATGCAGGGGACACGGGTTCATGCCCCGGTCTGGGAAGATCCCACATGCCGCGGAGCGGCTGGGCCCGTGAGCCATGGCCGCTGAGCCTGTGTGTCCGGAGCCTGTGCTCTGCAACGGGAGAGGCCACAACAGTGAGAGGCCCACGTACCGCAAAAAAAAAAAAAAAAAGAAAAAAGAAAAAAAGGGAGAAGACTCAAATCAATAGAATTAGAAATGAAAAAGGAGAAGTAAGAACTGACACTGCAGAAATACAAAAGATCATGAGAGATTACTACAAGCAACTCTATGCCAATAAAATGGACAACCTGGAAGAAATGGACAAATTCTTAGAAATGCACAACCTGCCAAGACTGAATCAGGAAGAAATAGAAAATATGAACAGACCAATCACAAGCACTGAAATTGAAACTGTGATAAAAAAATCTTCCAACAAACAAAAGCCCAGGACCAGATGGCTTCACAGGTGAATTCTATCAAGCATTTAGAGAAGAGCTAACACCTATCCTTCTCAAACTCTTCCAAAATAGAGCAGAGGGAGGAACACTCCCAAACTCATTCTACGAGGCCACCATCACCTTGATACCAAAACCAGACAAGGATGTCACAAAGAAAGAAAACTACAGGCCAATATCACTGATGAACATAGATGCAAAAATCCTCAACAAAATACTAGCAAACAGAATCCAACAGCACATTAAAAGGATCATACACCATGATCAAGTGGGGTTTATTCCAGGAATGCAAGGATTCTTCAATATACGCAAATCAATCAACGTGATACACCATATTAACAAACTGAAGGAGAAAAACCATATGATCATCTCAATAGATGCAGAGAAAGCTTTCGACAAAATTCAACACCCATTTATGATAAAAACCCTGCAGAAAGTAGGCATAGAGGGAACTTTCCTCAACATAATAAAGGCCATATATGACAAACCCACAGCCAGCATCGTCCTCAATGGTGAAAAACTGAAACCATTTCCACTAAGATCAGGAACAAGACAAGGTTGCCCACTCTCACCACTCTTATTCAACATAGTTTTGGAAGTTTTAGCCACAGCAGTCAGAGAAGAAAAGGAAATAAAAGGAATCCAAATCGGAAAAGAAGAAGTAAAGCTGTCACTGTTTGCAGATGACATGATACTATACATAGAGAATCCTAAAGATGCTACCAGAAAACTACTAGAGCTAATCAATGAATTTGGTAAAGTTGCAGGATACAAAATTAATGCACAGAAATCTCTGGCATTCCTATATACTAATGATGAAAAATCTGAAAGTGAAATCAAGGAAACACTCCCATTTACCATTGCAACAAAAAGAATAAAATATCTAGGAATAAACCTACCTAAGGAGACAAAAGACCTGTATGCAGAAAATTATAAGACACTGATGAAAGAAATTAAAGATGATACAAATAGATGGAGAGATATACCATGCTCCTGGATTGGAAGAATCAACATTGTGAAAATGACTCTACTACCCAAAGCAATCTACAGATTCAATGCAATCCCTATCAAACTATCACTGGCATTTTTCACAGAACTAGAGCAAAAAATTTCACAATTTGTATGGAAACACAAAAGACCCCGAATAGCTAAAGCAATCTTGAGAACGAAAAATGGAGCTGGAGGAATCAGGCTCCCTGACTTCAGACTATACTACAAAGCTACAGTAATCAAGACAGTATGGTACTGGCACAAAAACAGAAAGATAGATCAATGGAACAGGATAGAAAGCCCAGAGATAAACCCACGGACATATGGTCACCTTATCTTTGATAAAGGAGGCAGGAATGTACAGTGGAGAAAGGACAGTCTCTTCAATAAGTGGTGCTGGGAAAACTGGATAGGGACATGTAAAAGTATGAGATGAGATCGCTCCCTAACACCATACACAAAAATAAGCTCAAAATGGATTAAAGACCTAAATGTAAGGCCAGACACTATCAAACTCTTAGAGGAAAACATAGGCAGAACACTCTATGACATAAATCACAGCAAGATCCTTTTTGACCCACCTCCTAGAGAAATGGAAATAAAGACAAAAATAAACACATGGGACCTAATGAAACTTAAAAGCTTTTGCACAGCAAAGGAAACCATAAACAAGACCAAAAGACAACCCTCAGAATGGGAGAAAATATTTGTAAATGAAGCAACTGACAAAGGATTAATCTCCAAAATTTATAAGCAGCTCATGCAGCTCAATAACAAAAAAACAAACAACCCAATCCAAAAATGGGCAGAAGACCTAAATAGACATTTCTCCACAGAAGATATACAGACTGCCAACAAACACATGAAAGGATGCTCAACATCTTTGCTCATTAGAGAAATGCAAATCAAAACTACAATGAGATATCATCTCACACCAGTCAGAATGGCCATCATCAAGAAATCTAGAAACAATAAATGCTGGAGAGGGTGTGGAAAAAAAGGAACACTCTTGCACTGCTGGTGGGAATGTGAATTGGTACAGCCACTATGGAGAACAGTATGGAGGTTCCTTACAAAACTACAAATAGAACTACCATATGACCCAGCAATCCCACCACTGGGCATATACCCTGAGAAAACCACAATTCAAAAAGAGACATGTACCAAAATGTTCATAGCAGCCCTATTTACAATAGCCCGGAGATGGAAACAACCTAAGTGTCCATCATCAGATGAATGGGTAAAGAAGATGTGGCACATATATACAATGGAATATTACTCAGCCATAAAAAGAAATGAAATTGAGCTATTTGTAATGAGGTGGATGGACCTAGAGTCTGTCATACAGAGTGAAGTAAGTCAGAAAGAGAAAGACAAATACTGTATGCTGACACATATATATGGAATTTAAGAAAAAAAAATGTCATGAAGAACATGGGGTAAGCCAGGAATAAAGACACAGACCTACTAGAGAATGGACTTGAGGAAATGGGGAGGGGGAAGGGTAAGCTGTGACAAAGTGAAAGAGCGGCATGGACATATATACACTACCAAACGTAAGGTAGATAGCTAGTGGGAAGCAGCCGCATAGCACAGGGAGATCAGCTCGGTGCTTTGTGACCGCCTGGAGGGGTGGGATAGGGAGGGTGGGAGGGAGACGCAAAAGGGAGGGGATATGGGAACATATGTATATGTATAACTGATTAAATTTGTTATAAAGCAAAAAATAAAAAAAATAAAAAATAAAAAAAAAGAAAGCTCTAAAAATATGTATGCTTTTTGGCACAGGTATGCTATTGAAATAATATATCTTGAGGGAAAAATCATCAAACATAAATCTAAGTATAAAGGTGTTTAACAAAACAATGTTCATAACATCCCAGATAATGGAAACAATAGTAATTGACTGCCTAAGTTATACATTGTATAATACTATATATAGCCGTTAAGAAAAGAAGAAGAAAATGGATAAGTTGGAAGAGATAGAGGAGGAGGAGGAGGGGGAAGAGGAGAGAGCAACAGTACAAAACCCTATTAAAAGCATTAGGTTCGTTCTACAAAGTGTGCTGAGTCAGTTCTCAGGGAGCCATGTAATTTGGCAGAAACTTTGTGGACCTGACAACCTAGGTCTTCTTTAGTCTACACCAAGAGGACTATCTGGTGGTTATTCTAAAGCAACAAGCTTCAGGAGGAGTTTAAAGCTGCTTTTCTCTCACATCCCATCCTTGCTCATTTGGATGCCCTCAGGCTCCAAGGCAAGATAATCCTGAAAATATTCATCTGAAAAGTACTGGTGAGGCAATTTATCTTTGGGCAATTAAAGTCATCTTTATTGAAAGAACAATATGTAAAAATTATATTCAGTAGGTTCCAGCAGGTATGACTATGCCTTTTAGCCTTGCTCTAAACAGTAAATTGTGTAGGCACCCTTTCATTCTGCATTACATATACACTTGGATTCCAAGATTATCTTCACCAGACCAAGAAAGGGGCAAAATTCCCATCAAAACATTTATTTACCTAAAAGAGACATTCAATATGACACTCTAATTTACTAGTGCCATGTAATTGTGAATCTCTGGGATGCATTATCTGGTTTTTTGTGATGCAATTTCAGCTTCTCTTATTCAGGGAGGGAATTTTAGAATTCATAGCATAGATTCACATAGAGCTGTGGTTCTCAAACTTGAGCATGCATCTGAGTCACCTAGGGAACTTGTTAGAACACAGATTTCTGAGTCCCAACCCCCAGAGTTTCTATCTCAGGACTCAGTAGGTCTGGGGTGGGACCCAATTTTGCACTTCCAAATTTCCAGGAGATGCTGATGCTACTGATCTGGGCACCACACTTTGAGAACTACTGACATCAAGAAATGAGCAACAAAGAACTCACATACTCTATCTAATATTTCTAACGCCATGGGTATAAGCATCTTTAAGGCAGACATCCAGGAAGTGTATTTGCCTTGCAATTAATACAAGTACAAATTTATTGATTATGATATGATAATAGATGTGTAATCTGGTGACATAGTTATGAATTACCTTCTTTATATAGTTTTTTTAGATTTTATACTTTAAATTAATAAATGCATTATGTATTAATACATACATAAATTCCAAAGTTTAAAATAGAGTGAGGGCTTCCCTGGTGGCGCAGTGGTTGAGAGTCCGCCTGCTGATGCAGGGGACACGGGTTTGTGCCCCGGTCCAGGAAGATCCCACATGCCACAGAGCGGCTGGGTCCATGAGCCATGGCTGCTGAGCCTGTGCGTCCGGAGCCTGTGCTCCGCAACGGGAAAGGCCACAACAGTGAGAGGCCCAAGTACCAAAAAAAAAAAAAAAAAAAGAGTGAAAAAGTCATTTATTTAATCATTAAGTGTATGTAATAAAATTTATTTAAGCCAACTGATACTTCAATTCAGCATTATTTCATCTTATTTTTATGAAATTAATGGGTGGATAGTACAAAAGAGAGTAATGACATCAGGCATCACTTATAACTTCTTATGTCATTATTTGGAAATTCTCAAGATTAAAAATATTTCTATTATTAAACTGTACACTGGAGAGGGAGTTCTGCTGAACAGGTGAGGCGTAAGGTGCATCCAGCCAGGGATGAGTCTCATATGTTTTATATATATATTCATTTATACACATATATATGTATAAATGTACCTATATACACATATATATGTATATATATGCATTTCAAAATTGTGTAAATAGAAACTCAAGGAAGTCACGGAATTTGCGTAGGCAGCACAGCTAGAAAGGCAGGAAATGGTGCTCATGGAGACAGCTGTACACAGCTCCAGAATTCTGTCGTTAAGTGGTTGCTGTCTTTTTCTTTTCATTTAACTTCTGCAATCAACCATTCAAATACTATTGCTAGTAGCCAACTACATATTTGAAGCTTAATAATCTTCCAGAATCTCCAGAACTATGTCAGTATAAAGGATCACAGTTAGTGATTACCTTAAGGGGTACAGAGTTAAGTCAGTAAAATCTCCACCTTTTCAAAGATCAGATTTCTGGAATTCTGTAATGTTTCAATTTGTAAACAACAGCAAAACACGTTTTGAAGTTTAAAAAGCAGATCCCAAACACTTAGGAAAAAATGAAAATGTATGAGGCAAGGAGTAGCGGAAATAACCAACATGAATGACGTGTGACATGTTATTTAGTAATGGACTAGAGTGCAGTGGCACTCTCCAGCTCCTTAGGTCAAATCACGTGTGTGTGTGTGTGTGTGTGTGTGTGTGTGTGTGTGTGTGTGTGGTTGAGAAATCTTCACAATCAGGTCACAGTTTGTTTTTGTTTTTGTTTTTGTTTTGTGGTACGCGGGCCCCTCATTGCTGTGGCCTTTCCCCGCTGCGGAACACAGGCTCCGGACGCGCAGGCTCAGCTGCCATGGCTCACGGGCCCAGCCGCTCCGCGGCATGTGGGATCCTCCCAGACCGGGGCACGAACCCGCGTCCCCTGCATCGGCAGGCGGACCCCCAACCACTGCGCCACCAGGGAAGCCCCCAGGTCACAGTTTTAATCTCTAAAGCTGAATGATTAACATAAGCATTATGGATTACTTTTTGGATACAATTAAATAAGAAAAGGGTTTATCATGCTCTTCTTCTTTGTGGTCATTGACATTAAAGTTTGTGTTTTTGTCTATTTATTCCTAAAACTTCTCAGTAAAGCTTTCCCATTCCCATAACGCGGAAACCTTGCCTCATCATACATTTTTTAACAACATTCACTTGATGACCCTTCCTTCCTTTAACCATACATAGGATCAGACATTTAATTGTTTAACATGCCATAACTGATGCCTTCAGGGATAATTTCTCTCATCATTCATTAGGCCTAGAAGTCTAATATTAGAGGGAACACATTTTCCCTCCTCCTGGTTTCCTAGAGAAGAGATTTTGATGCCCTTTTTGCCTCTCTCTGTCCCTTTATCAGTCTGTTTCTGCCTGAGTTACCCAGAGCAATGTTTCTTTTTGGAACCATTTTAACAAGTTTGCTCTCTTCCATCCGTATTCCTCTAGGGAGCAAGATGCCTGCAGTGCACGTTAGTTTTGCTGCTACTTATGGAAATGGTTCTTCTCCAGGGAAGCTTCCACAATCTTATGTTGCCTTGGCTAGGTGGTTAAATCTAAAGAATTCTGGAGCTCAGGATTAGAAAACCCTCTTTCTTAATGGCCCTGAAGCCATGTCTTCTGATCTCGCCTCTATTAGTAAAAAAAAAAAAAAGAGAAACTTTGCTTCATAACTTGAGCAGGGAAGGGAGATGCTATCAGTTTTGGCCATCACAGACCCTAATATCCAGCATAAATCTCAGTTTAATTTTTTTTTAATTTTATTTATTTTTGGCTGCATTGGTTCTTCGTTGCGGTGCTCAGGCTTCTCACTGCGGTGGCTTCTCTTGTTGCAGAGCATGGGCTCTAGAGCACAGTCTCAGTAGTTGTGGCTTGCGGGCTCTAGAGCACAGGCTCAGTAGTTGTGGTGCATGGGCTTAGTTGCTCCATGGCGTGTGGGATCTTCACAGACCAGGGATCAAACCAGTGTCCCCTGCATTGGCAGGCAGATTCTTATCCACTGTGCCACCGGGGAAGTCCCACAGTTTAATTTTTATTCCTCTGGACCTCTATGGACTTTATATCATTTGTAAATCCTTCTCTATCTTTCTCTTCCCACACTAGGCTTATGGTTTCTCTTGCTTCCCCTTTCCATTATATGGCGATGCATGTGTGGATAGCTATATGATATCATGTGGATGTACACATCTAACCTTCTTTGTCTAGTTCCCTCTGGATACTGCTTTCTTTATTATTTATTTGGGTTCTTTGCTTTGTTTCTTCTTCTTTCAGTGGCAGCTCCAGACTGTTTTTCATCAATCTTGCCAAACTATGAAACCTCTTTCCTCTACTTAGCTGTGGATTCCTGTGTAAAACCAGTGTTTGATATCTAATACAAACAAAAGAAGTGTTAGTAAATAAGGGATAAGAAAGAAAACAACATCGAAAATTAAGTAGGATGATAAAGATATAATTTTAAATCACTAATAAAAATATGTATTAGTCAATAAATGGACTAGGCCACCTGAATAGACATCTGAAAAAAAAATTGTATTTCTACATCACACTTTACACAAAATAAATGAAGGTAGGTTATATAATTAAAATAACAAATTAAATAATATACAGAATAAAAATAAAATAATAAAACATCAACATTCTCAAATGAAATGAGAGATTTAAAGTCCTGAACTGAAAAAAAATAAAATCCCTAAGTATGACACAAAGCTCAGAAACTGTAACAGAAAAGATTTTCTAAATTTAATTGGAATAAAATACTTTTAAAATTATACGGAGCAAAAAGCTCAACTGATAGCAATTTGGCAATATTTTCAAAATGACAGATGCATGCACCCTTTTTTTATACCAGCAATTCCAGTCCTAAGATTCTTTCCACAGATATATTCTGGTGTATGTAAGAAATGACACATTTAAAAAATGTGTCATTTATTTAAATGTGTCATTAAATGTGAACATTCATTTTAGCAGTGTTTATACATACAGTTGACCATTGAACATGGGTTTGAACTGCAAGTGTCCACATATATGTGGATTTTTTTCAATAAAAGCATACTATAGGGGTTTCCCTGGCAGCACAGTGGTTGAGAGTCCGCCTGCCGATGCAGGGGACACGGGTTCATGCCTCCGTCCGGGAGGATCCCACGTGCCGTGGAGCAGCTGGGCCCGTGAGCCATGGCTGCTGAGCCTGCGCATCCGGAGCCTGTGCTCCGCAACGGGAGAGACCACGACAGTGAGAGGCCCGCATACCGCAAAAAAAAAAAAAAAACAAAAAAAACATACTATAGTACTGTATAATCCGAGGTTGGTTGAATCCACAAATGCAGAACCACAGATATGGAAGAATCATGGATATGGAGAGCTGACTGTAAAGTTATACTCAGATTTCAATGGTGCAAGGGGTCAGTGCCCCACCGCATGTTATACAAGGCTCAACAGTACAAAATACTGGAGATTATAACTTAACTTCAGTAGAGGATTGATTCAGTTTTGGTAAACAATTGGACATAAATATAGCAGTTCAAAAAAAATGAGGCAACTTAGTGTTTACTAACAGACTGATTGACATAAATTGATTTACAATATAAGTTGTGAATAACTTGTCAAAAGGGAATAGTTAACTGTAAAACAGGAGACATAGTGGACTACCTCTTAAGAAGAAAGATGAAGATGGAAAGAAAGAACAAGATATACAGTTCTGTAAGAATAAACCAGAAATCAGTAACGCGGGGCTCATCCTGTGAGAGAAATTAGTAAACTGGGGAACTAGAATGAGAATGGTATTTTTTAATCATATCATATCTGGAACTTTTAATTTTGTTTCTTGTATACATATTACCTGTCAAAAGAAATATTTTAAAAGGGTGAACTTGTATCTATAAACTCCCTCTGAAAATTGTATATGATTTAATCTTGCTTATACCCACCTCCATTTCTACCTCTTCCCAGGACTTGTTGAACATATCTGGAGTTTTAGCTCTAGAATATTATTAATTTTAAGTCAAAAACACTTAGAACCATATGCCTCCTATTAACAAAGGCTTCATATTTAAATGTTGTAAAATGCCAGGTCTGTAACTAAGAAGTGTGTATCAGTGTAGCGTATTACTGAAGGTTTTACCCCTGACTGCAGTTGCCTCTAAGTATGAGAGCAGCCTTGTTTGAACATGAGTAACAGGGGGAGCATATGATCTAGAGAAATTCCAGATAGAGGTTTAGGGAGATGAAGTTTAAGGAGACAGAATTTAAGGGAAGCCTCAGTAAACTTGCTAGAATATTAATCATTACTTCTCAGTGTACAAAGGCAGGACTTGAGTGAAAGCTACAGGGTAACTACACCAAATCCTGTCCGTCTATATGAGCTCATGTTACTCTTCCCCCCTTCCTGTCTGTGTTTCTTCCAAAAGACTCTTGGTTTCCTGTTTTCCTCCCTGTTTCACAAGGTACAGGTATCCCTCATTTTTTTTTTTTTTTTTTTTTTTTTTTTTGCGGTACACGGGCCTCTCACTGTTGTGGCCTCTCCCGTTGCGGAGCACAGGCTCCAGACACGGAGGCTCAGCGGCCATGGCTCACGGGCCCAGCCGCTCCGCAGCATGTGGGATCTTCCCAGACTGGGGCACGAACCTGTGTCCCCTGCATCGGCAGGTGGACTCTCAACCACTGCGCCACCAAGGAAGCCCTATCCCTCACTTTTAAAAGCTCACCTTCCTCCATTTCACTATTACAAAAGACCTACATTAGTACCTGTTGTCCTTAACTGAAAGAAATCCAGAGGATTTTCACTTTTCCGAAAAAAGGCGAAAAGCAAAAGTAGTGTTCAACATTGTTTTTGCAGCTACACTCAGCATCTCAGTATCAAGCCGCCATAGCTGTGCACTGTGTCTGTCAGCATCTGTGCGTTATCTCCATTTATTTTGTGCATCCTTTTGCAAGATGTGTCCTAAGATATTTGCTTCATCTCTTTATGCCATTGAGGCTTATGAAAGGTTTCATAGGAACACTCTACTTTCTGATAGAAGGGGAATCTGTACCTCCACACTCCAGTCTGTATCACTTGCTGTGGTAGATTACAAAAAAAGAACACATTACTTTTTAAGTTTCCCCCATCAAGGGCTGGGGTCTCCTTCCACATCCTTTACATCAGAACTGCCCTGCACTCTCTTTGCCTGATAGCATTGGCTGGCAGTGATGTTATGCAAATTTGTAGCCTGCATTTTAAGAGACCTTCCTCTCCTGCTACTAATCATACCCTGGAAACTAACTGCATAACCAAGCTCAAGCTAGCCTTCTGGATGACAAAAGAGATGTGGCCCATGAACCTTTGCTGTCCCAACAGATAATTGGTGAAAGCTCAGAAGACCCATCTAGTTGATCAGCAGCTGAACCTGGACACAGGATAAGTTTAGTCAAACCAGTAGAATCATTCAGGTGCACCTGGCCCAAATTCAAGACCCACAGACTCATGATCTATTTCAATGGCTGTTGTTTTAAAACACTGAGTTTTAGGGTGGTTTCTTATATGGCAATAGCTCCATGATTCTCCTGGAACAGCCCCTTCACTGGTTTCTCACCTCCAGTGTCAGTAACTGATATCACCCTGATGAAAAATCTTTCTCAATACTTTTCAGAGACACACATAGCTTAAATCTGAAACTTTAGTTTTGACATGAGTAATTTCTTTTTTAAAAAGTTCTTCCTTACACTGTAACTCCTGGACTCTAGGCACAAGTTTGTGCTACCCGATTCTCCGCTCCCTTCTGCCCTGTCATTTCCTTTCTACCAACACATGTTCTTTATTGCCAAGACTCCCCTGCTGTAGAGAATCTCTCTTTTTTTTTTTTTTTTTTTGCGGTACATGGGCCTCTCATTGCTGTGGCTTCTCCCGTTGTGGAGCACAGGCTCCGGACATGCAGGCTCAGCAGCCATGGCTCACGGGCCCAGCCGCTCCATGGCATGTGGGATCCTCCTGGACCGGGGCACGAACCCATGTCCCCTGCATCGGCAGGCGGACTCTCAACCACTGCACCACCAGGGAAGCCCGAGAATCTCTTTAGTCTAACCACCCCACTCATCATTGCTTCTCTGTGTTAGTACCCCAGGATGCAGATTCCTAAACTACCTTGGAGTTGCTTACATGTCATGTTGTAACAGTTTTCTAGACCAGAGTTTCTTATATTGGGGTCTGGGAACAGTATTGACCTTTGAGACATTAATAATTTTTCAGAAATAAGTAGCTGTTTTGATGAAATACATCTAAGACACTTTAGAGTAAACAATAACAAACTGTTTTCATTTTCATTTTTACATCTTAAATCCTTTTCTTTATAACAATATATGACTTGTTAACAACCAGGAAGATATAGCTGGTCCCAAATTAACCATGGGACTGATGACATTTTACTGAACAGATTTTAGAAACTATTACCTGAATATCACTTTAGGCTTAAATACATTAAAAAACAGCTGTTAAACAAAACCTTTAGTCCTTTAATGCCTGTATGAGAAAAACAAGAGAGAGAACTCATTAGTGATATGAAAATTAAAGAAGCTTTTTTATTTTCCTTAAAATTCAGTATCATGAATTTCTAGACTTTGAGAATTTTTTGGATGTTAGGTTATTCATATTTTATACTTTTGTGTATTTTTGTAATATTTGCCTTTGTGGCTGAAATACATATCTTAAATATCAGTTCATCTCTGATTGTCATCTAAATAACTCCCATATTTATTAGAGTAAATGTATACACATAACCATAGTTTTGTAAGACACTAGTTTTATGTGCGACAGACTGAAGTAAAGCTCTGCAATTATGTGCCCCAGCGCTGTCTTTGACCCAAATTGATTATAGATTCACCAGCATACTGATCCCCTCAGACAGTATGGAGGGCCCAACAGCCAGGGTTCCAGGCCATATGCTCCTGTCCCTGCCAGCACTTTGCCTATTTATACAATATGCTGTATACATAGTGTCATCTTCTCCACGGGCTATCAGAAAAAACTTTTTGGAAGCACTAATTCTCAAACTTTAATGTGGATAAGACTCACCTGGGAAACTTGTTAAAACAGACTCTGATGGTCTATTCCTAGAATTTCTGATTCAGTCAGTGTGCAGTGAGACGGGGGATATTTATATATATATTACAAAGAAGCGCCTCCTATATTTTTGAGGCATCTGGTGAAAGGACCTCTTTTGAAAAATCACTGTTGATCAGTAGTCAGTATCTGTTACCAGGATAAAGGGAAATATTTTCTTTCTTAGCAACTTCTTTACTCTCATCCTATAAATGTGAGAGCATCCCAGGAGTTCCCTTTGAACTCCTCTCTTATTCCCCAGGTGATTTATTCTAGTATCACAGTTTTAAACACCACCTACATGCTGGTGACTTCAAAGTTTCTATCTTCAGTCTGGACTTCTCCAGTGAACTCTGAACTTGGTGATTTTATTTACTACGTGGCATCACCATTTGAATTTATAACAAGTAGCTTAAGTTTGAAAGGTCCAAAGCTGGATTCTTTTATCTGCAAATCTTCTCCTACCCCAGGGGTTCCCATCTTAAATGAATGGCATCTCTAGTCTACAGTCTCAGTTGTTCTGGCCAAAAGGCTTAGTGTCATTCTGGACATCATTCTTCTTTCTTCCCACCCACCTCCAAACCATTAGGATATCCCCATAGCCCTACCTTCAAAATATTTCCAGAGTTGTAAATGTCCCATCTTCCCCCATTGCTACCCTCTAATCTAATCCACCATGCTTTCTCACCCAGACTATTGCAATCGCCTCCTAGAGATTCCTCCTCCATCCATTCCTGCCCCATTTACAATCTACTCTCTACATAGCATCCAATGTGGGTCATGTAGACTGAATGTTTGTTATCACCCCACATTCATATGTTGAAACTTAATCCATTCATGAATGGATTAGTGTCATCGTTAGAAGAGAGATCCCAGAGAGCTCCCTTCCCCTTTTCACCTCGTGAGGACACAGTAAAGCAGACCCTTCCCACCAGACACTGAATCTGTTGGCACCTTTATCTTGGATTTCCCAGTCTCCACAACTGTGAGAAACAAATTTCTGTTTCGTTTATAAGCCACCCAGTCTATGGTATTTTTATTATAGCAGCCATAATAGACTAAGACCTGAGGCTTTTAAAATGTAAGTCACAGACATACAAAACAAACTTGTGGTTACCAAGGGGGAAAAGGCAGGGAGGAGGATAAATTAGGGGTTTGGGATTGACATATACACATAGCTATGTGCAAAATGGATAACCAGCAAGGACCTACTCTATGGCACAGGGAACTATACTCAATATTTTGGTGATAACCTATAAGGGAAAAGAATCTGAAAAACAATATATATATATATATATATATATATATATATATATATGAATCACTTTGCTGTACACCTGAAACTAACACAATATTGTAAATCAACTATACCTCAATTTAAAAAAAAATTCTTACCACTCAATAATAAAAAGAGAGGGGTGCTTCAAGATGGCGGAGGAGTAAGACAGAGATCACCTTTCTCCCCATAAACACATAAAAAATACATCTACATGTGGAACAACTCCTACAGAACACCTACTGAATGCTGGCAGAAGACCTCAGACTTCCTAAAAAGCAAGAAACTCTCCACATACCTGGGTAGGGCAAAAGAAAAAAGAAAAAACAGAGACAAAAGAATAAGGACGGGACCTGCACATCTGGGAGGGAGCTGTGAAGGAGGATAAGTTTCCAAACATTAGGAAGCCCCATCGCTGGCAGAGACGGGGAGTGGCGGCGGGGAAGCTACGGAGCCACGGAGGAGAGCGCAGCAACAGGGGTGCAGAGGGCAAAGCGGAGAGATTCCCGCACAGAGGATCGGTGCCAACCAGCACTCACCAGCCTAAGAGGCTTGTGTGCTCACCCACCGGGGCGGGCGGGGCTGGGAGCTGAGGCTCGGGCTTCAGAGGTCAGATCCCAGGGAGAGGACTGGGGTTGGCTGCGTGAACACAGCCTGAAGGGGGCTAGTGCACCACAGCTAGCCAGGAGGGAGTCCTGGCAAAAGTCTGGACCTGCCTGAGAGGCAAGAGACCATTGTTTTGGGGTGCGCGAGGAGAGGGGATTCAGAGCACCACCTAAATGAGCTTCAGGGATGGGCGTGAGACGCGGCATGAAACACTAACGCTGCTGCTGCAGCCGCCAAGAAGCCTGTGTGCAAGCACAGGTCACTCTCCACACCTCCCCTCTTGGGAACCTGTGCAGCCCGCCAGTGCCAGAGTCCCACGATCCAGGGACAACTTCCCCGGGAGAACACACAGCGCACCTCAGGCTGTTGCAACGTCACTCTGGCCTCGGCAGCTACAGGCTCGCCCCGCATTCTGTACCCCTCCCTCCCCACAGCCTCAGTGAGCCGGAGGTCCCTAATCAGCCGCTCCTTTAACCCCCTCCTGTCTGGGCAAAGAACAGACGCCAGAGGGTGACATACATGCAGAGGTGGGGCCAAATCCAAAGCTGAACCCCAGGAGCTGTGCAAACAAAGAAGAGAAAGGGAAATCTCTCCCAGCAGCCTCAGGAGCAGTGAATTAAATACCCACAGTCAACTTGACATACTCTGCATCTGTGGAATACTTGAATAGACAATGAATCATCCCAAAATTGAGGCAGTGGACTTTGGGAGAAACTGTAGACTTGGGGTTTGCTGCATGCGACTGACTTGTTTCTGATTTTTATGTTTATTTTAGTATAGTTTTTAGTGTTTGATATCATTGATGGATTTTTTTATTGGTTTGGTTGCACTCTTTTTTTTAATTACTTAAAAAAGTTTTTATTTTAATAATTTTAATTATTTTATTTATTTATTTATTTATTCCTTCTTTTTTTCTCCTTCTTCTTCTGAGCTGTGTGGTTGACAGGGTCTTGGTGCTCTGGCCTGGTGTCAGGCCTGAGCCTCTGAGGTGGGAGAGCCAAGTTCAGGACATTGGACCGCCAGAGACCTCCCAGCCCCATGTAATATCAATTGGCAAGAGCTCTCCCAGAGATCTCCATCTCAATGCTAAGATCCAGCTCCACTCAATGGCCAGGAAGCTCCAGTACTGGACGTCCCATGCCAAACAACTAGCAAGACAGGAACACAACACCATCCATTATCAGGGAGGCTGCCTAAAGTCATACTAAGTTCACAGACACCCCAAAACACACTACCAGACTCAGCCCTGCCCACCAGAAAGACAAGATCCAGCCCCACCCACCAGGACACAGACACCAGTCCTCTCTACCAGGAAACCTACACAGCCCCTGAACAAACATTGCACACTGGGGGCAGACACCAAAAACAACAGGAACTGTCAAACTGCAGCCTGCAAAAAGGAGACCCCAAACACAGTAAGTTTAAAAAAATGAGAAGACAGAGAAATATGCAGCAGATGAAACAGCAAGGCAAAAACCCATCAAAACAAACAAATGAAGAGGAAATAGACAGCCTACCTGAAAAAGAATTCAGAGTAATGGTAGTAAAGATGATCCAAAATCTTGTAAATGGAATGGAGAAAATACAAGAAACATTTAACAAGGACCTAGAAGAACTAAAGAGTAAACAAACACTGATGAACAACACAATAAATGATATTAAAATTTTTCTAGAAAGAATCAATAGAAGAATAAATGAGGCAGAAGAACAGATAAGTGACCTGGAAGAAAAAATAGTGGAAATAACTACCACAGAGCAGAATAAAGAAAAAAGAATGAAAAGAATTGAGGACAGTCTCAGACACACCTGGGACAACATTAAACACACAAACATTCGAATTATAGGGGTCCCAGAAGAAGAAGAGAAAAAGAAAGGGACTGAGAAAATATTTGAAGAGATTATAGTTGAAAACTTCCCTAATATGGGAAAGGAAATAGTTAATCAAGTCCTGGAGCACAGAAAGTCCCATACAGGATAAATCCAAGGAGAAACACACCAAGACATATTAATCAAACTGTCAAAAATTAAAAACAAAGAAAAACTATTAAAAGCAGCAAGAGAAAAGCAACAAATAACATACAAGGGAACCCCCATAAGGTTAACAGCTGATCTTTCAGCAGAAACTCTACAAGCCAAAAGTGAGTGGCAGGACATAGTTAAAGTGATGAAAGGGAAAAACCTACAACCAAGATCACTTTATCCAGCAAGAATCTTATTCAGATTCGACAGAGAAATTAAAACCTTTACAAACCAGCAAAAGCTAAGAGATTCAGCACCACCAAACCAGCTTTACAACAAATGCTAAAGGAACTTCTCTAGGCAGGAAATACAAAAGAAGGAAAAAACCTACAAAAACCAACCCAGAACAATTAAGAAAATAGTAATAGGAACATACATATCAATAATTACCTTAAATGTAAATGGATTAAATGCTCCAAACAAATGACATCGACGAGCTGAATGAATAAAAAACAAGACCCATATATATGCTGTCTACAAGAGACCCAGGGACACATATAGTCTATATGTGTCCCTAGGTCTACTTCAGACCTAGGGACACATATAGACTTAAAGTTAGGGGATGGAAAAAGTTATTCCATGCAAATGGAAATCAAAAGAAACCTGGAGCAGCAATTCTTATATCACACAAAATAAGCTTTAAAATAAAGACTATTACAAGAGACAGAGAAGGACACTACATAATGATCAAGGGATCAATCCAAGAAGAAGATATAACAATTGTAAATATTTACACACCCAACATAGGAGCACCTCAATACATAGGGCAAATGCTAACAGCCATAAAAGGGGAAATCGACAGTAACACAATCATAGTAGGGGACTTTAACAACCCACTTTCACCAATGGACAGATCATCCAAAATGAAAATAAATAAGGAAACACAAGCTTTAAATGAAACATTAAACAAGATGGACTTAAGTGATATTTATAGGACATTCCACCCCAAAACCACAGAATACACTTTCTTCTCAAGTACTCATGGAACATTCTCCAGGATAGACCATATCTGGGGTCAGAAATCAAGCCTCAGTAAATTTAAGAAACTTGAAATCATATCAAGTACCTTTCCTGACCACAACGCTATAAGACTAGATATCAATTACAGGAAAAATCTGTAAAAAAATACAAACACATAGAGGTTAAACAATACACTACTAAATAACCAAGAGATATCTGAAGAAATCAAAGAGGAAATCAAAAAATACCTAGAAACAAATGACAATGAAAATACAACGACTGAAAACCTATGGGATGCAGCAAAACCGGTTCTAAGAGGGAAGTTTATAGCAATACAATCCTACCTCAAGAAACAAGAAAAGTCTCAAATAAACAACCTAAACTTACACTGAAAGCAAGTAGAGAAAGAAAGTTAGCAGAAGGAAGGAAATCATAAAGATCAGATCAGAAATAAATGAAAAAGCAATGAAGGAAACAATAGCAAAAATCAATAAAACTAAAAGCTGGTTCTGTGAGAAGATAAACAAAATTCATAAACCATTAGCCAGACTCATCAAGAAAAAAAGGGAGAAGACTCAAGTCAAATCAACAGAATTAGAAATGAAAAAGGAGAAGTAACACTGGGTACTGCAGAAATACAAAGAACCATGAGAAATTACTACAAGCAATTATATGCCAATAAAATGGACAACCTGGAAGAAATGGACAAATTCTTAGAAAGGTATAACCTACCAAGACTGAACCATGAAGAAATAGAAATTTAAACAGATCAATCACAAACACAGTAATTGAAGCTGTGATTAAAAATCCTCCAACAAACAAATGCCCAGGACGAGATGGCTTCACGGATGAATTCTATCAAACATTGAGAGACGAGCTACCACCTATCCTTCTCAAGCTCTTCCAAAATATAGCAGAGGGAGGAACACTCCCAAACTCATTCTACGAGGCCACCATCACCCTAATACCAAAACCAGACAAACATGTCACAAAAAAAGAAAACTCCAAGCCAATATTTCTGATGAACATAGATGCAAAAATCCTCAAGAAAATACTCACAAACAGAGTCCAACAGCACATTAAAAGGATCATACCCCATGATCAAGTGGGGTTTATGCCAGGAATGCAAGAATTCTTCAATATATGCAAATCAATCAATGTGAGACACTTTATTAACAAACTGAAGGATAAAACCATATGATCATCTCAATAGATGCAGACAAAGCTTTTGACAAAATTCATTTATGATATTCAACACCCATTTATGATAAAGACTCTCCAGAAAGTAGGCACAGAGGGAACTTACCTCAACATAATAAAGGCCATATTGACAAACCCACAGGCAACATCATTCTCAATGGTGAAAAACTGAAACCATTTCCACTAAGATCAGGAACAAGACAAGGTTGCCCACTCTCACCACTATTATTCAACATAGTACTGGAAGTTTTAGCCACAACAATCAGAGACGAAAAAGAAATAAAAGGAATCCATATTGGAAAAGAAGTAAAACTGTCACTGTTTGCAGGTGACATGATACTATACATACAGAATCCTAAAGATGCTACCAGAAAACTACTAGGGCCAATCAATGAATTCGGTAAAGTAGCAGAATACAAAATTAATACACAGAAATCACTTGCATTCCTATACACTAATGAAGAAAAATCTGAAAGAGAAATTAAGGAAACACTTCCATTTACCATTGCAACAGAAAGAATAAAATACCTAGGAGTAAACCTACCTGGGGGGACAAAAGACCTGTATGCAGAAAACTATAAGACACTGATGAAAGAAATTAAAGATGATACAAGTAGATGGAGAGATATACCATGTACTTGGATTGGAAGAATCAACATTGTGAAAATGACTGTACAACCCAAAGCAATCTACAGATTCAAAGCAATCCTTATCAAACTACCAATGGCATTTTTCACAGAACTAGAACAAAAAATTTCACAATTTGTATGGAAACACAAAAGACCCCGAATAGCCAAAGCAGTCTTGAGAAAGAAAAACGGAGCTGGAGGAATCAGGCTCCCAGACTTTGGACTATACTACAAAGCTACAGTAATGAAGACAATATGGTACGGGCACAGAAACAGAAATACAGATCAATGGAACAGGATAGAAAGGCCAGAGATAAACCCATGGACCTCTGGTCACCTTATCTTTGATAAAGGAGGCAAGAATATACAATGGAGAAAAGACAGCCTCTTCAATAAGTGGTGCTGGGAATACTGGACAGCTACATGTAAAAGAATGAAATTAGACCACTTCCTAACACCATACACAAAAATAAGCTCAAAATGGATTAAAGACCTAAATGTAAGGCCAGACACTATAAAACTCTTAGAGGAAAACAAAGGCAGAACACTCTATGACATAAATCACAGCAAGATCCATTTTGACCCACCTCCTAGAGAAATGGAAATAAAAGTAAAAACAGACAAATGGGACCTAATGAAACTTAAAAGCTTTTGCACAGCAAAGAAAACCATGAACAAGATGAAAAGACAACCCTCAGAATGAGAGAAAGTATTTGCAAGTGAAGCAACTGACAAAGGATTGATCTCCAAAATATACAAACAGCTCATGCAGCTCAATATCAAAAAAACAAACAACCCAATCCAAAAATGGGCAGAAGACCTAAATAGACATCTCTCCAAAAAAGACATACAGATGGACAACAAACACATGAAAATATGCTCAACATTACTAATTATTGGAGAAATGCACATCAATACTACAATGAGGTATCACCTCACACCAGTCAGAATGGCCATCATCAAAAAATCTACAAACAATAAATGCTGGGGCTTCCCTGTTGGCGCAGTGGTTGGGAATCCACCTGCTGATGCAGGGGACACAGGTTTGTGCCCTGGACTGGGAGGATCCCACATGCCACAGAGTGGCTGGGCCCGTGAGCCATGGCTGCTGAGCCTGTGCATCCGGAGCCTGTGCTCCACAGCGGGAGAGGCCGCAACAGTGAGAGGTCCGCGTACCACAGAAAAAAATAATAAATAAATAAATGCTGGAGAGGGTGTAGAGAAGAGGGAACCCTCTTGCACTGTTGATGGGAATGTAAATTGATACAGCCACTATGGAGAACAGTGTGGAGGTCCCTTAAAAAATTAAAAATAGAATTACCATATGACACAGCAATCCCACTACTGGGCATATACCCTCAGAAATCCATAATTCAAAAAGAGACATGTACCACAGTGTCCATTGCAGCACTATTTACAATAGCCAGGACATGGAAGCAACCTAAGTGTCCATCAACAGATAAATGGATAAAGAAGATGTGGCACATATATACAATGGAATATTACTCAGCCATAAAAAGAAACGAAATTGAGTTATTTGTAGTGAGGTGGATGGACCTAGAGTCTGTCATACAGAGTGAGGTAAGTCTGAAAGAGAAAAACAAATATCGAATGCTAACACATATATATGGAATCTAAAAAAAAAATGGTTCTGATGAATAAAGGAATAAAGGTGCAGACGTAGAGAATGAACTTGAGGACATGTGGAGGGGGAAGCGTAAGATGGGACGAAGTGAGAGAGTAGCAGTGACATATATACCCTACAAAATGTGAAATAGACAACTAGTGGGAAGCAGCCGCATAGCACAGGGAGATCAGTTTGGTGCTTTGTGACCACCTAGAGGGGTGGGATAGGGAGGGTGGGAGGGAGACGCAAGCGGGAGGGGATATGGGAATATATGTATAAGTATAACTGATTCACTTTGTTATACAGCAGAAACTAACATAATATTGTAAAGCAATTATACTCCAAAAGATGTTAAATAATAACAATAATAAAAAGAAAACTAAACCAATTTTTAAATACGCAAAATAAATGAATACATGTATAAAATATAAGTTAGATCACGTTAGTCCTCCACTCAACACTTCCAAGGGCTGCCATCTCACTCAGAATGGAACAAAAGATTCATCGTAGCCTACGAGACCTTCCATGTTTTTTCTTTTTTCTACCATCTCCTCCATCCTCCCCCTTGTTCACACCTCTCCAGCCACAGTTCTTTACTGTCCATTTAACACTCCAAGCAGCCACCTACCTGAGGAACTTTGCACTTGCTTTTTCCTCTGTGTGACTTAATTCTCATTTCCATCAGATCTCTGGTCCAATATTACCTTCTCAGAAGGAATCTTCTCTGACCACACCCCTATCACTCTCTAGGCCCCTTACCCTAGTTTTGGTCATAGCTGTTTATTACTTGACATCTTAATTTTTTTTCTTGTCTATCCCCCTTCAAATGACTCCATGGGAGCAGGATATCCATCTGTACCTGTATTATTCATCGCCATATCCCCAGCATTTAGAACTGGGCTTAGCTCAGAATAGAAACTCAGTGTTTCCATTAATAAGTGTATATATGATAATATATATGTTTGGTAAATATTAGAGTGTCATTAATTTGCTTATTGACATATTCTGTTTGAAAGAACCCCTCCCACATGCACACCATCAAAGGTGACATACGTGGAATGCATACATATTATGGTAAATACATAGCTAGTAACACTTGATTTCTGGGCAATAATAAGAGTAATTACTAAATATTAACCATGGTTTACACAGAGCTTTACATTGTACCATCACATCCTCACAAGTGTACAGACAGGTATGATTAATATTCCTTTTTATAGATGAGGAAGTGTTGCCAGAGGGTTAACATTACTCACCTTTGCTCAAACAGAAATTAAGGGGCAGGGTGCTGGCAGGAGAGATTTATTGTGCTTTCATGATGTGCCTGGCTCTGCATAAGTGCTTTTCGGGCATCAGGTTAATGAATCCCATAAGAATCCTCTGGGGACCCTGCTATCCCCGTATGGTGGATGGAAACGAAAACTTGGGTTAAATTACCATTAGCTAAGTTAGGATTCAAAGGTGGGCAGTCTGACCCTAGAGCACGTACTTATTCCCTGTGATTTTATTGCTTCCTACAGGCACCCTCTGCTCTGCTTTCTGGCATTTTTGCTGTCACCACTACAGGTGGCGTTTTTGCTGTCACCGCTACAGATGGCGTTTCTGCTGTCACCACTACAGATGGCTTCTGGGAGACTAAACTGCATTGTGTTGGGCATGTTCAAACACACACTTGAGTAAGATATAAAAATATTCCACTCCACTTGCCAGACAGGTCAAAAATGACACCGCATTGTCAGATGTTCTCAAGTAAAATATTAAAAATGTTGAAATCATTCAACATGGCCTAAAATAGATTTTTCAAATTGATATTAAGGTCAAAGCTCCATGAAATAGTTATATACTCAAACTCAAATACTTGATGTGGCAGAATTATTATTGCTGTGAATACGTTAAAAAAAAAAAAAAAAACTCTTACCTTTGGCACTCACAATTTTTTTCTTATATTTAGACACAGCACTGAGCACTTTAGTCTTATCTGAATGACTCCATCATATTATTGAACAATTTTCATCCACCTGTAAACTGAACTATTCTGAAGTCACGCAGTAATAAATAATGCAACATCACAAATAATATTATTTCTTAAATTCGGGCATGCATTTGTTCTTCCACAGTGTTGAAAATTTAGGTGGGAGGATTGGACTTGCTGTGGACACTAATGAGATTTTTCTGGACTGCAATTACTCCCTAGCAGGGTTTTATTTTTTTTTTAATGTGATAAATTACTAAACATATGCTGTGTGACTCGAGTTGTTTGGTGAAGAGGGTGAAATTGATGAGCCCAGATGGGTCTTTGCAATGAAGACACAAGTCCAAGATGGTTCAAATTTTAATTATGTCTGCTAATAAGATGTATGTAGGGAAGAGGTAGATATATGAAATATCTAAATTTCTAAATATTTCATAAATCATTCAGTCATTCACCAATACATGTTGGGTGCCTATGTGTGCAGGGCCATGTAATGTATGAGAAACTAGGAATCCAATGATTACTCAGTTCTGGCCCTCAAGGAACTTACACCCTTATTGTACTCAGGGCTTTTAAAATATTGATCCCTGTCTCAGTGAAGTTTCAATAAATTCTATAGCACAGGGTATAACACACATGATGGTAAGCACAATGCTGTCTCTGGCCCTTTTTGTCTTGGACTGGGCATCTGTAGCTGCAAGAGTGGGAAGGGTGTAGGGATCAATACATTCATACAACAGATTTCCTGTCAGCTCTCAAATCTGTTTATCCCACGATATAGCTGAAATAGTTAAATGTTCAGCTAAATGACAGGTTAAATGGTTAAATTGGCTTTTACAGTCTTTTATAGGTCATTTTCCAACTATATCACCTAAACCTATTACCAAAAACATTGACAAAGATCAGAGTAAATTAATACATAGGGATCCCAAATCCTTGAAGAAACACTATTATGGAAGCACAGAAAACCGATGCGGAAAAATATGATTAAACTGTAATCACGTTAACTTTATACTGAATGGAAGTTTGTTACCTTGATTCTTGGAACTTCTCTTTCTGAAAATACAGTTTAGTGTTAATTCTGAAGTCCTACCAGGAAGTCTTATGAAAATAAATAGTCATTTTAAAAGAAAGTATAAACCCTTAGTGGGTGATATGTCATGTATAGAGATTTAAAAACTGGAGTGTTTTAGAATTTAGACATTGGTTGTGAACCAAAAATATCTTTAGTTATAGCAGTCATGGAGTTTTTCCAGATTCCAGGATGGATGCTAATGCTTATTTGTAGGTCACTTTTTCCATATATGAGCAAACTGCAGTAGCAAAAGAAGTGGTTAATTCTATCATCAAACAGGGAAATTTTTAAAAAGCAGCTCAACAGTTATTAAAACATCCATTAGGCATTATTCTGGGTAGAGGCGATTGGTAAACAAACTCAAAGATCACTCACATTTTTGTCTTGTAAATATTTTTAGTCTCACTGATTTGATGTGTCCACCCTTCTGACTTTCCTCTGGTCTCCCCTCCAAAGCAAAGTAGCTGGCATTATCTCCTGTCTCGGGGTAAAAGTGAAAGCCATCAGAAGTCAGCACTTTTATTTGCATCTAGAGACATCTTTTCCTAGTGAAGTTCCCTCTCACAGAAGCAAATAATACTGATGATAATGATGATGATGACTACGACGATGATGAGTATGAGCTAAGCAATCATTAGGTGCCAGATTGTGCTAAGTGCTTTATGAGTAAGCATTGTCTTAAATAGTCTCTTATTATCCCCATTTTTCAAATAATAAAATCAACACTAGGAGAAGTAAAGGACTTGCCCAAGGTCACATAGCTAATAAATGATTGATAGAGGACATAGGTGAATCCAGATCAGTGTGGTTCCAGGGTTGAAACCTGTCCTGCTCTAACAGGGTATCTCTCACCCTGTTCTAGATCTCATACCATTCTGCCTCTCCAGAGCCCCTGAGATAGGGCTGTTATCCCTCTGGCTTCTGAGCATTCAGTCTCTCTCCCTCTGTGGTCCCCTTCCAGTTCACGTGCAAGCGTGTGCTTTAGGCAGAAGAGAAATGAGGAATGAGGTCATGGAGAAGAAAACAGTGTGTAAAGACAACCACACACATGTCCATCTTACTGGAAGATATACCCTGATGATATGTTTATTGAATCCTCCCACCTGGCAACGATTGCAACTTAATAAGATTCTTGCTCATGAGACTGAAAAACTGAATACGCTCTGCTAGGTCAGAATAGGTGGTGGTGTCAGGATTCCAGCCCTGATCTCTCTAATCCCTAAAGCCATGCTCTTCCCATACAATAAACATTTACCTAAAATTTGTGATATTTGAATATTTCTTGTTAGGATATTGAGAATTGTTATTAGAAAATTCTGCATATGTGTTCATAGATTCCTGAGCAAACTGGGATCTGAAGAGAATCTCTATCATCTTCTAGGCTGTTCCCAATGAAAGTATCCTTTACTATCTTCATTTCTTGATGGTCAGCATCTATCTCTTCCACTCTGTCTCTCCCTGAAAGTATGACACAGGCCACTGTTCTTTCCCTTGTTCTGAAGAGCTTGATATCCTAATACTTGCTCATGAATACATTTTCTTTTGGAGTTCTTGGTGCTTTTGGAACTTAATTCTCATCTCATCTTAAATTTTTCCAAACTGCAAGATATCTTTAAAACAACCATGCAGGTAATCAATCTGTTTTGCTTTCAATCAATAAAGAATAATTAATTTGGCTGGTCTGCAATGGACAGTGTTTCTTCCTAAATTTTCAGTATGTGAAATTCTATTCAAAAGCAAGAATGTAGAGTTGTCTCTACCCCAGTGGTCAGCTCTGTGATGACCATATTACCAGGTGAATAGACTGCAAGAAACTGGATAGGGGATATGTGGGTTGCAAATCCTAAGTAATACATATGGTTTTAAAGGGCATGAAAATATTTCTCTGATGTCTGCCTCTGACAAAAAAATGAAATGATAATTCCTCTCTTGGTTTGAAGAAAACCTTGAGCTGGTGATATGTTGGACAAACTGCTTGATTTCCCCATGCTTTGAATCTGATAAAAGCAGTTATTTGAGCTAATCACTTGTTTGTGTAAACTGTATCTAAAATATTCAAACTGAATGATGCTTTTTTATTGAGTAACACTCAACTCCCTTAAAGGGTCCCCTTAGTCTTTCATGTGAGACTGTGCATTCAAATGGAGCCCTTTAAATTTTTTCCCAAACATCCATACTAGCAAAAATTTATTATGTTAATAAACCACAATTGCTAGATGCTGTACGTGCTTTCAGGTGGAACTCAGTAATTATTACGCCCAGTACGTACCAATCTCCAAAAAAGAGTCAGACTTTTGATTTGTTTTGTAATTTGTCTTCATCAGGCATCTCTATGGGAGGTTTCTAGCAGTAACACCAAAGTGCTTTTTTTAAGTGACAGCTTTTAAAAAAAAGAAACAAGAAAATACCTTCTTGCTGATATTAGAAACATTTAAAATTTAATATGTTTGAATATCATGATTTAATTAGAAATATCTAGGGGATATAAATAGGTCAGTAGCACAGTGGTGATATTTATACCCACTAGGAGGCTTACAAAACATCACCAGCTCATTTTAAAGGGGGGAAAAAGGAGAAAAAAGCAGAAGTAACTGCATTGTGTTCTGAAGAACCAAGCAAACATTATATTGTCTCCTTTGTCTCATTTTGCCTTTCACTTCTCTGGATCTTTTAGCAACCATCATTTTCATGTCCAAAAACAAAGGTAAAATATTCTGGTATGAGGTATTTGTGGCAGTGGTTAGTTCCTTCCTTTAAATAAAGCCAGATTTATTCTGGTTAGAATAATGGGGGGAAAACAAGGTTACAGAGCCTCCATCATGGGATTCTAATAAAAACAATTCTCAAAATATAATTGGAAGCATGGTGCATGGCTGTGAAAACATAATCGTCTAGACATTGTTGGAACACAGGACTCCCAGAGACTCCCTAGACCTAATTACTGCTAAATTGGCAAAAGTAGCTAGAATTACTTTGGATAGTGTTTTGCCCTGTGATTTTGATGCTCTACAGATCAATGTAATTTTATTAGTTCTGGGTGTTTAGAGCTATGCATATCCCAAGTTGTTTCTTAGCATTATAAATAAAATTTCAAAAAGCGCAGTATCAAAAACAGACAAGGATATAAAGACATAGTACCAGGGGACAAGCAGGAGATTTGCCTCTAATCTAAGTGGCCTCTGAAGTCAGACACACCAGGCTCCTAACCCTGCTTTTGCCACCTAGCGGCTATGTACTCTTGAGCAAATTATTTAACATGTCTGTTTGCTCTTCAAGGAAATCAAGCTAATAGTGACTACCTCATGGAACTATTGTGAAGAATATGTTTTTTAAAATTGCATAGAAGAGGGCTTCCCTGGTGGCGCAGTGGTTGAGAGTCCGCCTGCCGATGCAGGGGACACGGGTTCGTGCCCTGGTTCGGGAAGATCCCACATGCCGCGGAGTGGCTGGGCCCGTGAGCCATGGCCGCTGAGCCTGTGCGTCCGGAGCCTGTGCTCCACAACGGGAGAGGCCACAACAGTGAGAGGCCCGCATATCACAAAAAAACAAAAACAAAAACAAAAAAATTGCATAGAAGAGTTTAACCTAGTTCCTGATACTTAGCAGATGCTTAATAATTTTTTATTACTATTTTGTATTTTCTGCAACCACTACTGATTATACCAAAACTATAATCTTACCTACACAGTAGTTGCAGTCACATCCCTATAACCTCCTCTGATGATTTCCCATATAGTCTTTCCTTGTTCTCCATAACTTATGTAGCCCCATAAGTTATAGTTATGAGTTCAAGATCAAATTCATGATATCTCCTCCTCAACGCCTTGTTCCTCCTTTGCTATGGCTCCTAACTTAATGCTGCTGTGCTCTCCAGCCCCTAGAATCTTCCTAATTCCTCACACTCACCCAGTCACCCGATGTGGTTAAGTATATTTCTAAACTATGGTGCCCAGTCATCATCTCTCTACTTTCATCCTCACTGCTACTCACCACTTCTTGTATTTTGTCACCTCCTGGCAGGATTATTGAGTAACTACCTGCCTGGTTTCACAGTCAGCAGGCATTTTATCATTTCTCTGCTCAGAGTCTATGCACAACCTCCCACTGCCTGTCTCCTGAAGCAGGTACAAAACCCCTAGCCTGGCATATCACACGCCATCGGCTGTATTTTTTTTTTTCTGGCTTATATTCCATTACTCCTCTACAGAATACTTAAAATACTCATGCTTTGCGTCAAACTATTTCATTCAAAATCAAGTCTGCATTCTGTCTTTTATCTCCTACCTTCATGCCTTTGCTTAGGTTAGTCTTCTCCCTAGAATGCCCTTTCTTCCCATTCTACCCATCAAACATTAGGTGATGTTTCCACATCATCTTACTTACGAGATCTTTTTGATCCTCTGTCTTAAAAATTATCTTTGTGAAAAAAAATTATCTTTTTGCTTTCAACTTTCATAAATGTACATATGACTATCAATGATGATGTTAGATAATACATTAGCACAATGCTTTTCTGCTTATAGGTACATTTGTATATTACTTTATTTATAAAATGATGTGTATTCTGTTCTGTGTTGCTTATTTGCATATTAATTGGTATTCTCAATGATAATGCTATTGCCCTAAAAAGGACTTTTTTCTCTCTTTTACATTATTGAGTTTTTTTATGAGAAGAAAAGTGTTTATTCCATCACTCAGAGAGCTAGTTATAAATTAGAGAAGACTGTAAAAGCAAAAGACATCGATTCTCTACATTCATTCAACACACTTTAAACACACACACACACACACACACACACATACTTATTCTAAGCTCTGTTTTTTGCTAGAAGCTAATTGTATAAAAAAGGTATAAAAGAAATAGTTATATAAATAATCATTTCTTTTAGCTGAATGAATGCCAGTAATGAAACTGAGTGTAACGAAGACACCATGGCAACAACAATGATAGAAGCAAGATTAGACCAGAGAGAAATTGTTTTAAAGAGAGAAAAAAACAATAAAGTTTCGTACGGAAAATGGAAATTGCCAAAGAGAGTAATATTTACACAATAATATGTTTTTAAATGCCTACAATAATATGTAAGGTGTGATACAAAAAGGGGAGTCATGAATAATTCTAAGATTTTTATGTCCATAGACAGATGAATGGATAAACAAAATGTAGTATATACATAAAATGAAATATTATTCATCCTAAAAAAGGAAGGAAATCCTGCTGGATGATACAACATAGATGAACCTTGAGTATATTATGTTAGGTTAAATGATTCAGGCACAAAAAGACAAATATTATATGATTCCACTTATATGAGGTATGTAAAGGAGTCAAATTCATAGAAACTAAGAGTAGAATGGTGGTTACCAGGGGCTGGGGGAAGGGTGAAGAGGGGAGTTGTTTAATGGGTCTAGAGTTTCAGATTTGCAAGATGAAAACTCTGAAGAAGTTTTTCACAACAATGTAAATATACTAAACACTACTGAACTGTACATTTAAACTGTACATCTGTATCATCTATAGTTAAGATAATAAATGTTGCTATGTGTTTTTTATCACAATTAAAAAATACCAAGGTCCTTAGTTTGGCCCCTAAGGCCCAGTGCTACCTATGTGATATCATTTCTCACCAGTCTCTCCCTTGCATACCCCATAACAACCACACAGGCATCTGTATTGTTCTCCAAATACACTTAGTACACTCCTGCCTTAGGGCCTTTGTACTGGCTGGTCGGTTCTTCCCAGTTTAGTTGTATTAATTCTACTCTACTTCAAGTTCTTGTCAAATATGACCTTCTCGGAGAATTTTTTTCTTGATGATCTAGTGTTCAACCCCCTTATCCTGGATGATTTTTCTCTGTGGCATTTACCACCACGTGACGTATAGATTTCTTTCTTTTTTCCCAGTGGGAACATAAGTGTCATTGCATTAAGGGCTTTATTTGTTTTATTGATTGTTCATTGGTTTAGACCCAAGTTTGGTAACAGTGCCTGGCATATGAGAGACAATTATTTAATATTTGCTAAATACATACGTAAATGAAAGGTAAGTTATTTCTACACCAATAATAGGAGATAATAATTGAGGCTTATGATTTGAAATGTTCATAATTATTATGAATGTCTTGCATTCTACCTACAATCCTTTCATTTTCTACTGGTGTTTATACTATGAGACCTACCACGTGTATTATGGTACCTACTTAGATTTGCCAACAAAAATTACCTTAAAATCAGTTGCCAAAAAAACAGGAATGAACTGATACATAAGTAATGGATTATGTCCACTATAAGAAGTGATTTCAAATAATCCTATCTTCTGTCTCCCAATCTTCAACATCCCTGCCGACAAAATACCCTGCAAAGAGAACAATTCTTTAATTCTAAAACTGGAAACAAGATTTAACCTTGGAAAAGTTATGGACCTTAACTTACATTCACAAGAAGGGGTATATGAGAAGACCATGGATGAAGATAGGTTTTTGATGGAAATAGGAGACTTGGACTTAAAGTTTTATATATGATAATAGAAAGGGGTTACTTTGGAAACAAAAGACAAGTTGGGTTTTTTAAATTTATTTATTTCACTGTTTCTAATAATGTCTCTTATATAGAAGTCAACCTTGAAAGCCTAACTTTGTTCTTAATACTCTTTATAATTTAAAAGTCGACTATAACAGATGCATTATAATTATCTTTTAAATGCAAGAGTAGATGTATTTCTAAATGGAATGATTTGGGACATATTTTTCAGGAATAAATATTTGCTTTTGCTTTTGAACTCAAGCAGGTTCAAGTCACTTTGCAAACCCCTTTCATGTTTCCAGTTCTTAGCTCTAGACATAATACCCTCCACAGATGGTGGATGTCATTTGATACTGGCCTTTTCTAGCAAATTCACATATGTCAGCAAATGAACCTAAAACAACTCCAGGTTTCAAATGCAAAACATTTGTAAATTGCACTGATTCATAATCAGAGCAACATAATAAACTACAATCTAGTCATTCTCAGTGGGCCTTATTCAGCAGAAAAAAGCCATAGAATGGAAGCCAAGAGAGGATGTTGAGCTTGGCTCTTCCAGTACTAGGCTTTTGGAAATTCAATTACTTGCCTGTGGAAAGTACTGGAATGACAGCCTTGGAGAATAAAATCCCTCAGCACTTTAGCAGACAGAAAAAAAGGTCAGACTTGCCTGTTACCACAAAGGTCCACCAAGATACTTAATTCCTGGGAACCTCCATTTTCCAACTGGAATTAAACACTTTGACAGTCTACAGTTTATGTCCTCTGCCAGTCTGTCACCCCAACCCCAGTTTGTTTTAGTTATTAATTTCATATCAGTTACCATTCATGTTTTAGTATCAATTAATTTGAATTATGGTATAGGAGAGGATGTATAAAGGCAGAACCTTTCTATTGCTGTAATTATTTTTAAGTATAAGATAGTTTTTTTCTTCTACCCTGAGAGAAGTGAGGGGACCCAAAGTCATATAACCCAGAACCACGATGGCACTTTAAAAAAGTTAATATAGCTCAAGTCTCGATGGGGTCTTGCTTAAAAAAAAAAAAAAAGCCTATAATAGGAAAAGAGCAGAAATAATGAAGATGATTGATACAAACGATTCTGAGATGCATTTATATGGAAATCATGTACATGTGAGGCACCAAATAAAATATTTAGGAAAAGGTGCCTAAAACCTTTGATATTGTCTGTAGCCTTTTTTAAAATATATTTTCAAAGAATAACTCTCTGCTCTTTTCCTTCTGGAGAAACAAATGGGTCAATCAGTTCCACCATTCCCTTTTGAGAATTTAATGAGATAAAAACCAAGCTAAAAAAGAAAAAATGAGCCAACAACCTATTGGCAACCACTAACATATCTGACTAATTTGAACCACATAGAGAGCCAAGCTCAACGTCCTTTCTTGGCTTCCAGGTTGGTATTTCAGCCTTTGCAGTCTTAAATGGTCTGCAAACAAAAGACATAAAGCTGTGAGGGACTGTCTTTCCACAAAAACGTCTTTGTAATTTCATAAGCCCTAAATTCCCAAGGCTGTTTAATCTCAGCACTCTATTTAGAGACTGTGAAAGACTGAGATATCCCTCTATTTTGGTGTCATCCAACTTCCTGCAATTCTGGGCTATCCTCTGCATTGTCTCTCTCAATTGCTGGATGATTTTTTTCCCTCAAAGTAAATACAGATGCACTGCAGCTGCAAATATTAAAGTCTGAGCATTTCCATCAGGAAACTTTACTTTGGGTTCTAAAATAAAAGTACCCCTGAAAATTTTATAAATAGGTGGGTTGACATGTGAAGGACATAAGAAATGCATCTAATTCAGTTTTTATTTATTTTGTTTTATTCCATCCTATCCCCATCATGTTCATGTGTTTCTTTTTTACATAAAATAAATTTAAAAGTATTCCAATTTAACAGTAACATGTTTATTATTTAAGGTATGGATTTTCTAATCACTGCCTGAGACAAAGAACGACAAGTGAAATAAATTATTGAAATAAGGTCAGTTTAATTTGATGAGATTGGGTAAATTGGGCTTTGTGGTATTCTAATAATTTTATATTTTAGATGATTTATTTACACAGTCTTATTTTAGAATGGTTTGAGATAGGCAAAAAAGATGCAGCTAATCTAGGAAGACAAATTTTTATTAAAAAGTAAGAGAAACATAATTAGGGAAAAATATGAGCAGGCAAATAAAATGAATCCCAGAGTGAGAGCCACAAATAATACAGGCAGTGAAACCTTATTCACTTGTGGGAGATAGGCCAGGACATTGATTTCTGTCCCATGCTTCCTAGCAGGTAACAGGAACGAGAAAACAGAATCACAGTAACCATCAGTTAAAAGCATAAATATTCTTTATAATGAGACAGGAGAAAAATGATTCTCTGTGTACTTACAGAGAGATACTGTCCGATTTATTTCACAAACACCCCTCTTACCATCCTTCAAATAAACACCGTGATATGTGTAATGGCACTGCTTCTATATAATATACCTTTATGTAAGCTGATGACATTACAACGAAGCACAGTTCAGTAAAAACCATTTCACTAAGGGATGGTATATTGCAGTCCACATAGAGTTCCCTCTGAGAGTCGGGCTTAATTCAGAGGTGGATTTTATTGCAGAGGGAACTCACAGGCAATAAGTATACTTTTCACGGAACTTTTTTTCTTAGAACTTAACACATAGTGTAACTCAGCCTTTGATCTCATTCTAGGCTATGAGTTTCATGAGAACGAAAACAAAACTATATCCCCAGCTTCTATTAAAGCATCTGACACACAGTAGGCACGTGAACGTTCATTCAGTATTGAATGAAGGCTTAGTTTTCAGGAATTTCCACAATTATTGTTCCTCTCACTCAAACATTTCAGGATTTTCTCCCTGACAGGCACCTGGAGGGCAGGTAATGTATATGATAGATCCATGGGGAGGTACATGATGAAAGCAATCAGCTGGCCTTGAGCTTCTTTCCAATCCTGCTAGTGACTGTAAGTACATTGCCTGAAAGTAGATAATATCAGGCTTATGTAGCAAAAAATAATTATCTTCCATTAAAATTGTATATGCACTACCAAACCAGCATAATTATGATTATTAAGCTTAATAACACTGGAAGCAGGTGGAAAGATGCATCTCAGAGTTATTCCACTCAATGGGAGAGGGAAATGAGGTATTTACACACCAACAACTTCCATCAGTTGAGAGCTATTCCCAGAGGGAGGTAAATTCCTTGGCGTTTCTGGCCTGTCCTACTTGATGACAGAGGAGGATCTGAGGGCCAGAGAAAGTTTGCTGAATTGGCAGGACCTATGGGAATAGAGGTAAGGTACTACAATATCTGCTACAATAACCTATTTAAGGAGACATAGTGTATATTTGAAAAAGAAAGCTTAGGTAGAATTCCTCAAATAATATCTCCTGTTAGATTTTATCAAGCATCAGGAAGAAGCCTGAAAAGGAGAAGAAAAAGAAATAGTTGTGTATTTTATATATGTATGTATGTAGGCATGTATGTATTCATTCATTCTATGTCCTCCTCCCTATCTTCGAGGGGCCACACAGTGCAGATTCATACTTGATGAGCACGAAGCCCCCAAGCAGGACTTTTCTCTCACCTCATTGACACTTTGATTTTACCCATCTGCAGTTTAGTTCCCTTATTATTATTTGTATTAAAACATCTTCACTCTCACCTGTTGGAAGTTTTCAGTGATTTCGTCTGGCAACTGTAGCAGAGAACAAGCTACACAACTCAAGCTTTGAAGCCCACAGGTGTTTTCTTGCATCCAAAAATAACCTCAATCAAATAAGATAAGAATAATGGTGACCAAGCAGTTTGCAAAAGCAAGGACATCTAGCTTATGGTCAAAGAAGTTACATGTGAAAAACTGAATATGTTTCATTGTTCAACGAACACTCCTTATTGGGGGTAAGTCAACAAAAGTGTGGGCAGCTTATCTGCAACTAGCAAAAATTTGGCCTTCAGAATATAAATTGGCTGAAAGCCAAGTCAATAACTTGAAATATAAGTGGGAAAAAAGGGAAAATAATGGAATAAGGTCTTAAAAAGCTGTTTCTAAGTTAAGCAAGTCTGATATTCATACAAATCCTGGTTCCAGTGGGCGTGGCAAGAGAAAGCTGGTTAGTTCTCAGATGTTCCAAAATGACACACGGAAAGGCGACTTTATCAATTAAGTTTAGATTTGGCTGTAACAGAAATAAATATTGAGGCTCCATGCTATCGTCAGGAATCCTGATGCCTATATTTCTACTTGAGTATTCTAACATGTCTGCTATCTCCAAAGTGTACTTGTGTTCCAAAGTGATTGCTGGAGTTCCAGCAATTACTTTGGCCTTGCATGCTAAATGCAAGACAAAAAATTATCTCCCTCCCAAATAATTTAAATTTATAAACAGCCTTCCTAGATTTTCACACACTTCAGTATGTTTCCACTGTGGTCAGCACTACTTATCACATGGCCACAGCCAGGACAACGGAATCTGGAAGTATTATCTTTGCTGTTTGTTTGATTTTTTTTTTTTTTAATTTTATTTTATTTTTTTGCTTTATAACAAATATAATCAGTTATACATATACATATGTTTCCATATCCCCTCCCTTTTGCGTCTCCCTCCCACCCTCCCTATCCCACCCCTCCAGGCGGTCACAAAGTACCGAGCTGATCTCCCTGTGCTATGCGGCTGCTTCCCACTAGCTATCTACCTCACGTTTGGTAGTGTATATATGTCCATGCCGCTCTTTCACTTTGTCACAGCTTACCCTTCCCCCTCCCCATATCCTCAAGTCCATTCTCTAGTAGGTCTGTGTCTTTATTCCTGTCTTACCCCTATGTTCTTCATGACATTTTTTTTCTTAAATTCCATATATATGTGTTAGCATACAGTATTTGTCTTTCTCTTTCTGACTTACTTCACTCTGTATGACAGACTCTAGGTCTATCCACCTCATTACAAATAGCTCAATTTCATTTCTTTTTATGGCTGAGTAATATTCCATTGTATATATGTGCCACATCTTCTTTATCCATTCATCCGATGATGGACACTTAGGTTGTTTCCATCTCCGGGCTATTGTAAATAGGGCTGCTATGAACATTTTGGTACATGTCTCTTTTTGAATTATGGTTTTCTCAGGGTATATGCCCAGTAGTGGGATTGCTGGGTCATATGGTAGGTCTATTTGTAGTTTTTTAAGGAACCTCCATACCGTTCTCCATAGCGGCTGTACCAATTCACATTCCCACCAGCAGGGCAAGAGTGTTCCCTTTTTTCCACACCCTCTCCAGCATTTATTGTTTCTAGATTTTTTGATGATGGCCATTCTGACTGGTGTTAGATGATATCTCATTGTAGTTTTGATTTGCATTTCTCTAATGAGTAAAGATGTTGAGCATCCTTTCATGTGTTTGTTGGCAGTCTGTATATCTTCTGTGGAGAAATGTCTATTTAGGTCTTCTGCCCATTTTTGGATTGGGTTGTTTGTTTTTTTGTTATTGAGCTGCATGAGCTGCTTATAAATTTTGGAGATTAATCCTTTGTCAGTTGCTTCATTTGCAAATATTTTCTCCCATTCTGAGGGTTGTCTTTTGGTCTTGTTTATGGTTTCCTTTGCTGTGCAAAAGCTTTTAAGTTTCATTAGGTCCCATGTGTTTATTTTTGTCTTTATTTCCATTTCTCTAGGAGGTGGGTCAAAAAGGATCTTGCTGTGATTTATGTCATAGAGTGTTCTGCCTATGTTTTCCTCTAAGAGTTTGATAGTGTCTGGCCTTACATTTAGGTCTTTAATCCATTTTGAGCTTATTTTTGTGTATGGTGTTAGGGAATGATCTAATCTCATACTTTTACATGTCCCTATCCAGTTTTCCCAGCACCACTTATTGAAGAGACTGTCCTTTCTCCACTGTACATTCCTGCCTCCTTTGTCAAAGATAAGGTGACCATATGTCCGTGGGTTTAACTCTGGGCTTTCTATCCTGTTCCATTGATCTATCTTTCTGTTTTTGTGCCAGTACCATACTGTCTTGATTACTGTAGCTTTGTAGTATAGTCTGAAGTCAGGGAGCCTGATTCCTCCAGCTCCATTTTTCGTTCTCAAGATTGCTTTGGCTATTCGGGGTCTTTTGTGTTTCCATACAAATTGTGAAATTTTTTGTTCTAGTTCTGTGAAAAATGCCAGTGGTAGTTTGATAGGGATTGCATTGAACCTGTAGATTGCTTTGGGTAGTAGAGTCATTTTCACAATGTTGATTCTTCCAATCCAAGAACATGGTATATCTCTCCATCTATTTGTATCATCTTTAATTTCTTTCATCAGTGTCTTATAATTTTCTGCATACAGGTCTTTTGTCTCCTTAGGTAGGTTTATTCCTAGATATTTTATTCTTTTTGTTGCAATGGTAAATGGGAGTGTTTCCTTGATTTCACTTTCAGATTTTTCATCATCAGTATATAGGAATGCCAGAGATTTCTGTGCATTAATTTTGTATCCTGCAACTTTACCAAATTCATTGATTAACTCTAGTAGTTTTCTGGTAGCATCTTTAGGATTCTCTATGTATAGTATCATGTCATCTGCAAACAGTGACAGCTTTACTTCTTCTTTTCCAATTTGGATTCCTTTTATTTCCTTTTCTTCTCTGATTGCTGTGGCTAAAACTTCCAAAACTAGGTTGAATAAGAGTGGTGAAAGTGGGCAACCTTGTCTAGTTCCTGATCTTAGTGGAAATGGTTTCAGTTTTTCACCATTGAGGACGATGCTGGCTGTGGGTTTGTCATATATGGCCTTTATTATGTTGAGGAAAGTTCCCTCTATGCCTACTTTCTGCAGGGTTTTTATCATAAATGGGTGTTGAATTTTGTCGAAAGCTTTCTCTGCATCTATTGAGATGATCATAGGATTTTCTCCTTCAGTTTGTTAATATGGTGTATCACGTTGATTGATTTGCGTATATTGAAGAATCCTTGCATTCCTGGAATAAACCCCACTTGATCATGGTGTATGATCCTTTTAATGTGCTGTTGGATTCTGTTTGCTAGTATTTTGTTGAGGATTTTTGCATCTATGTTCATCAGTGATATTGGCCTGTAGTTTTCTTTCTTTGTGACATCCTTGCCTGGTTTTGGTATCAAGGTGATGGTGGCCTCGTAGAATGAGTTTGGGAGTGTTCCTCCCTCTGCTATATTTTGGAAGAGTTTCAGAAGGATAGGTGTTAGCTCTTCTCTAAATGCTTGATAGAATTCGCCTGTGAAGCCATCTGGTCCTGGGCTTTTGTTTGTTGGAAGATTTTTTATCACAGTTTCAATTTCAGTGCTTGTGATTGGTCTGTTCATATTTTCTATTTCTTCCTGATTCAGTCTTGGCAGGTTGTGCATTTCTAAGAATTTGTCCATTTCTTCCAGGTTGTCCATTTTATTGGCATAGAGTTGCTTATAGTAATCTCTCATGATCTTTTGTATTTCTGTAGTGTCAGTTGTTACTTCTCCTTTTTCATTTCTAATTCTATTGATTTGAGTCTTCTCCCTTTTTTTCTTGATGAGTCTGGCTAATGGTTTATCAATTTTGTTTATCTTCTCAAAGAACCAGCTTTTAGTTTTATTGATCTTTGCTATCGTTTCCTTCATTTCTTTTTCATTTATTTCTGATCTGATTTTTATGATTTCTTTCCTTCTGCTAACTTTGGGATGTTTTTGTTCTTCTTTCTCTAATTGCTTTAGGTGCAAGGTTAGGTTGTTTATTCGAGATGTTTCCTGTTTCTTAAGGTGGGATTGTATTGCTATAAACTTCCCTCTTAGAACTGCTTTTGCTGCATCCCATAGGTTTTGGGTCGTCATGTCTCCATTGTCATTTGTTTCTAGGTATTTTTTAATTTCCTCTTTGATTTCTTCAGTGATCACTTCGTTATTAAGTAGTGTATTGTTTAGCCTCCATGTGTTTGTATTTTTTACAGCTCTTTTCCTGTAATTGATATCTAATCTCATAGCATTGTGGTCGGAAAAGATACTTGATACAATTTCAATTTTCTTAAATTTACCAAGGCTTGATTTGTGACCCAAGATATGATCTATCCTGGAGAATGTTCCATGAGCACTTGAGAAAAAGTGTATTCTGTTGTTTTTGGATGGAATGTCCTATAAATATCAATTAAGTCCATCTTGTTTAATGTATCATTTAAAGCTTGTGTTTCCTTATTTATTTTCATTTTGGATGATCTGTCCATTGGTGAAAGTGGGGTGTTAAAGTCCCCTACTATGAGTGTGTTACTGTCGATTTCTCCTTTTATGGCTGTTAGTATTTGCCTTATGTATTGAGGTGCTCCTATGTTGGGTGCATAAATATTTACAATTGTTATATCTTCTTCTTGGATCGATCCCTTGATCATTATGTAGTGTCCTTCTTTGTCTCTTCTAGTAGTCCTTATTTTAAAGTCTATTTTGTCTGATATGAGAATTGCTACTCCAGCTTTCTTTTGGTTTCCATTTGCATGGAATATCTTTTTCCATCCCCTTACTTTCAGTCTGTATGTGTCTCTAGGTCTGAAGTGGGTCTCTTGTAGACAACATATAGATGGGTCTTGTTTTTGTATCCATTCAGCCACTCTGTGTCTTTTGGTGGGAGCATTTAGTCCATTTACATTTAAGGTAATTATCGATATGTATGTTCCTATTCCCATTTTCTTAATTGTTTTGGGTTCATTATTGTAGGTCTTTTACTTCTGTTGTGTTTCTTGCCTAGATAAGTTCCTTTAGCATTTGTTGTAAAGCTGGTTTGGTGGTGCTGAACTCTGTCAGCTTTTGCTTGTCTGTAAACGTTTTAATTTCTCCATCAAATCTGAATGAGATCCTTGCTGGGTAGAGTAGTCTTGGTTGCAGGTTTTTCTCCTTCATCACTTTAATTATGTCCTGCCACTCCCTTCTGGCTTGTAGAGTTTCTGCTGAGAGATCAGCTGTTAACCTGATGGGGATTCCCTTGTGTGTTATTTGTTGTTTTTGCCTTGCTGCTTTTAATATGATTTCTTTGTGTTTAATTTTGACAGTTTGATTAATATGTGTCTTTGCGTATTTCTCCTTGGATTTGTTCTGTATGGGACTCTCTGTGCCTCCTGGACTTGATTAACTATTTCCTATATTAGGGAAGTTTTCAACTATAATCTCTTCAAATATTTTCTCAGTCCCTTTCTTTTTCTCTTCTTCTTCTGGAACCCCTATAATTCGAATGTTGGTGCGTTTAATGTTGTCCCAGAGGTCTCTGAGACTGTCCTCTGTTCTTTTCATTCTTTTTTCTTTATTTTGCTCTGCAGCAGTTATTTCCACTATTTTATCTTCCACCTCACTTATCCGTTCTTCTGCCTCAGTTATTCTGCTATTGATCCCATCTAGAGTATTTTTTATTTCATGTATTGTGTTTTTAATCGATGCTTGATTCATCTTTAGTTCTTCTAGGTCCTTGTTAACTGTTTCTTGCATTTTGTCTATTCTATTTCCAAGATTTTGGATCTGGGAAATAGAATCTTGGATCATCTTTACCATCATTATTCTGAATTCTTTTTGAGGTAGACTGCCTATTACCTCTTCATTTGTTAGGTCTGGTGGGTTTTTATCTTGCTCCTTCTCCTGCTGTGTGTTTTTCTGTCTTCTCATTTTGCTTATGTTACTGTGTTTGGGGTCTCCTTTTTGCAGGCTGCAGGTTCGTAGTTCCTGTTGTTTTTGGTGTCTGTCCCCAGTGGCTAAGGTTGGTTTAGTGGGTTGTGTAGGCTTCCTAGTGGAGGGGACTAGTGCCTGTGTTCTGGTGGATGAGGCTGGATCTTGTCTTTCTGGTGGGCAGGTCCACGTCTGGTGGTGTGTTTTGGGGTGTCTGTGGACTTTTTATGATTTTAGGCCACCTCTCTGCTAATGGGTGGCGTTGTGTTCCTGTCTTGCTAGTTGTTTGGCTTAGGGTGTCCAGCACTGTAGCCTGCTGGTCGTTGAGTGAAGCTGGGTGCTGGTGTTGAGATGGAGATCTCTGGAAGATTTTCGCCGTTTGATATTATGTGGAGCTGGGAGGTCTCTTGTGGACCAGTGTCCTGAAGTTGGCTCTCCCACCTCAGAGGCACAGCACTGACTCCGGGCTCCTCAATTTGGGATGATGTGTTGTCTATTCATGTATTCCACAGATGCAGGGTACATCAAGTTGATTGTGGAGCTTTAATCCGCTGCTTCTGAGGCTGCTGGGAGAGGTTTCCCTTTCTCTTCTTTGTTCTCACAGCTCCTAGGTCTCAGCTTTGGATTTGGCCCCGCCTCTGCGTGTAGGTCGCCGGAGGGCGTCTGTTCTTCGCTCAGATAGGACAGGGTTAAAGGAGCAGCCTCTTCGGGGACTCTGGCTCACTCAGGCCGGGAGGGAGGGAGGGGCAGGGAGTGCGGGGCGAGCCTGCAGCGGCAGAGGTCGGCGTGACGTTGCACCAGCCCGAGGCGCGCCGTGCGTTCTCCCAGGGAAGCCGCCCCTGGATCCCGGGACCCCGGCAGTGGCGGGCTGCACAGGCTCCCGGAAGGGCGGTGTGGGCAGTGACCTGCGCTCGCACACAGGCTTCTTGGCGGCGGCAGCAGCAGCCCCAGCGTCCCACGCCTGTCACTGGGCTCCGCGCTTTCAGTCGCGACTCGCGCCCGTCCGTGGAGCCCCTTTAAGCAGCGCTCTTAATCCCCTCTCCTCGCGCACCAGGAAACCAAGAGGGAAGAAAAAGTCTCTTGCCTCTTCGGCAGCTCCAGAGTTTTCCCGGACTCCCTCCCAGCTAGCTGTGGCACATTAGCCCCCTTCAGGCTGAGTTCTCGCCACCAGCCCCAGTCCTCTCCCTGCGCTCTGACCGAAGCCCGAGCCTCAGCTTCCAGCGCTGCGTGCCCCGGCGGGCGAGCAGACAAGCCTCTCGGGCTGGTGAGTGCCGCTCGGCACCGATCCTCTGTGTGCGGATCTCTCCGCTTTGCCCTACCCAGGTATGTGGGGAGTTTCTTGCCTTTTGGGAGGTCTGGGGTCTTCTGCCAGCGTTCAGTAGGTGTTCTGTAGGAGTTGTTCCACGTGTAGCTGTATTTCTGGTGTATCCGTGGGGAGGAAGGTGATCTCCGCCTGTTTGTTTGATTTTTTTAATGGCATGTGGCAATGACCAGAATTGTACTGTAATCAAGATTTATATGTATACCAGATTTGCTTAATTTAGAAACAACTTTTTAGAACCTTAATGTCCATTAATTTTTTCTTATTAATATTCAACGTTCTGCTATTGTAGAAGTGGAAACAATTCTCGTTCTAGGCAATTAGAAATTACTGTCTCTGCAGTCACATGGAAGTTACACCAAAAGGAAAGGGTTTGTGTGTGACCTTTAGCTTAGGAACAGGCAGAGAAAGTGAATGGACTGGATGGTATGTTTCCTTAAAATTTTGACCAACCAAGAGCCAAAGAGTCATTTTCCTTCACACATACTCACGCTGTAGAAAGTGCTGTGTTTTAATAGCCAGTGTTTGTGGTGGGTTGACTGATAAGCATACCCCTTGAACCAGCATGTGACATGGGTACTTCTTTCTCCATTTTACAGATGAGGAAAGAAGTAAAGTGAAAAGGACATAAGAGTTAGAAAGTTGTAAAACTATGATTTAAGCCCAAACATTTAGACCCTAGAGCCTCATTGTCACATCCATGCTATATTGTGTTTCCCTTTTTATATCTTTAACGAAGCCAGGAGTAGAGTGCGGTGTGTGGGACATATGTCCTGGACACAAAATTCAAGGAGGCATCCAAAAAGTCAGAATGAACAGTATTTTGATGAACTTTTAAAAATAAATATACATGTAAAAATTCACAATGAATAAAATATCAAAAAAATTTTTAAAGATATAAATGTTTGAGGCAGGAAAATGTCCTATGACTTTTGACTCTAGGACATATGACCAGAGAAAGATTAGTCTTGTTTTTTAAAAAATTTGCTCTTCAACTAGAGCAAGGTTTCTCAATAGTGCCTCTATTGTAATTTGGTGCTGGAAAATTTTTGTGGTGGGTTGACCTGTGCATTATAAGATATTTAGCAACATCCCTGGCTTCTATTCATTGGATGATGAAAGCACCTTCTCCAACTGTGACAACTAACAGCGTCTCCAGACAATGCCAAATGTCCAGTAGGAGACAAAATCATCCCAGTTGACAACCACAGACCTAAGTGCATCTAATTTATTTTTGAACTGTTCAAAATAATGTTAAGCCTCTTTAAAACTGTGCAATGTTTTCATAACACATTCCTCCCAGAAATGTGGTAAAAGGCTTTATTAGAGATAGGTTTGTTTTGTACAAACACGCTAAGCCTATGTGACGAATTCATCTCAATCAAAAGTCCTTTGCTGGGCTTCCCTGGTGGCGCAGTGGTTGAGAGTCCGCCTGCCGATGCAGGGGACACGGGTTCGTGCCCCGGTCTGGGAAGATCCCACATGCCGCGGAGTGGCTAGGCCCGTGAGCCATGGCCGCTGGGCCTGCGCGTCCGGAGCCTGTACTCCGCAATGGGAGGGGCCACAACAGTGAGAGGCCCACGTACCACAAAAGAAAAAAAAAAAAAAAGTCCTTTGCTCATTGTAATTTTAAAAGTCCTCTCTAACTTAATTATTGGCTATTTGAAGAGGAAAGGAGAGCTCACGTGAGCTTAATTTTTCATAGCACTATTATTCCAACATTAGATAGTAATTAACTTTTACATCTTTCTTACCTCAGACAGCCTTGTAATTCATAGCTAAGATCCCAAGCCCTCTTGAAACAAATAAACCAACCAGATATATGCCAAGAAGGAGGAAAAGGACAAGGAGGGGGAAGAAAGGAGGAGGTGAAAGGGGAGGAAAACGAGAGGAAGAATAAGGGGCCTGAAGAGCCCAGGATAGGGCACAAGTGCATGTGATCATTCCTGCTGGTATAATGGAAAGAATCCATGTAGGTTTTGGAGCCTCACTGACCTTGCTTTGAATCTTGACTCTTCTTCCTAACTGTATGATGTTGGCTGAATTACTAACTTCTCTGTAACATGTGCTCAATAATTCAAGCTTCTCATGGGTTCTACAGAGATAAAAGCATCTAGAATTGTGCCAGAAAGAGAAAGGCAATACTTGTGAGTTTCCTATATATGTTGAGTTGATCTTTCCTCATCGGCTTCATAACAAATTTTCATACACTCCTGAAGCCAAGGAATGAGATGCAGGACAACATACTCTCTATGTAAAATTTCACTGCCACAAAATCATGTATGTGCCCACGAAGTCCATCTTGTTTCTGTTTGCTTGATCCTTATGTTACTCTGTAACACATCAGTTCCTAAGTAGGACAATTGTTCTGTTCCTCTAGGCCATTGAGATAAAGAGGACTGGTACCAAAAGGTAGTATTAGACTTCTGGCAATTGAGGGTTGGGGGGAGGGGGAGGGGGAGGGGGTGGAGGATGCCTCAATATCAGTGTCCACATTAAAGAAAGCTACCCCTAATTTATATAATGGATCCTCAGTGTGTATTCTTCCATCATATAAAAATTTAAATGTTAGGTAAATATTGGTCATAGAAATATCTGTCTGGTGTTTTTCACAATGAACGTCTCAATGGTCCATTTTTCCTTTTCCCCTATTGAGATACCATTGAGTTAAACGTATTCACAGACTGTCAATGAGAAACTGTCCCTTTTGTTTTGAGTCCATCCTTTGGCAGTGCTTGCTTACATACTTTTCATTTAATGTTAACTAGTATGATCTAAATTTTATTCAAAAATGTCTATCACTATCTTTCTGCTCATATCTTGATTTCCGCTCTTCTTTTTGCACTAAAAAATAGTGCAGTTGCAAGGTTTTCTATTTAATGATGTGCTTTTTAAAGGTAAAATATAATGCTATTTCCATGAATAAAGAGCCTTCCTAAGGACAGCTAAAACATCAAACAATTGAAATAATGCTATCTCTCCACTCCATTCAATGTCCTGTTAAATAACCTGTCGAACTCCTTCCAGTGAGCTCAAATTATTTACAAACGTTAAATTTTTAAAAAATATTTATCCAAGGAAGCCATAAATAACAAGTTCAATTTCCTTGAAGAGACAATGCATTTAACGAATCTGAAAAGTGTGGACAAGCTATTTTACTTGGGTTTATGCTACATAAGAGAAAGAGACCATAAAATTCAACATCAGAAAACTACTCTCCCAGCACAACTGGAGGAATTTTATTATTACAAATCAGAAAAAAACACTGTCCTGGGACTTCCCTGATGGCGCAGTCATTGGGAATCCACCTGCCAATGCAGGGGACATGGGTTCGAGCCCTGGTCTGGGAAGATCTCACATGTCACAGAGCAACTAAGCCCACGCACCACAACTACTTAGCCTGTGCTCAGGAGCCTGCGAGCCACAACTACTGAGCCTGCGTGCCACAACTAGTGAAGCCTGCGAGCCTAGAGCCCGTGCTCCACCACAAGAGAAGCCACCACAATGAGAAGCCCACGCACCTCAAGGAAGAGTAGCCCCCGCTCTCCACAACTAGAGAAAGCCCACATGCAGCAAAGAAGACCCAACGCAGCCAAAACTAACTAACTAAATAAATAAATAAATTTATTTATTTAAAAAAAGAAAAGAAAAGAAAAAAACACTGTCCTAGCACCTTAGATCAGTAACATGTGACCCAATAACAAAGGCAAGGATGGTATTACACACTGTCTGCTGCAGGCTGGGCAATCAGGGAAGCAGACTTTAAACTGGAGGTTAGCCTGGAGGATGATTATTAAAGGAGTCCTCCTGAGATTAGCATCTGCAGAAAGAAAGGGATGTAGAGGAGGCAGAATCTGGCAGAGGAAGATGTTGGGCTGTGATGCAGTCACAGGAAGGTCTTAGGCAACCACATGGGGAGCTTTGAATCAAGGATGGCTCTTCACAGATTTTAAGAATTCATGTGAGGAGGCTGAGCCTTTTCGTCTCCATGTCAAGGGGACATAACTTTGGGCAAATTAGTTCCTCTCAACTGAGGCAGTTCTGAAAAAGGTTGACAACTGTGAGCTGGATGCAGGTAGTCCACCCCGCAGCTGGAACAATACGTCCTTTGCTCCTGAAGGAGATCCTGGGTGGTATATCACAGCATCTACTACTACCGTACTGTTTTTCCTTTATAGTTTTGTCAAAGCCACTTTTTTTTTTTTTTTTTGGCTGCAGTGGATCTTCATTGCTTCATGTGGGCTTTTTCTAGTTGCGGTGAGCGGGGGCTACTCTTCGTTGTGGTGCGTGGGCTTCTCAACGTGGTGGCTTCTCTTGTTGTGGAGCATGGGCTCTAGGTGCGCAGGCTCAGTAGTTGTGGCACACGGGCTTACTTGCTCTGCAGCATGCGGGATCTTCCAGGACCAGGGATCGAACCCATGACCCCTACAATGGTGGGCAGATTCTTAACCACTGCACCACCAGGGAACTCCCCAAAGCCACTTTTTAAATAAACATCTTTATATAAGCCCTTTAAAACCATCATTAATATCTCTATGAAAGAAATGATAAAATAAGCTGCTTGAAAAACAAAGCCACAGCATAGAATTATATTTTTTGAAGGCTTCAGTGACTATAGGTATCATGCAGCCAACACATTTAACAGATGGAGAGACTGAGGTATCAGGAGGTAAAGGGCTTTTTCCTGAGTCACAACATTTGTTAGTTTAGACTCAGGGCTCTCTGCTCCACCATTATTTACCCAATACTGTCCTGTACATAGTGCTTCCCTTTTGCTCTATCATGAATCTATTTCCTAGAAATCCTAAATTACATGATCTAGACAAGTTAGGGGAAAAGTAACAAACATATGTACAAAAACCTTAAATGTTTGGAGGATAGAATGACCATATTTTTATGGTCAATCCCTAATAAATTCCCAACCTTTCCAAGATTACATCCATTCCTTCCTTCATCTTCCCTAATGAAGAGAGGTGTGTGGTAGAAGTTACCACTCTTGGTTTCCCTGAGGCGTCAGAGTCAGGAAAACTTCTAGAAGCACATTTATAATTTCTTGTGCATTGCCCCAATCTAGGGAAATCCACTGTGTGGCCATGCTGGAACTGTATTTAACTGGATTATTAGAAATGTAAGAAAACAGTAAGGATGGTCACACAATATTCCCTGTGGATTTAAACCCCTTATAAGATCTATTGCAGGAGTTGTTTCTGGGTATTGCATAAATGAATTACCCAGGACACCTAAGTATCTCTGCCAAAGAATGCATGGTAGCACCCCTTATCTCAGCCTAAGCAGTCAACCTAGTTCTACCTTTACATCTGGTTTCAGTCTCTGAAATCAAAACACTTAAGAAAAGAAATGGAGGTATAATAATTATATAATAATTATGGCCTAGCCTCCTCACCAAAGAGAAACCAAAAATTGAAAACAATTGCAGATCCCCCTGGAAGTATGAAATCCAGTCAATAGTATATTCACCATTAGTTGCCATAGAAGTTTCAGAATGAACCAGTGGGGAGATGGTAGAATGTTTATGGACTTGCCTTCTTGCTGCCTGGATTGTGTCCTATCAGCCATATTGAACTCACCAGCCCACATCTCCACTGCTGAATCCAGTAACAGTGTATGCTGATAACCAGAAGGTCAAGATACTGCTGTCCCTGCTGGATAGAGAGTGCAATATCTCTTGTGCAGACAAATATGCAGCTGTCAGTGATGGTAATGTTGGGCCTGATATTGTCCACTGCAGATGATACCAACTAGCCAAAGGTGGAGCCAGGACCCATTCACAACAGAGACCCTGACCAGTTACAACATACAGAGCAGTTGGGAAAGATACGTAAAGTGTGACTCTCTAATTTCTGTTTTTCCCTTAGAAAGTTGAGTGCCACAGGTCTGTGGCAATGTTTAGCCTTTTAAAAATATGCATATATTCTGAATCATTTTGCCTAAGAAAGCTTAAATGTGGTGTGAAAAATGTGAGTTAAAGGTGCTAGCCCAGTCAAAACTCATTTAAGAAAGAGATCCATGGTTAATTCTAAGGCCAGGGTCAGCCTACCTAAATGGATAGGTCAATTGGATTTTTCATATTGAATGATGAGGTAATTTTTATACCACCATCCAAGGTCAAAGACCAATATGCAAGATGTCCAAATAGTGTGCTGAGGTTGGCAGACTGAGTGCATAGGAATCACTTAAATTTTAGCTCCACGAACTCAGTCACTTCTACTAATTTAATTACAAGGTCTTCCTTGGTGGGTGACAGTTTTATACACACTCACCATTAGCACATTGCATGTATTCTATTTCTATTTGGTGAGGCTTGTTTCTGGAAGTAAGAGAAGTTAAAGTAAATGCATCTATTTCTGACACTGCATTCACCAGTGACTCTTTCTACAAGCCAGACTCAAGTGGGTCCCAAACTCTTGCGTTTCATCACATCAAGTCAGCAGCTATGCTGCTAATTAAATCTTCAAATGAGAGTGAAGAAAGGAAGTCTCAAAACTGATCACTAGTATCCCCCAGCCATGTCTCTGGTGGCTAGATTAGGAGAAAGCTGAGCCAATTTATACTTTACAGTCTTTAAATTCAAACTGTTTGTGATCATTGACTCACGAGTGGAAGGAGACAAGCATTTTAGTACTGACATCTTGATTCCCATGGAGCCTAAGACCAAATGCTAACATTTCATCTTGGATTTGAGGCGGCCTGTTGCTGTGCAAATACAATCGGAATATTAAATCCTGACTTCTCTGCAGTAGTGCATCAAAGTCTCATGTCTACTTCAGTGCTTCATAAGGCTAAAATATAAATATTAGGATGTGTTTCAAAGTGTAAAAGAAGCACATTCTGCATTCTAGATTTTATTCCCAATTCTAACCCCAAACTCTCCTCTGACTTCAGAAACTCAGTTTTTACCTGCAAAATGAGGAAGCAGGATCATATGATAAGCAGGACTCCTGACCTCTAAGTAATTCAGCAATTCTATAGAGATGAGTCAATAGCGAAGGTTTGTATAAAGATCTACAAAGGATCATTGTGGATTTACAAAAAATATATATCTTTACACATATCCAGTAATGCAAAGAAAATTGTGTCCCCTTTGCATCTAAAATAAATTCTTAAATTATAATACATATTTTAAGTTAATTTCCTATTCAAATTTATCATAGAATCCTTTACTGTATTATACAGAAGCTTATTCACACCAAGATTTACTCATCTGTAGGGTCTGAAAGGATAATCCTATAGCTTATCCCTATCATTTCAGGGTTTGAAGTGGAAGCAGGAAGAGGAGGCCAAGAAAAATTCAGTTCTAATTCTCTTCACCCTTCTACTCCTCTTCCTCTCTTTCTTTATTTTCTTCTTCTTCTTCACCTTATCTCTGATAGAAAAGAGAAATAGTGTAAATTGGGTGGGTGGCATGAACAATGGAAAGAGAAAAGGGAAAAGGAGGCAGAGAAAGAGAGTACAGAATAGCTGTGGGGCTTCCCTGGTGGCCCAGTGGTTGAGAGTCCCCCTGCCAATGCATGGGTTCGAGCCCTGGTCTGGGAAGATCCCACATGCTGCAGAGCAGCTGGGCCCGTGAGCCACAACTACTGAGCCTGTGCGTCTGGAGCCTGTGCTCCACAACAAGAGAGGCCACGATAGTGAGAGGCCCGTGCACTGCAATGAGGAGTGGCCCCTGCTCGCCGCAAGTAGAGAAAGCCCTCGCACAGAAACGAAGACCCAACACAGCCAAAAAAAAAAAAAAAAAAAAGAATAGCTGTGCAAAGTATTTAGAAATCATGCTCATCTTTGCAGCAGGAATGCAATGAAGTTAAATACAAGCCAAATGTAACTGGAAAACTCTTCTTCCTTGTGTCATACTACCTAGATAGTCCTGTGTATGGAAAGCTAGCAAGAACAGTAGATACCAAAATTGTGTCAAAGAGGACTAAACACAGCTTCTCGTTGTGTGTTTGTTCTCTCTTCACGCTATGTAATATGGTCCTTTGTTCTACATGGCTGATATTGAAACAAGAGATTCACAAGTGATTAGTAAATATGCTTCATAAGGCAGGGTATCTCCAAAACAAGACAAAGTAAAAAAATAACTCTGTGAAACCGAATTGAATGAGAAGATAAACGAAGGAAGCATTGTGTGAAAATCTTCCATTCGTGCACATCACGTAAACAATGTTTACGGTGAACAGAACATTCTCTGGCAGTCTCAGATCACACATGCATTTATCATGCTTAAAAGGAAAGTGTGTATTTCTGGTTTTAAGTGATCAGTCCCCAACACAGACTCTCCCAGTTTTTATTGAAAATACGTATATGCAGAGGATGACAGCAATAACATCAACACAAACACGCACACATGCATGTACACAAACACCACCATTAGGTAGGATTTTCATGCAATGTATGATCAGAGTATGGAAGGAATTTCTATTGACAACAAGATCAACTTAAATCAATTGACACCGTCAGAGAGTGAATTATCCCTTCTACACTGCCAGCAACATAATTCACTATTCATGTAAAAGTAAATAGCTAGATCCTGCATTCTTCATCCACTCAAGACTCACGCTAATCAAAACGCTGGTCAGCTGTTGCTACTACTGTTAGTACTGTTTTTGCGATTCCAGCATTTTGGAACCCCTCATCTGTATCTCTCATCAGTAACTGCATTCAGATGATGAATCCTGGTAGATATACCTCATGAAGTCAAGGCTATAGATGAAAGTAGAGGCAAGAAGGCAAGAGAGTTTAAGAGTAAACTTTTCTATGTGCACTATATACTCATAGTGACGGAGAATCAGACCATGAGAATGGGAGAAGCGCTCCTGTAGGTATACCAGATCTCCACTGGAGGGAGAATAAAACACACATGCACAAACAAAACTGCTTCATAGTGGGAACTGGCTTGGAACCCTGCACATCCATTTATCTTATGATTCAGTATGACAGTCTTTTAAGTAAATAGAGACTGGGGCCAAAAACAATCTATGGTTTCTGTTTTTAGAGCACGCCAAATCTACATACAATCCTACTTATTTAAGGATGTATAGAGAGACAGAGAGAATAAAATAAGGCCTATAGAACAAATTCCTTCAGTAAAAAGGGAACAGAAAACCCATCCTTTAGAATCAGAGATCCCACAAGCCATGCAGTGTGGTCAAAAAAAATAAAGAAAAAAAGAAGATATTTAGAGAAAAAAGCTGTAGAGTTTGATGTCTACCTTAGAAAGCAAGAAGACATGATGACTTCAATGCAATATAGATAGAAAATTATATGGAAATAACAAGCTGAAATGAAAATATGAGATTTAGAGAGAGAAAAGTAAGATAAGGAAGAGTTAAAAAGAGAAATAATAATATGATATATTTAATTTAAAGTTGCAACGACATCAAGGAAAACTAAATACATAAATCAAAGGAATAACCTGAAAAACTATTACTAAAAGCAAATAAGAAGAGCAGGGAAAGGAAAAAGCTGTATAAGGTCATTCTTCTGAGGAGGGCTGAGAGGGGTGAGAATATGGACATGGTTGGTGAGAAATATTGAAAGACTTAGTTAAAAAAACATATAAATTGGAAAAATTTAAGATCTAAAACAGGATCATAACTTTCCAGGTGAAATCAATAAAAAGAGGTGATGCCTTACCAGGAAAAAGAACACATCTATAAAAAACAAATTCTACAAGCTCCAGGCAGACAATCGGGCTCCTTACAAAAACAAAACCTCAGACTTCTCCTCTATCAGAAAGGAGAGAGTAGAAACATGGCGAAAATCCTTTGAGAAAATGAGTTGGGACAGAGGAAATACTTGCACATTCAGATTGTCTTTCATTAGTAAAAGATTCTCAAGTACATAAAGACTCTAAAAACACCATCATAAATCTTTGTTCGAAACCAGAGATTTAATCCTATTCCAGATGTCTGAGAGGTAAGACAAATTTAAGAACTCAAAGATACAGAAAGTTTTAGAATACTTAAGAATTATTATTATTTCTATGCACAATAATAGCAGTTAACACTTCTTGGGTGCTCAGTTTGTATCCAGTACTTGATGTAAATTATCTCATTTTTACAATTACCTTTGATATAAACACAATTCTCTCTCTCTATTTACAGTTAGGTACACTGAGGCTTAGAGGCAACAAACATTCTCCCCAAGATTGCTACAGGTTACAATGTCTTGTGTGAATTTAGGCTCACAATTGTAATCGTGACACTAAAACATTTCCTTACTGTGTTTGAATGACTACATTAAGTTTAGATTAATTAATTGTAGCCTGGTGTTGAAACGTGGTTCAGCTGTTTCTATTTTTACTCCTTTGCTAGTCCCCAACAAAGTGTTTTCCTTTGTATGCATCACATGCATGGTCCATACGTCTACTGTCATGTACAACTCCTTTAAACAGTAAAGAAGATACTGTTCTTTTCCCAAACCTACTAACCTATATATAGCACTTATGAAGTGACAGGCACTCTTCTAAGCAGTTCACGCATATTGACTCACCTACCCCCATTTTACCAATGCAGACACGAAGCACAGGGTAAATATCTCATCCAAGGTCACTCAGCTACCAAGTGGCAGAGCCTGGATTTCATCTTAAGCTCTATGTAATATTGCTTTCATTAAAATTGTTGGGACACTAAGAGAAATTTTCTTAACAAAGTCAGATTGTGTAGAGAATTATCATTTTCATTTCCAAGGAAACTGAGAAAACACTTGTCATGTTTTTAAATCGTATGTGTTGAATAATGTGATTCCTTGTTTCTGTGCATCAAGAAAAACTAATAAATCAACCTAATCATAGAAATATCCTCTCTCAACAAGTCCCAGTGGATATTTTCTTCCATCAAAAATGTCCCTCTGATAACTATCCTTCACAATCAGAATATAAAAGATGATGTCCACAGGCAGAGGAAAAAAAAAAAAAAGAAAATCAGAAACACTTTAAAATGTTTAGAGGTTATATCTGTTCATAGAATTCTGGATGTTTTCTTCTTTATCCTGTCTGTGTTTTTCAAATTTTATAGCTTCCCCCTAAATTCCTATAAACCTATGCATGTAATATATAAACACAGCTGGGTAAAAAATGATTCATAGAAATACTGAAAAGAAAGGTAGCAAAGTTAGTGTTTATTCCCAGATGGTAAGGTTATAGATGAGTTTTTCTTTAATTATATTTTTTCCTGAATTGTTCAAATTATTCATAATCAGAATATCTTTTTATGGAAAGAATATCTTTTGATGGAAATCCTTATTTTTAATAAAAATAATTGCAGCCTGTCATCACAAAAATTTATGCACGGTGGGTAATTTTCAGTAGAACAGCCTTCACATGTGCCCACTTTTAGAAGCTGCTATAGCTCTGCCGTGTGTCATAGCAGCCTTGGGTTTGCTTCCAAGTTTCTGCCATTAATCCAGACAGTAAACACTTTTACGGTGTCAAACCTCCTAGTACGCTAAACCACATTAGAAAATTCTCAAGGGTTTTCAAATTGCAAATGTGGCATATTTTGGTTGAATTCTATTTAAATTGTCTTTCTCACATATAATCTTAACTTTGTTTTTTACAAAGGAAAATAATTTATCAAAGCAGATACTGAATATTACATATTTATTTATGTATGTAAAATATTTATTTAAATGTCAAAACTACCTAGAGTGAAGCAGTTGCTATAGTCTATATTATTAATTCTGAGTAATTTACTAAATCCACAGTAACAGAGAAATACAGATTCATTTGAGTTATGAGGATTAAAATTATTTTAAAAATTATTCTTAGGTGGCAAGCACAGAGCTAAGGGAAGAGAAACACTTTATCTGCCAGAATTCTATTAAGTGAAAAAAATAAACTCATTCTTCTTTAATATTAATGAAAGTGAGTGAAGGAGTACACATACATATTCTAAACAATTCTAAATGCTAATATGCTATTTATTTAGGAAATTCCAGAAAGGATATTCAAATATTTGCGTTGAATAAAATATCAAACATACCTTTAATCATGCACTAGTAAACATTGGCTTCTCCTCCTTTATCTTATCTCACAATCATTACTTAGTAGCTCAGAAATAATATCCTAGGGTATATTCTTTCATAACCCAGAATGTAGTAATCAGTTTGGCATTAAATAGAAGTCTTGAGATGAGGAATCATCTAAATTTAGTTTCAAAGACAGTGCAAATCCAAGTGTAATCATCATCAGTACTGAAGCAACTGGCATAAGCTCGCCTTACATATTGTGAGTGATCTCACACATGACATACAGTCTGTGGATAAGGCAATCTACATAATTTTGCTCTAACACAAACCAAGGTAAAAATTAGTGCATTGAGATTTTGAGATTAGACGATGCCTTGAATCTTCATAATGAATTTGGATGTTAGGAAGAAAAATAAAGGCAGGGGAGAGAGACCAGAGTGGAAAAAGGTAGTGGTCTGATGACTGACATAATAATATTTATTTGATACAACTCTTTATTGATTGATTTGTCTATTTTAAAATATTTTGGAAGCATCGAGTATGTGTTAGGAACAGGGGATGCAAATATAAGCAGGGCAGCCAGGCTGCCGGTCCCAAAGCAATTCAAAATGTTCTACCTAGCATAAAAGACAAGCCCTAGTTCCTTACTCCCATTACTTATACCTAAAACTGGAAATTGCTAATTAAAGGTAGGGCACCTAGTTCTCTTGAGATGCCCTTAAAACCAAGGTCCTTCAGAAGTGTCCTTGTAAGCAAACTAAGGAATGTTTTATTCCAGTTACAGCTCTTTTTAGGCTGCAGCTCTCTTTAAAGAAAATTGTTCAAAAAAAGGAGAAGTGGTGGGAGGAAACTTTGGGAGGTGATGGATAAGTTTATGACACTGATAGTGATAACGGTTTCATGGGTGTATACTTTTCTCCAAACACATCAAGTTATATACATTAAATATCTACAGTTCTTTGTATGTCAATCATACCTCAATTAAAGTAGTTAAAAAAAGAAAGGAAGAAAGAAATAAAATTTTTCTGACACTTTCATATGGTGCAGTTCAGTGATTTCAAAATGTATTAAAGGGCCTCCCTGGTGGCGCAGTGGTTGAGAGTCCGCCTGCCGATGCAGGGGATGCGGGTTCGTGCCCCGGTCTGGGAGGATCCCATATGCCGCGGAGCGGCTGGGCCCGTGAGCCATGGCCGCTGGGCCTGCGCGTCCGGAGCCTGTGCTCCGCAACGGGAGAGGCCACAACAGTGAGAGGCCCGCGTACCGCAAAAAGAAAAAAAAAAAAAATGTATTAAAAATGTTTTTAAAAATTCACCGGAAGTCATGGCTTCCTTACCTGTTCCGTGTTCTTCCTCCAGTTCATTCTCCCTATTGTCAGCTCCAGGTTCACCTTCCAAACTAGCATGTCTGATAATATAGATTACTTTTAAAACCATACAGAATCACCCACTACATTCAAATCCATTTGGTTTCTATTTACTTTTGTACCTGTGCATCCTGAATACTCCATATGTGGGTGCCACTTGCCCTCCCGCAATCCACCAGCAGTCTTTGCACAGATATTATCTTCCTCTGATGTCATCTCTTTCTGTATTTATCCACAGCCTATTACCCTCGGGCCACCTTCTCCAAGAAATCTTCTCTGACCCACAAAACAGCATTAACTCCTCTTTTTAATTCCCTGAGACATGATTTGGCCCTTCCTTCCTTCTTTCCTCCTTCTCTTCCACAAAATCCATTTCACTTAGAATAAATTCAAATTCCTTACCATAACTTTAGATGATTGAACCCTGATTCAATAACTTTACATGACTGAAGTGTAAACTATGACTTGCTTCTAACCAATAGAATCTAGCAAAGATAATAAGACAGTCACTCCATAATTACATTACATTGTATAAGACTCCATCATAGCAGACTGGAGTGAGAGATGCTCTTGCTGTCCTTGAAGAAGTCAGGTGCCATGTAATGAGAGAGCCTGTGAGAAGGTGTATGGCAGGGAACTTTGGGTAACATCTAGGAGCTGAGAGTGGCCGCTAGCAGTTAGAAAATGAGGACCTCAGTCCTACAAGCACAGGGAACTGAAATCTGCCAACAACCATGTGAGTTGAGCTCCAGAAGGAAAACACTGGTCAACAGCATGAGTGCAGCCTTGTAAGACTAAGACCCTGAGCCAAAGACCCAGTTAAGCAACGTCCAGACTCCTAATCCATGGAAACTGTGAATTAGATAATAAATACACATTGTTTAAGCCACTAATTGTATGGCAATTTGTTTTACAGCATAGAAAATGAATATAATCTCTTACCTACATCTCTACCATTTTTCCTGATCTGCTCCCCTTATATCACTTTGATCGGGACACTCAGGCCCTCACTTTAGGAATTTTGCACATTTAGATCCCTCTGGAACACTTTGTCCTCATACGTCCTGTGGTTGGCTCCATCTCAGTTTATGTCTTCCTCTTGAGTGACACTTCATCAGCTTGTCTGCATATCCTGTCTCAAATGGATGCTCCCTCTCCACATTATGGTTTAGAATTAAACTTGCTTCTTTTATGGCATTCATAAAAATGTATTATAATCTGAATACTTATTTACTGAAATACTTATTTCTAGATCCTCCACTAGAATACAACTTTGTTGAAAGAAACCGTATGTGTCGTACTATTGCATATCCAGAGTCTAACTTGGCATACAGTGAGTTGTCAAAAAATATGTGCCAATTGGATGAGTAACAGAAGAGGTAAGATCATGCAGATTCTTACAGGTAATGGTAAAAAGTTTGCATTTAAGCTCGGGTGGACATGATTCAATGTACTTTTTAAGACACATACTCTGGTGTTCTATAGAGTTGATAATTGCAGTAGTGATAAGATACATTTAGATTTATTATTTTGGAGATAGAATCAATGAGATATGATGATGGGTTAAATATAGAGAATGAAGGAATAAGAAGAATTTATTCATGTATGAATGAAAGCGGTAGGTGGCTATGTAGGTGGGTAGGTAGATGGAGGATGCTAGGGAATAGCAGGGGTGAATGATGAAAAATACAGTTCACTGGATTTGGTGACTGTTTTTGAAGCAGAAAATGGGAGAAAGCAGGTAAATTAATCTTCCAGGTTTATAAATTGGGTCCCTGGGAGGTTAAGGGTCCATTCACTAAAACTCAGGGAACAGGAAGAGGATGAATCACTGTCTCCCTGTTTTGCACAGAGATATTTATGTATATACTTTTACAACTATTGCATGAATTGTTAGAGAGTTATAATCATTAGCTCCTAGAACAGTGCTTTGTAAACAATAAATGTCAGAAATCGTAGCAGTATTTTTTTGGATCTGTCTCCTAAAACAAAGGAAATAAAAGCAAATATAAACAAATTGGACCTAATTAAACTTAAAAGCTTTTGCACAGCAAAGGAAATCATAATCAAAACGAAAAGACAACCTATGGACTGGAAGAAAATATTTGCAAATGCTATGACCAATAAGGGGTTAACATCCAACATATATAAATAGCTCATACAACTAATATCAAAAAAAACAAACAACCTAATTTAAAAATGGGCAGAAGAACTGAATAGACATTTTTCCACAGAGGAAATGCAGATGGCCAACAGGCACATGAAAATTTGCTCAATATCGCTAATCATCAGAGAAATGCAAATCAAAACCACAATGAGATATCACCTCACACTTGTCAGAATAGCTATCATCAATAGAACACAAATAGGGGCTTCCCTGGTGGCACAGTGGTTGAGAATCTGCCTGCTAATGCAGGGGACATGGGTTCGAGCCCTGGTCTGGGAGGATCCCACATGTCGTGGAGCAACTAGGCCCGTGAGCCACAACTACTGAGCCTGCGCATCTGAAGCCTGTGCTCCACAACAAGAGAGGCCGCGATAGTGAGAAGCCCATGCACCACGATGAAGAGTGGGCCCCGCTTGCCACAACTAGAGAAAAGCCCTTGCACAGAAACGAAGACCCAACACAGCAAAAATAAAATAAATAAATTAATAAACTCCTACCCCCAACATCTTAAAAAAAAAAAAAAAGAACACAAATAACAAATGTTGGCAAGGATGTGGAGAAAAGGGAATCTTTGCAAACTGTTGGTGCAAATGTAAGTTGGTGCAGCCACTGTGGAAAACAGTATGGAATTTTCTCAAAAAACTAAAACTAGAACTACCGTGTGACCCAGGAATCCCACTCCTAGGTATCCAAAAAGCAACAACAACAACAAAAAGACTAATTAGAAAAGGTACGTGCACCCTGATATTCACAGCAGCATTATTTGCAATTGCCAAGATAAGGAAGCAACCTAAATGTTCATCAACAGATGAATGGATAAAGAAGATATGGTGTATACACACACACACACACACACACACACACACACACACAATGGAATACTACTCAGCCATAAAAAATGAAGTTTTGGCATTTGCAGCAACATGGATGGAATTAGAGTGCATTATGCTAAGTGAAATAAGTCAGACAAAGACAAATACTGTATGATATCACTTATATGTGGAATCTTAAAAATACAACAAACTAGTGAATGAAACAAAAAAGAAGCAGGCTCACAAATATAGGGAGCAAAGTAGTGGTTACCAGTGGGGAGAGGGAAGGGAAGAGGGGCAACATACAGGTAGGGGAGTAAGAGGTACAAACTATTATGTATAAAATAAGCTACAAGGGTACATTATACAACACAGGGAATATAGCCAATGTTTTATAATAACTGTAAATGGAGTATAACCTTTAAAAATTGTGAATCACTATACTGAACACCTGTAACTTATATAATATTACTGTACATCAACTATACTTCAACAAAAAATAAATAAATAAAAATATCTAAGCAATAAGCCAGTAAGCGTCAAATAAGTGTTCTTTAACTTGAATTGTTGAATTAACTTTAGGTCTGCTTTACCTTTAAAATTTTTAATATATTGCATTATTAAAAAGAAATATTTTATTAAAATTGAGAAAAGTACTTGGCAGGAAAAATAATTCAGAAAGAAAATAAAACAGAATAGCAAGTTTGGTCTAGTGCCAGGAGCCCTGAATTGCAATGATAGTATTTCTATGTCTCCTTCATATCTCCCTGCCCCAATTTTTATCTTGACTCCATTATTTGTTTATATCTCCACATTTTTCTCATTTTATTGAAATTAGTAAAATATAAAAGCTATCAGGTAAAACTAGGATTTATAAGGACTATAATAGATTGAGATTGAAAATAAAATGTTTCACAAATTACCTTGTGGATAGACATCTTCCCACAGTGCAATTGAAACAAAGCCAAAATGGATGTGGTATAATTTTGACTTCTCTCTCTGGGACATGCTGATTTAACTAAGATGGACAGCAGTCAGTTTCAGGCTGACCTCTAATATTGATAATTACTAGTTTATAGTCAATAAATCCAACTGCAATACAATGATACTCCACTATAATTAATATATCCTACAATGTACGTATGCATGAGACTTTGTATATATATACATATGTACATATATGTATATGTGTATATATGATGTTTATCATACATATTTATGTATTCACAGGGGTTAGATAGATAGATATCCTTCAATGTGCAAAGAATTGTGTTGGTGAGATTTGAATGGCTTGTCAAGGTGTTTGGACCTTATCCTGCATGCAGTGCAGAACTTGTAAAGTATGTGTGAAAGAGACTGACATGATCAAAATAGTTTTCAATGACTGGAAATAGAGTAGAGAATATTTTAGAGTATTTTATTTCTCAGCCATGCTGCCAAAACCCAGTGATGTTCAAGGATCAATTTTGAGATGTATTTTTAGTGCACATTTCATTTTAATTAATTACAGCAGAGTTAATGCTGTCCCCATGCTAACAACCTCTTCCCACACTTGCATGACTATGTTCCTTCATGGCATGAAAATGAAGGTCCGGAAATTGCACAGGAAAAACTGCAGGTGAATGTATCTCTAAAACTGAGGAAAGAGTGGAGCTGAGTGATTTGGGAGATATTGCATAGGGGGAACTGACAGAAATGGGAGAGAATAAACTTTGAGGAAGGAAGAGCTGTCAAGGATGACAACAGGATTTTCAGCGTGAGGGACCAGGTAATTGGTGAACCCATGAAATGAGATAGCGAGTAAATGATACCTACTTTAGTCAGAATGAATTGCCAAGATTTCACTGCTATAATACCAACACTGTCTCACCTGAAATGTTTTCACTACTTGGCTCCTAAAAATAGAAGTGCATAAAGGTTCCAAAATACATGTGTATTTGAGCCGATAAGCTTTTTCTTAAAAAAAAAAAAAAGTACGCAAAGAATCATATTATGTAAAGGTAAAAGAATCAAAAAACAACATTACCTGAATAATTTATCTATGATGTATGGATCTTACCCTCAATATAAGACCCAATGGAACATTTCAGTTCAATAACATCAGTGCACTACAGACATAGTCTAAGGATCCTTAGCTACTATCAGACTGTGATTAGCCTCAGGCTGAGCCCACAAACGCAAAACAAAGTCAAGAACTGTAAATATAAAAAAAATAAATCTAAGAAAAACAAATCTCAAACGTTTTGCATCGATTAGAAAATATTTCAGACAAAAATAGAAATATAATATTTTTCTTCTTGACTGTCTCCCACAATACACAGGCAACTAGATGACTCTTGAAATACCTATTGAATTTTTTTATGAATTATCTAGATAACTGATTATTCTCATATCTATGCTGCCTATGTGAGATGTAAGTTATTAAAATATTTAACACATATTCACATCTCCTGACTACTGTCATACACACATCTATGACTCTACAGCTATACATGACAATTAATGCTGACCCAGAAAGCTTTCCTTTTCTTGGCACAAAGGGTACAGTAATTCAATACAAGAGATCTTGCCGAAAGAAACATTTTTAAAAATCTTGCTCAACATAATTTCTTACTTTTGGTACAGTCAGACTTGGTTAATCTAAATCTTAGTTTGAAAATTTCATCTTCTTGTGTAAATGTGTCTAAAAATTTGAAATGTAATGGCATACTATTTTCAACTGTCTGGTTACTATTTAAATATAGCAGGCTATAAAACCATGAAAATAGAACAATCAAACAAATTGACAGAGTGCGACTAAATTCTTCCTTTCTATTGAAATAAATGCTTCGTTATTTTCAAATGAATTTGGCTCTTAAACCATATTATGTCAAATTATTTATGATGTTTTCAGTGAAGCTATCTCCATTTTATACCTCCCACTATAAGGAGCCTATAATGAATGAAACATTACAGAAAATGTGAAGTTTATCTCAAGGTCACTTTCCCGCTGATAGACTCACTGCTGACAGCAGAATCAGTGACTCATAAAATGGCTGTGCTGGTGTTGTCTTGATACTCTTAATGGTGATGCATCTACCTTGTTTTCATGTTCAGTAATGATGCTAATACAGAGTGTGAAAATCCACTAACAAGATCCACCTGAAGAAATGATTACCTCCAGAAAAACGTCTTATCATGCCATTAATGGTATTTTGAAAGCTTTAATGGATCCCTGAAATCCTACCCTATAAATAACAAAACTGCCAATCATTTGCTGAGAGAAAGTAGGTGAAAGTCAATCTTTGACAAGGGTATACAAAAAAAAACAGCCAGCTTCTTTCAGATGTTAAATGTATTTGCCTTTGAACTCCAACTATTTCATAAATATTTCCTTTGACAGATAATTTTTTCATTCTCACGTATTTCTCTGTTTGTGGTTAATGGTACACTCTTTTAAATTTCAAATTATCATTCCTTATTCATACTTCTTGACAATTGCTACTCTATTATTTAGAGTTATTTGCAGAGTATAGCAAAATGGTATAGCTACAATTCTTTTAAAAGTTTTACACAAAGATATGTCCCCTTAAACCAATTTTTGTTCTCAGCATGGAGTACTGCATAATAACATGCTGCTAGAAGATTATTATGAAATGTCAAACATCTATCAGGGTCCATATTGCTTTTCATGATAATACATATTTATTACACATCTACTGTATCGCAATGTATTGTATATTATAGCAATACACAGTGTGGAGAAGACAAGGTCCTGACCTTCAGGAGTCTGTCTCCCATCTTCTGGCTGGATAATAATAAAGGCATAGTCTTATAAAAAAAAAAGAAGAAGAAAAAGAAAAATGATAAATAAAATGCAAATAAATAGAAACAGTGATTATTCCAATAAAAAATATTATGATGCATATATTCCCTGATATCTGAATATAAGAAAGAATCATGTATCTTTATTTTTCTAAAATTAGTCAGAATTTAGACTCTATTTTTCTAAATTAGAGTAAATCTAGGTCTGCCTCCAGTAACCCGGTTATGGGAAATTCAGACATATATCTATACAAGAAAAGGATAATTTTAGAGAGAAATTCAGTTTATCCAAATTAACCCTGATAAGGGTGACAGGATTAACTAGATACATTTTCACAGACACAATAAAGTTGTAAAAGAGCTGCTTCAGAAAAATAGTACCAGGGACAAATGGTTTCACCAAATAAGTCTACCAAATATTTAGAGACCAGTTAGCACATAAATGATGGAAAACATTCAAATTCATTTTATTAAGCAAAAATAATATTGACATACAGCCTGATAAAGATAGTGGACAATAAAGAAATTATAGACTAATATTACTTATAAGTATTGCAAAAATTCTAAATAAAATATCAGTGAGTAGTTCCAATACCACCAGTAATATACCCTGCTTATTATGGACTGAATGCAATGTCCCCCCAGTATTCATGCATTGAAGCCCTAACCCCCCAATGTAATGATATTTGGAGACTGGGCTTTTATAGAAGTAATTAAAGTTAAATGAGGTTATAAGGGCCCTGATCCAATAGGATTTACTGTCCTTATAAGAAGAGATTCCAGAGAGCTCATTTGCTCTTCCTCCAGATTTAGTAAATGTTCTACCACTTGGAAAGCTTATTTTTCTTTTGTCTTTCTTTCTTTTTTTTTTTTTTTTAGGTAACCACACCAATAAATACTTGTGAAATAATTGATATATGAATTAACACATAGAGTATGGATAGTGGACAAGACAAGTAGAGCATTCCTGACAGGAGTAATATTGTCAGAAAAAGTATAGGGATAGAGCTACTAACAAGTGAATTTTTGTATGAAGCCAAAATCTAGAGAGGCAGTGAAGGATGCTTCAGGGACAATTGGAGAGCAACCAAAGGACACATGCTCATCTTTGTCAATGAAATGTTGGGTCACAGACTTCCAGCATTTGGAGATTTCTGAAGTATCTGGTAGATTTCTCTATAAAGAGAGAACAACCTACCTTAAAGCAAGATTGCCTAAGATAATATGAGTTAAAGTAGAGCCCATAAATACAACTAACGGTTTTCCCTAACACTGTTTTACCTTCTACATCATCAAGGACAACCTCACCTTTGGAATCCACTACCTTTGAGCCTCGGATTCACCATTTTCTCCTTCCTTACCTACAATCCAATGTTAAGTTTGAGAATACTACCTTTTCAAATTTACTGTGGTAGGTTCCAATCCCAGCCCTCTGCCCATACTGCACCTTGCTGGGTTTATCTCTGGGGCAAATGAAGAACTGTATGCTCAGTAATTTAGATTCAAAACTGCCACATGAAATTCTAAATACTCTGTGTAATCAAGCACTGGAGCTTTTGCTTTTACAGTAGATGGCTCTACCATATGTGATAAAACATACAACTTTGCCCTTGTTTCACTAATTGATTTAATCTAGGATCTTATTTACTAAGTCATCCTAATGAAAGTGTGGTGATTTTTTGTTGATGACCAATTCCTTCTAAATATTTGACTCTGTGATTCCAAAGAAAAAGTCCTACATAAACTTTATTCGTTCATCCATTTGGCTAGTGAGTCATTTATTCACTTAACAAACATCTTTTAGAGCACCAACCGTATGCCAGACAGTGTTCTAAATACTGTGTTAGAAAAATAAAGTCTGTCCTCATGAAGATTACATTCTAGTGAAGGGAGATAGAAAATAAACATAGAAATAATTGAACAAGACAATTTCAACTAGTGAAAAATGCAGTGAAGAAAATGACACGGGTTAATTCACTGGAGAAGCACTGAGTGAAAGGAGCTACTTTAGGTTGAATGAGCTAAAAAGACTCCACTGAGAGGGCAGTACTGAGCTTAGAACTGATAATTAAAAATATGTGATTGAGAATTGCAAATGCAAAGACCCAGAAGTGGGAGAATGTTTTGGAGTAAAATAGAAAAAAATGAGGTCTGATACATAAGCAGGATCAGATTATAATGTTCCTTCTGATTTTTATGTTTCCTGAATTTTTGTGGCCAAAAAGGGTGAGGTATGCATGTTGTCCAGATAATACTAATGTGTAGGGCAAGCTTTAAAACTAAGAACCCTGCAAAAGAATTATGAGAAACTCACTTCAGGAGGATGTATGGATACCACGCAAAATGTAAAAATGTACTATAGACAGGAACAGACTCAGTTTTGCCCCAGTGAGCACTGTTGCATCCAATTAAGCCACCTGACTGCTTTTGTCATTATGTAATCAGTCTGCACACATTGAAAGCAGCAGAAGAAACATTCCCAAATTACTCCACACTTTCACTTGAAATTAGTGCTTATTTTAAGCTGAAGCTTAGTTCTAGAAAAGGCTCACTTGATCTCTATCCCACGACATTGAGAAAGACAACATTCACAAAGGTAAAAGAAAGTTTGTTTATCCATGGAATTCAGTTAACATAAAGATCCAATCTATGTAATTTATATGAGAAGCCCAATTTCTCAAATCATATGTTTGTCAGTTCTTCACTTGTCTTTGCAGATCCAACAAGCAGTTTTTAGTCATTTCCACTAGAATATTCTATAGCTGTTTCTTCGTATTTCCAAACAATTCATGGATTTTTAAAAGTTTGATAAAAATAGATTTATACACTTTTTGTCAAATAACAAAATATTTAGAAACATCTAAATGACAAGCTATATTTTTAGATATGATTTTCACTTCTGATAGCCTGTACTTATAACTTCAGTGCTTTAATGACAAAAAACCATGGTAATGACCAAGAGGTTAGTATCAAATACTACAAACTGCTAGTTATTCGCATAATAGAGAGAAGTTATTGTTGGCATCATAAAATGGCAGTGTTACAATCTGAATGAATACTGAGTTTACACAATGTTTCGAACCTTTTATAAAAGAAATGCTTTTAAAACCTGCTTGAGGGCTTCCCTGGTGGCGCAGTGGTTGAGAGCCCGCCCGCCGATGCAGGGGACGTGGGTTCGTGCCCCGGTCCGGGAAGATCCCACATGCCGCGGAGCGGCTGGGCCCGTGAGCCATGGCCGCTGAGCCTGCGCGTCCGGAGCCTGTGCTCCGCAACGGGAGAGGCCACAACAGAGAGAGGCCCACGTACCACAAAACAAACAAACAAACAAAAAAAACCTACTTGAATGAAATACATCCCATGTTAAGTATTGGGTTTTATTTTCTTCCACTGAATCTATAGATGATCAAATCACTTAATAGTTTTCTCTTTTTTCACATTTAGGCATATTATTATTGTTGAAAATTAAGCATAGAATTTAAAAGCAGAGAGAATAGTAAAATGAACCTCTTCCCCAATTTCCACAATAAAGCGTGCACGGCAAAACTTGTTTTAGGTATTTTCACACACACATGTCCCTCCCACCCTCCACTGGGTTACTTTAAAACAAATACCAGGAATTTTATAAATCCATCTATAAATTTAACATTTTTCTTAAATTCCTGAACAACAGAGGACCCAGTCCAGCAAGCTACAGGAATTTTTTCCCCTGAATTCCTTTCAGCTTTTCTCCCTTAATGAACTAGGCTGGATAAGACTCAGATAAGACTAATTATATTCTGAAATCCATTTTCCTTTCCCTTAAGTATTAGCCCAAATTTTCTCTCAGGTCATCCTGGTCCCTTAGTCCTTTAGAAATAAAAATATTTTTCAATCATAAAGCACAGCCAGCCCCAGTTCTTAGCACCTCAAAAAGATGAGAGAAAAAGAGAGAGAGAATGTGACCCAAAGGTGTCTTACATCAAAAATCACCAGGATATGCCTCTTTCATGTAGTTTAGCTTTATAATTTCTGTATTTCCCCAACCAATGCTTCACCAGCCTAACCCAATCCTATGAAACTAGAACTGTGAGAGAAGAATGGGATGACTTCCCCTCTGTGAGTGGCTACTGACTTCAGGGAAGATGACTGTTTTACATCTCAATCTTCATTTCTCTGGGACCATTTTTACTTTGTTTTCATTATAGTTCCTTGAACTATAACTGCAGAAATTTTGATTGGCAATAGGAGAATTGGAATGTGGGGCAGAAAAGAGAAGCCAACACCAGCTTACCAACGAATAATCAGACATGTGCACAGTTGAATTTTTAACCACCACTGAAAATGTAAGCAGGAAAGCTCACATTGTAACATACAGAGTGATGCAGTCAGTAGAATCTTATTTCTATTAAAAAGAAGTATTTAAACCAAAAACAGACTTACTGAAATAATACCATCTGTTGTTGGATTTCCTAGAGGTACAGGCACATCTATGTAAAACCAATCATCCTCTTTTCAATCTTGTGTTCTCCAAGGGGCTATAAAACGTGTCTACTTAAATGGGACATGACCCTCTCTAGGTAGCTTATTTTAAGGTTCAGCGCCCCTCTTAGCTACAACCCCTGGGCTTACCTGTTTTTTCTTTTCTTTTTTGTTGTTGTTACATATTAACTCTTTGACAGAAGCCAAACCCATCTGGTTTTTGTTCAACCACATAAATCACTCATAAATACACTTTTTGAGTCTGTTATCTGCCATTATATAGCAGTTTATAAGCATTCATACAGAGGTCTTCTCATCTGAGAGTCTCAATTAACCCAACAAGGAAGACAGAGGAGTTGGTCTTTTCTCGTAAACAGTTGTGAATATATTTATTAATAAAAAAAGGAAAGAAGTTACAAGAAACATGTTAAGATAACAGCGAGATATGCCTTCAAGAACTTGGAAACATAAGAAATACTTTTGTTGGAAAAAAATCACTACACAATAGATAAGAACAGAGAAATGAAGTCATTTAAGAGCCAGCTTCCAGGTGTGTCCTGGCAGGCTGATCCCTGCCGGCAGGCTCCAACTGAATAAGAAATGTCTACTGGGAGACAGTATCCAGCCTAAGACAGGTCGGTGAGATAAGCATTGTCCATGAGCTCCCTGCTCTGTCAAGGAGACAGCCTTCTCTCAGACAAGCTGGTCCACCTGGAGCAGAAGTGGCTTCCCAACCCAAGAAGCACAGAAGTTATATGACTTTCCTTAGACGGACTGCTATCCGTCACCAGAGCACAAGAAGCCAGGTGTGTATCCTCTCTTCTCAGTGTCCCTTTATCTAAGTATTGTTTCTCAACTTACCCCGAGATGTGCAGCCTCAGCATCACCTGGAATGAGTGAGAAATGCAGATTCTTGGCCCCTATCCCAGGTGTACTGAATCAGAAAGTCAGAGTGGGGTCCAGCCACGCGTGGACATCAGCAAGTCCTCTAGGTGCTTCTGATGCACATCAAAATTTGAGAACCACTGTTCTAGGGCCAGAGGACAATGTCTTACAAACAACATATTTAATAATCAAAGTATGATTATTAAATAATTTTCCAGATTCTGCTGCACTTTTTCTCAGTCTCTAGGACGTTGAGATAGGGATAAAAACTGCAGTATGGGGCTTCCCTGGTGGTGCAGTGGTTGAGAGTCCGCCTGCCGATGCAGGGGACACGGGTTCGTGCCCCGGTCCAGGAAGATCCCACATGCCGCGGAGCGGCTGGGCCTGTGAGCCATGGCCGCTGAGCCTGCGCGTCTGGAGCCTGTGCTCCACAACGGGAGAGGCCACAACAGTGAGAGGCCCGCATACCACAAAAAACAAAACAAAACAAAACAAAACAACTGTAGTTTGTCTTAAATATCCTTTTCTGGGTTGGTGAAGTATAGCAAGAAAGACTTAAACAGTTTCACCTTGCAGATTCCTCCGGTATCACACATTGTATTTTAATTAAAAATCCCAGCTGATCAGTAACCAAATCTTAGCACAATGCTTCTGTAGAGGGTATGAAGTTTCACTGTTGATAAATTGCTGTGTAGATAATCCACTGCCGATAATTAACTATAGTTAAGAAAACGGTGATAAGAATTGTTAGTGCTCAGATATTAAGCCATTTCGTTGGATTTAAATGTTACTTTAAAAAACTTTTTCCCTTCTCTGATTAATTGATTTGTGCTTAAATAATTCTTGATGCCACTTTTTTCAAAACACAATTATGCAATAATGTTACGTCTGTATAGAATTTTATCATTTCCCATGAATTTCCTCCTACAAACCTCAAAACAACCTCAGTTAGTAGCTCAGGGAGCTGAAAGCATTTTCCTAAAGTCACAAAGCTGGAAGGTGGAAGAGTTTGTGCAATACCAACATAGAAGTAAATTATTTATTTATTTATTTTTTTGTGGTACGCGGGCCTCTCACTGTTGTGGCCTCTCCCGTTGCGGAGCACAGGCTCCGGACGTGCAGGCTCCGCGGCCATGGCTCACGGGCCCAGCCACTCCACGGCGTGTGAGATCTTCCCGGACCGGGGCACAAACCCGTGTCCCCTGCATCAGCAGGCAGACTCTCAACCACTGCGCCACCAGGGAAGCCCAGAAGTAAATATTTTAGTTTTCCTCCCGAGTTCAATATCATACAGATGCTTCAACTGCTCTTTTTTAAAAAAAGAGCCCAACACCTCTTGAGGTATAACTATTGTCCAGGGATCTGACTTTTCTGAACTCGTTGCTATGATTGTGTATGGTGGTGTCTCTGTGCTAAAACAATTCACAAAGCTCACTGTTCTGCAAGAAATTCAGGATTCATTTTCAAATTTCTCAAATGGGCTCCTTTTCACACTTTTGTTTATGGGATTCCAGAGTCAGAACTGCTAGTTTTTTTTATTTATAGTTACTTAAACTAACATGAATTCCAGATACTAAACATAGACTTAGTGAGAATATGCAGACACAATTATCAACTTTTCCATAATAACCTTAGTTAAGATTGGCCAGTGTCGGGCTTCCCTTGTGGTGCAGTGGTTGAGAGTCCACCTGCCGATGCAGGGGACATGGGTTCGTGCCCCGGTCCAGGAAGATCCCACATGCCGCGGAGCGGCTGGGCCCGTGAGCCATGGCCACTGAGCCTGCGCGTCCGGAGCCTGTGCTCCGCAACGGGAGAGGCCACAACAGTGAGAGGCCCGCATACCACACACACACACACAAAAATTGGCCAGTGTCATCTACAAACAATAAATGCTGGAGAGCGTGTGGAGAAAAGGGAACCCTCTTGCACTGTTGGTGGGAATGTAAATTGATACAACCACTATGGAGAACAGTAGTTCCTTAAAAAACTAAAAATAGAACTACCATACAACACAGCAATCCCACTACTGGGCATATACCCTGAGAAAACCATAATTCAAAAAGAGTCATGTACCACAATGTTCATTGCAGCTCTATTTACAATATCCAGGACATGGAAGCAACCTAAGTGTCCATCGACAGATGAATGGATAAAGAAGATGTGGCACACATGTACAATGGAATATTACTCAGCCATAAAAGGAAATGAAATTGAGTTATTTGTAGCGAGGTGGATGGACCTAGAGTCTGTCATACAGAGTGAAGTCAGAAAGAGAAAAACAAATACCGTATGCTAACACATATACATGGAATCTAAAAAAAAAAAAAAAAAGGTCATGAAGAACCTAGGGGCAACACAGGAATAAAGGAGCATACGTAGAGAATGAACTTGAGGACACGGGGAGGGGGATGGGTAGGCTGGGATGAAGTGAGACGGTGGCATGGACATATATACAATACTAAGTATAAAACAGATAGCTAGTGGGAAGCAGCCGCAGAGCACAGGGAGATCAGCTCGGTGCTCTGTGACCACCTAGAGGGGTGGGATAGGGAGGGTGGGAGGGAGACGCAAGAGGGAGGAGATACGGGGATATATGTATATGTATAGTTGATTCACTTTGTTATAAAGCAGAAACTAACACACCATTGTAAAGCAATTATACTCCAATAAAGATGTTTAAAAAAAAATAAAAGACTGGCCAGTGTCAAGTAACCTCAATGCAATTTCTATTCCACGTTGCAGACTCAAAAAATGTCTTCCCACCAAATGTTAATATTTTGCTTTCACTGCTATGTTCTCCTATCGTCTCCAATTTCAACAATATGAGTGTTTTGAAAAATCATTGCTGTGTTAGTTCTTAAGTGTTTTAAATTTTCTTGGATCATATTTCAGAAAACCAATATCATGATATCCAGTTATGAGTTTGCAATTGAATGTTCCAGACCACAGCTTTAGAAGCCTGTAACCACCACACAATCATAAACTAACCCACAGTCATGCATGAGGCCATGAGGTTTTTTTCTTATTTCTTGTTTTATTTTAGTTTCAACAATATCCCTCATTTTAATGAGACTTGCAGCCTGTTACAAGCCATCAGAAAAAAAATGTATATATATATTCCTTTTTTCAATGACATTTGGATTTTTTAAAATAAATATCCAGAATAGCTCCAGAGTTTCCAAAAATACTACTTGGGACTTGAATACAAATAAAGTCATATTTTTATTTTACATATTGCATACATTTATTTGACATGACCAGTAGATAAGCAAAATATCACTATGCCTTGATTTTGATAAGCATGACATAAATTTCTTTTTTAATCATAGACTTCTCAGATTAATATTAGAATAGTTGGCATTCCCTGTCACACACATCAACTGACTGTGCAGAAAATATGTCAAGGAGCATTCAGAACACCTGGAAGAAAGCAAACTTAGATTCTAAAAATAGTTACAGGTAATCCACCAAGCGTCATGAAAATACAGTACAGAGTAGCAAGAGGCTGAAGGGATTATGAAAACTGCTGTTTCAATTTATAGATGGCTGAACTGAGGCCCGTTGAACTAGATAACTTGCCCAAGGTCACAGATGACTCTTTAAAATTTCTTGAGTCATATTTCAGAAAACTGATGATGCTGTGACCTTGGACAAGTTATCTAGTTTAATGTCATAAAATAGTATCAGAGGAAAGACTCATATCTAGCAGTCTTGATGCTTAGGAAAAAAACAGCCCTCAAAATTTATTCATATGATGTGAATTATGTTCTATCATTATCTTATTTATGTTCTCAGTTCTGTCTTCTCAATTCATTTTTTTATTCCTAAAAAGTTACAGCAATAGGAATGGCCTTGTGTTGAGCACTACTATGCACCAGGCATTCTATGTACGTTATTTCAATTTTTACTAATATGCTACAAGGTAGACATATCTGTTAATGAAATATAGCCAAACATGAGATATATCAAATTAAGGTCAGAAAAGGAAATGCCATAGTATGAAAAGATTTTCAGTATAATTAAATCTATAAAAGTGTAGAAGTAATGCCAGTCACTGGGTGAATTACAGTTACAGGAAAGAATGTAAATGCTATAAATCTTGAGAAAGGTTTACATAAAGTATAAGAAAGATGAGAAAAAATGGACATGGAAGTGTTTATTGCTTCACCTTTCTTATTTAAGAGAAAATAGAGTTGGATACTTCATATTTGAGAGGCAATAGATCACAATTAATATTGATAAAATAAGAAACAGAAATGTATGTGCATTATTTAAACTCATCTATATTATTCAAAGCCATGCATACTATTCAAAGCAGGGAAGAATAACAGGTGATGGATATGGCGGATTGGCTTGCTCAATAATTATGTATTTTTAAATGCCTCTCTATATTGCTGAGAAAAGACAGATAAAATCTACATTCCCCAGACTTCAATGCACCAGAGTTCCTGATGGGTTTTAAGATCTACCAGACACATGCATTCACTGCAGTTTGAACGTGGATGTGAGACAGAGGCAGGTGGAGTACAAAGCATTCATTTCCTGGTAGAGATCACAGTGGAAGCATAATGGCCCAGGAAAAAGCACCAGCCACAATGGGAATGGCAGTTTTCCTGATGTGACAAACTGAGGGCCATGGTCACATGTGTCCGTTTCAATCGTTTCCTGTAGACGTGACCTCAAGCTTCTCAACCACAGTCATGGCTGAGCAGTGCAAGCCCAGCAGAAAATAACTCTGCCCAGACCCCACTCTTCCAGCCTTTCTGACAATTTCACAAACCACTGAAGTACATGGCTGGTAGTAAATCCTCTTCTGCTTCAACTATCTGCAGTAGTTTTGGCTGTCTGCAGTTGGATTCTCTTCTCTCTCTCTCTTTTTCATTTCTCTCCCGAACCCTCTTCACTTCTCTCTCTCTCATACACAGACACATACACATACATGCATCCCACAGAGCAAAAGACTGGTGCAAAGAAAAATATAAAATGAAATTATGGTATTAAGATTAAGAACAGTAATTATAACAATATAGGCCAATGGGATGAATTCCCCTTGTATCATATTAAATGTTAAAAAATATATTGAAAGAGATGCAAAAAAAACAAGGTGGCTCTAAAAGGATAAAGAGATAACTTGAGAGACACAAACAAAGAGATATCAGGAGTTGATAATATAGATATCAGACACATTTAATTGCAAAATATAAATAAATTAGACAAATAGTGGCACTTCAGAATGATAAAAATCAAATGGCACACTGAATCTTTAAGCATCAGGAAACATAGAACCAAAAATACCAGTACTAAAAATTGCTGTAAGTACAAGAAGAAATTCAGGAACAAAATAGTAACAAGAAATTGAATTTTGCCTCCTTCTAGACCAGGGGTTGGCTAACGTTTTCTGGGGAGGGTCAGATAGTAAATATTTTAGTCTTTGAGGGCCACAGTTTCATCACAAATACATGACTCTGCCAGAGACATCATATAAATAAATAGGTGTGGCTGTGTTTCAATAATACTTTATTTATAAAAACAGGCTGCAAGGGGGTTTGCCCATTGTCTGTAATTTGCCATCTCCTGCTCTAGACCACAAATGATCAACTAAGCAAACAGATAGAAGATCTGAAAATTATAAGGTTAATCTAATTGATATAAATTAATCACAATTCCATATAAACAGAGAATATGTTTTCTTTCAAATTCTGTGGAATAGTTATAAAATTTTACAATGCAGAAGCAGTTGCTACCATTTATCAAGTGCTTTTTATGTGTTTGGCACCAAGAAATTCACATGCATGAACTCATACAATTTCATGAAGCAGATACAATTATTTTTATGCCCATTTTACAGATAAGAAAGCCTAAGGTAGGTTTAAAAAATAATGTTTCTACATTATCTCCCACTACCTCTTTGCTTGCTTTTTATATTCCACCCAAACAAGTTTTCAATACATAGAGGGTTTCTGTCCCCATAACTTTACCCTTGCTGTTCATTCTGCCTACAGTGCCTTTTCCTTGTACTTTCACCATCAACTTTCATCCCTTATTCACGATCCAGCTCAGTGATACCTCTTCTATGAAACTTTCCCTTTTCCTTTTCAAACAAAAACCACCTCTGTCCTCCTCCTACACATTCAGAGGACTTCATTCTTCTCTGGATGTAGTTATATTATCCTCTACATTGTTAGTTATGCACATGTGTTCTTTCTCCTCACTTTTGGAGCAACCGTTAGATATGTGAACTTATTCTAATTATTCTAATTTTTTTTTTTTTTTTTTTTTTTTTTTGCGGTATGCGGGCCTCACTGTTGTGGCCTCTCCCATTGCGGAGCACAGGCTCTGGATGCGCAGGCTCAGTGGCCATGGCTCACGGGCCCAGCCGCTCCGCTGAATGTGGGATCCTCCTGGACCTGGGCACGAACCCGTGTCCCCTACATCGGCAGGCAGACTCTAAACCACTGCGCCCCCAGGGAAGCCCTAATTATTCTAATTTTTAAATCATTCATGTTATAACAGAAATACCATGTGCAACGTAAACATTCATATATAAATTAAATGTACCATGTTGCTTTTCCCCTTTCATAATGAGTTAAGTAGAGTTTATCAACCTTTATTTTATCAGATCATTATCTTAGGGACATTTTCACTCAAAGGTGGGCAAGATCGATATATTTATCAATCAATTGATATATACACATGCATATGAATATGATGGTGTCAGCTGAAAAAAATGCACAATGTGAGAGTTGTGAGTTAAGTTTTATTTGAGGCAAAATGAGGACTATAGCCCGGGAGACAGCATTTCAGAAAGCTCTGAGAAACTGCTCCGAAGAGGTTGGGTGGGGGGAAGGCCAGTGTTATACATGACTTTAGTGAAGGGGGGACGTGCAGTCAAGCACACTTGTTGGCAGAGGCTTGCTGTCAGTCACGAGGAGCAGATGTCACTGTTAATGATTTTAGTGCTTTTCTAGAGATGAGGAGATGCAAGAATTTGGCTCATAAAATCTTCTCCTGAAAATATCTAACTATCTGAAGGCCTGTTCTGCTAGTTTTTCCCAGAGCACAGAGCGCCTCATTCCTGATCTCCACCCTGAACTCCTTTCAGGGGCTGTTGAAAGTCAACAGCTGCAGCGGCTCATGATTTAATCCTTGTAGATGGCAGATGGCAAGTGCCAATTTGGAGTTGGCAATGACAATATTAATACATATATAATTATTAATGTGGCTAAGGATAATATTAAAAATAAGGATAATTATAGCTAAGGATGGTTTTTCCTCCAAGAGTATTTGAATGTTCTATTTCAAGTATCACAATGCCTTCTGAAAGCCCAGTGATTGTTTATGTAATTTTTCACATTGGGAAGAGGAACTATGGTAGAAGAGGGACCCGGGAGCTATAAGTGACTCAGCTAAGTAGTACAAGATAAGACACATGGTTGGGTTGGATTCCCTCTTAGGCCAGAACCTCCTCTGGAAAGTTCTCCCATCAGAGAACCGAGTGTATAACCCCAGAGCATTGACGATCAGAGTAATGAGTTAGTACTGCTCTAACATTTACAAATCATAATAAAATCATAATTCTCCACATAGGTTCTCTGTGATGCAGCCATTCCAACAGATGTGTGAAGCTCTCTGTAAACAATTTTAGCAGTCATGTGTAATCACAATACGTTATGTAACAGATGTGCCCACGAAATTCAATTCGAGGAAAGAGTGAGCACTTACTGAAGTCAGTAGAATAGCCTACGACGGACTCAATGAGAGATTCCTACAAAGCTACCCACAGTTTCTTCAAGAGGAGCTTCCCTCACTATATTTTGTTCTAGACTTATGGTTAAATATAGTTTTTGTTTGTTTTTTTGTTGTTGTTGTTTTGTCTTTTTATTTATTTATTTTTTTTGTGGTACGCGGGCCTCTCACTGTTGTGGCCTCTCCCGTTGTGGAGCACAGGCTCTGGACACGCAGGCTCAGCGGCCATGGCTCACGGGCCCAGCCGCTCCGCGGCATGTGGGATCTTCCCGGACCGGGTCACGAACCTGTGTCCCCTGCATTGGCAGGCGGACTCTCAACCACTGCGCCACCAGGGAAGCCCAAATATAGTTCTTTTTAAAAATTTTTTGATTGAATTTTTATTTTATTCTATTTTTTATTGAAGTTTAGTTCATTTACAACATTGTGTTAGTTTCCGGTGTACAGCAAAGTGATTCAATTATACATACATATATAACTTTCAGATATTTTTTCCCTTACAGGTTGTTCTTTGATGAAAAAAAATAATTAAAATGTTTGCCTTTTGTTTTCTTGTTGGTAGTGGCAGCTAGTGATTCCTGGCTTGCAGGCTGGCCACACTATAGCTTTCAGAATATTCATTTTCTGTTACCATCCCCCATTTGTACTAACCAGTAAGAAATCTTGTAAGGAACACACATTTAAAACTAAAAATAGGGCTTCCCTGGTGGCGCAGTGGTTGAGAGTCCGCCTGCCGATGCAGGGGACGCGGGTTCGTGCCCCGGTCTGGGAGGATCCCGCATGCCACGGAGCGGCTGGGCCCGTGAGCCGTGGCTGCTGAGCCTGCGAGTCCGGAGCCTGTGCTCCGCAGGGGGGAGAGGCCGCAACAGTGAGAGGCCCGCCTACCGCCAAAAAAAAAAAAAGCAAAAACAAAACAAACAAACAAAAAAACTAAAAATAAGAATGCGAGAGAAAACTCCGTACTCCCTATTCTCAAATATGAAAATAAAACCGCTGGTAAATTGCAAGTTGTTCATACAGGCTTTCAAGAACCTCAGTGCTGAAAATGAGCTTTAGTGAGCAGGTCAGAAAAGGTTTACTTTAAATGAAGGGGTTTTGGTGAGTTGTCCTTTTTCTCCTCAAGGCAGAGGCTACCACTTCATAAACATTAGCTCATGACACAGGTTTGATGAAAGAAACCAGTATCTTCCCTGACTTTACAGAGAAAGATGGAGCCCAAGCATTTCTTTTTCACAAGGAAAACTATCTTGACCACACTATGGCCCTAGAGGGAACTGCTATGCTTCTGGATCTATGAAAATAAGACCCAAAAACTTTATGTTTTCTTCTAGAGAGTAACATCTCTGAGGTGGAGACAGATGTAGCCTTTACCCTCAGTCCGACAGTGCGCTGGCAAGAAAATGCTATATAGGCAGTTTTAGAGAGAGGATTGTGCTAAAACATATTTTCGGAGAATCCAATGAGAAGTTGTTAGTAGAAGCCTGTGGATCCAGTGGAGACAAGGACATGATTCTTCTCTGTGTTCTTCATTTGTAAAATAGAGAATAATGAAACAGGAAAGGATTAGGGGTCATACTTGCATGCTGACTCTTGAGTGATGGAGACTTGCTGCTCTGATAGAGTGTGACAAGGGCTCTGGGGCCACCGCCAGCCTCAACAGGAACAGCAAAGCTGCCACTGGAAAAGGAAAGTGAACAGACAGAACAGAACATTCAGCTGCAGGAGTATGGATGAGAGAGAAGGTTGGATGAAGGTTCTGAAGTAAAAGATAGATCTTATCTCAGAACCAAGATATGTAGAAGGAAGCAGAAAGTCATTTCGGGCAGAGAGAATAGCATGTGGGCATGAAAAAGCTGGGTTTTCTGGAAACAGCCAAAAGGGCAACATGGCGAAACACTGGGCGATAGGGGGAGTGGTCTTTCCTTTCCATGAGGCGGGAGAGGTAGGTTGGAGCCAAATGGTGATTCATAGTAAAATCTAAGATTTTCCAAATACTTAATTATATTTACATCAAAGGACATGGATCAGCTCACTTAACTTTCTCAACTTCCATATGAGTTTAGTATTATTGCTATCCCCTTTTTACCGAGGAGAGACTGAAGCACAGAGAGTTGACTACCTTGCCCAGGGTCACTCTTTTAGGAAGGGGCGGGGCCTGGATTCAAACTAGGGTCATCTGGCTCCAGAGCCCTATGTGTCAGCTTCCATGCCACGCTGAATCCCCATCTGATTTCTGCCATCATTCAGCTTCAAAGGAAGTACAGTGTGGAGGAAAGACCATGAACAAGAAGCTAGAATCCTAGCTCATGGCATCGGCTTTTCCAGAACTCAGAGGAGAATTTATGGTCCTCAGTTCCACTGTCTATAAAGTAGAAAGATGCTAAGGCTCTTTCCATTCCAGGTTATACGATCCCGATAGCAAAAGTCTCATTTGTTTTGCCTTTTCTTCCATACATATATTATTATGGCATGAGCTCTAAGTGGCAAATAAGGGGAATTTGCCCTCCCTGCAAAGTGGCCTCCCACACCCTGCCCCCTGGCTCTCTGGGTTTCTTGCTCTGTGGCGATGCCTCAGTCTTTAGGGCCCTCAGGTGATCACAGCTCCACTGACCCCAGTGCTGTTCTGTCCTCTGCTGGAGATAGCTCCAAAGCCCTACCCTCACCTAATGCTCCCTCTAGTCCCTGGACCAGAGCAAGAATCAATCTATGGTTTTTAGGACACCTTACTGATGGTTTAGCGATATGGAGGGTATAACATGGGGAGCAGGCTTCGTGGATGACAGAGCTCCCACCTGGTCCCTCAGCAGACGCTGCATCTTCACTCCAGGTCAGACACTTGTAACCTGCTCCACAGAGGTAACAGTTTCCTCTTACCCTGGTTCCTGGGAATATCTTTTCTTTGGAGCTCCAATATGTAATTTTTTATGATTTTATTCAACATAATGTTTTTCGAGGGAAGCTTCAGCTCAGCCTGCTGTGTTTTGACAACCCCTAAATATGCTTTTAAGTTCAACCCCACACTCTGAACACTGTTTATTGTCATTCAGGGGTTCAGGGGTGAGTAGCTTTATCTTTAACTTCATTTCCAATTCCATGCCTTAAATGCCAATTCCTTCCGCATGGATAAAGTTACTCAAAATCTATTGAAATACCTTAAAATTATATTTGGCAATATTTTTCTTCCCCCCTTCCCCTTAGTTTTGAAAACATTCCTGGCTTAAGATCATCAGAAAAAAAATAACAAGAGAAATGTAAGTGGTTTCTCCAAGTCAACCAGTCATGGTGACTCCAAGTCTTTTCTCATGCCCAGCCCTCTGCAAATCATTGTGTGTCAGTGACATCTGGACCTTTCTGCACAATGCCCAGGCTGGGACACTGTCTTACTGGACCCTAACTGAATCCATCTGGTCAACAGAAATGGGTCAGCCAATGTCCATGAGCTTGGAATATGATTTTTGTGTTGCTGCTTTGAGCTTGGTTTGAAATAAATGATTCATGAGTTGAAAAAATTAATATGCAAGTTAAGCAGGGGTATTCTTTGACCTTGGGCTGAGAGCAGCAGTTTGTGAACATTTTAGCAGTTTTAGCAGAGGAAGAGTGAGAGAAAGGAAATAACTCTGGTGCCAGCTTGCTGAACCTTTCTCTGATTCAAACAAGGGAAACCATCTATTGTGTTGTGCTCTTAGCCCATTGTCAGTGTTCAGAAAACTCAAGCATCTGAGCTCTGTGCAATGCTGAGGGCGAGCAAACCCTCAGAGCTAATATGTATTAAGTAATTGTATTCAATGAATTCTCATTGAATGCCTTTTATGTTCTAGACTCTGCATGTTATCATTCTTGCTGAGGAAACTATGGTAAGAAAAAGAACCATCTTTCCTGCCCTCATGGAGTTGGAGTCCAGCGTGAGAAACAGACATACACAAAATAACCATACAGATGTATAACTTCACTAGGAGTTGATTCATACAATTTGGTGCCTATCAGAGGAAGCTATAATCCTATGTTCAGATCCAAAGAAGACTCTACAATTCTCCAGAGAGAATTCAAATTTATTTTTAAAATCTTAAATTCTGAGTATACAAACACAAATGAAGAAAAAGAGAAAGGCAGAGTGGCACAAAGGTCATTCTATTAGGTGGACTTTTTTTTTTTTTTTTTTTTTTTGCGCTATGTGGGCCTCTCACTGTTGTGGCCTCTCCTGTTGCGGAGCACAGGCTCCGGACGCGCAGGCTCAGCGGCCATGGCTCACGGGCCCAGCTGCTCCGCGGCATGTGGGATCTTCCCGGACCGGGGCACGAACCCGTGTCCCCTGCATCAGCATACAGACTCTCAACCACTGCGCCACCAGGGAAGCCCATAGGTGGATTGGTTTTTAAAGCACATGTACAAAAGATAAAAAGAGAAGTCTGTACCTAAGAACAAGTACGCAGGAGTATTAGGATACTCTGAACTCTGAGGAATGTTAAAACCCAGAATGAATTAAGACTTGAAAAGAATGGCAGAGAACCAAAAAGGTTTTATTTTCACTGTATTTTAGGCAAGAGGAATAAAAAAGGTATAGCTGCAGTGTTTGGAATAGAAGGCCTAATGATATCAGATGCTAAAGAGAAGACAAAACAATTCTACTTTTCTCTGCCTAAGAGAAAAATCTTCAGACTGGAAATGATAAACCAAATAAAACAGAGTGGAGAACAGTTAAATGGCAAGACTATCTAGGTATTTTATATGAATTTATACCAATGGGCCACTTATCTTTCAAACTTTACTGACAATATTAAAGTAACTGTGTCACGTATAAAAATATGAGCAAGTGCTATCCCCATCTGAAAAAGATAAAAGAAAATTTCAGGAAAAATAACTCATTTTAACAACAGGCAAAAGTCTGGAATAGGTTTTCAGTGATCAACCAGACAGACAGTGCGTACTAAAAAAAAGAGTAAATTGGTAATTAAGGGTATTAATACTGGTTTAGAAGGAACAGGTTATGTCAAAACAACCACATTGTTTTTCTTTTTCCACATAGTTATGACACTGGTAAATCAGAGAAAGAGATTAGCAATCTGGTGGGCAGGGCTATGTCTCAGCCTGGCTGTGGCCCGTGGGTCCAGGGACAGATGCCGGGCCTGCTGGTGGCTGGCTTTGGGGCCCGGGAGGTCCGGGCTGGTGCAGACCCAGTGGTGAGTGAGGTTGTGTCCCTACGTGGCTACCTGCTTGGTCTGAGGAGGTCCCTGGACTGGTGCCAACCAGCTGGTGGGCAGGGAAGCCCCCCAGCCCTAATAGGCTAGAGGGAGGACTCCCAAAATGTCATTTGCCAGCACTAGTGCCCTCATGGTTAAACAAGCTCTCCAAAGTGGCTGCCATCAGCATTGATGTTCCCATGGTGAGTCCCAGTTGCCTCCTTCCTTTCCAGGAGGGTCTCCAAGATCAGCAAATGGGTCTGACCCAGGCTCCTTTCAAATCACTGCCTCTGTGCCATGTCTCAGAGCCTTGGAGATTTTGTGTGTACCCTTTAAGAGTGGAATCTCTATTCCCTACAGCCCTGAGTTCTTGTGTATGCAAGCCCTGCTGGCCTTCAAAGCAGATGTTCTGGGCTTTCCTTCCTGGTGCAGAATCTGGATTAGGGAGCTCAATGTGGAGCTCAGACCCCTTGTTTTTGGGGGGAGAACCTCTTCAATTGTGATTATCCTTCCATCTGTGGGTCACTTATTGAGGGTGTGGGTCTTAGCTATACTGCATCCCCGCCCCTCCTACCCATCTTGTTGTGGTTTCTTCTTTATACCCTTAGTTGTGGATAAGCTTTTCTGTTAGTCTTCAGGTTGTTCTCATAGCTGGTTGCTCTGTAAATAGTTGTAGCTTTTGTATACCCATAGGAGGAGGTGAGCGCTGGGTCTCCCTGCTCCATCATTGGCCACTGGATTTGGTTGACTCTCTTGTTCAAGTTTACAGAGCTGGTCAGGAGAAGCAGGGGTCGGAACCAGGACTTCTGTCTGGAATAAATGCATGAATGGTAGAAACTTTCCCTCTCTCTCAATATCACCTTGGAGAGAGACTGAATAATAAAATGTGATTACTATAGGAGTGTACCTTTCTTTTTTTTTTATAAACAATTTCAGCTAGAACAAGCCATATGATAATGAAATATGTCCAGAGTCTGGATTTTGTCTGAGACAAACAGACACCTTCAACAGTTAAGCTCAGTATTTTATAACAATACTTTATTTCCAAGGTTTAAGTGTTCTAAATAAATCTTTTAAGGCATTCAGTCTTTTCCACAGAATGCTGCCCTCAAATATTTAGTTCTTGTTTGTTTCTTTCTTTTCTCTCTGAGGGTTTTCTAGGCTTTTGTCAATTCTGAAATTCAGGTTTAACTTTGCTGATGCTGGCCTGGTGTTATTTTTCTTTCCAATTTGCAAGTGGCAGCTGTGTAATGGTGAGTGTGCCTGCTGACATGCTCCGTTCCTCCTTTACAGCTCTTGTTAGCACGCCAAAAACTATCCATCATTCATACAGAATGATCCCATTACTATACTCTGCCCCCTCTACACACACTTAAAATTAATTGCGTGAGTTATTTTAAGATAACCACAATCATGGACTTGGCATTTATCAAAGTCTTAAGATAAATCTTTTAAGATCTAAATGACATAATCCTTATTACTGTAAGACTTATCGAGGATCCAGTAAAAATATATGACAACATGCTGTATTCACTGTTTAGATCATTAGAACAGGTTTCCAATTATTCTTTTAAATATATTTTTTATTTGATGATTGAAAAAAGATTTTACATTTAGTATTTAACCATCACCTAATGACACTTCCCACTGTAGTAGAGAGGCTAAGACTATAGCCTTTTGTACTCAGGAGATCAGATCTTTGCCCTGCTCAATTAAAAACTGTAGGTCAAGCTTCCTCTTTTTTCCAGGTCTCTATTTTCACCTAACATAGGAGCATTTGGAGAGTGTGTATGAGATAATAAAGCCAAAGGACCCAGTGCCTGCAGTGCTCCAGGTATTTTTTCAACTCATTTTTCCATGTCTATATATCTCTCCCACACCCATGGCATTAGTATCATTTGAGTTCTGTTGATCCTAGAATTTATCTCTCTTGCCTGAGTTCACGATTCACCTATCAACCCCCTACTTGAGATTTCTATTCTGGTTTTGAAGGGACATCTCAAATTAATATTAAAACTGAACTTATTTCAAACCTCCACTTACCGCTGTGAATCCCCCTCCCCCCCAACCTGCTCTCTAACTTACATCTTCATCTCTGCAAATAACATCATTCACCACTGCTTAGGATCCACCCCTACAAATTATCCATTATTCCTCTTTTCCCTTCTGCCCCTCATTTAATTCCCTAGTATAGCCTACGGGCACTGCCTCTAATATATCCCTCATTCTGACCACTTCCTATTTTTCTGTTGTCTTCCACAGCTGCAACATCCACATAATCATTCTCCCCATCCCCGCACAGGAGAAAACAGAAGAAACCTGCAATGTCATTAAGCCGAAGCACAGAGAACAGTCAGCTCATTGTTGTGGCTTAGGCCAGTGAGTCTCAACGTGAGAAATGCTATATTTAAAGGTCTGGACCTAGGTATCACCATCTCCTGGTCACTGATAAGAAATGCAAATTCCAACCCCAGAACTACTGAGAGACTCTGAGGATAGGGACCAGCAGTCTGAGTTCTAATAAACCTTGCAGGTAATTCAGATGCAGGGTCCAGTTTGAGAACAGCCAGCTTAGGCTTAGCTCAGCACAGTAGACGGGTCCCACTACCATCGCAGAACAATGCCACAGACGACGTGACCATCCCAGAGCCAGTGCAGTCTCAGTGCAATAGAAGGTGCAATACAGGGAAGGCCCTGCCACAGAGCACCTGCCCAGCCCTCTGTCCTATGTGGTATAGCCTCAGAGCTAGCACCCAGGCCACAGGGACAGAGACCACAGAAAGGGGCAGTGCCCTGTCTGGGGACACAGTGAGCATCAGCTTCTCACTCTGTGTCATTAACAATTCCAAGGGAAAAGGAAACTGGCAGGTTGGGAGACAGTCATGTGTAGAAACAGTAATGACATGCAATTCTCAGTTCTTGGCACTGAAGAAAATAGTTGGCAGGGTTGACAGCTGCCTCAGGAACAATTCTTTTTTTTTTTTTTTTTTTTTGCAGTACGCGGGCCTCTCACTGTTGTGGCCTCTCCTGTTGCGGAGCACAGGCTCCGGACGCACAGGCTCAGCGGCCATGGCTCACGGGCCCAGCCGCTCCGCAGCATGTGGGATCTTCCCAGACCGGGGCATGAACTCGTGTCCCCTGCATCGGCAGGCAGACTCTCAACCACCGCGCCACCAGGGAAGCCCAGAAATAATTCTTGAACCCCACAGGAACCCCACTGGAGACAAAATTGTGTTGGGGAAGTCAAGAGTTTCACCAATTACACTAGTTGAGTTTGAAAGAGCAAAAAGTTATTTACCTAAGGAAATGGCTTTCAGTGTTTCCCAAGTGCCCCATATATTCTAGGTCAAGCATCCGCAACCCTCTTCCCATTACTCCTTGACTATTTCCCTTTCCTCTCCATTCTCCCCTTTGCTTCATTGCTCTTTGTCCGTCTCTCCGCCATCCTTCTCTCTGGATGTTATGAAGTCAAAGACCATGCAAAGAAAATAAACATTTGGTATTATATGATTCTGTTTCATGTTGCTAGGAGACGGTCCCCAAACCTCCTTTCCTTGAAGGGTCTCAGGTGGTCTTACAACAGCATGACAAGCAGATACCAGTGTTGCTTATAAACTTGATCTGTCATCAAGGTGAGATTTTTTTGTCTAGGCCAACAAAACAATTTATTGAAGGTTCTACCACATCCTCAGCTGTTTTCTTGGATAGAGAGGGAACACCAAGAGTTGAAAGGGAAAGTTATTCTTGATATTAAAGAGATGGGGGTGACCTCATGGTATCCCTGAAATCGCACGGTTCATTTCCTGTACATTTAATGGGAGAATGTTTAATCTTTTCCTCCTTCCTTCCTTTCCTTTTCTTTTCTTTTTACTTTTCTTTCCTTGTCTTCCTTCCTTCCTTCCTTCTCTTCCTCTGGTAAGGACATTTCCAGTTGATTTTTTCAATGTGCCTTCTATCCTCAGACTTATTGCACAGTCTATTGCAATTGTCCAGAAGCAGCCTGAAGGTGCTCTAAAGGTGCCTCCATTTGACCTCACACATAACGTGGTTATCCCCTGATTCTATCACTCCCCCACTAGACTCTTTCAGGAAAAGGACCAAGGCTTGTTTGTCTTTGAATCTGTAGCCCAGTTCCTGGAAAAGAGTAAATGGTCAATAAAATTTTGAACTTAACTAAACTTAGAGGCAGTTGTTTATAAATTCCAAAAGTAGCTGATTGCTCAGAGGCAGGCTATTTGACTTTGTCCCCATTTTGTACCTTCTTCTCTAGACTGGCTGACATCCACCCTACTCAACAAATATCATGCTCATTCTCACTTCCTGACTTTCCCATATTTTTATGCCTATGGAAGAGATTGTGCAAAGCATTTTATAATTAATTTGATAGTCAAATTTATGCAAAGAAGAAAAACTTTACATATGTACTTAAATTTAAGGTAATCTATACAATCTTTTTACCATTTGAATTTCTTACAACAAAATCAGTAAGATCATGGTAAAGAGATAAATTTTCACATTGATTATATTTTATTAAAATTAAGCCCCTATTGCAAAAATAATATGGTGTATTATTTATCTGTTTTTTGCATTGTGAATTACTCAAAACTTTGCCGATTAACACAATAAGCATTTGTTATTTCACACATGTTATTTCTGAGAGTAAGGGAGGGGCTTAGATGAGTGTTTCTGGCTCAGGGTCTCACACGAAGTTTCAGTCAAGATGGTGGCCAAGACTGCAGTCACCTGAAGGTTTGACTGATGCTGAAGGATTTACTTCCCCAGAGTTCTCCCTTACTGTGGCTGGAGGCCTCACTCTTTGCTGGCTATTGGCAGGAGGCCTAAGTTTCCAATCACGTATATCTCTCCACAGGACTGCTTGAGTGTCCTCATGACATGGCAACTGACTTTCCTCAGAGTAAGTGAACCAAGAGAGACAGACAAAATGACAAAGGAAAAGCCACGATGCTTTTTATGATCTGGTCTTGAAAACCACACTGTCACTTTTGCCACATTTTATTCAATAGATGTGAGTCACCAAGTACAGCCCACTCAAGGTAGGATAATTAGGTTCCACCTATTGAAAGGAGGAGTATCTAAGAATTCACATATTTTAAATTGGTTTACAACTTTACCTGAACAAACAGCTCTTTTAAAAGAAACATTCTAACAAATATAGTTTCTTATAAGAATTGTTTACAGTCTCAAAGTCACAAGTCAACAGATGGCAGAAAGAGTACAACACACATTTTTGAATAATATACTTGCTGTACTTGGTGATCAGTCTTAGCCAGAAACCTAACTCTATTATGACAAGATTCAAAGTAGTATCGATTTAACTTAAATGTATGGTAACTGGTATGTAAACAAGTGAAAGGGCAAGAAAAAAGTTGATGAGTATCTTACACAGTGCATTTGAGTGATAGAAATGAGTGTCTGAAGCAGTGAGCTGAGAGAAAGAGGATTGATGAGCAGAAGTGAAATCAGGGAATTAGAAGTGAGTCAGATGATACAATCTTGCCAGTTAGGGAAGGACATTAGATTTTACTTTGCATGTAGTAGAAAGCTATTGAAAAGTTTGGGGCAGGGGAACAACCGAATCTACGGTATTTTTTAAAAGATCGCTCTGGATGCTATGTAGAAAGTTGACTGTAGTGGTGTAAATGCTGAAGCAGGCAGACAGGTTAGGAGACGATTGCAAACGTCAGGCTTGGAGCAGAGTGCTAGTGTAGTAGGTGCTGGTGTAGCTAGCCCACATCTGGCAACATTTTGAAAGTAGAGCCAACAGAATTTGTTGATGGATTGGATGTGACTTATGGGAGAAAAAGAGGATGTTTTTGACACAGAGACTGGAAGATTGGTGATACCATTTCCTGACATGGGAAAAACTATGGGCAAATCAGGTTTGAATAGAAAAGGCAAGGGTTTGTTAAGAATGTGTTAGATTTGAGGTGCATAACAGAAATGTGATCAGTCAGGATAAGCTAGGTTAAGATGCAGAACGAACAATCCCCAAATATCATTGGGTTAAAAAATATAGATTTATTTCTTAATCTTGCTTCAAGTCCAGCAAGGGTCAACAGCAGTGCTGCCTACTTCAGTCACTCAGAGAGCCAATCTAATGGAAGATTTTCTAGACACATACTTCCCCTGATAGAGAGCATGAGAGCAAAGGGAATATGGCTACTGTGCTCTGGCTCTTTAAGGCTTCTCTTATAAATGACCTAAAACACTGCCTGCTCACTTTCACTGGGGAAAAAATGCAGATGGCTAGCTACAAGAGGAGGAAGTTTCAGAGAAATGCAGTTCTACCATGTAGCAAAAGTGATTATTTATGAATAACCCTAACAACCTCCACAATATCTAAGTGGAAATGCTGAGTAAGCTAATGGATACTTGAGTTGGGAATCAAGGAAAGAGGTTAGGCTGGTAATACATATATTTGTGATTGGTCAGCATGTGGATGGTATTTAAACCTATGGGACTAGGCGACACCACCAAAGCAGTGAGACACTAGGATTGAGACACCAGGATTGAGACACCTCAATATCTAGAAGTAGGAAGAGGAAGTTGGGTGAGGCGTGAGGTGGGAAAAAAAAAAACAAGAATGAGTGTTCAGTTGTAAATGAAGAAAACTTTCTAGATTTGTTTGAAAGAGAAGACAGAACATTTTGTCTGGTAGTGTTTATTTTCTTCCTGCAGTAAGAAACAAAGTTACCAGCTCAGAATTAGAAGGAGGGGAATGTGGTGAAGATTAAAGGGGGGAGAAAAGGTATGCCCTATTGATCTAGAAGAGTGGGAGAGTGCATATCATGGGGAAATAGAGGAGAATTTTTAGGTAACACTGGGATCTACTTGAAGTCAGTCAGAATAGTCGATTTAAAGATCTGTCAGAATAGTTGTGTGATTTTTTTTCTCACCACAGTTACCTGCTCAGGTGCAGGTGCAGATTAGATGAGAGACCATATTTAACTGGGTGGCGTTTGCCAGTCCACAGGGGAGAAGGAGTTGGGATACATATGAGATGTGATTGCCTGACTGTGGGACTTCAACTAGATAAGCAGGGAACCGAAAATATCAGAGGGATGAGGAGTAGTGAAAAGTCACGTGGGATCAATAGTTTGCAGAAAAGTCCTAAGGGCTTTGAGAAATCATAGGAGGTGGGGCTGTAAAGAAATAAAGCTAAAAGGATGAGAGGCATTTGTTAAAGCTTGGTAAGCTTTAGGCTGATCATGGGAGCAGATGTCTCAGAATGGAGGACAAGATTTGGAGGAAAAAGTCAAGGATCTGGAGGCCAGTGTATTGGAGGAATCATTAGTTTGGATGTCAAAATCCCAAAATTAAATTTTGATAGTGAGGATGTCAATGTTGGGAGAGAGGGGAATATTGACAAAAGCACTAACAGTTCAGTGGGTCTCCTCCTTAGTCACACAGAGAGTGGTGTCTGGACCAGTGGAGAGTTGTTCTCTTTTAAAGGAGAATGGTAACATAGAGTGAGAGCAAGGACAGAGTATTCATCGTAACACTCGTGCTGATGAGGCACCTGTGAGACCTCCAGATGGAGATGTCTAGTAGGAAGTTGGATAAACAATACTGGAGTTCAGAAGAGATAATTACAATGGAGTCATATATTTGAAGATTCACAGCATAGAGACAGTTGTTGCAGTTAGGAGAACAAACAAGGTCAACATGGAAAAATATACAGACCTGGAGAGAAAAGAACCAAGGGAAGAATGCTGAAAGACAAGAACATTTAAATGATAATCAAAGGAAGAGAAAAAACTCGGAAAAATGAAGTAGGAGAAGTATCAGAAGAGTTTGATTTCAAAATCTGGCTCTTTACTCAATGATACAAAACTAAAAGGCTAAGGTGAATGTGAGAGGAAGTCTTAAAAATGTAAGTGAAAAGAAACTTGTTTTAAGTACTTAGGAGTGGGCTTCCCTGGTGGTGCAGTGGTTAAGAATCTGCCTGCCAATGCAGGGGACACAGGTTCGAGCCCTGGGCCGGGAAGATCCCACATGCCATGGAGCAACTAAGCCCGTGCATCACAACTACTGAGCCTGCACTCTAGAGCCCATGAGCCACAACTACTGAGCCCATGAGCCACAACTACTGAAGCCTGTGTGTCTAGAGCCCGGGCTCCACAACAAGAGAAGCCACCGCAGTGAGAAGCCCACGCATCACAACAAAGAGTAGCCCCTGCTCGCCGCAACTAGAGAAAGCTCGTGCACAGCAACAAAGACCCAACACAGCCAATAAATAAGTAAAATAAAATAAATAATTTTTTTAAAAAAGCTTTTTAAGTACTTAGGAGTAACTAATATATATATGGATAATTAGAAGAAGTCACCATCTCCATTTTTTCCTAACCTTTCCTTAGCAAAAGTTAAATTATCATTCTATGTTAAATGTGAGATGAGGCTGGACTCGCTGCATTGTTTTAGCTGTGGCTTGTTCCACTAAGGGACCAGGTGGATTTCTGGATCATCTGGAAATGCTGAGCTGAACTCTGTCAGACCATATCACTTTAGCAAACAGTGATGCCACGATCTGTATCAGAGGATTTCTCTTCAGTGTGTTACCTTAAGAATCTTGCAAAAGGATTCTGAAATGTCAGCATTATTGTTTACATATGATAGAGTGCCATAGGAATTCATTCTTTGCTGTATTTCTTAGTTCACAAAGAAAAGTAATTTAACATGCCATAACGTATTTTGAGCTATGGATTAAAACCTGATAAGATTCAGTTTCAGGTTATGCATACTGATCTTTGGATATGGAATATTCTGGGGAAGCTCTGAAGATAATGAAGGTTAATAGGCAAAGCCAGCCTGTTTGGGGCCTGTAAGCACCATCTCTCTCAGTTTAATAGTTTATTTTAAATTCTCACATATTTCATGTTTATGAAAACTGTTCTCTTGGAACTCCTATTAAAAGGTACTATTAGGATATATAAACAAATATGGTTTTAATTTGCAGTCAACCCTAAAGTATCTGGAAAAATCCTGTGAATTCTCCAGCAAGTCCCTAGACAACCAAATTAGCTCAAGTTAGGACAATAAACATACTAAATTTACCCTTAAACCTAAAGTAAATTTAAACAAAACATAGCCTGCAAATTCGTTATGTCATTACCATTGATAAAAAGTGTACCATAGGGCCTCCCTGGTGGCGCAGTGGTTGAGAGTCCGCCTGCCGATGCAGGGGATACGGGTTCGTGCCCCGGTCTGGGAGGATCCCATATGCCGCGGAGCGGCTGGGCCCGTGAGCCATGGCCGCTGGGCCTGCGCATCCGGAGCCTATGCTCCGCAACGGGGGAGGCCACAACAGTGAGAGGCCCGCATACCGCAAAAAAAAAAAAAAAAAAAAAAGTGTACCATAGGATAACATTCTTAATGCAAGATTAATAGCAAACATTAAAGTGTTAATATTAGTCAACAGATACACACGTAACAACAATTTAAGAAGTTAGTGGCATTTATAATCAATACATATGATATGTTTTAAAGTAGTACAATAACTGATTCACTTTGTTATAAAGCAGAAACTAATAAAATAAAATAAAATAAAGTAGTACAGCCCATGGAAAATATTTCTACTTTCAACTCATGGAAAACAGTATTTTGAAGCTTCAGAAAAAAACCGTTTGACTCACTGTCTTTGACATATAGAAACTGAACAACGTTTTTTAAATCACTGTTTTATTTACTCAAGAGAATTAGTTGACCCTGAATTTTGCTCCATTTCTGAGTAGCTTCTCAACATCTAAGCATTTTCCTGACAATTGCACTGATTTTTCCAGACAAAATTTCTTGGAGTCTGCAGAGTTTCATCTGCACAGTCATAAGCACACAATTCAGATTCCCTTTTTACTGAATTTTGATGAAAAACAAAACATTTTTCTGTGGAGACTTGAACGAAGCTGTCTCTACAATACAGTTTTACTAAAAACAGTCTGTATTCTAGAGAACAATTTTATGCTTGATTAACATATACAGCTGTCTGATTAGGCTGGTTTCTGAAAGTCAGGCTCATGGATGGTAAGATATGGCAAGTGAGACATTTTCAGAGGGTACTGCACACTTAAAGGGGATAGAAGGAGGGTAGACAAGAAGCAGGAAACCCTAAATGTTGGATGAATATCATGACATGAAAGTGATTTTACACACACATTTTCTTCAGCAGCTCCAGGAATGCCCTGTTACTTATAGGATGGAGTTCTAATTACTTCCCATTAACTTGAAGATCCTTATCCTGACCTATCACTGGTTTAGTGGTGCTTGTTTGGTCATATCCTCTATTCCATCATAATTCATCCTCCTTGTCCTTCAAGTAGCTAACAGAGCCTGAGAGTTGCATTTCTCACCTTGCAATGTATATATCTGCTTTTATGTCTCTATCACCCTGACCAGACCCAAGATCCCCTATAGAAGAAAGTCTTCCTCATTGTGTATCCCCGGTGCCTGAGGGTTTACATTGAGAAAACCTCCATGAAGGCCTGTATAATAAGAGAATGTACTGATAGAAACACGGTTGTCTGTGTGTCTGAGTGTGTGAGAAAGAGAGAGGGGGTATATACACATATACACATGCATACACTTACATATACACATATGCACCCATTACATAACAATCCATACAAATATATTTATAACAGGATATTAAAGTACAGAACTTCCTGACTCAGTTTTAGCTGAAACCTGAAGACAATATCTGGCAACAACCTCCTAAACCACCTTAATAGGACATTCATAGACAGTAATCAAAAGTTCTAATTTTCTGATCATGGTCCCTTACAGTCACATTAAGGCTATTTAAGAACGAAAGCAGAAGAGCAGAGAAAGATGGAAAGGAAGGAGAGTTTTACTTTGGAGAGACTTGTAAGGGTTTTGCATCACAGCCCACGGGGAGGGGAAGGAGGACTTTTTGCTCAAGGAAATCACTTGGAGAAGGGGCTATGTGGTCCCTGGATTTTGAGGACACAGTGGAGGGATGTCTGACTCACGGGCGAAATGTTGGCTGAAGACATATGTGGCACCAAAGCAGAGGACTCCGTTGGGGAATAACTGCGTCTCCACAATGGCAGGTCCAAGGTGTGTGTTGACCAGATGTGCAACCTGCAGGAGGAATGTCAGCTCAGGATTGTTTTAAATAATACTCTCCAGGAGGGATTCCTGTACAGGGCAAGGAGACCTCATAAAAAAAGACATAATCTTCAGAGTGGTGGGTCTCCTAATGCCAGCCAAAGGCATGCTGTCCCTCATATCAAGAGTCCTGAAGTCAGAGACACCAAGAGGGAAGTCTGAAGGACCTCAGCAACAAGGACAAGGCTCAATTCAAATATTAGCCGTGGCCAGAGGCATCCAATGCCAGATTCGTGGGTTTCAGTCAAGTTAAATCTGTCCTTGGCAGGCTTCAACCAAGAAAGAGCCAGAGGCAGCCAAAGGCTGGACAAGCAGAGTGGGAAGCAGCATGCAGGAAGGCAAGGTCTTAGAGACGAGCTTACCAGGCTCTCTTTCTCACCTGCAGGAGTTCAACCGGAAGCAAGCCCTACTCAGGGCAGGGAGAAAATTGAACTTGCAATAAAGCTCAGAGGTTCAGTTATCACTCTGGACAGTATATTTGAATTACTAAATTGAGACTATCTTTTTTTGGCAACTGCTATGACCTAAGGACTCTGATTTTCCAGGAGGCCCCACAAGTCATGGGACCATTCCCAAATTTTATATAGGAAGTGGAAAAGACAGTCCCAAAGGGTGGGTTTTAACAGTCAATAGAGGAAAAATAAATTTATATTCTGATTGTATCCTGAGCCCTAATTGTTCAGTGTAAACTTTACACATGTGATTCCCTCTCAATTTAGCGGGGGAAATGCATTCCGGTGTAGTGCTAGAACTTTGGGAATTTGCTTAAATTATTTCTCCTCCAAGAAACTATTGATAAGTAAGTTTAATCTATCCACTATCTCTCTGTGGACAAACTAGTCTTGTGTTTGTATATGCATGTTTATAAGCTTCTAGAGCACTATTATTTATCCAAAGAGTCTACATGTTTGTTTACTTTATTCATAAATCAAATGATATAATTTATTTTAAGATAAAAATTTAACTAAATGTTAAGTTCATTAGAGGATCAGGACATTCTCTAACCAAAACTTTGGTCCTCTTCATCCTCAGTAAGTGACGGCTTTAGATGATTGGAAATCTTTGGTAGAAAAAACATTCAGGCTGAAGTGTTTGCTACATAACTGTTTTCCTAGATTCTGAGCTCAAATTTCCTTATCACTACTTATTGTCCTGTGCTTTTTTTTCTCACTCACACATTATCATTTAGTGAAACAAACATATAACCCCCAACATCAGAAATAAACAAAGCTGGTAATTCCAAAACTTAAAAAAAAAGAAAACACTCCTTGAATTTTAGGATTTTAGGATATAAACTGTGATTTTAGGATATCAGTTTGGATTCCTTTAAAATGTCACACACACACATTTTGCCAGAGAATGTAACTATAAATATTTTGTTTTAAAGTATTTAAAACACACTTTAAAATGTTACACACACACACTTTGCCAGAGAATGTAACTATAAATATTTTGTTTAAAAATATTTCTCAAAGGATTTGTTTCATAAAGAAAACATCTACTTTGCATATAGTCTTAGCACTGAGGGCTACATATCATCCCTGGGGAAATAATTCTAAATACACAATTCACTTTCAGACATGTTTTGTGTGGCCTATCTTTTAATTTAATCTTTCCATTATCTGCTCTCTTGTAACAATGTAAATCAAGCTTCCTCCTGGATTTTATATCACTTGAATAACCTTATAAATTACTTTATAAAATTTGTGATCTCTACAAACTTTCTCCAGCCCATCTCTTGATCAAGGCCACTTACCTCCCATTTCCAAATAAAGTGCAAAACTAAAAATAAACAAAACCTTATCTGCAAGCAGATAGAATTATAGCTTAACCACAGAAGAAATCCCCAACCTAAACAAATAGGTTAAATATTCTTGAAGAAGAGCTTGTTAATGATGCTAAAAACTCACTCTAATTTCTTAGGGGTTCAGGCTCCATGCAATGCTGGACTATACTAATACATCTGCAGATTGACACCTCTCAAATATTTCTTTGTCAAATATCCCTACATTATATTGAATCTCTGAGTTTAAAAAGTCGTTATTGCTCAACCTTGCCAGCTATATATAACTATATTATTACTCTCAGTTATTAAAAATGATATGTATTCATGAGGGAAATATTAAATGCACCCTTGCTTTATGTTATATTCAGAGCATAGCAAAATACTTGGTGTAGAGTGGTGCATTTTTTTGAATAAGCTTTTGAAAATTAAAGGAAAACAAAACAGTGTAATAGAAAAGTGTAAGCTCTCAAATCCCAACACACAAAATAATCATTGTTATATTTTGGAGGACTATCCTCTAGGCATCTTTTTTTTTTTTTTTTTTTGCGGTGCGCGGGCCTCTCTCTGTTGTGGCCTCTCCCGTTGCGGAGCACAGGCTCCGGACGCGCAGGCTCAGCAGCCATGGCTCACGGGCCCAGCCGCTCTGCGGCATGTGGGATCTTCCCAGACCGGGGCACGAACCCGTGTCCCCTGCATCGGCAGGCGGACTCTCAACCACTGCACCACCAGGGAAGCCCTAGGCACCTTTTTATGTACTATGTGACATGTATATTTTATATCACAGGTAAGCATGAAATTTTATTAACTATTTCCACATTTCCATTTAAATGGGATCACATTACACAGACAAGCCATTCTTCACTCAGCAGTGGATGAGCCCAGGTCATTTATGTTTATATCACAGGGTTGGGCCTAGGCAAAATTGTAAAGTAGATAAAGTTCTATTTAGATTTTTCAGCTTCTCCCTTTTTTTCTTTCTCAACTGCCCATCTAAACCCACCATCAGAAAAGGATCCAATGTAGACCCTGCTCCCATTCTTGCTATCATTTAGAAAAAAGAAGTGGTGTCAGTACTCCTTACATGATAAACAATAAAATTCCTCCTTGATGTTTTCATTTCTTGGGCCTTCCACATTTTTCATAGCCCATCATTTTTTGTCTTCAAAGGTACATGCAATTAATGTTCCTTCCTGGTTAGTCTTTAGACAGGAGAATATCAGTTTGTTTAAGCAAATGAAGTTTCTAAGCAGAATGTCATTTTAAAGAATGAGGTGGGGCTTCCCTGGTGGCGCAGTGGTTGAGAGTCCGCCTGCCGATGCAGGGGACACGGGTTCGTGCCCCGGTCCGTGAAGATCCCACATGCCGTGGAGCGGCTGGGCCCGTGAGCCATGGCCGCTGAGCCTGCGCGTCCGGAGACTGTGCTCTGCAACGGGAGAGGCCACAGCAGTAAGAGGCCCGTGTACCGCAAAAAAAAAAAAAAAAAAAAAAAAAAAAGAGGTGTCCACATGCCTCACGGTCATTAAGCAAATAGAATGTATATAGGTCACCTAGCTCTTAGTTTGAGTCAAGTTGTTGTATCTATGTGACCTCAGACCTTCACATTTTCAGCCGGATTTAATGATAGTGTTAAAGTCTCCAACCACCTCCTCGCATCCCAGGAAAGGAAGGTCAGGAAAGAGCAGCCTCTTCTCTATTCTTAGGATACCTGGTACCCGCACTGCTACTACAGAACTATCACACTGCATGGTGCCCCCATTCAGGTACCTTTCTCTCTTCACCACAGCTCTTGATGGCAGAATTAGTGCCTTAGTCATCTTTGCTTCTCAGCACCCAACACAAGGCCAGGTTCAAAATATATACCAAATATGTTTTTGTTAAATGGATGACATCTCCTCCCATAGGTGTATACACTTCACATATAAGGCTGATTATTTTCAATGAAATGCTTATGTTCTCTCATTATCTTAAATCTGAATTTCTGTGCAAAACCTGCTACTGTGTAGCAGCTTCCATCGGGAATACAGATACATTCCTTTTGACAAACAGATAAAATAACAAGCTAGGCAGAATTTCTGCAATACTTTGAGAGATGATAAATATTCACAGAGAAAGGGAAAAAGTAATCCAAGAACAGGCAAATATGCCATGATTAAAGTGAAAAGCAAAGGTGTTTTAAGGTGACCCCGAGGGAAACATGAGCCCTCAGAAAGGTCAAATTGATCATTTCTGCACTGAAGCTGAAAAATCAAAGAGAACTACAGAAAGTTTGATGATTCAGAACTATGGTAATCCTGAAATAATCATCAAGATAGAAATTCAGCTACAGAAATAAAAAAGGTACAGCATCAATTCTTCTGAACTTTAGTGTCAGTGAGACTGATTCAAGAAAGATACCTGTAACATTTCTGTAACAGAAATGTATCTATTACTAAGACATTTTCACAAAAATGAGAAGTTGGGGATCAGTCATAAGAAAGGCAAACAAAAACTTGACCATTTGCACAAATTTGGTTGACTGAAGAATTGCCTTTACCCACAAGGAAGGCAAAGCTGCTCCCACTGGAACATTCTCACATCTGAGACTTTCACTTGGCTAGTCTACATCTGACTTAAAGCAGCTGAAGCCTCCGGATATCAATCATTTATCATCAATGAAAGGAACTGATGGTACAGTTGAGAGTTTGCCCTCAACACATTATCATATCTAAATTAGTTCCTTATCTTTTTTTTTTTTTTTTTTTTTTTTTTTTGCGGTACGCGGGCCTCTCACTGTTGTGCCCTCTCCCGTTGCGGAGCACAGGCTCCGGACGCGCAGGCTCAGCGGCCATGGCTGACGGGCCCAGCCGCTCCACGGCATGTGGGATCCTCCCGGACTAGGGCACGAACCCGTGTCCCCTGCATCGGCAGGCAGACTCTCAACCACTGTGCCACCAGGGAAGTTCTTTTTTTTTTTTTTTTTTTTGAGTTCCTTATCTTTTGAGATTCTCTTGGAAAAGATGTGGTTTTTATTTTTGGTTTTTTACTTTAGACTTACTACTAGCTATGCAAATCCACCTAGGTCAACAGGCCCCAAACCTGACAGAAATGAGATGAACCCTAAGGAAATCAAATTGTAGGAAAATCACTTTGTTTTCAATGACACTTAGGGCACTAGGAATGTACTTTTTCAAAATTCTCTGCTCTCTGCCAAGAAATGCAACACGATGTGAATAATGAAAATACATAATGCAAAGTGAAATGCAGTCCATAATTTGCACATCAGTAAGAGTTTTTCTCCTCAGGCTGATCGACTTCGGAAATTAAAAACAAGGCTGTTTAAAAACCAGACCAACAGCATCATTAAATCGGAATGGAGGCCAACCGGATACGGAGCCATGATAATGGCGCTGTGTTTAGTCATCTGAAGAGAAGTAATAACGGAGATTCATAATGAATGGTGACAACACACATGGCAAGTGATTGCTTTGGAGGGCACCATGATGGACAGCAGGGAGAGTTCTTGGTTCACCCCAGGACACATTTTGGAGGTGCCCTGAGCCTAACATTTTGAGTTAGCATTTTCAAAGAGTTTGGAACTAAAAAGTTGAGAGTTTTTGATTATAAGCAAGACTTTTCCTGTGATCCCCTTCATTATAATTTGATCAACAACTTCAGCAAGATCATGTTCCTCATGTTCTTTCTGTGCTCAGGTGAGAAAAGGGCTTTGATGGCAGAGCTTATTGTAACCTTAGTGAGAGAGCCAAGAAACACTCCCAAGAGCACTGCGAGAAGAGAAGGGAAATTAAGACCTTCTCTGAAAGAAAAGAAAAGCCCCAAATCTATTTTCACAAGTAATTATTTCATCATCCTATGGACTTACAAAATGATAGCTATCCTCAACTGCTCTTGCCCATATGTCCTTTCAAATATACACCATATTCCATAAAGAACACTGCACATCTGCTCTTAAAATGAATGGCTTTAACTGCTGAGCTGCTAATGGGGCGCCTTCTCCTGTAGAATTTCCACCCATCTGCACACTCTAATTATCACATCCTCTTTAGATCTTATCTACTTCAACCCTTTTCCCTAAATGATCATCATCAATCCTACCCATGGTATCTCTAAATGTAGGAAATGAGTCTGGAGTAATAATGATGCCAGACCATGTTGCCATCTTCCCTTGAAAAAGAAAAACAATGGAAGTTTCAAACTTCTCCCCCAAACAAACAAACAGCAACAACGAACATCAACCACAGTCAGACACATGCTCCTGATGGGAAAAATAGTCTACCATCAGGCTGAAATTGTGACAAGAAGTTTATACTTGATAGAGAATTCTAGACTCATGAGAGGATATTTCCTGGAATACTAGGAAATTCTCTGCAACTTGTGGCAGGGAATTACATAAATATCGTACTCAAGGGAATCCTCTCTCTTCTTTTGGAACAGAAAGTACACAGGTTAAGGTAAAATAAACATTATTCTAAATTCGTTATATCCTTACTTGCCCTAGTCTTTAAACATTGTGGGTACATTTTGAATCAACTGGAATTTGTAAAAGTCACAAACCAAAGAGGCAAAAGAAAAAGGAAATAGAGAAAGAAAGTAAAAGACTTTTATTAGCTTCTCTTTGACTGTATAGCTTTGTTTTTATGGCAGTTGTTAAAATGAGAGTATGTCAGGAAAAAAATTCATTCTGCTCATATGCAATTATCACCTAAAATAACACCGTTTTCTCTGTTGGTCGTGAAAATAAGACATTTACATGGCAAAAGTTTCAGACCAGATTTATATCAGGATTGGGGAGAGAAAACAGAAGCTGCTCTAATAATTCCAATGAGAAAGTATGTTGATGCAAAAATTTGAAGCTTACACACTGTTGGAAGAGTTGAGGGGGCAAAAGTCAGTGAAGCTACTGCCACCAATGCCAGCTGCTAGAAGCACAAAAGTGGATGAACCTCACCAGCATACCTGGAACAGTCTGAGAACTTCTACTGTACACTCCCCAGGCTCTTGGCAACTGTTCCTGAAGAATAATAACTTCTTCTCCACCACCTTCCAAATCTCATGAGAGTCTGTCTCATTGGCAAACTCTCAACCAAAAATTTGGGAAAAGATTCTGGTAAATGGAGGTACAGGTTCTTTCCCTGCAATACAGAAAAGAATAGAAGAAAGATCTGGCAACCAATATTTGTTGTGTGAATGTGTAAGTGGGGAAGAAAATGAATAAAAGAATTCTTGTCTTAGCAGCATAAAGCCTTTCCAAGCTATACGGAAAATTAAAGTATAAACAGAATGAGAGGACGAGAGTTAGTTGTGTTATTTGAATGTTTAACAGCTGTGAGCTAATGTAGCCTGAATGACTGACTTCATAAAAGGGTTCCAACTACTATGAGCTGGAACTGGTTTGTGTTTTTAGCCTTTTTATTTTATTTAGTTTAGCTTAATTATTTTTTATATTGGCCACCCCACCCCTTTTCTGATCAGATAGTCTTTCTCAGAATTATGTAGTCATATTGACTAGTTTTCCCCTTAACAAACTGAAGTCGCAATCCAGTTTTGCTTCCCTAAGATTACTCCCCCTTATCATCGTGATTGAAATTTTGAGTTCCCAATCTTTTCAGTCATATATTTACACAGAGCCTTTGGTCAATTCTAGAGATGGCAAGTCATGTTCCTGAGAATAGATTTTAGCAATTTAATTCAAAGAGCAGCCTGATTCTCCTTATTTCTTAAATTATTGCTTCATGTGCATCAATATCTGTTGATCGGTTCTGCAACATTCCTAATGTTTCCATATTTTCATTGGTTTTATTAAATCGGCAATGATGTTCTTAAGAAACAAGCAACTGATATAGTCGGTAGACTGAAAAAAAGCTATATGTTAAATAAAAGGTAAGAAAATTTCAGGAATGATGATTAAAATATCCTGCCACCAACAGTGACAGTTCTAAAATATTACTGGAGTCAATTTTTTTTTAGAGTAAGAAAATATCATTGTTTTTAATACTATAATAATATTTCCATGGAAACTCCACTGTATATTTTATTACTGTATAAATCTCAGCTAGTATGGTGCTTAGGATGCAATATGAATGCACCATAATAATTAATTTCAAGTAGCTCTAATAGATACTGGAAGTTTCTTTTAAAAAGTATAACCATTAATTAGATATTCAAATGACAATACTGTTGGCAGGAAAGCAAGTCATGATAAGCATGTCTGGGCACAGCCTGGTATTACTTGGTTTAGCTCTCCCAGAGGTCATGATGGCACACCACATCACTGGTTCTTCCTTGCCTGGCTAAAAACCATGCCAAAACTCATGAAGATATGGCACTTCAATAGGAACCATGCTGAGTCCTGATGTGCTCTGCACAGCAGCCTGAAAGTGCACACAGTACAATGTCATGTGGAATCATTCCTCGTCCAGCACTTCATTCCTGTAACGAACTCCCTCACTCCGCTTTTCATTCAGCACATGGCAGGTACTGAGATCCGAGAGGGTTTGTGAAATACAGAATGAGACATGAACTCTATAGCCACTAATGAAACAGTGTGTTTATTATTTTTTTAAAGTTTATGTGTATTTTTATGAATATTCTTTAAACAGGAACAGCAATTTTTGTAAGGATGAGAAGAAAGGGCATCCAGGAGGTAGGTAGTCATTTGGAAAATGTAGCCACTTGTATGCATTTATGAGATACATACATTTCTGGCGACATTTACACTTCTCACCATGTGCTCGCTTTTTTTATTGAAAGCACCCTCTGTAGGCTTCTATTAAAGAGGTTCTCACAGATTGCTAGAAATTGGGATCCCTGCGGGAATAGGATTTAGCATGGGTGACTTTTAAAAGGTCAGTGAGTGTCTCAGACATTGGCCTGTGCTGGAGGATGCAAAGCTTGGGTGGATCCCAAGAGGGAAGGCAGCCTGAGAGCTAGGGTCGCCAGATGAGCTTATCTGAGTTAAGGATGGAGGAAAACAGGGGCTGAAGAAAAGAGTTGAATTTATATTTCTACGTAGGGACAGCCCTGAGCAAAGAAAATATTGAAAACTAAGGTTGAGCAAATAATGGAAAGGAAAAGTTGAATGTGACAAAGGAAAGGCTATAAGAACAAGGCTATGCATGGTAAAAACTGTGTCTGATTTTCTAGAGCCTATAATTTATCCATATCACGTTTGCAGATATCAACATGTGATTCAACACGTGTGCCTGTAGCAAGATTTCACAGTATATTGCTTGAAAAAGTCTTATTACCCGTCTGGTACTGTTATCTAAAAATAGTTTTAATAAAATAAATGACATTATTTATATCTTATTTATATATATTTTGATGAATTTTTTAGCTACAGAAAATATTTGATTATGAGCATATAGCTATGCCAAATTGATAGATATAGATGATAGATAGACAGGTAGATAGGTAGATAGATAGATGATAAATAGCTAGATACTCAAATGCATATGTATTCTTATCCAGAGTAAGATATATGTATTAAGTGAGCATCGTCTTTGATTAACTAGTTAAAATGCAATTAAGGTTCTATGCTTGCTAATTAATTTTACTAATCAATATCTCATTAACAGTCCAAACACAGCAAACAGGCACTCTTTTAGGGAGTGGAGAGGGGGAAGGGCACAGAGTAGGCATTAAACTGGTAAACATCAAAACCTTGCCCTAATCAGGCAGCTATCATGACTTTAGAGGAAAGGGCTTTTGTGATAGGAAGAGTCAGATCCTCTAAGGGTCTAGTTATTGTCCTAGCTTCCTGACCAGAGGTACCTACTACACTGTGGTTACCTGTGGATATTATTTTAAATTAGCTGGTAAAAGCTCAAGGTTCTTGGGGATTAGGATATATAAATATAAACAAATAAGCAAATAAATAAATAAATATTACATATTGTGTTCCTTTAACTAAATTCTTTTAATATATGTCTTTATGAAATCTAAGGTGAAAAGAACTCCTTATAGATTCAGTTAAAGAGTCACATTAACTGGGTGAGCCTGACCCAGCGACATCAAGCAATTATCTTGGTGCCCTAACTAGGTAAGCAAAGTTTTTAAAATAGCACCTAGGGCCTCCCTGGTGGCGCAGTGGTTGAGAGTCCGCCTGCCGATGCAGGGGATACGGGTTCGTGCCCCGGTCTGGGAGGATCCCATATGCCGCGGAGCGGCTGGGCCCGTGAGCCATGGCCGCTGGGCCTGCGCATCCGGAGCCTGTGCTCCGCAACGGGAGAGGCCACAACAGTGAGAGGCCCGCATACCGCAAAAAGGAAAAAAATAAAAAAATAAAATAAAATAGCACCTAAACTAGGATGGTTCCCATCTTAAGTGACACAATACTGTTTGATGTGTGTTAAAAGACAGCAACAAGAAAAACTAATGGGAGCAGTAATTGCCAAAGTTTAAAACTATATTTTAAACAAATGAGTCATAGTTACTGTTGAAAATGATCCATCGACCCTCCAAAAAAGGTCTAGTCTCTAGACCAATAATCTGACCCATACCTGTCTGAGACCATCTGGTTAGCATCTCATAAACTCCTTCTGACTTTCCACGGATTCTCCCCCTTTGCCTGAGAACCTCACACTGCCCCTGCCCCTGCCCCTGCCCCTCCCCAGGGTCTGAACCTGGCCCTGTTCCACCTCACTGGTCCTCATAATCTCTGGCAGATAATCATGGTCCATTTGCAAGGTTTGGTCAGGTCATTTCCAGTTCAGTGCTAGGAATGCCCTCATCCTAATTCACATGAATACTAGAAAATAAGCCCAGTTTTGACAATCAGCTTCCAAGGACAGCATTGTTTTAATGCCTCGTCACATTGGCATTACTCTTTAAAATATTTAATGTCATCATACTGTTGACTTTTCCAAGACTTGGCAAATGCACAGAAATATGTATATAACTATCAAGGCTCACCTGTTCTTAATTTACCTTTATTTACAAGCTTGAGTGATGGAATTACTTTGCTTTTGGCACTAATAAATCCTACCTGGCGATAGCAAAGTCTATATTAATTAGACAAAGCATAATATTGATTTAGATATTCTGCTCCTAACACCACTTATTTTCCCTGCTGCTTTGTCAGCATCTCAATTGTTTTGCTAGTCTAACTTCCAACACAACAGATTGCTTTGTAGTTAGGGAAAAAAGACTCTACAATGCATTTATTGCCATTTAAATAACCCCTCTGTGCTTTTTAAAAACTGGATTCAAACAGCAAGAAAATAATGATGGCTCTCTTCTAATTGGGTTCAGGTGCAGCATTTATTTTAAACTTGAACTTCCTTGTATTGATCACAGTAATTCATTATTAAAAAGTGTGGAATTATTATCCTGGTGGCTTCTTTTAGTTTTACACCCTTTTGAAAAATACTTCGTCTTGAACAATGCAGATACACCCAGCTGAAGTAGTCTGAAGCCAAACTCCTGTATCTCAAGGAAATCATAGACTAAACCTTTAATCGTAGGACTGGATCCTCAGGTCATTGCCAGAATTCATCTTTTATCCCTTCCCAAGCAGAAATGTTCAGTTAAAGGACTTCTCTATAATTATGAGCCAATTTAATTGGCTGATATTCAAATGCTTGGAGAATGGCTGACCCAGCCTAAGTGTCTAACCCTGTGTAGAAGGAACCGAGGGTGTTCAATCATTTTTTTCTCCAGTGTTCTTCCTCCCATCAGGACTGGAGATCACCCATTCTCACTCTTTCAGGCTTAGACATGTGTCCCAGGCACAGATTGGGACAGTGATTTTCACCTTCTTATAATAAGCTCTCCTTAACTCCTTACTTTCCAAACACAAAGAAAGTATCAGTCCTCTTATTCCTCTTCTAGATAATGTGACTAGAAGACAAGTGACATTCTGTTTTACATGACAGTTCAGAAATACCCTCTCCATATGCAAGGGGTATTACGAAAAATAATACTTGAACTTTCTGTAAATGCTTCTGTGAAAAAAATTACATTTATGAAAATATAAAAGGCAAGTTATCATGGCAACACAACATTAGGGTGAATACACTCTATCATATTAGAGGCTCTTTTTAGTACACTAATTAGTGTTGAAAACCTTATACATGTGCAACGTGGGTGAGTTCACATGGCTAAGGGAACTTGAACAATCGTATTTTCTGGACTTGCTTGTTTGACATTAAGCAAAATTCACATAGAATCATATGAATTCACTTGGATGTATTAATTTAAATTGTTTACTTAACCAGTTGATCCCATTAGCTCTCCTAAGCTTCAGGAAGATTCTCATGGGAGAGCTTTGCTGTCTCTTTGGATTTCAACATATGCTCTAGAGCAGTGGTCCCCAATCTTTTTGGCACCAGGGACCAGTTTCGTGGAGGACAATTTTTCCACGGACGGGGGTGGGGGGCGATGGGAGATGGTTCAGGCGGTAATGTGAGCAAAATGGTTCAGGTGGTAACGCGAGCGATGGGGAGCGGCAGATGAAGCTTCACTAGCATTGCTGCCATTCACCTCCTGCTGTGCGGCCCGGTTCCTAACAGGCCGCCGACCGCTACCGGTCCGTGGCCCCGGGATTGGGGACCCCTGATCTAGAGTTCCATTGTACAACATGCATGACCTAGGTCTGCACTGAAAGTGATGTAGAGCATCTAATGATGAATGAAACACAGTCCCTGTCCTTAAGGACTTCACATTCAAAAAAGAAAATAAGGCACATGCCTCCATGATTTCAACATATGACAGTAGAGTCCCCTTTGAAAACATAAAATCTTACAGAAGCATTATACAAGATAAAAATCTAAATTCCTTACCAAGGAATACAAGACCCTTTATGATATTTTTTAGTTCTACCTTTCTAGCCATATCTTCATCCACTTTCTGCTTTATCCTACATTAAGCCCCTAAGGATAACAATTCTGAGAGCTCCCTTAGCAATTTGTGTTTATCTCTAATATAATGTGTGACATAATTTAATAAATGTTATTTGAAAAAATAAGTAAATGGCTGATATTTAGGAAAGTGATCCCTTCCACACAGTGTAAGCAGAGAAGGGTAAATGGAGGGTTTGGCATTTGGACAATAAAAGAAGGGTAGGATTTTGATAGAGACAAAGCTGCGGGGTATTTGAGATATGGCCCCAATGTCTGGAAATTTCAGTTGCAAATAAGTAGACTGGGCTTGGTTTCTGCAGCAGAATAAAGGCCAAACTGAAGATAGATTGGAATCAGAAAGAGATCATCTATTTTGAAATGTTGGAAAGCATCATTATTGGTAGAGCTGCAATATGAGATTACTATTTAAGTGCCAAAATCATAAATTTAGCTAGAGATTTTTAAAGATTAGATGTTCTTGTATCCTAAAAGAAATGAATTCGTAAAAAGTGCTCTTCAGTATAAGGAAATGGGTTTTTTAATTGGACAAGTTGGTCAGGAGGTTGCGGCAGCCAGACTATACATAATTTGTCTCTGAATTTTCCCCTGGAAAAATTCATGCACACATCCTGCTTTCTCTCAACAGTTTGTAATTGTTTCAAGGGCAGAGCCTTTAAATTTCCCATGATACACAACCCAGTAAAATAAGTGCTTGCTTATAAAATAATTATATATATATAATATTATGTATAATAAGTCATAAGTTCTTGCTTAGTACAGCAAAACATCAACTTTTAAAGAGAGCATAAATTCTATGACCATAATATCAGAGAGAAAGGGTGAATATAAAGTAGAATAAAGATACATCAACTTCTCGTTTAAAATTTTTTTCTTCATGGCTCCTTCTCAAAAGAGGGGGTAGAACTGAGTATGGCAAGATTGTGCTGGACTAAAGAAATCTGACTAGACTGAGGGACTAAGTTGATTTGGAGAAAGTTGAGGTTTTCATCTTTCCAAATTGTTCTGATATTCTCAGGAAGAATATTATCAATTCAGAAATTGACTTTCACAAATTCTAGGAAAAAAACAGCCAAGTATGCAAACCTATCTTGGTTGTCCTATCACGAACCTTTTGAATTTTTTAGAATTTCTTCTTCCTATTGACCTATATGTGTTCATGTTCCTTCTTGTTATGGAACATTCTCCTAATCAACCCATTCCTACCTTTTATTTCAAAATTATCAGTAGGTGTTCCTTACTACAATTTTTTTAAAGTTCTATTCTGATTAAAGAGATGGATAATATTAAGTGATAATCATACTTTCCAGAGGACTTTGTACTACAAAAGATCATCCTTTTGCATTTGTATGGTGGACATAGAATAGTCAGAACAGATTTTTCAATACCAACTCTGCTGCTTACTAGATGTGTATTTTGTTCGATTGTTGTTTTGTTTTGTTTTGTTTGAGCCTCAGCAGGACTTTGTGAGGATTAGACATTATATACATATATATGTAATTTGTCATGTATATATATATGTATTTATACATATAGTAGGTGCTCAATAAATGGTAACTATCTTTATCTTTATCCTGAGTTTCAGTTATACTTACCTACTATAAAAGAAGCTGTGTAGTGTGGTGATTAAGAGCTGAACTTTGGAGCTAGACAAGATGGGTTCCCATCCAAGAGTTATTATTACCAGCCATATGATCTTGGACAAGCTTCTTAACTGCTCTATTTTCTAATGCATAAGGAGAAAATAATAATATTTACTTTGAAGGGTTGTTGGAAGGATTAAATGAGTAAATGTACGTGAATAACTTAGAATAGTGCCCTGAACAATGTTAATACAAATATCAGCATTATCTTTCTTTTGAAGCAATCCACTCTCATCACCACTCTGTGGATAAATGGATGCTCGCAAATCTCTCCATCTTTAAAATCTTGAACTCTAACACCCAGTTTTTCTAAAGACAACCTTTTATTCTTTCAGCCCCTTACTCTCCTATTCACCTCCCACCTTCTTATAGATGCCGTTAGAGGTCCCTTGCAAGTCCTCTTTCTCTTTGTCTCTGGGTTCCTACCTAAGTTCACTTTCATCCTGACGTTGTGTGATGCCACATAAATCCTTTCACTCCTCCCAACTTGTATGGTAAGTCAAAAAATTCAAGATCTTCTTTTGAAATCAAAATGGTTCTACATACTTTTTGCATTCTTCTTCCTTTCCCATTTTTTATTAAAACCATTTTTTAAAGATTTCTAGTAGTTTTGGATAATCCTCATCATTTATGTACATTATTGATACTTTATTTCAAGGCAAAATTAAAGAGCTTACCTTGAAGTTTGCGAGAGGGTGAGTGTGATAATATGGTAGATGTTACTTGGCTAAATACAACTGGTATATACTTATCGGCAGAGACGGCCCCCTCCACCACCTCCCTCTCCTTGCTAATACCCTGGTGGAACAGCCAGTGAGAGAACGGAGAAGACCAGCTCTGCATTGTCCCCCTGTTTGCAGTTGCCTTTTTGCTTTCTCGTCCATCAGCCTGGGGAAGACTGGGGAACAAGCGATCCTGGATTGAGGAGGATACACTTCAAGTTTTTCTCCTCTTGACTCTATTCCTTCCTGCCTCTCTTTATAATAACTAAGTAAGGGAGGTTGTGTGAAGGATTCTTTTTAGTGAGAGGGGTTGAATTGAAAGTCTTCTGTGTATTCTGAGGAACACATCGCTATTGTACATTCTTTTTTTTTTTTTTTTTGCGGTACGCGGGCCTCTCACTGCTGTGGCCTCTCCCATTGCGGAGCACAGGCTCCAGACGTGCAGGCTCAGTGGCCATGGCTCACGGGCCCAGCTGCTCCGCGGCACGTGGAATCTTCCCGGACCGGGGCACGAACCCGTGTCCCCTGCATTGGCAGGCGGACTCTCAACCACTGCGCCACCAGGGAAGCCCCAAAATATATCTTTTTATATTTACTCTTTTTGCATATTATCACTAACATTTCCTTTAATACTACGTGATTTTTATCAACTTTGCAGAGTTAATAGTGAGACTTTTTGATTAAAAGCTTTGCATGGTTTATAATTCGGAAAAGATATTTTTTTCCTAAAGTGTATTTGAATATACTTTCTGTTCCACTTTCTCTGCTTTTATATGAAAATACTAGTTATACATCTAAATATCATTTCACTTTTGGCACCATCTTTCTTTTTCTTCTGTATTCTGGATGCTTTAAAATAGGTTTATTGAGGTATTGTATTGACATACAGTAAACTGCACTTATGTAAAGTGTATAATTTGATAAGCTTTGATATATATCAAATCTTAACCATAATCAAAATAATGATAGTATTCATTACCCTAAATTTTTCTCATGTCTTTTTTTAATTCTTCCCTTTCCTTTCCTTCCTGTTGTCTTCTCTTTGTCATGTCCAGGCATCCACTGATCTCTTCTATAATGATAGACTAAATGTGCATCTCCTATGATTGGAATCACATAATATGTACTCTTTTGGGTGTCACTACTTAAACTCATCGTAATCATTTTGAGACTCATGTACATTATTATGTATATAAATAGTTCAATTCTTTTTATTTTTAAGTAATTTTTATTGCATAAAGATACCACAATTGGTTTATTCAATAACTTCTTGCTTACTCCAGGTTATCCCAATTACCTTGTGTGTTCAGAAATAAAAGAATCCATCTTGTAGAAATATATTTAGCATGTTCTCACTCTGCAAAGAGCCTATGGGATATTTAATCCATGGGACTCAAATGTACAGGACTTCATACATATGCTTGATTCATGAATAAATGGGACAAATGAAGTGGGACTAATTGGGAGGAGGGTGCTCTTTCTTTCTCTATTTTCCCCAAGTTTCTGCCTTGGCCCCTAGGGGATCTTGCACTTGCCCTACTCAGGGTGGGTGTTGGAGAAGCACTTTGGGGCTGTTCCTAGCTCCTCTCCTCAGGAGGAGAGGTCCCTAAATTGACTGGTGGGACCCAAGCAACCACTGGATACATTTAAATAAAGATCAGAATCACTGCATCTGAGGCTGAAGTCTCTCTTTTATCTAGAGGGCCCAGGTACAAAGTGAAATTCTCCTGGGCAGTAGTTGTAAAGCCTTATTCTTGCTTCTGGTTCCTGTTCCACATAGGCAGCAGGATAAACTGAGATAAAACGCTGATTTTCAACATTTGCTTCATGATTGATTCTCCTGGGGACCTTTAAGAATTCCAAAGCCCAGACCACAGCCCTGTCTAAGTCATAGCCTTTGCAGATGAAACACGGGCATCAGTAGTTTTGAAAAACCCTCAGGTGACTCTGAGGTGTAGACAAGTTTGAGAAACACAGCCCGAAGAGAAATTAAGAGGTCTGATTCAAACCATAAGTACCATTCAAATGTGGCAAATTCGTTTGTCATTTAAAGTTCAGGAGTTGCTAAACATTGGATGCCTTAGCCATCTACTGACCTTCAGTTTCCTCTCCATTCAGCTGGCTCCTTCAGGGACAGGACAATCCTTAAAAACACTGGCTCTGCCTATACTGGAAACAGTAATATCCTCTCTCCAACTTCTCCTAACACAGTGCAGGTGGGAAATAGTACAGCAACATCCAGTGGGGCAGTGGGAGCCAGAGAGAAAACAGTATGGAGGTTCCACAAAAAAATGAAAATAGAACTACCATACGATCTACTCCTGGGTAGGTATCCAAAAGAATTGAAACTGGGATCTCAAAGAAATACCTGCACCCCCGTGTTCATTGTAGCATTCTTCACAATAGTCAAGGTGTGGAAACAACCTAAGTGTCCGTCAAAGGATGAGTGAATATAGAAAATGTGTTATGTACATACATATAATAGTATTCTGCCTTTAAAAAGAAGAAGTTTCTGTTGAAAAACCAGCTGATAACCTTATGGGGATTCCCTTGTACATGCACCCCAATGTTCACTGAAACATTATTTACAACCGCCAAGAGATGGAAGCCACCTCAATGTCCATTGACAGATGAATGAATAAAGAGGATGTGGTATATATATGCAATGGAATACTACTCAGCCATAAAAAAAGAATGAAAAAAATGCCATTTGCAGCAACACGGATGGACCTAGAGATTATCATAATCAGTGAAGTATGACAGAGAAAGACAAATATCACATGATATCGCTTATATGTGGAGTCTGAAAAAAAAAGATATAAATGAACTTATTTACAAAACAGAAATAGACCAACAGACAGAAAACTAACTTATGGTTACCAAAGGGGAAAAGGGGGCAGGGATAAATTAGGAGTTTGGGATTAACATATACACACTGCTATATGTAAAACAGATAACCAACAAGCACCTACTGTATAGCACAGGGAACTATACTCAATATTTTGTAATAACCTATAAGGGAAAAGAATCTGAAAAAGAATACAACTATACTTCAATAAAAAAGGAAAAGAAAAGAAAAAGAAAAAAACTCTGCCATTTGCAACAGCAAGGATGAACCTGGAAGACGTTATGCAAAGTGAGATGAGCCAGACACAGAAGAAGAAATATTGTATGGTTCCACTTATACGGGGTATCTAAAATAGTCAAACTCACAGAAACAGAGAGTAGAATAGTGGTTGCCAAGGACTGGGGGGAGGGGAAATAGGAGTTTCTGTTGAACAAGTTTAAAATATTAGTTATACAATATGAACAAGAGCCAGAGACCTGCTGTACAACATAGCGCTTATATTAACACTGCATTATCCACTTCAAAGCTTTAAGAGGGTAGATCTCAGGTTAAGTGTTCTTACCACAAAAAAATATAATAAATAATTTTTAAAAATGTGTGTCCATATGTCTACTTGGATACCATAGAGTTTGAAAGAGGGATGTTCAAAATCTGTTTAACAGAGGTTTGTTTTGTTTTCTTTTTCTGAAATGCTTAAAATAAATAAACAGCTGGCCATCCCTAAAAGAAAAAAATATGGTTGTATTGTTTTACTCAGAGGGAACAAGCCTGAGAAATAAATGAGGAACAGCTGGGACAGCATGCTAGGTTATCTGCTTTCTCTTTAAGAAGCAGTTAGACCTACTGGGGAAAAGAAGCAGGGAAAATGTATGGAGAAAGAGGGATTATATTGGGAGGAACAAAGAATCACTTGAGGGACTTCTGCACTCAGAGCAGTAGCTGAAACGTGCTAATGATCAATTGAACACCTGCCATTTTAATTAGCACCTAAGGATAAGCTGACATTGAGAGAGAGGGTTGGAAACAGCAAAATGGCCAGAGAAGCAGAAGCAGCCCAAGGTCAGAGGGAAAATAAAGAACCCCTGTTTCTAGACAGAGGTGATTATAGTTTATTAGCCAGAGGGAGTGTGATTTGTATTTAGGAGTTGTTTTATTCATTAGTATGTCTTTATGAGATAAAATTTGGAACAGACACTAATTGGTGGATTGTCTCGAGAAAATTAGATTTGATATAAACTTTTAAAAAAATGTTCCCTTGTAATCTAGAGATTTTCCAAAATCAAAATAGCAAAGAGTACATGAGACTCAGCCTAGTTTTTCAGGAGTCACACTTCTAATAATTTGAAGTACTATCCAGTTGTGTAGCAGTAGGAAAATACAAACTCCCATTACTTACAAGCCTGGTAGCCAAAGGTAGCAAAAATCAAATTTAAATAAAGATCCCTCATAAATAATTATGTATTGAGCAGTGGAAGGAGGGGTGGGAGGAGTCACATCATAAACATTCTCAATGTCACAGATTTGGGGAAATGTTGTCTCATACTAACACCTACCTTAAGAACCTAATTTCCAGCTAGTGGGGCTGTCTGATCATTGATTTGCTCCCATCCTCCAGGGTCCATGCAGTGTAGAACTACTCTGACCTGGAACCAAGTCCATTCACACCTTGGTTAAAGCTTTTCATATAGGACTGTGTCTGTCTGAGGATAAAAATCTGTCACCAACTGTAAACCCCCCCTCAGGAAAGATCATCAAGGCAATATCATGGTTCTCAGCCTTTCTAAGAGAATGGAGTTTAAGCCACAAGTGGGGTCTGGAAAGTCCCTGCTAAGCAACACATGAAAGGTGTGATATGTTCACTCATAAAGTTAGGAGGAGAGAAGGACATCAGAAATTACCTGAGGGTCACATCCAGGTTGAGCTGTTTTCCATGTACATTCCTAAGAAAAAAGAGAATGAACAGATTGATAGATGTTCACATATGCAGAGGAGCAACGTAAGACCTGAAGTCGTACGACCACTAAGGACAGAGCCAAGCCTAAACCCTTATCTCCAGGCTCCAGCCATTTCCTAATTCAGAGTCTGCAGAAACATACCCAGGAAGATTATGCATGGTGAGGTCCCTAAATATATCACCAATGAAAATACACATTGATCAAAAATATTCCAGAATTTTAGATATTGACATAACTCGTCACTGCAATAATTTTCCAGGAGTATGTGAACAAAAGCAATTAAAAAGTCAAGGCTACTGGGCTTCCCTGGTGGCACAGTGGTTGAGAGTCCGCCTGCCGATGCAGGAGACACGGTTTCGTGCCCCGGTCTGGGAAGATCCCACATGTCGCGGAGAGGCTGGGCCCGTGAGCCATGGCCACTGAGCCTGTGCGTCCGGAGCCTGTGCTCCGCAACGGGAGAGGCCACAACAGAGAGAGGCCCGCGTACCGCAAAAAAAAAAAAAAAAAAAAAAAAAAAAAAAAAAAAAAAAACAAGGCTACTCTCACTAAACCTAGTTCTGCAGAAAAATATATTCTGAAACGTGTGATTAAATGTGACTTAAATATGTAATGACTGTTTCTGTGTGTTTGATATCAATTTTAATCTTGTTCTATAGTCGTACTTGAATTCAGGTCTTTAGCCTGGAAATACATTTTCTGATGATGGGATACTAGCATATTTACATGATAGTCATATTTCATAAGTTTAGTAACGCTATAGTAAATTATGCTGATCTTTTCATGTACAAGATGTTCTGGGGGTTTTGCGTTCATGTTTGTTTGATTGCGTACTTGTTTGTATTGTGGTCAAAATAAGGCAGATGGCCATGAAAGACAAAATGAATCGTACTAAGCAATGAATGAGAAGAAAGAAAAGGTCTTTGCTTTCTGATCCAGGAGAAACCCTGTGCCAGGTTAAATTCTAGTCCCTCAACCAAAGAAAATAAACCTCTTTCTAAAACCCTTTAATCAATTTTAAAGAATATAACTATCTAAGTAATTTGCATTATCTCCTTTTCTTGGGCCCTTTTAAATACACAGGTCGTGTTTGAGTCATTTTTCCTATGACGGGAGCTAATTCACACCCTGACTTGTATTTTAAGGTTTAGGAAAGAGTCATCAGTCAAGATTCAATCCTACTTCTTGTTCTAGCATCTATGAGATTCTCAATAATTGCCAAAGTTTTCCTTGTAAGAATAAGAGCGAAAGCCTTAGGACTTCAGAGTTTTCAAAATCACATCTCAGCATATTCTCTGTGAAATGATGCCCATGTTGACTTTGGCTCAGATCCAGACACATCAGGAATTTAGGAGAACAATAGTAGATCAATTAGTAGAGTTCCTTGTTTTTTATTTATTTTGGTTTTGTTTTATTTTTCAAAGACACCACCTGAAGTGAGCAAAGAAATTAATATACAGAAACAGAAAAGGTATCTGTTAGTACAACTTTATGTAATAAATGTTGGTGAAAAAATTGATTATATATACATGTATATATACCTATACATATACCTGTTACTGTTACAATGTAAAAATCCTTCTCCAATCCTGTAATCGTGAGAGACTCCTCCTGTCCTTTGATTCATTTTGGCTGGCAAATTTCTTGCTTATAACAAATGAATCTGGAGGAAATGAAAAATTCATTTATTTGAGTGAATTGTTTTCTTTTAAAAAAATTATCCTAAGAAAGCAATAATTGTACATAACAAAGAATTATACGGCACATGTTTTTACTTAGGTCAGGATGCAGCTCGTTTTTTACTTAAACTTGAGAAGGAACAAGTTTTTTTTTAAATGGAGAAAAATGCCTTGGTCTGGCATTTACATGCCTTATGAATGTAAATATCACATCTCATCTTTCAACAATGGAGGTGCATATGGATTAGCACATCTTAGAAAACTGGGAATATGCCAAAAATATTCCCGCTCATTATTGCCCCAAGATATTGGTTAATAGGGAATAACTCACTGAAATACTATTTGATATCCTGAAATACTATTTGATATTGATTACTTAAAATAGTATCAAATACTATTTGATACTATTTTAAGTAATGAGTATTACTTAAAATATGCAGGTAAAGATGACTTCTTGTTTAAACTTAGAAAGTTCTTAGAACAAAACATTTTCTGATACCAGACTTTTAGTCATGAAGATCTGGCTTTAGTTTTCTCCCATTAAATGTTGTTAAAACTGGCCCAAAGTTACTGGGGATTTTGTAAGAAATAGTTAAATTGTTCTTTAAAAATTTTATTATGTTCAAGAAACCTATTTGAAGCATGTAATGCAAGAAACAAAGATCAATAAAGCATGGTCTCTAAAAGGGTTACAATCTACTAATCAAATATACATATACTAAAAGGAACAACAAATATATTACATCTGTACATGTATCTGGGTATGTATATATATATTTATATATAAATGATTATATATAAAATATATGTAGTATATATAATTATATATAGTAAATAATTTATATGATGTCATATTTAATGTAATAAAAATATAATCATATATATATATAAAATAAAGGAACCAGAAGAGTGGCATAAACAAAAAACAATGGACTTAGTGGAAAGAGAGTGACATCTGGGTGTAAGAAATCAAAGCAGGTCTTGTGGGATCTGACAGTGATCTTCAAGATCTCCAGAATGGCTAAGTTATCAACAACAGAGATGAGTCTATATTTAGGTGCCAAAAAAAAAAAAAAAAAAAGGAAATAAATAAGGCACACATTACAGCTAAAATCTGCAAATACAGAACGTGAAAATACACAATATCCAGTATATGACAAGAGAGTGTAGGGTGGTATAGTTAAGCCTGGATATACACTTGCTACCAGCACATGGGGGACATTTGAAAGCCAGGCTGTGAAGTTAGGTTTTATCCAATGGGCTGAAAGCACTGAAGGTTTTTTGACCAGGGAAGTGACAAAGCCAGAGCTAAGATCTGGACAGTTTCTGTTAAATACACATGGTTGAAGAGATAGAGGAAGCAGGACTGCTACTCAGAGAACCTGTGTACAACAGCACAGGAGAGGAATAAAAAGGAGCGAAGGGAGGGGAAGAAGGAGAGGGGAAGGAGGAAACAAAGGTAGGAGATGTTTCACAGGGAGCTGGTGACTAAAGTATGTGTGGAACCCACAAGGGACAAGGGACGGACTTTGTGAGCCAAAATGGCGATGCCACGATTCTCAACGCAACAAAGTCAGCCCAACAAACATCTCCTGAGCGTTTGCTGCATAGAAGTCCCCATGAACTGTGCTACAGGGTTCTGGGCCCACAAAGATGAGTAAGACAAGGCAGAGTGCCCTCAGGGCTTTGGTAAACCCATGGAAGAGGAAAGAAAGTCAACAGCTATTCCAACAATTCAAACTTAATCACTGCTTAACAATCAGGAAAGGGATTTTTGTGGTGGAGCCTGTGGTGAGGAGTAGGAACCAGAGATCCTACTGAGGGGAAAGCCTAGGGAACATTCGGGAAGCATGTACAAAGAAAGAGGATTAGTTCGCCAAGGAAAAATGACCGAGCCATTTAGGTATGAAAAGCATAGGAGAAGAGAGCAAGAAAGTGTTTTGAACTTGGGATAATACGGAAGGAGGGATGAAGGAAACAGAACGTTGACAGAAGCAGACTGGAGGCATATAAGAGTAATCCCAAGTTGGCAGAACTTTGTTATTGAATGAGTGTGCAATGGAAACCGGCCCAAACTAGTTTCATTTGGAATGATAATTTAAATGTGGGTATTTACCTGCCAGTTCCCCTGCCCAGATGGCGAAGCTGAAGTTTTTATTTACTTCTGGGGGGCAGGGAGGAGGTACAGTATGAGCAATAGAAGCCTCCAGTTTCTCCCTGTAATGTGCCCAAGTCTAATTAGCTTCTTAGTATTGATAGCTGATCAATACTAAAAATACATGAAATCAATACATGAGCAGTACATAAAAACATGCTTGTATAAGTCTGTCTTGTTGGCAATTGAATCATGATTATTTTAGTGGCCTTTAAAAATTAAAAATAATTTTGGAGGTGTTTTAAAATGTAATTATTTTGATGACATTTAAAAGCTATCTCCCCCGACAATAAAAATATGATAACCTTGAATTATATATCCACACCATGAAACATAATGCAGTCACTAAAAAGAATGGATGAGAAGTCAACCTTTTGACTTGGAGTGATTTCCACAAAAAAATGGTGAGTGGAAAAACAAGATCAAGAAGTATGATTAATATGATGCTGGTTTTTTGTATACAACAAACCAATGCAAAACTCCCTATACAACTGTGCTTATATATGCAAATTATGACTAATGAGCTTGCAGAAAATATGCAACAACACATCCTAGGTGCCCACAAAGATTACTTTAAGTAAAGGATTATATGGGTGGAAGGGAGACCAGGTGGTGATGAAGCCAACATAAAAAGAAAAAAAATAAATAAAAGACTGCATTTGAAAAAGCAGATGTGCCATAATTACATCTACAAATGCATGTAAAGTTTTGCATATATGTGAAAGTGCACTCGGAATATATTTACAAAGAAATTTGGTTTAATAAAAAGGTAAAAACACAAACAGATCTAGTAAGAGGGTATATTGAATTTCAAACAAGATGAAAGGAGGAGCAAAAATCTGGATTCACTTTCAATTTATTACCCCCTCAGAGACTATTTCTGTTTCTTCTGGTGTTCAAAGTCAAGTCTTTGGAAACTAGGCTCCCTGAACATGTCAATTTTGTTTCATGTATGAGCTATTCCTGTGACATCTCCCTTATATACATCAGTTACAATTGAAGAAAACCGGCTTTTTTTCCCCCAACTGTCACAGAGTAATCCTTCAGAGGACCTGTTGTCTCTATCTGACTAGTTCAATCATTATTTGCTTTCTGCCAGCACCTGAAAGGCAGAACTTTAGTTGTGGTCAACTTCCCTACTTAATCGCAGATTTTCAAAAATTTCCTCCAAAACTGGATGTTACACTGAGTTGTATTCTTGGCTGAGCTTCTGTGATACTGTAGAGCCTTCATTACTCTGCTTCTTTCCAGCATTTATCAGCAAAGCAGTTCGAAGCATCAGACTGCATTAATGAAGAATTCCCCTTGGTCTCTGCTGCCACTACCAAGTCGGGGCTAATCTATGGCAAGAGATGTCTTAAGCAGAGTTAGGTCAGCACAAATGACATGCAATTTATGGTGAATAAATGAGCATTGTGCTAGAGAGTTCTGGAGCTCCTCATATCATACGTTTTCTCAGGTGCTAGGGGACACTTTTCTCCATCGTTGCCTATTCAAATCCTCCTCATTCTCAAGGCTCAACTCAATGGCTTCTCTCACATCACACTGTCGCTAAATCCTCTCCAGCTAGAAGTAACCTTCAGTCCTTCTGGCCCTTTCCTGGCCTGCAACAGAAATCAATCTCTACCCTTTTCTGGTATTTATCATCTTCTACCTTATATAACAATACTGTAGCTTGTTGTCTGTACTTTCAGAGTTAACTTCTGAAAGAGTAGGCACACTTTCCCATCAATTGTGTTAAGCCACCAGCACACTGCTAAGAGTAGCTACATGATCAGTGTTCTTTGACCAAATCATCCCTCAGCTGAGACGGGATGCTGAGCCACCATCTTGGAGAGGATCTTGGAGATTCTACAGGGAGTTGGATGTGTACTCACAACGATATTCTCTATTCAGAGATATTTTGATTGGAACTCTCCTCTTGATCTTTAGTCAACTCTATAAATGCAGAGACATGATCAGATAGAGCCCACTCCTTCTCATGAAGCAGAAGATGCTGTTCATGCTGTGTCTTTCCCAATTGAGCAAACATAATCATTGTTGTGTTTTGACAATCTGTTGGTATTCTAAAAACGAAAACCATGTTAATTTGTGTTAATTAGCTGATACAAGAGCCTGCTGGGTCTAAAAGAATAAGACTTAATGAAACTTGAGATTATGTATTCCAATCATACATATGGAGGTAATAACTAATGTCGATGATGAGATCAAATAAACATACATCCATACTAATGTGCTTTTTTTTTTTTTTTTTTTTTTTTTTTTGCGGTATGCGGGCCTCTCACTGTCGTGGCCTCTCCCGTTGCGGAGCACAGGCTCCGGACGCGCAGGCCCAGCGGCCACGGCTCACGGGCCCAGCCGCTCCGCGGCATATGGGATCCTCCCAGACCGGGGCACGAACCCATATCCCCTGCATCGGCAGGCGGACTCTCAACCACTGCGCCACCAGGGAGGCCCCTAATGTGCTTTTTAATCCCCTTCCTCTGACTGAGATGTTCTCAGGATTGCCTAGCAGTATAACAGACACAATTAAGACTACCCAAAGAGTCTTGAAATATAAGGAAAATGCCTCACTGTACTTTTTTAGATGAGCAAATAGATCATGGCCATAAATTTCAAGTACATCATCTGAAAAGTTGTTTACAATTTAAAGGAAAGCATACTGAGCATATTATTTGAAGATAAAACAAACAGGCTTTAAAAAATAAGCATAGCCCATGCTTCCCAACATTTGCAGACCCTTTTAATCTGGTAGTAGTAAGTGTTTTTGAAGAAGAAATAAATAGTGAAAGGATAGAGAATCATAGGGAAAGGGAGAGGTTCTATTTTAGGTGTGGTGTCTGGGAAAAGAAAGCAAAAGTAGAATGTTTTTGATATTTATAATGCCTCTAGATTGCACCTGCTCTAAAACCATACACACTACTATCAGAGACAGCTGATATCTCAAGCATTGCCTGTCCTGATCAAGAATCAAGGATGGCTCGTTCTCTCAGAGGTCTTGATCTAGGGTCCTTTAAATGTATCTTCAGCCCATCCAGAGACCTCTGGGAATTGTACGCAAGGTTTTCCATAGCTGTCTATGGTCATTTTTCTCAGGAATATAAAAAAAGTTTACAAAGCAGTAAACTAGATGATGAATTATTTGTTTTGTATCCTTTTGTACAAACAAGCCAGCAAGAACAACATCACCAGAGACAATCATGAAAACAAGAGGATGTAGGTGTCTTTCATCGCCCATTGCTTTCTGGAGCAACAGAGAGGGCTGTAGGGATCCAGAGGGGAGATACAGCCCTTGTGTTGCTGACTTTTAGTTGCATGATTAGGGGAGCACCAACACCCTCCAGTGTAATCAAGACCAGGTGTCCAGGCCTTAGGGTCAGAGCCAAGTGGCCCTGGTAAACCCTTGGACTCCAGTACTACTCTGCTACTGCATTCGTCAGTTGTTGGGAGAGGTTGGGAGGACTGACCCTCCCTCTAATTTCGTCAGATGTAGTCAGGGAGCTGGGGTCCATGCCTTATGGTTGCAGCTGTAACAGAACTTCTGGCCTGAGCCACACATGCTGAGATGGGCTTGGAAGGAGCAGGGAAGGCTGTAGGATGAAGTGGAAAAACTCTAGTTCCCTGTTTCTCACTAAAGTTTAAGACCTGGCTGGGAATAAATAGGCTTTACAGGGAAAACAGAAATCCCTTGAGTGATCCCTCATTTCAGGTAAATACTGGTTGCCCTCCTTGCTCTTATTTTGAGGCTATAACAATCCAAGCATTGGTCAGTGTAAGAGAAGCCACACAGTGCTTTTTCCATTCTCACAGGTACAGTTCCTAATGCCATCACCAAGGAAGCTGTTGATCATTTATTCATTTGTTTGGTTATGTTTGTTCATGTATATCCTGATTAGTTGACAAAGAAGCTGTGGTGCCCCAAGGGAACTATTGTGGTAAGACCCAGCTTCCCGGCGTCCAGGTGCTCAGATGAAGAGAATGAGAAGAGGGCGAGAAAAGCAGGAGAGGCTTCTGGAGAAGGGCTGTGGGGAACAGAATCCCAGGGGTGCTGGAGGACTGTGGTGGTACCATGTAACGCTGCCCCATCCTCTTGCATTTTGCCCTTCACTTTATTTAAAACATAGTTGCCAACACCCTCTTTTTTTTTTTAACATCTTTATTGGAGTATAATTGCTTTACAATGGTGTGTTAGTTTCTGCTGTATAACAAAGTGAATCAGCTAGATGTATACATATATCCCCATATCCCCTCCCTCTTGCGTCTCCCTCCCACCCTCCCTATCCCACCCCTCTAGGTGGTCACAAAGCACCAAGCTGATCTCCCTGTGCTACGTGGCTGCTTCCCACTAGCTATCTGTTTTACGTTTGGTAGTGTATGTGTGTCCATGCCACTCTCTCACTTCGTCCCAGCTTCCCCTTCCCCCTCCCCGTGTCCTCAAGTCCATTCTCTAGTGGGTCTGCATCTTTATTCCCGTCTAGGCACCCTCTTTTTAAAATATATAACTGAGTATCTGAAGGAAGGTTGAAGATTAAATCACTCTTATTTAAGCATTCATTAATTAGGTTTCTCCCAATGTGCAGCTAAGTTCAGATGTATGGTTGGACTGGGGGCAGAAAGGGAGGGTATTTGGGGTATGGATCCTTCTGGGGTAGGGCAGCCCTGGAGAGGTTGGGAAGATTAGAACATCAGCTAGACATTGTTTACCTGGACATCTGGAGAGAGAGGCATGGGAGCTGGGAGCTGAAAGAGTGAAGGATGAGGAGAAGTACAAAGACAAACCATGCTTATTTCAGAATTTCACATGGGGCTGGTACTGCCCCCATGACATCTAAAGGAATCTTCCTTTTCCTCCTCCCTCTTCCTATCCTTCTCTTCTTCTCCTCCCACCTCTTCCCCTCTCCCTCCTCCTCTTCCCCCATCTTGGAACCACTCACCTCTACTAGATATCAGGGGAAAACTGTAGGTACTATAATCCTGCTATATTGATTAAATAAAATCACTAATGTGTTAGCAGTGGAAGGGGGAACGAGAGAGCGTCAGCTCCTTCAAGTGGCAAATAAGGAACACAAAGTTCAAGAAGGGAAATCATCCAATTAGTCCAAGGTCATTCTGGGACTAGAATCCAGGTTTCCTGACTTCCAATTAAGTGTTCTTTCTGCTCCACCATAGAATTTTCTAGGTCAACAAAGAACTATATACCACATATAATGTTATTTGACTCATGAAATCAACCATTGAACTGCTTGTTTTGTGCCAACTTTATGCTAAAAGCTGGAAATTAAGGTGGGCGTGACTTTAATTTTAAAAGTACTTCATAGTTCTTTGTTCATATCCCATAAAATTATAGACTTGATTGTAATTTTTTCCATTTTACAGCTGTAGAAACAGAAAGAGGTCAAATACATTTCAGTTTGATGACCCAAAATACAGTTTCAGTTTGGATGACCTGGATTTCTTTTTCTATTTGAGTTTGCCAGTTCTTCATTCTACTTAAATCTCAAGATAAACCAATCACAGCTGCGAAAATCAAAATGCTAAAGGAAGAGACAGGAATACAAAATAGAAAAGCTTATTCCTGGAAATCATATGGTTTGAATGAATTATCCCATCTTTCCATCTTACATGAACTCTACCACCAAAACAATGGCTGTACATAAAATGAGGATAGGCTGAGATGTATAAATATGTAACAGGTGTTTCCTAGGCCAGAGACCCTGGATGTATAAAGCATGATAGCTAACATTAATAATGGTCAAAATAGAGTATTTATTTGGCTACATCCCATTTGCGTTATATCCTCTCTGCAACTATAATTTCTCCAAATATTTACAGGATGAGGTATTGGACTGGTTGGTTAGAGATAGCTAGGGTTTTACATGAGCTCCTAACAAGTCCTCCTGGTTAATATGTTAGGCTGACCCCATTTCCTCTTGTCTGCTCAGCTCAGTAGTAAGCTGCTGGCGGCAAAATTAACAGCTATGCAGACAGCGCCTACCTGGCAGGGTGGAGCCGAGGCTGCCAGGGCTGTGTTGAGAATACTGCATATCTGTGGAACCCATCAGAGCCTAACACCTTGCATCACCATGGTCTATGGGATAAAAATTAGTATCTCTGGGGCTTCCCTGGTGGCACAGTGGTTGAGAGTCCACCTGCCGATGCGGGGGACATGGGTTCGTGCCCCGGTCTGGGGGGATGCCACACGCCGCGGAGCGGCTGGGCCTGTGGGCCATGGCCGCTGAGCCTGCACGTCCGGAGCCTGTGCTCCGCAACGGGAGAGGCCACAACAGTGAGAGGCCCGCGTACAGCAAAAAACAAAAAACAAAAAACAAAAAAACCCAAAACAACAACAACGGCAACAAAAAATTAGTATCTCTATTTTCAAACTGGGCTCAGAGAGTTTAAGTAATGTAGCCAACGTCACACAGCTGGCACCAGGGAAAGATTTCAAACAAGCCAGTCTGACTCCACAGACTGCCTCCTGATGTTCATTAAATGTTCTGGGTTTATGAGGCAATTGGACAGCAACACCTCTCTGGAGCCCATCTTCCTCTGGCAAACTGGGTCCCTGGAGAAGGGCTGCTAGTGCTAGAAAGTTAGAATGGCTGTGGCTATGGGTAGCCCGGCCAGCTCAAGTATAACATTTTTTGACTGTGAGTGAGGCACTCGTGAATAGAATTATCCTCTGCAGAAGAACAGCTAAGATGGAGAAAATCTCCTTAGTACACAAGTTTGGGGCAAAAGGAGGGGACTCAGCCCCAGTGATATTGATTTGGCAGGATAATACTGCTTGGTTTCAATAGACACTCTTCATTCTAAACAGAAAACAAGGATTTGAAAGGGCTCTAACCACACAAGAGACCCCAGTATGATCTGGGCATGGTGCAGGACCAAATACAGTACTGGAGAAGAATGATAGATGACTGTTCTTCCTCCAACCCAAAGCCTCCAGCCTAAGCAAGTAGAAAAGCCCCACCAGACTTCCTGTCAGTAGCCCCAAATCCAGCTCCCCAGCCAGGAGACCCAGCAGCCTGGCAGGCTACTCCTGGCCAATCTCTGTGGGTAGGATGGCTTTTTCCTAGGCTCTGTGGGCATGCTCTCGGTACTGTGTCAATTAGAGGATACAGGAGCTAGAAGTATTTACTAATATCCACCCCCCCAACACTGGTGAGGATGTGAGATCCTAGAGTCTGATACAAGAAGCTTTGAACATTCACTTCAGGAGGTGAGAACTATTCTTTAAGACCACTCAGATACACACATGTACACAATATCCACCCGCATCCAAAATCAAGGAAGCAAATGTTCAAAATTTATGAAGGTTTTCACAACCTGGCAGATACGTGGCATCTCATCTCTTTATTCTGAAGCAAGACAGCTAGAAAAAGAAATCCTCAGGTTGTAAGTTACATCTTCCAAGCATGACTTCAGATCCTCTTTAGAACGTTAACGACACCTTCCACGTAGCTGCTGCTATTCCACTCTGCTTTGGCCGTAATTTTAATTTGTCACCATCACCCCTGTGCCCCAACCTATTCCTTTCCCAAGTACGGCAGGAATCTCATTCTAGCCCAACTGTCACTGGTCTAGGCTTTTGGCCAGCAGCAGCAGCAGAAGCAAAGGTGGCACCTGCTGACACCCTGACATCAGGTTTCTCTTTAAGAGTGGGTATTAAGCCTCTATAGATAATAGGAAGGAGGCGGCTCAGCAAAGGGCAGAAAGGGGCTGGAGTTACCAGCTCCTGCTGAAAGGAAGCATGTCAGTGATTTGCAATAGGAAGGCTAGGTGGGTGGAACTGTGAAGCCAGTGATTAGCTGATGCTGATGGGAAGGTCGGAACTTATAACAGAGCTGGCAGGTCCCCCATGGGTGAGTGCGCTAAGCAGCCTGGCAGAAGACAAAAGAACACAGGCAAAGAATTCTAGCCCTCTCTGAAGGACCACTGTTCCCATTACACGCTTCGAATGTTTTTATCAGTTCATTTCATTAATGAGTAGTGATCACATTCAAATATCTCAATGAAAATAGGATTTTGGTTTACAACAATAAGGTTTACAACTTCAAATGGACTCCATAAAATCTGGTTCTCTTAAGTAAGGGAAATAGAAGCAGTCTCAGTCATTCACTGTACAGATTAAAATAAAACTTTGAGAGACACCATACTATGTCACCCTTTTTAGTGTAGTTGAATACATTTGGCTTTTAGAGTCAGGCTGACCTGGATTGGGTGTATGACCTTGGACAAACAACTTAACCTCCCTCGGCCTCAGTTTCCTCATTCATAAAATGGGACCACACTCACTATTACATCATGGAATAGTTAAGACTAAATGAGATGAGATTAGTAATGCTCTTAGCAATATGCCTGGTACCCTGTAGAAACTCAATGAACTCCCTACTTACCTGTCTGTCTTTTGAAGTCTAAAGGTACCTATTAGTTCAATGTATATTGTACGTTCCCCAACTTTTCTACAGAGCTTAAGATGTCATCAAGAGCCTTGTAAAATGAGAAATCTGGGAACAGAGAGGGGAAATGAGTAGAGGAAGCTGCAGTATCACGGGAAGTGCCATGGACTGGAGTCCTGGGCTACAATTCTGGCTTTGCTCCTTACCAGCTATGGGATTTCAGGCACATTGCTTAATGTCTTAAAAAGTCATCTTTGTTATCTGCCTCAAGGAGATACCAGTGTCTCCTTTATGGGCATCTATTTAAGGTATCCTTCCTATGCACAGACATTGGGCATGAGACTGGATTTCCCACAAAGATGAATAAGACATAGCAATGCCCTCAAAGTACCTGCAGCCTAGTGAAGGAATTAGTCACGTATCCACTAACAAAAACACACTCACTGAATATGTGATCATCTTTTGAATTCCTTCTTAGAACCTTTCTATCTATCTATCATCTATCTATCTACCTACCTATCATCTTCCTTACCAGAAGATACAATGATAGGCATAGATTTATGCCAGATAACTTTCAATCCAGGCTCTTCTAATTCCTAGCTATGTGAACTTAGGCAATAAAACTTAATTTTGGAAATGAGGAAAATAATGTAATTGTTGTAAAGATTAAACAAGATAATATATGTAAATGTGAGGAACATAGTAAGCACTCAATAAAATGTTAGCTCTTTTTAGTTTGCTACCTGTATCCCTCCACATGGGATAGAAGGTGACAGGTTTGAGGGGCCCCCTTGTGTAGCCTATGTGTCCGCAATACCAATAATTCATGTAGGAACATCTCCTGCTCTCTGCTCTGAAACATGGAATTAATTGTTTTGATATTGTTTGGTACGTCTTCAATTTCAAAAGTCCAGACTTTCACATCTGAACTTTATTTTTTGAAAGAACATAATGATGGAAGCTACTTCTTTGCCCACTTTTATCATATAATGCTATCTTGCATACTTTACCTTGCCATGTTTTATTTTTAAGAGTCTTCCATTTTCTGTAAGAAAGTTTCTATAAGTTACCGAGAAAAGCATAAACTTTACTTGCTACAAGGAAACTATGAGATGGCAATGAACTCCAGGGAGAATCACCTGTAGGGGAGCAAAATTTGCCACCCCAAAATGTCTCTGGCATATGGGTTAATTTAAGCTGTAAACAATCAAGGCCCAAAAGACTCAGGAAGGAATTTTGACCTCCGCCCCTAACTGCCTAAAAGAATGTAGACAGAGGGACCTCTTCCAGTAATGGAGCTGTCACCATAGATGACTATAGTATGAATTAGGGCTGTAGACAGGTAGGAGCCTAGCAAAGTCTGTTTGTTAAAATTCCTCTCTGTGGGGCTTCCCTGGTGGCGCAGTGGTTGAGAGTCCGCCTGCTGATGCAGGGGACACAGGTTCGTGCCCCGGTCCGGGAAGATCCCACATGCTGTGGAGCGGCTGGGCCCATGAGCCATGGCCGCTGAGCCTGCACGTCCGGAGCCTGTGCTCCGCAGCGGGAGAGGCCACAACAGTGAGAGGCCCACATATCGCAAAAAAAAAAAAAAAAAAAAAAAGAAAAGAAAAACCACCTTTGATGAAATGTTATTGTTTCACTGTCTAAGAAGTGATCAGGGGCTCAAATACCGATAGTAACTTCAGGAAGTGTCTGGTGTCCTGGGCCTAGATTTTCAGAAAGCTTCACCAGGTAGAGAACATGCGTTGTTTCCATGCATAAGGTGTGTAAACCAACGTTTCCAGCTGTATAAAACATTGGGGATCACATTTCCTTTAAAAATGTGAGCTTTACTGATAATGCATTGTTATGGGTTGAATTGTGTTCCCTAAAAATAGATAAGTTGAAGTCCTAACCCCCAGCGCCTCAGAAGATGACCTAGTATTTGAAAAGAGGGTCATTACAAAAATAATAAGTTAAAACGAGGTCGTTAGGGCAGGCCCTAATCCAATATGACTGGTGTTCTTATCAAGAGGGGAAATTTGGGCACAGAGACAAACGTGCATAGAGGGAAGATGGTATGAAGAGGCAGAAACACAAAGAGAACACCATGTGAAGACAGAGGAGTGAGGAATCTACAAGCTGAAAATTGCCAGCCATCCACCAGAAGCCAGGAGAAAGGCATGGAAAAGATTATTCCTTACACCTCTCAGAAAGAACCAAACCTGCTGATGTAGAACTTCTTTTTTGCTACTTTATTACACAGCCCTAGGAAAACAATACAGACATTAATATATGACTTAAATTGCTAGTTTCTAGTATACAAGAAAAAAAGAAATAGACTTGGAGTAAATTTTCCAAATATCACTGTTTTTATTCCAAACAGAAGCAATTGCTTATAGTCCCTCAGAGAAAATATCTTTATATTTGAGCAAATACCTTTATGTTTCCAAAGGTGATATTCATAGTAAGACTTCTCACCAAAATTGCTCCCCAACTTGTATCTCAGCTGCAAACCATCGTACATTAACTCCTTAATTAGGTCCTTAGCCTTTATGAATGAGTAATCCTTCTTGTGATAGTTTCCAATGCAGCAAGATTATCAATATACAGTTCAAACTACAGTGACTTCCATATCCTTCTTATTTCTGAATTTTCTGTGGAGATGAAGGACTAACCCAAGAAAAGCCTGCTTCATTTTAATCTGTGATATATCCTTTTCAATGTTAGTTATTCCCAGTTAGACCCAAATGGAAAGTCATTTATCGTGACTTCTGTCAAAACTGGAAGCAGTTTTGCCAACTGGTAGCCAAATGGAATTCCTACTAGAAGAAATGCTTTCATTTGTGACTTAAACATGTACTCTATTCTGAATCAATGTGCAATTTCCACTATATAAGAGTTTAGCCAAATTTTTTCCCTTGTGAGTAATAAATGTATTACCGGAATTATTGCCTGAATGTTTCAGATCCAAAGGTGAGAAAGTTAAGTCTTCTTTCTGAATGGCTTCATTCTATGACTCACTATTGTTTCCCTTCCATAGGACTAGGAAGAAGAAATTTCGTTCGGTCTTAATTCAATCACAAGAGCAACTCTGGTGAGCCAACCAGAGCCAATTACTGTCCTGTGGGCAGTGTGTGTGTCAGTTGAATGAAACTGAATACCTTTGACAGTGTTATGGAGAACCTTATTCAATCTCTTGCCAAACACTAAGAGTAACTGCTTGCCACGGAAACTTTTTCCCCTGAATTTGAGATTGCAAACACCCTTTTTGCAAGAAATCTTGACTTCAGCAAAGGTGCATGTGAGCCCATATTTTCTTTTCATTTTCTGTGGATGTTGTCTCTTTCTATGTCTCTACCTTGCATGCATATTTGATCACTCCTTCCATCTGTTAAAAAAAAAAAGTTCTGTTTCTTTCGGGCAAACACTGGCAAAATTCTTTTGCTTCACATCATTTTCTAGACATGTTGACTTTGCTGTAGCAAAAGTGAAGTTCTCCAGAGAGAGGAACATGAATGATAACATACTAAAAAGGGGGCAATCTAAATTTACACATGTTATTAGGTCAAGTCTATAATTTAAGCCAAATGAATAATAGTTCATTTGCAAGATGAATTACTATATTTACATAATTTTTAAATCCCAAAGTTTCTCTTCTTGATCCAATAAAGTCGGTAAGTAAGTCAGAAAGAGAAAAACAAATACCGTATGCTAACACATATATATGGAATCTAAAAAAAAAAAAAAATGGTTCTGAAGAATCTAGGGGCAGGACAGGAATAAAGACGCAGACATAGAGAATGGACTTGAGGACACAGGGAAGGGGAAGCTGGGACAAAGTGAGAGAGTGGCATGGACATATATACACTACCAAATGTAAAATAGATAGCTCGTGGGAAGCAGCTGCATAGCACAGGGAGATCAGCTTGGTGCTTTGTGACCACCTAGAGGGGTGGGATAGGGAGGGTGGGAGGGAGACGCAAGAGGGAGGAGAGATGGGAATATATGTATATGGATAGCTGATTCACTTTGTTATACAGCAGAAACTAACACACCATTGTAAAGCAATTATACTCCAATAAAGATGTTAAAAAATAAAAAAATAAATGAAATAACTGAAAACATAACACACAGATTACTCTTCTACTTTTTTAGGAAAAAAAGAAAAAAGACAAGTTTCTCCAAGTCTTTCTAAAGTTTTCTAATCCACAACACATAGCCACAAGCAATATAATCAATCAACTGAGAGGTGGAGGAAGTTGTACAAATTAGTAAGTGGTAAGAAGAGGACACAGCCAAAGCCTGGTCTCAGGCAGCAACATTAGATTGAGGTCATTGTATATCTCGATCAATCCACTAAATTAATGAGCCCATACTCTACACATTTACAGCATAAGACACACAGAAGATATGGTCATTATCCTGAAGGTTCTCGTATCGACTTGAAGTACTGACTTCTCTTGCCCAAGCTAGCCAAGCTTTTATGACTGTCAGACATTTGGGAGAGGAAACGTTCTATTATTTACTTCCAGGAGAAAAGAAACATCGTGGGGTTCGCTGAGGCCCTACCAACAGGAGCTGTAGTGTAAAAGTGGAGGTGGCCTCTCCTTACTAAGTACATGTCCAAGTACCTGAGTTCTCATAAGAGAGAACATTCCATATATGCTGGTATCCAACTGTGCTGAGTAATGGAGAAATAAGCAAAAGACACATGAAAAATATTACTAAAAACTTTTCATCCCTGGTCAGTTTGGGGATTTGAGAAAAAAAAGACATAGATGACAAATATATCTTAGGAACCAAATGCTCCTGCATCTCAGTCCTGGATCCATCACTTATAAACTGTGTGACCTTAAGAAAATTTTCCTTATCTTCTTTTGGCATCTCAGTTCCATCACCTATAAAAAGTGGAAAATATCACTATCTACCTCATAAATTGTGATGATTAAAAGAGATAACATCTCTACGGTACTTAATTTAGAATTTGGTTCACAGGAAGCATTAGATAAATGTTGGCCCTAATGTAGTAACAAAACACAACTGTCATATGTGTAATAAAATATATGTACATATTTTTATACATATGCATATATAATATTACATACAATTTGAATTATATTACATAAATTATATGTATTATATACTATATATATATATATATATATACACACACACATATACACAGTTTAGTTCTATAATTGAATGGATACAATTCAGTTAATGTTCAAAAAGCAGTTTGCCTGGACCAAATGATCATTTACCCTAATCCCGGCAGTAAACCCCTATTGTTAAGAGTCAATCCTATCATTTTCTGTCAAAGGAATAGACAAAATCCTGGGCCTGTGTGAGTTGGAAGGAGCTAAGTTAGAATCCTGACTCGACCACTTAATATATATGTGACTTTGGGTGTAATGCTTATTCTCTCTGTGTCCCTCATTGGTGAAATGAGGAAAATAAAAAAGTACTTAGCTCATAACATGTACATTTTTAAAAGAGATAATATGGGAGGAAAGTGGGCCCTGAGATGAGGCCAATAAAGCTGGTAGCTTATGCTGAGCCTTGTAATTCATGTTAAGGGGCTCAGGGGTGAGGGGAAGTGTGAGTTTGACTTCAGTAGCACCAGAAAGATGCTGAAAAGTTTGGGTCAGAGGGGCAACCAAGCACAAAAGTCCTACATGGGCTAGTTCGTATTTTAAGATGCTCACTCTGGCTACTGCAGGGAGAAATGATACAAGATGAAAAATGGATATGGTGGAATTGAGGGCAATTTTGACATCTTAAGATCATTTGTTTTTCATCTCGTGAAGGAAGAACACCTTGAATGTGATACTCAAAATGTGGTCACAGGACCAGCAGCATCAGATGGGAATTTGTTAGACATGCAATTTCTCAAGCCCCTGCGCAGACTTACTGAATCAGAAATTCTAGGGTTGGGGAGCAATATGCGTTTTAACAAGGCTTCCAGGTGATTCTGATGCACTTCTAAAGTTTGAGAACCACTGCCTTTTTTTTTTTTTTTTTTTTTTTTTTTTTTGTGGTATGCAGGCCTCTCACTGTTGTGGCCTCTCCTGTTGCGGAGCACAGGCTCCGGACGCGCAGGCTCAGCGGCCATGGCTCACGGGCCCAGCCGCTCCGCGGCATGTGGGATCTTCCCGGACCGGGGCACGAGCCCGTGTACCCTGCATCGGCAGGTGGACTCTCAACCACTGCGCCACCAGGGAAGCCCGAGAACCACTGCCTTAAGAAAACAAAATTGTTTCCAAAGGCAAGACTTAGCAAGGCGTGGAAAGATGGTTATAATATCACTTCACTTCAAGGTCAAGATTCTGGAAAATAAGAGTAGATGTACAAAGAGAACAAAGATGGGTATTGTTTGCATTGACAAATATAATTCAGGTTTTTCAAATTCCTTATTACATCACCAACAGTGTACTCCTGATGGAATAATTAGCAGCTTGAGAGAAAGGTATTTAAACTCTAGTTTGAAGGGCCAAAACAAAAATAACAAGTTTAAAATTTCTTAGTAATTGCTAGGTAACATAACGATTGTTACATGAGAAGAAAAACCATAAATCAGTATCCAGAACTACCCCAAACCAAAATTCCTTCTAGTCCTGTATTTCTGTGATTCCACGGACAGAAAGAGAATTTTAACTCTGGTATTTGCCAGTTTAGTATTTAGACCCAGATGACTATATCTGAATATTCAAAATCTGAGGCAAAAATTTCTATCTCAGTTTTAACCCAAAGAAGTACACTTGAACAGAGATATTATTGAAACTTGATGGGATGCACCTCGTGACGTACAACAGTGAAAGGGCATAGCTTATCAAAAATAAACAGGTATACTAGGAAAAGGAAGAAGTTATATACAGCATAGGAATTCATAGTTGAAGGTAGAAACGTGGTAGAAAAAATTTGCATGTCAAGAAGAAAACCAAATTTGACAGTAACAATGAAAGAGTACTACAAACTTCCAGACCAGAGAGAGAAGACAGATGATGCTTTCCTTAAACAGAAAAAATACTTGGAGAGGGTCAAGATACAATAGTGATGGGGACTCTAATTATCCTTATGGCTCTTGGAAGACATTCAAGTCCACAACAGAATATAAAATATGTTTTCTTGTCTTAATAGCAATTTTATCCTTCAGACAGGAATGGAAATCACCTGAGAATCCATTATTCTGGCTCTAATTTTGACTAACAAAGAAATGGTTTGCTATGAAAATATATTTGAAATTTATGGAGAGGCCATTTTGCTTGAGGGATTATAATAACAAAGGAATAGAAATATTTATAAAATATTCTTTGGAAGAGCACTTACTTTTGGATGTGGATATTTATGCCATGCCAATGACTTTGTTCTGGCAGTGAAGCTATTTCTTTATCTAGACAAGATGCACATCTGATTGCTTGATCAGGTACCTTCTATTTAAATTAACTCTAATTGGGTGATGAATAGGAAGACCTTTAACTGCTGGTCTCCAAATATCTATGTTAGCTGAGGCTTTACCTAAAATGATGGTTCTCAAACTTTAGGTTATATTAGAATCACCTGGTAGACTTTTCTTTTTTTAACATCTTTATTGGAATATAATCGCTTTACGATGGTGTGTTAGTTTCCACTTTATAACAAAGTGAATCAGTTATACATATACATATGTTCCCATATCTCCTCCCTCTTGCATCTCCCTTCCTCCCACCCTCCCTATCCTGCCCCTCTAGGTGGTCACAAACCACCGAGCTGATCTCCCTGTGCTATGCAGCTGCTCTGGAAGACTTTCTAAAACACAGAATTCTGGACTCCATCCCCAGAGTTTGTTTCAGTAGGTCCACTGTGGGGCCTGAAATTTGCACTTCTAACTAGTTCCCAGATGCTGATGCTGCTGGTCCCCCAACCATTTTAGAACCTCAGATCTAATGAAAGAAACAATGTCATGTTGAAGCTCCTCTAACTCAAACTTTCCAATTCTCCTCTTTCTGCCTAAAGAGGAAACACTCCCTAGTTTCTGAACCCTGTCTAGGCATTAGGAGCTCCTCTAGGAAGTTTTAAAAACACCTATGTCCAGGGTCCCTCTGCCCTTGGTTCTAATTGAATGAATGCTTTTCCAACCGGACCATTAGTTACAACTTCCCAGGTGGTTCTATTCTGCAGCCAGTGTGGAGAAACTACTGACCTTTAGGCTAACAGGTCTTGAGTGTTTAGCTCTTCAACCTGATCCTGTTGGCATCATCAGCTGAAAGCTGTCAACTAGGCAACTTACCCTCAAATCCTGAGGTAATTGGATGACTAAGCACACTGAAAGGGTTCCTTTGTTGTAATAAGAACTGATTAACTACATCACGGTTACCATGACCTAGACACCACAATTTTGAGTTGACACATCAAATACTAAGCATTTTGACTACCACATCATCAGCAAACAAGTATGTCTTGACCATTTACAGCATACAAGGGAAAACAGCCCTTTGTATGCATTCTGCAGGTAAAGAGAGAGAACCACTATGTCACACACATGAACTCTGGTAGTTGGCTTCCTGTCATCATTTTCAGAGAAAACAATGTTAGGTATGGCCCTGGCAAATCCCTTTGAAACAGTCGGGGGCTGGTAGGACAGGACTGTTGTAATCTATTGTAAAGGACAGTACACAGCAGGTGCTCATATGTGACTGAGTAATTCAACAAGGTCTGATCATTTTATTTTTTTTTTTTATTTTTTATTTTTTTTTCCCGTACACGGGCCTCTCACTGTTGTGGCCTCTCCCGTTGCGGAGCACAGGCTCCGGACGCACAGGCCCAGCGGCCATGGCTCACGGGCCCAGCCGCTCCGTGGCATATGGGATCCTCCCAGACCGGGGCACGAACCCGTATCCCCTGCATCGGCAGGCGGACGCTCAACCACTGCGCCACCAGGGAGGCCCGGTCTGATCATTTTAAACACGTGACATTTAAACAAATGTAAGCCCCTTATTTATAAAAATGTTTTCCTTGGTTTTGAAATCAATGAGACTGTCAATTCTACATACATGTTTTTTAATCAGTACTTAATATTGTTTTATCTGTGAAACCAGACTGAATTGTTACATATGGCAAAATGGGGGAGTGGTTTTTAATTCTATATTGTTCATTTGATTATGAGTTTCCTTATTTATTTGTCCTAAGGGAAACATTTCTCAAATCAGTGGGCTAGCATACTAAGAACACATTTATTATATCATTTATTCCTCAGGACCATGTTCAGGAGCAAACTGGTAAGTATTGATAGAATTGATATATATGGATAATATATTATCCACCTTCTCAACAATGAAGAACGATTATATTCATGATGGCTGCATGCATTATCAGTGATTAATTCACCTACAAGAAAGTGACATATTTAACCACTGAATTATTGTGAGACTATCATATAGCTTTATTGAAACAATTGATCATATTTGCATCTAGATTAAGGAAAATACATTAATCTGTATTTGTAACGGGAACTAGGTATTTTCATAACACTAGGACAAGTTTTTAAATATATGTGACTAAATTTTCAACACAAGTTCTCAATGTTTATTGCTTTAATCTGTGCATATTTTCCTCAATTCAATAAAAAACTTTTACAAAAATATGTAATTTTATGCAAGGACTTTTGTGTGCTTACTAAATATTAAACTTCAGTACTTACAACAGAGAGAATCTAGAAATGCCAAGGAAAGAATGTAGAAAAGTCACCTCAGAAACTCTGGAATTTACTTACAGAGCCCAACTCCAGAGTGCTTGCTAAGTGTTGTGTTTCTTTCCAGAAGCAAAGGAGAAGTCATCATGCAACAAGAGTATGAGCAATAACCAAAGAAAGGCATTTTTTAAGAGTGCCTAAAATGTGCATTTTAAATGGACATGGGATGGAACTCTAATGAGATCTTGTGCAATTTATGGCAATAGCAAAATTTTTTTTAAAAAGTAAGCTAGACACAAGCATTCATTTCCAAAAAGAGAGAAGAAGCTGCAATTATCTTAAATACCTAATCAAACATTAAGTATGCAAAACTGCTCTCTAATTTTAGGGATCTTATTTGTCCATTTTAAGAATTACATTGGACTGATATTTTCTTTAGATGAATATATTTTCCAGATAGACAGGTAGATATATAAATATATATATGTATATATAGGTAGAGATAGAAAATAGATAGCAAATATAGATGCTGCTTTTTATTTTTACTTTTAAGAAGTGTTTTCCAGTCTTCTTGTCATAATAACATAATTTTCCTGAAGCAGCACCAAATTTAGATAGTCTGAATTCTAATAATTAAGGCATGAGATGAAATTTATTTCCTTCTATAATACTAGATCCAGCCAGCTGTATCAGCAGTATCAAGCACTCTGGAGTCGAATGAAAGACATTATTTGATAAGAGATATAAAGAAGTGATATATATTTTTTAAAGTGTAGGGAGGAGATGGTAAAATGAATGAGTAGTGATTCTACAGCTTAGTCATCCAAAAAGACAAGAAAAAACAACAGGTATGGGAGAGAAAATAGAGATGGTGTGGGACAGGACGGCAGTTGTAGATGTCTTTGCCTATGCCTAATTCTTATCACACAGCATATGCTCAATAAAATTGTATTGACTGACTTGCTAAAGACTCTATTTATGGTATTATGATTTTAAACTTTCTGGGAAATTAAAATAAGAAATAAGACTTTATACAGATACTAAACATGAGAAAAATTATAAAAACAAAAATATAAGTAATTTTAACAATACACAGAATCCCTCACAGTTATATGTGTTGCTCCTCAAATCAAATCGTGCTCATTAAAACAAAGAGGTACTTCCCGACTTATTTCCTCAATAGCGAGTCTTCCCTGCACCTTCTGCCTTGCTCTTCAAAATACTCACCTATAAGCTAGATTTAATATTTAAAGAAAGAAAGGAATTAGATCATGCTGCTCTCGTATTTACATTTCCCAACAGTTTCCCATTGTACTTCAAAAACAAACTGTGGGGCTTCCCTGGTGGCACAGTGGTTGAGAGTCTGCATGCTAATGCAGGGGACACGGGTTCGAGCCCTGGTCTGGGAAGATCCCACATGCCGCGGAGCAACTAGGCCTGTGAGCCACAACTACTGAGCCTGCGCGTCTGGAGCCTGTGCTCCGCAACAAGAGAGGCCGCGATAGTGAGAGGCCCGCGCACCGCAATGAAGAGTGGCCCCTGCTTGCCACAACTAGAGAAAGCCCTCGCACAGAAATGAAGACCCAACACAGCAAAAATAAATAAATTAATTAATAAACTCCTACCCCCAACATCTAAAAAAAAACCAACAAAACTGTGTATCATGAACTACAAACCCCCGCATCATTTGGTCTCTGTCCACCCCAACCTCCTACCTGCAACTAATCTTCCCCTCTCCCCCTGTCCCATTGTACTAGGACCCTCTTCTCAGTTCCAGAAATACGCTAAACTCTTTCCCACCTCAAAGCCTCCAAGGGCGCAGCTCATTCTGCCTGTAATATCAGACTCCTCCTTCTTTGCCAGGGTCACCACTCGGTTCGGTCCCAGCTAAATCCTGAGTGTAAGGAGCTTTCCGGGTGTTAATCTCTCAGAGCTCACTGCTGCTCCCTTCATAGTACTTATCATGGGTGGGAGTTATGTATTTGTTTCTGTGGCCATTGCCAGTCTCCTTTAGTGTGGTGTCTCCATGTGGGTGGAAATTGCTTCTGTCTGGTTCACCACTTTATACTCAGCACCTGTAGCAGAAAGCCTGCCATACAGTAGGTGCCCAGTACTTCTGAAATGAACTTATAAATTACAGTAATAAGTGCCAGGATTCTACTTAAAGTATCTAGATAAATTGTATTCTTTACTTCGGAAGTGAAATGACAATTTAATGGCAAAGGAAAATTCAGTTCTACCTAATTGTCTGTAAAAAAGCAAAGGTTACTACAAAAAGCTAACAAAACTCTGGAATTGGGACAATGAGAATGAATCCATTTTGTGCCCTATATGTGAAACTTTCAAGCCTGAGTAGGAGTAAAATATTCTATTCACCTGATTTTTTATATTTTATTTCTTTGTAGTAAGAGCAATTAACATGAGATTTACTCTCAACGAATTTTTAAGTGTACAATACAGTACTACTGACTATAGGTCCAATGTTGTACAGCAGATTTCTAGAGTTTATTCCTCTTGTTTAACTGAAACTTTATGTCCATGGATTAGTAACACCTCATTTCCCCCTCCCCTTATCCCCTGATAACCACCATTCCACTCTTTGATTCTATGAATTTGACTATTTTAGATACCCCATGTAAGTGGAATGATGCAATGTTTGTCTTTCTGTAACTGGCTTATTTTGCTTAGCATAACATGCTCAAGTTTCATCCATGTTGTTACATATTGCAAAATTTCCTTCTTTTTTTTTAAGACTGAATGATATTCCATTGTATGTATATACCACCTTTTCTTTTTCCACCCATTTGCTAGGTTGTTTCCACATACTGGCTATTGTGAATAATGCTACAGTGAAGACAAGAATCCTAATTTCAATTCTTTTGAAGAAATACCCAAAGTGAGATTGTTGGATCATATGGTAGTTTTATTTTTAATCTTTTGGGGGACCTCCATATTGTTTTCCATAGTGACCTCACAATTTTACATACCCACTAACAGTGTGCAAAGGTTCCAGTTTCTCCACAACTGCAACACATTGTCTTTTGTATTTTATTTTATTATTTTTTGTCTTTTGTATTTTAAACTTGTTTTTAAATTTTGAGTTTTTAAAATCTTCATAAAGATTCAATTGTAAATAACAGTAAATCAAGCTCTCCATCTTTTAAAAATAGTTACTGGGGAAATAAATAAAAACTTATGTCCAGCCTCCTATTCTAAGTCAACAGGTGTAGTGATGATGATTTGATAAAGAGCCAAATGATAGTTGATACTTTCAAAAAGCCAGTGTCACATGATGAGGGAAAAGTAATTCAAATGCTTGCTCAGAACACAGTCACAATTTTCATTTTAAATTTTCAGTGCAAAAGAAAAACAATGCTCTTCAGGACTTTCTTTTCATTTACAAAGACTACTGTTTAAGGAGGAAAAGAAAATAGCAATTAAAAACTGTTTAACAAATATGGGCAAATGACCATACGAAATCTTAATAACCAGAAGCATTGAACCATGTTGATTTGGGCTCATAAAGTGGTCTTTAAATGATTGGAAAATACTAGGGCTCTTGTCTGCTATTCTGAAGTGCATTTGTGTAAGTCAAGAATTACAACAAGAGAATTGTTCTTGGCTTTATAAATACTTCGCATGAACTTTTGAAATCAGATGTGGTATCTTTATGTACACAATTACCACAAGGATAATAACTGCAGATGGTAGGTGAACTCTAAATCTGTAGCCTTCTGGGATTTTTCACTCCTAATTTTTGTTATCATAAGCTTTTTACCAATATACTGTGTAGACAGATTCCATTTTTAGATATCTTGAAAGCAAAGGAAAAGATCCTATGTAATCTCTACTGTCCTAAGCATTTCGGTTTACTTATCTAATAGAGAAATGTAGTGGTATGTTAAGGTACTTAAAACTTTATTTTAGGGAGTTGATTAAAAGAATTAAAAAATTAAAATATAATTCTTTTGAAAGTCTCCATTTTCCTGTTTTGAGGAAGTGCCACAATAACCATAATATATAGAGGGATTTTATATTCTCCTCTTAAATTTCATACGTGACATCTTTTTTTTTTTTTTTTTTTTTTTTTTTGGGGTATGCGGGCCTCTCACTGTTGTGGCCTCTCCCGTTGCGGAGCACAGGCTCCGGACGCGCAGGCCCAGCGGCCATGGCTCACGGGCCCAGCCGCTCCGCGGCATATGGGATCCTCCCAGACCGGGGCACGAACCCGTATCCCCTGCATCGGCAGGCAGACTCTCAACCACTGCGCCACCAGGGAGGCCCCATACGTGACATCTTGATAGAATTCCCCAATGACCCCCAAGTCAGGGACTTTCCCAGGAGACAAAAATGTCAGTTAATAACTCCAATTAATCCAATTAGTTTTTTAATAAAAGGAATTTTAGATAGAGCCTGAAGGCTTATTGGAAACTAAACAAGCCCCAAACCTACCTAGAGATGGAGATGGAAATGGAGGTGGAGATGAAGATGTGGAGATGGAGATGGGGTTGGAGATGGAGATGGTGATGGAGATGGAGAAACAGAGGTAGAGGTAGAGGTAGAGGTAGAGATAGAGAGAGATTTTCATGAACATAAGTGAAAGCACAGACCAAATATAAATGGCACCTGTCAGAAGTTTTAAAGTGTTTAGGCTATTCATTTACAAAAATATGTTTCTTAATTTATCACTGAGATGATGAGTGCTTTGTTGGATACAGATTGAAATAAATGCTTACAAGAGACATGACCAAAATGTGACAGTATATCAATAAGCAATAATAACCAAAAACAGAATTACCATATGACCCAGCAATCCCACTACTGGGCATATACCCAGAGGCAGCCATAATTTAACATGTACTCTGATGTTCATTGCAGCACTATTTACAATAGCCAGGCCATGGAAGCAACCTAAATGCCCATTGACAGATGAATGGATAAAGATGTGGTACATATATACAATGGAATATTACTCAGCCATAAAAAGGAATGAACACTGGGTCATTTGTAGAGGCGGGGATGGACCTAGAGATTGTCATACACAGTGAAGCAAGTCAGAAAGAGTAAAACAAGTATCATATATTAACACATATATGTGGAATCTAGAAAAATTGTACAGATGAACCTGTTTGCAAAGCAGAAATAGAGACACAGATGTAGAGAACAAACATATGGACACCAAAGGGGAAAAGCGGGGGGGGGGGGGTTGGGGGAGGGTAGTGGGATGAATTGGGAGATTGGAATTGACATATATACACTAATTTGTAGAAAATAGATAAATAATAAGAAACTGCTGTATAAAAAATTAAATTAAATTAAATTTTTAAAAAGGAAGCTTAAAAAATGAAAGAAATGTAGTATAATCCTCCTAAAAAAAAAAGCAGCAGTCATAACCAATAACCAACAATTAATAGATTACATGGCACTCTAAAATTTGTTTGTCAGGTAAGAGGATTTGGGAAGCCAAAAGTCACATGCAAAAGAAATATTTAAAATTAAGTCCTCTATTTATTGTTATTTATTTGCACATATTTATGTAGGTCACAGCCTTGTTTTGGCAAACTAACATTTTATGTATCTTCAATGAGAATGTCATTATTTCCTAGTAAAAGAACTCAATATTGCTACTTATGTCAGGAACGAAATGGAAGAACATAATCCTGATTTCTATACCTACTTCACTTTTTTTTCTTTTCTTTTGACTCAAGAGAAGTGTCCCCTGTCCATTTAAGATTAATCTTTCCATATGTGATCTTTGTATGATTATTTCCCAGTAACCCAGCACTGATCCTTCTCCCCCTCCATTGTTGCCTCAAAGATGTTCAAATTCCCCCCCAATCTTTGAGCAATGATTTTTCTCTCTTCTTTATTTTGCTAAAAAATTTCACTTGGTATATTTCTCCTACTTCCAGTTCCATCCCAGCCGCCCACTTTCCCTGAAAATTGGCTTTTGCCTCTTTCCCACCTGAGGCTACTCTCTATAAAGTCTCCTTCTAACCATAAAATTCAGTTGTTTTCTAAATCCTCATTCTCCTCCTGAACATTAATGACAAACAATTTTTTCATGAGAAAAGAAACCAACCTTTCTTTCCTTGACAATAAACCCCCAATCTCCCTTTCCTTAAAGAGCATTTACTTTAAAAACATGCAACTGTAAATTCTTTTTTTGCCCTCTAAGGTATAAATCTTCTCCCAGCCTCTTTCCAGTTTTACAACCTAGGAATGCCTTTCTCTAGGACCTGGAATTATCTCTTTGGTAGATAATTGAGAAAGATAAAGCCCCCTATCTCCCAGTTTCTGTGAGAAGGTAGGAGCCTAACTTCAGTGAGTGTAGCAAACACAGATGGCCTCATCACACTAACCAGTGCTTTCCCTCTGGCAAACCTAGGTACTTAACAACTCTCCTGTCTTTTGTTTCAATGGAGTTGAGGCGACTCTCTCCCAATTGCAGTAGTCTTGAATAAAGTCTTCCTTGCCTGCTTAATTCCATCAGATGCAATTTTTCTTTGACGACTGTCACCTCAAAGAATAAATTAAAATAATGCTTAATTTATGCATGTCAGATTCAGAAAAAAAGAGTTAAGAAAAAACAAAGCTTTTTTACATGCTATTCTGAACTAGTTAGTCCCATTAAAGGCAAATCCATATCCTTTAATAACTTGTCCCTGAGTGTCATTATCAAAGACAGATGACTGGGCTGAATTGGACTGAATGCTGAATTCAGGATAGAATTCATTTATTTGGTCAGTTTTTTCATCCATTCAATGAGATTCTTTTGGCAACTTCTAAATACTAGGCATTGCATAATAGGCATTTACTATTAAAAAGATAATAATATCAGGACTCCTTCCACATGGACCTCACAATCTAGGCAAGGGTGACAAAATGTAAACAGTCATTACAGTACAATGTGATCAGTGCTCCTGAGAGCTCTGATGACAACAATTATTCCAACCTCATCCCTGTCATATGCCTCAACTCTCCATGGATAGTACTTCCTTGTGAAGCAGCCCAGTCCCAACACCAACCAGCAGGTGGCTTCTTAAAGATTCCAGGAGGTAACGTTTCTCCATCCAGGTGCCCGTACTTCAGAGCCTTGTTCACTGACTGCTCAAATGCAAACAGCTTTGTAAGATATTGCTCTGACCTCTAATGTTTCTTGTTTGTTAACTTAAATGTCTCTTCCATTTCTCTTACTATTCTGTTAGATGAATAGCAATTAACTTTCGCTTATGCTTACTCTGACCTTGAGTAGTCTGTATATTAAGGTTAGAAACTGCTATTAATAAACGGCACTGGAATTTAGAGCAGTTAAATAATGGTTTCCCCCAAACTGATATTCTTTCACTTAACTGTTTCAATTTTTAGGTCAGGAGAATAAAATGCCAGAAATTATGAGACCCTCAATGAATACTAGTCACCTTTACACTAGGATTATATATCTGCTTTGAAAGAGTTGAGTTTTGTTGATATCTTTCTTGCTTGTGGAACAATAGGAGACAATCTTTTCTCCTGTCCTTGCTTACTAATTTACTGTGCTTGTTGCCATGGTGACAAATCCATAGTTCCCAGGACATCACTATTTTGAACTCTGAATCTTTGACCCTCTGAAAACAGCAATATAGAAAAGGTAGAAAAGCAAGTTCTAAAATCCCTCAAGTGGAACAAGTTATGAAAATGCATGTTTTGCTGCTTTGTTCCAAACTATACCCAATGTAAATTTCCAGCATTTCAGAAGGGAACAGTACAAATAGGCTCTGTGCCTTGAATTACCGAACTATTGTGAGATTAGTTTTATGAAAAATTTTGTTAGAACCTGTCCCCAGGCCTCCATGCATAACAACTTTGACCTTAGAAAAGGCATCATGATTAACTTATTAGATATTTGGTTTTTGAGTTTAAAAAGCATGCAGAAGAATAGGTCTTTTTCTACAGAAATCTTACAGTTAATTTGAAAAGTAAGATTTCTAAACAGAAAATATAGAAAAGAAAAATAAATACTTCCTATAAATAACAGTTTTTCTTAAAAAAAAAACAAGAGGGGGAAGATCTTTTAAGGTTAAGTTACACTTTAAGGTAAAAATGAACTGGCCAGATCTCAGCACATTTCATTCATTTATGCATTTGTTCATTAATTCCCAAAATATTTATTGAGTGCCTGCAATGTGTCCATGTTGTTAACACTGAAGACATAAAAATTATGAATTGTGTCAATCATCTTTGGTCTTGTAAAGTTCCCATTCCATAAGGCAGGAAAAAAGTAAACATATATATTTGATTATACATATAATATATATAAATATATATATATAGATGTCACTACATATGCATATACAGTAAGTCCCCTACATACAAACCTTCAAGTTGTGAACTTTCAAAGATGCAAATGTGCGTTGGCATGTCCAATCACGTAAGTTAGTTCACTTCTCTGGCGTACATTGTCATGTGCGTGCATCCTCTACAAGTGGTTGTGCTTTTGTGTACTTTACTGTACAGTACTGTATAGAGTACAGTAGTAGAGTATCTTTATTTCAAGCCCAGGATGTCATCTATGATGAGAAAAAAAAAGCTACTACTCAGACATCACTGGATCATTTTTTCAAGAGGGTAGATAGAATTGAATCCAGCAGGGAACCAGAACCCGTGAAATCAATGTCAGGAGTGAGTGAAATTGCAGCTTGCCCTCTGTCTTCTATTGCTGATGATCCTGCAGCTCTACCATCTCCTCTCCCTCCACCAGTCAGTAACTCTTCTGGCCTGTTCACTCAATGCCAGCCCCTGTATGCCAGCTGTTGTACTATACTACTGTACTTTTCCAGGTACTGTACTGTAAGATTAAAAATGCTTTCTTTATTTTTTGTGTTTGTTTATTATGTATTATTTGTGTGAAAAGTACTATAAACCTCTTACAGTACAGTACTATACAGCCGACTGTGTTAGTTGGGTACCAACGCTAACTTTGTTGGACTTACGAACAAATTGGACTTAAGAACGTGTTCTTGGAACAGAACTCATTTGTATGTAGGGAACTTACTGTATACGTATATATATTTACTATATTTACACAAACACAGACATACAACTTTGGGTAGTAAATAGTGCCAGGAAAGAAAACAGTGACATGACAGAGATGACAGTAGGCATGCTCAGGAACAAACAAAAGGCAAGTGGATCTGGTAAATAGAGTGAGTGGGGGAGAGGGGGAAATGGAAGGAACAAGGCCAGAGAGCGAGCCAGGAGCCAGATCTTGTAGAGCCTTTAAGGGTATTTTAAAGTATCTGAGTGTATTCAAAGTACAGCGGGAAGTCATCAGAGGGCATTAAGCCGAAGAGTAAACACAATTAGATTTGCATTTCTAAAAGTAGCTGTTGGATACTTTATTATTTACAGCACTAATTTGATTATATATTTAGAAGTTATCAAGAAATTCAATTTTGCACAGTATGATTTGGTCATTAAAATGGACAGATCATCCATGCATAATTCTAATGACTGCTGGAACCAGTTGTATGTCTAGACAGGACATCAGTATGAATCACCTTAATTTTTGTGTGTCCAAAGCTTTGACTATTGTAATGCTGCTGATGACAACAATAATGATAGTGAAAATACCACTAGCAGAAGGTACCATCTCTTAAGAACTTACCATGTTTCAGACACCATACTGAATGATTTGTATAATACACTACGTTTAATCCTTAAAAAAAACCCATTCAATGTCCATTTTATACATGAATAAACAGTCTTGGAATGATTAAGTGGCCTTCCTGACTTCAAGCAGATTAGATAAAGAATTAGGAGTTGATTAAAGATCTAACTCCCTACCTGTCCTGTCTGAGCAAAGAACAGATGCCCTGCGGTGACCTACATGGAGAGGTGGGGCCAAATCCAAAGCTGAGACCCAGGAGCTGTGAGAACAAAGAAGAGAAAGGGAAATCTCTACCAGCAGCCTCAGAAGCAGCGGATTAAAGCTCCACAATCAATTTGATGTACCCTGCATCTGTGGAATACATGAATAGACAACGAATCATCCCAAATTGAGGAGCCAGGAGTCAGTGCTGTGCCTCTGAAGTGGGAAAGCCAACTTCAGGACACTGGTCCACAAGAGACCTCCCAGCTCCACATAATATCAAACGGCGAAAATCTTCCAGAGATATCCATCTCAACACCAGCACCCAGCTTCACTCAACGACCAGCAAGCTACAGTGCTGGACACCCTGAGCCAAACAACTAGCAAGACAGGAACACAATGCCACCCATTAGCAGAGAGGCTGCCTAAAATCATAAAAAGTCTGCAGACACCCCAAAACACACCACCAGACATGGACCTGTCCACCAGAAAGACAAGATCCAGCCTCACCCACCAGAACACAGGCACTAGTCCCCTCCACCAGGAAGCCTACACAACCCACTGAACCAACCTTAGCCACTGGGGACAGACACCAAAAACAACGGGAACTACGAACCTGAGGCCTGCAAAAAGGAGACCCCAAACACAGTCACATAAGCAAAATGAGAAGACAGAAAAACACACAGCAGGAGAAGGAGCAAGGCAAAAACCCACCAGACCTAACAAATGAAGAGGTAATAGGCAGTCTACCTGAAAAAGAATTCAGAATAATGATAGCAAAGATGATCCAAGATTCTATTTCCAAGATCCAAAATCTTGGAAATAGAATAGACAAAATGCAAGAAACAGTTAACAAGGACCTAGAAGAACTAAAGATGAATCAAGCATCGATTAAAAACACAATAAATGAAATGAAAAATACTCTAGATGGGATCAATAGCAGAATAACTGAGGCAGAAGAACGGATAAGTGAGGTGGAAGATAAAATAGTGGAGATAACTGCTGCAGAGCAAAATAAAGAAAAAAGAATGAAAAGAACAGAGGACAATCTCAGAGACCTCTGGGACAACATTAAATGCACCAACATTCGAATTACAGGGGTTCCAGAAGAAGAAGAGAAAAAGAAAGGGACTGAGAAAATATTTGAAGAGATTATAGTTGAAAACTTCCCTAATATAGGAAATAGTTAATCAAGTCCAGGAGGCACAGAGAGTCCCATACAGAACAAATCCAAGGAGAAATACGCAAAGACACATATTAATCAAACTGTCAAAAATTAAACACAAAGAAATCATATTAAAAGCAGCAAGGGAAAAACAACAAAAAACACACAAGGGAATCCCCATCAGGTTAACAGCTGATCTCTCAGCAGAAACTCTACAAGCCAGAAGGGAGTGGCAGGACATAATTAAAGTGATGAAGGAGAAAAACCTGCAACCAAGACTACTCTACCCAGCAAGGATCTCATTCAGATTTGATGGAGAAATTAAAACGTTTACAGACAAGCAAAAGCTGACAGAGTTCAGCACCACCAAACCAGCTTTACAACAAATGCTAAAGGAACTTCTCTAGGCAAGAAACACAACAGAAGGAAAAGACCTACAATAACAAACCCAAAACAATTAAGGAAATGGGAATAGGAACATACATATCGATAATTACCTTAAATGTAAATGGACTAAATGCTCCCACCAAAAGACACAGAGTGGCTGAATGGATACAAAAACAAGACCCATATATATGCTGTCTACAAGAGACCCACTTCAGACCTAGAGACACATACAGATTGAAAGTAAGGGGATGGAAAAAGATATTCCATGCAAATGGAAATCAAAAGAAAGCTGGAGTAGCAATTCTTATATCAGACAAAATAGACTTTAAAATAAAGACTATTAGAAGAGACAAAGAAGGACACTACATAATGATCAAGGGATCGATCCAAGAAGAAGATATAACAATTTTAAATATTTATGCACCCAACATAGGAGCACCTCAATACATAAGGCAAATACTAACAGCCATAAAAGGAGAAATCGACAGTAACACACTCAGAGTAGGGGACTTTAACACCCCACTTTCACCAATGGACAGATCATCCAAAATGAAAATCAATAAGGAAACACAAGCTTTAAATGATACATTAAACAAGATGGACTTAATTGATATTTATAGGACATTCCATCCAAAAACAACAGAATACACATTTTTCTCAAGTACTCATGGAACATTCTCCAGGATAGATTATATCTTGGGTCACAAATCAAGCCTTGGTAAATTTAAGAAAATTGAAATTGTATCAAGTATCTTTTCCGACCACAATGCTATGAGACTAGATATCAATTACAGAAAAAGAGCTGTAAAAAATACAAACACATGGAGGCTAAACAATACACTACTCAATAACGAAGTGATCACTGAAGAAATCAAAGAGGAAATAAAAAAATACCTAGAAACAAATGACAATGGAGACACAACGACCCAAAACCTATGGGACGCAGCAAAAGCAGTTCTAAGGGGGAAGTTTATAGCAATACAATCCCACCTTAAGAAACAGGAAACATCTCGAGTAAACAACCTGACCCTGCACCGAAAGCAATTAGAGAAAGAAGAACAAAAAACCCCAAAAGTATCAGAAATAAATGAAAAAGAAATGAAGGAAATGATAGCAAAGATCAACCAAACTAAAAGCTGGTTCTTTGAGAAGATAAACAAAATTGACAAACCATTAGCCAGACTCATCAAGAAAAGAAGGGAGAAGACTCAAATCAATAGAATTAGAAATGAAAAAGGAGAAGTAACAACTGACACTGCAGAAATACAAAAGATCATGAGAGATTACTACAAGCAACTCTATGCCAATAAAATGGACAACCTGGAAGAAATGGACAAATTCTTAGAAATGCACAACCTGCCAAGACTGACTCAGGAAGAAATAGAAAATATGAATAGACCAATCACAAGCACTGAAATTGAAACTGTGATTAAAAATCTTCCATCAAACAAAAGCCCAGGACCAGATGGCTTCACAGGCGAGTTCTATCAAACATTTAGAGAAGAGCTAACACCCATCCTTCTAAAACTCTTCCAAACAATATCAGAGGAAGGAACGCTCCCAAACTCATTCTACGAGGCCACCATCACCTTGATACCAAAACCAGGCAAGGATGTCACAAAGAAAGAAAACTACAGGCCAATATCACTGATGAACATAGATGCAAAAATCCTCAACAAAATACTAGCAAACAGAATCCAACAGCACATTAAAAGGATCATACACCATGATCAAGTGGGGTTTATTCCAGGAATGCAAGGATTCTTCAATATACACAAATCAATCAATGTGATACACCATATTAACAAGTTGAAGGAGAAAAACCATATGATCATCTCAATAGATGCAGAGAAAGCTTTCAACAAAATTCAACACCGATTTATGATAAAAACCCTGCAGAAAGTAGGCATAGAGGGAACTTTCCTCAACATAATAAAGGCCATATATGACAAACCCACAGCCAACATCGTCCTCAATGGTGAAAAACTGAAACCATTTCCACTAAGATCAGGAAGAAGACAAGGCTGCCCACTCTCACCACTCTTATTCAACTTAGTTTTGGAAGTTTCAGCCACAGCAATCAGAGAAGAAAAGGAAATAAAAAGAATCCAAATCAGAAAAGAAGAAGTAAAGCTGTCACTGTTTGCAGATGACATGATACTATACATAGAGAATCCTAAAAATGCTACCAAAAAACTACTAGAGCTAATCAATGAATTTGGTAAAGTAGCAGGATACAAAATTAATGCACAGAAATCTCTGGCATTCCTGTACACTAATGATGAAAAATCTGAAAGTGAAATCAGGAAATCACTCCCATTTACCATTGCAACAAAAAGAATAAAATATCTAGGAATAAACCTACCTAAGGAGACAAAAGAGCTGTATGCAGAAAATTATAAGACACTGATGAAAGAAATGAAAGATGATACAAATAGATGGAGAGATATACCATGCTCCTGGATTGGAAGAATCAATATTGTGAAAATGACTCTACTACCCAAAGCAATCTACAGATTCAATGCAATCCCTATCAAACTACCACTGGCATTTTTCACAGAACTAGAACAAAAAATTTCAAAATTTGTTTGGAAAAACAAAAGACCCCGAATAGCCAAAGCAATCTTGAGAACGAAAAACGGAGCTGGAGGAATCAGGCTCCCTGACTTCAGACTATACTACAAAGCTACAGTAATTAAGACAGTGTGGTACTGGCATAAAAACAGAAAGATAGATCAGTGGATCAGGATAGAAAGCCCAGAGATAAACCCACGCACATATGGCCAACTTATCTTTGATAAAGGAGGCAGGAATGTACAGTGGAGAAAGGACAGCCTCTTCAATAAGTGGTGCTGGGAAAACTGGACAGGGACATGTAAAAGTTTGAGATTAGATCATTCCCTAACACCATACACAAAAATAAGCTCCAAATGGATTAAAGACTTAAATGTAAGGCCAGAAACTATCAAACTCTTAGAGGAAAACATAGGCAGAACACTCTATGACATAAATCACAGCAAGATCCTTTTGGACCCACCTCCTACAGAAATGGAAATAAAAACAAAGATAAACAAATGGGACCTAATGAAACTTCAAAGCTTTTGCACAGCAAAGGAAACCATAAACAAGACCAAAAGACAACCCTCAGAATGGGAGAAAATATTTGCAAATGAAGCAACTGACAAAGGATTAATCTCCAAAATTTATAAGCAGCTCATGCAGTTCAATAGCAAAAAAACAAACAACCCAATCCAAAAATGGACAGAAGACTTAAATAGGCATTTCTCCAAAGAAGATATACAGACTGCCAACAAACACATGAAAGAATGCTCAACATCATTAATCATTAGAGAAATGCAAATCAAAACTACAATGAGATATCATCTCACACCAGTCAGAATGGCCATCATCAAGAAATCTAGAAACAATAAATGCTGGAGAGGGTGTGGAGAAAAAGGAACACTCTTGCACTGCTGGTGGGAATGTGAATTGGTACAGCCGCTAAGGAGAATAGTATGGAGGTTCCTTAAAAAACTAAAAATAGAACTACCATATGACCCAGCAATCCCACTACTAGGCATATACCCTGAGAAAACCATAATTCAAAAAGAGACATGTACCAAAATGTTCATTGCAGCTCTATTCACAATAGCCCGGAGCTGGAAACAACCTAAGTGTCCATCATCGGATGAATGGATAAAGAAGATGTGGCACATATATACAATGGAATATTACTCAGCCATAAATAGAAATGAAACTGAGCTATTTGTTATGAGGTGGATAGACCTAGAGTCTGTCATACAGAGTGAAGTAAGTCAGAAAGAGAAAGACAAATACCGTATGCTAACACATACATACGGAATTAAAAAAAAAATGTCATGAAGAACCTAGGGGTAAAACGGGAATAAAGACACAGACCTACTTGAGAATGGACTTGAGGATATGGGGAGGGGGAAGGGTAAGCTGTGACAAAGCGAAAGAGAGGCATGGACATATATACACTACCAAACGTAAGGTAGATAGATAGTGGGAAGCAACCGCAGAGCTCAGGGAGATCAGCTCGGTGCTTTGTGACCGCCTGGAGGGGTGGGATGGGGAGGGTGGGAGGGAGGGAGATGCATGAGGGAAGGGATGTGGGAACAGATGTATATGTATGACTGATTCACTTTGTTATAAAGCAGAAACTAATAAAAATAAATAAATAAATAAAGTATGGGAGAGAAGTGTAAAAATAAATAAATAAATAAATAAATAAAATAAAAAATAAAATAAAGTCAAAAAAAAAAAATCTTCCAACAAACAAAAGCCCAGGACCAGATGGCTTCACAGGCGAGTTCTATCAAACATTTAGAGAAGAGCTAACACCTACCCTTCTCAAACTCTTCCAAAATATAGCAGAGGGAGGAGCACTCCCAAACTCATTCTACGAGGCCACCATCACCTTGATACCAAAACCAGGCAAGGATGTCACAAAGAAAGAAAACTACAGGCCAATATCACTGATGAACATAGATGCAAAAATCCTCAACAAAATACTAGCAAACAGAATCCAACAGCACATTAAAAGGATCATACACCATGATCAAGTGGGGTTTATTCCAGGAATGCAAGGATTCTTCAATATACACAAATCAATCAATGTGATACACCATATTAACAAACTGAAGGAGAAAATCCTATGATCATCTCAATAGATGCAGAGAAAGCTTTCGACAAAATTCAACACCCATTTGATAAAAACCCTGCAGAAAGTAGGCATAGAGGGAACTTTCCTCAACATAATAAAGGCCATATATGACAAACCCACAGCCAACATCGTCCTCAATGGTGAAAAACTGAAACCATTTCCACTAAGATCAGGAACAAGACAAGGCTGCCCACTCTCACCACTCTTATTCAACTTAGTTTTGGAAGTTTCAGCCACAGCAATCAGAGAAGAAAAGGAAATAAAAAGAATCCAAATTGGAAAAGAAGAAGTAAAGCTGTCACTGTTTGCAGATGACATGATACTATACATAGAGAATCCTAAAGATGCTACCAGAAAACTACTAGAGCTAATCAATGAATTTGGTAAAGTAGCAGGATACAAAATTAATGCACAGAAATCTCTGGCATTCCTGTACACTAATGATGAAAAATCTGAAAGTGAAATCAGGAAATCACTCCCATTTACCATTGCAACAAAAAGAATAAAATATCTAGGAATAAACCTACCTAAGGAGACAAAAGAGCTGTATGCAGAAAATTATAAGACACTGATGAAAGAAATGAAAGATGATACAAATAGATGGAGAGATATACCATGCTCCTGGATTGGAAGAATCAATATTGTGAAAATGACTCTACTACCCAAAGCAATCTACAGATTCAATGCAATCCCTATCAAACTACCACTGGCATTTTTCACAGAACTAGAACAAAAAATTTCAAAATTTGTTTGGAAAAACAAAAGACCCCGAATAGCCAAAGCAATCTTGAGAACGAAAAACGGAGCTGGAGGAATCAGGCTCCCTGACTTCAGACTATACTACAAAGCTATGGTAATCAAGACAGTGTGGTACTGGCACAAAAACAGAAAGATAGATCAACGGAACAGGATAGAAAGCCCAGAGATAAACCCACGTACATATGGTCAACTTATCTTTGATAAAGGAGGCAAGAATGTACAGTGGAGAAAGGACAGCCTCTTCAATAAGTGGTGCTGGGAAAACTGGACAGGGACATGTAAAAGTATGAGATTAGATCATTCCCTAACACTATACACAAAAATAAGCTCAAAATGGATTAAAGACCTAAATATAAGGCCAGAAACTATCAAACTCTTAGAGGAAAACATAGGCAGAACACTCTATGACATAAATCACAGCAAGATCCTTTTGGACCCACCTCCTACAGAAATGGAAATAAAAACAAAGATAAACAAATGGGACCTAATGAAACTTCAAAGCTTTTGCACAGCAAAGGAAACCATAAACAAGACCAAAAGACAACCCTCAGAATGGGAGAAAATATTTGCAAATGAAGCAACTGACAAAGGATTAATCTCCGAAATTTATAAGCAGCTCATGCAGTTCAATAGCAAAAAAACAAACAACCCAATCCAAAAATGGACAGAAGACTTAAATAGGCATTTCTCCAAAGAAGATATACAGACTGCCAACAAACACATGAAAGAATGCTCAACATCATTAATCATTAGAGAAATGCAAATCAAAACTACAATGAGATATCATCTCACACCAGTCAGAATGGCCATCATCAAGAAATCTAGAAACAATAAATGCTGGAGAGGGTGTGGAGAAAAAGGAACACTCTTGCACTGCTGGTGGGAATGTGAATTGGTACAGCCGCTAAGGAGAATAGTATGGAGGTTCCTTAAAAAACTAAAAATAGAACTACCATATGACCCAGCAATCCCACTACTAGGCATATACCCTGAGAAAACCATAATTCAAAAAGAGACATGTACCAAAATGTTCATTGCAGCTCTATTCACAATAGCCCGGAGCTGGAAACAATCTAAGTGTCCATCATCGGATGAATGGATAAAGAAGATGTGGCACATATATACAATGGAATATTACTCAGCCATAAAAAGAAACGAAACTGAGCTATTTGTAATGAGGTGGATAGACCTGAAGTCTGTCATACAGAGTGAAGTAAGTCAGAAAGAGAAAGACAAATACCGTATGCTAACACATATATATGGAATTTAAGAAAAAAAAATGTCATGAAGAACCTAGGGGTAAAACGGGAATAAAGACACAGACCTACTTGAGAATGGACTTGAGGATATGGGGAGGGGGAAGGGTAAGCTGTGACAAAGCGAGAGAGAGGCATGGACATATATACAGTACCAAACGTAAGGTAGATAGATAGTGGGAAGCAGCCGCATAGCACAGGGAGATCAGCTCAGTGCTTTGTGACTGCCTGGAGGGGTGGGATAGGGAGGGTGGGAGGGAGGGAGACGCAAGAGGGAAGGGATGTGGGAACAGATGTATATGTATGACTGATTCACTTTGTTATAAAGCAGAAACTATTAAATATATATATATATATATATATATATATATATATATATATATATATATATATATATATATATAAATGACTGGCCAGAAACAACCTGGAAACTAACCCCATTACCATAAAACCTGAGACAGTGAGCCACATGGCAGGGTAGTTCCCCTGGGTTCCCTTACCCTACTGCTCTCCACCCAGATGCCCCTTCCCAATAAAGCCTTTTGCTTTGTCAGCATGTGTCTCCTTGGACAATTCATGTCCAAGTGTTAGACAAGAGCCCACTCTCAGGCCCTGGAAGGGGTTCTCCCCCTTCCTGCAACACTTCCACTATCAGTTCATATTTCCTGTGTCCTCAGCAACTACTTTGGATGGTTTTAGTTCTTTGCCTTGTCAGTGACCCAAATATATAGATATATATTTTTTATATTTATATTTATATATAAATGTATGTATATCTGTATATATATGATATATACAAAAAAAAATCTAACTCCCTAAAGCACTTAACCATTGTAGTTTTCTGCCTTGAGATGTAATCTGGTGATTAATTAAAGTTTCTTTTAGAAAATCTGAACCCAACATTTCCCTTTTAATTTAAATTTTAAATTTTCTTCACTAAGTAGATATGAAAACAACTTTTGATTTTGAGTAGAAAACATATCTTGAAATCCATTAGTATTCATTATTTTTTTTCTCCAAGATGTAACATTAGAACAAATTACAATTGCAGCACTGCCATTTAATCTACAAAGTTTTGGTCAAGATAGTACTTTTTTACTGATTCACTAAAATATGTTAATTTTTTAAGTGGCCAACAACAGAACAAATTCACTATTAAATCAACGGTATTTCAACCAATAAGAAAAACAGAAAGAAACTAAACCTGCTATAGTGTTTTCTGTCTTGATTGACATTGTGCCAACCTCTTATAAATGAGGGAGTAAGTGATTCACACTTTACCCATTCTCCAAATTCTAACAAGTTAAAGTTCTTACATTACTAAATATATCTTTCCTTAATAACTAATTCGTCTGTGCCTTTCTCTCAGAATAACTGGGGCCTGAATACAGCCAGAAATAATTCCGTTTTCCCCTTAAAAAAAAAAAAAAAGAGGGCTAGATACTGTTGTCTCAGTATCAGCCTGTTCTGCTGGACCTCCAGCCAGCACACCACAGAGACCACTTTATTCTTTGCAGATTGATTTTTACTTAGAATTATATAAACGTCTTTTAACTACTTTCACTTTCTACTTACCAATAATCATCTAGTGTTCACTACCATACAGTCTCTGTTTAAAAAAAAAAAACAACTAATAATCACATATGATTTCCATATTCATTTCTCCCTCTTGGCTCTCTATCAGCTGCCTCACATGAACACACCTTGACATCACCCATCCACACACATTGCTTTGTGGGGAAAAGTAAGAAAAGAAGAAAAAGAAACAAAATATCAAATGATTCTCCAGTCCTCTGATTTTCAATAGATTCTTTCTGATGATTCCTCGAACAGCAGGGTGATTAGCTTAACATTTGGAAAAACGACAACGAGATGTTGCCACTCTCATTTTATGATGATGTAAGATTAGTTGTCAAATAATTGAAGGGAAATTCACGGCAAGCTTACAGGGCCTCTTATACCCCAGCACACATATAATATGGAAAGATAGGCTGTCAATCATTCTTGAGTGAATCATTATTCAGTCACTTCTGTGCCTTCCCTCAAATATCATTTGAGTAATTTCAATGTGCTGTGGACCAAAAGGATGCTCCTTTGGCCCGGTCCTCCTTGCAAAACACACAGATTTTAGGAGGAGGGAGATAACATGACACAAATACCGCAGTACAGGTCTGAATACAAGTTCATGAAGAGGGGTGCAGAGTTCCATATTAGATCAGAAAATGAAGAGTTCACTTTAACTAAGATGATTAGGGAAAGCTTTACGGAGAGTAACACCTAATCCTTTCAGGAAGGGAAGGATATTGACCAGCAGATTAGGGGGGAAGGGGTTGTTGAGGAAAGCATTAGCGGAAGAAGAAAAGGCACAAACAAAGTAAATTTACTGCAGTAGAAATAGCATGGACCTCTGAGTCTGGGATGCAAATGTCAGTGGAAGTCCTTTCACTTATAATCACACTGTCCTCAATCTCCACATCTGTACAATGAGGATTGAGCTAGATCCTCTTCAAGTTTGCTTCAAGTTCTAAAATTCTATGATTTTTTAAAACCCAGAGGTAGTAAGTCACAGAGCATGCTTGGAGAAAGCAAAGCTTATCTGAAGACTATTTGATATACACAGGTGCTGAGAAATGAGCTGAGAAGACTTGATTAGGACCATTGGGTATTTGGATGCTGGTCAAGGAATTGGGTCTGTACACAGTAGTCCAGGGAAATCCAGTGAAGATATCCCAAACCACCCAAGATTTGTTTCACATCAATCTGATAACAGTTTGTAGGGTGGAAAGGGGCCAAGAGGTGTGATTAGAGTAATAATTTAAATGGCTATTATAATAAGATCAAGATAGGACTAATAAGGGCGAGAACTAGTGCTATCTTGATAGGAATGGAAATCATGGTATACACCTGAGAGACTGTGAGAAAGCTGCCTCTATTCAAGAAGAGCCTAATTTACTAAGTCATTTGGAGATACACCTCAAGAAAAGTATTCTTTGTCGTTAAAGTCAACCGCATTTATGAGTCTTAAGGCTGGAATGTTTGAAGTCACTAGGAATTGTCAGTCTCCTCATGTGACCTGTTATTTTGGGCTTTCCTCTTGCCTGTGGTGTCTGTCTAGGACCTCATGATGATTTAAAGAAAAAAGCACTATATGTCCCCAGCAAGGTGGTAAATAAGCATTGGCTGTTGGCTCCTTCCCTCAATTCACTCACAAGTGTCAGGACCATAGCATTTTTTGTAAGTGTCTTCCTGCCACAGTAACAGGCAAATAGAAAATAAAAAATAGATCAGAATATGAAGTCCAGGACTAGGCCCAGAAGGACCTGAAATATAGTAAGTCTGGTATTTCAAAACAAGGAGGAAATGATAGGTAATTTGGTAGATTGTATTAGGAAAACGTGCTCATTGTATAGAGAAAAGCAAGGTTGTGTGCCTATCATATGCTCTATACAAAGGGAAAAGAAACTCCAATATACAATAAAAAGTTTTTAAAAAAAAGATGCCGTTCCACATTTTTAAATGACAACTTCTGAATCAGCGTCCTGCATAATAAATTTCATATTCTCTTTGAAAACGAAAAACCAATTATGTATTTTAAGTATGAATTTCTTGAACTTATATGAGACTTTTGTATAATAAAGAGGCCAAGGCTATGTTGCCTGATGGAAAATAATGTAATTCTTTCCCCTGCCCTGATATTACTTTAAGAGCTGGACAGAAGGCCATACTTAAATTTCAGCTGCTTTAATGATTCCGTGTGTAAGGAAGGTCTAACTCTGATTATAGTAACACAATGGTTTATAGCTCTGAAGTGATTTAATTTTGTAAATTAGAAAGATGTTATGTGTTAAGTTACTATGATGCTCTATAGTTCCTAAGTGAATTCATCAGGAAAAATGTCTGCAAAAGTCAAACATTCTAAGACCCTCAGTTTCATTTTCAGCAATCTAAAAATCTGCAAGCTGGGGAAAATACACTTTCACCAGACACAGTCAATAAGCAACTAATCTGCTTGGTAAACATTATGAAGATAAACTGCTTAACTAATCTTTGGATCTGACTCTCCCTATCTCATCATCATCTGAGCAGACAGTTATTATTGACATCTGATGTTACGTTAATGACAAGAAAGTTGAGCCTATAAACACATATCAAAATAAAAAGTTAAAACTTTGTGATTTTTTTTTAAAGAATGAGAAACATAAACAATGGACAGTTAAAACACCACATAGGTTATTTTAAAGCCAGCATCTTATATACACCCTTAAAAATCATCTAGGAACTAGTTAATAACTGTAGCAAGATAGAGCAAAGATATTTTTTGGTGTGTTATTTCTTTTTTATGTAGGACTACATTTTCTTCTTTTAAGCAAGTCATTCATTATTTAATAGTATACAATTCTTGAACTCAGTAATAGATTTAAAGGATAGATGTTTTAAGATTTTTCAAAATTAAAATGTCATTCTTCTCTAACAGTTAAAACATGAGTGCAAAATTAACTACATTTAATTTCCCATTTCTCATCCAAGACTACTCTATGTTCTTATGAGTTTGACTACCATAGATAACGGATATGAGTGGAATCATACAGTAATTGTCTTGTTGTGACAGGTTTATTTGACTTAGCGTAAGGTCATCAAGGTTCATCCATGTTGTAACGTGTCAGAATGCTTCTTTTTTTAAGGTTAAATAATATTCCATTGTATATACATACCTCATTATTTTTTCCATTCATCCATCTATGGATATTGGGTGGCTTCCTCTTCTTGGCTATTGTGAATAATGTTGCAATGAACATGGGTGTGCAGATATCTCTTTGAAATCTTGCTTTGAATTATTTTGGATATGTACCTAGAAGTGAGATGGCTGGGTCAAATGGTAGTTCTATTTTTAATTTTTTAAACAACTTCCTCACTGTTTTCCATAATGGCTGCACCATTTTACACTCCCAGCAACAGGGCATAATGGTTCCATTTTTCTGCATCTTCCAGAACACTTGTCATTTTCTATTCTTTGATAGTAGTCATGCTAGTGGGCGTAAAACAAGACAAACTTCTAAGAAGAAAAAGAGAAGGGAAAGATCTGGATTTCTGGTACTTTAACTAACACTTGTTGACCACAAGTTTAATGCAAGCCAACAATTTAATGGCTACTAGAGTGCTGCTTTAATTTTAGGCTACGTGAATCGAATTTAGAGTTCAAATCATGGTTGGTAGGTAAGACTCTCACTCCGTGCTGAACTACTTAGACCATATTAGAACATTATTTTCAATTTTTATCATTTTATAAGTAACAAAGTAGAATGTGGTTTGAGAAATTTTATTGGGATGATGAGAGGTATGGGTATCTTTGATTAAGAGAAACAGTTGAAGGAATTAGGAACTCTATTGGGTAGAAGAGAGGCCCACAGGGAGATACAATAGTTATTTCAAATATGTGAGACTATCAAGCAGGAGACTATTTGTTCTTGATGCTCTAAGACTGAAATATGAAAGAACCTAAAAATACTATCATTTAGGACTGCCCAATAACAGAATGGGCTCATTTGGCGTTCTGATTATCCCCTTTTCAGTTGATGGTCCAAGGAGTCAATGACAGTTCCCAGGATATTGTAAAGAGGAATTACAATATTATGGACTCAAAACCACTTTCACTCACTATACCATAATTACATTTCAGAATAGTGGAATAGGGCTTCCCTGGTGGCACAGTGGTTGAGAGTCCGTCTGCCGATGCAGGGGACACGAGTTCGTGCCCCGGTCTGGGAGGATCCCAATGCCGCGGAGCGGCTAGGCCCGTGAGTCACGGCCGCTGAGCCTGCGTGTCCGGAGCCTGTGCTCCGCAACAGGAGAGGCCACAACAGTGAGAGGCATGCGTACTCCCCCACCAAAAAAAAATAGTGGAATAAAATAGTTCTGAATTTCATGAAACTAACCTCTTTCCCAGTTCTACCAAGGAGCACATATGTGCACACACCCACACACAAAGAGAGATTTTTAAAAATCTCCTAGTAACCAGTGTCAGTTCCCCCACAAATATCTTTCCCATTCCTCATGTTAAATAATTACCAGAAAGCTTAGCCAAAATGATAAATGGAAAAGATAAAAATCAACACTAATGCCCATTAGTATTTCTCACATTCTCAGCTTTTGAAATTTGATTGATCATTTTTGTCACTTTCAAGATGTCTTTATACAAGTTATCTTTGATAAACTGCATTTTCCAAATGCTACTGACGTGTAGCATATTGCAATTAAAGTCTGCTGCTGGGAATGGCTGTTTTTTGTCCATCAGATAAATAAAGTACGCACAGGTTTGGGTTTGGCAGAACAAAAAATTATGTTCAATTTCTCTGAATGTAAGGAAGGCAAATGTTTTATATTTGATTTATAGCACTGAGAATTATTACCGTAAAATCTTTTTACAATGTTTAACGATGTTAGGTCAACAGAAAACACTTACGAGAAATTTTGAAATGAAGCCTATTTTATTAGGTGCTTCTCTTTGGGAGTGATCAGAATAAGTGTGTGTGGAACTAGTGATTCGAAAGGAAAGAGGAAAGCATCTATTCTATTCTTGATACAGAAGATGAAATTATGTATTTAGGCTCCTCTCCTTACTTCCTTACTCATCACTTTCACCCCAGATGGACCACTGCTTGAACAAGTCAAAAAGTCAAATACCTATTAGGAGATTCATCGATATTTCCTTTGTGTGGTCCAGGGAAGGGGACAACCATTTCCTTATAATACAGCAGCATACAGTCTATTAATATTAACCGGCTCCTGTATAGTAGTAGAATTCCATTTCATAGATTATTTATTTGAGTCAAGTGATTTGAGTGCTTATTCCTGGCTGATTCCTATTCTCAAAATATTACTGTAAGTTCATTACAACCTACAGAACTTTTAATGAGAAGTACCTGTTTTATACCAGCATTGAAAACTGCAACTCATATTTCTCCCGCCAGTTAATTTTATTGGTTTGAGTAACAGCAAGGCATTTCTCCATATGAATCTGCACTTTGAAATTATGATTTTCCAAGAAACTTGGCCTTGTTTCATTTAGGTTTTGTTATTTTAAAGAAATCTTAACTATGTATCTTTGTGCTACAGCCTTAGTTAATTTTAGAAACTACATACTTATTTCTTGCTTGTGATCTCTGTTTTCATAATTCCAGCATGTGGAGCTTCAGGTAGAGACCAAAAGTCCTACCACTATGGAAATTCTAAAAAGGACTATCTGAGCAGCCAAAGAACAAAACTGAAAAAAATATATATTAAGTGACTCAAAACACCAATTAAGAAAGAAAACTTGGCAGGCTTCCAGGAGAGTACACAAAAAAACAGCAATTTTGTTTTCAGTCTTTGAAAATGTCATGTTCTAAAGGACTTTCCTACCTTGAGTTTTTTGTCTGACATCTTGGCCTTCTAGGTTCTTTCAGTTTATTTCAAAATATCTCAAACTTTCTTATGGGATTCTCTCTGTCCAAGTGTTTATGATAAATATAATTTTCTGAAAAAAAAGGAGTAAGTGGGACTTCCCTGGTGGTGCAGTGGTTAAGAATCCGCCTGCCAATGCAGGCAGGGGACACTGGTTCGATCCCTGGTCCGGGAAGATCCCACATGCTGCTGAGCAACTAAGCCTGTGAGCCACAACTACTGAACCTGCTCTCCAGAGCCTGCGAGCCACAACTACTGAGCCCTCATGCCACAACCACTGAAGTCCACATGCCTAGAGCCCATGCTCCACAACAAGAGACAATAAGAAGCCCGTGCACTGCAACGAAGAGTAGCCCCCACTCGCCGCAACTACAGAAAGCCCACACGCAGCAACGAAGACCCAATGCAGCCAAAAATAAATAAAATATAAATAAATCTATTTTAAAAACAAGAGTAAGTGATTTTCATCATAATATATTGATAGTTAAAAACACGTTTTTTTACAAAGGAATATTATTAAGCCACAAAAATAAATAAAGTACTGATATATGCTACAACATGGATGAACCTCGAAAATATTATGCTAAATGAAAGAACTCAGACACAAAAGTTCATATGCTGCAGGATTTCATTTATATGAAACATCAAGAATAGGTAAATCCATAGAGACAGGCAGCAGATTACTAAGTTTTGTGGGGTTTTTTGCGGTACGTGGGCCTCTCACTATTGTGGCCTCTCCCGTTGCGGAGCACAGGCTCCGGACGCGCAGGCTCAGCGGCCATGGCTCACGGGCCCAGCCACTCCGCGGCATGTGGGATCTTCCCGGACCGGGGCACGAACCCGTGTCCCCTGCATCGGCAGGCGGACTCTCAACCACTGCACCACCAGCGAAGCTCAATTACTAAGATTTTTAATTTATGCCACTTGATGCACTAAACGCTAATATTTCTTATTTCTTTAAATATTAATTTGCAGCAGACAACACAAAAAAAGAATGAATTATAATATACACTGCTATTTCAATAAAATATCAACAGATAGCAAGAAGGAAAAAATGTAAAAATGTGTCTACCATAAAGGTTTTATAGCAATCTTCAAACTTAGAACTTAGAAATCACTATTTCAAAGTCATGTAAATCATTATTCCCCTAATTTCATATTCCAGTGCCTCTCCTTGAATCCCATTGATTATCTTCATTGCTGGCATCCACTGTATTAGAAACTGAGGCATCTCTATTCAAACAATAAATCCTGTTCAAAACCAACAAGGGCATTATTACTTACAGATCTTGGAAGTAATTTCTCCCTGTCTCTTGTTTTACAATATTCATTAAAGTTTTGACTTAGATTTGGGTTCCTCCTTCTCCCTATCACTGCCACTATCACGTTTGAAGCCTACAGCCAACACCAGTTCAACTCACCTGAATCCTTTAAGCTCCTTGATATGGAGATGCCTAGATGTGGCAACAGATTTATAATCTACTGGAATGAGAGCGAAGTGAGTTTTTACTGGTTCAATGTTCTTCATAACAAATTCAGTTCTATGAGCCTCAAAGGGGTAAGATCCAGGCTGGCAGTGTCCTGCTATACTTGTTCTTTTCCACATACATTTTAGATAATTTCTCCTTACAATTTAGAGGATCATGGTGTTGATGAAACAAAGTTAATACTCTGGTGTTTTCCTCGAAGTCTTAATTGGTGAATTGAAATTGCCAAGCTCTCTACACTTACACCCACTTTGACATTTTTCTTCCATTATAGCCATTTTACAGTTCTTGCAGGGAGATCATGTTTGACATCTGTAGCACCTTTTAGATTTCCTTTTTTCCCAAGTTCTTTGTATTTCTCAGTTCTGCAGCCCTATTACCTGTCCCCTTATGAAGTCTTATCATTTGTCCTAACCTAATGCTTTGGCAATGTCTCTGTGGTTTCCAGGCAGTGAGTAACGGTAATATTAAATTTAAGACTATAAGATGGGGAAATAAAATTATATCCCTCAAATCATCTTGCAACCTGTCATTTCTAATTTTTCATAGCTCATTATAGCCAACTTTTTTATCTTTTTAAATTGGTTGCTATGCTCTAAAACTAGAAGGTAGCATTACTGCTATATATGAATATATTTCATCCCCTCAGCTGAGCCTTACCTCCATAACAACAGTACCAAACAATTTTAAAATAGGTTGGGTGAAAAGGGAGTTACTGGTGGCAATTGCCAATATATGTGAAAATAGAGCATAATTAAAAACCAAACTCTTAAGATTGTAGTAGGAATAAAATGTGATAATGTTGACGGAAATGTTTTAAAATTGATGTATATATACTAAACAAATGAAAGGTATTTTCATGACATTATGACTACAATTTTATCTTATAGTCAGTCAGAATCTTCCCCCAAAAAAAGGTGAGAAAAAAGTTCCACAATGCTTCTCTGTCTGGTGTCCTCTTCACTCCATACCTTAGGGGCTTACCAGTGCCAGTTCTCAAGATCGATTTAATCAAGATTTTGGTGTTTGGACCCAAGCACTGGTATTTGTAAATGCTCCACAGATGATGAGAGGGCACAAAGACAGTCGAGTGCTGAGTTGAAAATCACTCATCAAGAACTTCCAGGACTTTGTCAACGGCAGCCATGGCAAAAACCATTGTCTTCTGTATGAGTTTAATTAAAATGCTTTCAGTGTGTCATGTCAAATACAATAATAGCTTATGATTTTTTATATTCTCAAGGTATGAAAGCAGCCTTCCATTCTTAATAAAGAATACTTCTTTATTCAAGAATTAATATTATTTGTAAAAAAAAAATATCAGGACTTCTTTCAGTGTCTTATCCTCTCCCATTTTGTATATCTGTCTTGAATTCTACTTTGATTTTTATCTTATTTTTTATTTATATCAATATCTTACATATCCACCCTGTTATTTTTTAATATGTTTATTATTTTGCCTAAATGTTTATAAATGTCATGATTTGCTAGACAATGGTATCTTAAAACAGCCTTTGGGCTTGGAGTCTACAAACCTAAATTTGTGTCATTGCTCTTACAATTCCAATTATAAACTGTTCTCACCCTGGGCAAATAGTTTAAGCTTTCTAAAGTGAGATCTCTTATCTTTAAAATGGGGGTGATAGTACCATGCCTCTCACAGAGTTATTATGAGAATTAAATAGGGCAGTTTGTAAACTGTAGAGTTGTTGGTAAATGATAAAATGATAGACATTTCATAAGTGGAAGAGCTGGGACTAGAAACTAGGTCATCCAATCCCCAGAGCCATTTACATCGCACCCAGGTTTACCACTTTAAGACAATAAGCTAATATAGGCTTTTGGGAAGCCATAGATGTCTCTGTGGGTTATAGACCAAGGCCATCCTTCAACAATGGCCAAAAAGGAAGAAGAAAAAAAAAATGGGACAGCAGCAGTCATATGTTATTTCTGTATGAATTCGTTTCTCCATGAATTTGTCTTTCAATCCCTTCCCAAAGCCCAAACAAGCTAGAGGCAAGTCTCCTGTAGCTTCAACTGATTAGTCAAACACAGAATATGAAACATATTAGATAATGTCACTATGACAACCAGTGAGGCTCTTTGGTACTCATTCATCCACAATGTATACAGTGTATGTTTGGTCAAAATCTGACCTAGAAATGTTCATGCAGTGAGATTTTGAATTATGAAATCTATCCCCCTCTTAAACCACTTTTCATTTTGTTTTCTGTAAGGTCTCTTTTTCACAATTTAAAATTACACAAGAAATAGAAAAATGATTCTGTTGTAGTACACTTAAGCACGGCAGAACTATAAAACATAAAAAGGAATGTCCCTCTCCTTTTGGCCATGCCAAGACACTGCTTTCCCAGAGCAGCCACCATTGATATGGTCCTGCACACCCTTCCAGGACAGTTCTTAGGTGTAGGAAAGCATACATAAAACATAAACTTCACATTTTTTAATGTACTCACATTATATGTATATGTGTGTATATTTTTTATTATCTACTTCCTTATTTTTTTCTATGGGTAACTTCCCAAAAGTGGGACTGCTGAGGACAAAGACATATATGTGTTTTTGTTTTTGTTTTTTTTCATTTAAAAAACACTAGCAGATTATTTTGTTAAAGTGTAAAAAAATCACACACTATATATACAAGAGCAGGGAGAAGAATGCGGGGACTGATTAAGAGGAGTAGAGAGGGGTAGAAAAGGAGAAACTGTTTTAGTTCCTGGATTCAGAGTTTCTCACAGTCCCTTGAGAGTTTCCTTGAAGCCAAACATGCCTGCCTTTCTGCATTTATATGAGCCTCTAACACCTCTACTTTTCCTGGAGCTAATTTACAAATAGTTTTTGCACTTGTCACTGAAATGGTTCTAACTAGTAACAATCTACGAGGAAATGAGGTCAAGCCTGTGGCTCCAGGAAACCACAAGTAGTCTACTTCTTTCCTCATTTTTGCTCCAAGTTCATTTTCTTTCTTTCTTTTTTTTTTTTTTTTTTTTTTGCGGTACACGGGCCTCTCACTGTTGTGGCCTCTCCCGGACCAGGGCACAAACCCGTGTCCTCTGCCTTGGCAGGCAGACTCTCAACCACTGCGCCACCAGGGAAGCCCCAAGTTCATTTTCTTGGTATTGACCTTGAGATCAAATGAAGGCACTGTTCACCATTGTACTCTTTCCTACCATAAATGTCGCCTTCTCCTAATGTGTGTGATGGCATCTCATGGCATTAAAGCTGCCTGCTCGTTTGAGAATTCCTTCTAGAATTCTCTTCTAGTCACAGCACCTTATCTTTCACATGTTGTCACAAAATACCACCTTGCACTTCCAGTTTTCACTAGGGTTATATATACCAACCACTCCTTTAGTGTCTACTCATGGTCCCTCTCTCCCTGGGGCTTAGACCCATCTGAATGATGGATCTGGCCAGAGGACTAATAATCAATACATAATTCTGTCCTCCAACATTTCTGCAATTGTTTTCCCAGGAGCCCTTCTTCTACTAAAGCCTTTCTTCTCTCTTTCCAGAGATGCTTCAATTCCCAAACCAATCTAGTTGACACAAAGCTTGCGAATCACTTCAAAGTTTTTCTTGCCACAATAAATGTCACTAAACATATTTTCTCCAAACAGTGACCTTCAAAAGGAATGAAACTCAGAGATCCATTATGTGTCATTCTCAACAATGAGACAGTGACATTTGCCTAACAAAGTAAATGTTGATGACAGATTTATTCTGTCATCACAAGCACAAATATACACTAAGTTTATGTACTGATTCCAAATGACAATGACACAGCTATGAGTAGGAGACACAAAATCAAAATTAACCATTGGAGGAAATAACCATAAAGGCTACTCCTATAAAAAATTATAACTCTGACAAATATAAGTGCAGTTGTTACTAATTTTTGTATATTTGGCACACTTTCAAAATACTTAATGCATTTACTTCAGTATATGATGTATAACATTTGAAAACTACACCATCATTATGTTCATTTCTCCAATTTAATTTTATCTTATATCGACAAAAACTTGGGAGAATTTTCTGAAATTATAACAGGTCTAATTATATATTATGACCATTGCTTCTTTCTAAAATATAGATGAGACTTTTTTGCTGTCCGAGGTCTTCTGTGGTTTCAAAAAAATTTTAGGATGGTTTTTTCTACTTTTGTGACAAATGCCTTTGGAATTTTGACAGGGATTGCTAAGAGAGGCGATCTTAAGTGTTCTCACCACACCCAAAAAAATGTAATTATATAAGATAGTGGATGTGTTAAGTAACTTGATGGTGGTAATAACTTCACTATGTATACGTATGTTCAGTGGTCACATTATACACCTTAAAAAATCACATTGTGCAACCTAAATATACACAATTTTGTTTGTCAGTCATACCTCAATAAAGTTGGGGAAAAAATAAAACATCAGTGAGATTCTACTGCCCAGCTCTCCTAATGTCAAAATATTTTAGGAAAAAATACTTGAATTAAATCCCTGATTTAAAGATATCTGACTAGCTGCAATGGTGGCCAGGTGTAGGGTATTTTTCTGGGTAAAATCTGTGCCTGGCTTTGATCTCACAAGGATTTTGTGATTGGTTGAATCATAAATAAGATAGGCTTGAATAAAACAGAACGTCAGAATGTTTGGTACCCCTGCCAGTATGGTACAAGGCTAAGAAGATCAAAATTGTAGAGATGCAGATGGATGCCCCAACACATTTTTTTCAGTCAACATATTTTGGTTGAGAAGAAATAATGTGATGTTGTGGAAACAAGCTGATGCTAATTACAGACCGATGGAAAGTGACAAGCAAAAAAGATGTCTAAGAAGGAATCAGGATCTATAAAACTAATAGTTATTACAAGAAATAAATATTGGGTGTAGTCACTAGGGTAAATCAAAGTAATTTTTATGGGTAATAAATATCTCTCACGTGGGACAACCTTTGAACATTAGTTGCTCCATTGTGTCCAGAAGACTTTGTGTATTTCAGTCTATTGCCAAGCTCACGTGGAAGAATATGATTTTGAGGATCCTAAGGAAGAGATGCTAAAGCAACAAGTGTTTCTATGGTGAGTGATTTATTAAATTCTTAGGGAGTGAAGTGTATATAAAAAGTTGAAAAGAAGATAACGCATTCTGGCATTAGAACATAAAATACATCAATGACACAAACATGCAAAAGTCCATAGACATTTATATATCTATCCTAATACGTATGTCTCCACTAATATGTTTATTATAGAGCAAGACATAAGAATGAAACTACCAGAAAAATCTCCTTTATAGGATTTCCTCTTCTGTCAGAGACAGACCAATTTGTCTGGACAAATCCGTACATCAAGAATAAAAAGAGTTAGATGAAATATGAAACCATCTGTCTGAAACATCAGGAAGCTACCATGACAGCCAGGATAGCTACCTGATGAAGATAAAAGGGAAACTCACTGACCTAGGAACAACATTCCGCACTATTTTTCTCCTTATTTTAAAAGCAGAAATTGAAAAAACTGAAAAGAAAGCAGTCAGCAGTATCATAGATGGGGGGTAAATAATACTGACAGTCAGGGCCTACCAAGGTCGAATGACCTAAGTAAATACTCCAGCCTTAAGTTGGAACTCATAAAGGACAGTACCCTAAAGTATTCATAAATCACAAATATACCAAGCCTTACAAGTACTGAAAGTCAAGACTGGATCAATTCACTTCTCCATCAAAACCTAAAGGAGGAAATGATTTACAGATAAAGCATCATCCAAAGCCTTTCCAACTTTTATAAATTTGTCTGGCATTCAATAAAAAAGTACCAGAACACCAAGTTATTGGATGAAGAGGAAGAGAGAGATAATAGAAAGAGCCTAAGAAGTTATTCAGTTACTGGAGTAATTAGATATTAGACTATTAGACATATAGACTTTTAAGTAGCTGCAATAAATATATTTAAGAAGACAAATAAGAACATGGAAATTTGTATCAAAGATCTATAATTTTTAAAATAATTAAATGAAAATTATTGAACATAAAAATAAACTACTGAGAATAAGAACTCAATAGATGAAATTCCCAGCAGACTAAACACAGATTAATAGAAGATTGGTGGTGATCTGAAAGACAGATCATTTTTTTCTTCCAGTTTTATTGAGATATAATTTACATAAAGTACTGTATAAGTTTAAGGTCTATAGCATAATGATTTGATTTATATACATCAAGAAATGATTACCACAATCTCCTGTAGATACAAAGTAAAAGAAGAAACAATTTTCCTTGTGATGAGAACTTTTAGGATTTACTCTCTTAAAAACTTTCATATATAACATACAGCAGCGTTAATTATATTAATCATATTGAATGTTATATCCCTAGAACTTTTTTATCTTATGACTGGATGTTTGTACCTTTTAACCAATTTCATCCAATTCCCTCTCCCCCCCACTCCTCCACCTTTGGTAACACAAATCTGATCTCCTTTTCTTTGAGTTTGTTTATTTGTTTGTTTTTGAAGCATAATTGACCTGCAACACTATGTTAGTTCAGGTAAACAACATAGTGATTTGATATTTCTATACATTTCAAAATGATCATCATGATAAGTTTAGTTACCATATGTCACCATACAAAGACATTGCATTATCATTGACTATTTTCCAAACACTGCACGTTTCATTCCCATGACTCACTTACTTTGTAACTGGAAGTTTGTACCTCTTAATATCTTTCACCTATTTCTCTCATTCCCCCATCCACCTCTGCTCTGGCATCCACCTGTTTGTTCTCTGTATCCATAAAGAGTCCCGTCAATATTTAAGCTATGACTATTGCCTGGTAATTTCAACTTTCTCATGCTTAAAGATCGTCAAACAAGGAAAAGAGTCACTACACTCACAGAGGTAATTAACATTTACTGTCAAGAGAAGGTAGGACTTTTATTTCACAAAGAGAGCAGACAAGAATAGGCTTAATGCTCAGGTGATGCATTGGGCTATCTCTTCAACCTCTCCTACTCCATTTTAATAGTGAATAGACAAGTACAGCAGCCACAGCCTGAGGCAAGAATAGTGAACAGGGGCTCAGACCTCTTGCAACAACAGAGATGCCAGCAAAGAGTAAGGGAAATATAAACTGGGTAGTGAAAGAAGAGGGTGATTATTACTTGTGACCTTAAGATTAACTACAACAGTAAAGGCTATACTTGTCCCAATAACATTTCTCTTATAAGTTCCCCAGGATACAAGACTCATCAGTACCCTGAAGAATCTATTCTCCAATGTCAGGAACTTACTATAAAAAGCAAGTATAGTTGAGAGATACAAATGGTGACCTAGTGGGTACTCTGATGTCATAACCAGATCACCTTCCGCAGTGGAAGACAGATCATTTTAAATGCCCATTCTGGAACTCAAAGAAAGTGTAGATACAAAAATAGAAAGACTAAATGAGCTTAAAAGACAATGGGATAAGGAGACTAGATCTAACATACATGAAATTGGCATCTAGAAAGGAGAGGAGAAAGAGAGGGTGTACAGACCAGAAGCCAGTTTTGAAGAGGTAATTTCTGAGAATTTTCCAAAAGTAAAAAGGACAAAGGGCACAGATGTAAGAAACACTATGAAATCCAAACAGGATAATAAAAAAAATACAGTACATAATAGTCAAACTGATGGAGAAAAAATGATACATTTTCTTCAAAGGAATACTAAGAAGTCTTAGAGTTGACATCTCAACAAAAAATTTGGAAGCCTAAAAACACTAGAATAGCTGCCAACAAAGTTACATAAATAGATATGTATTTATATATCTATTTATACACATATATAAACTCATATCTATTAACATATACATCATATCTGTTAAATGAATTAATCAGGAATTTTAAACTCTCTCATGGTTTCAGTTAAGAAGCAGTAAGTCCACTAAATCTAATCTCTCCCAATGTTTACAACTAAAAGCTCTGGCCACTATACAAAAAGCAACTACATGGGGCTCTGAAAATTACACAGTAGCAGGAGAATTGGGAAGATAAGTGAAAATTTAAAGAACAACCTGAATGGAGGACACAGGGAGGGGGAAGTGTAAGCTGGGATGAAGTGAGAGAGTGGCATGGACATATGTAAACTACCAAATGTAAAATAGATAGCTAGTGGGAAGCAGCCGCATAGCACAGGGAGATCAGCTTGGTGCTTTGTGACCACCTAGAGGGGTGGGATAGGGAGGGTGGGAGGGAGACGCAAGAGGGAGGGGATTTGGGGATATATATATATGTATAGCTGATTCACTTTGTTATAAAGCAGAAACTAGCACAACATTGTAAAGCAATTATACTCCAATAAAGATGTTTAAAAAAAAGAAAAAAAAAACTAACCTGTATCAAAGGTGAGTTTACAGCATTTCCCTCTCCCTCCCTCCCTCTCTCTCTCCCTCTCTCTCTCTCTCTCTCCACAAGATGAGCAGAAGGCCAAGTATGATCACAAACAATTCTAGTAATCAACCCCAGAAACAAAGAAAAAGAGAGAAACTCTCTGTTAGCTCTCCCTGCTTCAGTGGTGTGTGTGTGTGTGTGTGTGTGTGTGTGTAGGGGAGGGGACAGTGTATGTATAATAGGGGACTCTGACCCAGCTTTGGCCAGCCCTGGGTCATAAGTCCATCCCTTTGGCCATAAAGACAATGTATCTTTATTGACTGCTTCACTAGAGTCATAAGGGAACAGGAACGGAGGTGGGGCATTGCTGATACCAGACAAAGAGGGGAAACCCCATTAGACAAACAGTAAAAACGTCTGTCAGCTACATCTACATGCTTTCTTACAAAGGTGGCCTTAGATACCCCCTACCTACCAGTAGACTGCCAAATAAGGAATTCTCTGCAGATCATGGACACTTTAAAATAAACCTCAGTTTTCTACAGTTCTTATGTAAGTAGGAGCTAGATGATGCTCTGTTAGAGGAGATGATTCAACCAGTCACCAGCAGGCATCTTAAATCCTCAATTGAAGCCCTAAACTCCTTCACTGGAGAAGGGTTCCGAAGAGCAGGGAAGGTGTCCAATGCCACGGCCTACGGAAGAAAGGTCACCTGCTCTAATTCTCCACTCTGTTACAGGACTGAAATTCACTGTCCAAATGAGACAGTTATTACTAAGAAAAATAAACTTGAAAAGTGTCTGGGATCCCCAGTCTCTACTTTTGTCTAGCTTTATGTGGGACACACAGACTTGGCAAAAATTACTCAGGGCTCTTTCCAGTTAAAATGACTTTCACATCTCCCTTAAGGTCTCTGCTGATTCTTTACTGTTAATAAGGAGAAAGGTGATTATAGTTTTCAGAAAAAAGCTCATATGAGAGTGCTGGGAAATGAAGAATTGGGCAGGGGAGAGTATAAATAGGAAATTTTCAGAAATGTGTCTTCAGGTGCAAGTTTATAAACATGCACACAGGGCTTCCCTGGCGGTGCAGTGGTTGTGAGTCTGCCTGCCGATGCAGGGGACACGGTTCGTGCCCCGGTGCGGGAAGATCCCACATGCCGCGGAGCGGCTGGGCCTGTGAGCCATGGCCGCTGAGCTTGCTCCGCAATGGGAGAGGCCACAACAGTGAGAGGCCCGTGTACCACAAAAAAAAACCAAAACATGCACACAAGGAAGGAATGGCAATTCCCATAGAGAAAACAGCACCTAAAGCAAAGGAAGTAAACTCAAGTGGCTTGAAAGAGATCACTGGCAGGTAGCAGGAACTAGTGAAATCGGCCAAGTAAGCTTGCGTCCCTGCTCTAGTGAACAGTGGTAACCACAGTAACTGGAGAGCACAGTTATCTTAAAGTCCTTGTTCATTAACATTCGTGTCTGGATTTCCTGTGGATCTATGTCTGTTTTCTATTTATTTTTCCATAGTTTTTTGATCATGTAATCTCATTTCCTCTCCTGATTGCCAATTTGTGATTAAAAGTCAGGTATTTCATTTGAAAGGTTATAGAGCTAATTTGAATCTCTGGATGAGCCCTCTGGCAGGCAGTTATGGTCAAGCTTTAGTCCATCTTGTATTGAGCTGCTTCAAAGCAAAGCTTCAGGCTTTGTGAAGGCTGTTCTTTATAAAAATTCACTTATTCCAAGGGTATAGTCCTTCACCAATATTAAGTGAAAGCCTCAAGTATATACTAGGACCTTCCTTCTTGATAGTCCCTGGACTCTAGTTTCAAATCCTATAACCCCCCCAAGACTGACAGAAGATTTTCTCAACTTCTAAGCATCTCAGTGACCTCCATTAGAATGGGTAAATGATTTAAAGAGAAAACTGGTACCAAATGTCTATTTTGCTTTTCCTTATTCTTCTTTTGGCCTCTTGGTCCCTCAAGTCCTTGCTGACTTGGTAGCTCTCTAAAACTTTTTGACAGACATTTTTCTTTAATTTTGTCTGGATTTTGCAGGTAGTCTCAGTTACAGAGAGTTGGTCTATAACAAGCGACTCCCACATTTATAATTTTAATATCCTTGAACAGAAGTCTTCTTTGATCTTAGAACCCTTTGGTTCTAAGATTTTTCACAACCCTAAATTTAGGTTATAATTTTATACTCAATACACCTAAGATAATACTTTTTATCTAAATTTTAGAAATGTAAAATTTTTATCTTTCCCAGGTAGATGATAATACCCTTGAAGGTAAGACTCTAATTGTACACTTCTTATGTGTCCCCTGAAGAGCTGAATGATTTGACAGGAATGTTGTTGGTGTGATATGCAGAAGAAGTAGTGGACCAAGCATTGAAAAAATTGGTTTCAATTTTCAGAACCAACCTGGTAAATCCCTCATAATCTTTTACTCAGCATTTCCACTCTTAGAAATCTATGCTTTAAACATTTCCACATGTGCACACAAAAATGTATATGCATGTATAATACACTGACCATGCCCACACAACATTTATGTTTCAATTTTATCTTTGAAGTATTTTACTTACACATAATATATAAGTATGTACATGTAATATGTCTACATCATAACCCTTTACAGTAAATAATATGTATGTGCCAGTAAATATATATTTGTATTTTTCCATGCCTGAGTCCTCAGTCATTGAGAACTGGTGAAACACATTCTACTGAGAATCCCAGCCAAAATTATCAATGCCTCAGCCAAGACCGCTCTACCATTTTATCCGATGTTGAGGATATTCTGCAACAAGTGTTTACTCAGCTGTAGTCTCTTATTCTGCCATTGACTTTGTGTTCTGGCAAACAGTGTCGACACTGCTGGATAACAAAAGTATGCAAGTGATAACCCTGGATGTCCTTCAAAGAAAAACAAGAAAATGCATCAGGCCTGAGGTGAAAGTACAGAGTTTATCATGAATTGAGTTGCCTTCCAGAAATGAGAGAGGACTTCGGAAGGTAAAGACTAACAAATGATTTGGGATTTGTGAAAGTCCTCTCACAGAATGAGGGGCATTATAAAATCCCTGCTGCCTGGGATGACTGACTAAATATCTTATGGAACATATTTGGGAGAATATAGGACAGAAAACACAATATGATTTCAGAGGATGTTAAGAGAAAGAAATAATGATTACTACAATATGAAACAAGAATACATAGCCATAGAGACTAGCCTTCAAAGTCTCTCTGGTGCTCTGAAGCTCTGATTTGGCTGGTGCTTCCATTTGAATTTATGCTTCTCTGTATCTCAACAAGGACTGTGTGTACAGAGGCGCCCACTCTAGTAGGGGGTGATTTAAGTAACAATGGTAATTCTTAAAAAGAAAAACTAGCACTTAAAATATATATTAGCAAATATCATCAAGACATACTTAAGTAAAAAAAACACAATGTACAGAAAAACACGTATGTTGTGACCTCGTATTCTTTTAAAATCCTAGAACTATACAGCTATATCAATTTTTTCATCTATACCTATATCTATATGCTATGAAAAAGTTCTAGAATACATGCTAAATTTTACCAGTGGTTACATCTAGGATAGGGAGTGGATGGGAGTGAAGTGGAAAAGTAAAATAAACTGTACTTTATAAGTAAACATTGCCTGAATTTTAAGAAGTTTGTATTTAAATAGAGAAATATAGAGAATAAAAAGCTATAATCCTAATTTTGATTGATGTGTACCTTATGGAACTATCTAAAATTAATTCACATTTTACTTAATAATCATATTCTTAACAGAATAAAATTCAAGAGTGATATAACAACAATTACTATTTTATGGACTTGACAACATACAGCACATGGTCTGTCTGCACAGAATGCTGTGCTTGGTGGTATGAACTTCAGCTCTTACCACATGAAACCTGATCTTCTGACTGAATTTCTGAAGACCAAGAAAATCCTTGTTAAAAAAAGAAAGGAAGAAAAGAAAAGAAAAAGAAAAATGAGGCTCCACTGAAGAGAACTCTTTTTTGTTTGTGCTAGAAAAGTGAAAGCCTCATTATGAATATATTGCCAAATATTTTATAGAATTATATTGCACTGTGTAATATTAGCCAGTGAAGAAAATCTTTCTCCATCTCTAAGAAATTCAATTACTTTCTCCAAACTTGAGTTTAGATAAATATTTTGTGTTTGTTTCTCCTTTTTTTCTGGTCACAATGTGGGGATGTGGGCAAATACAATTTCTCTTAAGCATCAAAAAGAGAAAAAGTAGTTTCTAAAAATGCAGTATGTGCGTGATGGCAATAACCAAATGTCAACAGATGGAAAAAATATAAAATATATTGCCTCTTCAATTGAGCATCATTACAAAAGGAAGTTCATTTGTTTCAAGTCATCACGAAACTGACAGCAACATGAGATACTTCCTCAATCCAAAAATAAAAATTAAAATTAGATATTTTTAAAACACTGAATATCAAAAGTTACTGTTTCAGTTAATGCATTAAAATTTACTTTCCCAGACTTGAGGATGGGCTTCCTACTTGCTGAGAGACTATTCATCTATAGGTTTTCAGATCCTTGAGATCACTCATTAACCATCATTATCACTTCCCGCCCCCATTCCCACCCTAATCAAAAAAATCACTATTCAGTGGTTAGGAACTATAACCAGGAGACTTAAAATTGGCCAACTGGGGTCCTTACAAACATTTGATTCAAAAACTATTTTCTCAGTATTATATGTTTCTCCTTTAGATATTCTATATTTTAATGGAAGTCTTCAGGTTTTTGTTTAACTAGATTATATTCTACCTGTTAGCTGCATTACCCTGGACTAGTTACTTAACCTCTCTGGGCCTCAGTTTCTCCTATGTCAAATGAAAATAATAATTGTAACTACTTCTTAGGGCAGTGACAAGGATTACACTAGTTAATATATCTGAAGTGTTTAGAATGGTGCCTGCTACATAATAAGCGTGCAATGAAGCATTTTGTTGGTGTCAGTGTTGGTGCTGTTAGTGACATAAGGAGTTAGGAAACCAAACAGCTTTGCTGCTAATTTCCTCTCTTTACTTCCTGACATGCCCAATAGAAAACATTAGTTGGATCTGAAAGAAATCGCAACTTAGAAAACAGGAAAAATTGATGGTCCACAGATCCCAAAACCACATTCTAAAATAAGTCATGTGGATTGAATTGCTTTAGTCAATTGTGCATTGCTTAGACTGTATGCTTCTCCAAATTCAGCATTATATGGGGGCAGGAATCTCCGTGTTGTTTCTATCTAGCAGTCTCTAGAGCTCTCCTTTTTAGACCTTTTAAACTCAATTTCGGAGAGAATAAAAAATGAGGAAATTTGCATAGTGGTATTTTTGTATTTCATTTCTAAATGCTGAAGTATATTTTATTAGGCACACTGAAGAAAAGTGCGTCCCTCTGACAGGACGGTGCCCTGTTCACCCTCAGGCTTTCTTCCCACCTGGGGTTTTTCAGTCTTTTGACTTCACTTACATTCTAAAACACCTACTCTCTTCACCCCAAGTTATTCCAGATCAACTATTTAATTTGACCATCTTTGCTTATCAGAGTTCTATGCAAAGAGAAACTGGAACTTGATAGGCAAATACTCCCCTTCCCCATTAAATTTTGGATTCTGAAAAGATAGAGAGGTTGCACAGGAATGGTCCCGAGTTGCCATTAATAAGCAAAAATAGCAAATTCAAATATATTATGTATTGTGATGATTCCTGCCTAATTTTTTTTCAGGACAATGTTTTAATGGCAGCACCATTTATGATATTCATCTAATCGCAAACTAAAATACAAAACACTTTCCAATCCATAAAATCATCACTTGAGCAATACCTCAAATGGCTGGTTGGAATACTTAGATGTACATGCATTTGAAGCCTTTACAAATGATACTGATAAAACTATGAAACTTATAAAGACAAAAAGGGTGAAAATTCAGCATTGAATGTCTTCTGACAGGAGAGAGAAAACTATTAAAAAACAATTTAAAGTAGGAGCGTTTTGTTTTCCTTTGATAAAAGTAAATATACTGATGTTTCTTAATAAAAAATTAATTATCCAATAATTATATTTGTCTATAAATACAAGTGGCAAGAGAATTAACATAGAAATAGACAAAAGCAATCTATGAATTATAAATTTATCTAGCTTCTTCAAGTCTCAGTATTTTCATTTCTTTCTATGTGGCATCATATTTCATCAAAATATCCTGAAAATATTTAGTATATAGGAAAAGCTATTAAAATTGTTCAAAAATTATTTTAAAGTGTTGAATTAAAAAAGGTGACGTACTAGTCAACAAAAGGTGTTATAAAAATTTACTATTGAGAAAAAAATCAATGTTCTACACACGTCATAAAACACATCAGAATAAATTCCATATCTATTTTAAAAAACTGTAAAATATTAAAACCATGAGAAAGTGATATCTGGATGTCACAGTGCTTTCAAGTCACAAAATCATTCCACCAAAACAAAAAAAAATAAAATTTCTATAGCTCATAAAAAGCCAACATAAAAATATTGCAGGGCAAACCAAATGGGAAAAATGGTTACCATAACAATTATAGTGGATTAATATATTTTAAACTCTTATGGGTCAAAAGATTTAGATTCTAAAAAGTTTAAGCAAAAAGCATTAATTAATAATTTATTAAAATTAAACACAAAGTTTTATGTATATATATATGCATAATATAAATTTATGTATTTATATATGTATGTACACATCTGAAATATACAAACTTACTAACAAGGGAATGTAAAGCAAAACAAGGAGTTATCATTTTCAACAAACATGTTAGCAATAATTTTCTTAAATAACAGAATGTTGGCAGGAAGTGGTATGATTGTCACTCTCATATACTCTAGGACAAGAGTGGAAATTTCCATAGCCTTTCTGGAAAGTAATCGGTTGTATTAAATCTTGAAATTTTCTGAGCTTCTGACACATAAATTCCCCCATTAGAAATGTATCCTAAAACACACAGAAACAAAGAACAATATAAGCACCAACATTTTGTTACTTAACAATTTCTAAAAGTAAAAATAAAGAACCTACGTATTTATCATCAGGGGAATGTCTAAATAAAATAAAAAACACTCACACTATGAAATATATAACCTTTAAATGATACTGTCACAAAATTTTAATGAAGGGGGAAATGCTCATTATATTGTGAAAGCAAGATAACATATATATTTATTATATATACTATGTTTTATATGTATATAAAATTATTCTCCAAATAAGACTTTCTGCATTATATTTCTGTGCAACAAAACTGTAAGTCACTTGATAGCAGCACAGGCACACAGACATATACTATTCAGTCCTTCTTACAGTGTGTAGCACATTGTCCATGATCAGTACATGTTTTCTTAATCACTTGAATAAACTAGGCAAATAAGCATATATAAATACTTAAAGGATGAAATGAAATTTATCAAAGGGTTAGCAATTGTGTGACACGGACTTTTCCCTTCTTTAACATTTTTACAATAAACATTATATTTAAAAATATTAAAGAAACAACTCAAGATCTAACTGAAAAGGTGTATTTCACAGCCAACTGTAAAAATGAGAGAAATCTGAGCAATCATTGCTTTATTTTAAATGTATATAAAGTTGACATTGCTGATGCTTCGAATTGATTTTTTCGAAGTGTTTGGTCCTGCGTGAAAGAAAGCCCATGTGTTCTCATTGTGTTTGCATAGCACCATCAGACAAAAGAGGGGTAGCTTCCATCACAGTCCTTTACATTCCAGCCAAAAAAACCTATTGAATAATAACAGACCCACAAAGGGATGCAAACTAACAAACACTAGGTAGAACAAGTAATCCTCAGCTTGAGTCCAGGGCTCCCAGAGTAACATGACTGCTGCTCATTCACAAAGAGGAACTTGAGTTCTAGTCATGGTGATTTAATGTATTAGAAAAGGAATTAAATCAGGAAGCAAGTTTTCATGCCAATCTGCTACAACCTGTGTTGGAACAAGGAAGATAAAACTTCTCCTGCTTAAAGAGAGTCCAAATCTCTTGCAATATCCTCTAGCTACTTTATGGATTTATTGCAACACCTGAGTTCCTTAACAAGTTTATCAGGCTAGAACATACACATCCAAAATACAGTAACTGCTCAAAATGTACTGTTATTAAAAGTCTTCCAATGAGGTGCAGTGATGTCTTTATAAGCCAATGCATTTTTCATGAATGGTACTCTGTATTGTTTTTGTACTAATATTAATTTAATGAGCACTTCTGTTTGCTACAGATTGGCTAATACATTTTTTATTTCCTATAGTTTGGGTCAGGCCCCTAAGCTATTGGCCTCTAGACAATTTCATGCAATGCACAGTTTTTTTTTTAATGGAGGTCTAGATAAAGTGTGCTATTAAACAGTCTACTTTTGAAAGAAAACTTCTAATCTGATATCTGTGTCAGATGATGCACCCTGTAGGGCTGCCATCTGGTTCATGTATTTTTAATACTTTCAAGATTAGGTGGCTAGAGTTCAGATCTACACTGTTCTTTGTTTTATTTAGTTGGGAGTTAAAATGAGTCACTGTGAAACCAGAAGCAGCAACTTTACATGATCCAAAGGAGTGTGGGGTGAAGACATCCAATTTACTTGTAATGGGAGCATGTCTTTAAAAACAACATCTGCATCTCAAATGCAACCTCAATTGGAAATCAACACAAAGTGACAAAACTTTTGCTTTTAAGAATCTGACACCTTGTGAAATCATACCATATTGGGGAAGGTTTGATTGAGAGGTACTAATTTAAAAATACTTAAATTTGAGACTTCCGGGTAAGATGGCGGAAGAGTAAGACGCGGAGATCACCTTCCTCCCCACGGATACACCAGAAATACAGCTACACGTGGAACAACTCCTACAGAACACCTACTGAACGCTGGCAGAAGACCCCAGACCTCCCCAAAGGCAAGAAACTCCCCACATACCTGGGTAGGGCAAAGCGGAGAGATCCCCACACAGAGGATCAGTGCCGAGCGGCACTCACCAGCCCGAGAGGCTTGTCTGCTCGCCCGCCGGGGCGCGCAGCGCTGGAAGCTGAGGCTTGGGCTTCGGTCAGAGCGCAGGGAGAGGACTGGGGCTGGCGGCGAGAACTCAGCCTGAAGCGGGCTAATGTGCCACAGCTAGCCGGGAGGGAGTCCGGGAAAACTCTGGAGCTGCCGAAGAGGCAAGAGACTTTTTCTTCCCTCTTGGTTTCCTGGTGCGCGAGGAGAGGGGATTAAGAGCGCTGCTTAAAGGGGCTCCACAGACGGGCGCGAGTCGCGACTGAAAGCGCGGAGCCCAGAGACGGGCGTGGGACGCTGGGGCTGCTGCTGCCGCCGCCAAGAAGCCTGTGTGCGAGCGCAGGTCACTGCCCACACCGCCCTTCCGGGAGCCTGTGCAGCCCGCCACCGCCGGGGTCCCGGGATCCAGGGGCGGCTTCCCTGGGAGAACGCACGGCGCGCCTCGAGCTGGTGCAACATCACGCTGAACTCTGCCACTGCAGGCTCGCCCTGCACTCCGTGCCCCTCCCTCCCGCCCGGCCTGAGTGAGCCAGAGTCCCCGAAGAGGCTGCTCCTTTAACCCTGTCCTGTCTGAGCAAAGAACAGACGCCCTCCGGCGACATACACACAGAGGCGGGGCCAAATCCAAAGCTGAGACCCAGGAGCTGTGAGAACAAAGAAGAGAAAGGGAAACCTCTCCCAGCAGCCTCAGAAGCAGCGGATTAAAGCTCCACAATCAACTTGATGTACCCTGCATCTGTGGAATACATGAATAGACAACAAATCATCCCAAATTGAGGAGCCCGGAGTCAGTGCTGTGCCTCTGAGGTGGGAGAGCCAACTTCAGGACACTGGTCCACAAGAGACCTCCCAGCTCCACATAATATCAAACGGCGAAAATCTTCCAGAGATCTCCATCTCAACACCAGCACCCAGCTTCACTCAATGACCAGCAAGCTAGAGTGCTGGACACCCTATGCCAAACAACTAGCAAGACAGGAACACAACGCCACCCATTAGCAGAGAGGTGGCCTAAACTCATAAAAAGTCTGCAGACACCCCAAAACACACCACCAGACGTGGACCTGCCCACCAGAAAGACAAGATCCAGCCTCATCCACCAGAACACAGGCACTAGTCCCCTCCACCAGGAAGCCTACACAACCCACTAAACCAACCTTAGCCACTGGGGACAGACACCAAAAACAACAGGAACTACGAACCTGCAGCCTGCAAAAAGGAGACCCCAAACACAGTAACATAAGCAAAATGAGAAGACAGAAAAACACACAGCAGGAGAAGGAGCAAGATAAAAACCCACCAGATCTAACAAATGAAGAGGTAATAGGCAGTCTACCTGAAAAAGAATTCAGAATAATGATGGTAAAGATGATCCAAGATTCTATTTCCCAGATCCAAAATCTTGGAAATAGAATAGACAAAATGCAAGAAACAGTTAACAAGGACCTAGAAGAACTAAAGATGAATCAAGCATCGATTAAAAACACAATACATGAAATAAAAAATACTCTAGATGGGATCAATAGCAGAATAACTGAGGCAGAAGAACAGATAAGTGAGGTGGAAGATAAAATAGTGGAAATCACTGCTGCAGAGCAAAATAAACAAAAAAGAATGAAAAGAACAGAGGACAGTCTCAGAGACCTCTGGGACAACATTAAACGCACCAACATTCGAATTATAGGGGTTCCAGAAGAAGAAGAGAAAAAGAAAGGGACTGAGAAAATATTTGAAGAGATTATAGTTGAAAACTTCCCTAATATGGGAAAGGAAATAGTTAATCAAGTCCAGGAGGCACAGAGAGTCCCATACAGAATAAATCCAAGGAGAAATACGCCAAGACACATATTAATCAAACTGTCAAAAATTAAACGCAAAGAAATCATATTAAAAGCAGCAAGGCAAAAACAACAAATAACACACAAGGGAATCCCCATCAGGATAACAGCTGATCTCTCAGCAGAAACTCTACAAGCCAGAAGGGAGTGGCAGGACATAATTAAAGTGATGAAGGAGAAAAACCTGCAACCAAGATTACTCTACCCAGCAAGGATCTCATTCAGATTTGATGGAGAAATTAAAACGTTTACAGACAAGCAAAAGCTGAGAGAGTTCAGCACCACCAAACCAGCTTTACAACAAATGCTAAAGGATCTTCTCTAGGCAAGAAACACAACAGAAGTAAAAGACCTACAATAACGAACCCAAAACAATTAAGAAAATGGGAACAGGAACATACATATCAATAATTACCTTAAATGTAAATGGACTAAATGCTCCCACCAAAAGACACAGATTGGCTGAATGGATACAAAAACAAGACCCATATATATGCTGTCTACAAGAGACCCACTTCAGACCTAGAGACACATACAGACTGAAAGTAAGGGGATGGAAAAAGATATTCCATGCAAATGGAAACCAAAAGAAAGCTGGAGTAGCAATTCTCATATCAGACAAAATAGACTTTAAAGTAAAGACTACTAGAAGAGACAAAGAAGGACACTACATAATGATCAAGGGATCGATCCAAGAAGAAGATATAACAATTGTAAATATTTATGCACCCAACATAGGAGCACCTCAATACATAAGGCAAATACTAACAGCCATAAAAGGAGAAATCGACAGTAACACACTCAGAGTAGGGGACTTTAACACCCCACTTTCACCAATGGACAGATCATCCAAAATGAAAATAAATAAGGAAACACAAGCTTTAAATGATACATTAAACAAGATGGACTTAATTGATATTTATAGGACATTCCATCCAAAAACAACAGAATACACATTTTTCTCAAGTGCTCATGGAACATTCTCCAGGATAGATCATATCTTGGGTCACAAATCAAGCCTTGGTAAATTTAAGAAAATTGAAATTGTATCAAGTATCTTTTCCGACCACAATGCTATGAGACTAGATATCAATTACAGGAAAAGAGCTGTAAAAAATACAAACACATGGAGGCTAAACAATACACTACTTAATAACGAAGTGATCACTGAAGAAATCAAAGAGGAAATTAAAAACTACCTAGAAACAAATGACAATGGAGACACGACAACCCAAAACCTATGGGATGCAGCAAAAGCAGTTCTAAGAGGGAAGTTTATAGCAGTACAATCCCACCTTAAGAAACAGGAAACATCTCGAATAAACAACCTAACCTTGCACCTAAAGCAATTAGAGAAAGAAGAACAAAAACATCCCAAAGTTAGCAGAAGGAAAGAAATCATAAAAATCAGATCAGAAATAAATGAAAAAGAAATGAAGGAAACGATAGCAAAGATCAATAAAACTAAAAGCTGGTTCTTTGAGAAGATAAACAAAATTGATAAACCATTAGCCAGACTCATCAAGAAAAAAAGGGAGAAGACTCAAATCAATAGAATTAGAAATGAAAAAGGAGAAGTAACAACTGACACTGCAGAAATACAAAAGATCATGAGAGATTACTATAAGCAACTCTATGCCAATAAAATGGACAACCTGGAAGAAATGGACAAATTCTTAGAAATGCACAACCTGCCAAGACTGAATCAGGAAGAAATAGAAAATATGAACAGACCAATCACAAGCACTGAAATTGAAACTGTGATAAAAAATCTTCCAACAAACAAAAGCCCAGGACCAGATGGCTTCACAGGCGAATTCTATCAAGCATTTAGAGAAGAGCTAACACCTATCCTTCTGAAACTCTTCCAAAATATAGCAGAGGGAGGAACACTCCCAAACTCATTCTACGAGGCCACCATCACCTTGATACCAAAAACAGACAAGGATGTCACAAAGAAAGAAAACTACAGGCCAATATCACTGATGAACATAGATGCAAAAATCCTCAACAAAATACTAGCAAACAGAATCCAACAGCACATTAAAAGGATCATACACCATGATCAAGTGGGGTTTATTCCAGGAATGCAAGGATTCTTCAATATACGCAAATCAATCAACGTGATACACCATATTAACAAATTGAAGGAGAAAAACCATATGATCATCTCAATAGATGCAGAGAAAGCTTTCAACAAAATTCAACACCCATTTATGATAAAAACCCTGCAGAAAGTAGGCATAGAGGGAACTTTCCTCAACATAATAAAGGCCATATATGACAAACCCACAGCCAGCATCGTCCTCAATGGTGAAAAACTGAAACCATTTCCACTAAGATCAGGAACAAGACAAGGTCACCCACTCTCACCACTCTTATTCAACCTAGTTTTGGAAGTTTTAGCCACAGCAATCAGAGAAGAAAAGGAAATAAAAGGAATCCAAATCGGAAAAGAAGAAGTAAAGCTGTCACTGTTTGCAGATGACATGATACTATACATAGAGAATCCTAAAGATGCTACCAGAAAACTACTAGAGTTAATCAATGAATTTGGTCAAGTTGCAGGATACAAAATTAATGCACAGAAATCTCTGGCATTCCTATATACTAATGATGAAAAATCTGAAAGTGAAATCAAGAAAACACTCCCATTTACCACTGCAACAAAAAGAATAAAATATCTAGGAATAAACCTACCTAAGGAGACAGAAGACCTGTATGCAGAAAATTATAAGACACTGATGAAAGAAATTAAAGATGATACAAATAGATGGAGAGATGTACCATGTTCTTGGATTGGAAGAATCAACATTGTGAAAATGACTCTACTACCCAAAGCAATCTACAGATTCAATGCAATCCCTATCAAACTACCACTGGCATTTTTCACAGAACTAGAACAAAAAATTTCAAAATTTGTATGGAAACACAAAAGACCCCGAATAGCCAAAGCAATCTTGAGAACGAAAAATGGAGCTGGAGGAATTAGGCTCCCTGACTTCAGACTATACTACAAAGCTACAGTAATCAAGACAGTATGGTACTGGCACAAAAACAGAAAGATAGATCAATGGAACAGGATAGAAAGCCCAGAGTTAAACCCACGGACATATGGTCACCTTATCTTTGATAAAGGAGGCAGGAATGTACAGTGGAGAAAGGACAGTCTCTTCAATAAGTGGTGCTGGGAAAACTGGATAGGGACATGTAAAAGTATGAGATTAGATCACTCCCTAACACCATACACAAAAATAAGCTCAAAATGGATTAAAGACCTAAATGTAAGGCCAGACACTATCAAACTCTTAGAGGAAAACATAGGCAGAACACTGTATGACATAAATCACAGCAAGATCCTTTTTGACCCACCTCCTAGAGAAATGGAAATAAAGACAAAAATAAACACATGGGACCTAATGAAACTTAAAAGCTTTTGCACAGCAAAGGAAACCATAAACAAGACCAAAAGACAACCCTCAGAATGGGAGAAAATATTTGCAAATGAAGCAACTGACAAAGGATTAATCTCCAAAATTTATAAGCAGCTCATGCAGCTCAATAACAAAAAAACAAACAACCCAATCCAAAAATGGGCAGAAGACCTAAACAGACATTTCTCCACAGAAGATATACAGACTGCCAACAAACACATGAAATGATGCTCAACATCTTTACTCATTAGAGAAATGCAAATCAAAACTACAATGAGATATCATCTCACACCAGTCAGAATGGCTATCATCAAAAAATCTAGAAACAATAAATGCTGGAGAGGGTGTGGAAAAAAGGGAACACTCTTGCACTGCTGGTGGGAATGTGAATTGGTACAGCCGCTATGGAGAACGGTATGGTGGTTCCTTAAAAAACTACAAATAGAACTACCATATGACCCAGCAATCCCACTACTGGGCATATACCCCGAGAAAACCATAATTCAAAAAGAGACAGGGCCTCCCTGGTGGCGCAGTGGTTGAGAGTCCGCCTGCCAATACAGGGGATACAGGTTCGTGCCCCGGTCTGGGAGGATCCCATATGCCGCGGAGCGGCTGGGCCCGTGAGCCATGGCCGCTGAGCCTGCGCATCCGGAGCCTGTGCTCCGCAACGGGAGGGGCCACAACAGTGAGAGGCCCGCGTACGGAAAAAAAAAAAAAAAAAAAAAAGAGACATGTACCAAAATGTTCATAGCAGCCCTATTTACAATAGCCCGGAGATGGAAACAACCTAAGTGTCCATCATCGGATGAGTGGATAAAGAAGATGTGGCACATATATACAATGGAATATTACTCAGCCATAAAAAGAAATGAAATTGAGCTATTTGTAATGAGGTGGATAGACCTAGAGTCTGTCATACAGAGTGAAGTAAGTCAGAAAGAGAAAGACAAATACTGTATGCTAACACATATATATGGAATTTAAGAAAAAAAAATGTAATGAAGAACATAGGGGTAAGACAGGAATAAAGACACAGACCTACTAGAGAATGGACTTGAGGATATGGGGAGGGGGAAGGGTAAGCTGTGACAAAGTGAAAGAGCGGCATGGACATATATACACTACCAAACGTAAGGTAGATAGCTAGTGGGAAGCAGCCGCATAGCACAGGGAGATCAGCTTGGTGCTTTGTGACCGCCTGGAGGGGTGGGATAGGGAGGGTGGGAGGGAGACGCAAAAGGGAGGGGATATGGAAACATATGTATATGTATAACTGATTAAATTTGTTATAAGGCAAAAAAAAAAAAAAAATACTTAAATTTTACTTAAATTTTTTTTTAAATAAGGAAAAATTGACAGGCTCATAGTAATATTCATGCACCTCTTAAGAAACTATGTGAGAGAATATTAAACCTTCTAAGTGAGTCAGGCACACTGGATGCTGCTTTAATCCTTTTAGATCACTGGACCAGTATTTCATTAAAGGACAGTGAAAGGCTATCCTAACTGACTTAGAGAATTTTTGCTGCCAACAAAATGATTCACTCCCAGTGTAGAGGAAAAAAGACACAAAGAGTATCTTATTGTGATCTTTTCATTTGTTTTCTAGTAGAAATAGCAATTTTTTGTTTACACTTTAAATTTCCTCCTTTCCCCATAATGTCTTAACTCACTATAATTGGTAGTAAGAAATTGCATTTTGTGCTAGTGTGGTTTGAGATTAGAAAAACATCTGACAAAATATGTGTGCTGACATTGCTAAACACATCATAATTTGACATTTTACCAATTTAAAAATCAAAACTGTCCTTTAAAATCCTAAATATTGCTTTTTAGTATATTTTAGTATGTTTGTTGAAGAAATACATTTTCATTTCTACATTAGAGAACACAGAGTAAAATTAAAGGAGAAATGTGAAAACATTTCTATATTCACTCCTCTGAGAAAATCACTTAACAGTGATTGATATGGATATACTGTCTTTCATCTATGTATTAAAATACATATATAAAATATATATACTTACATAATTAAAATCATAACATACTTCTGGTAGACGGCTACATAATTATTTCGGTCAGTGAACATTAACTAGTCTTTAATATGTCATTTTAAATGACCATGTCATATGACATCCCACTGATATACTATGCTTTATTGAGCTGTCTGTTACTTATTTATGTTGCTTTCAGACATATTTACAGAAATATTCCTTCAACTTTCTGAATGAATTTTTAGAATAAATCTTAGACGGTGGGGGGGAAACAATGGGCCCAACGGGTTCTGGGTACATATTGCTAAATTATTTTCTATAAAGTTTCTAACAATTTACACTCTGACTAGCAATATAAATCTCACCCCTGTCTCATCAGTATTAAGTATTACCACTATTTTCTTTAAATATATGTTATTTTGTTGCTTGGAATGGGATATTACGAATTGGTGTTACCTTGATTACCGCTGAGCTTCAACACATTCCCACGTGTCTGTTCATGTATGTTTATTCTTCTGTAAATATTTTGTTCACGCCCTTTTCTCAGATTTTAGAAAATTTACTTTTCCCTGTTTGCCTCTTCTTTGTATATGGGTATCAAATCTTTCTGCAGTGCTTAAAGGTGGGAAAAAAATTAAAACAATGTCAGTTATGTTGTAATGAACATGAAGGAAGGGCATGGAGAGATTTCATTACCCCCTCGGTTTAAAGCCTGGGCCAGTTCTGTGCAGTTCAGAGCTTAAGGTCTATTTAAAGAGAAAACAGGAAAAATAAGGTGGAAGGAACTCAGAACATAAAATCACATGTTTTAGATAATTTTTATTACATTCTTTTATCTTATAGATAAGAAAATTGAGGCACTGTAAAAGCTGATTAAAGGCAAGACCAAGACTAAAGACTGAAACCCAGGTCATCAGACCTCAGATTAACATTGATTCAAATTTGGAAAGACAGAACCTTCTAGATCCCTTTGGCACTATGCCTCAAGCCTGTCCCAGTCAGAGCCAGAACACATCATTAATTTGGGGTTGGGGAAAGAGGCATTGAGTCCGTAGAGTGGGGAACACTGCCAGGTTGCCATTTTTGTCCTCTCTACTTTTGGGGGGTATACAATTTCACTAATGTACAAAGTGTAATTAAAGTACTGGGAGATTCTGGCTAATTTTGTCCGGGAGCTTAAGATGTGGCCTTATTTAAGGCCAACTCACTGCACCTGCACCAGAAGGCAGCATAGCAAAAGCTGATTTGGACAGAACCCTGCCTAAAATGGCAATGATACAAAGTCAATTAACAAGAGTTTGGCCACAACCCAATGAACTTTCAATTCTAATGTGCTGATATTTAAAGAGGAGGATTTAATAGCAGAAAGACAAATTACAGTAATTGAATCAAAGCTGCAATCAGCAAATGTTTGCACTGGGAACTCACCTGGTCCTTGAACACTCCTGTCTTTAATAGATCCAGCTGAGGTTTCCAAATCTATTAGTATTCTTAATGAGCTTTTGTTTCTTCTTTTGCAAAGACAGCTGATAGGTTATAACATATACTGTCATTACAATCGTTTGGATCACTTGTCTAGCAGAATTCTGAGTCGACAAAGGGGATCAGAGTTACAAGGATCATTGGGCTATGTCTGCCATGTGTCCAGGAGAAGAAAGCAATAGCCAAATATTTGTCACATCTCTGTGTCATCACCAACATTCAGAAAAGGGCATGACAGAAATGGTGCTGATGGGCAGCAAAAGAACAAAGACCACTCAGTTGTCCTGCATTGTGGGTCTAGTAGGCTTAATAAACGCTACACCTCATCCCTGATCCTATTCAGGGATACCTTACAGAAAAATGTAAGCCATCTTTAAGCTTACTTCCTGTGAATGTATGACTTGATTTTAAATCTCCTTTAGAGGAGTATAGTTTCTAACTTAACTTTTCAATTATTCCCCTTTTCTAGATGTATATTAAGGCTGACTTCCAATATTTCAAACATAGGACACAGAGAACAATTCACTTGGTCCCTTCCATTTCATAGTGAGTTTAACTGGCATGAACAATCAGCATAGATATAACTACAGCAGTTAATTCGTTCAACTTAACCAGAAGTGCTGATAGCTACAGTTATAAAGTGCCAACCACGACTATCTGTTAAAGAAATACAAACACAACCCCAAATGAAGAGCTACATATCTCAAGAAAAGTAACTTACAAACAAAATACAAATATAACCCTGAAATAACTTTCACACTTCTCAAGCAAAAGTAATTTATACTTTTTGAAACATGCAATTTACTAACAGCTCCTATAATCACAGCAGTTCTCACATTAGCATAGAGCACATGCTCATAACTTTGTAGTCTGGCAGTTTGTTGAACCAGTCTTTTTTGTTGTTGCTATTTAGATCTTGATTTTAACATTCATATATTCTAAAAGGACACGAGTGAATCAATTGAGTTTTGTTCTCTGAAGTATCTTCATATTCAACTCATTTATCTCTTTGGAAGCAAAATCCACCCATATACTACTATTTCCAGCACACATACTACAATTTTCAAGGTACATGTCAGACCCGTGGAAGAAAATAATTCATTATGACATCTGTAAAAATGGATCCTGAATCCATTCACCCAGATCTTTTCTGAGTTTCAGATGCACATTTCCAACCTTCTTGTAGACTCCTGCGTCGATACCTAATGTCCCCATTTTTATTAAAGTATCACCAATAACTTTTAACTGGAAGACTCTTCTGTTTTTCACTCTCCCCTTTCCCATTTATCTCACATGAAATAATCACTGAGTTCTTTTCCATAATATTATTACACCCTTATTCCTTTCATTCCTATAAAGAATCACCATACTAACCAGCAAATCAAGAGGTTAACTCCAATCATTCGTCCCAATCTACACCCTCTAGAGTACAAAAAGCGCACGACAGATACTAATATACAAAACCCTGGCAGGCTGCACTCAGTACTTCAGCTTAAAGACTGCAAGTCTAATTTATCTCATGGAGCAGCTTGCATCATCCACCATCACACCTGGGCCCCTGCTAATCTCAAGGGTCTGGGCTAGGAGCAGATTGTGGGGATTCCAGGGTTCCTGTCCTTCCTTCTTCTTCATTCATAAATAGTTATGAGACATTTTCCAGTGGCAAAGGCCTTTTCTTAACATTGATGGTGCCTCTCGGGAAACTCTTGAAAACTTGTGAATACATAGCTTCTTCCTACCACCAACCTCCACCCTGAACAATGGTGTTAGAAAGGCAGTGCTCAAAAAAAGGTCTTAAGAGGGAACCCACCTATTTTTAATCCTAGAAGAAAAATACTATTTGCCACGCCTTGCATCCAGATGTTATGGAATGCACCCATATTCTCCAGTAAAAGGAACCAGTTCTCCTTGGAATGGAAAGGAAATGGCTGATCCACGGACTGGGGCAGTAAATATAGGAGATGAGCCTGGAGCATCTTGAAGCTCCAGAGAGAAAGGAAGTGCCAAAAAAGAAATCACAATGATGGAGATATGTCAGAGGGAAATGGGAGCATCAGATGCACAGAGCCAGATGACATGGGATGCTCAAAGCCACAAGATCACATCTGCTGTGCAGATCTAAGAAATGACATGGGTCACACAGTCTTCAATGAGCTAAGCCAATGCTTGCTTGTCTGGAATAAGATTGGGATACATATACTGGCTGCAAGAACCTCCCTGGAAGTTGCCTGGGTCACAGTCACGTCACTCTTAACTTCGAGAACAGAGAGGAGTCAGAGGCTCTTTTCCCAAACTGACACAAGCTTTTGACTTGGAGTGATGGCAGAAGCAAACTGGGATTTTTGATTTGTTCTGCTAAAGGCTTGATCTTTTTTTTTTTTTGTGGTACACGGGCCTCTCACTGCTGTGGCCTCTCCCGTTGCGGAGCACAGGCTCCGGATGCGCAGGCTCAGCGGCCATGGCTCACGGGCCCAGCCGCTCCGCGGCATGTGGGATCTTCCCAGACTGGGGCATGAACCCATGTCCCCTGCATCGGCAGGCGGACCCTCAACCACTGCGCCACCAGGGAAGCCCCAAGGCTTGATCTTTTTAGCGATAACTTTTTTGTGTGAAAGTCCCAATAACAGCTGATGTGAGAATGTAGGTAGAATATATATGGAAGTGACATACATACCTCCCAACCTTAATCCAGCCCCTTTAAGCCCTCTGTACTGATACATGCTTCTGACCTGAGCAGTAAACTATTCCTGCATTATGCAGGATTCACCGAGAAACCCAAAGCAAATACGTGCCCATATGTGCATACTCTGCCTTGAATAAACAACAGATCTAATAGTAACAAGCGTAATTGTATTACGCTTCTAAAAAATTCATGAGAAAATGACTCTCTGGTTCCTAACTAAATGAGTCTGCATCTTAGAATAATGTTGCAATTCTTGCATCACTTTCTGACAAGATTATGATTTTTCAAAGATTTACAAAGGAAGAACCCACTTTAGACTGTAGAGGGTGAGTAGTCCCCGAAGGGACAGGTAATGTTTGATGTCATTGAACCAGGGAAGAGGCAGGACCTCAGGGGAAAAGGGAAAAAAAAACTCAATAGATCATCATCCTTAACCTTTTTCATCCATCTGGAAGCTGAGGGATGCAGACGTCCAAAGGGAAGCTCTCATGGGATGGGGCTACTTAGATAGAGAACTTGTCAAGAGCTTATCTTGCCCACGGGAATGGACCAGATCGGACCATCTAGAGAAGGGTTTAGCAAACTACAGCCTATAGGCCCAACTTGGCCCTGCCTGCTTTTCTAAAACTTCATTGGAACACAGTTTATTTACACATTTTTAATGGTTATTTACACTCTACAACTGCAGAGATGAGCAGTTGCAATAGAGACGGTATGGCCTACAAGCCTAAAATATTTTACTACCTAGTCCTTTATAGAAAGTTTGCCAATCTCTGATGTAGAGAGCAAAGTGCAAGCTGGGTTATTTAGAATATTCATAGTGTTCTTCTATGACTGTTTCTCTTTTTATTCCTGATTTTTTAGTAATAGATACAGAAAAAATATTCTACCATATCTCACTTAAGCTATAGCAAAACCAGAGCAAGGTCCTTTCTCTAAATTTGGACCAGAAAGTTAAAGGACACCCCTGGTGGCTATAATGGGGACAGCAAATAATCCCAAGGGGGTGGTGAGAGCCTCAGAGTCCAGCTTGACCAGGAGGTTCCTACCATGAGATTCTCCTCAGGTGCCAACCTCAACTGGCAGTATTTTTTTTCCAAACAACAAAGATGTATTTATTTATTTGTGTTTTGTTTTTCACTTTTTAAATCAGCCTTACTGGTGTAGAATTAACATATAACAGAAGTGACTAATTTTGTGTGTACAGCCTTAAAGGTATAAATACAGTAGTGTCACCACCAACACAATCATAATAGTGAACATTTCCATCACCCTCAAATGTTCACTCATAGTCCTTTGTAGTCAGTCTCCTCCTCTACTTCCTGGCCCTGGCAACCAGTGGTCTGCTTTTTGTCATTAGAGTTTTGTTCTTTCTAATTTTTCATGTAAGTGGAATCATAAGATATAAATATCTTTTTTAACAAAAATTGTATATATTTAAGTTGTACAACATGATTTGATACTATATATGTGTGTGTATCTATGTATAATCATATGTATATATGATTAGTACAATATGCTAGTAGGTAAAATAAGCCAGACATAGAAAGAAAAAACTGCATAATCTCACTTATGTGGAATCTTAAAAAGTCGAATTCGTAGAAGCAAAGAGTAGAACCCCGGTTACCAGGGATAGAGGGTAGGTGGGGGAAATGGGGAGATGTTGATCAAAATTGCAGTTCTATAGGATGAATAAGTCTAGAGATCTAAAGTACAGCATGATGACTACAGTTAATAATACAGCATTGAATACTGGAATTTGCCAAGACAGTAGATTTCAGGCACTCTCACCATTTAAAAAAAATGGTAACCATGTGAGATGAGATGATATGCTAATTAGCTTGACAGTAGTAATCATTTCACTATGTAAAAGTCAGTGTTTCTTTATTCTGCCTGTGCCTTTATTTTATTATTTATAATATATTTCTAACCCACTTACAAGAAAAAATAAAGGAAGCTTACAATAATAAAACTTAAAAGAGAAAAGTTTTTAAAGAACATTGTAGAAGAGATCCAAAATCACAGAATAACCTTTTACTGAGGATCATACTCCCAGTTGACCACATGTTTAGAACAAGCTCGATCTTCAAACCACTGTTGCCAAGACTACCTGAACCTAATCAGGATACAGCGCGCCAGATGATAATCGTATTTACAATCCTAGGTTCTGTTATAAAATATGAATGGCCATCCTGTAGGGTGAGTAGCTCTCATGCTCTCATTCTTTATTTGTTCATTCATTCAACGAACATTCATTGAACTTTCCCCGTTCTGGCACTTGCATGGAAGCACATCCATAACACAAGGCGAGCTCTTTCTGTAATTTTCTCGGTATATTTGGTGGGCTCCTACGGCAGGGCAGAAGTTTTTCAAACGTATATTAGATAAATCTATTGACAAGGTGCTGGCATCTCTATTGTGTTAACACTGAAGAGCTCAGAGAAAAATCCCCCTATGTTCTCTGCCTTTTAAACGTGAGCTCAGAGAGTAGGGCCAACATGGACATTCCAGACGAAAGGAAAACAGTAGATGCTTGATGTAGGAAATTGCTTCCAGTTTTGAGAGGGATGTGAAAGGGAAGAAAGAGGCCTCAATGGGGAAAGCAGGGAAGTATGCATTGGCTAAAGGGACAAAAAAAGAGTAGACAGATGAATGCGTAGTAGTGAGGACAGTGAGTAGACTACTCACTGTGTCTGGGGAAACATTATACAGAGTGCTTGTGCAGTGACTCCTCAAAAAACAGGGAGCAATAAATCAGTGAGGGAAGGCTTCTGCCAGCCAAGTTTTCACTATTCCTTCAACAACTTGATAAGAGCATCATGACTGCTGTACCACAGTGGACTGGCCCCCACCGATCACTTTTTCTAAGAGCGCTGCTGATTCACCCTGGGAGTAGCTTTGAGTCAGGTGCCCTAACCTGCAGGGTAAGTGGACTCCATGCTTCATGGGTACCCTGGTTGAGGCAAGAGCAGATTTGATGACATGATTCCTCAAAGCATTCAATTAACATTTAATCATTTTAAAAGGAAATACTTTTATTTCCTTTTAAAAATCCTCATGAAAATCAACATGAAAGCCCTTTGCTTGGAAAAAAAGAAAGCAGGACCAATTTGGTTGTGCTGTACTAAGTTTGTCAAATGCATTCAGCTTTGCAGGAAGAGTTTGTGAGAATAAGAGCTGGTGTGTTTGCTGGAGTCTCCAAGGCAATCAAGAGCGAGACGGCAGAAAATTCTCGTCAAAGTGAATGTTTTTGAAAGGAAAGAAGAAAGAAGAATGAATGCCACTGAAATCATAAAGGCTGATTATTTGTTTAGACAAAAGGAGAGAACCCCAAGTAGATTTCTTTTTTTTTCTTATTGTTATAACTCATACTTAGCTTTCCGTTCACAGCTTCCTAGTCAATGCTTGACCTGCAAAACCAAACTCATTTAAAGTTAAGTAATTAGCTTTAATATAAAACTAGTCACTGTGTAATTACTGAAAAGACTTGTTCATAACAGTAAAGGAACTACAGAGCACTTTAAAGCTCCTTCCATGTTGAAGAAACGTTTATTTCTTCCAGGGTGTCATTTTTTCAAATCGCTTACAGGCTTGCTAGATTTTTGTGGAAACTGTCATCAACAAAGCAAGGTTTCAAAAGGTTTTGTGAAATTCTATAATTTGCTGGAAGCTATATTTCTGATTTTTTTTCTTTTTCTGCCTCTGAATTACATTTTCATCCACACTGTGTCACTCTGCAGTTTTCCCCCAAAGCAAGTGATGAGTGAACCATTTGTAAATATTTATTGAATAGCTTGTGATCAACAAAGACTCTGACAAATAGTCGATGCTCAATTAAAAAAAAAATTGAATGCATTCTGAGTATGTGTTTATTCTAAGGGCATCTCTTAGCTTTTTGGGAATACAAAGTATATGAAATGCAGATTCTACCTCTAGATACGGTCTAGAAAATAGAAAACACCCGTGAAAGTGGTATTGAAAATCATCATGGAAATTCAGAGTAGGAAGAACACTCCCGGATGAGGTTTCAGAGAAGTACTTCTGAAAAAGGAGGCCATTGAACTTGAACTAGAAAGATATGAAGACAGAGGCCAAAGCCATCATGGGCCAAGGGAACATGTAAAAGCACAAACACAGAATTGTGAAATGAGAATGGGCACTTCAGTTCCCAGCTGCAGATAAAGAATTATAATATATGCTACTGAGAATGAAAGAAGAATTAACATAAAGGCAAGAGAGAAAACTATCAACTCAGTACTCAATTTAATATATTTCATCCTTGAACTAGACAGTACTGAGCACCTATTGGGTGCTCAATTATAGCTTGCACTGACATCCAAGAACTGGTTAGGCAAGGACAAGTAAAAGAAAATTTCTGCCCTTGAGTTTCACACAGTTTAGCGGTGAGACCAACACATAAATCAATGCTTTCAATATAAATAATATGATTAAAAAGCTGGCAAACAAAACAAAACAAAACATTTAACTCTGGTTGGGGAGGAAAGTCCAGGAAGGCTTCCTGAGAAGATACAAGTGAAACTCAACCCTGAAGGATAAGAAGCAGTGAACAGGCATGTAGAGAGACTTGAGTTGGGGAGGCTTTTCAGACACAGGCAAGAAGCCGATGTGTAGAAAGTGAAGTGAGTTTTCCTACAATTATATTTCCACACACGCCCCCAACATGGACGATCAACTACAAACCCATTTAAACTTTGCCTTATTAGCACTGCTCTGTAAACAGGACATTAAAATTTCATTCACTCAACAAATATTTATCGAGCCAAGCTTGTCCACACAGTGTTCTCTGCTTTTTGAATTCCTCCCTGGCTTTTCTCATGTAATTTTCTCTGCCTGGCCTGTCAATCTTTTCCATCTTCACCCATCAAACTTCTATCCAACCACCAAGGCCCATCTATTCAAAAGCCGTCAATTTAATGAAACTTTGCTGATATCTCAAACAAATTCTTCCTACTTCTTTTAAGTTCCCAATACACTTTCTTTGCACTATCTTGTTATGCCTACCACATTTGCCTTATATAATTGTGTTTCTACCAACATTTGTGTAATAGCAAAAAAAATTGTGTTTTGTTATTATTTTCTATTTTTATTCTCTATAAGACTAGAACAATGCTTTTTGTACCACCAACTTTTGCTGAAATGAGTGGACAAGATTGTTCCAAGTATAAATCAAATACATGTGAAGGTCAATATTTCCCGTTTCCAGGTCTACGTATGTGTGCATATATTTGCATATGCAGATCCTTGCATAAGTCTATACATATGTAAACACAATATCCACTGTCACCAAAATTTCCTTTAGTATTTATATTACTTTTCTCCATAGTTATTCTTCTGTGCAAAGAATAAAAACGCTAGAGAAACAAAACCTTGGAAACTATGCTAGACGATGTGAAAACTGTATGATTCCAATTACATGACATTATAGAAAAGGTAAAACCATAGCAAAAAAAAGCAGACCAGAGGTTCTGGAGTTTGTGGATGGGGTGTGAAGTTCAAGTGCAAAGGGATACAGAACTATTCTCTGGGGTGAAGAATGTGTTCTAAACTTGGCCGTGGTGGAAGCTGCAGGACTTTATCTATTTACCAAAACTCATTGACTTTATTCATAAAATGTGTGTTTTACAGTATGTAACTTATACCTCAATCAAGTTATTTTAAAAATACATATTATACTAAAAAAAATCCTTGACTTTAAGCCAGGTCTTTGAATACCAAATATTTTTGTATGTTATATAGCTTTTGACAAACTAATGAAGAAATGATAATTTTGATGAGGAAAGATGATTATTGAGTAACTTTTATATTATGTAGAAACAATCCACAGACTCACAAGTAAAATAATAAATATTTGACTGAAGTTGGAAATATTACAGAATATTTGCCAATTTTGCTGAAAACCTATATTCTTAAGATGTGACAAAAATTTCAGCGTGACTTGAAGGGAGATAATGGAAAGAGATGATAATCAACACAGCCGCCACAGATGAAGAGTTAGGTACAAGATAAAAAGAATAGAGCTGGGAATATTTGTATATCAAGAAACTTTTAGCTCCTCAAAAAAAAAATGAGAAGAAAGGAAACCAGGAAAAAAAGGCTGGTAGCCAGGAAACCAGAAAATTGATCACTGGAATTTAAATTACCCTGAATCAAACTTCAATCCTGTGTTCCTGAGTTGATGATGAAAGAACACACATTTGAAAGAGTGTCTGGACAGAACAGTTCAACAATGGGACAATTATAAAGCTGACACACAGGAGATGACTTCAGGATATTAGACATGGAAATATGCAAGGGAAGGAAACTCTGGTGCTTCAAGACACCAAGGTCAGCTATTATGCAGGAATATTCTAATATTAGTCTCCAGTTAAAATTCTATTTTCAAATCTCATTTCCAAAGAACTCCACAGTACATCCACTTTCTGTTGTTGAGAATTTCATTACAGTGAGTGTTCTATTCCCACTCAACAGATCCTGGAAAGCAAAGGCCTCTCTAGGAGTTGCTGTGAATTAAGAAGTAGAAAACAATCTACTGAATCAGCTACTTACTTTTCAGTAAGAAGTTATTTAAGGAACTATGATGTATTCATCTCACACTTTCTTAGTCACAAAATCTTGTATGTGTGTTTTGTCTGTGTGATGGAAGATTGAATGGGTTTTTATGAGCAGATGATTGAGATGGAGAATTCTAGCGTTTGAAGTCAGTTGTCTACTAGTATTGCTGCTAAGGGGGTCCTGCTCTCTTGGCCATCCCTGCCTACTCCTGCATTTCATGATGTAACCATATCTAGAAGTCTCTGATACCAAAAAGCAACATTGTAAAGACCCAGCTCTTTTCTTCATTTGACATTTAATTTCTCACATGTCACATTAACTTTTCTTAACCAACTTCCACCAGGTCTAAGAGAGAATCAGAGATAAAGTCTGGGTATGGCAGAACAAGCCTTGGACTTGGAACCACAGACTTGATTGAAGTTCCACTGACTTCTGGACAATTTAGAGAAACACACATCTCGTGTGTTTTCACAGCATCCTGTGCATGCATTAAGTATAGTTCCATTCACTCTAGTATAATACCTCTTTATTTGTCCTCCCCACCCGCCAGGGCCTTAGGTTCTTCAAAGGCAATGTTTGTCTTTGTTATTGAATCCTTCCTACCCAGGAGAATGTCTGGAATGTCTGCTGGACTAAATAACAGTAAACAAGTCATTTCACCTCTCTGAATTTTATTTTCCCATGTGTAAGTTAAAAAGAAAACAGCTTCTTTGGGGGTTATCATGACATTTAAAACTATATACAGATATAATGAAAAAATTCATTGTAGGGTAGAAAGTTACATGGCATCTCTTATTACTTATGTTCATCGAACAATTAAAAACAATGTATTCTATAGCAGACGAGTTCAGTTCATGTTATACCAAGTACCACTGTAATGAAAATCTACGTACAAGAAAATAATTTCAAGCGCTTGTTGACAATCTAGGTATTTAAGTAGATAAATCCAGAAAAAAACGTAGTTTGGATGAGCTTTTCAAATTTGTAATAACAGAAGTTGCCTGGTAGCCAGATACAAAAGAAGAAGTTGGCATTTATTTGTAGCCCTATGTTTCTAAGACGAAGAGGCAAAATAAGCCAAATACAAGGTACACGCCTGGCAAAAACTATCAGGCTTTTTAAAGACACATGACGAAGTGTTAGACTGTTGCATGTAAACACAGTCGTCAGTTCATTCACCCATTCCTCCCTACAGTCTGTCCATTCAACCAACAACCTTGAATATCCATTCAGTAAATAATGCATTTTACACATGTATTGTGAGCATCTACTAGATGCTAAGTTAACCAGTGGAAAAAGTGACAAATGAGACATATTCTGTGCCTTAAAGTTACTTACAATTAGTAGGGGGGGAAAATTCATGAATTCATATGAACGGGAGTCATGCTATGTATTTATTTCAGTAATTAGTGTATGCGCTACACATATTGCTGTAGTTTTGAATATTTATTATAATGCCTTATTTACACATGCAGAATTTTACTCTGAGATCATAAAAATTTTACTTAAGATCATAAAAATATTTTTAATATGGACCTTTAATGTCACATAAAAAGTTGTTTTCTTGGGCCTCCCTGGTGGCGCAAGTGGTTGAGAGTCCGCCTGCCGATGCAGGGGATACGGGTTCGTGCCCCGGTCTGGGAGGATCCCATATGCCGCGGAGCGGCTGGGCCCGTGAGCCATGGCCGCTGGGCCTGCGCGTCCGGAGCCTGTGCTCCGCAACGGGGGAGGCCACAACAGTGAGAGGCCCGCATACCGCAAAAAGGAAAAAAAAAAAAAAAAAAGTTGTTTTCTTTGAGAAATATTTCCACTGAAAAGTATATGCCTGAAAGAGTTGACCTGTTCACTAAGTCATTACCCATTTATATAAAACAGTGGATAAATATACTTTGTAAATGATTCAAGGTTGAAAATATGTATACATTTTGTTGCCAGATCTAAGACATTTCACAGTTACTAGGGATGTTAAATGGGAAGAATAATTGTCTCTAGTAGGTTAGAGTCAATGACCATGTCTTATTTGACTTTGTAGACCCACGTCTAGCACGGTGCACACATGCATGATGTATGTTGAGAGAATGAAGGAGTGAATGAAAAATGTTGAAATGACAGCAGCTGAGATTTATAAGTGAGAACTAAATCAAATGGAAAAGAAACTTGTATCAGTCTAATTAGTCTTCTTTTCTTGTGGAACCCATGGCTTCTCATCCTTATCTACGAATGGCTAGTAACATAAAATAAATTGGAATTTGGAACTCAAATCTAGACTACTCCAATTGGGTAAGTAATATAACCTTTTGAAATTCCATTTATAAAATGAGAATAAAAATATGCAATGTGTGAAAACATCTAGCACACATAGTGTCTGACCCAGAATTACTGTTTTATACATTTGAATTTATATTTTAGATTGAAATCTTTCTAGGAGCCAAAACCTCTGTTATTGTTCCATAGCAATAATGTGCTAAGACTCCATCCAATGTCATTCATCCTGCAGTCATTTGTATATCACTGATATTTTCAAAGACACATGTGAAGACAGGTAGTTATAGAAGAAAATGTCCTCTGCTTTCCTCTCACCAATCAATCAAGTGCTCCCAAGCTCTCTTGATGCGTCAGTGGCTGTCTACATGGTATGATAGGAAGAATACGTCAAGTTACTCATGGATTAAAATATCTTTGTAACAGTCTACCTTGGGGACTAGAAATATAACATCATTAGAACTACTTGTTTGAATTAAAGCAAAGGTGAATCCCTGACTTCCAATCTTCCTGCTGTAACTCAACTCTCCTGCTTGAAAAAAAATGACGATGACAGATAAAATATTAATAGATAAAAAGAATGAGACAAAATTGGGCTCAGAAAAAGCTTAACATATCAGTGGACCAAATATAAGAGAGTAGACCTCAAATCTAGGCTTCGTGGACTCCTGGACAGGAAGTAGGTGGTAGTAAAGGGGAGTTTCTCGGGGACAATGACACTAAAAGATCTCCATATAAGACAGGGGACAAGGCTCATGATCACTACTTAAAACCAGGGCTTAAATAGTACTCTCCTGTTGCATAAAAAGAGACTGACCATTTGTCAACCTGCAGCAATTACTTTATTGGAAGCTCTGAACCTCAGGAGGCAGGGTGACAATGACACAGCCTCACAACCAGAATCTGAGACAAGCTGATTGCTGGCTCTGTGACTGGATTCCCAATGTTCACAGTATCATTGTGAAAAAAGCGTAAAACATCATTGTAAAACTGGTCATGGACTATCTCCCTGCGAGCAGATTGACAGCAACATAAATATGAAAGGAGATACAGGGAGAAAAGAATAGAATCCATCTAAGTATGTACAAAAATAAATTTCAGAAGGCACAAAGACCTCAATTAAAAGAAAAACTCAAAACTTTACAAATATACAGAATATCTCAATGAATTTCAGGTAGCACTGCACAACAATATATAACAAACAAATTGAGGTCAGGATATAATTTGCAAGTGGAGTCCACAGGTCTTGAAAATGTATTATGAAATGAGAGGAGTCAAGATGTCTCCAACATTTTTGACCTGAGCAACAGAAAAATAATGTGCTAAATACTGAGTTTGGGAAGACTGGAGCAGGGGCAGGCTGGAGAAGGAATATTAGGAGTTATCTTTGGGCAAATGAGAATCGAAGTTCCTGTTAGACCTCCAAATAGAGGTGTGGAATAGCAAGTTGAATATATGAGTCTGAGCTCTGGGAAGAAATCATACCTGGAAATTAAAATCTGGAAGTTAGAAGCTTATGGTCATTATTTAGAGCCATGGAAGCTGATGAGATTTCTTGGGGAGAAAGTATAGCTAGGAAAGAAATGGGGAAGAATGAAACCCTGAGGAATTCCATTAATTAGAGATTGGAAGAGCAGAAAGAACCGGCGCAGGAGCCTGAGAATGAGTGACCAGTAAGAGAAAGGATCCCAGGAGATCTTGTCCTCGAAGCCAACTGAATAATATTTCAAGAAGGAACAAAACGGCTATATCAGAAGTTTCTGAGAAATCAAGTAAGGGCTAGAATTGATTCCAGGTTTGACAATACGGAGACTAGTAGTGACCATGAAGAAGAAATTTCAGTGGCGTGATGGAGATACAAGTGTGACAGGAACGGTATAGAGGAAAGGAAATGAGGAAATTGAAGCAGCGTGTCTACACAGCTCCTTCAAGGAGTTTTCCTAATAAAGGAGAACAAAGAAATGAGTCAGTAGCTGAAAAGATAGAGCAGAAAAATTTTTTTTCAAAGATAGGAAATATGGCATTTTTAAGCTAATAGAAATATTTCATTAGAGAGGAAAAAGTCGATGATGAAAGAACAAGAAAATGAAATTATAGAAGTCAAGTAAGCAAAGAGGGAGTAAAAGCCAGTCCATGACAGGGGCATTTGGCCCTATGTAGGAGCAGAACAGTGCTTCCATCACAGCACGTACGCTTTAGATTACTTCACCTTTGTAGAGACTCGTTTTCTATTTTATTTCACTTTATTATTTGTTTAGTTTTAAGATAAGAAGATACCTATTTGGGTCTTATCATATGTGCATCTCCATCAGGTGCCCCTCATGTTGAGAAATTACATACTCACTCCCACACCGGAAGTCAGTGCCTGGCCCATATTTGCAATACTTAAATCAGGTGATCCTAGGGAATCCCTCAACCTTTCAAGAAAGGAGTCCTTCACACTGGTTGCTCCAGAAACTATTTTAAAAAGTCACACACGGGCTTCCCTGGTGGCGCAGTGGTTGGGAGTCCGCCTGCCGATGCAGGGGACACGGGTTCGTGCCCCGGTCCGGGAGGATCCCACGTGCCGCAGAGCGGCTGGGCCCATGAGCCATGGCCGCTGAGCCTGTGCGTCCGGAGCCTGTGCTCTGCAACGGGAGAGGCCACAACAGTGAGAGGCCCGCGTACCACAAAAAAAAAAAAAAAAAAAAGTCACACACAACTCATAGCTCTCTAGGCAGTTATCTGAGCTGAATTAAAATTTGATGCACTGTTTGAAGGCTTGAGAAGATTTCCCATGGGGAAAGAAATTAGAAGGAAATGTCACTGAGCACATGAAACTGAGTTTAGGTTCAACACTGACTTGAGAAACACTTTATTTCTTTTTTATTTTGGAAAACCTTAAACTTTTCGGATATGAATGCAATGTAAGGTCCCTATAGTAAGTTGATGTAAAAAGTATTTCTGAGTTTCCAATTTTGTATATTTCTCCATTCATTCTTTGTTCGAGCTATATATATGTAAAATACATTGCTATAGTTTGAAATAAATAAAATATTTTTTGTTATTTCTAGAACGGCATGTTCCCACTTTTACTTTCAGTTGAAATAGCGTAAGAGTTTTCTAACAGTCCGTATTATTGTGATTGGAAAATTACCAAATGCTAGAAAAATACCTTACACAGAGCTCTGAAGAAAAAACATTAAATCTGAAAATTGATTTATGCCACATTACTTTGAGGTTTTAGACTGAGATTTTATTTGAAAGTCAAAAGCTGAACAGTTGCCAGCAATGATGTGCAATTCAACATCAATCAATGATTTTCCTCAGAATTATTAAGGTTTAACTTAAGCAGTTTCAAAAGCTTAAGATTTTTTTTCTTTATACACAACACTCTAAGCAAGTCAGGAACTAATACAGGTGTGGGGACTTCAAATGTTCTTATTATATTTTCATTTCTGTAGCTCACTGTATAAGTCAGCTCAGGCTGCCATAACATAATACCATAGACTGGTTGGCTTAAGCAACAGGAATTTCTATCTCACAATTCTAGAAGCTGGGAAGTCCAAGGTCAAGGTGTCAGCCTATTCAGTTCCTGGGGAGAGCCCTCTTCCTGGCACACGTGGAGAGCCCACACGGCAGAGACAGAGAGATCTGGTCTCTCTTCCTCTTCTTATAATCCCACCCCTTGTGACCTCATCTAAATCAAATAACCTCCTAAAGGCCAAATACCATCTCACTAGGAGGTAGGAGTTCAACATACGAATTTTGGGGGGAAACAAACAGTCCATTTCATTCATCTTCTAATGCAATTAAGCAGAACTAAATATTGCATCACTTCTAAGACATGTATGTGCGTTGTCAGATACTACTTTGTCAAGAACCTTCTCATTGTGCACACGTCAATGCGCTTCTGCTCAAGTGCCAAACTGAGCATCCATGACCAAGGTACGAAGCCTCATTCATAAAAACCATGGTACCCACTGGGCCTCTAACCAGATCACTTAACCTAAGGCCAGATACTCCAGGACACATTTGAGGGATATTTTTGTCTGAGTTCTGTAATTTTACAGTGCTCCAAAAAGTCTACAACCTAACAGTGAGTTGCCAGGGTTTTTATTTTCTGTCAATTTAGCTTTCAGATTGGTAATAAATGAATCCAGTGACTAAACATTACTTAGTTGGCAATTCAAGCAGGTTTTGGGTTTTTGTTTCATTTTGTTTTTAATTGAGCAAGAAGGAAAAGACTTTGTCATGTATAAATATAATATTTGGTTTAAGATCTTAAGAAATAAGTTTTGACCCACTGATGGCTGACTTTTCTTGTCATCCTTTAAAGTAGAGATCATTCGCTATCCTTGGCCATCTAAACCACAATTTTGTTTTCCCTAGGTCCAAAGTCTTCAGACTAAACAGAAGTGAAGTAAAATAGACTTTAAATATTAATGACTACATGCGGTGTTTGAGCAGAACAAATAACTGAGAGGTAATTTCCAGATTTTACACATTGTTCTGGAAAAGGCTTCCAAAGAGCACTTCAGCAGTGACGGCCTCTCTGTGATCTCCATTGTTTTTATTTTCCTTACGCTTGTGTTTAGCTTGCATAACTACAGAATATAATGCATGCAAATAATCAGAGACTTTATATGCAGAAGCACTGCCACACACACATAGGTAGAGGCGAGATACTTCTCCTTCTCAAAGGATAAAAGATATGGGAAGAAACAGGGGGAAAAAAGAGGACAAGACTAGATTAGATTGTAACCAGTGCATCAACAGAACCTGAAGTTATTTCCACCTATCGTCACACCAAACCACATCTCTATTTGTCTCCCTGTCACTCTCTGCACAGTGACAAGTCAGCCCTGACTGACATCATTAACCATGGACTTACTAAGCATTATTGAATTCAGTTGTGAGAAGGAAAGCAGTTGAAACTATACAAAGCTATAAATGAAACTGAAATTTTAAAGAGTTCAGTCTATCAATGGACTTTTCCTAATAGTAGAAATGCAGTGTCCTAGGGACACGTTTGCAGGGAAATATGAAAAGACAAAATATCTACACCTTCTGAAAGAATTAGAGAACGGAGACTTCTTTTATATATATATGTATATATATATATACATATATATATATATAATTTTATTTATTTATTTTCGGTAGCGTTGGTTCTTCGTTGGGCTACTCTTCGTTGCAGTGAGCGGGCTTCTCACTGCGATGGCTTCTCTTTCTGGAGCACGGGCTCTAGGCACGCAGGCTTCAGTAGTTGTGGTGCATGGGCTCAGTAGTTGTGGCTTGTGGGCTCTAGAGCGCAGGCTCAGTAGCTGTGGCGCACGGGCTTAGTTGCTCTGCGGCATGTGGGATCTTCCCGGACCAGGGCTCGAACCTGTGTCCCCTACCTTGGCAGGTGGATTCTTAACCACTGTGCCACCAGGGAAGCCCGAAGAAAGGAGACTTCTAATGAAAAGGCAAAGTTTCTAGAGTGCAGTCTGTATTAGAAAGGATACTGGAAAAGCCTCCATATGTTCTTTTAAAAATGTTCATACTTCCTAAGTTTCTTTAAATTGAGGGCCACATTTCTAAAGTTTCCAGCCTCAAGACAATTCATCTAACATTTAGGAGCACTTATTGGTCCTTTGCCCTGCTAGGTGCTGAAGACAAGGTGAGGAAACGTCTCTTAAGGGACGAAGTTGCTGGATCATAAGTATGTATAATTTCAAAGAGAAGCCAAATTAGCTTGTACAGCTTAACACTGAAGAAGAAGTAGTGATACCAATGAGGGAGGGACAATGGGAGGCTGACCACCAGCATGTTCTCCATTTCTCAAAATATTGGTTTTTCAACTATAGTAGGCACTCAAAATTTGGTGAGTTGTATTAAATGACATGTTAAGTAAGAATTCCCTTTACTGATAAAGGATTCCATCCTTATCTATGGAATTTTCTACCCAACAAAGTGACCTCACACTGGAAGGAGCTGGGCAAGGATATGAAAACTTCTTCCTTAGAGATTTCTTAGAATAAAGAAGTTTCTAGTCTGGAAGCTTGGACCAGACTATTTCCCAAATCTTTCCCCTTCTATTATTTCTGTGTATTTAAAATTCATTTAAGAAAGTCTGGTTCTAAACGTATGGACACCAAGGGGGAAAAGTGGCGGGGTGGTGGTGGTGGTGGTGGTGGGATGAACTGGGAGATTGGGATTGACATATATATGCTAATATGTATAAAATAGATAACTAGGGCTTCCCTGGTGGCGCAGTGGTTGAGAGTGCACCTGACAATGCAGGGGACACAGGTTCGTGCCCCGGTCCAGGAAGATCTCACTTGCTGCAGAGCGGCTGAGCCCGTGAGCCACGGCTGCTGAGCCTGCGCGTCCGGAGCCTGTGCTTCGCAACAAGAGAGGCCACAACAGTGAGAGGCCCGTGTACCGCAAAAAAAAAAAAAAAAAAAAAAAAAGATAACTAATAAGAACCTGCTGTATAAAAAATAAATTTAATTTAATTTTTAAAAAAATTTTAATAAATAAATAAAAAGAAAGTCTGGTTCTGCATAAGATGGAGTAAGCACACGCCATCTTGTCTCTCTTACTGTTGCGTAGCTGTTATATGCAGAGGTAACACAACAACTGGAACAGGTGTTTAGGACTCTAAAAAGAGAAGAATAGCAGGTGGATTGGGAACAAGACCAGAGTTCAAAATACCACCAAATTCTGTGGTGAGTCACTATCATTTTTTTCCTCCTCTGATATTCCTCAGCCAGGATTCAGGGCAAGTGGACAAGAGTCTCCTGCCATACAGAATAAGGAGCGGGGCGGGGGGAGAAGTCCCCTGTTCTTTTTTTCTTTACAGATTTGGGTGTCCACGCCATTTTTAAATGTTGCCCATTAGATGCTAAGCACAAGCTGGCCATAGTCCATAGGCTGAGCTCTGGCTTTGGAGATCAGACAAGTTTAGTTTCAAATGGTAGCTATGGCACTCAGAAGTTCTGTAACCTTGACGATTATTTAAGCTCTCTGAGAGTCCTTTTCTTTCTTAGCAGAATGATAATAACACATTATAGGACTCGTATGCAAATCACACTCCTGCGTTATTAAAAGTTTTCACTCCAGAAAAATATAATGTTTCTGAATTCATGTATAAAAATAGAATGTAAGTTCTTTTATAACTTCCTAATTAAAGGTGTTAATTATGCCAGCTCTTCAGTCAAATTTCATGGACTAAACTTTTCAGAGAAATGTACAGACATAATTCTCACCTCTGTTGCTCTAAGGTTAATTCCCTAGTTTCCTCTTCTGTGCTCAACAAAATAAGGTCAAAGATGTAAGTTCCTTTGATTAAAATCTCTGCTTGTCCTTGGCATTCAAAATTGGCCTAGACATTTGGGTTGCTTCAAAATTGCTCAAGTGAAATAAATTAATATCCCAGATAACTTGTTAATTTCCTTTTTGAAAAACTCCCTAAAATATTCCTTCATAATGTTTCAAAGGAATGACAGCCCCAATTGGCACTTTAAGGGGATAGACTAGATGGTTCTTAATGTCTCTTCCTGCTTCTGACATTCTATGGTTCCTTGATCTGTAGGATTTTCAGAATGTGGAAATATGTACGAAGTATTTTTCTTCCCTAGCGAACCCTAACTAGATAATTAATCCCTGTTTCAAGGATAGCTCAAGAGCATGTGTATGCAAGGATGAGGCAAATTCTCTCATAATCAAAATGTGAGCGTCTTAAGAACAAGGGCACATCTCTTATGTCTCTTCCTCCTAGACAGCATATTAGCACAACTGTACCTTCAGATGGTCGCAACCACTTCGTATTCCCAGGTGGCCAAAGCCTGGGCATCCTACAGCTTCAGTAGAATTGTGTTAAAACTCAAAGAGTAGACTTGTGGATTTTAAAGGTCATTTTTCATGATAAAGCAAAATAGTACACCATAGAGTACACATACAAGTTCACTTCTTTTCTGTGACTGATTCAGCAGGAATCTATGGTGGACCCATGAGTAAAGTGTTATTCAGTGTATAAAAGCCTTTTTGATCAGCGGATAAATAATAACCCTCTTCAGAACCACAAGTGATTGTCTTATTCACATGCTTTCCTATATTTTCCCTCTTACATTATTATTTTCAACTCTGCATTTCAGTCTACTTTTATAATCACAAAAGATGATTATAGCTTTTCATGAACACCATTTAAAACCTAGCAATGACCTCACTAAGAGAAGAATTCAGTGGAGGAAAAATATACAAGAATTGAGCCAATTTTGTTGCTGTTCAAATGAATCCTTTTAAAAAAGGAAATATCTATCATTCCTGCCTCACTTCATTTTGATTATCCACAATGTGTTTCCTTAAGAATAATCATGAGGAAATTTGCACCTTGACTATTCATGACTGTTACGCAACATATAAGGGTGTCCCTAGATGGCTAAGTGAAGACTACTACACTGGAGCTGCTTGTATCTGCTGCTCAGATGCACAGAGCTCACTACTGGCAAAACCCACCAAATATTTAGATTCAGATTGTGTCATCATAAATGCAAGGTATATTGACAGAATGTCAGTCAATTCAGTATATAAAATTGGCTTGGGGAAATTTTTTTTTCAAGGATCCACAGCCTCCAATTTTGAATTTGGACATGATCATTTCAAAAATTTCACATGCATACAGCAATGACATGACCAAAAACTTCTGTTTCTCTCAATATACCTATGAAGGAAAGTTTTACTTTACTCCTATCTTAGTGGTTGGGTTTATCATACATGGTAAACAGGTAACTGTTTACAGATGTGTTCATTCAAGTGTTGCTGAACCTAGTTTTTCTTAGCAGTTAACAATGGCGTCTTCTAGAAGCAAATTTTCCAAAAAAACAAAAACAATGCTATCTTCTAGTATTCTTAGCTAAGTGTGTTATTCTTTTAAGCAAGGCTACACATTCTTTCTAAAGACTTTCAAACAAATCAAGAAACTCACAAGGAACTTTATAGGAGTCATGTAGTCCCTAAGAATTTTGAAGAGATTAATCTTCAAATTTCTGCTCACTCTCTTGTATGCACACAACCAAGATCAGTTGGGAATAATTTGGGGCATAGCAACAGGTTAAATTATAATGTGTCACTTAGAACAGAAAGGAAATGTCAACTTTCAAAGCCACCTAATACCTCCCAGCTCTATGTACCAAGAAAATGAAAAACAAATTTTATGATTTGCATATCTTAGCAAGTACTTTTTCTTCCTAATAGTAGGGTACTGTTACTCTGAGAAGTGTACAACCTAATAATTATAGTTATGTTTTTGACTTTTACTATATCTCAGGTAACAGTTTTTAGATTTTTTTTTTCTGCTTCAGAGTTTCACACAGGTTACAGAATAGCTGGAGAAGACCACCTCACTCTTCTCCCTAGCTCACCTCTAATATACCCTGTAGGTTGAATTAGGTTTCCATCTTAATTAGCGAAGGGATTGTAAACTTCTCAGAAGTGACCTGGGCACACAGAACAGAAAGACAGTCTAGCTCAGTGGGGCCTCTTCCAGCTACTGGTTCTCCAATGGAAAGGAAGGCAGCCAGGGATGCTGAATATGCAGCCCAAGCTATAAAATGAAGATGATATTACCTACATTAAGGAATTATGAAGATTAAGTGAGAAAAGCCATGAACAAGAGAGTCAGCTTTGATTTAGCCACTCTCAGCGTCTACAGCTAACCTCACAGCAACTCAGCTGTATTTCCTCAACTGTTTTTACTTCCCTCTATTTGCAATGACCCTGGTACGATCCAAGAAATTACCCTATTTTGCTGTGCCAAGCTCTTTTCTAGTCAGAGCTTGTATCATTCTGGGAGACGCTCTGCTCATTATCAAGCACTTCGACTAAACAACGAATGTCGTCAAAGTTTGGGCACTCTTGAACCTAGAGCCAACTCAGAATCAACAAGGCCACACCCTTATCTGGAGGAAAAAAAAAAATCAGTCTGCTCCAGGTACCTTACCTACATCTCTGCCTCCTGCCCTTCTGGAAAGCCCATGTCCCTGCGTATATCTCATGCAAATTAACAGAACAAGTATTTATTAGGAACATGGTATGTGTTTAGTGCTGTAGCACTGAAAGTTAACAGCAGAGATGTGTCCCTGTTCAGGGGTTTGACAATACATAGTGACACAATTAATTAATTATATAGCTACAAACAGTGAGAATTAACATGAAGTAAAAACAAAAAACAGTGAGAAAAAATGTGTGTGTGGGCTTCCCTGGTGGCGCAGTGGTTGAGAGTCTGCCTGCTGATTCAGGGGACGTGGGTTCGTGCCCCGGTCTGGGAGGATCCCACATGCCGTGGAGCAGCTAGGCCCGTGAGCCATGGTCGCTGAGCCTGCGCGTCTAGAGCCTGTGCTCCGCAACGGGAGAGGCCACAACAGTGAGAGGCCCACGTACCGCAAAAAAAAAAAATTTAATTAATTAATTAATTAAAAAATGTGTGTGTGTGTGTATCAAAGAACTAAGTAGGGGTGATGAAGAATCTCTCTATGGAATTTTGGAAAAGATCAGTCTGAGTTAAATAAGCAAATAACAGGGGTAAGACTACATGTGGGAAGGCCCTAAAACAGAAAGGGCTGCTATAGGGGAAGTTCAGCGCAATTCTGGGTGAGGATGGAGACCAGGCAGAGGCAGGGCAGACAAAGCCTTGCTGGATTCTGAAAGGCATTAAGGGTTCTGACATTTTTCCTGAGGTCACTATGTAAACGACGGAAGGGTTTAAGCAGAGGAGGGACAAGACCTCGTTTATGGTAAGATGAGAGCAGTGCGAAGTGCACTGTGGCCTCAGTGTGGAGAATAGGCTGCAAAGGGCAGGCAAGTGGAAGCACGGAGACCAGTTAAGATGCTGTCGTACCTGTCCACCTGAGAGATGGGTGCCTCTCAGACTCAGGTGATGACCGTGCAGATGGAGGGAATGGAAAGATCTGGGATGTATAATGAAAGTGAAATAGACTAGTGATGGGTGATCGGGAGAAAGAGAAATCAAGGGAATTCTCAAATTTCTGAGGTTCTAACTTAACCTTTATAACTACATGATATGAATAACATTATGTATCATCTATAGACTCATTTATGTACCTGACAAACATTTCTGGAGCTCCAAGCCTGGTGATTTAGAGTGCCGGTGACCTGACTTTGAATACTAGTTCTGCCTCTGTGTGACCTTGAGCAAGGTCCTTAACCATAAGTATGTGGATCCTCAACCACCATCCTGAACCACTTGTGAGGTTTCTGAGATTCTAGAGGTTGTGGGAAATAGATGAAATACACAGCTCTGAGGAAAATCCTGCTCTTTGGAGATCTGATCTTGGATCATTGGTGTACAAGGTGGGATCAAATCCTAGTCCTAAGAAATGACTTTTCTCTTAGTGAAGGTCTCCAGGTGACTGCGTTGCCTGCGGGTGAAACAGCATTTCAGAAGGGGGTCCTTGAGCTCACAAATGACAAGAACTGCACCAATTGTCTATTTCTTTCCAGAGGTAGAGATGGCTACAGCAGAGTCTGCAGACATTGGCATCTATAGGGTGAGGTGGAGTGGAGTGGAGTAGAACGCAAGAATTCTAACATTCCAGTGTCATTCATTTTTCAATACTGCAAATGGACACTCAGTCTCGGCATCAGAAATACAATAGGGAGGGACAGAGACTATGGCTGATTGGAAAGAACATGCCTGATTAAACAAGGCAGCAGATACTCATTTCCAGCTATAACTAGTGTGCCTAGATTTTTTTAAAGAATCCAGAAATCAGGATTTTTATGAGAACTCTCCTAATATGTAAACGTTGGCTCAATTTTTAGAATAAAGTGATATCTGGGTCATCAACGGCCAGGTGTACCCCCTTGGCCTCCAGTTTGGAATCTTGGGTTTCCACTACCTCAAATAGTCCCCCATGGAATCAAGTAACTGTGGGAATGAATGAACAGGATGGAATTTATACTGTGACAGGAGAGTAGTGTGATGCTGGCCCAGAATGAGCAATTTTCCAAAAGGATGAGAACTGACACAGAACATGAATATAGGAAAAGGAATGGAAACGTGAAACTAAAAGAGAGACGATTCAATCACTTTGCTTTATAATTACATACAAGTTTCTGAAGAGGAAGAATTTGTTTTTTATATATATATTTTGACTTTATCTAGCACAATTTAAGAATGTCAGGTTAAAAACCAATTAATTCAGTTTTTTTGATCTGCCAGGTGGAAATTTTTGGAAGAAATCTAACCAACTTCCTTACACATTAAAAAAAGCTCTTGACAATGTTTCTTCTGTTTGGTTTAAGGACTGAACAAACTCCGCTGGACTAATAATTAGTATGAATACTCATGTAACATCTAAGGAGTATAACCAGCAACTTCTCTCTGTCCCAATCTCCTCAACTGTTAATAAAAATGCCCATCTTGAAAGTGTGTTGTAAGATTGAAACTCACAGTATTTTTTCAAAAATGGGTACTTAAGGAATAGAAGCCACAAATATATATAATCATTATGTGCAATAGTGCTGAAAGGTTTGATGAAAACTTTGAGATAGAGAGATGGAATATTCAATATATACCTGGCAATGAGATCATACTCTTCTTTCCCAGCCCTGGGGACTTTCTAGCAGAAGAAAGGAAGAGGAGCCATCAAGAGAGAAGGCATGACCCTTGCAAGAGCAGGGAAGAAGAATGTAAATGGAAACAGGGAACATGCAGAGACGTGCAATGGAGGGGCCTAGAATGAGCCGCCGTGGGGATCTTCTCACCTAGGGCATCTCCAGGGTTCAGGAGTGAGGTGTAATGCCAGTGACCTGCAAAACAGAGGAGATGTGGTATATCTAAAGATTCTGGTCTTCAGTGGTCCATGTCACAGGCCCTGTGCCCCATGATAGAGGAGCACTGAGACCAGGGGAACATTTACCACCAGGTGGTGCCATGCCCACAGCTTTTCTTTTGCATCTCAATAAACCACACTGTGTGGCAGATCAAATCAAACTAACTTACAATTTATGGAGCTGTTTTCACTTTATCTAGTTGCAAAGTGGCTTAAGATGGTCCACCTCAATTTTTCTGTTCTTCACCCCCACTCCTAAAATGGCCAAACCAGATGATGGACAGTCAGGCGTTCTACCTGTAAATAATTTCATCGTAGACTCAAGTCTACTCAGCAAATGCTTTTGAGCTCTGAGGAATACATCAGTAAAAAAAATGTAAAAAATATCACCTGTTTCAGTGGCCCTTACATCCTAATGTACGAGGTTTAGAGAAATAGTTGCAAATACAAGTATTCTACAGTAAGAGGAATACATGGAACTCACACTCATTCACATGAAATTGAAAATAACAAATTAGGAGGTGGAAGGTGGAAAGACACCTCTGGGTATTTTTTAAGGAAGTGAGGGAGCCTTGACAATGGAGAGAATGTTATTTTTAAAAGACGTCTTCCCAATACATCAAAAGAAGTTTGAGGTGTTTTTTTGTTTGGTTTTTTTGTTTGTTTTTTGGTGGTACGCGGGCCTCTCACCGTAGTGGCCTCTCCCGTTGCGGAGCACAGGCTCTGGACACGCAGGCTCAGCAGCCATGGCTCACGGGCCCAGCCGCTCCGCGGCATGTGGGATCCTTCTGGACCGGGGCACAAACCCGTGTCCCCTGCATCGGCAGGCGGACTCTCAACCACTGCGCCACCAGGGAAGCCCAAGTTTGAGTTTTTTTAATCTCACTCTCTGTCTCACTCTCTTTATAATTTTGCCGGAGGACTGCCCTGCTTCCCTCCCAGTGTAGTGGTAAATAGATGCTACTTCCTGGGGCACTTTATGCTGCTTGCAACTGAGCACAGGTGCAACTGAGAAAGCGTGTTGCTGCTAAATCACTGTTTTCATCTCATTTTTCAGGCATAATTTCCATCCAATTTATAAGAAACCCCTTCAACCCATTTCAAAAAACATTCACGGGCTTCCCTGGTGGCGCAGTGGTTGAGAGTCCGTCTGCCGATGCAGAGGACACGGGTTCGTGCCCCAGTCCGGGAAGGCCCCACATGCCGCGGAGCGGCTGGGCCCGTGAGCCATGGCCGCTGAGCCTGTGCATCCGGAGCCTGTGCTCCACAACGGGAGAGACCACAACGGTGAGAGGCCCACGTACCGCAAAAAAAAAAAAAAAAAAAATTAGGGCTTCCCTGGTGGCGCAGTGGTTGAGAGTCTGCCTGCCAATGCAGGGGACATGGGTTCGTGTCCCGGTCCGGGAGGATCCCACATGCCGCGGGGCGGCTGGGCCCATGAGCCATGGCCGCTGAGCCTGCACGTCCGGAGCCTGTGCTCCGCAATGGGAGAGGCCACAACAGTGAGAGGCCCACGTACCGCAAAACAAAACAAAAAAAAAAAAACATTCACTTTCTGAAAAGAAAGGTAAACCTGTTTTTCCTACTGGTATTTCAAGTTACCTAAAAATGAAACCAATTACACAATGATTATCTATTGCTCTCAAAATCCTCATTATACAAAACCTAGGAGGGTGCAGACTTTTTTAAATTTCACTTTCTCTTTTAGATATTTTATACTCCACCCTGACCAATCACTTTAAATTTATGAAACTTTCTTTTCTCAGTTCTCACAGACATAATGGTTGCTTCTTCACCGAGCTGTATTCAACAAGTAAGAATCTGCTGGCTAAGATGGTATGATTCTCAAAGTGTAAGGTTCCTAGAAGTTGGTATTTTGGTTCATGTAGATTTCTACCAAGGCTAGATGCTTATCTTGACTTATCCCAAATTACTTTTTCTTTTCCAAAACTGGGGAAGCAATCTTTAGTAGCCCAAAATTTCTTAGTCGATATTCCAGCAGCTTTGAGCGAGGCTGGAGAGTCTTTCTTTATCATTTCTGTTTGATGTACTTCAGGAAGGATAAAAGCACGGGAAACATTCTGAACTCAAACACCATGATGCTCTGTGACTTCAGCAATAATCCTAAAATAGAGCAAACTGTAGCATTTCTGTTTGAGGCACTTCCTGAGAATTTTCCAGCATCGTCAGATAAAGCTTAACCTATCCACTGAGAGTGTAAATAAAGTGTTTCTTAGTAAACAGTTTTGCCTGGAAAACCTAAGTAAAAGTCAATGGTGCTTGAAAATACTTTTGTGTTTCTCTTAAGGAAGGTTTTATCAAGGCTAAATGGTTTGGTTTAGAAATCTTAAGTGGAAATGTATAAAACTAGATAACTACAGAAAACTGATCACTTAGGTTTAGCTCAATGCAACGACCACATATCTTGGTCTCCTAAAATTATTCAGGTAGCTCTGATTTTAGGGATTTGGCCCTATTTGCTTTAGGTCGTCCTTCCTTTCAAGTCACTGGAATGTCTCACAGTGTAGATGTATGATGTCTTTCCTCTGAATAAAAACATCTGATTATTTAAGGTAGTTCCTTTAAGAAATCTGCCTAGTTCTCCTTAAACTTAGGGAAAAAAATACCATTTCTCTAACTAGAACCTGTTTTGTGGTTTCCTTCTTCAGAAAGTAAATTAGTAAAGATGAATAACTCCTGAATAAGTGGGCTGTGAGTAGCATGATCCACAGAACTCTGTGAGGCACTTAATACCAAGAGTTCCCTGTGCCACAGATTGACTGCTCCAGAGTTTTCTACTGATCCAGAGTTTTCTACATGAAAGCACCCACCGTTCCTAATGCACCTCGAGGTGTTAGGTTGGTTAGGTCCCAACTGAGAACCACTGACCTTATCCAAACCAAATTTTACAGATCAATAAAGACCAAAGAATTGAAATGTTTGGTTCTATCTTTAAAGAATAAGTTAAGATCAGAAGTCAAACTTCTTTGACTTCAAATTCATGCTCTTTCCTATGTTGGGCAGGTTCTTCCTATTGTTGTAATATGATATATACACATATTTTTATTTTTAAAAACTGGATTCTATCAGATTCTCTTAAATTGTTTTAAATATTATCTTGAATCTTTTTCTAGCTCTTTCTTACATGTACACTTGCTGGCTGGCAGTCACCAGACTATCTATCCCAGAGGTCATGGGAAAATGGCACTGAACACATGTCTCTATATCAAGAATCACACATGCAGTATTTGACTAATTTTGCTTCAACCATTTTAAATTCACATTTCTTTGGAATTATTAACTTGATCAATAAATAAAGTAACATGAGAAATAAATCTGTAAATTATAAACATGACACAGGTATTAAGTATTTTCTTTATCTATATTTATATTAGTATTAGTATTTATTAATGTAGTATTACTATTTATTAAGTATTACTATCATTACCTTCAATTTTAACTGAACTGTTTCATGAAATCCAGTATTCAAGATGGCACTTTTCTACCTCTTCTCATTTGTTTCCCTTTCTGGAATCTTCTAGAAATAATTATTGATTTAATTTTTAACTGAATAATTTTGTTAATTATAGCTTTATAATATTGAGTATTTCTTTTTTTATCTCATCCTAGATTTGTTTCTTTCCCCATGATCTATTAAAATCTTGACCTGAGTATATTATTTGCTTATGTCAGTGTTGTTTCATGGGCTTTCTAGTTGTATTACTATTCCGTTTCCTATTTGTGAAGATTTTTTTTAAGGTCACTTGTTAGATATATAAACTTAGGTAAATTTAATACCTTCACTGAAAGTCAGTTTCCTTATCTGTTAAGTGGAAATAAAAATATCTACCAAAAAATTTTTTTGAGAATTAAAAATAGAGGGTTTTTTGCCTCAATCTTCTTTCCTCCAATCTATTTTTAAATTGCAAATAAGTAAAAAATGAATTGGAAAAAATAAAATTAAGGGAAAAGGCCTATAATATACTATGTTTATATTTATATAAATATAACTTAGATTCAGAAAATTAAATCCTTACTAACTTGTTTAAGGTTTTTTATTTACTACAAACAAAAATTGAAGTACTTTGGTCTAGTGGACAAAGATCAAAATAATAACTGCTCATCTCTCTTTTTTCTTTTTTTGAAAAATTTTTTGAAGTATAGTTGATTTACAATGTTGTGTTAGTTTCAGGTGTACAGCAAAATGATTCAGTTATATATATACATATGTATATATATATTCCTTTTCAGATTCTTTTCCTTTATAAGTTATTACAAAATATTGAATATAGTTCCCTGTGCTATACAGTAGGTCCTTGTTGATTATCTATTTTATACACAGTAGTGTGTATGCTCATCTCTTTCTAATAATTAAGAGGGTAAAGAACAGGGAGACCAAAACCTCATAAAAAAGTATAAACCTAAAGATTAAAGAGGCTGATATCTTATTCTATATTAATGGCAAAGAACAATAACTTCCATTCACTTGACAGCTGACACATCACCTTGGGTTATATTATTTTATGAGAAGTGAGAGTCAGTAAAACCAACCTTCTGTGACTGTATGGGAAGGAAGGGTAAAGTTAGATGATTATATAAAGCTATCAAAGAGGAACTTGACTAGCAGCCTCAGGAAACAAAGCACAACTTTATAAGTAAGTGACAGCTGGGGAGGGGCAGCTTCTAGTTAAAGCTTAGATATATTTAAAAATTTTTTAACACTACATTTCCATAGAATGGATTAAGGGTGGAGACTGTTTCATTACTGTGTAAAGCAGAAGTTGTCAGAGCTATGACAGAGCAAAGCCTGCATTTCCTGGGAATCTGGATTATATGATCTATCATGCTCCCTTCAACTCTTGGATTCCGTGAATTGATGAGGAAAAGTGGCAAAAGAATTTAAAGAGATACAAAGGAAAAATAATATTTGACCAAGATTATTTATTAAGCAGAGTACTTGATACCTAAGAAATAAGTTAACCAGATCACTGTCTTTGGAGATAGACTTTTTAAGAGTCTCAGAACTTGCAACCAAATTCAGATAGGGTGAATTTTTTACAAGATATACACAATTACAACTACCATCTGACCAACACATCAAGAACTCTTAATTGAGAAGATAAAGAATTAGTAACTTCTGCTATTGTTCTAGAAACTAATTACAGCAGCAGCTATGTACCTGCCTAGCAACTGGTGTTTCCTCCAAAACAAAATCCCATTCAACCCTTTTCCCCACCCTGGGTATCATTATTCTGCTCTACCAAGAGAGTCTCTGAAATTAGATTCTTTGTGCAGAAAGTATGTTCTGAAAACACACAAAAGGAGGACTTTGGAGTTCAGATTACCTGCTTGAGTGTGTGGAGCTGAAAATGAGGTGCAAAACATACAGAAGTTTGACAGCAATTGGGTACATTTTCTTCACAGTGGAAAATTTGAAGAGACTTTTCCACTGACACAAACCAGAAAACAGCAAGACTGTGAATACCACAGGAATTTTTAAAGTGCTTCACAGGTCCCTCATAATTATAAAAACAAAAGTCTTGATTTCTGAGATATGATTAAAGTTCCACAGCTGATATTTGGCTCAGGTCTTGGTTGTCCCTCCACTGACCACAACTCTTTAATGAGGTAACTAAAATTTATGTTTAGAAAGAATATCAAAATTGTATCAACATTCTTATTTTTCTGTTACTATTCACTGAATCACTTATTCATACAACTCTAGTTGAACTTTAGTTTTTTTCTACTTCTCCCTCAGAACACTTCTATTTCCTCCTGATTCAACTTCCCCTTTGAGATTCATGTTTTACATTTATAATCAGAACTACATTGGCTAAAGATAAGAAAGAAGTATTGTAAAGACAGGTAATTTTGTTATTTAAGAAAAACAGTGTGGTTAGTACTAATAAAGTTCCTCCTTTTTTATCATAAGCTTTTTTTTAAAGAAAATTTTTCTAACCAGATATTTCCTGGGCTTTTTATTTAACAAACAATTATTGTATAACTATCGTATGCCAGGCATTGTGATTGAGGGACATAAAAGTACTAGGGATATGAAGATGAATAAAATATAACCCATGCCTTCAAAAACAATTCTTTAATTAGGGAGACATATTCATATATAATTATTTTAAGAATGTACAAGGCAAAGGGTTAATCTCCAAAATTTACAAGCAGCTCATGCAACTCAATATCAAAAAAACAAACAACCCAATCCAAAAATGGGCAGAAGACCTAAATAGACATTTCTCCAAAGAAGATATACAGATTGCCAACAAACATATGAAAGAATGCTCAACATCACTAATCATTAGAGAAATGCAAATCAAAACTACAATGAGGTATCACCTCACACCAGTCAGAATGGCCATCATCAAAAAATCTACAAACAATAAGTGCTGGAGAGGGTGTGGAGAAAAGAGAACCCTCTTGTACTGTTGGTGGGAATGTAAATTGATACAGCCACTATGGAGAACAGTATGGAGGTTCCTTAAGAAACTAAAAATAAAACTACCGTATGACCCAGTAATCCCACTACTGGGCATATACCCTGAGATAACCATAATTCAAAAAGAGTCATGTACCACAGCACTATTTACAATAGCCAGGACATGGAAGCAACCTAAGTGTCCATCGACAGATGAATGGATAAAGAAGATGTGGCACATATATACAATGCAATATTACTCAGCCATAAAAAGGAACGAAATTGAGTTATTTGTAGTGAAGTGGGATGGACCTAGAGTCTGTCATACAGAGTGAAGTAAGCCAGAAAGAGAAAAACAAATACCGTATGCTAGCACATATATATGGAATCTTAAAAAAAAAAAAATGGTTCTGAAGAGCCTAGGAGCAGGACAGGAATAAAGACGCAGACGTAGAGAACGGACTTGAGGACACGGGGAGGGGGAAGGGTAAGCTGGGACATAGTGAGAGAGTGGCATGGACATATATACACTACCAAATGTAAAATAGATAGCTAGTGGGAAGCAGCTGCATAGCACAGGGAGATCAGCTCGGTGCTTTGTGACCACCTAGAGGGGTGGGATAGGGAGGGTGGGAGGGAGATGCAAGAGGGAAGAGATATGGGGATATATGTATATGTATAGCTGATTCACTTTGTTATAAAGCAGAAACTAACACACCATTGTAAAGCAATTATACTCCAATAAAGATGTTTTTTAAAAAAATGTACAAGGTGCGTAGACAATCACAAAAGAGGAAAAGTCAAATTCTGGCTTCAGTATGTTAGGTGCACATAAATGTGTCACTGAGAAACACTTTAAAATAGAAAATATGCAGTTTATTCACCATATAACATTGTTTCTATTGAAAATCAGAGTCAGAATAATTAATCCTAATGAAATACGTTTCTAGGAATGTAATTCACCATGAATAAGAAGCCTTCGTGTTACTAGTGAATATGAAGTGTTCCTGTTCTGTACTACTATCCTATTCCTCAATTAAAAGTAAAATAAAATATACATTCCACTCTCTTCAATTTCTGGAAGCCCAATTAACCCCACTGCTTTGATCAACATTACTGTAGTAATCATATACCTTCTCCTACCATTACCCAAAAATCAATAGGCATGAAGTGATAAATAAGTAAAAAAATCTGAGTTGCTGCAGCCAGGAAAATATATTTATTAGTATTACAAATGAAATGTAATCTTGGCCTCACATCTGCACAGTTCAAGGTCTAATTCCTATGCAGCATTCTGGCCAGTAAGGTTCTGGGAAGTCCCTCATTTTGCCCAACAACCTTGGCTTTCACTAGACATACTTAGAGGGCAGGGGAGTCCCCAGGGACTCGCTTTCCCACCCCTCCAAAAAGAAAAGTGAGCTGGGTTCTGAGTATAGGGAACTAAGATAAAGTGGTGACGCTGGTTGTCTGCTATTGAGCCAACATTGTCAAAGTGGACAAATGCAATTACAGGTTGGTAGCCATCTGAAACGGCAGAAGTGTACATAGGTCCAACAAAAGCCTCCTTGAATTGGACCACAGACAGAATGAGTTTACGATTAAAACCAAGGTCACAGCGCAAGTCACTGTGAGTCACTGTTGATAAAAACAACAGACAGATCTCCAAGGTCTGCAGAAGGGTCATTATGTAATATAAATAAAGGAAACAATCACAAAGATGAGAACACAATAGACTATCCAGAATAAAAAGCAGATTGGGAAAAATCGTGGGGAGCAGGGGGGACTTATACATATATTTTTTGAAATTATTTTTCTATCCCTTGTCTTGAGTGTTTGGTTCATTTCCCTTTATGGTGCATATTTACAGGTAAAGCCAATGTTCTTTGGTTTAAAAGCAAAGATTTTTTTTAAACCATTACTATTGAGTTATAGGATGCAATAAAGAAGGAGATTTTTTTAAGATGTAAAGATACAGCTATGGGGCTTCCCTGGTGGCGCAGTGGTTGAGAGTCCACCTGCCGATGCAGGGGACACGGGTTCATGCCCCGGTCCGGGAGGATCCCACATGCCGCAGAGCGGCTGGGCCCGTGAGCCATGGCCGCTGAGCCTGCACGTCCAGAGCCTGTGCTCCGCAACGGGAGAGGCCCATGTACCGCAAAAAAAAAAAAAAAAAAAAAAAGATACAGCTATTACTTTGCAAAGCATGTGGATACAGCAAAGAGATCCATGGGATTTGGTGTTTTGATCAAATGTAGAAGTAGAGGGCATGATTGGACATGAAAGGGCCAGAAGCAGAATCTAGTCTTCCAGAACCATCAGCTAAAAGGAAGAGCAGAAGAGCAATGGGGGAGTCACAATTCAGAACCAGACTGAAGACCTTTTTCAGCTACACAGATTAGAGGTAGTCACCAACTACTTAGTGATACCAAATTAGAAATTAATATAGAAATATACTGCATACCATTTGTAAAAAGATGTATACTCTTCCAGCTGGTAGAACAGGGTAAGACAGAGATTCAAAGCATGAGAGGGACTTGGCACAAGGGAGCTTTTCCATTGCTGAGATGAAAGAGACCCTTTGAAAGTTCTTTGGAGTGGAGAGAGGTTCCCTACTGACAGCCAGCAAGAAAATGGGGACCACAGTCCTTCATTCAAGAACTGAATTCAGCCAACAACCTGAAGCCTGGAAGTGGATTCTTCCCTACAGCTTTCAGATAAGAATCCAGCCCTGCCAATATCTTGATTTTGGCCTTGGCTGGACCCTAAGCAGAGTACCCATCCAGAGAGCCCTCTCAGACTTCTGACCTACAAAACTGTGTGATAATCAATGTGCACTTAAGCTATTAAGTCTGTGATACTTTATTACAGAGCAATAAAAATCTAATACACTTTCTTTAAACTTAAATTTAGATTTGTTTAAATGTTTCTAAAATTTGAATTGGATTATACCTCTTTTTTTTTTTTTTTTGCTTAAAATTTTCACAGGCTTCCTGTTGAA